>NC_072476.1:81384056-82651556 GCF_027574615.1 Eptesicus fuscus | reverse complement strand
AAACATAATGTTTATTCTTATTAAAATAAGTAATAATACAAGAATGCTCCTCATCACTCCTTTATTTAGCATCATTAATATTATTTGTTGTATTACATGTGCTATATACGTAGCTACTTATTCCTCATGAAAAACTGCATGAAGAACTGTTGTTATCCTCATTTTATAGATTTGGAAAATGAGGCTTAGGGAGGTCAGTTTGGCACTTAACTCTCACTATAAGGAGATTACAATGACAGTAAGTGGTAAAGCAAGGTTTGCTGACTAGGTTTCCTGACACCACAGATCATATTTTGAACCCAAATGCAGCATTGCCCCCACTTTTCAAGAGCTACTGGCCAATTTAGTAACGTGGGAGACAGAAATAAGAGGCACAAAATTACGAAAAAGATAAAGAAATCGTTATTTGATTAAAACCTGTTTAATGTAAGAAACAAAAAAAATCAACTGGAAAATATTTGAAGAAATAATAATTGGGTTTGTCCAGTTATAAGTTAAAATATGCAAAAGATTTTCCTTTAAAAAATCAAACACTGGTGGTTAAAACTACAAGGAAAAATGTCTAATTTATAAAAAATACATTTATGAGTAAGCTTAAAAAGTCATGGATGGAACCTGTATTAGGAGAACTACATGAATTTCCCAAAATTCACATAAGCAAGCCTGATATTGCAATTATTTTTTACGTTTAATGTTATTAAAAAACAAAAACCCTCATTTTTTTCCCTTTTTGAGGGTAGAGAGGCCTTCAACTACAAGGAAAAAAATAGATGAGAATAAAACTTTTTTTAAATAAATAAGATGAGGATGGTTGTGCCATATTCATATAAAATTGTACTATAAAACTACAATAACAAAACAGTATGGTACTTGAAAATAATCAACAGAGAGATCAGTGGAACAATAAAGCGTCCTTTAAATATTTCTTTTTAAAAAAATATGTTTTTATTGATATTTTAGAAAGAGAAGAAGGGAGAGGGAGAGAGAAACATCAATGATACAGACACATCAATCGGCTGCCTCCTGCATGCCCCCTACAAGGACTGAGCCAGCAACCCTGGCATGAACCCTGAGAATCAGACCTCTTGGTTCATACACCGATGCTCAACCACTGCGAAACACCGGCTGAGCTAAATATTTCTTGTATAAGAATTTAATATGTATTAAAGGAAATATTGTCAACTAATAAGGAAGAAAAATTACGTAAGTGTTGAGGAAAGTAGACCATGTAAGATGAAATAAAAATATTAAATACCACAAAATAATAAATATTTAAAAAGTAAACCATAGAGTGATGTCAGCAAGATGGTGAAATAGAAGCTCCAGACTGTATAACCCCACAGAGACACAAACTTAACAGAAATAAACAGTACCAAAAGGCTGTATGAGAATTCCAAAAATCAGTTAAGTTGCAGTATTCCACAGCTTTCGAGAGCACAGCTTGACAAAAATGGGATTAAAAGTCTAATTCATGGGTTTTCTTTGGGGAGGGAAAGTGAAAAGTGGAATGTATATCCAATATCTCATATTTTCAGGATATCCCAAGAGACTGGTTTCTGCCTCACTGACTCAAGCAGTGATGGGAAATCAGACGGTTTTGGATGTATAGGGGCCTCTGAGAACAAAAGAGAGCTCAGAGTGCTAGAGGACCTGCACTACTGTAGACAAACACCAGAAAAAGCAAGAGATTATAAGCTCCTGTAAAAGAAATTCATGAACCCCACTAATTGAGAAATTATAAGCACAAGTCCAGAGAAGATGCATCCCCAGGAAAGGATTGAGAGGTCCCCCAGAATTTCTAGCTATGCTGGCTGATGAAGGTTCTTACTTTTACAAAGCCTGCTGATGAAGACTAGCAGAAATAGTTGTTGTTTTCAAATATACAAATCCCAGAAGGAAAAAAAAAATAAGGCACATGAAGAAACAAGGTAAAAGACCCATTCAAAGGAACAAAATAGATTTCCAGAAATTAACATTAAAGAAATGAAGATCTCCGGCCCTGTCAATGTGGCTCAGTTGGTTGGAGCATAATCTCATTTGCCAAGAGGTTGCAATTTCAACTCCTGATCAGAGTACATACCTAGGTTGCAGGTTCAATCCCTGGTCAGAGTACACATACGGGAGGCAACTGATTAATGTTTCCCCCCTCCTCTTTCTCTCTCCCTTCCTCTCTCTAATATCAATAAACATATATTCCAGTGAGGATTTAAGAAACGGAAGGAAGGAAGGAAGGAAGAAAGGAAGGAAGGAAGGAAGGAAGGAAGGAAGGAAGGAAGGAAGGAAGGAAGGAAGGGAAGGAAGGAAGGAAGGGAAGAAGGTCTTTGAATGACCTGGCCAAAAAATAATAATAAAAATAATTGTCTTAAAGAAGCTCAATGTGCTACAAGAGAACACAGATAGACAAGTAAATAAAATCAGAAAAATGATATGTAAACAAAATAAGAGTATCAACAAAGAAATAAATACTATAAAAAGATTGAAACAAATTCTGGGAACTGAAGAATTGAATTGAAATATTTACTAGAGGGATTTAATAATGAACATAATCAAACAGAAGAATCTGCTAACCCAAAGACAGATCATTTGAAATTACTACATCAGAGAAACAAAGAGAAAAAGAATATAAAAACAAGTGAAGAAATTCCAAGATACTTATGGAATATCACAAAATACGTAGACTAGATTATGCATTAGGGGAGTCCCAGAAAGAGAAGCAAGAGAAAAAAGGAACAGAGAACATATCTGAAGAAATAATTGCTAAAATCTTCCCAATTCTGAGGAAGGAAAGGAACATTCAAATCCAAGAACAAAAAGTACCCCCAGGTAACTTAAACTCAAAGAAGCCCACACTGAGACAGGCTATACTCAAACTGTCAAAAGTAAAACGAAACGTAACAAACAACCCCTCCTCCAAATTCATAAATTACTAAGTATTCCTCAGCGATAATAGCTGTGTATATTTAACACATGATGATGATGATGATGATGATGATGATGATGGAGGATTCTAAGGTTATGTGGTGCCACCCTTCGACAGAAATTTTTCCGCTGTTCATTATCTATGCTGTAAAAACAATGATTTATAGATATAATCCCACTACTAAGTATACACTAACCTTTAAACAATAAGGTGCTGCTTTTCTTTCTTTGTCCTGAAGCTAAAAACTCAGAAGAAAATGTTATCACTTATAAATAACATTTAGCAAAATCAATTTACCATATCCCCCTCAAATAAACTGAAAGTTTCCTAAAATTTAATAAGCTATTGTTTTTCATAGTTAGCATACACCCCCTCAAGACATTCTAAGTACATTCATCCCAGGCATTCAAAATCAGAGCTTTAAACTCTTCCTCAAGGTTATAAAGTAATTTCTTCTTTTTCTTGATTTTGAGAATACTAAAATTGCTAGCACTTCATAACAAAAGGTGCATAGAATTTTTACAACAATAATTTAAATCTAGATATTTGTGTTCCTTTGCCACATTTTGGCCTCTAAATATTATTTTCTAGGTTAGTTATACAATTCTTTTTCAGCATTATCACCTTCATTAACCACCCTAAACAATGAAAATTGAAATCAGTTCCCAGTGGTTTGATTTGTTATCATTGTTTTTCTTGAAGGATAGAATAACAAATCACTCCAAACCTCAAGATAATATGAATAAGATAGATTAAAAATATCAGAGGATAAAAATGAATTTTTATCATATAAGAATGATTAAGCATTTCTAAGCTGGCACAAAACAGCTGAAAAGCACAATAAACACAGACATCAATATGAAAATAAGATATAGTCAAAGATCAGAAAAATCCTAAGCAAATGGTTATTTCAATTAAAAAATAATTTCCTTGTCCATATCAGAAATACATAATTGTCCAAATGCTTCACCTCTCAGGTTTGTTACTGAGGAGATCAAAGGGAGTTAGGTGATCAGGAATTGGGACTATGCGGACAGGGAAATAGAAGTGGGAACCCAACTAGGTGGAGTCACAAAGGCACCCCCAACTGGGTGGGGAAGGAAGGGCGTGCTCCAGAGGCATGAACTTTAAAATATATGAATATTGCTAAGACAGTTATCTTGCGGATCACAATCACAAGACAGTAAGGTGTAAAAACCAATTGTGAGTGTCCCCCACCACGTCCCACATGGTTCAGGGTTCAGGTTCAGGGTTCTGTCTCTTAGAAAATATAGATTTGGGAATTGGGGGCCAGGCGGGAGCCCAGCTCAACAGGAAGGACTCTGCTTTGCTCTGGCCTTGCTATCCCTTTTATTCAGGTTTTGGGATACACCCATAGCCCTTAGGCAGGCAATTCCAATGATAGCCCATCAGTAAGGATTTACATAAGACTAAAAGGTGGAAGTTGCTTCAGCTCCCTTTGTCTCAACTAGACAGTGGGTGCTTGGCTCTGACCCTTGCCAGAGCCTTCAAGGTTAACCAGCCTTCCAAGTTCCTTGTCCACACCTCTCTGCTAGTGAAGACAATGGGCGGCTTACAACAACCAATCCCAAGGATGTTACTAAGGCAAAATTATTTGAAAGGATCAATCAGGAACTAACAAGCATATATATATATATATATATATATATATATATATATATATATATAAAGCACGTGTTTCCTCTTTCTCTCCCCAGTGTACTGGACATTCCTATGACAGGAGATGGGCTCCTATGGCCATAGCCCTGGCTTATGGCTAGGTGGGCCTCCACACATGGACTAATAGACTTTAATTAGCTTGGATGCTAAACTACTCCCGACTGTAACAAGGAAAGGAAGCTCTGGACCCAGGCCTTCTCCTGCAACCCCAGCTGCACCTTTTCCAGGACTGGCTCCTCTCAGTAAACTTTGATTCCACTAACCTTTTTTTTCTGCCACTTCATTCTTCAATTTTGAGAGACAATGAACTCAGACTCAAACATCCACATTTTGGTTTCATTACTACACTTACACATTTTGCTTTTATTAACTTTAATATTTTATATAAAATATATAATCTCATTCCATGTCACTTTTCTGATAGACTCTCAGGATTGGAAGTGACTTTAAATGCCATTGAGTTCAATATTCCCCTTATTTCATGACACTCCATGTGCATAGCTAATTGATTTTTCTTATAGCACTGACAAATAAGACCATGAATCTACCCTTGAATACACCTCTAATTATGGAAGCTGCAAATATTTCATGAGCATCAACCATGTGGCTGAACAGATGTAGGTAATTGGATTCACATGTAAACTAAATGATCAAAGATCTTTGGGGAGGGTGGGGGTAAGCGGGAGAGATCAACCAAAGGACTTGTATGCATGCATATAAGCCTAACCAATGGACACAGAGACCAGAGGGGATGAGGGCATGAGTGGGCGAGGGGGGGCAATGGGGAGATAAGGACACATATGTAATATCTTAATCAATAAAGAAAAAAAAAGAGCTTATTAGTACATTCTAGTAGTTCCTGGAATGGAATTTGCCACTTATACCTGTTTTACTTCATTTATTCAAAAAGTAATCACTGAGTGCTAATATGTGTCAGAAACACTTCTCTGTACTGATGAACCAAAAATGAATAACATACAGCAAGTCTTGGATCACTATGAGAAAGTTATTCTATATATTTAATGGGAAATTTCTTCTCTATAATCATCTCCCTGTGTTTAGCTCTAAGTCACACAGATTGGGTCTAATTGCTATGCCCCAGGAAAGCTCTCCAGATATAATTGCATCTCTAGAACCTCTCACCTTGTTTTAGAGGACATGTATTCCCCAAGGCCTTTTCCTTCAGGTGCTAAGCACTCTATAGGGACCACGAATTTAAAGACAATGAGTGGCCTGGCTGGCATGGCTCAGTTGTTGAGCTTCAACCTATGAACCAGCGTTCAATTCCAGGTCAGGGCACATGCCCGGGTTGTGGGCTCAATCCCCAGTGTGGGACATGCAGGAGGCAGCTAATCAATGATTCTCTCTCATCATTGATGTTTCTATCTCTCTCCCTTCATCTTTGAAATCAATAAAATTATATTTGAAAATAAAGCCAATGAGTGAACTGAGCTGAGAGGAGTACAAAGACAGGATCACTACTTCTCCATGGTTTCCATGTAAGAATCCAAAATATCAATACATATATAAAGAGCCAGGGTCTGTAATGTCCAAAATGACTGAAGAGATGACCAAATGCCCGCTGCGTGCACAGCAGGCTCAGGTGGGTGGGGACTGGAGAATGAACTGAACTGCTGACCTCTTGGAGAGAGAAAGAGAGAGGCAAAGGCTGATCAGCCCTTAACTCTCTCTCTCTCCAGGCCTCACCAGCAGCCGAGCCTCTCTCTCTCTCTCTGAGAGGTCAGCAGTTCAGCCTCAGGTGCTGACTGGCATATAAAACAACCAATCAGAACCAAATCTGGGTGAACTGAGAGGAGCCAATGACTGCCTAGGAAGCAGAGCTTCTGACACTGACTGGCATAGAAACCGACCAATCAGAACCTAATCTGAGTGAACTACGAAGGCAGAACCTAAGGTGGGGGCTGAGGAGGGGTTTTAAGGGCAACAGCTGACTGGTGTAAGGTGTAAGAAAGTGGTTCAATTTTTTAATGACTGGTTTGGCAGTATAGTGCATATGACTGGCTATCAGTCCAGATATAGGGATTATGTATTTTTGTCTGCCAAGAGCATCTCCTCCTGCTGAAAAAGGCTTTTCCCCCTCATTTAAGTAATCCTATCCTATATAATTTATCTATAATAATAAAAAGGTAATATTCTAATAAGACCAGGTTGAACCTGCCATCTTCCGGACGTCCAACTTCCTTCTGGACAAATCTATGGTGGTCGGGGCCAAGGCAGAGGCAGTTAGGGGCAATCAGGCCAGCAGGGAAGGGCAGTTAGGGGCAATCAGACTGGCAGAGACAGTTAGGGGTGATCAGGCTGGCAGGGGAGGGCCGTTGGGGGCAAGATCAGGCCTTCAGGGGAGGGCAGTTAGGGGCAATCAGGCAGGCAGAGACAGTTAGGGGCGATCAGGCTGGCAGGGGAGGGCCGTTGGGGGCAAGATCAGGCCTTCAGGGAAGGGCAGTTAGGGGAAATCAGACTGGCAGAGACAGTTAGGGGAGATCAGACTGGCAGGGGAGGGCAGTTAGGGGCAATCAGGCAGGCAGGCAGAGGCAGTTAGGGACGATCAGGCAGGCAGGCAGGTGAGTGGTTAGGAGCCAGAGGTCCCAGATTGCAAGAGGGGTCTCTGAGTGCTGGTTCGGGCCTAAGCTGGCAGTCAGACATCCCCCAAAGGGTCCCCGATTGAAGAGGATGCAGGCTGAGCTGAGGGAACCGACTCCCCCCCGCGCACAAATTTTGTGCACCGGGCCACTAGTATATTATATTAACACTTAAAAATACCCCGTTTCCAATGCCTAAGACGTATTCATAATCAAAATCTTTAAAGGAAGCATTGACTTTTTGTAAGGGGTCTAAATGGTAAGAAAGAAACCACCCTCCCAGCAGGAACTGCATGAATGTGAGCATCTATCTTTTTCACAAAAATGTATTTCTTTATAATGCCACTCTAAATTTCTCTTTAATGAAGAAACCCTATTTTGCCTAAACATTATTTTAAATGATTCTGTTTTATTCTATTCAGAGTATTTCAATGAAAAATGAAAGTACTAAGTGACTTTATAACCTAGCATAAGCTTTCAAACTGAACTATTAATCAGCATGAAGAAAGATAAGATGTTTCAGAAGGATTCAGAAAACTCTTGACTTCTGTAACTGAGCCTCAGAGATGAGCATTGGTAATTTCAATTTTCCTCTGGATGGCAACACATTTAAAGAAGAAAATTGCTATAACCAAAGAATGGACTATTCTGCAGTTGAAACAAAAGATGGAGAAACAGCAGTACTTTTTTGAGTCATCTGGCTATTACAGATGCCTTAGACAGCTTTACAGTCTGATAGTGTCTGCGTGGGAGGCCTCTCCTCAGGAAAGCAGTATATTCCCAAACAAAATAAGACTAGATAATTGAAATAACTGAAAGGACAACGAGAATTTTATAAAAACTTAAAAGGACTCCAACTATCTGTCCCATCCCTATTCTAACCAGATGTCTTTTTCTACGTGTCGGTCAAGATTTGCCCATATACTGAGCCCAATTTCCACTTTTGGCTGCAATAAGGTTTAGTGTCTCTGACCTTAACTTTGCAACCTATCAAATTTCTCTCTTGCCTGTGGAACCTGTGAGTATTTGCCTAAACATATAGTCTGTATTCTGACTCTTGATTTCCTGAATTCCTGGTCTACATCTCCTATTTCTGTCGGACTTCCTAAGATTTTATGTCTGGTTTGGATCCACAAGAATATCCTGACCCTGACTTTTTGAACAACATAGAATCCTGACTTCTGGTTCCAATCTTCATCATCATTTACCTTTAATCACCTTATGCAATCCCTGGTTTCTAATTACAATCTGGTCCTGACATGGTGAAACCACAGTCGGTCTGTTCAATATCTGACTGCTGTTCTGCCAAATACACCACTAAAATGTAGTAACTATTTGTTGAGTACTACTGTGGGTACTGTGCGTGTGTGTGTGTGTATGCATGTGTGTGTCTGTGTCTGCTTATGATTCTCACAAAAAACCTAGTAATTTTTCATTTTATAGGTTGCAAGCAAGAAGCCCAAAAGTACAGTACTTTTCCCTAAGCCACACAACTAATAAATGTTAGAAGAAGGCAACAAATCTTTTTCTGTCTGGCCAAAAAAATATTCTCTGTGGGAGACAGTTACATGAGTGTCCCTCAATAAATGCCACCTCTTGTTATTCCTACCCTTATGCAGTCTCCCCCATGCTGATTCTGTCTTACCTATAGGTCTCCTTTTGGCTAACGGGACATCAGCAAGCAAACATAATACAAGCAAAAGCTTGATAACCGATTGCACATTGGGTAGGTCTTGTTTGTTTAAAACACCTGCTCCTGGAGGTGGCTACTATATACAAAGACTGGCCAGTCTGAGTCTGCCCTGCTGTAAGAAAGCCCAAGCTTAGTATATGTAGAAACCATGTAGATGAGCGTAGAGATGTCAGGTATGCAAGTGAAACTTTCTTGGACCTTCCAGCAAAGACCAGACCAGCTACTGCTAAAATGTAGCCAAGTGAGTGTGACCTAATCTTTCTCAGGGAATTCCTGTCCATAATAAATAATAAATTATTGTCTTAAGGCACAAAATCCAACCTAGGACTTGCTGGCTTAGAAAACAAAATATTTCTCATTCTCAGCCCCTCCAAAGGCAAAAAGATTCTCAGAGTAAGAGACAACCTCTGATTAAGACCAAAGAGCTACTAGTAAAACATGGCCTCAGATTAATATTAAATGAAAAACATGGCAGTAAGATATCTCTTAAAACCCTTATAAGAACCACTCAGCTAGAAGATAAGAACTTCTAAAAATCTTAAGGATATTGCTCCCTAATAGCATCTTCAAACCAATTATTTGGGATCATGCTTTCCTCTATATAATAAACATTCTTGAATTTTTAATAGATAAACCGCTCTTATAAACATTTTATAGCTTCAGCTTTCGTTTAAAGGTCTATTTATAAAAATTAGAAAGGGGACTAAACCCAAACAAAGATACTCTAAGGGGGAAAGGAAGGTCAGCCCTTTTACACAAGTCCTATTGACCCTTAGAGTCTCTCAATCACAATAAATTCAGAACTGGAGTCATTGGATTGCAAGAAGTGCTGCTGCAGGTGTCACCCAGCCACTCAAGGACAGTGCAACAAAAATAATTGGGTACAGCTTAAGAGAACAGTATTTGTGAATGGAAACAGCCACAGAAGCCTTTGAGAATTGGACCATAATGAGGTCAATTGAGTCTTGCCTATCTCTGTTCAAGGAAAATGTCATGCTGCAGCTACCTTGAGACACAGGCTCAGGGCACAAGCAGTGCTAGAACATGTGGCAAACAACAAGAGTGGCTGCAGAGTGCTGTGCAAAGCTGCTCAGAATAAGAATTCCCTTTAATTCTGAGTATGTGATCCATCTGTCAATGCAGAAAAATAGCACATTTGAGGGTACGTTGATTTATGTGAAGAGGGCAAATCCTTATTAACATACCGAATGAAAGGCTGAAGTCGAATTTCAAGTCAGTTTTCTGGGGCTCTGTGATAGATGTAGGAGCACAACATACAGCAAGTATGCTTTTTATTAACCTTTCTGTAAGTTTAGGCATTACTATTCTTCCTCCTTCTCCCCCAAATAAAAACAAACAAACAAACAAACAAAAATAGGAGTAGACACTCTTTAATATGTCTTGGGGTGGACCACTTCAAGTTCATTGTCAAGAAGTACATATTAGCAGTGAATATTGAACTTTTTGTATAATTAATAGGACCATGCATCTCTCCCCCTTTACTCCTGGAGCTGTGTTAATGGCTGCTGTTCTGCAGCTGTGGTGTTGTGAAAGCATTCCGTTTAGACATTTAAAGACTGGATAGAACAGCCTGAGAGGTAATTATGGGAGAGGTTCTGGTGGCTGCATTTGCTCCCTCAAACAGAGCTTCTTTGCCAAACGTACTTAACTTAGAAAATGACATAAAAACTTTCTTCTGACTCCTCTGCCATCCCTACCCTCTCCTGTTCCCTGTAATTCTTGAATAACAATAAAGTCACAGTGTTTATTGGATTCCCAGAATATGAGAAATATTGCAATAGGAGAAATGGAAAATTTATTGAAGATATGGAGAGTATCTAGACTCAAGAACTTTACAGTCTTTTAGATAAGGTCTGAAAATGCTTTCCTTTAATCACAATCCACTGTAAAATGTGCAAAACAATTGTGGCTGCAACTTTCTGACATACGTACCATTTTCTTTTTTTAATATACATATTTTTTTTTTTTTTCAGAGAGGAAGGGAAAGAGTGAGAGAGATGGAAACATCAACAATGAGAAAGAATTATTGATTGGCTGCCTCCTCCAAACCACACACTGAGGATTGAGCCTGTAACCCGGGCATGTGCCCTGACTGGGAATCATACCATGACCTTCTGGTTCATAGGTCAGTGTTCAACCACTGAGCCACGCTGACCAGGCACTTCTTTCTATTAAAGACAGACACAGCAAGTGAAGCTACTGAGAGCACCCAGCTCTCTTTTTAAGAAGTCATAGTTATATCCTGATATCTACCTTCTCTTCCACATATGGCTGCAAAGCTGACAGAATCCATACAAACATGTTTTTTTTGCTTGTTCTGGCCCCTCCTCCTATTTTGTAATTATTGATTTCTGCCTTAATTGACTCCCTCTCATATACCCCAAAGAGATTATTCTAATTCATGCTATTTTCCTAAGGTGTCTCTTATTTCCCTGGTCTGGTCCTCTAGCTGGTAAGGCATGTCTTTCTGTATCATGTGGAAACCATTAGTCATAGCCTCCCTCTTTTCCATTTCAAAAAACTATTATGTTCTCATGCATCCTCATCTCATTTCTCCTTCTGATTTCTTAGCACACCTGTAATTTCATCCCTACTTGTGAGCAGCTCAGAGACATTAATGCTCCATGGACTGTCCCATTCTAGGTAGTATGATAGTGTGGTTAAGAGCCAGCCTTTGGAGCTAAACCTTCTGGGTTTAAATTGACACCATCACTTGTCTGTATAACCTTGAGCAAATTATATAAGCTCCCTGTGCCTTACTTAGTCTCTTCATCTAAAATATGGATAACAATAGGTTTTTTAGGAAGAGTAAATTAGTAAAGCATTTAGAACACTGCCTGGTACACAATAAGCAAATATTGTTAGTTGTTACTACCTTCAAACCTCCTTAAATTCTGTCTCTGCCTCAACTGTTTTCTTAATTCTTTCATGTCCTTAAACATCTGTGCTTTTTGTGCTTATTACTTCATTACCAATCTTTTGAAAGAGTGATTTTTATTTACTGATGAACTTGTTCATAGCTTCCTGACTCATTAACTTCTGGCAATTTTAGCTATAGTCCCCATACCAATAATTTTCTAGACTTTAGCTCCAAAGACTTTTTTCTGTTCTCTTTCTTCACTTCTCCACAGACCACTGCTTTCATTGTAAACCTTTCTTCCTGCCTCACCAGCATCACTCTGGATGCTCCTGATTTTCCTGTTATCTTTCAGACTTTTTTCTCTGATTCTCTGGGTCCTTTCCTTCCCTCCATTCTTAAATCAAGGTGTTCTCTGAGGTTTACT
This sequence comes from Eptesicus fuscus, assembly GCF_027574615.1. Classification (NCBI taxonomy): domain Eukaryota; kingdom Metazoa; phylum Chordata; class Mammalia; order Chiroptera; family Vespertilionidae; genus Eptesicus; species Eptesicus fuscus. The sequence goes on along the minus strand of NC_072476.1, from coordinate 82,639,358 downwards.
TCTACTCTCTCCGCATTTCTGCTGCTCATGCTGGGATGCCCCATAAGGCTCTATGCAAAAGCACACCTACAGCCTTTGGAAGAACAAGGTATGTTTGAGCATCTTGGACAATCATTGTATTAATTTATTTGGCTAACGTGCTCTTAAACACAAGCAGAATCCTACTTTCCAGCAAATATAGTTCAAATCCTACTAGGTCAGCAAATTTTATTTTTTAACCCCTGAAGAGAAAATATCCACATGTAGTGAGTGATTGGAAAATGTGGTACTTTAGAGTTGGAGAACCAAGTGTCACTATCACTTTAAGGGAATCAAAGTGAATGTATGCACTAACATGATCACAGTGGAACTAATAACTCCCTGCTTTAGGACTAGTACGTCTCTAGAAGAGTAATTTGAAAATTCAAGTGTGTGTTTTTAACAACCCAGTGTGTTTCCTTAATTTCATTTTAGATTGAACACACACACACACACACACACACACACACACACACACACAATTGGCTCCCATAAATTGGTTAAATTTCCTACCACAAATGTATATGGACAAATGTTCTATTTACAATGTTCTATTTACGAACATAAAACTATGTTTAGTTAACATTTCCCATTGAAGTTAGTCTGAAAACAGCAACAAGTCTAGAGATTCTAACTTTACAGAACTAAAGTGTCACTATCTATTGTGTCAAAATGAATTTATTTAAAACTAGAGGCCCGTTGCACGAAGAGATTCGTGCAGTAGGACTTCCTTCCCTTGGCTTCCAGCACCGGTTTTCCTCCAGCACCCAGGACCCAGGCCTTCACTCAGGCCAGAGTCTGCCTTCTTCTTCGTCTTTGCTGCAGACTCCAGAGTCTGCAGTCTTGTCTTCACTGCGGCACTCCGCTCCTGTAGATCCCTTTGCCCCCACCTCCCCCCGCCACCGCCCTCCCTCTCATAGCAGGCTTCCTGCCCCCCCTGGCCACTCCGTGCCTAGAGCAGCTGGGCGGCTGCTATCTTTGGCCTTCTAATTTGCATAGTCACTCTGATTGGCTGTGGGCATAGCAGAGGTACGGTCAATTTACATGTTTGTCTATTATTAGGTAAGATTATAGTTTCAATCGAAAATATTTAGAGGTCTTTACAAATAGTACTGTTCGGAGCACAAGCCTGTACGGGGCGACAATGCAAAAGATTAACAAATAGCCAAAACCGGTTTGACTCAGTGGATAGAGCGTCAGCCTGCAGACTGAAAGGTCCCAGGTTCGATTCCAGTCAAGGGCATGTACCTTGGTTGCGGGCACATCCCCAGTAGAGGGTGTGCAGGAGGCAGCTGATCAATGTTTCTCTCTCATTGATGTTTCTAACTCTCTATCTCTCCCTTCCTCTCTGTAAGAAATCAATTAAAAATATATTTAAAAAATAGATTAACAAATAATTCAGAACCATCTTGAAGCAAAAGGAGTATCACAGAAAATTTGGTGGCTGGAAACACCACAGCACAGGCCTCAACCACACCTAGGGAACTCTAAGTGAGCACTGCAGGTGGCTATAAATTTGCAAGGTGTGCTTTAATGCTCATTTAAGATCTAAATGGTTTAATCACTGTGAAGATGAAATGAGACTAACTTGATAGCCACTGAATTGAAAATCCTGGGAAAAGAGCTCCAATCCAGAGAAAATCCTGAGAAAATATTATACCTCATTAAAAGATGTAATATTTTAACCAATTTTGAAAACCGTTTGAAATTTAAAAAGCAAGAGAGAGAAATCTTGGCTATGTGCAATGCTTCAAAAGCACAATCAAATAAGCAGAGAAAAAACTGCTTAAAGCATCATCAAGGTTAGTTTCAGAATCTGTGTGGGAGGAAGGACTCCTGAGACAGGGGCAGGTTGGTGGAGCACAGCATGACTGGGTAGGTTGAATCTGTTTTTATTCAAAAGAGGCAGTTGAGATGATAACGTATATTTTTTTGCAAGGCAAAGCATCATTGAACAGTCAAGAATCGGAAGATAAACTGTTTTGTTTTGTTTTGTTTTGTACCTAATATTAGGATGAAAACACAGATATGAATGATATAAGCACTTTATTAGTCATCTACACTTATAATGTAGTCTGTCCATGAATGCTATTTGTCAAAGTACTTGAAGGTAACACTGGCGAAGAAATTTTCCACAAGATTTAAGCATTTTAGTTAGCATGATATTAACTAGGAAAAAATGTTGGGCTCAAATCTATATTAAGCAAACCTTTGGAAGCACTAGAATGCATGAAAGACATGCCCCTGACTACTCCAGCAACCAATGACTTTATTAATTTATCCAAAATATTTTTGAGTCTCTATTGTGTCAATCACTATGCTAGATTCTAAGGATGCTACTCTGAACAGAACAGACATGGTCCTATCCTTACAGTGTTCACATTTACCAACAGCCAGCTTCAAAAGTTTGGGGTGTATTTTTTTTTTCTTGATTTTTCTCAGGGTGTTCAACAACTGAGTAAAACTGGTATTGTTTCCAATAAAATTGTAATAAATGAAAAGAGACTTAGAAAGCTTTCACTACCACCTCGATATCTAGATGTATTCTTGATAAAACAAAAAATAGTACCCATGGTTAGTTTTCTGATTTAGACATAAAGTAGTTTATATCCATGGAAATAACAAAGACATCATGATAAAACAAACAAAAAACCTATATATTATGAGTTAATTTGTTGTTCACACTTATAACAAACTGTGGAGCCCATGGGTTTTTTTTATCAGCAGATTTTCCCACCCTAAGTCGGAATGCCCTTATTCAATAATTGCAAAGTAAAATTGTAGTGATGTTTTTTATAGAGTGCAACAAATTGTAACATGGGATAGAAGCTTGAGAATTGGATGGAGATATCCGAATATGAGTAGTTTGAGGCTCAGTTCATTTATATGTGACAAAAAAGTATAGCATTAGTCACAAAACAAAGATCATTATTCGCATTTTTTTAATAAAAAGTGACCTTTCTGAATATTTTCACAGGAGTATATAAAACTAACCAGGGGACCAGAGACTCTCTTTGTTCACTCCACAATAGACAAGTGAGTCAACAACTTAGTAAAGTAGATGACTTCATTAAAATTTTTGGCAAGAGCAGCCTGACAACATGACATCATCCTTCCATTTGTAACTCTGGCTTGGTCCTCCTGTGGGATTCCCCATACACAGCTCCTGTGTTTAAAAATGATTTTCTGAGTACCCACATGTACTTGTGAATTTGTTTCCTAAGAATAAGGTAACACCAAGACAGGGAAGAAAAGACATGCTGCACCCAATATACGCAATTAGCTGTCTTTAGTTCAGTCCAGTTACACATGAAAGCGATAAACTCAATAAATAAAATTTAGGGGGTCATCTTTTGGTCATTACTTTCCCTCAACACCAACATGAATCCATCAGCCATTTCCTTCATCTATTTTCCCAGTTTTTACCTCAGGCTCCATGCAACCCATTTTCCACTCACAGGAAGAAGAATCATTTAAAAATCTAAATAAGATCATTTATCCCCTTGCTTAAAGGCCTCACTACTTTGCTGTGGCATTTCAAATAAAATTCAGTTCTTGGCTTATTCTTTCAACTTCATCCTGTACCATAATTCCCTAACCTTCTTTTTGTTATCCATAGTAGCTTCCTCACATCTGAAGGTCTTTACACATATGGTTTGTCTTGCCCAGGTGACTTGTCCCCAGGTCTTGGCTGGACTATATCCTCCTAGTCACTCAAAAGCTTATTTGACTACATTTATTGAATTACCTGTCTATGGTCTGTCTGCCTCTCACTAGATGGTAAGCTCTAAGATAGGCTTTGTCTGTTTCTGTCACAGTTGTATTCCTAATGTCTAGTACATGCTGCACACTCAGGAAAGAATTGTTGTTTAAATAGATGAATCTCAATATAGCATAAACTTATCAAATGAATAAATCAGGAAGAAATTTAAGTGTGACTAGATCATAGAGTAGAATGAAGAATCTATACTTTTTTTTTTAAATAAAACACATGATATTAAGAAATCTTGCACTTAAAACTGTGCTACCAAATAACCCGGGTTATAACTTTGGTCTCCTCTGCATGGAAATGAATTGGAAACTTCGCAGGATCTGGGATCTATATTCTATCTCTGATAATATCATGGCCTCAATTGTCATTCATTTCTGAGCAGATGTTCCTTAAACATTTCTCTCATCTCTCATGCTCTACTGCCCAAACATCATCATTCCTCAGAGCTAAACCCTTTTCCTCTGCTCCTTATCTCTGTAAGCATGGCAGCCTTCAAGAAATTACTTTTGCCTCTTTCCTCTATAGTCTGAGTTTCATCTCTTCCCTTCAATAAGCACCTCGGTAAAATTCTTCAAATTGTTGATCCCTTTGTCTGTATAGTCAATACCTTGAATCAGAAGTCCCTCATTGCTTGCCTAGACTATCTTTAAGCTTCCCTAATTCGTCTTCCTTAGTACAATTGTTCCCTACCTCCAATCTATCCATCTCTAAAACATAGCTCTATTTATTTCATCCCCCAACTCAGAACCTTCCACGGTTGCCACTGACTACAGAAAGTAATCCCAATCTCTTAACATAAATGTGATCACACTCCATGAAATGCCCTTGGTAGGTATTTATAGTCTATAATCCTCAACCACCCACTTTCCTTCTATAATTTTTTGCATTCAGAACTCTCCACGACTCAACACTATACAAATAGCTTCAGTATTTGTTTCACCTCTGATTTTTGCTCTCAGTAGTATCTTTGTCCAGTATGTCCTTCCCATGATCCCTGCATTCTTGGTCCTTTATACACATTGATTTGCTGAGTACGCTGAGTAAATAAAACCGTGCCTTTTTTCCAAGGTCAAGCCTATGGCAACTTCTCCATGAAATCTTTACCAATTCCTCCAGTCTGATTACGCTCACCCTCTAAGAATCTATTGTACTTGACAGTTCTATTTTAGTATATTGCACATACTCTATCTACTTCCTAGTAATATGTGTTGGATACATATCTGTCCTTCCCACCAAATTGAAATGTTCATAATGGATAGGACTATTGTTAATTCCTTAGTAATTCTTCTATAGTACCAATTAGGTAAATTCAAGGTGAGGTGATTGAAGTTAGGATAAGGTTGAAGCATCTGTGGCAGTGGTGGTGATGGTGATGGTGATGGGAAGGATGTGGTAGATAAATTGTGTATGTGACAATGGTGGTATGAAGGTCCCAGTATCATCCTCAGTGATGTCAAAACTTCTCAAACTGTGAATGAATTATAATTCCATATTTGGCTAACTAAAACCCTTCATGAAGCCAGGTATATGTACCAAGAAGTTCTTATACCATGAATGTAGGTTATATGAGCATTTCAATCATCACCCATTAATATTTAAAGTGCTTGGTTAAAGCATTGGTCAGGATTTAAGGGCAATTGATCTAATTACTTCTCATATATTCTCATATCCTAGAGCCCTAATCACACATCTTCCCCTCAATAACAGTGACCCACTGTGCTGAAAGAGTTAGTTAATAATAAAGATTAGTAGAGTAGAAAACTCCAAACCAGATACTTCCAGCAAAATATACATTCCTATACTCATATGAAAAACATGTAGTCACATTTTGAAGTTAGCATAAACCAAACTTTTAACAGCTACATAACTTTAAAATAAACACACTCCACAATCACATTTTCTTCATAGGTAATGTGGCATCTTAAAATTTAGTATTTTGCCAAAAAGGGATATAGAATAATGTAGCACATGAAAATGCAGTGGACAATTCAGAAGCCTTCACATTTTATTTCTGAAAAAGAGAAGATTTCGTTATATTCAGGGATATGTATCTTCCCTGACATCTTCCGCATATTTTGACATTTATGTGCAGAAAGGGGTAGGGAAGACCACTACCCATGATTAAAGAAACTGTGCTCTAGTCCATCGATTAGAAGACTTTTATTTAACAAATATTAATAAATAAAACATTTAAAGGTCTTCCATGTGGCAAGTAGATTGTAAAGGAGATTAAACATTACAGGGGCTATTTGCTTTCCTTTATTTCACCTCCACATCAGTTGCCGTCATATCTGGACATTGTAGAGTAAATCAAAACAAGATCTGGGAAAACACAGGGGCCAAAAAAATTGGTGCAAGCCTCCAGGCTGCTGCAGAAATTCTGAATAGCAGGAGCGAGAAGCCCAGGGATACTTTACATGTTCATTCTCTCTCTCTTTCAGTCAGCTAATCCTGCCTCATGGAAAAAAAAAAAAAGTTTATGGATCTGCTGCTAAACCACCAAGCTTTTTATTTAAATCACACATTCAAAATTTATAATATATATATGGTAAGAATATTTGACTACTAAAACACCAATCCAAATTATACCAAATTTGGACCTATAATGAGGATAAATAAAAGCAAAAGGTATATTTTACAATGAGAGAGAGACAGAAATGATCTATCATTCACTACAGGGTAATAAAACTGGAATTATTTAGCTCACAGACAAGATGGTCAAAAGCTGATGTACTTATATGTAGAGAAAAATTGTACAATAGATTATCAGTGAAGTTGAAGCAAATTGTAAGTAAGAATAATAAAAATCAGCTTTATTTTCTGGCTATTATCTGGAGAGGCTGTAAGAAAGCACTTCATTATCAGCTGGTTAGTGAGACCAAATTATGTTTTTAATAGAATTTAGAAATAGAAGAATTTAGGGAAATACAGTAAAATCTTATTACAAATTAAACTATATTTAAGAAAAATGATGACTCTTGAAGATTGTAACCAATAGAATTAATGACTTGCTGGAGAGGATCTATTTCTCTTTAGACTGGTAAGCTGACATTTATGCATCTCATTTGACCAATGTGTACAGTCACACTGAATAATTTAGGCTTTTTACTTTTGTAAAATCACATAATTTCTACTTTTCTATAATGTTCTTATAACAATATTATTATTATTATTTTTTACTTCTCCTGGAGGACCTCAAAACACTCCATTTTCTAAGATATTTAGAAAAAGAGTAAGACAGTTTAGATATTCAATTGTTCTAAACAGGAAAGATGCACATTCCCATGATATGTTACTTTGGTGTTATATAAAATACCCTGTGCGCTTTGGAACAATACAGAAACGTGTTCAAATCCTACCCTTTCTAGGTTCATCACTAAATCTCTCTGTGCCAGTTCCTTTAACTATCCAATGGGGGTTAATTTACTGAATAAGATAGCTATAATAAATAAATGAGATAACATATATGAAACACCTGCCATAGCGCTTTCCATTGAGTAGTCATTTAAAAAATATAATTTCCCCCTTTGCCATTTTGTCATTGGTCCTTTTAGGTGAGGATATAAAGCAAAAGATCCTGCATAAACCTGTGAAATTTTGTTCCTCTTCAGAACGCCTCACAAAGGAAAACTAAGTTCATCTTTTAAATCCGTACTGCATATTTTGAAGAACTACAGTTCTTCTTCTTGCAAAATCGTTATGCCTTTGCAGACAGGTCAGCATAAAACTTAGTATAGCATGATTCCATGGCTAAGCCATGGTTGCTTCCATGTGATAAAACATCTCTGTATCATCATCTGCCTCTCCTGAAAACAGCATTGTGATGAGAAATCATCTCCAGACTTGGCAAAATGAATGTCTGTGTCCAGGGCTGCACGCAGTCTCTCTCCCAACATACTGTTCATTGAGTTTGTACTCACTGAGATCTACATGTCACTGGTAACGTATCTCACCTTCCATCTGTGCTGTTTTTAGGAAGGCACTAATTTTCCTTGAGAGACTATAAGTGTTGCCTTCACTGTCAAAATTCTTTTTGGTCTTGCATAATGAGAACCCAAACACAGAAGTCCCCAGCAATTTATCTCCAATGTCCAAAAACCACCTAATAAATGATCACTGCAGGTTTCGAAGAGCTTTCAATAGGAATTCCAAAGGAAAGCTATTCAAACCTCTCTTTAAAAGCCAGTGTTGATGGTTCCACAAGAAGGAAGGCGTATTGGTTTTCCTACCCCATTGTACTCCAGGAATTCAAAATATACTTTCAACGAGTGAATAAGATGATGAATTTTATGTTGTGCATTTTTCACCATCATAAAAAAAGTGAATGATACTTAGCTAGCTGTGCAATCTCACTGGTAAAAGTCAAGCAATTGCCATTATCCTTAGCCATTAACTTCAGTATTAATTAATTTCACCCACCTGACAGGCAGATGTGCCCTTCATTCTTCATGCACTTCATGATACCCTAAGGACTTAGGGATTCTGCCCATTAGCATGTTGCAAACTGGTATGGAGTTTTTGGAGGGGGCATTTTGGATGAGTCAGATCACAGTTGTCAATACAATTTACAGAATCAGTGTGGTAAAAGTAAAGCATAGAGACGAAGTTGGAAATTGGCATGTGAGGGGAAAAACAGTGTACTCCTAGTTTTATTTTTCTCCAATAAAAATATTTCTAGGGTGTCGTTCTTGGATGAAATAAAAATAATACATGCTGTTATCTCAGAATCCTTTTCATGATAAAAAACCTACAAGGTTTTTATTTTTTTATTTTATAGATAAAAGACTACAAGTTTTCAAAGGAGATTAGGACTCCTTTCCTCACTAGCATAATATATCTTAAAAGTTCTTATTCTCCCTCTCAGAGGATAAGTGAAAATGTTCTGGGAAGAAAAGCTGTGAGAAGGCAATAAAGTGGCAGGTGGGGAGGAGTGGAGAGGAAGAACATATATGCAAAAGCTAGAACCATGCAGGTAAAGGTAGAGAGTTCAACCTATTATTAGAAATAAGGTTATAGATAGCAAATGTATTAGTTTCCCATTGCCTTTATTCTCTTACAGGTCTGAGGGTCAGAAGTCCAAAATTAAACATACAGTGCTCACATCAAGATGTCGCAGGCTGGTTCCTTCAGGAGATGCTGGGAGAGGTGGAGGTGCCATGAGTAATCCATTCTTTTCCTCTCCTAGCTTCTAAAGGTTACTAACATACCTTGGATCATGGTCACATCACACCAATAGCTACTTCTGTTGTCACATGGCCTTCTTCCAGTATATACCTTTTTGCTTCCTTCTTAATAGGCCTTCAATGATTACATTTAGACCCCACCTGGATAACTGAGGATCATCTCCGCATCTCAAGATCCTTAAATTAATCACATCTGCAGAGTTTCTTTTGCCATATCAGATAATATATTCACAAGTCCCAGGAATAAGTATGTGAATCTCTTTGGGTGGCCATTATCCAGTCTACTACAGGCAATAATAAAAATTATGATAATAGCTATCATTACTAAGTGTTATTCATTACAGTAGGCACTTTACATGCATTATATAGCCATCTTTCTCACTCTCTGCAAGATGGGGATGATTAAGGATGATATTTAAAATATTTAAAAACTTGTACATCAGGGCTGCATAACCCTTCCCTTGCTGGATGAGAGAGCTCTGCATGGCCCCAGAAAAGCAGTCTGGAAGGTCACGTTCTGCATATTGGAGAACACTGATAGCATTATCAGCATTGGTAGTAGCTTACTGAGCATGTGCTGGAGATAGGCTTTCTGCTAGTTATTTTGTGTGTGTGTGTGTGTGTGTGTGTGTGTGTGTGTGTGTGTGTGTGTGTGTGTTTTAACATCTGTTATCATATTTAATCCTTACTTTAACCTTCTTGGGAAAAGATTGCTACCTCTGTTTTATGAGTAAGTCTGAAAGAAGTTAAATGACTTGCCCATGTTCATACTGAGACTCACCATGAAAGCTAGGAGCCAAACTCTATGTGACTATAAACCCCCTTTTCCTTCCCTTAGGTTACACCAAGTCTTATTCAAAAATCTAAAGTAACCATACAATCTAGAGGTACTTGGGGATTATCAAACCAATGTGGTAGTGCATAAAATTTTATATATTAGATTCGTAAAAATAATGCAGTGGGCCTTTCCTCTACGAGGGAAGTCAGTGTAGCATCTCTGCTCCCCAACAGAGTGGGTCCCATTATCTGAAATGACTAACTTAGTTCTTAGGAGGGGCCCAGACAGGCTTATTCCAATAATATAAAGTGGGCTTCCTGAGCATGAGACTTGGCAGAAGAAAATCTTTCATTGGCTAATATCCCTACCATGGCTTTTCTACCAGTGCCATTATTACATTCCAGATATTCAAACTGAGATTTTTAAAGTTTCACAACAGTGAAATTAATTACACCTTGTCAATTTGCTTAGGCCTATAGAATTTAATAGCCACCAAGTATATATGAGACATTGACTGATGAATTTCAAAACAGTCCGGCTAGAAATATTATTGTTTAATAATTCTTCATCATTACCTGGAAGTATATTCATTTTTGTTTGATATGCATCAAGTTAATTTGTTCATGTGAACCTGAGAGGTTTTTGTTAGTTTTCTGAAAAAAAAATTTTTTTGTAAAACTATGAAAAACCAACTACAAATTCATAAAATGAACATAATTTAAAATATTTCAAATAATGTGTTATCACTGGTTTCAAGCACAAATGTCCTACAATTCAGGCACACACTCTTGTACAAACACACAGCGCATAATGGTGTAAGGACCCGCTAATCATGCCTAAAAGGAGGAATTTTTGTTTATTTTTAGAAACATCTGGCCTCCTGAAATATAATAATTTCAATATTAGGAAAGAAGGATATGAGCTCATCAGCACAATGAATCACAATAGCTTGAACAGGGTGGCTAATGAGATAGTAAAAAGGTGCTAGTAAATTTACATAGGCCATTGAACTAATCATTTATTCAACTTTCTCTGAAAATTTCCATGAATATATCCAAAAAGGCATATAGCCCTAGCCGGTTTAGTTCAGTGGATAGAGTGTCAGCTTGCAGACAAAGGGTCCCAGGTTCTTCTCCGGTCAATGGTATGTACTTTGGTTGCAGGCTCTTCCCTGGCCTGGGCCCTGGTTGGGGTGCATGCAGAAGGCAACCAATCAATGTGTTTCTCTCACATCTATGTTTTTCTCTATCTTTCCCTCTCTCTCCCATTCTCCCTAAAAGTCAATGGGAAAAATATCCTTGGGTGAGGGTTAACAACAATTACAAAAAAGGCATATATACTCATACCTTCAAGATAGTGTTAGAAAACATTGGGGAATTCATAAAATACACAGAATTTGGGAAAACAAAATGAACCAAGTCCTGAGTATTCTTTATGACCTAACATTGGGGTTGGAGTTGTCTCCCTATCAAACAGACCTGACAAAGGCCTAGTTACCCTCATGTCCTCACAGGCCTGGGTGCCTACCTCTATGGGAAAAAATTACATCTAGTAAATGAACCCTGACTTGGACATTTAAGGGTCTATAGGTTTAGTCAAACCAAATAGTCTTTATTTATAAATGGTCTTACAATTTTATTCATGCCTTTGAGAGTAGAGGCAAAGGAAGGATAGATGAGGAAAACAAGAAATACTTACAAAATCCAAAATGCATACTTTTTCTAAATATTATATCCTATAATAAACACTAATGTCATCTCTGGCTGCAAGGATGGTAATTTATTATGAGATATTATCAGAAACCAGAAGAATCCCATGCATTTCAATTAACTGCATGCTAGGTTAATTCAAATAGGATGTTACATATGGTTCTCCATCACATTACTAAACCAAAGCAAAAAATAGATATATAATGATACTACCTTGAATGTAGAGACAGTATGAGAAATAGGCCATTATAAAATCCTGAACGTTAGGGAATCAGAGAATACTATAAGCATTATAACTTACAATATTTAGCACCTATAATTTCATTTGCAATAGATGTATATGGTACAGAACTAAAAGCTAACTTAAACGTTTTCCAAACCATGCTCATAACATTTCAATGGAGAAATAAAGAATGAACACTGTTATTTTCATTTTATAGGCACTAGTTCTTTACAGAAAATATTAAGATTTATAAATTATCCCTATTATGTTTCGGTTTTAAATTAGAGATTAATTTATAATTGGCTCTCACTAATACTTGCAATATATCTTTTCTAGTCTGGTCTCATTTACTCATTGATTTACTCTTCATTTGCCCTGTTAATATTTATGAGTACGTACTCTGTGCCAATAGCTATAATATGTCTCAAAAATTCAAAGGTGGACCAGAGGGGAAATGCTTTCTGCTCTCATGAAGTTTTCAGCGAAGCAGAGAAGACAGATATTAGAAAATGATTCCAAATATAATTGATAAATTAATTGAATAAACAGTATTATTAAAGAAGATATATAGCACCTTATGAAAGCATATAAGTACAATATATTTCAGCTGAAGAAATCAAGCTGGTATTGAAATATGGAACATAAGTGGACAGATTTTCTTCTGGCACTTTACTTTTAAAGTACTTTAACATTAAAAGATCTTAAGATGACTACTTTGTTTCAGTGTTCTACATATTAAATTTATACAAAATAAAATTTATATTAAAAGGTAAGCAAAATCAAAATGAAATAAATGATATGTTTATATCACTATAATTTTGAGGATTGGGCAAAATTAGCTCTACTTTTTTTCAAAAACAAGGTTCTTAATATTTGTGTCTAAGATGTCTTTAGTTTAATCAACACCAAAATATTTATTTATAATTTCTGGTTTTTAAGATGCTTTCTAGGCTTACCAGAACCTCATAGATGTCCTTCCTCTGAAGTAAAATGGAAAGAGCCACCACAAGGAACTTCTGCTATTGCATAAAGGTTCCTTTCATTCTGTTTTGGATGATGACAAACAGAGCTAGTTAAAGCACAATGGCTGTTCAGGCTGCTCCACTGAACATTCTCGAACATACTATTTGTTGCAGGAAATAAATTCTGATTACACCGTAAGTTAGATATTTTTATCATTTGCTTAGAAATAGATTTTGAATGCCAAATCCTCTCCCCTCGCCAAGCTGGACACACTTCCTCTTTCAAGTTGCATAAGGTTTTTATTTCTTGAAGTGAATTCTTTAAATTCCACAAGTATAAGAACTCCAGACTCATTTATCTATCTGCAGCTTCCATCAACCACAAGTTTCACATTTTACTAGGGTATGAGCAAAATCCTCTTGGAATTTTTCTAATATTTGTGTTTTGCCAGGACAATATTAGACACTTATTACAACTTTAATGCTAACATTTGAAAATAACTGAATTATAAACTAGTGAATGCTCATCAAAGCTTCATTTGCTTTCTCAATTTAAAGTATTCTCTCCTATATAAGCTTATTTTGTTCTATTGCAAATGCTCTTCTCTTGCCTGGATATTTCTAGCAGCAGGAAACAAAACAAATTAAACCAAAACAGTAATAAATAAAGTGTCTAGAATGCTGTAATAATTCAGCATTAAACAGAGAGCAAGAAACAACTCAACAAATATAGAGATAATTATAGATGTAAAGTTATTATCAAAGATTAATAAGGAGAAAAAGGTTCATTTAAGACATCACAAAGATCAATGGCATCAACAAATATAGCCATACATTCTAAATCGCTTATCACTCAACATTCCCAGAAGATTGGCAGCTCCCAGAGGGCAGGGACCAAACAATATACCTATTGATTTAGCAGGATTATATTAGATTGCAAATATCTATTACATTTAATTAAACATCTGAAGAAAATTACAAAATCACAAAAAAATGTATTACTTTTCAAATGAAGTCTCTTTTGACACACAGGTACTTCCCTCCATATAAGCTCCAACCTTGCAGCAATAGTGACAAATTTTCATAGGAGTCCGGACAGAGGAGGGGCACGGGGAATTCAATGTAGCTAAATTATAAGAATAAGGTATGCTCATGTCTCTGTGGTTGATTTCCTCATGCCTTTCTTCAAATCCAAGATAAATAAATTCTAAAAATTGGTTTAGAACAACCCAGCCCATTCTTCTTTCCATTAATATTAAATGGCTAAAGTAGAAGTATTATAAGTGTAATATATGATAATAAGTATTATATATGATATATAAGTATAATATTATTATATATGACATCTTACGTATATCTCACATCATACATTATTATGTGATAAATATATGTAAAGTAAATTACACATATAACATATTACAATTATTATAATACACAGGCATGAGTTCACATATATATGCATATATGTATTAAAAAATAACTAGGTACATGACTTGTCCCAAGCACCTTTAAATATTATCTCATTTCATCCACATAATAACTCTAAAAGATAGATACTATTATCCTATAGGAGATTAAAAAATTGAAAACCTTGAAGTGACTTACCAAAGGTGACCCAGTTAGTAAGTGGCACCAGGATTCAAAGCCAGGAATACTGACTACAGCACCTGGTCTGTTAACCTATATACTGTGTTCATCTTATAGTATAGGATGGTAACAGTAAGAAGCAAAATCACTTACAAGAAGGAATTAAAGGGAAGAAGGGAAAAGCTTAACAAAGAAACCAAGAGACGTGGGGGGAAAGAGTGGAGAGATGAGAAAGAGAAAGGTAGAAAAACAATATATAGATACACATAAAAGAAGGAAGTAGCATGAACTTCTATGTCCTTGTTATATGATTTTCCTAATGAAATTGTAGGGAAATGAGAAATCCTTCAGTAACTGCTCATTACTTTTCATCTCATCTCAGCATAAAACTTGGGTAACTGCCACATCAAAAAACTCATAAAAGAAAATACCAATTTACACATGAATCATACTCCCACTTCTACCCGCCAAAATTGCCTGATTTCTTTATTGTAAGTAATATATCGGGTCTCCCTTGAATTAACCCATCACAGTATGTTGTATCTCAGCTTAAAATACAAAAGACCACTGTCCTGTACTAATCACCTTGTCCAAATGAGGCTTGTGGGCTGCATGGAGAATCAGAAGCACTGACCCCAAATGGAAGTTTATACAGACTCTGCTCAGATGTCTGTCATAATGAGTGACAGAGGAAAGGGGGAAGCAGCAGTAACAGCATAATCTGTCGAAAAGCATGGGTAGCCACAGTAATCAGTTTTTGTGCAAAATGGAGTTTCCCTGGAAAGGAGACAGCAGAGTGTTTTAGTTTTGGGGGGTGGGCAGTTGGAGAATGCTGTAAACGAACTCTGGATAATCACAGTTTCGGCTTGTTCTATGATTTCATATCTATAATTTGAAAGCACAATGATTTATTTCAAAAGAAAAGTTAAGATGCTCAAGTTCTGGATTCTGCTCTCAATCTTGGGCAGAATTGTATCTAGCCTTTCTGGGCCTGAGTTTCCATATCTTTAAAATAAACTGTCCTGCCCGGCCGGCGTGGCTCAGAGGCTGAGCGCCGACCCAGGAACCAGGAGGTCACGGTTCGATTCCTGGTCAGGGCACATGCCCGGGTGGCAGGCTCGATCCCCAGTGGGGGGCGTGCAGGAGGCAGCCGATCCATGATTCTCTCTCATCATTGATGTCTCTCTCTCTCCCTCTCCCTCTCCCTTCCTCCCTTCCTCTCAGAGTGTCCCCTAGTCTCACTGAAGGGTGTGACTGGGGCAAAAATTCCCTCAGACCTCAAATCTATGCCTGTTTCCTCATTAAAATAAACTGTCCTTTTTATTGTCTGTAAACTGTGACTTTTTTTTTTTTTTTTTTGCTGTTCACAAGTACTTTTGGTGATCACCATTTCACACATATAAGCCAACATGTGTATGTGCGCGTGCACACACACACACACCAAGTTCTAGCTTTATATCATTATCGCTTTCTATCTCTGGTTGATTTATACCAGTTTTGTTCAAGATCAGTGTTTACCTGACCTAAAGATTTCTTGAATAGCACAATTAGCATCTTACTAGGAAACCTATTCCATTTTCTAATAATATCAGCTGAAAGGAATTCTCTCACATAAAAAACAATTGCTTTAGATTTGGAATTTAAGCCATATATTTAGGTTAATAAAGATGTTGAGTTATTTTATAACTTAGATAGGTAATTAAGTGCCAGCTTATATTTGATGAAACCAAAGTCTTTGCACAGAAGAAATTGCAAACTAAGAGACATTTAGATAATAAAGTAAAAGCTAGATCAAGCCAGGATTATCAGTGAAGATGTTATGTAAAATAGAAATAAAGACCACTGATCAATCCAGCAAATAACCATAAGGTTTAAAACTTGAGAAGTAACAAAATATAAGTGGTAGGATATACTGACCTTCACATAAATTTACACAGGTTATCTGCAATGTGGCATCTGAAGGCTCATAGGTCTTAGGGGCCTAAATTATGCAAGTTCCATTTAGTCATGAAAAAATTTTTAGAAAAGTGATGTTGACCAATAGAACTTGGCAACAAAAATTTGTCCAAAATGATGCTGTGACACCAGGAAGGTATCTTCTTGAACCTAGAACATTACTCAGGGATACTCTTCTTTCACCCATCTATTAAAATTTATTGTTGCCAGGATCCCACCCTCATAATGTCACTCACTCTTACAAGTGCAACAGCAACTTATATCTGATGACTTCTAAAAATGTACCTCCAGCTGCAACTGGTACATCTCCAGGTCTGAGTCTCTGCAACCTGTGTGTCTTCCAAGAAACTCAAAGGCAACATGTTCAAATTTAACTTACTATCTTCTCCCTCCGAATAGCTCTTTCTCTTATTTCATTATCTCCCTTGAAAATATGATCATCCATCCAGGAAAACAAGTTAGAAAAATAGAAATCATTCCTGGTTCCTCTCTCACTCTCAACATCCAAACATCTACCAAGTCATGCTGATTTTTACCTTATATTTTTAATCTAATTTATCTTCTCATTCTTACTACCTTTATACAGGTTCTTACCTGTTACCTTAGCTATTAAAACAACATTTTAGTTAATCTTTAAAATCTATTCAACAGAGTGATCTTTGAAAAACCCACATACATTAATTTCCCACCCCTACTGCAAATACTGGAAGCTTCACCCTTAGAATTGCCTATGGGAATGGTCCCTTTGATCTGACCCTCATCAGCCAATACCTCCAGTCTTATCTCTCTTACTCCATGACTCACAATTGTTTTGTTTTAGCAACACAAATACTTAGATTCCTCCACATACCTGGCCTTAGCTAAATATATCTGTGATTTCAATATGCATTCTTTGCAACCCACTTCCCCCCCAAAAAAATTATGACCTTCTTCTTTAATTTTTTCCATATCAACCAAAATATATCTTTCACATATTTTAATACAAGTCTGGCAATGCCTCCTCTCAGAAGCTTTTCCCCATTCACTTCTTCAGTCTTATCTCTAGTGCTTCCCAGCCTTGTGGAACTATCTGTGTCTTATACTTGCAATACTGTCATCCATAAAATAGATGCCATATGCTAATACCATAATATGAAAATGCCCCTTGTTCATTTTTATAAAGAAAAAGAAATCTCAAATTATAGTTATATACAATTGCTCTTATTTTTTATTCCTGTGCTGGTGTCTCTCATTGGCTAGCTGTCAGATCGTTGAGGGCAGAGAATATGCATTATTTGACATGCACAGTGCCTAGCACTTCATAAATACTGAGTTAAATAGCTAAGTAATATAAATATGATACCGGACTCCTATCTTTAGTGTTTTGTTAACATAAAGTATATGTAAATGAGATTGGGATCTAGGGACTTATGACTGAAGCAATTTTTCATTTTAAGGAAATAGATGCCATATTCAGAGAAGTTATATAATTCCTGTCTCTGGGTTTGGAACACAATATTACAACTGAGTGCAATCCTGTTAATAGGAAGAAGAACTTAACCTTGGTTATATATAGAACAGTTGATAGTCTCTTAAAATTGCATATAATATATTTGTGCAAGTATGATTATTTTTGGAGAAAAACTTAATAAGATTCACAAATCTGCTGCTTTATAGTTTGTTGGTTTTAAGTCCTCATTTGAAAATATAGAAAAATGACAAGAAAATACATTATATTTGACCCTCAGGTTAACCAGACTCATAGAAAGCAAGATGCCAAAAATTGATATTTAAAGGACACTTGAAAACAATGGTGAGATTTTAAAGCGCCCTGAATACATACTAAAGTTTTGAGCATTTTGAGCTATGTTGATTATTCCCATTCCTGTTTCTTCTTAGAATCACTTACACTCTCCCGGAGTATGAAGATATAAATAGTGTACTAAACTCTGGGCCTTCTTGTTTTTTGTGGGTTTTTTTTTTTTGCATTTGATTTGTTGATTTTATGTTTTGATAAGAGAATACTATTCTATAAGTGGTCTCTCAAACAAAAATAATGAAAAGTGAAAAAACATAAGCCTTCAGAGTTCAATGATAATATCTGCTTAAGAATCATTATACTTTTCAAAATCTTCATATTTTTGTTTAAATGAAGGTAATATCCCCAGGAAATGTGACATACATTCTTGTCTCCTGGGGAGGGAAGATGAAATAAACTTAAGAATTGTCAAGAACTATTTCTAAAAGAGACTCTTTTATGAAATGAAGCTAAGTGAGAATGGATAAAACAAAGATCACAAAAGTTAGAACATCCCCGTAATAGCATCTGCAAGTTAACTGTTAAAATACAGTAAAAGGCAATTTATATTGCAAACATTTAGAGAAAAAAGCAAAGGCAGTATTGTCATCCATAAAATAGATGCCGTATGCTAATACCATAATATAAAAATGCCCCTTGTTCATTTTTATAAAGAAAAAGAAATCTCAAATTATAGTTATATATTGTTCTAGAACTTTAGGTATTGACATTAATTCAATATATATATATATACATATATATATATATGATGAAATACACACACACACACACACACACACACACACACATATATATATGATGAAACACACACACACACACATATATATATATATATATATATATATATATATATATATATATATATACTAGAGGCCTGGTGAACGAAATTCGTGCACTCGGTGGGGAGGGGTCCCTCAGCCCGGCCTGCACCCTCTCGCAGTCCGGGAGCCCCTGCAATCAGTTGGACATCCTTAGCGCTGCTGTGGAGGCGGGAGAGGCTCCCGCCACCACTGCTGTGCTAGCCAGCCATGAGCCCGGCTGTGGGAGTGACTGACCACCAGGGGGCAGCTCCTGCATTGAGCGTCTGCCCCCTGGTGGTCAGCGCACGTCATAGCAACCGGTCATTCTACCGTTCGGTCAATTTGCATATTAGCCTTTTATTATATAGGATATATATATATATATACATATATATACATACATATATATGTATGTGTGTGTGTGTGTATACACATACACACACACACACACACACACACACACACATAAATTATTTTTTGAAAGGTGGCACCCATATGGGTACATTGCTTCTAGACTCTTCAGGAAACTAGAACATCAAATGAAATAAAAAGTTCTATCTATTTGAGCATTGTTTAATATATACATATTCAATAAAAATGTGCTTTCTCTATTCTGCATGATACTCTAATGGTAGATACATGATATTATGCATTTGACAAACCCCATGAAACACTAAAAATTTTGCTAAAAATTTCCCACCTTTGTGCTATGGGCATTTGACAACACTGGTGGCAACTGCCTGTGATGTTTGCATTTACTCCTCTCTGGAATTCCAATAGCAATATCCTTGATTCCCTAACTCGAAGGTCTAGGAATGACTGTGAAGCTTCTAATTGCTTGTATTATACACTGTCCTTTGTGAAATTTCTAGAAGGTTTCTGCTTCCTTGACTAATATGGCCATATGTATGTATTACTTTTTCCATCTCAGTTACCACTAAAGGGGAGAAAAGTGCAAAATCATGCCAGTAGGGAACTAGAACAGAATCATCAGAAAACAGATTTCAACAAATGTATAGGAATCAAAGCATATAAAAATGTAATAACCAATGAAATAGAGTAAACCACAGGTTGAAGTGTCTAGAGAGGGGAGAAAGAGAGAGAAGAGAGAGAGAGGAGGGGAGGGAGGGAGGGAGAGAGGGAGGGAGGGAGAGAGAGAGAGAGAGAGAGAGAGAGAGAGAGAGAGAGAGAGAGAGAGAGCCTTGCACAATAAAAAAGGCTCAGAATTCCAAAACATAAAGTACATTGGAGTCAGAAAAGAGGACAGGAGTGAAGGAGGGGAACTGACAATAGGAGCTATAACTGTAAGATTCTCTAGAAGTAGAAATAGGCACTATCCATCCTTGTAGAAAAGTGTACACTCAGTGGTTAAGTGTCTCTGCCATGGGGAAACATTTGAGGACTCTTCACTAAAAATGAAAATAAGTAAATAAATGAAAATAGTAATAGTTTCAGACAAAAGACCTCCACAATCTGGCATGTTCTGATCTTCCCCCAAAACTGTCAATTGACAGCCCTGTCACCCTATCGCAAAATACAAGTCAGAGCCCATTCAGCTTTTCATCCCTTGAACTTGAATAAAAAGATAGTTATGGTCATCAGGCATCTGAAGAAAACTTGCCTTGAAATAGACAGTCAAAGATACATAAACAAGATAAAATAACCCCAAATAAAACATAACTTGGAGGAACTTTAATACTTCTAATTACTACCCTAAGAGAGATTTAAGAAAGCAATGCTTCTATATAACAAGAAAAAGATATCATGATAATGTAACAATTAGAGAATAAGATAGAACTAATAAAATTACCAACAGGACTGCTAAAACAAAAGATGTAATATGGAAGGGTTAGAATATAAATATGAGAAAAGTTCCTAGAAAGTAGAGTTTTTTAAAGATGAGAAATAAAAAGTATTATAGGAAAGATAAGAGACTGTGAAGGTCATTTAAGAGATCCTACACCCAACTACTATTCCTGGAATAAGAAAATGAAGAAAATTGAAGATGGTAAGTTATAAAAGCAATGCTATCTAATAAAGAGGTAATATGCAAATTGCCGTCACTCCAACACACAAGATGGCCACCCCCATGTGAACAAAAGATTGCCACCACAAGATGGTCCTCAGGGGAAGGCAGTTGTGGGTGATCATACCTGCAGGGGAGGGCAGTTAGGGGTGACCAGGCCTGCAGGGGAGGGCAGTTGGAGGGGACCAGGCCTGCATGGAGGGTAGTTGGGGGGACCAGGCCTGCAGGGGAGGGCAGTTGGGGGTGACCAAGCCAGCAGGGGAGGACAGTTAGGGGCAATTGGGCTGGCAGGGGAGGGCAGTTAGGGGCAACCAGGTTGGCAGGGGAGGGCAGTTAGGCATTGATCAGGCTGGCAGGGGAGTGGTTAGGGGGTGATCAGGCTGGCAGGCAGAAGCTGTTAGGGGAAATCAGGCAGGTAGGCAGGTGAGTGGTTGGGAGCCAGCAGTCCTGGATTGTGAGAGGGAAGTCCGACTGCCCATTTAGGCCCAATACTACCTGGGCCTAAACGGACAGTCAGACATCACTTGAGGGGTCCCAGATTGGAGAGCATGCAGGCTAGGCTGGGCTGAGGGACACCCTCTCCCCCCATGCATAAATTTCATGCACTGAGCCTCTAGTACTATATAAGACAGTTTCCCAGGGCTTATGGAGATTGCAAAGACCCACAGCAATGGGCAAAGTTTGCATCAAGAAGCTAAGGCTCCACAATGAAAGCTGCACCTGCTACCAAAGGAAGCCATGTGAGTGAGGTGTCATACTAAAGACCACTGCAGCCACTGCTTTATTCCATGCTCCGGGAATCATTCCAATCATTCTTACGAGTTTAGCCACAATTTCTGCCTGATGACTCCTGAATGTGTATTTCCAGCTGTAACTTCCATATCTCTACATATCCTAGAGAAACCTCAAATGCAGCATGTTCAGGTTTGAGTCACCATCCTCCCACACAGACTAGCTCTTTCTCCAGTTTCTTTATTCCTCCTGTTTCTTTTTCCCTTGATGGGACACTCATCCCTCCAACTAGAAATTACCTTGCTATTTGAGAGTCATCCTTCACTCTTCTCTGTTTTGCACTGTCAGCATATGAACAACCACTGAGTTGTGCCAATTTTACTTTCTTTTTAAAAAAAATCTAATCTATTGTATCTTTTCAATTACTAGCTCTATGTAGATTTATGTAAATTTGCAGTAATCAAAAGTAATATTGGCAAGACACTAGACAAATTGATTCTAGAACAGAAAACAGGTCAAAACTACCCCACATATAATGGAAACTTACCACAATAATATGGAAATCTTACCACAACAAACGTGAAATTTCAAAACATGGTAATGAAAAAATTGGTTAACCATTTAGAAGAAAATAAAGCTATAACCCTTTTTGACATAATCATGATCACTATTATAGATGGATTGAAAACTTAAATGTAAAAAAAACCCACAAATCTATACCCACTGATAAATTCCCAAAAATGGAATCACTGGATCATAAGGCAGTTGCATTTTCAAAATTTTTTAATCTTCATCTGAGGGTATTTTTCCATTGATTTTTTAGAGAGAGTGGAAGAGAGAGAAATAATGATGTGAGAGAAGCACATCGATTGGTTGCCTTCCTACATGAGCCTCCACAGCAGGGCCCTGGGTCAGGGAGGAGCTTGCAACTGAGGTACATGCCCTTGACCCAAATCAAGCTTGGGATCCTTCAGTCCACAGGCCAATGCTCTATCCACTGAGCCAAACTGGCTAGGGTCCATTTTTATTTTTTTGAGGTAATTCCATACTACTTTTCACAGTGGCTGCGCCAATCTGCATTCCCACTAACAGTGCATAAGGGTTCCCTTTTCTCCACATTCTTGGCAACACTTGTTGTTTGTTGATTTTGATGATAGCCATTCTGATAGGTGTGAGGTGGTTGTAGAATTGTGCACCTGAAACCTAAATACTTTTGTTAGCAGTGTTGCCTCTCCCAAAATAAAATAAAATAAAATATCCAAGCCCTACAAAAGTAGTAACAGTAAAAAAAAAAAAAAAATCTATAAAGGAATTAAAAGAAAAAAAACATATTATATTATAGGACTTTGGGTTAAAGACCTTTTTAACAGAGGAGATTAGTAAAATATGATATGCAAACCATTGAATACAAAGCAGTATAGTATAGAGTACTACCTTCCTTCTGGGGTATAAACAATAGTAATTATGGAAACTGTTTATAAGTAAGCTTTCCCTAACATACTATTTTTCTTTGTTTCATTGTCCTTCTCATACCCATTCCATTAAACTATTTTATAACCTTGTTCTTATTCTCTGAACTTCTTCATCCATATCATTACCATCTTTGTTTCAAGGCTTAAGTGCTCCAAATTGTGTCAGCCATCACCTCCATGGAAGGCTCAAATAAACTCTTTATCCATCACAAATAATAACTCACATTGAGTTACCTCATTTAAGCACTCTCTGTAGTTCAGGCTTTGTGCCAGCACCTTACATCAGCTAGTCATGTGGCTTGATGTTGGTGGCCAATATTAGAAATATTAAAGTGGAAGAGCAGAACATGAGAAGATTGCCAAGCAAGAGGGCTGTCTGTGCCTGTCATTAATACTGCCTGGATTTCTTCTAATTGAGTTCTTTTCCCTACATGGTACCTGACTCAGAAAAGGTATTCAATAAATATTTGTTGCATGAAGAAGCAAGTGTGTGACAAGCCCCATGAAATGTATATGTAGAAGAGTAATAATGGGATTGAAAGAGCATTGGTTTTGACAGATGATGGAGTCACATGTCAATTTATTTTTATTTTAGGAATGGGATGGAGTAGGAATCAACAGGGAATTGACCCAGTAAGATATGTGCATGATGTACTTTTATACAGTATGTGATTTTATACACAGAACACTGTCTGGAAGGATACCTAAATGTTAATTGTAGTTATCTCAGGATAAATTTATTCCAAATAATTTTTCTCTTCTTCCTATCTTTTTAAAAATATATCTTTTAAATAATAAGTACATATCACTTTCATAATCAGATGAAAAATAATAAAGTTATTTTAATTTTGGAAAAATATAGGTCCACAACAACTATCATCTAGGTAGGGCTTAGCTTGTCCTAGAAAATGCTCTAAATACTTTAACAATACTGATTCATTTCATATTTGAAACAAAACTGTAAGGTAAGTTTTATTGTTGTGCCTATGTTGTGAATGAGAAAAATGCAAACAGAAGAGAGGTGAAATACTTTGCTCAAGACCACGCAGCTGCTAAGGAGAGGAACTGGCATTTGAAACCAACATGTCTAGCTCTATGGCATTATCCACAACTACCTTTCACTGCAAAGCAAAACATCAATGATCAGAGCTCTCTGTGTACTATTTCCAATTAGAAGAAATCCAGGCAGTATTAATGACAGGCACAGACAGCCCTCTTGCTTGGCAATCTTCTCATGTTCTGCTCTTCCACTTTAATATTTCTAATATTGGCCACCAACATCAAGCCACATGACTAGCTGATATCATGCCATTAAAAGTCTGTTAGCATGCTCTCTCCTGAACACAATGCATATGAAATCAAACCCCTCCTGTATTATTCCTCCATCTTTATGCTTAGATTGAAGCAATGGATAATTCATCACCTTTTGTCAAAGGACCACTTCGAAACCCTTCAGTTATATTGGCATTTCTGCTCTCAATATAAATGTCATGCCTCATCAGGGTCAGATAATGAAATGCGATGTCGTCTATTTGCCTGATTTTGCAAGGGCATTTGGTGACTGCTGTTCTGTACCCCTTATCCATCATTCTGCACAGCTGTGACTACAATAAGAATAGGAATAGTGAAGCATTCCTAATAAACCTTGAATACGCACCTTATAACTTTTGGACCTTTTTTATTTCCTTTTTTTGCTCAATGCAAAGGGTCTCAGGAAAGCAGGTTTTGAGTTATAAGCCTCTTTCTCCCAAGAAGCTCTTTAATTCTATTATTAAGAAATTGAATAAGTCAGATAGAATCTAAGCTTAATCCTGATTCCTTAATAGCTAGATTATTGCAAATATAGTCGTACATGTGTATGTCCTATTTCTTTCATGTATGAAATTTATGTTTTACTAGAGGCCCAGTGCACAAAATTCGTGCATGGAGGGGGGTGTCCCTGAGCCCAGCCTGCACCCTCTTCTATCTGGGACATCCCTCTCACAATCCAGGACTGCTGGCTCCAAACTGCTCGCCTGCCTGCCTTCCTGATTGCCCCTAACCACTTCTGCCTGCCAGCCTGATCACCCCCTAACCACTCCCCTGACAGCCTGATTGATGCCTAACTGCTCCCCTGTCAGCCTGTTTGCCCCTAACTACCCTCCCCTGCAGGTCTGGTCACCCCTAACTGCCCTCCCCTGCAGGCCTGGTCACCCCTAACTGCCCTCCCCTGCAGGCCTGGTCCCCCCAACTGCTCTCCCCTGCAGGCCTGGGTCCCCCCCAACTGCTCTTCCCTGCAGGCCTGGTTGCCCTCAAATTCACTCCTCTGCTGGCCTGGTTACCCCTAACTGCCCTTCCCTACATGCTTGATCGCCCCCAACTCCCTCTCTTGCAGGCCTGGTCCTCCCAACTGCCCTCCCCTGCTGGCCATCTTGTGGCGACCATCTTGTATCCACATAGGGGCAGCCATCTTGTGTGTTGGAGTGATGGTCAATTTGCATATTACTCTTTTATTAGATAGGATAGAGGCCTGGTGCACGGGTGGCGGCCAGCTGATTTGCCCTGAAGGGTGTCCCAGATCAGGATGGGGGTTCCCTTGGGGCATGAAGTAGCCTGGGTGAGGGGCCTGTAGTGGTTTGCAGGCTGGCCACGCCCCCCGGTGACCCAAGCGGAGGCCCTGGTATCTGGGATTATTTATCTTCTATAATTGAAACTTTGTAGCCTTGAGCGAAGCCATGCCTCCTGCTTGCTCCGTGGCCGCAGCCATTTTTGTTGGGATTTATTTATCTTCTATAATTGAAACTTTGTAGCCTTGAGTGGAGACCAAGGCAGGCCAGGGCTGCGGAAGCTTGGCTTCCTCCATTGTGGGGGGCAATTCAAGCCTCCTGCTCTCTCCAGCTCCATGTCTGCTGCCATCTTTGTTGAGATTTATTTATCTTCTATAATTGAAACTTTGTAGCCTTGAGTGGAGGCCTGGGCCAACCAGGGTGTGTGGAAAGCTTGGTTTCCTCCATTGCCCAGGAAACCCAAGCCTCCTGCTCTCTCTGTGGCCGCAGCTATCTTGGTTGGGTTAATTTGCATTCTCACTCCTGATTGGCTTGTGGGCATGGCTTGTGGGTGTAGCGGAGTGATGGTTAATTTGCACATGACTCTTTTATTAGATAGGATAGGCACATTCTGTATTATATCTTAAGTGTATGAGTAGGTTACATCATCTTAAACTTTTTATCAATACTTTAAAAAATATTACATGTCCCTACACACAATATATTCTTACATGATAGCTCTATTTAGTACATGGATATGATTTCTTGATAACAGAGTAGAATTTTTACAACTAACTCATTTCATTGGAACAATGTAGACAATTGACCTGGAAAATAGAAATAATATATTCAATTTGGGGTCTAGAATCATTTAATTCAACTAATCATATATTACATCTCTTTGTTTCATTTTGTAATGTCGGGCTCCTTCCTAAAGCATAACTCACCTCAGAAAAATGACCAAGAAAATTTAAGATGAAACAACACTTTCTTGCTTATGCTTTTATTAGGTGAGTCATCTCATTTGTAATCATTATTCTGGGTTGGTCTATGTCATTTAAGTTCCTTCTTTTAACTAATCTCCTTTGCTTCCATCTATGCTGATATGTTTTCTCCTGAGAGCTGGTGAAAAAGAAAATTGTTGTGCTTTTATCTATTCATGTGTTCTTTCTATAATCTGGCAGGGAGCTCAGTACTCAAGACAGCATTTTCCAGTCACACGATTATGTCATCACCCGTCATCCGTCACCCATCACCCATCTATAATTTTTCCAGAGAAATTATTCTGCTTCTCTGTAATTTCTGATGCTTCTCCAGTGAGCACAGACAATCCTATATAATAAAAGGCTAATATACAAATAAACCAAACAGCAGAACAACTGAAACAACCAAACAACCGGTTGCTATGACGTGTGCTGCCCACCAGGGGACGTGCGTGGAACATGGAGGTCATTGACCGTGGCAGGATGGTGGAGCAAGTGATTGGGGGTGCCAGACCAAAGCAGGGCACCAGTTGCTGTCATTGGGGCGAGCCTCTGGTGGTTACTGAAAATTCTTTGCTCCTGCACGCCACGGTCCCACCTGGTGCTCGCACCTGCTGCCGGCACCGGCCCCACTCTTACTCGCTACTGGCACTGGAGCCACTGCTCACACCCACTGGTGATGCCCGGTGACTACCCCAATCACTCCATGACTTTGAGCAGCAGTGGCGGGAGCAGGGCTGTGGGCAGACAGGGGACCGGGGGCCGCAGCGGGAGGGGCCGGGCGAGGGCGAGGAGGATGTGTCAAGACCCACCCCTGTGCCTACTGCAGCCTCGCAGCCCACAGATCCTTTCAAGGTGCATGAATTTGTGCACTGGGCCCCTAGTGACATAATAAAAGAGGAAAAAGAAATTTCAAAAACAAGGCAATAAAAGGACAGTCTTCTCTGCCATCTTTTACATTACTAGGTTCTGTTCTCTGACATCTGATATATTCACTCATATACACCACATTTTACTTAGTCATGTACCTCAATGCCCTTAAGCCTGAAAAAAATGCTGAGCTATCTAATATACTCCAGTGCAACTCCATTGCTGATATGACATGTGTAGTGGCAGACTATGAGGCAGACTAGGAGATTAGGAAATAAGATTGGATGGGCCCAGAAACAGGTCTTTCTTTGTACATGGCTTTGCAAATACAAACTAGGATGGAAAGAGACAGGGAGGAAAGTGCAGTCTATTTTCTTGAATGTCAGAAAGAAAGACGTACTAGATTTCTCCTTTAGTTTGCTTATAAATTGTTCTATGTCTCAAAGTAACAAATGAACTATATTAATGGTATAAATGTAAGAACATGCCCCAAATTTAGAAAATCTAAATTGAGCTCAAGAAGAGAAAGTATATACCACTGTGTCTTGAGAGGTGCAAAATATCCAACATTTTGATAATTTTAGCACCTTGTTAACTATCTAATTTAGTTAGCATGGTTTTCCAAACCTCCCCCTTCTAAAAATGTTGTAGTTTCTTTTGATGACTGACAAGATTACTTGGATTACTTCAAAGTAACCCCTTAAATAGATTTCTCCTTCTTCTTCTTCTAAGCATCATGTATCAAGTTACTAATGCATGTTCCGGGCATAATCCTGGATGCATGTTACTATATTACCTCTAATTTTCACCAGTTCTGAAAAAAAAAAGTATTATTTATTCTCTTTCGCTGAAAAATAAGAGTGTTGGAGAGGTTCTATCATTTGTCAAGTTCTGGGAGGTAGTAAATAATGCAGTTCGCAAACTTGTGCTCATTCTCCAATTCCAGGTTGTATCAGTAGGCTTAACTGTACTCATAGAGGCTTCCCTCATAGCAATAGAGAGCCATTGGTTAGAGTTGGGATTGCTGAGGTAGGCAAGGAAATATTTCAGAATGAACTTAAGTGTTCAATGTCACAGAGAAGTTATGAATCCTGTGATACCTATTATATCCATAGTTATCCTAACTGTGCTTAAAATGGAATTTGAAACATGGCTACTTGCTACGGTGACACAAATTTGTCTGAGACAATTTGCACAGCCACTGTTATTTTGTGAGATAGAAAGAAATTTTATTCTTAGGATTCACAGTTGGTGGTGTTAAAGGGAGGGGAGTAAGAGACAAGAGAATAGTGGGTGCTATGAACTGAATTGTGTCCTCTTAAAAATTCACATTTTGAAGTCCTAACCCCCAATGTGAATATATTTGGAGATAGGGTCTTTAGGAAATATGAAAGTTAATTGAGGTCATAAAGATGGGCCCTAATTCAATAGGTCTGGTTCCTCATAAGAAAAGGAAGAGACACCAGAGTGCATTCATTCTCTCTCTCTCTCTCTCTCTCTCTCTCTCTCTCTCTCTCTCTCTGACAAGATACTGTCAGGTATCCCACTTAAGAAATACTCGCTAAAAGTTCTCTCTCTCTGTCTTTCTATCTCTCTCTCTCTGTCCCATGTGAGGACACAACAAGAAAGCAACAATCCAAAAACCAGAAAGAGAGACCTCACCAGAAACCTGAACAGGAAGAAACCAGGCTCTCCTACTTCTAGCCTTCAGAACTATACGAAAATTAATTTCAATCATTTAGGTCATTCATTCTATGGTATTTTGCTGTGCAGCCTCAGCTGACTAACACAGCAGGGGTGTGAAGAATGTCTTGGTATCTGCCACCTTTCTTACTTCCTAGCCTGACTTAATAGTTGAAATTTTAGCCCAAATGGAGAGAGGGGTTATAGTTACATGATGAAGTAGCTATACTCATCTGAAAACAAAACAAACACACTAACTAAAACATCTGAGCAAAACAGTTCTGCTTTGTGGTCTCGGTTACAAAATACAGCATGGAGTTGGAGAAATGGTCAATTCCTTTCCCACATATGGGCATTAGAGACCACAGAGGCACTGTTGGAACAGAGAGGGATGGGCCCCACCAGCGTGGTCCTGTCTAGGACAGCCCTCACCTATAGGGATGAGCAACGACAAGGAGCACAATTATCTTCAGCACATAGAGAACATCAGGGGATCTCACTTACTGTATAGTGGGAGGACATCTGGACAGGACGGGGGAGATGGAAAGGACAAGAGGGTCTGAGGTGCTGCAGCCAGGCAGGTGAGGTGCTGAGACACTGCAATTAGGTAACTGCTGTGACTGTAGTCTCACAGGCTTTGTGAGACCTGGGGATATTGATATTCAAATAGTGACATTTCACAATATACATCAATGCTTGCTCTTTATAACATGTTTATCATAACACTGACTTTTAAAAGTTCTCTCTGAAATATAGTAATAGGATAGTAATACTAAAGTAATTGGATTCTTTTCCTTTTTCTTTATTGAGAGAAGAGACTTTTATTAACTATGTCACATAGTTTTGCCTGATAATTTACTCTGACATGCTACTAAAAAGCACACATTCTTATTTTAACTACTATAAATGTTTAGTTCAGTCAGACATTTCTCTGCTTCTAGAAATGCATGTCTTAATGCAAAATGATCTTCCCAGGAAAAAAATTGCCTGAAAAACTAAGTGACAGGAGGCTCACAAAGCTGGTACCTCTACGAAAAGGCATAGAAGGAATCTGACAAGATACTGTCAGGTATCCCACTTAAGAAATACTCACTAAAAGACAGCCACATCAAATTCCTTGACATATCTGCAGTCAGTTTTAAAGCAAATGATTTAAGCTTTCAGGTTACTTCATATACATATCCATGCTTCAGCTAAAATTAATTCATCACTACTGAACATCTTAGACAAAAGACCATAGTAGGAGAAGACATGGTCTCAGTGGCCTTTGAAATAGCAGCATCTGCAGGGCCCCCGGGAGAGGAGAATTCCCGCTCCCAGAGTGGTGGATATGGACATGAGGAAAGGGGGAAGCTTTGCTTTGATAGGCAGTGTGTGGCTCAAGCTACCGGGAAGGCTAAGGACCACTAGAAAAGAAATTGGCTCTATAAAAAATAAATTAATTTAAAAAAATAACAAATGAGAGAGAGAGAGAGAGAGAGAGAGAGAGAGAGAGAGAGAGAGATCCAAATGCCCCTTTCCTTCACCTCAAACTCGGCCAGATTCCTAAGGGCTTCCTTTCCCTAGTTGGTCAGCATGCACTCTTTGGGGACACTCTCGGCCCTAGACTGGACTAAGATTCAGATTCCCACTCACTGCAGTGGACAGAATGATGTGAGAAGTCCCTTCTTCAGTTAAGGGCATCAGAAGTGGGAGGGTACAGATCTGCTTCTCTTTGGGAATAGGGATGAAGAGATAAAGGTTCTATTCTCTTATTCCCCCAAAACCCTCCTTTTCGGTGACAGGGACAACCAACACTACCGTGGGCTAATAATGAACTGTAAAAAAGGTGCACAGAGGTGATGCAAGGTCCTATAATCCCTGTTCTTCCATGCCAGCCTGTCAAGCTATCACTTGCCTTATGTAGGTAGGAATATCCCATCTTAATAATCTTCCCAACTCAGTGTTAAAATATAGGATAACTGCTTGCCTGGGGCCAAGCTCAGCCACTTCTCTGCCTTAGCTATTTGTATTAAAGAAACATAGCTAACCTTGTAAGGACACCCCATTCATTGGAGTACAACTTATCAGCCCTTATTGGAAAGGAGATAGAGAAGAAGATCACACTCCTCTCTCTAATGTGCTCTGAACTCTTGCTCTCCACCCATTTTTTTTCAACCACCCTTTCACATCCAGCTGTTAACTATTTATTTTTAAAGGTTTTTAGTTCAATATATATATATATAATCTAATAATAGACAAATATGCAAATTGACCGCACCTTCGCTACACCTAAGCCACGCCCACCAGCCAAGCCACGCCCACCAAACAATCAGGATGAGTATGCAAATTACCCCAACAAAGATAGCGGCTAATTTGCATATCAAGACAGCACGCGAAAGAAGCCAAGAGCTGCAGATGGGAGTAAAGCTTCGAAGAAGCAAGCAAGCCGGGGGCGGGGGGGGGGGGGGGAGGAGAAGGGAGGAGCGAAGTCAGGGCCGGGGGCGAAGGGAAAAGCAGGCAGGCTGGCAGAGAAGGCGGGGCAGGCGACAAGGGAGGAGCAGAGGCGGGGCTGGGGGCAAAGGGAAAAGCAGGTGGGCTGGAGGAGAAGGCGGGGCGGGTGACAAGGGAGGAACGGAGGCGGGGTAGAGTGCAGCAGGAAATCCTATTGCAGGATTTTTCCTGCAACGGGAACGCTAGTATATACATATAAATATTTCTTTAGCTCTAGTTTTCTTAATCTCTAATTTAAGTCACTTTTATAATTAAGTGCCACAAATAAATAAGTATACAGGAATGGGAGTAGTTTCATTATGGGAATAACATTAAATCCCCTGAAATTCTGATACATTCCAAGAAAACACCCCCAAAACCCAGTGATGCTGTGATATAAAAAATAAATTTCAACTGTCTATCAGCTATAGACTTGAAATCGGTCCTCATTTTATTTTGTTAACAGCAAAGAATTTATAACCATTTTTTTCTTGCACAAAATATTGTTACTCAATCCTTACAGTTATTCAGCACTTTAATACCATTATCAAGACAGAATTTTAAATTGTTCCTTTCATTTCTCTTAAAAAATTATAGATTTTCCATGGCAATGCCCCATCGTAAAATTATGGGTGGGGAAGAAGTGAACGTTTATTTTGTAAAGTGGAAGAGGGACGATTATGAAAAGGGAAATTGAGAAAGGAGAACTTGCAACTCCATTTGACTGGTTCTCAGACAGATCTGTTTAGGAAAGGTAACACATGTTAATTTAGAGTTTGGAAATTATGTTGTTAACATTGTCCCCTCTCAGGTAACCTTTGTAATGCCTTCCCATACCCAGTTTGAAGACCACAGATCTTGTCTGACCTTAGGAAGGGGATGCAACATGTTAAGTTAGAAGTAACCCCTCCTATTACTTTTTCAAAGGTCTCTGAATTTTTTTAGCTGATGTACACTTGTAATTGTATGGTTATTTGTTCACCTGATTAACTCATGTCAGCCTCCTCCATTTAACCATAAATGTTCTAAGAGAGGGCATCAGATCTATTTTGTTGACTGCTATTCATATAGCTAATACCTAACTTACAATAGTACAATAAATGTTTGTTAAATAAGTGAATGAACCCAGTACCATTTAGAATTTCACCTTAACTACCTTTGGAAAGAAATTTCTCCCTCACTGCATACCAACAAATTGTGTTATTTTAGATACAAAATATGGGGTTAGTGCTACATTTATCAAGAAGTGTTGAATATCAAACACATCACAAAACAAATAACAAGAAAATGACTAGAATAGAAACATACAAAGGGGAAAAGCAGAAGAAGCCACTCATGAGTTTAATAAAGTGAAACTCTACAAAATTGTATGTTCTTTCAAAACAAACTCAGTATAATAAATTTATATGGGAAAACCTGAGCTTCATCATCAGATGTAATAAGCAAGGAAGATTGGAAACATTATGAAATATTGAGTCCTAGATTTTCATGACCAGATGTAACACCCAAAAAGTTTCCTCTCCTTAACTTTTCAAAATAGAATCATTGGCTCCAATTTGTGTAATCCTTACTCACTTATTACCTGGGCCCTAGGAATACTCTTTCAAATTGTGTAGCTTTTCCTAAAAAATGTCAAGAGAAATAAACACACATAAAACTGTTTAAGGCTGTGCCCCTAGAACTGTTTAAGTTTTAGTCTTAATAATGGGCTTGTTCTTTACCCAAGTTTCTCTTTAGTAACTCCAAAGGTATGGTCTACCCTAGCAGGAGCCAAAGGTGAGACTTCACTATTTGTCCAAGAGACAGTTCTGACCCATTTTGTTTTCAATCTTTTGGCTTATTACACACTCTCTCTAAAGTTTACGCTACTTTTCGTCATTATAAACTACAAACCGAGACTTTTATGTTTGACTTTTTGGTTTAGCGTTCTATGAAAGTAAACAAGCTTCAGGCCCAATGATCTTTGATATTGGGCACTGTGTCATATCTCAATCACCTGTGGAGAGATTACTGAGCACTAATACAAGAATATGAATAGCCTTTACCCGCGAGTTCGTGTGGATTGGAATTGGTAATGGATTAAGCTAAATGGATACAAAATAAACCCCTTATTTGATCATTAATGTAGTTGCAAGAGTAAACATGGAAATGGCGTAGGCATTAGAGAGAAATTTTCAGTGAGGTACCACTGGCACGTGCTATGACCCCACTCCTTTTTAAATTGTAAGTTAATTATTTGACACTACTCTCATATGATCTTGATGTATTCGCCACCATTTATAGAAATTACAAATATGACATTTTATGACAGTGATCCTTAACATTGTGTGTGTGTGTGTGTGTGTGTCTTTGTGTGTGTGTGTGTGTGTATCAATAGGTCTGTTAGAGAACTTGGTAAAAGTGACCGGTCTTCTGGGGGATAGAGGGGGGAGTCATACATATACCATTTACCCATCAAAATTTCAATATAATTTCATGGTGTTCAGTGACCTATTTGAAGTAAAACAAAACCAAAAACACATAAACAAACAAAAACAAGCTACAGAGCAACTGTTTTAAAGGTGCGTTATTTTTGGTTGATGTCCCAAACATTTAATTCTCTTAATGTCAGTTATGCAGAATTTATTCTCAAAAGAACTGTTAATCCTATGCACTTACATGGTAGCACAGATTGAATAGTCAGCGGTTCCTTATCATTGCAAAAAATATTAGAATAGTCTCTTTGGTTGATAATTAGTTGCTGCTTTGAGCTCCCCTAAATCCCCAACTTTATTAACCTGCCCAGCCCCCAGCATACCTGGGACCCTGTCACCATCCAGCAACTGGGAAACTAAAGCCTGGGTTACAGCAGGGGCCTCCAGGATCTAGTGTCAACATGAAAATCAATACCAATTCTGCTTGTTTAGTGCCCATGCCTTATGCAGGTGTTATAAAATATTTTTAATATAACCTCTGAGTTTGTCCAGATCATTTTTCCTAAGAGTAATAATCTACCTGGGAGGACAAAAGCAACACTAGGGACAGTTTTTTAGTCCTTTGAAATTGGAAGCGAAATGAAGCAGCTAGCTTGATCCTGTCTGTAGGACCAAGTGGGGATGCAAGAAATGAGAGGGAAGAGAATATTCTGGGTAGACTGGGGCAAAGGGTGAGGGAAAGGGAATATAGCCTTAGGATGTGCAGCCAGAGATTTTTTATTGTTTAGCCTCCTGTCCTTTGGGAAACCATCACATCCTCATTTCATCTGAGGCTCCTATCTGTTCCTCCAACTTCCGGGAATGCCTAGTCATATTATCTCATTTTCCTATAAACAGCAATGTTCCCACTCAAAGAATAAACAGATAATCCTACCAATGAGCCAGGCAGAATCCTTCCCTGTGTTGATATATTAATGACGGAGAAAGAAGCTCCTTGTGAGAGCAGACAGTGCTGCCATCTTCCTTTTCCGGTAGAAAAAGCCTGCGTGTGGATGAAGTTAAGGCAAGGTAGGAGACTGATGGAGAAAAAAGTCCCATTGTTAATGAGATCAGTCTCTGAGGTTCGGGCTTTCCAATTATTTCTTTTAGTTTTAAGTCTTCAGGTATCCTCCCAGCTAAGATAACTAATACATTGTCATCATCATTATTTTTATTTTCAAAAGCTTAAGCTGCTTTCAGTTGTATTTCTGTCACCTGCAACCAAAAAAGTCCTGACTAATTAAGAGGGCGAGGCTAGAGGCCATATCTATGTAACAAGGGGTCCTGAGAATAATGCAATTATTTGTGACAGGATACAAAATGCTAAAGAGAAGGGAGAGCTTGCCAATATTAGCACAACAAACCTTACAGCTATCTGAGATCACTTTTTAAATAAAACGCTCTAATAATTCCTAATTACTTAACAATAAAAGGCAAGAGAACCACTTATTATACTCTGCAGCTTAGAAATGCCACATCTATTCTGATAGCCAACACACACACACACACACACACACACACACACACACACACACACAATTAGTTAAATGTTAGTTAAACTAGAAAAAAACACATTTTAAAATTACATTTGTTAGGGTAACATTGGTTAATAAGATCATACAGGCTTCAAGTATAGATTTCTATGATACATGATCTGTATATTGCAGTGTGCCCATTACTAAAGTCAAATCATCTTCCATTATTATATATTTAGCCCCCTTTTCCCTTTACTATTCCCCACTCCCATTCCCTCTGGTTACCACATACTGTTGTCTGTACCTATGAGTTTCAGCAGTTTTATATCCCACATATGAGTGAAATCATATGGTTCTTAACTTTTTATGACTGACTTATTTTGCTTAGTATAATATTCTCAAGGTCCATCTGTGTTGTTGTAAGTTTTTGACAATTTATGTTAAGAAAGTCTTCAAGATTCCACATGCAACCATAGAAAGGCTGAGGTGGAGTTTCTCAGATACCTTTTCCAGAAAGACAGAATATATGGGAGCTTAATTTTTCAAAGAAGCTATAGGCTTTCTGATATAAAATCAAACAACAAACCATTGCTTTGATTATTAAGCAATTTGTTACTGTATCTCCAAGGAGCTTCAGAAACGAAAGAACTGTTCAATAAGGCTCTTTTGCCTGTGACTTTTTTCACATTTAAGAATCTGTATTCTAGCCTTTCTAATGACTAAATGAGATCATGAGTACATTTTATGAACCAGCACATAATTATTTCCATTCAGTAGAGAGAGTTAGTGAGCTTCATAGCACTTACTAAAAGCTTTAACTATGAAAGGAATCTTCCATAAGAGTAGAAAACTTGTCACAATGATTTTAAAAAGGAGATCAGAAGTTAGAATAGGGACAAAGAGGTAGAAAGTAAATGAGCTGCAGTGATTCCATCTGCCACCTAATGCAGACACACAACTGTAGACTCAAGAGTGCTTGGGGACACTAGGAACAGAGTTGGGACCTTTGTACTACAGAACAACCTTAAACAATTGCAGTGAAAACACCGCAGAGATCTCACTCTTGCTGGCAGTGAGGTTTCTTTCACTCCATTCCAGTGAGGGCTACAAGTGAACCACCAAGCTCCTATCAGCTGGACCAAGGCCACATCAATGTGAACAGACTCCAGGGCCATTTACAAGCCTTAGAACAAGATCCACGGGCCTGAGCCCTTCGTGGCTCTGGGGCTATTGTAAACACCCACGTCTGTAAGGGGTGTGTTATAACCACTAAGCTACTGTGTTCAGGCAAGCCAATGATAGCCTGCTTGATTCTAGCATTTTATCGGGACTGATTCCTGACTTACCACACCAAAACTTTCAGAATCCAACCTAAAACACCAGATTACAAATTGTTAAATGTCAGTCAGATCTACTGTGCTTAGAAGGAGATACTGTCAGGGTTAAGTGTGTAAGTGACATAACATAAAAAGACAAGATAGTGAGGCAGGTTTGATATTTCCCTGAAGAGTCCTTGGAATGATCTTATGATCAAACAAAAAGAATGTATTGGGCACAGATCCTGTCCTCAGTTCTGTGCTGGGTGCTATACATCTGACATGATTTAGGTCCCCCAGTCATCCTCTGAAAAAATTCAATGGGTTCTCTAATTTTTATAATATCTAGATATGGTTGCCATGGACATCATACTCTTCTGGGTTCTTCTCTTAATATCCAAGAGGGCGACCAAAGGGTTTCTGCCTCAGAATTTTTGGAAGGCTCTTCTTCTCAGATATATTCCAGTTTTTATCAAGGCTAATTATTCAAGTACTTTCATGCCTGCACAGAAGTCCTGGCTTCTGAGATGAACTGGAAAATAGAAAATCAAAAAAGTGCTGGCTGTTGCTCCTTCCCTCGTTCTGTCTTGGGCATGAGTATTCCTTGATACTCTACAGTAGCAAGAGCAGAAAGTTAAATTCCAGGTGCAACTTTACAGGCTTGTGCTTTATTCTCCAGAAGAATGCAAAAAGGGAAAGAATTCTTATTTTAAAAAATTTACAAATAATTCTTCAGCAAAATTTGGGTGATTTTTAATTGGACAAATGATTCAAGATTTGAAAATGTTTTTTCAAACAACTTCCAGTACCATGTGGAATTATCCAAGGAGTTCTACAGATATAAATACATAAATTGAACTATAAAAATATTTGTACATGCATGCTGAAAGCTAGCATATTAAAATTATTTCTGGATGGTGAAAGTATAAGTAATTTTAATATTCATTACTATAATTTTGGAAGTGTTCCCCCTAAATTTTCTTCAGTAAGTACATGCTATATTTATAATGAGGAAAATCAGTATTTTTATTTAAAAGATACATAGTAAATGAACATTTTAAAATAGGCTATTGTTGTCCATGCAGATAACATTAACTTCAGAGTCAATCAGATATATATTTTAATCTCAGCTCTGCCACATTATTAACTGTATTACTCTAACAAGGCTATTTCCATCCTTCATGTGTCTCAAAGTATGCATCACTGAATCTCAGGGAATGGTCTGTCATGGTGAAGAGTGAATGATTAAAGGCAGTTCCTGAAAGGGTAGTTTATAAAACATCCAAAAAATGTTGAAAGTAATCTGAATATTAACAAAGATATAAAAATCTGTTTTATATTATTTTAAATAGTATACACTGAGATATATTGTAGAGTGACTTTAAATTGAAAGGAAAAGAATGTTCATATTTCAATGATTACTGTTATGAATTGGATTGTCCACCCCCAAAAAAAACATTCACCTATTTTAGCCTTAATCCCTAGTACCTTAGAATGTAACCTTATTTGGAGATAGGGTCTTTACAGAGGTAATCAACTTAAATGAGGATATTCGGGTGGGCCCTGGTCTAATATAACTGATGTCCTTATAATAAAAGGGGAAATTTGAACACAGAGACATGCATAGCAGGAAGATGATGTAAAGAGACATAGAGAGAAGATGACCATCTACAACCCAAGAAAAGAGGCCTGGAATGAATCCTTCCCTCACAGCCCTCAGAAGGAACCAGCTCTGTCAATACCTGATTTCAGTCTTCTAGCTTCTTAATCTGAGACAATAAAGTTCTGTTGTTGAATGCACTCAAGTTGTGGTACTTTGTTACAGCAGCCGAAAACAATAATAGTTACTTTATTTTTTTTAAAATAACTTAGATTTTGTATGAGAATTAGTCATTTGTCTTCACCTCATGGAAAAAATGCACAATGAGAAATCTAGCATTTATAAAAACACTTAGCATGAAGCAAGAAAATAAAAAACTACAAAGTAGAATTTGTAATAATTATTTAACCCAGTTCCTCATAGAAGGAATTTCTAAATATGCTACTCCTTTTCTTTCAAAAGGAGAAAACAAAACTTCAAATTTTATAAAGACAAATTATTTATTCTATGACTCAAGTTTACTGTGCATTAAGAATAAATAAGAATATATAGGATGAGAGAAAGCAACTTTAAATTGTGGTCCACGTGTCATATATTCATTTAGAAATATTTTATAGGACAGGCACACAAAACTATCTAGAAGGAAGTTTACTTTTACAAGTCACTGAATGCTAATGCATAGTTTTAATGAGACCAGAAATATGCTTGTTGAGGCTGAAATTCTAAAAGCTAATGACTGAGGCAATTGTGTTGTTTCCATGGGGGAATAATGGAATTCTGAGCCTTGATGGTATTTAATTACATGGCTTCCGGGCCATTAGTTTATAAGAAAAAATTTAATTCTTTTTTCTCATGCTCAAAACTCCTTACCAACTCTCTTTTTCCTTTTCAGAATAACAGCTAATGCCTGGGAAATATCATTAAAATGGGCATTTCTACATTTAGTGAGACCCTTACTATGCCTATAAACCGGGTTTTGAACAGACAATGTATTTTCAGGGCTTCAGAGATGTGAACTCTTGATATTCATTTCAACTAAATAGAAAGTGATATGTTTAGGTTAAAAATTAATGTGACCTAGTAATACTCTTATTCTGAAAACTTTCAGAATAGAGTTCTAAACATGGTGGAGAGTAGAAAATGAGAATGGAACAAAAATGAAGAAGAGATAGGAAAACTAGGGCTTCATGATAGCCATGTATTAGATACTGTTTCATTGAATGCTGTGAGGTAAAGTATCTTTATTTACAAATAAAAACAAAAGCTTGGAAAGATTAAGTCCATTGCTGAAGGACAAATAAAGAGAGCAAGTCAGGGAGCTGGACTATGAAGCTTTGTCTTTCTAATTCCAAATCCCATCTATGTCTGAAAAAATATACACAGCATACACAATTTAAGTAAAAATGTATTATAAACTTTTTCTGGACTTCTTCTCAATAAAATATCATTAGATTATATTGTTCAGAATCTGACCTAATTATTAGAGTTAGTTCAGTCTTACCATTTTAGTATAAGATACTTAATGAGTGTTTGAGATGACATAGTAAATTTGTGTATAATTTAAGATTGATACTCTATTTGCTTCCCAAGATACATAAAATCCATAATTATCAGAATAATAAATTGATATGAGAGATCAGTTAATATCAACTCTTCTGTCTGTTAATGTATTCGCTCAATGGTGTGTGTGTGTGTGTGTGTGTGTGTGTGTGTGTGTGTGTGTGTATCAGGTGCTGTGATGGCCATTAGGAATCCAGCAATAGACAAGGCAGAAAAAGTTCTCCATTCTGAAGTTTACAGAACCCTGAAAACCAGAAGGAAACCAAATATATACCTGCTTGTATAGGCTAATGGGGATAAAAGAAAACTAGAAAATGCTCTCTAGTCAACAATTTCAACTTCACCACATGTGATGTGAGGTTACTTACTTAAGGAGCACTGCTTACTTACTTATTAGAGTTGAACTGTTTCTCATCTAGCTCTAAATCTGTCTCCAGCAACTAGTACACAATGACTGTCCAACCAAACTGAATCTTTCCCTATAAACCTTTTATCACAGGTCACAGTCAGACATGGTGAATTAAGATTGACTTTCACTTACTCCTTGCCTTAGGCAATCTCTGAGTAAAACTACCAACATAAAGCCTAAACCGAACAAATCTACAGGAGGGAGCTTGATTGGTCTTTGAATAATTAATCGAAAGCTTAGTAGAATGTTAATTGCACATGTAGGCTGAATCAGGCCTGAGTTTTCCAGCTAGGGCTTCTGTTTTTTCTGACTACAGTGGAATGCCACATAATTCCATTAGCAGGCCGTTCTTTGCCTTTGTCAATAGTAACTTCTGTGAGACAAAGAAAATAAGACTAACATAACTGAAATGTTATGGAATTGCCTCATAGAGTCACAGAATCCATAGGTTCCTATAGACCTTGAATGTGAGGGCATCTCTCTGGTATAGAAATGGAGAAACAGGACTTATCTTGGCAAAAGAGATGGCAAGAATGGAATGAGAATTGAGAATCTTGCTCTTTCTCTTCTTTATCTCTCAGCATTTTATGTCTTTGAGAAGTGTTACTAAGCTCCAATTCTTCTCTTTAAAACTAAGTAGAGCAACAAAGAAAGTGAAAACCAACCTTCCTGCCTCGACACACACACACACACACACACACACACACACACACACACACACACACACCGTATTTTTAGCAAAATTAAAGGAGAGAACCCACCATCACCATAAATACCAAATTACTTATAAGCATGGGCTTGGCCCAAACACCCCAAACCAGCCAAATTGGTAGGGGTGAGAAGGGTGCCAAATGTTCTAGGCTATGGAGGGGAAGAATGAGGACTGCTCAGGATCCTGGTGCTAAGAGCCAAAGCACATCTGGCTGCACAAAGCACTGTAGCAGCAGAAGGGGGAGCCCTTTGGCTAAGAAATTGGGAAAGCAGGACTCTAGTACCTCCCATCCCTTTTTCCACAGTATCCTCCTTAGATTGGTGGTGCAGGGAAATGCAATCATTCTAATCAAAGGTTTATTTTTTAAGAAAAGATCATATCCACACCAAGACATCATTAAAAAGAAAAAGGAAAGTACCCCACCTTATTGCAGATGAAGAAACAAACCAAGAAAATGTTACAACAGTGCAGAGAAAAAGTATAACTTGATATTCAAACATGATTTTTTAAGTTATAGAAATAAATATAAATCTAAAAAAGTGAAAATATAGAAATACACACACATATAACATATATATACAAATGTAACACATACACACACACACACATATATATACATGTGTACATATGTTTTCCAGTCAAAAGGAGATGAAGTGATGCCCAAACAACAGGAAGATGTAAAATGAAACTAACAGAATTCAGGAAAGTAATTGAGAAAGAATGGAGAGCCATCTTTAATTAAAAACACACACACACAAAGATTCCATTACAATGACTACAAGGTAAAATAGAACGGAAAGCACATCAGATATAAAAGGGAAAATGAATAAAATAAAAATAAATAAGACTAAAGAAAGAATTTAAAAATATTCAAAGGAAAGTGATAAAGAAAACAAAGGAGATAATACATATTATTATGAGTCACTGAAGAAGGAAACAAAGGTGATTAGAAATTACTTATCTATAATTTAGGGAAACATTTCACTCCACCTCCCCTCCAAATTTAAAGGACACATTATATACATTAAAAAATTGATTCAGGTGGTAAACACTAAGATATCCCTGCTAACACTATTAAATATTAAAAACAAAAAAGAACTCTTTTGCCTACAAGCAAAACTATCTAGTCATTAATAAAAAGTAAATAAAATGAGTTTTGCATCAGACTTTGTAACAGAAAGTTTTAAGAGCAGAAAACAGTGGAGCAATACCTAAAAAGCACTCAAGGAACAAAATTTTAAGTCAAGCTGTTCTTCAAGTATAAAAATTATGTATACAGTTATTGTCCACAAACATAAGGAATGTTGTTCTTATGATCCATTTCTGAAAGAACTGATAGAGGATGAAGAGAAACTTTGGTAGAAAATATAAATGATGAGCACTGACTGAATTTAATTGTGAAATAAAAGTGAGGATAAGACTGAGAGAACAATACACAAATATATCCTAATAATATGGAAATGATGCTACTAAGTAAAATGGAAGGAAAAAGAAGGAAGAATAATTGTTGATTAAGTCAAGTATAATAATTGGAAATAAAATATATTATTTAAAGTTTGAGATTATAAAGGCAAATATTAAGCAAGATAAGGAAGGAGAAAAACAAGGAAGAGATTACAAACTAACTATATTAATGCTCACTTAGAGAAAATAGATTATATCTAAAGAAAACATATAAACACAAAATATAAAAGAATCTCTGGGAAAAACAAAATAAAACAAAACCCTTTGTGTACACTGGAAGATCAACATCATACCAAAGAAAATAAATCACAATAAAATACTTTAAAATAAATAATATGTAAATATGTAAAATATAAAATAATATGAAAAAACTAATTTCAAACATTTGTTATATCAATAAATGAGAAGGGCTTAAATCATCTATTACAATAAAAAGATTTTCAGATTGTAAGCTCTATGCTACATATAAGGGATACAAGAAAGCATAGTGTTTGTGAAAAATTAAAAATAAAAGGATGAGCAAAAATATACCACACAAATGAATAAAGGAAACGGGTTGTGACCTTACCATCCAACAATGTAGAGTACAGGAGAAAAAAGTTACATGGGACAATAAAGAAGATAGGCAAGTTATAATGACAAAGTCTACAATTTACAATGAAGAGCTAACACTTATATAAATATTTATATGCAATATAACACAGGAGCAATTCTCATAAAATATAAATGACAAAAGATTCAAGAAAGCAGAAAAAAATTATAATTGCAAACTTTCTAGAAAACAACTATAATGAAAACACTACATAGCCTGTGGAACAAAGC
The DNA here is from genome assembly GCF_027574615.1 of Eptesicus fuscus. Taxonomy (NCBI): domain Eukaryota; kingdom Metazoa; phylum Chordata; class Mammalia; order Chiroptera; family Vespertilionidae; genus Eptesicus; species Eptesicus fuscus. Next base: position 82,595,998 of record NC_072476.1, on the reverse strand, counting down.
TAATGCAACATTCAGAGGAAAATAAATAACCTTTAGTACTTATCCTATATAACAAAAGGCTAATATGCAAATTGACCAAACAGCAGAACAACCGATTGCTATGACACGCACTGACCACCAGGGGGCAGAAGCTGCCCCCTGGTGGTCAGTGCATTCCCACAGGGGGAGTGCTGCTCCGCCAGAAGCCCTGAGCCTGGGCTCATGGCAGGTGAGCACAGCGGCTGTGACGGAAGCCTCCCCTGCCTCCGTGGCAGCGCTAAGAATGTCCGACTGATGGCTTAGGCCCGCTCCCTGTGGTGGGAGCAGGCCTAAGCCGTCAGTTGGACATCCCCCGAGGGCTCCCAGACTGTGAGAGGGCACAGGCCGGGCTGAGGGACCCCCTCCACCAAGTGCACGGATTTTGTGCACCAGGCCTCTAGTGTTGATATAAAGAATGGAATAAAATGACTCAAACTTTTTTACTAAAAACAAGAAAGAGAACAATAAAATAAAGAGCAATAACTGAAGAAATAAATTAATAAGTCTATTTATTTATTAAGCTGAAATGGAAGGAAGAAGGGAAGGAGGATGGGAGAGGGAAGAGAGAGGGAGGGAGTTGGGGTGGAGAGAGAGAAAGAAGGAGGAAGAGAGAGGGAGAAAGGAAGAAAAAAAGAAGAAAGAAAGGAGTTCTGCTGCTTTTAGCCTGAAGTCATTTGATTACATTATCCATCCTTATCAATTGATTATACTCTTTATATGAGTCACACAGACATTTGACATTAGACACCACTCTGCAACAACAGCTGAAAATACCAGCCTTCAGAAGCTACCACTCTTCAGGGTTCTTTAATCTTGCATTCTTTCATACAAAAGAATACCTAAATTGCAGCTTGATTGGTGATTCTACTAAAAGAAGGTGATATGAGCTGATGAATTAAATACTTCAATCATTTATCTACAGCCCTACAGTGAAACAACATGGGCAAACATCAGCTCTTAGCAAACATGCCCACACATACATACTGAAGCATGCATTTCTTTAACAGAGCGATTTTCAACCTTTTGCATCTCATGACACACATAAACTAATGACTAAAATTCTGTGGCACACCAAAACATATATTATATATTTTTGCCTACCTGATAAAAAAATATGTATAATTTTGATTCATTCACACCAGATGACTATTGTTGTGTTGGCTGTTGTCATTTTTTTTTATTTTTTATTTCACAATCTAAGGAAAAAGTGGTCAGTGCCCCCAACTAGTCAGGTATTGCATGTTTTAAAAATTCTTGCAGAACACTGGTTGAAAATCGCTGCTTTAATTCAAAGCTGAGGCCTGTGGAATGTGCCCAGGTCAACTTCAAGGATTTCTTGCCATGAGATCTGAAATTCTAATGAGGTGATCTAAGAATGAGAAAACAGGTCCTTAGGACCTATGGTGGTTCCATGCATGCTAAATGTGTCCATGACAGGATCAAGCGTGCTTTTGCTGAAGGCACAAACACAGAGTCAGAAAGTTCAATTAAAAAAAGGAAGATTTTTTTTTAGTAATAAAAATAATTAAAAGAAAAAGTATGTTAAGCTTCCAGCTATATAAATACTCAAAGCAATTTGTGAGAAGACTTTGAAATGTATTTTGCAAAAGGTGATTTGGAATTAACAGCTTCCTGTGATTTGGAAGTTGGCAGAGACACCCAACATGTACAAATTGTCCAAGTGCTCATGTTCCTAAGAGATTAAGATCATTGGTAATAGTGCTGGTTCTAAAAGACTGATTGCATTGTTGGTGGAGAATGAAGTGACGTAAATTAGTATAGCTAGTTGTGTGGTCCAGCAGGAGCCAAAATCAGGGAATCTTCCCTGGATGGGATCTTAACAATCTGCACTATAATAGAATCTATTACGTATCAATATTGAGAAGAAAAAGAGGAAGGCAACCTTTCTGGAGAAATGGAATTCAAAGCCAGGGGAATGCGATTTGATATTTGGTTGTATGCATCTCTGCATTCACATATAAGATGTACAACATCTTACATTTATTTATTTACCTACTAAGAGCAATGCAAATATAGTCTAAAATATTGTCTAATCTAAAATATTGTTTCTGAAGTTATTTTAATCAACTTAATTAAATTAAAGTCTACCCCTTTGCCATTACTAACTAGGTATGAGACCTTGGGCCAATTGTTAACATTTCCTCAACTGAAAAATACGAAGATTTGGGCTAGGTGCTAACAAATCTTTTAGTCTTAAGAATTCTATGGTACTAAGTGCATACTGTCTCAGAATATTTTCATGCCTGAGCTGAACCTTGGAAACTAGGAGCTGAATCCTAAATCATTTAGTGAAGTAATTGTCTCTAAAAATGCTAATAGAATTTCACAAATGCTTCCTGCCACACCCACTCTTTTTCAGAGAATAAATGAGAGTGTAAATTTATGGTAATAGAGCAAATACCCAAACACTGTGAAGTTTAATTTTCTTTTATTATTATATATTTAATTTACTGTGGATGACTAACATTTATTAGTATTCTTTGCTGCCAATGACTCTGGAAGCTGCCTTCTGTCTGGGTCTTGCCAAAGCATGAAAGTAAACAATACTTTAAACTATACACAAGTCAAGAAAATTGAGAGATGGTTTCAACTGTGTTTGTAGTTACTGAAATTCAGATGTGCTTTCAATTCATTTTAGAAATCTGATCTAGATAACATACCAGAGAACTAAAAAATAATTAATTTTTAAAATCACAATACACTGCAAATCATCTAACCAGGCTCTGCAGTCCAGATGGCTTTTAATTTACCAGCAAAATAGATCATTGGAAGTCTGATTATAAACCAGAGTTTTTGAATTTAACCTGCAGAAAAGAAATCCTTCAAACAGCCCACTAGCCACCCAATGCTGGCAATGAAAGTGTGGGTGGGAAGGGGCAAAATAAGTGGGGGAGGGAGTTTGGGGTGGGTGGGTGAATACTGTTGCATAATAACTCTCTTTTATAACACAGTGCTTTAACTGAATTGGTAAGAGAACATTTTAAGTTGTCTGGCACCCTCCAGAGGAATCTTAAGTCTCTAGAACTGAAGTAGCTATGGAATTAGTTTACCAGTAGTCACCATTTTCAGATACACTGATGGAGGACAGAAAGAGAACTAACAAAAAAAGAAAAGATAGTGATGAGGACCAAGAAGGCTGAAACAGAATACAGACAGAAGTCTTTCTTCGCTCTAAGGATTACTAAAAACAGGAGTGTCCACAATCACGGGGTCACATTCAATATATCTTACAACCAATATGCTTGAGCACAAGCCAAGGCCTGATATGAAACTATACTATAGAGAACTAAAAATTAATTAATCAACACAACATGGTACTGGCATAAAAATAGACATATAGATCAATGGAACAGACTAGAGAGCCCAGAAATAAATCCACTTCTTTATGGTCAATCAATATTTAACAAAGGAGACAAGAACACACAATGGGGCAAAGATAGTCTAGTCAATAAATGACATTGGGAAAATTGGACAGATACATGCAAAAAAAATGAAAAAATCTTAGAAGAAAACATAGGCAGTAAAATCTTGGACATTTCTCTTAGCAATATATTTTTTACATATCTCTTCTGACAAGGGGAAAAAAGAAAAAATAAACAAACTAAAACATCTTCGCACAGCAAAGTGAACCATCAACAAAATGAAAAGACAAACCACTGAATAGGAAAACATATTCATTATTGATACATCTGATAAGGAGTTAATATCCAAACTTTAAAATAAACTTATAAAACTCAACATCAAAAAAAGCAAACAATCCAAAAAAAAAAATGGGCAAAGGACCTGAATAGACACTTCTCCAAAAGGACATACAGTTGGCCAATAGACATATGAAAAGATGCTCAACATCACTAACCATCAGAGAAATGCAAATTAAAACCACAAGGCGATATGACCTCACACCTGTCAGAATGGCTACCATCAACAAATCAACAAACAAGTGTTGGTAAGGATGTGGAGAAAAGGGAACCCTCATGCACTGCTGGTGGGAATGCAGACTGGTGTAGCCACTGTGGTAAGCAGTATGGAGTTACCTCAGAAAGTTAAAAATGGAACTGCATTACGACTCAGTGATTTTCTTTGCGGAATATACCTCAATAAACCTGAAACACTAATTTAAAAGCATATGTGCACCCCTATGTTCATTGCAGCATCATTTACAATATAGCCAAGATTTGGAAGCTGCCAAAGTGTCCATCAGTAGATGAGTGGATAAAAAAGTGGTGGTACATTTACACAATGGAATACTACTTGGTCTTATCTTTCGTGACAACATGGATGGAACTGGAGAGTATTATGCTAAGTGAAATATGCCAGTCAGAGAAAGACAAGTAGCATATGATTTCACTTACTAGTATATGTGGAATCTAATGAACATAAACAAACAAACAAAACAGAAACAGACTCATAGATAAAGAGAACAGATTGATAGCTATCTGAGTGAAGGGGTTAGGGAGCCTGGGTGAAAAAGGTGAAGAGATTAAACCAAAATAAAAGGAATTTTCCAAAAGCAGAGCTGGCCCATTCCCCAATGCATTCAGATGAAAACTTACAACAAAATTAGGTACAACTACAAGAGGAGACTTTGGAGAAGAACCACCCTGGGTTTATAAGAAATTGAACATAAGATGGTTCACATATTACCATGGCTTGCATTTTACCATGTCACAGAAAATATCACTACTATCAAAACAGTTTGGTGTGTTTTATTGGGAAATTTTTGGAGAAAAAATTATTTTTCTCTTTGTTAATATTTTTCTGCACTAGTAGGTGGGTTCAGAAATAAATACAGGGGTTAGCAAAAGTAGGTTTATAGTTGTAAGTATGTGAAATATACCGTACTCTTGTATTATTTATTAATTATTGTTTTACATATTACTATCATTATTAACTTATTAGAGGCCCAGTGCATGAAATTCATGCACTGGGGGGGTGGGGGTTGTCCCTCAGCCCAGCCTTCACCCTCTCCAATCTGGGACCCCTTGAGGGATGTCCGACTGCTCATTTAGGCCCGATCCTACTGGGATCAGGCCTAAACAGGCAGTCGGACCTCCCTCTCACAATCCAGGACTGCTGGCTCCCAACTGCTCACCTGCCTGCCTTCCTAATTGCCCCTAACTGCTTCTGCTTGCCAGCCTGATCACCCCATAACCACTCCCCTGCCAGCCTGATTGATGCCTAACTGCTTCCCTGCCAGCCAGTTTGCTCCTAACTGCCCTCCCCTGCAGGCCTGGTCACCCCTAACTGCCCTGCTGGCTATCTTGTGTCCACATGGGGGCAGCCATCTTGTGTGTTGGAGTGATGGTCAATTTGCATATTACTCTTTAATTAGATAGGAGAGAGGCCTGGTGCACAGGTGGGGGCCAGCTGGTTTACCCTGAAGGGTGTCCTGGATCAGGGTGGGTGTTCCCTTAGGGTGTGGGGTGGCCTGGGCGAGGGTCCTGTGGTGGTTTGCAGGCCGGCCACGCCCCCCGGTGACCCAAGTGGATGCCCTGGTATCTGGGATTTATTTATCTTCTATAATTGAAACTTTGTAGCCTGAGTGGAGCCAAACCTCTGCTTGCTCCGTGGTCGCAGCCATTTTTGTTGGGATTTATTTATCTTCTATAATTGAAACTTTGTAGCCTTGAGTGGAGACCAAGGCAAGCCAGGGCTGTGGAAGCTTGGCTTCCTCCATCACCGGGGCAACTCAAGCCTCCTGCTCTCTCCAGTTCCATGGCTGCCGCCATTTTGTTGGGATTTATTTATCTTCTATAATTGAAACTTTGTAGCCTTGAGTGGAGGCCTGGGACAACCAGGGTGTGCGGAAAGCTTGGCTTTTTCCATTGCTGGGGAAACCCAAGCCTCCTGCTCACTCCATGGCTGTAGCCATCTTGGTTGGGTTAATTTGCGTACCTGCTCCTGATTGGCTGGGGGCATTCTTGTGGGTGTAGCGGAGTGATGGTTAATTTGCATATTACTCTTTTATTAGATAGGATTTTTGCCCACCCCTAACTGTTAGAGCTTTAAAACTCTAAAAATAAGTTTTCCAGTTAAGCAAAAGCTAAATACGATAGTAAAAGTAGTAGATCAATAAAGGTTAAAAGACAAAAGTAATAAAATTAACTAAAACTACAATAATTAAAGGACACATAAAATTAAAAGATGTAAAAAATGACATAAAAATGTAAAATGGGGAAGGAACAAGAATTTAAAGTTTTGGAATGTGTTCAAGGTGAACATCCAAATATAATTTTCTTAAAATATAGTCATTATGCTTGGCTGGTTTTCTTGAAATGAAAAGAGGAGAAAGTAAATACCAAAGCTATTACTTGAAGAAAATAAACAACTATCGAACCAGGATGCTTTTAGTTATATTTTAAATGTCAACAATAATATTAATGATATTATAAGCACTGAGCTCAAAGCACCCCAGGAAATTATTTTGGGCATTCACCTAGTAAAAAACCACATAGTGTGCATTTGTCAAACATCTTACCTAAAAATGCCTGCATTTGGGAATATTTGGGGGTAATTATCCAATTTTAAAGATAAGTATTTTTTAGTGATCACTATAGGAATGTGTTTCACTTCAATGTTCTAGCCAGAGCAAATTCTCTAGACATAACACCAGTCCTCAACCTGGCATTTAACTAATCAACATAAAAACTGGAACATGTATTTTATATATTACATGCATATCTTATAGTAGCATTTATGTTTCTAAAATGACATAACTAAAATTAATCTATCAGTCACACAAGAATGTTACTAGATTTCCTATAAAGACATAATAAAGAAAAATATATCTTATGATAAAGTAAATAACAACAATAATGTTATTTAATATAGTGAAAAAGCTAAAATTAATAAAATTGCTATTTTTTCATATTATGGGAATAATAAATAATTGCTTTACACTCAGACTACTTATATTTTTATAGAGATTTTTTCTTTACCAAAAATCTAGGTTTAATTCATGATTTAAATGCTAGTTAAACTTAATTTAAATTTAATGTTAATTTGATTACAAAATATTTTTACATTATTTCAGCTTTATGACATCTATATTGATCATATGGCTTTAAAGGAAATCTAATTTATGGGAAATCTCTGATCCCACAGTGAGTTTCTTCATGCTTTACAAGGGGTATCCAAATGAACATGGTTAAGCCTTTTATCAACCAGCTGCCTCAAAGAGGTATGCCTAATGGAAGAGGAGGGCAGTCACAAATTTCTTTATATTTTATATCAAAACATATTAATGTTAGTTGTTTTTTTTTAAAAAAAAAGCCTAATAATTCAAAGAGTATGTATGCTTTCATTCTAAAACATGAATTGTCTACTAATAAAAATGAAAATGTATGTGCTCAGTTTCAGACATTTTAACCAAGATATACATTGCTCTTTTTACATTTGACATCTTCCCCCTGGAGTGAGTAATGAGTACTGTTTTTTTAAACATGTTTTCATTTATTTTAGAGAGAGAGAAAAAGAAAGAGAGAGTGTGAGAGCATTGATGAGAGACAACCACTGATGGGCTGTCTCCTGCAAGTCCCCCACTGGGGATTAGCAGCAACCCAGGCATGAGCTCTGACTCGGAATCATACCTTCCACCTCTAGGTGCCTGGGACAACCCTCAACTAACTGAACCACACCAGCCAGGGCAAAATAGTATTGTTTTGAACTCTGTGCAGTTGTATTTAGAAAAAAAGTATGAATAATATGATAAACAGCATGACTCACTTTTGATTTGTTATATAATGTTTGCTCACCTTGGTCCCATAAAGACTATGTGAACTTTCAAGTTACAGCTTGATGAATCCTTTCATTGTGTTTTCTACTTATTCAAAATAACATATTCCTAATCTAATTATTTTGAAAATTTTACTTTAGGGCAAACTTAACAATAAACTTATAACAAAGAAGTCCAAAAAAATTATTTAGGTATTATCATAAGATCATCTCATTAGGTCCTTTTTCTCAAAACCACACTCTCAGGAGGAGTATTTATAACCAGGAGTTATAAATCAGTAAATGATGTAACTGCATCATTTACTATTTAAAGTAAAGGCCAGCCTGGCCAGTGTGGTTCAGTGGTTGAGTGTCAACCTATGAACCAGGAGGTCAAAGTTCAATTATGGTGTTGGCAGGGCTGGCGGGGGTGTGAGGTGGGGGAACATGCCTGGGTTGAAGGCTTGATCTACAGTGGGGGTGTGCAGGAGACAGCCAATCAATGATTCTCTCTCATCACTGATGTTTCTACCTCTCTCTGCCTCTCCCTCCCTCTCTGAAATCAATACATTTTAAAAATAAAATAAAGGCAGAAGAGTCAAATTTGAATTATTACTCCTTCACCCCATCATCTCTCTTCTTAAAAAACAATGTGCCCATCTCTTTTGAACACAATACTTTATACATATTAAACACCAACCATATTCAAGATTGGGATGGATGCAACAAATATCACAAATGTGAACATAAAATAGACTTTGTTCTCAAGAAGCTGTAAGATACACTTTCTCTCATCCAGGCCCACACCTTACTTGCATTCCTCTTAATGTCTTTGTGCTGCTCTTTAGGAATGAATCATGGCAGTGGCTTTACTAGAGGTTCCTTCATTTCTGCCTACCCAGAAACCCTGCCACAACAATCAGTTTCTCACACTCATCATGTCTTCACTTCTCCTAAGCCAGCTCTTTTGCACAAGCATTTAAACATATAGTATTCAACATAAAACAACAAAGTTTTCCTTTGACCCTGTAATCTCTAGGGGCTGTCCAAAACTCCCCTGTCTATTGGCGTTTTGAAGACCACTAGTAACACCTTCACAAAATTAAACTCCAAGGATTCACCTGGCTGTCCAAAAACACTTCTGGAACATGATGGCAATATTTCCTGGACTATGGAAGCATTTAGACTGTCTGCTCTATTTCCGTAGAACTAAGCACAGTGCCTCACATATGGAAGATGTTTGATAAAAGTCTGTTGAAATGAATTCATACAACTGAAGCTATGATGTAAAGAATGGGTAATCTATGAGAATAATGAACTTGATTCTCTGACTCATTGAATCTCTCATGCTTATAGTGACTATCAGCATGTCATAGACTCAGTACACAATAGATGTTCACAATTAACTGATATTGCTTGTAGAATACAGCCAGGTATTTATGTTTACAAGATGGAAAATTGGATTTTTTCATAGAAGTGATGTGGTATTACATTCATGTTTTTAAATGTAAGTAAACATCTGAGTTGGCACTTAGAAAATATAAAGCACCATTGCAAAAATTTGTGGTTGGTCAATATCTACCTTTTAATGTCTTAACGGCTAAAGCTGCATAATTCAGATTAGCCAAATGTAGAACAATGACATCCTCAATTTACTTGGCCCTGCAGAATTTCACAAACACAATCAGCATCTCTCACAAAATCTGTTGTTTCAGAGCTAGAGGTTAAGACATGATGATCAGTATAAACCAGAGAACATAATTATTGATTCTGGTTCCCAGTGGTAGATGGGGTATTTTGAAGAAAAATAAATGATTAATTCCATGCACTTATCCCTGATGTTGCCCCAAAATGCTTTGCTTTACATGAAGATAAAATCTCACTAGGCTACAAAGGAACTCCATTCTGTTATCAGTTTGCTTGTTAAAATCCTACTGAAATAACATAGAGTCACAGTGTATTAGAAACAGTAAGGAGTGCAATATAGTTATCACTTTTAAATCCATATTTAAACTGATATGTGTGTATATAAACATTTGTATGGATGGCTATATTAACACTATACATATATATCTAATATCTAGATAGATAGATAGATAGATAGATAGATAGATAGATAGATAGATACAGATATAGATATTAGAAAAGAAAGAGAAAGAAAGAAAAGAGGAAGGAAGGAACACAGAATAGTTTCTAAAAAGCTATTTATAGGAAAAAGAGAAAGTGGTCACTAGATTGAAATGACAGATGATATTTTCTAACACCAAAGTCTATACAGTCCAGTGTATTTTGAAGAAACTTCCCCAGTGTGCTAGTAGAATGTGGTTCCTCTCTTCTTGTAATAGGTCCACCTCTTAGCATAAAACTAATTTTCTAGACCTCTACCTGAAAGTAGCCATCCTTGTATGTAGACATCCTTTGATTGATCCAGTTTGGTAGCAACACTGGGGTAGTTAGGAATCACTGCCACATTCAGAATTACCACCAGGATAAGAGCAGCTGCCATGGTCCCTCCCCATCAGGAGGAAATCTCTGAGGGAATCTGACAAAGATCATCCTCAGTGGTGCAGCTCATTCATGAAGGATCAATTAAATTTAATTATAATTGACTACGTAAAAAAGTGGAGACAACAAATGATAAAGCACTTTACATTCATTATCTATATATATAAAAGCCTAAGCAACCAGCCGACTGGCCAACCAGTAGCTATGACTCACACTGACCACCAGGGAGGCAGATGCTCAATGCAGGAGCTGCTGAATGACAGCAACTTTGCAGAGTGCCCTCTCACACTCCGGGACCCATTGAGGGATGTCAGACGGCCGATTTCGGCTTGATCCCCACAGGCCAGGCCGAGGGACCCCACCTGCTGGAGGGACTCCGCTCACTCCACAGATGCCCTTCGAGCCCTGGTGCCGCCCTAGGTGTAGCGGCCGGGGAGGGACTGCGGGAGGTTGGCTTCAGGGCGTATCTGGCCCGTCTCACCCAGTCTGACCCTGCTGGCCACCTTCTAATTCATTTACTTTCAATGTGCACAAATCCATGCACCGGGCCTCTAGTATCATATAATTCACAATATAACCCTATGACAGAAGTATCAATTCTATTTCTAAATGAGGAGCCTGACTGCTATAACGCTTACGTGAGATCTACCCAAATCAAAGCGCCAGTTAGTTGGAATTCAAACTCCTGGTGCTTTGTGTGTTTTGTCTCCATCTTTCAGATTGAGGGTTTTAAATCACTTAAGACCTGGAAATACAGAGAATGGCACCTGCCACAATTATTGGTCTATATATTTTTAACCCATCTCCAGGATAGGTCTTCTTCACAGTAGAGTCCCCAGCCAAAGTGGGATGGAAAGCACTGACTTCGAGTTAAAGCTTAAAGAATAGCACATAACCCACAGTCTCTCTTACTTCTGCAGCAGCTATAAGCAACAGTGACTAGCCCAGATGGTGTTGTATATGTGAAGTTTTGCCCACAGACAGAAGGTTGAGATTCAGAGTTCCCCAGGTATAAGAACAGCACACAAAAATTCTATACATTTAATTCTGAGCGTCTAAAAGATGTTAACAATGAAATTCCCTCCTGCTTGTTGGCATTCCGAAATGCCACACAGTGCCATCAGCACAACATAATCCTTTGGAAGCCTCCCAACTTTTTCTAAAGCCATTCATAGAGGAGTTGACCAATATGTTGTCCTGGATAGGGAGGAGTGAGGAAAACACATTTTTAATTCTGTCAGTTTTATAAATATTTAATAATGCAGAAACTAGTAAACAGTCTATAATTGGGTTAATTATTTGTGAGAAAATAATTAGGTTAATAAGATCTTTCTTTATGGAAAAAGTTGGTTGCTGCTGCTAAATGGAAAAAAAGCTAGGACCTTACAGGTATCATAAATTAGAGCACACAAAAAATATAAATTCTTACACTTGGAAAGTTGCAAACTCAGAACCCAGGTAACATGACAGCTGTTATGCAAAAATAACTTCATATACTGTAATCGACTGAACAGGGGTTTGCATTCATCATGTCAATGAGCACAGCTACCTATGCATCCTCAATTTGGTAGGAAGTAAGCAATATTTTTATTAATCCCTTTGCAACCCACCCAAAAAATGTGGAACTCGGAGAGCTGAATAAAACATCTAGCTTACTATAAGTGTGAACTAATATTGGCTATATTTTTAAGAGATTTTCCACAAAAATATTATAGTTATAACAGAAAAATAATTTAACATTACTCAAAATCATATAGCCCCAACAAAACAACCATATATCCTTCCAACCCTTACCTATATGCATAAGTAATTTTAAATAATTATAATTATAGCAGTGATATAATAGCAGTAATACAATATTCTTAACATTATGGTTTGTTTTGGTTTTAAATTATTGAAGAGTAACTGTGATGGACTGCTGTTAGTGCTCTCCCAAAATTCATATGTTGAAGCTCTAACCCCCAATGTGATAACATTTGGAGGTAGGGCCTTTGGGAGATAATTATGTGTAGATGAGGTTATGAGAAGGGGCTCCGGTGACTGGAATAGTGTCCCTCTAAAAATCAAAGACCTCTCTCTCAGCCATCTAATGAGACAACAGAAGCCAGGAAGAGAACTCTCACTAGAACCTGACCATGTAGGCACCCTGATCTTGGACTTCCAACCTCCAAAACTGTGAGAAATTAATTTCTGTTTCGAAGCCACCCCATCTACAGTATGTTTTTATGACAACCAGAGCTACAGTTACTAACATTTCCCCCAAAAACAAATGAATGATTCTGGTATGAATGGCAATATTGGTCTTTCTTTCCCCCCCTCTTAACCTTTAAGAGTTATCAGCCCACTTTCTTCTACAAGTCCTACTAGCTTATCTTTTTTCTTGCAGTACCTTTAGACTTAATATATCCCAGATCACTACATACTTTCAAAATCTGCAACAAACACATTCCTTTTAACTTCAGTCCTTTACTTACTAGTAAGGTTTCATTTCCTTGATCCTTACCTTACCATCTCAAAAATAACAATGCCAACATTTTATAATTCAGTCCCTGTTAAACAACATGCTAAAAATATGAAACTATCATATTAGTATCTTTATATTTATAGAACTAAAGAATTATAATTAGACCTAATGGAATATTCTACCTCATGGCCCTGGAACATGATTTATATTAGTCTCAAAGAGATCCTGATCTCCCAACACATGATCCATCATCAACCATCACCTTCTTCCCCACTATCTTGAATATTGCCTTACTCACCTCTCTGGCTCTTTCTGTTCTCTCCCAGATGTTAAGAGAAGATCCCAGAGCTATAAAAAATACCCATTACTCTTGCAGCTAGCAACCCTCTTTCCTTCCTTTTTGCTTCCAAACTCACAAATGATGGCTACTAATCCACGCTTGATGACTTCATTTCTTCATTCCTTACTCACTTCAACCCTCATCTGGCTATATCCACACCACTCTGTTGAAAACTCACAAAGTTGACCATGACCACTAACTTGCCAAACCATTGATTAATTTTCAATCTACATGTTATTTAAAATTTCTGTATCTTGTGGCAATTTAACCAATTTCTCTTGAAAACCACTGATTTTTTGCTTCCAGATCACTGGATTAAAGTCAAGTTTCCTATCAGTTCTGTTGTCCATCTGTTCCCTATTTCCTGAAAATGGGCATTACTCAATCATGTTTCTGTCATCAATTATCTTTTGCTTTTAGCAGTCCTATTCCGAACTGACCACTGCAACAGAGCTAGTCAATCCACATCCCAAGGAGACTGCTCTGGGGACCTCTGATTCTTTCTGACTTTATTCAGGTGGAGGCTTACTTATACTGATTGCTGCATGGCTGCCCTTGTTCTGGTTCTTCCACCTCCATCCTTGAAAATTGGTGAGGTTTTCCAGGGAGTCTCAGGCACTTGCTTCCCTGGAAGGCCTTTCCATTTGTGCTTGGTTGCTTTCCTTAGCTTGGTCCTCCCTACACTACATATAGCAGATATACTTCACAGTTCTTAAAGCCTACCTGGAAATTTTTCCTTCCTTCCCCCCCCCCCCCCCCCCCGATTAAATGCAGTGTGTGTGTGTGTGTGTGTGTGTGTGTGTGTGTGTTCAGTGAGATTCTGTGAGGGAGAAAGCAAAATATGTGGGCTTAAGGAGCTATTCTGAATTGAAATTCTACCTCTTACTTTCCCACTTTCCTAGTTCAGGCCTTTTGTTTTTACCTGACACTGCATTAATCTCATAGCCTCTGGAGTAGTATTTCTCAATCATCTGCATCATAATCTTTCAGTGTGGTGTTTACTAAAATACAGTTCTTTCATTTTAAACCCATCTCTACTGAAATAAAATCCCAGGATAATATACAGGGGTAGGCAAAGGTAGGTTTACAGTTACTCATGTGGAAAATAATACAATAATTACTAAATGACAAAATGAGAATAAACTCTGTGTTTCACATACTCACAACTGTAACCCTCCTTTTGCCCAATCCTGTATAATGAGCTTCCCCAGGATATTCCGACATACACTGCAACTGGGGAACCATAGCATCAGAGTAGGGAGAAGAGCACTCAAGGTCTGTGTATGTTCTATGTTCAAAAAGTGCTAGTACATGGTCAACTGATTCTTCCTAAAACATGGTCTGAATCTCATGTCATTCCTTCAATGTGGTTTCCTTTACCAATTTTGGGGAAATGAAGAGTAATTTGCATTTAAAGTGGCCAGGAAAGGCAGGGAAATGTTTGACAAGTGTTAATTTCCAACTCATAAAATCACCTCTGTAAAAGTATCACTTGATGTTTAGTGACCACTGAAAAGAAAAAACAGGCATTAGACACTTAAGGAGCTGTCCAGATTTTTCTTAGGTAGATGTATTAAATGGCAGGAAAACTCTGAAGTCCCATGGAAATTTTCTGAATTTAATCTAAAGCCCTTCTACCAGCATTTGAATTGCAAAATAAAATTGGGCTAAGGTAAAGACCTACAGCATTTTAATTAAATTTTAAACTATGACCACAAGAAAATATAATGCTACATTGATATCTTCCACTTTAATAATTAAAAGATAAAACTAAAACATTATCATTTAATATCTCAACACAAATGGTCAGATTATTAAAGTCCCATTTTAATACAATGTGTTTATAAAAATTTTTAATATGTCACTGAACCATAAAATGTAATTACTGAATCTAATTGGCCCAAGTCTCTTTTAAAAACATGCTAATGTACATAATATCTTTTTCATTTAATTTTCTATAATTATTTTTTGTTTAATACTGTGAATATATATAATTTGACATAACCTTTTTTCATATTTTTTGTGATTGTTTTAATATAATGCTTTCACGCAACCTCAAGTTCTTAGGACTTCCTGAGATTATTTCTTAGAATTTGTAAACCCTCAGAACTGTCTGGAAATCTCACTAACATTTTCTTAGTTCATTCACTCTCCTACCCTCAGGTGATTATTTCACAACTCTCTTCAGACTTTCAACAGTTTCATTCTTTCTCTCAGTTTAATTAATAACTTGATTCCTATTTCATTGAAAAAATAATAGCAAAATATAAAATAATTTTCCTCTTTCTCCATCATAGTTACCAAACATTCTATTTATGTACCTAGCCTCCTCCCTTTTCACCTGCTTAAGAACATTTCCTCATATATCACTCTCTTCCTTGCATCAGTGATTTTTCCTTCTCTGAATTATTCATATCAACATAAAATTCCACTGTAATATATCCGATTTAGGTCTCAACTACCATCTGTCTCATTTTTCTCACTTCTTTTGAATAAGACTACTCAAAAGAGTTGTCCAAACTCATGATCTTCACTTCCTACCTTCCCACTTGCTCTTGAATCCATTCCAAGCATGCTTTTGTCTTCAGCATTTCACTGAAACAGCTTTTATTAAGTTCACCCAAGATCTCCAAAATGCTAAATCCACCAGTCAATTCCCAGTTGTCACTTAATCAGCAGCATTCAGCAATTAATCACTCCCTCCTTTTGACATACTGCTTTCACTTGACTTCCAAGACTTTCCTCACTATAGGTCATCTTCCAGCTGCTCCTTAACAATATTCTTTCTTGTATCATTTCGTAACTCCAACCCCAACACTTTGTATTGGCTTCTCTTATTTATCTAGTATAGCAGTAATTTTTAACTGGTGTGCCATAGTACACTGGTGTGCCATGGTACACTGATGTGCACAAGAACTTCTAAAACATGCAATACCTGACTATTCAGTCAGGGGCACTGATCTCTTTTAGATTAGCAAATAGAAAATGACAACAGCTCACATAACAATAGCCATCCAGTGTGAATGTCCTGTCTTGAACAATAACTACGTAGGTCATAATAGAGTTGTATCTTATTGGTCTCATCACATAATAAGGTTGCATCTGATTTGTTAATTCTTGGTACCCTAAATCCTTATGTACAAGTATAGGCGCATTTTTTAAAAAGTCACTTTGGATTTTTTTTTTTTTGGTAAAACAATAAAAATTATACCTATTTTTATCATATCAGCAAAAAAATATACTTTTTGGTGTGCTGCAGAATTCTAGCAATTAGTTTATGTGAGCCATGAGATAAAAAAGGGTGAAAATTGCTGATCTACAGTAACTCCTTAACTTTAAAATCATAAATACTCAAATTATATTTGTAAATAAGACCTAAAGTCCAGACCCATAAAACCAACTGTCTACTTGCCAGAAGCCAGTTCCAGCATGTCATAATTGCAAGAGTTTCATCGAAAGGTTGATGGAACTTGGGGACTCAACAAGGGCTGAGTCACATATGTTGTCACCTGTTGGAATGGCTGAAAGGCATTTCCCCCAAACCTGAATAGGATGATTGTTTGCTGCCAGACAGCTCAGGGCATCTTAATCTACATGTTATTGCTTCCTGTTGGCCAAACACCTGAACAGCTGTAGGCTATTCCCCAATCTGACAATGCTTCTGTACCCTACCCTTTGAAGTGTATTATCTCCACCTTGCCTTAGGACAAACTGTGTTAATAAAAAGCCAGGGTCCTGAGACAAGGAGAACTTAGCTCCTTTAGCTAAAGCACCTTTGACCCCAATGCCTTTCAAAATTATCTTTCGTCTTTGGACTCTTACTTAATCTATGCACAGCCTTTCTCCAGATTGCTGAACCCTTCTTAATGCTGGAACAAGAAACCCAGCATCTACTCCATATTTCTACTGATATGTCTGAATGCATGTACAAATTTAACACAGAAGTCCTGATCTCTTCTTTTCCATTTCAGTAAATAGCAACTCTATTTGTGCAGGTTCTCTCACCTTTGATTTCTCTTATTTATGCAGCTGGCATCAATCCAGAAGCAAATATTGTCAACTCTACCAACAAAATACATCTATATCTTATCTGTCTTACCCCAAACACAGCTACCACCCTGGTCCAAGTCATCATTATCTCCCACCTGGAAAATTTATTTATGTTCTCTAAAAATGCTATTGGTGCTCTGCCTAGATACCCTTTAATGGACAAGTGCACTCACCATCCAGATGTTGTATTGACTGCTAAATAACTTATAGCGGCAACCCCAGAGATTGCTTCAGAAGACTCAAAGGGGCCTTCTCCAGAGATGCATGCCCATGATTTATGACCCACTCCGAAGCTGACAAAGGCCAATGCTCTACTAAAACAGGGATACAAAATCCAGCCCTTAACTCAAAGTGGGACAATTCTGTGGCACTACTATTCATACTCCAGAGCTCTCCTTCGGATTTGAATTAAGCTGAGGTTAGACTTAGATGAAACTACATTTTTTATTTGCTTCCTCGCTTATCCCGCTGCCCTCACTTCTTAGTAGGTTTCTTCTGAGAGCACACTCTTAATAAATTACTTGCACAATAACCTTCATCTCAGGCTCTGCTTCGATGAAACCTAATGTAAGATACCTTTTAACTGGTCTGCTTTGCATTTTTATTCCTATTTTCTTTTCTCAACACAGTGTACAATGTGGTCCCAATAATTCTTACAGGAAGATTGCATCCTGTCTCTGGACAATACCTTTCAATGGTCTTCCATCTCATTCACAATAAAAGCAAATCCCCCCACTGATCTATTCAGTCTTATATGAACTCTCTGACTAACCTCCTATAATTCTTTTCTTTTATCTTTCTGCTCTAGGCCCACCTGTATTCTCAGGGTTCTTAAAATATTTCAAATATAAATATTAATGGAGAGGTTGATGCAATTTGATAGATAAGTATAGAGATAGATATAGGTGTATATGTACTTATATCTACATCTCTAGCTATATATATATATATGTATTTATATATATATATTAATGGATATCATTTAAATATTTTATTTTAGTGACATATTAATATATATATATATATTTCTATCTGTCTATCTGGTCTCTTACTTATCTTTCATAATTTAAGCTCTGTGCGGGTAGAAATTTTCAACTCCTCACTGGTACATTCCCAGTACCTAGAAGGGTTTTGGGCACATAGTAGGAATTAAAATATGTTGAATCAACAAATAATCTAGTTTATGCCCTTCAATGCTCTCCTAATCTTGTCTTCCTTGTCAATCACCAAATGAGAAATGGAATTTTATTTAGGGCAAAGAGAAGTGCTAAGAATTAAACGTCAAAGACCATCCTCCTCAATAAGATGATAAGGGCTTGCTTTTTGCTATTTTTAGCTAAAAGGTCCTAGCATGAAGGAAGCGACAGTTTGAGAAAGAGAAATACTGGGGACATAGTTCTTTTGAGTTAGCTTTTGATTATAATTTCACCTCCATTAGCTTCAGAAAATTAGGTGCCCAAGTTAATAAAGCATCAAGTATGGCCTAAATTATAATACATATTCAACATTTGAGTCCAATAGGAAAATGCATTTGTCAGAGCAGATAGACATCCTGGTTTCTGCTATGGAAAGTTTATAATTTTCTGTCTGAAATTCAGCCATATTTGAAAAATGAAATCCAAATTTAAGCCTGAGGCCAGGAATACAAGTCAAAGATGCCAAAACAATACCCTAAATATCCAATAGAAACAGTTTTACTTCTATTCTGTAATACTCTTATTTGTTACAATAAGCACTAAAACTTACATCAATTTTTTAAAATTTTATTTATTGATGAGAGAGAGAGAGAGACACCTGCTATTCTACTTACCTATGCATTCATTGGCTGATTCTTATCTGTGCCCTGACTGGGGTTTGAACCTGAAACCTTGGTGTATCAGGACAATGTCCAACCAACTGAGCTACCTGGCCAGGGCCTTACATTAAACTTTTATTACACAAATATTTTGTCTGAGTATTTATTACTTCTTCTACCAAATCCCTGTGTTGTTGTTTTTTTGTTGTTTTTTGTTTTGTTTTTAGAACTAGATGGTTGATGAAATGGGAATAAATTAACTTGATATCTTCAAGGAAGTCTAAAGCCATCAGTGAGAACCTAGCTCCTAAATGGAAACCTCACATGTCTATCTGAAACAAAATGGCAGACTTGCATTTTGAATAGGAGTCAAACTGGGCTGGCCAACAGGGTGATTTTGTGAAGCATGTCACTAAAATAAAATATTTAAATGATATCCATTAATATTCAATTCAATTAAACAAATATTTATTGTAGACTCACTCTGTGCTAGGTGATAGGTAGGGCTTAGGATTCAAAACCAATGAGCTGTTAAATAAAGAGAGAGAGATGTTTATTGGATGTAGGCATTGTTCTAGGCATTACTGATGTATGACCAGAAGAGAGACACTTTTCAGTAGATAAAAGATATATTAACTATTTCATCACATACATACAATTAACACATCTAATTATAGTAGAAGAAATATATAGGGTCCTATGATAGCAATCTAGCAGTCCAGGGAAGGGAATTTGATAAGGAAGGGAATTTTCTAAGATGAGAAGGATGAGGAGGGCTCACTGAGTAAAGAGAAAAGAGAGTTGGGAACAGGCGTTTCTGGGAGAGAGAACAGTAGGAGCAAAGGACTAGAGGCACAGCGTGGAAAGTCTATGATGGAGCTCAGAGAGTGAAACAGAGAATGGGTCAAACAGATAAGACAGACAGGAGGCTGGAGACAAGTGTGATTCTAATTACAGACAACCTGGAATACTACTTTGAGAAGATGTGAATAATCTTAAGAACAAAGGGAAATGATTAACAAGTTTAAAACAAGGGTGTCTGGTGAATGATAAGGTTTGATTTGTATTTTGAAAGGATGGCTATGATTGCAATGCAGAAAACAGATTTGACAGAGGGCAAGAGCAGAATGCCAGGAAATGGATTGAGGAAGCTATTAACTGTGGTTCAGGGAAGAGATTATGTCAATTCAGATACACTAGCACCAGAAAAGATGAAGAGAGAAGAACAAATTCAACAAATAACTGGAAGGTAAAATTGACAGGTACTAGTGATAGAATGCTTATAGCAATTAAGGGAGGAAGATGGAGCTAATGCATTGGATAGATGTTGATTTTCATAGATATAAGGACCATAGGAGAAAAACCTGGCATGATGAGCAGGTATGGAAAGCAGACCATAATTTCAATTTTGAATATTTTGGCTATAAGGTAGGATCCAAATGAGAGGTATTGAGAAAGGAGTAGGATATACAGGTCTAAACTGCACAGGCAAATATGGGCTGAGTATATAAGTTAGTGAGTTTTTGGTATATAAGTGATAATCAAAGTCAGAAGTATAGAAAGTATAGAGTAAGAAAAAAAGATAAGAGATAAGGGAACATTTTATTCCAAGATGATCTAGAATCCAGCTTGGAATAAAATGTAAGGAATATTATTTTCCCAAAAGGAATGGACACATATTATTAAAATTATAATGTAAGTGCAACATATTTTTAAGGATTATAGAAAGAAACATTGAGATATGGCACAATGTCATTTGATCAGAGAATGGCAGAAAGTCAGCAAAAGTCAGGCCCTCTTTTCTGGGCCCACGGCTAGAACACATTTCCCATACATGGACATAGGAATGTAAAACTAGTGGAAGCAATATATATCACTTCTGGGCCTGCTCATAGAAAACACCTCTGATTTCCCCACACACCTAGCGATGAGGGAGAAGTTTGAAGCTTGAGAAGAGAATGGAGTTACACATACATAGGAAGCAACACAGGTGCCGTAATGACCAAGTGGAAGACAGCCCACCAACTAGAAATACCAACTAACTTTGTCTGGATGAGAGATAAACTTCAATTGTGTAGCCCTTGAAATTTGGTGATTTATCTGTACTGTAGTTAGTATTGGTTAATCTAACTGACACACTGAGGTTGACCACTTTGGAAGCTACTCAGGTGGGCAGCTTTTATCTCACAGTCCACAGTCACCTTTCACCCCATTGATTCACCGGTGCACCATGTTTCTATGATACAGACATAATGTTCAAAGTCAAAAGACAGTTATTTTGCTAGTAAGTATTTCCTTAAATCTGAAAGAGATAGAATAATTTAAAGTCTTCCTTTCTCTGGCCAAAAGAATACTTTTTTTGAAGTAAATTATACTTAAACTACACTCTTAGCAGAAGAGTGTAGTTTAACTATTCCTCCCACTGACAGTTAATTAAAAAACAAACGCTAATTTTGTCATCAATATTGTGTTACAGAGATTTAGATAGTAATTAAGCAAAATGTAGTTATCTCAAATTGAAAAACCCCATGTTTTTTAAATATGTACTGTTTGCTTTGAAAGGCCCCAAAATTTATTTAAAATATGTGTATATATAACAACATGCAAGTGCTCATAAGACAGCTTGGCAAAGCTGCTGGGGAATATTTAGCAAAAAACTTATATGGATATTCTTCATCATAACTTCTTTCTTAAGTCTTTGGATTGGGGAAGAAAGAGGCAATGATGCCTCAGTGATGAAACCTGAAGAGTTCTTCAGGTGGACAGCAGACAGGAAAGAAAAAATGCTTAATGCATAGGAGAAAGTATTACTAACATATTTGAGATGTTCTCTAGCTTATCAACATTTTTAAGGCTTGATTTCAGTATATGATCAGTCATTTGACAATCCCAATTTGACTGTAATCTCTCTTTTATCTAGGATCAGGTACATCATTTGAGGAATCCATTCTAAGTGTGAGACCCTATGTGAATGCACAGGTTGCATAGCCATGAAGCTAAGCCTGCCCATTTAACTGTCTTTTAAAAAATAATAATAATCCTATATAATAAAAGCTTAATATGTAAATCGACCAAACGGTGGAATGACCGGTGGAACAACCAGTCACTATGATGCACAATAACCATCAGGGAGCAGGCGCTCAATGCAGGAGCTACCCCCAGCCCACAGGTCCAAGGCCAGCCAAGGCAGGTGACAGCGAGGGGGCCTCCCAGATTGCCCCGCTGGTTGCCCCACAGATGGGCCCTGGGGTGACCAGTGGTGGGGGGCAGGGCCAGCAGGGGTCCCTCAATAACCCCACTGGTCACCCCACAGATTGGCCCTGATTGCCAGCCAGGCCTAGGGACCCTTTCTGTGCACAAATTTCGTGCACTGGGCCTCTAGTGCAAAATAACAAACCTGAAGTCAAGATTTTTCAAATGTGAAAAATAAAACTACTTTGTTGTAGCTGTTAGAGTTTTTATATTGACTGTAACTATTAATCAATGTTGTCCCATAAAAACTCTAAACTCATATAACATCTTTGGTTTCCTGACTTTCTTTTTATTGTGTTATATAGGTAATAAAAATATAGTTAGAAAGAAAAGTTATCTGAAGCAAAACAATGCAATATCATTTGTCCTAAACTTAGACTGCACATAACAGGATGGTGTGCATTACTGATTGAAGAGTGAACCTACTTGAGAGATTACCAAACATTGTCAAGCTTACAGTAGAACAGTACCTTGGTGAGAACAATGTTATTGAAATCCTCAAGACAAGTTCTATTGGTCACAGATATCAATCCTGGTACAATGTGAAGGGAGATGGCACAAATGTGAGAATACCAGGAGGTGGGCTCATTGGAGGCCACCATGGTGACTGGCTATATAACAGAATGTCTCTTTAGATGCTCATTTTCTATGAGGTTGATAATGGGGAAGCTATGCATGAGTGGGGGGTAGGGAGTATATAGGAAAGCTCTGTAACTTCTACTCAATTTTGATGTGAACCAACAATTGCTCTAAAAAATAAAATCTATTTTTAAGGTCTTTAAATTTCTTACTTACTACTATATCATTCTATTCCAGAAAGAATTTACATGTTACATTTTTAACACTTAAAAATATGTACTTTAATAAAGTATGTAAATAATTAGGCAAGCTTAGAGAAGGTGACCAAGATACATAAATTAGATCAAGTGTCCATCTAAATTTTCTATATTTCTCCTTTTTACAGAATACTTATTAAGGTTGCTTGATGTAAAATTTCTCATTTGTCATTTTGGAAGTTCTTTATTGTAAAAAGTATTCTTTTGTCTGATAACAAACAGCAGCCGCAGTATCAGTGATTATGCTGGGCCTCATGTCGAATAAATTCAATTTCTTGTTGAGACATGTTTCCTTCTGTATTTCTAAGTTAATGTTTTAATATTTCTGCAGTGTCTGGTGGACCCTGGTGCATCAGCCAATGTGGCAATTTACTTCCGTTAGAATGCTGTGAAATTGAAGAAGAGATAGTAATCCTGCTGATCTCAAAACTTCTGATACATTGGATTTAGGATTATCTGGGAACCTTATTAATAAGTATGTAGCTTGAACAATCCTACTACCAGACACGAACATTTTTTTTCTTTCTTTCTTTCATTTTCATTTTTTGTTAATCCTCACCCAAGGATGTTTTTTCCATTGATTTTTTTTTCTTTTTTTAGAGAGAATCAAAAGAAGGGGGAGAGACAGAGAGAAACATCAATGTGAGAGAGATACATCAACTGGTTGTCTCCTACATGCACACCTATCAGGGCCAGGGATTGAACCTGCAACTGAGGTATGTGCCCTGCAACAGATTGACCAGAATCAAACTTGTGATGCTTTAATCCCTAGGGCAATGCTCTAACCACTGAACAACCAGCCAGGGCAGCAGATGCCATCTTACTGCCCATGATAACCCATGAGAAAAAAACACACACAAACATATTAGATTTTTAAATAATTTAGATAGTTCCTTCCCTCATTATAAATAAGTAGTAAATTTAAGAATAATTATATTTCAGTTGAAAAATAGAATCAGAAGATTATAAATACTAAATTACCTGGTGGGTTTAAGTAGAAATTAAAGGAAGCCAGCAAACCAAGCTATTGCACTCATTTATTCATGCATTAGACTTGGGATTCACAATATGTCAAAGAGATACTTGCAGTGGTACAAAATTGATGAGGACCTTAGTTATTAGAAGAGCAAGTTTTTATTCATAATATAAATAACATAAGTATATCAAAGGCACAAGTTTTAGTACTGGACAGTTCACTATTTGTTACATTTAAAACATTTTTAAAGTAACTTTATCTTTATAAAGAATAAATGCACAAAATCAGGTAAAGGCACTTTGAAACATATCTGTGTTTTTTAAAAGTGGCAAAAGATTATATACTTTATTTCAAACCATAGTGTGTTCCATTATCTCTTCCTTCAGGCTATGTTTGGCTTCTACCAGATATTGAGCAGGACATAGCCAAGGGGAACACATTGTGATTCTTTAGGATTTATCCAATTCTTTGGAGTGACATTTGTTCAACCCATCTCATCTATAATAATAAAAGCGTAATATGCTAATTAGACCGGACATCCTTCCAGATGTCCTTCCGGACAACCTTCCGGACAAAGCTGGGGCTGCAAGGGAAGCCTGGGTTCCGTGTGCCTGTCGGTGGCTGGAGGGAAGCCCGGGTCCCAGGTGCCAGAGGGAACCTGGTGCTGGCAGCCAGGGGGAGGAAGGCCTACTCTTTCATGTATTTCGTGCATCAGGCCTCTAGTATCTATATAATTTCATTGAACTAGAACCAGTCTAAATTTTTTCACCATACCTATATTGCTGGTAGTCCTGTGATTCTAGTATCTATATAATTTCATTGAACTAGAACCAGTCTAAATTTTTTCACCATACCTATATTGCTGGTAGTCCTGTGATTCCATATTTATGGTTTCTTGACTTTTATTTTTTCTCTTTTTTGAAAGCTGAAAATATCTGTAGTTATTCTAAATAATCATTTCCTCCTTATAACACTCAAGCAAACACTGGCACACACATACGTTCAATCATTAATTATATGATTCTTTGAACTAAATACTTTCTCACTGAAGTTGTCTGTGTATATACGTGTGTGTGTCCTCAAAGATGTATTTCTGAAGTGCCTTCAAATGTGAGTCAAACTTCATCAAACCATGTTATGCACTCTCTATAGCCAAGATTAAAACCACAATAATTAAAATTAGTATAAATGGTAAGAAAAATGGATATGTGCTATAAGTAGCTGTTTCCAATCATTAGTCATCATTGTAATGTTAGCATTTATATTCACACTGTTGCATGTAATGGAGCAAATTGTGCTCTGGATAGTGAAATTGTGCCATTAAGGGGTTTTATTGTTGAATGCAATATTAAATGTATATATATTATATATTTTTATAATTCTCACAGGAGGCTATGTTTTTATTGATTTTAGAGAGTGTAGGGAAGAGAGAGAGAGAGAGAGAGAGAGAGAGAGAGAGAGAGAGAGAGAGAGAGAGAGAAACACCAACATGAGAGAGAACATCCATTGGTTGCCTCCCGAATGTACTCCACTGGTGATGGAACCAGCAACCTAGGTCTATGCCCTGACTAGAAATCAAACCTGCAAGCTTTGGTGTGCAGGATAATGCCCCAACCAACTGCCACCCAGCCAGAGCATATATTTTAACTCAGTAATTCCACATTTTGAAAATTAGCAATTTCTCCACCTTGCTCACTCAAGTATTTGCAGAGGGATCTTGGAAGCTCTGGTGGCTCTAGGATTGATAAATTTTTTCCTGAAGGTGGAAGCTTAAAACTCCAAAATGATGAAGCTATTGTTATACAATGCTGCAGTTTCTTCATGACATTTGGTTCTTTGAGTAGGAAATTCAGTTCATCACTAAGCCCAATGGTTTCTTAAATAGATCAATTCATTCAAGATAATTGAAGCTTAGGTTTATTACATAAAGGATTAGTCACAAAATCGCAAGGCTATAGTTTTTTTTTCCCCTCTCAAAATATATGGAAGAAGCAACAAACCAATTATTAAGTACAATTTATAACTCTTTTAATCTATGCACCCCAAGTTCTTAGTAGGAGGACTATACTTTAATTATATATAACTAACTTGAGTGAAATAGCAAAACTATTCTCAAGGGATATAATGTGGTCGGGTAAATTTAATCCTATTCAAGGACCACTGCCATTGATGTGTACAAAATTTCAGTACCAGGCACTGCTACAAAAGATATGTAATGTCACAGAATACAAAAGGCCCTGGGAAATGAATCAATATAATAATTGTACATGCAAGCATGTGGGCAGTGAAGGGAGGAGGAAGGGAAATATAGGCTATTAATTGGAAACCTGTAAGTATTTAGGTCAGATTTTCTCAAACTGCAAAATGTTGAGGTATTCTAAGAAAAAAAATTTCAACAATATTATTCATCATAAAATATATTTAATGTATTTAAGCACATTTATATAATTACTAGTGGCCTGGTACATGGACTCATGCACATTGAAATGAAATTAATGAGAAGAAATATTTTAATATCGCTATTTGCCCTTTCTCTATAATAGAAGTGTCAGAGATGAAAGAAAATTAGTAAAATGTATGTGAAAATAATATGTAAATTGATTAATAAACAATAACAACATGATATAACAACAACAAAGACATGATATAAAAACAACAAAAACAGGATATAAAAACATTGATTAAAAACAATGACTGATAAGTTGATTAAACTTATTCTAATATCTTCCTGTATACCACATTAAGAGTAAAAACACTTTCAGAGTGCTTGACTAATTTCCCTTGTGATGAAGTATTTACAACTTTAATTTTAATGTCACATGCTCTTCAAACTCAAGAGAAAGAAACATATAATTGGCCATGTCTGAAAACGGGTTCAGGTAGGAATATTCCTACTCTGTCTAGAGTTTGTCCTTGCGATTTATTAATAGTCATTGCAAATGCTGGCATCACAGGAAACTGTCTTCAAATTAATTTAAATGGGAGGCCAGTGTCAGACGGGGACAAATCAATTCTTGAAATCAGAACAACCTCTCCTTCCACAGATCCTATTAATATTTCAGTTTTGATTATGTTAGGTCACAATCTTTTAATAAATCTAGTACCATTACAAAGACCCCATTTACTATTAAGATTTCTCAGTAGCATGATAATTGCACCTAGTTTTAATTTTAATTCATGACATGGTCTTCAGATACATTCTGTCAATGATGCCAGCTTCTTTCAGCTTCAGAGGTATGCTGTGCCAATAGTTAGTCTTCAGACATATTCCAACGACGCTGCTTTCTTTCAGCTTCAGAATGTCAACAAAAACAACCAAATTCAAGATTGACAATGTCAGAGTGAAGCACATGCATGCAATTGGCACCAGCAAGAGTTTTATATGTATCATGCATGTATGAGTCAATGTTTATTTTTAAATTGCCAGTGCACGTCATATGTACCGACCGGCCAGTCGGTCGGTCAGATGGATGTTTGGTCAGTCACTTAGCCTTTTATATATATTATCATACAAAAATCTTCACTGAGGAAACTAAAAGGCTCAGGAAATTGCATGAACCATAAATGTTTAAGGTAGAATCTAAATATCTATGTTTCAGTAGTATTTACTCACTAATTGTACTATATATATATATATATATATATATATATATATATATCCTCTTACTAACCATTATTCTTTGCTATGTAATCTGCCCTATTTCAATTATTTTTATCTTTTTTTAAAATTTCCCAATACAAATGAATATGAATTAATTTATTTAATTTGTATTATAATTTTGGTCATGTAATTGAATTATAATATGAATTTCTATAATTCCTTCGATCAATTAATTTGTCATAAACTTTTTTTATCCTCTTTAAGTACATATTATATGAACTCTTGCTGGTGTTTTAGCAATACATAATCATTTAAAAAGTATTCTATGATCAAATAAGTTTGAGGAAAAATGTGTTTTCTGACCAAATTTTTCAGTAATTTCTATTATTATATGATATATTCCATAATGATAACTGAATCATTCAATCATAAGGTTTTAATGCTAGAAGGGACTTAGATATACTTTCCTCACTTTACATAAGATAGGGCCCTAAAAGGCTAGGTGACTGAGCTCAGTTTATTCAGTAAGTTGGACAAAGGATGCCTTTCTAGTTTCCAGTTCTATGCTCTTCTTACTGGTTCTTGACTCCCTGATGACAGAGAGAGAGAGAGAGAGAGAGAGAGAGAGAGAGAGAGAGAGAGAGAGAATGTAAGCACCAAAAATAGAAGAGTTGGCCCAGTAGTACCATTACAGAAATGAAAGATTAAGTGAAATGTGCTTGCTATGCAACCAAAGCATTTAAAAACAATTTTAAACTCCATAAGTAATCAGTTTATATATCCTAGAGGTCACTGTAGATTCTAATAAAGCATGTGATCATGGGGACTAGGCATAGATTAGTGACACAGCTTGAGCAAAAGCAAATTAAACTTGAATTTTGAGACTGGTTTAAAAATCTAGATGATTAACTCAGATGATTGTTTAGCTGCAAGAAACAGAACCCACTCATGATAGCTTAAGCTGAAAGGAGAAATTTATTACAAGTTTATAAGATTATTTTAAAGAACTCAAGGCCAGGGAGGCAGCTAAGCCTCCTCAGGGACTAGAACCCAACTAGAAAGCTATCAAGAATCAAAGCAGCTACTCTGTGTCTCTTTTTCCCTGGAGTTCACAATCTCTCATCTAGTTGTGCCTGGGCACATCAGTTTCACTCTGTTCCTTCTAGGAATGTTGGCCCTCCAATTTCAAGTCCCAGGAAAGAGAGAGTAGACTCAATGTGTCCCAAATCCAAGTTCCTCAGAGAGAGAACCTGTTTTTGTATTGTAGGTGATGGCCAAGGGCAAGCAATGTTTTAAAAAAATAGAAAAGACGGGTCCTCTAAATGGCAACTATGGAATCAGACCCTCTGCTGGATTGACATTATTGAGAGTCTCTAAAGAGTACACCAGTGCAGAAAATAACCATTGACAAGGGGAGCATTTAGCTTCTTTAGGGCAAAACACCCCTTGGGGAAAGGGTAACTGCTGGCCACAAGAAAAGTAAAAATGCTCAGAAAATAGGCTGAGGAAGGGAGTAGGAAAGAGGAGTCCACACTAGCTTCTTGGAGGATCAATAACCTGTCCCAGTCCTTAAGACGGAAGGAGGGAGAAAGAAGAAAGATTATTTTTAAAATTATCTGTCTACTCTGTATTAGGCTCTACACATTTATGATCTCATTTACTCTTCATAAGCCATCTTTTAAGTTGGTATTATTCCCATTTTACAAATAAGTGAATAGACTCTGAAGGATTAAGAGACTTTTGAGAAATATTTAAAATGTGGTCCAGATAAAGTGTTGTCATGGGATCACCAAAGGAAAACATTGCTTTTAGCTGTGAGGTTCGGGGTTTTGTAAAGCAGATGAAATTTGAGCCTTCCATACTAAATAGGATTGGGGCATTGGCAGGAATACCAACATGAGTGAGAGTACTGGGAGCAGAGAAAAACATAGCCATGTGTGAGCAGCTAGATCAGTTCCACAGCACTATGTAGAAGGGAAGTAATCTGAAGATACAGGATTGGGGTCACATGATGGAGAGCTTGAATGCCTGGCAAATGAGTTATGATAATACTGTGGACAGTGGAGAACCACCAAGGTGAGCTAAGGGCTAAAGGCTATGTCTAAGAAAAATTGGGGTAGACATCATATAACAATCACCAAAGCAAAAGATAGTAAGCGAGTAATTTAGGATAATAGCCACAGAAATGGAGAAATGTTAAAGGTGCAAAAGGAAATTGCAGAGGTAGATTCAGCAGATCTTGCATTTGATTGGATGGTCAAGAGAAGAAATAACTAAAGATGTTCATGTGTTTTGAAAATAAAGGACTCCCATAGCTGGGCGGGAACAAAAATCAGACTCTTCTCTCTTCTACTCTTTGGACTTTCTGTTTAACAGGAAGCTAATTTTGAAGCTGTTTCTATACTAACAAAAATGAAGCATATTGTTTTCATAAACCTTTGTAAAATCTGGTGCATTCTCTGGCATGTTTGCAAATAACACCACAGTCCCCAGACAGATTTTATGTAACATGCTTCATGTAACTAACAGAGACATCACTAAAATATTCTACAACAAATTTATAAAGGTCATTCTTTAAAAGACTCTTTTAAAAATGGAAATGCATTTGTTGAGGACTGTTAATAATTTGATACTTATATATTTGATACACATATATTTTCACCCACTACCAGTTTGGGTTTATTATTCATCCTCAAAAACATTTAGAACAGTGATTGTCAACTCCAGCTACACATTAAAATCAGCCATAGAGCTTTAAAGTGCGCTGGTGCCTGAGTCCTAACCCCAAGGTTTTGGTGTAATTGGCCTGGGAGCAGCCTGGGAATTGGAATTTTGTTTGGAAGTCTCTAGGTGGTTCTGATGTCAAGCCAGGGTTGAAAACAACAGAATAATATGAAGAGAAAAAAAAGATTTGCTTATATCAGATATAATTAAAAAGTTTGTCTTTCCATAAAAAGGGCCTATCAGTTACACTTATATAATTTGTACACACATGATTCCAAATCAGTCTTGTCCTAACATTAAATAAGATATGAGAAAAGTTATATCATGAAGCATGAGCAGGGGGTGTGGAGGTAGGAGGGCAAGGTAGAGATAAGGACACATATGTAATACCTTAATCAATAAAGAAAATAAAAAATAAAAAAGGAGGGTTTGATGGGTTGAGTGGTCAGAATTTGGATAATCTATAATAATAGAAGTGTAATATGCTAATTAGACTAGACATCCTTCCAGATGTCCTTCCTTCCTTCCGGACAAAGCCACAGTGAGCGGGGCTGTGGCAGAGGTGGCAGAGGCCCCCGGTCGTGGTGGCGGCAGGTAGGGACCGGGCCAAGGCCCTTGTACGAATTTTGTACATTGGGCCTCTAGTAAATTAATAATCAAGAAAGATGTGAAATACGACTTCTGAAGCATTTGGGTTATTCATCTGCCTCAACAGCAACCTCTGAAAGATTACAGCAGGGGAAGTCCTCCTCTGCTCCTCCCCGACTCCCCTACAAACGTTGGGTTATGGACTTCTAACCCCAGATTCCAAATTCCCCCATTCACCATCTCAAGGGTAGCTGCCCTCACTTTAATGTGTACAAAGACAAGACTTCATACACACTAAAATTAAATAAATCTGGAAAGGGAGTGTTGGCTATTGGCCCTGTTTCTTCATATTTGGAGGAATGCTGAAAGGTCTATTTGTTTTCACATCTCATTTCCCTCCTCTCACACACTAACTAAAGTGCCAACTAACTCCATTTAAAACACAAATCCCATATTCAATGTACCTGTTGCCCAGGAAGAGTAAAGCATTTCCTTCCATTGCTCACCACTGCTGATGAGAAAGTTGCCACCCTTCCTCCAACAGGCGGGGCTGTGAGGGAACAGGACCAGGTGTGCAGCGACGGCCGTGGGAAATTTCTAGCGAGCACTACAATGCAGTGACCTCTGTCTCTTCTGAACTGCTCACCAATATTCCATTAACAAGCTTTGTTTTCTAGCTTGACTCTGGCTATCGCTCATTTTATTACTTTTCCATAAAGGGCCCTCCTCTCCAAAGTTCACAATTGGAATTCTACCCTTTTCTCAAATCCCAGTTCAAATATTCACTTACCAATTTGACCACACCAAATTAAATCAGTCTTCCTTTCCTCTCTCAGCTTTGGAATTGAATGCCTCTGCACCTGTTATTCTTCCTTACTAGACCTCAGCACCACAAGAGACAAAATTCTGCCTTTCATGAACATACAATAGAGTCAAGACAGTCTTTTCAATAAATGGCATTGAGAAAATTGGACAGATATATGCAAAAAAATGAAACTAGACCATCAACTTACACCATAAACAAAAATAAACTCAAAATGGATCAAGGACTTAAACATACGATGGGAAACCATAAAAATACTAGAGGAATCCACAGGTAGCAAAATCTCAGACATATGCCAAAGCAATTTCTTCACTGATACTGCTCCTAGGGCAATGGAAGCTAAAGAGAAAATAAACAAATGGGACTACATCAAAATAAAAAGCTTTTTCACAGCAAAAGAAACCATCAATAAAACAACAAGAAAGCCCACTGCATGGGAGAACATATTTGCCAATGATATCACCGATAAGGGTTTAATCTCCAACATTTACAGGGAACTCATACCACTTAACAAAAGGAAGATAAACAACCCAATCAAAAAATGGGCAATGGACCTAAATAGATACTTTTCGAAAGAAGACAGAAGGAAGGCCAAGAGACATATGAAAACATGCTCAAAGTCACTAATCATCCGAGAGATGCAAATCAAAACAACAATGCTGTACCATCTCACACCTGTCAGAATGGCTATCATCAACAAATCAACAAAAGACAAGTGCTGGCGAGGATGCGGAGAAAAAGGAACCCTTGTGCACTGCTGGTGGGAATGCAGACTGGTGCAGCCACTGTGGAGAACAGTATGGAGTTTCCTCAAAAAACTAAAAATGGAACTCCAATTTGACCCAGTGATCCCACTTCTAGGAATATATCCCAAGAAACTAGAAACACCAATCAGAAAGGATATATGAACCCCTATATTCATAGCAGCACAATTTATAATAGCTAAGATTTGGAAACAGCCTAAATGCCCATCAGCAGATGAGTGGATTAAAAAACTGTGGTACATCTACACAATGGAATACTACACTGTGGTAAAAAAGAAGGAGTTTTTACCATTTGCAACAACATGGATGGAGCTGGAGAGCATTATGCTAAGTGAAATAAGTCAGGCAGAGAAAGATAAATATCACATGATCTCACTCATTTATGGAATATAATGAACAACATAAACTGATGAACAAAAATAGATCCAGAGACAGAGAAACATCAATCAGAATGTCAAACCTAAGGGAAGGTAGGGGAGGGTGGGGGTAAAGAGGAGAGATCAACCAAAGGACTTGTATGCATGCATATAAGCATAACCAATGGACACAGACAACAGGGGGGTGAGGGCATAAATGGGAGGATTGGGGGGGTAATGGAGGAATAAGGACACATGTAATACCCTAATTAATAAAGAAATTTTTAAAAATTGCTGGAGAAGAAAAATAAATTAATTAAGTTGAAAAAAAATTCTACCTTTGCCCAAATGTATACACACACCATGCAGCACCAATTGCACACAGGTACTCTATCAATCTCATCAATAAATTAACTGGATCAATATAAATATCAACAAAGGCTTCATTTACAACTGGAATCCTCCCAATCTTGAAATAACTAAGTTTGGGTGTGAAACTGATGAAGGTTCAAGAGTCTCTCCTGGATTAGACATTGATTAGGGGCATTGGATTATTCCACATAAATAATGGACTCATATCTGAAAGCAAACATGAATATTCTCATCTAGCTTTACCTTGTGGGTTACAGTTGTTCTATCATGACTTTTCAATAGTACCATATGTTCTTTCCTGAAACATTATTTAAATAAGCTTGGTTTATGCAAGTCCCAGTAGTCCCTTCTTATAATTGTACCACCGCGATCTCTAATTTCTTGGTTTAAAGAAGCTAATATATTTTCTGTGAGGATGACAAGAGGGTCATCACTTATCTCTGTGCCCTGCATGTAGCACACTCAAGAATGGCTTCTCCATCTCCAGGGACTGACAAGCTGCATGTTTATTTATGAGACCTTGATTCAAAGTACCCTTGGCTTCCTGAATGCTGACATCTATGGGGAGGACACTTTAATTACCAAAGTCCTCACCCATTCTAATTTACTTAAGGGTCATTTCTACATTGCTTCCGCTGAAATCCATGGAGTTTTAGCTTGGTTACTATTGCTTTGCTTTCACTTCAAGAACCTTGTTTGACCCAAATTAACCTTGTACCTACCTGAAAGCATCATAAAATTTGAAGAGGTATATGGAGAGTATTAGTTTCCAAGCATCCTTTTAAAGCTTTACTGTCTCCCAAAGTACCTAGCACAGAGCTTTTATAGCAGTATTCAGCATAATTGGTGGGGGAAAAAACACAAGTGAATGAGTGAATGGTATTTACATTTTGCCGGCAGAACTAATTAAAGTCAGAATTTGAGATATTTTGGCATTTGACTCCAAAAAAATGGCAACATCATAGGATTTTTGGCTGAAAAATCTCATTTGAGACCTATTAAGTATCTTGTAGATAAGATGTTCACTTGCCTTTTCTTACTGGGTAACTTTGGCTACAAAAATCTTATCTTTCAACTTGATTATAAACTTTGGAGAAACTGTTTGTTGCTCAGCACAGAACTTTGCCCCTAGCAGATGTTGTATAAATGTATGCGGTTGATTGACTGACTGCTATATCATGCATAATTTCTCCCTTGCGCTTGTATCTTCCACACCTCCAATCCCTCAAGCACAGCCTGCTGGCTGCATTATAGTATCCAAGATCAGACAGAGCCATTCACACAAACATATGGCAAGGCCAACCCCTTGAGAAAATTGCAAAGTGGCAAAGAATGTCCTCATTGACTGTTTTCTTCACCATTTCCCCCTTCTCCACCAAGTACTCATTGATTCTCTACTCACTTCCAAAAATAATCTGTGTCATTCATTAATACAAAGGTACATTACAAACTTAATATTACCCTTCACGTGTCTTTTATAGTTTAAAAGAAAACATAATGCTCAACTCAATGATAGAGGATGACATAACATTACAAGCTCAGGGACTTATTTTAGTTGTGATGAAGACTATGAGCTTGGACCGACCGTAGAAGGCAGTCACCCCTTCTCTCTTTCTAGTTGTCTCCAGCGCCCAATGCTAACAAAAGAATCACCACAGTCCTCCTGTGTTCTGATACTCTGCAGTCTGCCCGAGACCTGCCTCCAAGAGGAGAGGCATGAAGGAGATCACCTAATGTAGCTCCAACATCTACTCCATGATAACCAGCATGAGTTCATTTGCTAAATGATAGTGTTTCTCTACAGTTCCAACCTGGCCCCCATGACTCACCAGCCAGTTCCTTCTGGGTATTTTCTAGGATTCTGCCTCACGTGGACTCTGAACCACTCCCCCCAGTTCTTTGGCCTTGCTACTTCCGTGAGAATGAATCTCGTTCTCTTGAGCTCAGCTTCCTCTGTCGGCCTGCCAGTGCTCCCTGTTCAGACTCATGGTGGGAACACCACTTTCCCTTTGTCAAAAGGTCAGTCTCCATTTCTCTCTACACTTACTAGGGGGCCTGCCATGTGCCTCCTTGAGGGTGCAGGCTCTGGAAGCATTGCAACCGCACCAGCTACTGCTGCCGCGGATCACGGGTGCTGCTTGCTCATGGGCACAGCCTCAGGGCCAGGTACCACATCAGCCCCATCCCCTGCTCATGGACTAGTCTCAGATCCTCCTGGCACCAATGAAAGGAAAAAGCCCCAAGCTCACCCTAGCTGGTTTGGCTCAGTGGATAGAGTGTCAGCCTGTGGAATGAAGGGTCCCAGGTTTGATTCCCGTCAAGGGCACATGCCTGGGTTGTGGGCTCGATCCTCAGTAGGGGGCATGCAGGAGGCAGCCAATCAATGATTCTCTCTCATCATTGATGTTTCTAGCTCTCTCTCTCTCTCCCCAATTCTCTCTGAAATCAATAAAAAATATATATATTTTTTAAAAGCCCCTTGCTCCACAAATACCATCCTTTTTATAAAACAGGTCTCTGTTCTAGCCTGAGGGTTAGAGACTTTCTGAAATGATTGGGAGTGAAATGTGCATTCACTTCAGGAAAACCATTCCATCCCTATGCGGTAATGTCACCATTGCCCTACCACAACAGAGTCCCTCACTGAAATAGTTCTCAAAATCTGAAATTTTTTATTTTTCCATAATCAAAATGCTGCAAAACAGTAGCTTTCAAGTGATTTGACTCTAAGACACAGGAAAAAAATACATTTTATATCTCCGGTAGTACACATAGACATAAAAATATACATAGAGCTAAAACAAAATAACTACTTACCTTATTATGTATTATATTCTGAAATGTCTTATTATATTTCATTTAAAATATGCTGGAATCAACTGATTGGTTGCCATTTCACTAAAGAGTCCCTTACACAGTTTTAAAATACTGCCTCAGAACAAAGCCCTTGGCAGCCCAAGAACTGGATAAATTGGTTTCCTAATAAAGAAAACATAATCAAAACAAGAAAAATATAACAACTGTTGCTGTTTGGAGAATC
This sequence comes from Eptesicus fuscus, assembly GCF_027574615.1. Taxonomy (NCBI): domain Eukaryota; kingdom Metazoa; phylum Chordata; class Mammalia; order Chiroptera; family Vespertilionidae; genus Eptesicus; species Eptesicus fuscus. The sequence goes on along the minus strand of NC_072476.1, from coordinate 82,559,760 downwards.
CTCCCATTTTACACAGCTACTTTCACTAAAAACAACAGTGCATATTTTACTACGTGTTTTATTATATTTCTTTGCTATGACCAATAATTATAGAATTGAGTTGTTTTCTTCCTCTTTCCTCTTTCCCAGCTGAAGTTTCTTCTTCACAGATAGCTACCAGAACAAGCACCCTTAAAGTGTGTGCCACCATTTAAGCTAGCCATGACTACAGCAAACTAACAGTTGTGAAACTTGTTGGAGGACTACAAGAGGCCCTAAAGCTTGTGAAAATTACATTAGTACCTCCCATGATCACTGGCAAAACATGAATTCTCTGTTGAACTGATTGTGCTTGAAGGAAATATAAGAAAGATTTCCCCAGGACACATTTGAAAGCCCGTGCCTTTTAAAATGAAATAGAGAAATCACTTAAAAAGAAAGATTGTGTTTTTCTGCCACAAGGTTGCGTCTTGCTGTGGGACCACAATGGTTACGAGGTGCCAGCCGTGAAGGGGCCACACTGTGCTATTTACCAATAAGAGGGAAGTAGTGACTTGCACATTCTCACTTCCAGTTCTAATTTCCCAAGAGTAATAGGGAAAGTTGGCATTGTATCATGATTAGTCAAGATCATGTGCATTAGGTATCTCTTGTTCTGTAACAAGTTATCCCAAAATACAGCAACTTAAAGCAACAAACATCTATCCTCTCACACAGTTTCTAAGGATCATGAATGCAGGAGCAGCTTCGCTGCATGGCTGTGGCTCAGGGCCTTTGGAGAGGTTGTAGTCTAGTGGCCAGTTGGGCTGCAGTCATCTCAAGGCTCAACTAGGGCTGGAGAACCCTTTCATAGTCACCCACATGGATGTGAAGCCTCCTCCCTTCCACGCTGGCTGTTGACCTTGTGGGCTTCCGCAAAGGCTGTCCACGTTCCTCGTGAGCTGGCAACTGGCTTCCCCCAAAGTGAGTGATGAGAGAGAGAGAGCAAACCCAAGACATAAGCCACAGTCTTTCACAATCTAATCTCAGTAGTGACATACTATCACTTCCACTTTGTTCCCATGGTCACAGAGGTCAACTGTGGTACAGTGTCAAAGGGGATCACTGGTGGCCACCTTGGAAGCTGGCTATCACAGAATGTTTTCTTAGATGCCACGCTTCTATGATGTACCCAAACAATCTGATGTTCAAATGGCTACTTTATTGCTTCCCACCACCAAACAGCAGTCTCTATCTTTGTTGAAGGGAAGGCAATGGCCTCTATTGAAAGCTATGGATGTACGCCTTAGGAGACTGTACAAATGAGCCATTGAACTTTTGCATACCATCTCTCAGAACCCCAAGGATTCTCTGAAAACTTTCCAAAGACCTCAGGTTCAGCACATTGCTCTCAATGGTTACCTTCTTCCTACAATTGCTAAGATCAAGGGCATGGCTTTTTAAACTTACAGTGGGATATACTTTTAAATCACTGACTGATAGCTTTAACCAGAAATTCAAAGGGCTTGGCCATCTTCTGAGCCAGCCATGAAGAGGCTCCAAGATGGAAAACCCTTATTTACGCTGCAGATAAACAATCCTTGGGCATACTGATTCTTTCAGGACAATGTAAAGAGAGATGGGAAACATTTGTTATGGAGAGCCTTTATGAACAAATATTCAGTGTTTCACCACAAGCAGTTGATGATATCTGAGAGCTGTCTGTGTTAAAACTGTGGTCAATAAGGTTGACTTTTATTATAAGCTTCTGTTCCCCTTCTTTCCTTTTCCAGGATGACATTTTGAAATACAGACCCTGAACCTCCAGCCAACCAGCTTCTTTTATTGAGTTTATAATCTTCCTTTTCTACTACATGTAATTTTAAGCATGTTTCTCAAATATTACATTCCTCCTCCACTGGTCATCTAAAATATCTAGTAGGTTCTATTTTCTGATATCATTATTAAAACACATTAGATACAGAGTGAAAGCTTGTAACAGTCCAACATAGGGTCGTGTGCCCTTCCTGTGCCTTCCCGTGGTATCCATGTACTTAGCATGGTGCATAAAAGATGGTAAATACAGGTGGTATGTTCCTATTTAAATTGCTCAGTTATTTGTCTGGACTCCCTGTGAGCTCTGTCAGGGTAGGACTTCTATCTTGTTCATTCTATCTCCATCAGCCAGCCCAATATTTGGCACATGGGAAGCACATCATATGCATTGAGTCAACTGACTAATATGGTACACCAAAAATTCTTATTCCATAGTTGTACATGGGAGGTAAATACAACCAGGAACCTTACAGGGCTGGAATAAAACCCAAAGAGCTCTGGGCTGAGTTGAAAAGCCTGACCTTGATACATCTTGCTGTGCAAACTAAGCTCAGTCTGCAATTCTCAGTTTCCTCCTCTGCAAAATGGCATAATATATGCACTTTACAAAATTTTGTCCAATGGAACAATTAATGTGTAAAAAACTTTGTAAACCATAAAATGCAAAAGATTTTCCTGTATCATTATTGCTATTATTATTAAATTGCATGGAATACTTGGCAGAAATGCTGTGTAACAGGATAAATTGGTGATGGCTTTTAAAGGGGCTCTCAGAGAGAAATCTATACTTACTGGTCTGAGAGTGTCAGAAGAAGTACTTCCACAAGGTAAATAAGCAGTCATTTCTATGGGCTGAATTCTGTGCTCTCTGTCATTATAAAATCAGTTATTGATCTTGACAAGTACAGAAGGTGCTTGGCGGAAAACAGATATGGCAAGGTCCCTGACTGCTAGCTTGCGTCTAAACAAAGGTATAAGACTTGGTCTCATCAATAAAGCTCACACACTTTCTTCAGAGGATGGCCATGCGTTCCTACCTTCTTCAACTATAATCCCGAGCTGTGGGAAATCTATGAATACACAATAAAAGGCAACTAGATAACCTTATGTGTTTGTCATTGCTTTCTATGTAGGTAAATCTGTGGTTGCATTCATGAAGCATAGTCTCTTCTCACTGATGGGAACTTGGAAATGGTCCATATAGACACTTTGTGGAATGTAGTCACACTGACAAATAAAGACTTATGTTTCTAACCTTAAAACCTTTTATAAAAAACCTACTTAATCTTTTACAAAGTAAATTGTCAACAATGTACAATCTAGTGGTAACTCACCCTACTGATTTGATAACTGTGTTGTTTTTATTCCCTCTAACAAAGTATACTAGTAAGTTCCCATCCCAATGTGACTGAGGAGGCTTAGCCAGTAATTAAACTCAGAGAAGAAGAAAGAAATTTCAAAAATCGCTCTTCAAAGCAAAATATTTCCCTTGGCTCCCTTGTTATGTTAAAAAAAAAAAAGCAGCTCTTTATTCTCTACTTCAAACCATTGTACTAAATGATGCAGGCTTAGAGAATAGAGAATCTAAGACTTATTGTTTGCCATAGCTTCATGAGATCACATTTGGAGACATTCTGGGACTACTTTATATGGTCACGTTGTAAGCTCAATACCAGAATTTGCTAGTTAATTGAAAAAAAAATGATAAAACTTCTTTTAGCCTTTTATTTAATAACATCCATGCCAAAAGGTACACAAATCATACATGTAGAGCTCAATAAACTTTTACAAAGACTACATCATATAGCCAGTACCCAGATGAAAATACCAAATATTATCAGCACCTGTTCATCCATATCCCCATTAGCTACACCCCTCACTAAGGATAACCACTATTTTGATTTCTAGCACCAAAACAATAGTTTTGCCTATCTTTTGCACTTTATTTAAAGGGGAAGAGACAATATGCATACTTCTTATGTCTGAGAGATTCATCAATATTTATTCATTCATTCTTATGGCTGATTAGTATTGCATTGTGTATATACATTACAACTTAGGCATGGTTCTTTTTTGATGGACAATTGAGTACTTTCCAGCTTTTCTCTATTGCAAATAGTGCTTCCATGAGCATTTTTGTAGTCTTTTGATGAACATCTGTGTGCAATTCTGTTTGCAAAGTACGTAGCAGTAGAATTGCTGGGTCACAGGCTAGAAACATGTTAAGCTTTAGTAAATGCTGCCAAACAGTTTTTCAAAGCAAATGTACCAATTCACACTCTCACAAACAGTGACCGAAGGTTCTGGTTGCTCTGCACTCCTGCCAACTCCAGGTATCATCTGTCTCTTTAATTTCAGTGATTTTTGTGGGTATGTAGTGATATTGAATTGCAGTTTTGTTTTCTCTTGATGATTAGATTGAACCCCCTTTTATAAGTTTACTGACCATATGAACATCCTCTTTGGTAAAGTGCCCCTTCAAGTCATTTGCTTATTTTCCTATTGAGATATCTGTATAATTCTTATTTATTTACTAGAGGCCCGATGCACAAAATTCGTGCAAGGGACTTGGCCCTCACAGCCCCAGCTTCATCTGGAAGGCCGTCTGGAAGGTCATCTGGAAGGTCGTTCAGCTGCCCGGTCTAATTAGCATATTAAACTTTTATTATTATAGATAGTAGTTCTTTGCATATTTCGGATGCAAGTCTGGGGTGAGTTTTGCATTCTTAAATCATTAGTGTAAGGATATATGGCTCGATTACATGAATGAGTTAGAAACAGAAGATAAAGTGTCGGAAATTCACTTGATAAATACTTATCAATGTCTACCACATGCCAGACTATGCTAGGCTGTGTGAAGTGACTCATAACATTGAGACCCTTGGCTCAAAAAATTATTAGACAGTAGATTATAACTGTGGGAGTTCAGGTAGAATGAATTTTCTCATTGCATCTTTCCTCTTTTGCAACACCCAAGTTCAATCAATGTCAGGGGCCTTCCATTTCCGTAGGTCTGAAAACCAGCGCAAGAATTAGGACATGTTTTTGAACCAAATCCAATAGCTCATACAGCCTTGAATCAACTTATAAGGGAGCCTTTTTATTAAATGTTGTGCTTTGGCCTGCTGTCTGAGTATGCTGGCTGAGTCTCACAGTGTCTGGTCAAGGATGAGGATCATGAGAGAACGAGGAACTTGTGTGCTCAAGCTGATCAATTTATGTACGAGAAATGCTGGGGCAGAGCCACAAGTGGAAATGTGTCTAACAATCCAAGAATAAAAGGTACAGTCTTCAAAGCTGATAAGGAAAGAGGCCAGAAAAAGCTTTCTGTCTGGAAGCTGGACTAACCACAACAAGACAGAACTACAGAAATTGTTGCTGTCACCACTTCATGGGCAGTCCTCCTGCCTCCTGAGACCATGCAGCTCAGGCCTCTCACCCTGGCCTCTGTCAAAATTAAATATTTTTTATTAGTCTCTCCCCAAGCTCACTCAACGACCATTACACTAGTCTTAAATAAGGATAATATTTATAGTTATTAAATCAAGTCACTCATCTCTTTTCATTGATCAGAATCCCAAACTGAAAACAACTTAGTTAGTTAAAAAAAAAAAAAGAATATGCTAATATTCCTTAAAGTTTAGGACTTATAAACCCTATGGTGAGCACTTCCCTAGAAGTCCCAGGAATATACTAAAATTTAATTTTACTTAGAAATTCTTAAGTTAGATGTGCATTCTTAGATAAGAAAAATAATACTAGACTATAATGATTTCTTCATGTAAAGCCAAAAGTCCATACTATAAAATATAATGAATTCTAGATTATCAATAGTCTAATGTAAAGTTATTTTAAAATATTTTTAAAATTATTTTTCTGATCATAAAAGTTTCAATCTAGAAAACATGGAAAATAAAAGTATAGCAAAATATAATACAAAATCACCTATATATACCAACTATAATATAAAATACTCCTACCTGGCCTGGTCTGTGTTAATATTTTGGCATAATTTGTACCAATTATTTCTATGTATGGTTTTAAAATAAAATAATATTATGTATTCAAATGTTCACAACATTTCTAAAATTAATTTAAATTCATAGCATTAGCTTTTCCATGTTTAAACACTGAGTATACCTAATTTCTAATGTATTTAATCTACCATTACAGCGATGCATCATAATTTATTTAACTACTCCCCTTACCTGCAGGCATTTAGGATTTCTTAACTTGTTTCACTACATAAGTAGAATTGAAAATTTCTCTGTAACAAAAGCTGTTTTTTAATTTTGGATTTTTTTCTCAATATACTAGTATTCTAGAATTAAAGCGTGGTGGAAAAAGTTTTTAAAGACACATATTTCCAAAGTCCTTTCCAGGAAGATGGTTTTAAATTTAGGATGAATATCTGTTTTACTTCATTCTCCTGAGCACTGGGTATATATCTTTGTGTGTATATTTCGTACATTGATAGATGGAATCACTAATTGTTTTTTAGTTGGTTTACTTATATTGGTTTCTAGCAAGCAGATCATTTTTCAATTTTTTTAAAGCCACATGTATTTCCTCATTTCATTTATTCATTTATTTAAATACATTTATTAAGCATCTACTAAGTGCCAGGCAGTATTCGAGGCTCTAGAAAAACATCAGTGAACAAAGCAAAGAAATTTCCTGCCTTTATGAAGCTAGTGGGGAGAAACAGTTCATAAACAAACTACCATGAAATGTGTCAGGTAGTGAAAAGTACTACAAAAAATAAAATTTAAAAGGTGAAGAGTTGAGAATGAAAGGAGTGCTATTTCAGACAAGTGGTTAAGAAGGCTGCTCTTTAATGTAATAAATTTTTTTTTAAAGTATTTGTGACTTTCTGTTTATTTCCTGGGATAATCCCTTTATAGGAGACTTCTCTCTTAAATAGTGATTCAAAAAATAATCAACATCTACAGTATTTTATACAATAAAAACAATATAATTGCTTAACTTTCCTAAATTTTATATTCTTTCTTCTCAGAAAGCATGATGATACTTAACTACCAGTCATCCAAACTTACTTCACTGCTCCCAATTCACTTAGCTTTTTTCTGTCAATAATAACATGATATATCATTATATGTATACCCAGATAATGCATACCCAGCTACACGTATACCCTGACAATCACAGCAAACTGGCTTTGCTATTTACACAACACAGCTGTGAAGAACTAGCTGGTATTAATGATTAATCTTGACTAAGTTCAGTTTTTCTGTGAATATATGAAAACCAGATGGTTTGGAAATCAATACTATGAAGGAAAACAAATGGTGCTCATTAATAATACCGAACTCATTCATAGGTTATTGTGAGAATTACAGGACTTAGTCACATGCGTAAGTGGGAATCTAGTATGTATTAAATACTTAAGTGTTTCAAAATTTTTAGTATTATCTTAATTAGCACCATATACTACTAAACTGGGCACAGCAGCCCAAATTTGATTCTTATCTTTCTCTTGCATTGGCTTCTTGGAAATAGAGGAATGAGCTATCAGAATTTGGTTGTGAAGTTGGCTGCCATTTAAATTATAGCAGTGCTTAAATCTAGTCTGCTCCCAGTTATGTGTGTGTGTAAGGGCAAATGAGAATAATTTGAAATGTTACAAATTTTTATCAAATTTAATCCTTCTTCTATTTTGTATTCCTTTGAAAAGCTCATGAAAATGTGTTGGGAATCTGGAATTAATCAAAAATATGAGTTTCAAGGACTTTCAACTATTTCATGTAAGAGTACTAACAAAAGGTATATTAGGAAAAGTGGGAAAACATTATGGCAGTACCATTCATTTATTCAAGTATTTATTGAGATGACTGTCTCATTAATCCTTCCTTTTTAAACTACCAAATCTCAATGCTTCATCTCCTAAAAAGTTTCTTTGCTATGAAATGGAAATTTCCAGAATCTATTATTTCCCCACGATCTTCATTATTAAGGCTTCATGGAATTTTATTTTTGAGGAGATCTAACACAAGTAACCAGAAACACTTCTCTCACCTAGCCCCTTGTCTTCTTATCACCCTTTCCATGCCTCTGACTCCGCTCTAAATGTGGACATTGACAAATGAAAGTTAAAAGTTTTCTATTCTTTAAAGGACTGACTTAAAGCTTTAGTAAGTTGTTTTTTAAGTTCTATGAAAACATCTTGAATCCATGAGTGGGTCAATAAAAACACTGTGAAGCAGAGCCCCGGTAACATTAGCAATCAAAATTCATCAAGATGTGCTTGGCACAAAAGATTTTCTTAATGAATTATCCATTAAGATGTCAGCTAAATTAATTGGTATGGACTTTCCTAAAAGAAAGTGGAAAGAGAGGAAAACAGTGACGTGCCCTGGATGGAAAAGGAAATCGATAGGCCTGGGAAAGAGGGCTGCCTGACTGTCATGGCTCCTTTCCACTCTCTGGCCTCCCATGAACTTATTCTTCTGTTCTCCCAACCTCACGTACTTTACTTACTTAACAGTCCATTTTGGCTTTTGATTCCTAAATGGAAATGTTATATTAATATCAAAATTTGCAATACTATGTTACATTAACTGCATCACCCGTGTGCCCCTTCTTCCTCATTGCACAGAACTAAAAAAGAAACTAAGAGTCTGACCACTGTAAGATTCTGTACTCTATAAAAGGAGGGTATCTTGTACCATTTAATTTCAGACTGAGAAAAACATTGAGTTTTAAGTGACTTCATTTGAAAATGCTACTTCACACTCTTCAACTGCCCCACCTAATGGCCAGAGGCTGAATAGCAGTCATCATTTACTTCAGTCCATAGTTGAAAACCCAACAATCATCTTCCTTAACCAACTTGCAAACTTGTAGTGTTATGATTAACATATATAAAAATATATTAACATATATTTTTCTCCCCTCCCTTTCACAGTCCTACACCCCACTCTAAGTCAATTGCTACCAAATAGCCCAGGACAAAGCAATCACAAATAAGAACTTTGAAGGCCAAAGTGGAGAAGGGTCCCATGTTAAAGAACATGGGTTAGAATTCGATGCTGCCACTTGCAAGTGTGGCATGAATTTAGATTCTGTTAAATCCAACTTTTTAATTTATCTCTAATGGAAATTAACTGCTTTCTCATTAGAGATGAAGGTTGTAGCGAGGTTTACATGAGAGAACAGATGGGAGTTTAGCACATTCTCATCCTCTTTAGCATTAGAGAAGACAAAAGAAATCATCCACTATCCACTGATCCCATTTTACAGGGGAGGAAACTGAGGCCCAATGAGGTTAAATACTTTTCTAGAAAGCACATATATCTTCAGTTGCAGAATCCATGTCCTGGAGAAAGAGCGTATTCTCCAGCCTACTGCATCCACCAGGGCTGGGAAGGAACACCCATCACCGTTTGCTGATAAGTAGATCCTCCCAGTCTTCTAATCTTAAGCAGTAAAAACTGTATTATGTCCTTCAGGACGTTAGGGGGGATAGTGATGGGGAGCATATTTTTAGGTTAGAAACTTGAGTTAAAACAAAAGAAATTAGAATATATACCCAATAAAATACAGCACTGTATTGCAAAAGGAACTTTAACAAAATAGATTTACCCAGCATACCACATAGATGGCAGATTAACATACCATGTAAAACTGATAATGCTTTCCAGGGCATAGAGCTTGGTGTCAATAACTAAAATTAACTGTGGTCCTTTGAAAGGTTTTCCATTATCCTCCATATAAACTTAGAGTTGGCCTCTGTGTCTCAGCGGCTGAATTTGATCAGATTCCATTTTACCTCTAAGGACCTATTTAAAATCCATTATTGGCTTTTGCTTTGCTTTGAGCCTTTGCTTTGTTGTTATACTATTTGGGTTTTTCTGGGGTTATGTGTATGTGTATGTGTTTGTGTGTATGTTAAATTCTTAGTAGAAATAGTTGAGCTACAGAGTACCGGAATACCAGTCCTGTCCTGAATTTACCTGCCAAATCTATTTATCATTCTAAAAAACAGTGTTAGTCCAAAGAGGGTCTTCAGACTGCCTACATCCAATCACCTGGGGATATTTAACTGTGGAGGCTCCTGGCCCCTTCCTAGACAGACTGATCAAAGTCTCTTGAGGTGAATTTCAAGAAAATGCATTTTAAGCACTCTTTCCTGATGATTCAAATGCACATTAAATTGTGAGAGATACTGCCAGGAAGATAAAAAAGATCCACTCAAACACAAAGGGCAAAGGAAGAAATTAATTTTCTGTTTTTCCGAGAAAGCCCAGCACTTGGCAGCCTTTTCAACTGGGTACTATAGACTGGGTTTGTAGAACTCCTTAAATTAATGAGACGCTTCCATAGCAGGAGTTTCAATGATTTGTTACTAGTCCCTGTCCTAAGAACAAATTACACAGAAACACAAACAGATGGTTTTCAGTTATCTGTTTTTTAAACAATCTAAGTAGATTGAAAAACACAATGTGTTATTATCAAATAACAGCTGCACCAAAACCTACTAAACTCAAATTCAAGGTCATTTTGAAAGAAGAAAAAAAAGAGGTATCTGGAATTACTCATCTCTTTTTAATTGAAAGCCTGCATTAAGTCCTGAGCTAGCTATTTTGTTTCATTAACTGCTATGGTCAGTTATTTTAAATGTAAGGGTGCTTCCTTCTTCTTCCCGTCATTATCATTCTCTCTATTCCTTCCTATTTCTATTCCTCCTGTCTTGTCTATTTATTACTCTGTATTTTACCTCTGGAGAAATTCCTTGAGCTCACTTCTACATGTTTTCTCACTAGACAAGGTTTAGCTACACAACATTGATTTCCTCTGACAACCCATGAGTCTGATCCTACAAACAGAAAAGGTGGACAAAGAACTGGGTGACCCCCAATTATACTATATCTATCCTCTTCTGATGAGTATAAAATTGTCCTCTTCACTCCAGGGAAGCACAGGTTTAAGCTATAGCAGTGCTCTGGGAAGGGACACAGGTGAAGTGCAGAATAGTTGGTCATACTGAGACTGTACAAAGACACCTCCTTTATTGAGTGTGCCCATAGCCAGTGCTGTCAAGATTATAAGCTATTTCTTCCAACCTTTAATATAAGGAGGTACTATTTATACCTTCTCCCCAAGACTTGAGATAAGCTGGGGAAGGGTAAGATTGGGGAAGAGAATATTGACATTGAATAGAAAAGAAGATGAGAAGACTACTCCTAGGGCATCCCCACTGCCTTGCTGGAAATCTGTGCATAATGCAAAGAAGGAGAAAGTATCGGAGGAGCAAGCATTCTAGCTGCAACCATCTGGTAAAGACTGATCTCTTGGTTGGTGGAGGCTTTTCTCAAAATAAATGCATTATTTAAATATATTAACCTCAAAAGATGCCTCAAAGGTATTTTTAAACCCCCTTAGTTTCCAAATAACTATTTATTCTCCAATTTATCCTCTTAGTCCTCCTTTTGTAATACTTTGCTTTTAAGGAAAATTATCATTTAATAAAATTTAATATGAAGATGAACCAAGCAATGGGTTAAGAGAAATTAACCATAAATGTATTTCTAAATTACAAATAATACTAGTAAATATTAAATAAGGAATAAAACTACATGTTCAAAAGAACAAAATGTTCAAAAGAAATCCTTTATTTACAGCAACAGAGAAGCTACCCGGAGATAAACCACCCAGGGACAAGGTTTAGCACTTTAACGTCAGTTTAAAATGGAATTTTTTAGGAGGCTGAGTGGAAATGTTCTTATGTGACAAAAAAGCAAAAAAGCTAGTGAAATCTGAAAGTTAATTATTTTCCTTTTTGCCTTCCTATAAAAAACTTCCACTTCCATTAAAAAGATAAATTATTCACAATAAATGGTGCAGAATTAAGAAGATGCCAATGTGGGGGGAAAAAGTGACTCCATGTCTACGTCACTCCTTACACATAAATACTGTACCCTGATTAGAAAGGGACTGAAATACCACATGTCAAAAAATAAAACATAAATTAAACCACACTCACAAAATGACTCTAGTCAATGGGGAACTTACAGTCAAAGAAGATGTGATGGAAAACAAAGGGCACATCTGTAATACTTTCAACAATAAAGATAAATCAATTTTTTAAAAAAAGATGTGATGGAAATGTTGGTTTACTTAGACCATGTTGTGCTTCCTAAGGAGTTGTAGGAGGCCATAAGCTGTTTGCTAGATCTCAGGGCTGCAACCCAGTTGTTAGCTGAAGGTGTCACTGTATGGTACACAGGATTCATATCACAGGAGGTTGTGCAATCAGGGTGAAAACCCTTAGACATAGAGTTTCTCTATTTCAGGTTGCAAACCATGCTAGCTACAACAAGGTCAACCAGCAGTGATTGACAGAGAGTGTGAGCAAAGCCAAAATGCAGCTGAAAATCCAAGAGTTCATCAAGATTTAACAGTGTTAAAAGCAATACCTCATGCCCCAGCCTGTTTTGCTCAGTGGATAGAGCATCAGCCTGTGGACTGGAGGGTCTAAGCTTTGATTCCAGGCACGTGAGCACATGCCTGGGTTGTGGGCTCCATTCCCAGTAGGGGGCGTGCAGGAGGCAGCCAATCAATGATTCTCTCTCATCATTGATCTCTCTCTCCTTCTTTCTTCCTCTCTAAAAGCAATAAAAATATATTTTAAAAAATAAAAGGAACACCTTGTGAAGAAGACCATTATTCTGATTGGGGACTTGGGGCAGAATTTCTGTTGGGCAGGCATCTGTAGGAGAAAGAATTTGATGACTACGTTTTCCCAACTCCATCATCTCTGTCTTTTCCTCTCTCACACTGGAAATACTAATTCTCTTTTCAAACCAACTTTCCTCATTAAGCTCCACTCTTCTTCAGGAGATATTATGGATCTCTTTTCTGTGTGCGTGTGTGTGTGTGTGTGCATGTGTGTGCATGTGTGTGTGTGTGTGTGTGTGTGTTAGTACTTATCCTATATAGTATAATAAAAGCCTAGGGACTGAAACAGCGGAAGGGCCAGAACAACCAGAGACAAGAACGACCATGGCCCCTCGCCCTGGCCTGCCTTGTCCCCCAGCAGGGACCCCCACCCGATCAGGTGCATGGTCAGCCAGCAAACTGCCCAAAGCCCTTTGCCCCGGCCAGCCCTTCCCCCCAGCGGGGACCCCCAACCCAATCCAGGGCCTTCATCAGGGCAGGCTGGCCAGCCCCAACCCATGCACCAGGACTCTATCCTATATAATAAAAGGGTAATATGCAAATTGACCCTATTGGAGGAACAACCAGAACAACTCCTCAACCAGTCACTATGAGGCACAATGACCACCTCTTGGTCCCTTTCCCCGGCCAGCAGGCTCCAAGTGCCCCATGGCAAATGGGGAACTGGGGAGTGGGGTGGCAGGGGATGTGGATGGCACCAGGTCAAGGCCCCCACCCCATCAGTCGCCCCACACACAGAGGGCAACCTGCAGCAGGGGCGGAGCCAGCGAGTGGGCGGGAACAGCTGACCTCTCAGTCCCTTCCCCCGGCCTTCAGGCTCCAATCCCCTGATGGCAAATGGGGAACCGGGGTGGGTGGCAGCAGGGGGCAGGTCCAGGTGTGGGCAGCCAGGGAAGATGGCCCTGCTCCCAGGCCAGGCCTAGGGAGCGTACCCATGCACGAATTTCATGCGCCTTTAGTTTGCTAATATGACTGTATCTCAAGCAACAAGATAATTAAAAGGAGAAAATAGAAGGAAAGAATGCTATTTTTTTCTCAATACACTCCCTATAGCTTTTTTTATTATGCTTGTTATAACTATGAAATATGTCTTATTTTTCTCTTCTGTACAACAGCCTATCAGAATATGTATAAGATAGTTCACCATGGAGAATTAATAATTTTTAAAACCTGTTTCAAATACCTATCCTTTCATCATCTAATGCATTTGGAAAGAAGATAAATTTGTCAAGTTTGGTGGGAGAAAGAAAAACTACAAGTGGTGGAAAGCATGGGTGAAACTATCTATAATCTTGGAGCAGAAAAGTCTTGCCAACCAGAATACAAAAATGAGGATACCATAAAGGAAAAGATCAATTACATTATTATAACACAAAAGATCTTATTACTTAACTTTTATCATAGATTTATACAAAAAAAATTTAAATACTAGTAAATTAGCTTGACTTTTTTCAAATGAAACATTTAATCACCATACTACTTCCTCTTCCATCACACACACACAAAAAAAAAAACCCACAAGGAATTTTTTAGGGGATTAGATTCTGAGTCTATTGAGTCTATATTATAGAATCCATTATCACTGTAGAATGGAGAAAGAGAAAAGCTGAATTAAGATAAGATATAAAGAAATGGAATAGCTTTCTAATTCCATCTTCTTTGATTCCAATAGTCAGTTAACTAAGATATTTTTTCATTAAATCCCCATTAGATCAGGCATGTCCATATTGTGTGAGCTATAAGCATAAAAACATTTCAAATCTAAATGAATTATTTTCCTATCCCTCTGTTCCCCTTTATTAATGGAGAGACAGATTCTGAAGGAATTGAGAGACTGCGCTAACAAGAATAAAATAAGCTATTTCATTAATTTTCATTCCTTTGGATTTTAGCACAACTTTATATCATTTAATTTTTTATGAGCCTACAATTTATTTTTATTTTGCACTATCTTATATGTAAGACTAAGAAACTGAATTCACATTAGTGTTGCAGAAAATTGCTCAGAGTTTTCATTGTTGTTGTTTTTTGCTGTTGCATTTTTACCATATAAATTACACTAATCATGATTTTTTTTAAGTCTAATTTTTAGCCTTGGTTTGGTGGCTCAGTTGATTGGAGTATCGTCCCATACACCAAAAGTGTGTGGGTTCAATTCCCAGTCAGGGCACATACCCAGGTTGGGGTGCATATGGGAGGCAACAAATGAATCTCCTCTCTCTCTCTCTCTCTCTCTCTCTCTCTCCCCCCCCTCTCTTCTCTCTCTCTCTCCCTCCCTCTCTCTCTCTCTCTCAAAATGAATGGAAACGTATTCTTGAGTGAGAATTAAAAAAAAAATTAAGGTGGTTGGCAAAAGCTGGGATGGAGGGGAAAATGGTGAGTTATCATTTAATTATAAAGTTTTAGTTTTGCAGATGAACGATAGTGGTGGTTGCAAAACAATATGAATGTACTTAATACCACTGAACTGTACACTTAAAAGTAGTTAAGATAAATTTTATGTTATGTGCATTTAGCATAATACAATAAATTTAAATCAATGCAGGCAAATAGATGAAAGCAGTACATATCAGAGAAAAATGAGAACTTCTTGAGGAAACAAATTTGAGTTCTCAGGTACCAAGGGAATCTACTCCCTCTTAATAAAATGATATTGTAGTTCCTGATCAAAAAAAAAAAAATCAGGAGAAATAAAGTTTAAGTAGTAGTTAGGAGAAAGGAAATCTAGTATTTATGATGCAGCTATCAGAGGTAGGATGATGTTGTGCTAGACATTTTAACATGCCTTATCTCATTTAGTTTTCATAACAACCCTCTGATGTAGTTATAAATCTACATTATTTTGGCTGATTCAACTAAGGCTCAGTTTTGCGAAGTAATGGCTGGCACTTGATAGGCTGCCTTTGAACACTGATCTACATAATTCCAAGGACTGAGAGTGAAAGGGGACAAATTTTAAAAGAGGTAGGAAGAGTGAACAGATCTGAGGGTTTGGATTTTAATGTTTTCAGTTCAAATGCCTTCCCCATTGCCTGATAAAAGTGTTGTTTTATCCACATAAAAATGATAATAGCACAGTCTAATTTACAAGGTCATTATGAATCTCAAATAGGGCAATGCTTGTGAAAATCACTTTATAAACTGAAAAGCACCAGATAAAATTTTGGTTTAGCAATTATCACAGTGAGGTCTCTGTACACATACACACAAATAACACTTTCTAAGAGAATTGAAATGCTTCAGGAAAAATAAAGAAAGAAACACAGGTAATGACAAATGATACATAATGACATAATAGATGAAATAACAGATAACATTTTACTAAATTATAATAAATTGTTTATTGAATTCTGAGAATACATATATTTATCTCTGACTCTTTAGTTTCTTGTATTCCATAATGTACATAATAAAAGAAACTATTCAGTGGTTTAGTTTTAAAGAGAAGAAAAATATTAGGAAAGCTTATGGAAAAACAGAAAGGAATGAAAGATATAACACAATAATCTCATCATGGAAAATTTTTCCAAGTTTTGGAATCAAAACATGTACCTGTCAACACATATGAGGGCCATGATCAGTGAAATAAACTATTTTCTAAATGCAAAATCACTTTACCTTCAGAAGTAAAACTGCAGTGAAATCTGGAACAAAAGAATAGTCTATTTATGAAGATGGACTCGACACATATGTGGATGCATCATTGGCTGGTTGGAAAGGTCAAGCAAAAGTAGTGTATACAAGTGAAACTTGGTTGCTCCTTTTGCCAGGGAGTAAACTATACAAAGATACAGCAATTATTTTTAGAGCAAAAAATAAACAAACAAAAAAAGACCTAAATTTCTAAGTAGATAGAGTTGATTCCTGAAATATCTTGTGCAGAACAATAAAGAGAAATGCTCCTACAAAGAGTGACATTGATGAAGATTGTTGTTGATCTGGGGTAGAAGGAAGGGTTTAAGTCATCCAAGGAGTGACCTTTACTCTTCCAAAGCTTACATGTGCTTTATAAATTGCTTTTATAGGAAGGATGAAAAGATATCTAGCAACTTGAACAAAACCACTCAAATCTGAAAGACCATGCTCTAATTAGAAATGGAACATTGGAGAAAGCATGTTCAAAAGGTCATGTGGCCCATATAGCCAATTATCTTTGAGAAATTGTTATTTGCCTAGGTACCATCTTACCATTTATTTAAAGTTATAAGAAAAAAACTGAATAACTTGGTATTTTTCAGCCTGACATTCAGACAGCAAGTCTAAAATCCACTTTAGATCAAGATGTATGCATATAATAACCTCAAGGTTCTAAAATACCTTGATATTCCATTTTATGATTAAAATCTGCATGGATTTTTTGGCATTTTCATCATATTATGTGCTAGTATTTAAAATATTTATGTTTTAGGTATTTTAATCACAAGTAGCAGCTTCTTTTTGTACCTTAGTTTGTTCATCCATCAAATAGAGACAAATACAGTACTCACATCATAGAATCATTTTCAGGACCAAATAAGAAGAGTCAATATATATAAAGTGTTGGCATTGTGTGGCCGTTCAATAAATTTTAATTACAAAATATTATATTACAAAAATATTTTAAATATATTTTATTGATTTTTTTTACAGAGAGGAAGGGAGAGGGATAGAGAGTTAGAAACATCGATGAGAGAGAAATATCAATCAGCTGCCTCCTGCACACTCCCTACTGGGTATGTGCCTGCAACCAAGGTACATGCCCTTGACCGGAATTGAACCTGGGACCCTTGAGTCTGCAGGCCGATGCTCTATCCACTGAGCCAAACCGGTTAGGGCACAAAAATATTTTATAAAATAATTTGAAATAGCATCATCTTATACCAAATACTGGAGTACCAGTACATACACATATATGTATGTATATATCTATATATATAAAAGCCTAAGTGACCAGCCAACTGGCAGACAGGCAGACTGGCAGACCACAGACTGACCAGTAGCTATGATGCACACTGACCACCAGGGGCAGATGCTCAACGTAGGAGCTGCCAAGCTGCGGTCACTTGGCAGTGGCAGTTCTCAGGTGACGCACCTGGAACCAGAGAGGAGGGAGCCCGATTTTGGGGTGCATCACCCAAGAACCGCCCTCTCACAATCCAGGACTCCTTGGGGGATGTCAGAGAGCCAGTTTCAGCCCAATCCCCACAGGCCAAACTAAGGGACCCCACCAGTGCACAAATCCATGCACCGGGCCTCTAGTGTAAATATATATATGTGTGTGTATGTATGAGAGAGTGAATGTGTATACACACACACACATATATATATACAAAAATACTTGAATGCCCCTAAGTATTCAGACTGCTGTAAGCAAATAAAATTAACTAAGCCCTCTTCCCAGATAACCATGGAATATTCACAGCCTTTTCCAGTATTTCTGGGCATACCCAAGGCAAAGTACTTCATTGTACCTAGGCGACATTTGTCAGAGCTCCCTCTCAACAGTTGTCCCAGTTCTACTGCCATACCTGCTTCCTCACTGCTCCCTGCTCCATTCTTCCCCACCAGTCTCAAGTATGCACACAGCCCCCTTCCTCCCTCACACCCTGGGTCAAAAGTGTTACCTTATTGTCCTAATTGCATACGGTTTGAAAGAATGCTTGAGAAAAGAATAAACAAACCAAACAACAAAACCTTTAAACCTATTACTCCAATACTCCTAAAATGGTTTTGGCAATATCTCTGCTGTGAGGACTATTGGTGGTCCCTCTCCTAAGACCAGCCTGCTGCCATATGGCTCTATGCTGAAGCGTTCTCACATCTATGTACTTCCCGGATTGTTCCAGAGCACTGTGTCTTCCCAAACTCTCTCTTTTGAACATCCAGGGCAGGTTTTAAAATTCTAACACTTTTTTATACAAAAGAGTTTATCTTCCTTGGGCACCATTCACAGTTAAAATGTCTTCCTAAACAAAGCACCCCATTTCTTGTCACATTAAAGAATACAAAAGCCTTTGGAGTTTACAAGACAATAACACACCTTAAGAATGGGGATACATTCTGAGAAATACATCATTAGGTGATTTCATCAATTGAGTGAACATAGTAGAGTGCACTTACACAAGCCTAGGTGGTACAGCCTCCTACACACCTAGGGTACATGGTACAGCCTATTGCACCTGTGCAGCATGATATTGTGCAAAACAACACTAGATTAAATTAAGCACAAGAGGAAATGATGCTATCAATAGACATGGTAAATATGATATGTATGAGGCTGCTGCCAGCGTCACTAGGCATACTGTTTTACAGCAAACATTTTTTTGTAAGTAGAAAGAATACACTTTAAAATGGGGACTAAAAGTATAATATATTAAATACATCCTATCTAATAATAGACAAATATGCAAATTGACCATACCTCTGACACACCCACAAGCCACGCCCACCATCCAATCAGAGCGAGTATGCAAATTAACCCAAACCAAGATGGTTACAGCCACAGAGAGCAAGGTTTCCTAGGTAACAGAGGAAGCCAAGCTTTCTGCCTGCCCTGGCCAGGCCTAAGCCTCCACTCAAGCTACAAAGTTTCAATTATAGAAGGTAAACAAATTCAAACAAATGGCAGCAGAATGGAGCTTGAGAGAGCAGGCCAGGGTTGCCACCGGCAACAGGGGAAGCAAAGCTTTCTGCACACCCTGGCCGGGCCCACCCACTTAAGGCAACAAAGTTTCAATTATAACCCCAACAGAAATGGTTGCCAGCCTCGGAGGGAGCCCCAGGCTTGGCTCCGCTCCAGGCTACAAAGTTTCAATTGTAGAAGGAAAATAAATTCCAGATACCAGGGCCTCCGCTTGCATTGTCAGGGGGCGTGGCCGGCCTGCAAACCACCACAGGCCCCTCGCTCAGGCCGCCCCACACCCCAAGGGAACCCCCACCTGATCCGGGACACCCTTCAGGGCAAACCAGCTGGCCCCCACCCCTGTACCAGGCCTCTATCCTATCTAATAAAAGAGTAATCTGCAGATTGATCATCACTGCAACACACAATATAGCTGCCCCCATGTGGTCAAAGATCCTGCCCCCATGTGGACACAAGATGGCCAGCAGGAGAGGGCAGTTGGGAGGCACCCGGCCTGCAAGGGAGGGCAGTTGAGAGGCACCAAGCCTGCAAGGGAGGGCAGTTGGAGGTGATCAACCCTGCAGGAGAGGGCAGTTAGAGGTGACCAGGCCGGCAGAGGAGGGAAGTTGGGGGCAAACAGGCTGGCAGCAGAGTGGTTAGGGAGTGATCAGGCTGGCAGGCAGAAGCAGTTAGGGGCAATCAGGAAGGCAGGCAGGCAAGCAGTTGGGAGCCAGCAGTCCTGGATTGTGAGAGGGATGGGGTCCCAGATTGGAGAGGGTACAGGCTGGGCTGAGGGACAACCCCCCTCCGTGCACGAATTTTGTGCACCGGGCCTCTAGTATAAACTAATAACAGATTTTGGTTAACATTATCAAGTATTATTTACTGTACATAAGTGCTACACTTTTATACAACAGGCAGTGCAGTATGTTGGTGTATACCAGCATCACCACAAAAGTGTGAGCAATGTTTTGGGCTCTGAAGCTACAATGTCACTAAGTGATAGGAATTTTTCAGTTCCATTATAGTCTTATTGGACTATATATTGTATATGCAGCTGGTCATTGACTGAGACATTGTTATGCGGTGCACGATATTGTGGTCCAACTGCATATATAGCTATAAATACAGATTCTAATTGATATGCTACAGTTTATTCTCAGCAGACATATGGTGTAAGGATTTATTAGCATATGAGTGATGCCTACAATTACATATATCAGGGTTAGTGGTGTAGTGATTAGAGTAAGGAATTTGGACTTAGATGTGAAAATACATCTAGGCTTCTCCATTACTAGCTGTGTAAGCCTTACTCAATTAACTATGACTTATTTTGAATCTTTGTAAAATGAGGATAAAAATAACTGCCTATCCTACCTCTAATTTTTTGTGAGAAAAACTAAATAAAATGTCAGGATGGAACATTTAATTGCATTTTACAATTATATATTATTATTACTACTACTACTAGAGGCCCGATGCATGAAATTTGCACAAGAGTAGGCCCTCACAGCCCCAGCTGCCTCGTAGCCCTGGCTGCCTCTCCGCCCCGCAGCACTGCCCCCCACCCACTGGTCGTTCCAGAAGGTCGTTCCAGAAGGTTGATCGGGAAGGTCATTCCGCCATCCAGTCTAATTAGCATATTAGCTCTTTATTATATAGGATTATTATTTTTGTCACATTATCACACATATTAGACCTTAATTCCATTTGCTACCTGGTATTAAAATCTAACATTCAATGCAATCATCTTATATACAAAATCACAAATGCATAATCAGTCTTTACTATAATTATTCCTTAAAAATCAACAAATTATGAGACAAATTATGAATGATGTCTGTAATAAAAATTATACACACACATGCACACACACCCATATAAAATCAACTTCTACTTTGTTGTGAATTTAGTCTTTAAGAGCTAGCTTAACTTCTAATCAAAAGCAATTGTGAAAAGATATAGATTCAAAACAAGACTAAGTACACTGCTAAAAGAAAAACTAAGATTTGCCAAGAAATAGATAATATAACAAATGTTAGCAGCCTCCACATACAACACATATAATTTTACTACTTCTCACTACTCATTATGTTTTGATGAGACCCAGCTTGGTAAGAAAAAATAACGTGATCCCCAGGCGGTAGAGTTAGTATGAGGAGGGCTCAGAAAGATGTAGCACACAGATGCATGCAATAACACTTGTTGCTTGTTTAGATGTTGGGAAGATTGATGAGCAAGAAAGTTGGGGAAGCTTCCAGATCTCCGACTTAGGCCATTAACTGATGGCTGGGATAGCAAATACAATAGAAAACAGAAAAGCAGCAGCATGTTTAGAGAAAAGAAAGAATAGTGGATGAATCTAGTTTGAGAAATGCTGTGTGGATAAATGGCCAATCTGCAACTCAATACAGTTCTGAGACTAAAACCAGAATATACTGGACATAGTGATTTAGAAATAATCAAATAAAATATAGTTAAAGACAGGAAAGGAGATAAAATTATCTTAAAATATTATGTGGGCCAAGGACAGAATCTGAAGGACAAAATCTGAGGGACATGCAGACCAGAAAGGAAATACAGAAATAATCATCAGGAAGAGAAGAGGAGTACTAGAATTGTCAAAAGAGATATACATGGCCAGCAGTATCAAAGACAACTGGATCATAGATCCAGGTAAAAAAGAGATAAAAGTAGATAAGTGAAATTGCCATTAATGAACATGTTCATTCTCTCAGACTTGAATAATGAAAGTAAAAAATCATGAGAACTTATATGCATGATACTTTGGGGATATCAGAGAGGATAGGAAGGTGAAATAGCTCACTCTGAGAAAGGATTTTTATTTTACATTTTAAGCACAGTCTTATTGGACATAGAATTCTGGGCTAACAGTTTTCTCTCAGTATTTTAAAGATGCCACTCCTTTGTCTTCTTGCTTGCATAGCTTCTGGGGATATCTACTGTAATTCTTATTCTTGTTCCTCTGTGTTAATTTGTCTTCCCCCCACCCCCGTGACTGCCTTCAGGATTTTCTTTCCTTTTTTTTTTTTTTTTTTAATCCTCACCTGAGGATATTTTTTCCATTGATTTTTTTTAGAGAGAGTGGAGGATACGGGTAGAAAGAGAAACATCTATGTGAGAGAGACACATCACATCAATCAGTTGCCTCCCACACATGTCCCAACTGGGTTGGGGATCAAACCTGCAACTGAGGTACATGCCTTTGACTGGGAACCAAACCTATGACCTCTCAGTCTGAGTGCTGACACTCTAACCACTGAGCAAAACCTGCCACGGCATGATTTTCTTTGTCTTTGGTCTTTAGCAATTTTAATATACGTGGGGTGTGTGTGTGTGTGTGTGTGTGTGTTTGGGTATGATGTTCTAATTTAGCAACTCTCTACATCTTTGAACTTAATGCAGAGGCTAGATAGGTCACTCCAAAATTCATCAATATTCTAAAATTAAGAAATCAAGTTTATCTTCTGGGAGTAATAGAAGTGATAGGGGTAGGGTAAGAATGGTGACTGGATTCACTGATGATTCAGTGCCTATGGATATTTTTAGTGAAATGAGAACTGACTCTTAACATTTTCTAAGGTCTTTGGGAAGGTCTTTGCTTTGGGAAATCAGAACATACAAATGCTTTCAGAATAGACAACACTACCCACTAGAGGACACGCTCCTCTTGACTACTCTGCCAATTACTTCATTCACTTTGAGTGAGGAAACACTAGTACTTGTTCTGAATTACTGCATGATTTTTTAAAAATATATTTTGCTTTTCTAGTCTTTATATGCATGCATACTGTGGACTTCTCATCTTTTCCTAAATTCCCTTGTTTATCTTTCAGTATCCTCCTGAGATTACTGTTTATAAGCAATGTCTAGGTCTCTAATGGTATGATTTATATTATGTTGGTATGCAAGCCTGCTGGTAAATTAATGCTATATAATGGCCTCTTCTAGAAAAATGCAAGTTTGCTATTTAATAATATTTTAACCTATCTGCACTAAACAGAGATGAAGACCTCTAAATCTTGTAGTTTTTTTTTTTTTTTTATGTCAAATGACTTTGTGGAGATTGTTTTTGTTGTGGCATTGTGGTGTTCTAATTTGTTTTCAATAGTTTCAATACATTTGGTATTTTACATTTTTAACACTCGGTGAGCCATATTCTCTGAAAATCCAAACCTGAAAATGAATTGATGAAGTATTCACTCTCTGAACCTCTGGGATACCATTTGGTGCACAGCTCCATAGGATATGACTGCTGTAGAGCAGTCAATATTTGGTGAGGACTTAATAAATATTGTTGACTGGATTAAATTCAGGATGTTGAGGGATATAAACATGCCCAAATTATTAACAAAGAAGTAATATTGCCAAAACAGAAGGCCAGACTGCTATAATAGTATGAATGGGAAGTTTAGAGGAAACTAAACTTGATCATCAGAGAGTCATAAGCTAAATATGTTATTCCCAGCCCTTATGCTATTAATGGGGCTATACCGCCAATTACAGGTGTACAGTATGGGACCCAACCCAGGTGACAGAAGGAATTGGAAAGCAGGGTTAAGGCATCTCTAACTACATAACCATTAAGTATTCTTGGCCCTGGCATCATGACTTTTAATATGCACAATTTAGGGGAACATGAGAACTGACAAGTTCCCAACAATACAAGTAAAGCTGGTTCTTCCTTACTCTGTTTATTAATGGATCCATTCTATTTTTTAAAAGATCCCTAAGACTTAAATCACTTGGTACAGAAGAAGAGAATATAATTAAATGTTGTATAACATTAGTTTGGGGTGTTTTTTTGCTTGTTAGGTTTGTTTATTTTTTATTTTGCAATGTGCTTTCATTACTGTTTCTCATTTTACCTTTGAAGCAATCATAGTAGACATTGGGAGAATTTGATAATAACCAAATTATTTATAATTTTCTCACCCTCTTCTTCCACCAAAACATAGATACAAAGTGACAGAAGCAAGTCCATAAGTCAGGACCTTCAGTATTATCCCCCGTGCTGCCCTTGAAAGTATTTATCTTAGAAAACTATGTAAACATTTCAATAATTTTAATTGAAATCATTTTTGTTTACCGCCATACAACCCTGAATGTGCCTGATCTTATCTGATCTTGGAAACCATTTTTAACCTTCAATACCCTTGCTTATAAGTTGCCATTTCAATAGTAAAAATTTATATTTAACCCAAATTTTTAAAATAGAGATTTGGCTTTCGTTAAAAATAATAAGCCTTTATAAGCATTTTTTTCTAGAGGAAAATAATATTAATAGAAAACTCTAACAATACTAATAGAAAACCAAATTATTAGGCTTTTCTTCATAATTTAACTGTGTTGTAGAGCAATTCTGTCCTTAGGAGTCATTCTTTAATATTCATCATCAATTCTTCTATCCATTTTTATGTATATATCTTTGGTGTTTACATTGTTAAGTGCAATATATGCAATTTTTTCTTGGGTATAATTATTTGCAATTCAACTCCAACTAGAAATTGTCCAAAAACGGGATAGCAAACACATCACAATATTGAAAAAGTGAAGATTTTTCTAAGGCAACAATGTATTGATTGGCTTTATCCACTAAAGCTGTCTTGTGATTGATTTCAAAGCAAATGGTTGCTGATCATTCCCTATTCTTTCAGCTCTTTCCTCTAAACTAACATTTATATATACCCTCATCTATTCTTATACTATAGCCAATTATATGAGAATAGTTCTTTTTAATCACTCTAAAATAGTCTATGTTTCTGCAACAATGAACATAATTGACAATTATGGCACATTATTCACAGATCAAAATATCTCTGCCAAACAAGATAACCACGATGCAGTGAAGAACATATTCACAGAGGTATGAGAGGATTG
The DNA here is from genome assembly GCF_027574615.1 of Eptesicus fuscus. Classification (NCBI taxonomy): domain Eukaryota; kingdom Metazoa; phylum Chordata; class Mammalia; order Chiroptera; family Vespertilionidae; genus Eptesicus; species Eptesicus fuscus. The sequence continues at coordinate 82,534,766 of NC_072476.1, read as the reverse complement.
GGGCATGAGACTTCTGGGATAAATTAAAGATTAAAATGGGATAGGCTTGGTTAGTTAGGATCAGACTGGGTTCAGAGGGTAATAACAATAAAAATTATACATATAAGTTGTTAAATATGCTCTATAACAATAGAGACCATATTTCTCTTACTCACAACTGGATGGATACCTACAGCCTAGCACAGTTCTTGATACACAGTAGTCATTCAATAAACATTTGTTGAATTTCATTAAAAAAGGGCACAAGCCAGAAGACAAGAATAATAACCAAAGGCATAAAACCTCTAAAAGTACAAATCCTCACTTCGATTTGTTGCTAATAAAGATACAAACAAGAATATGATTTTGGTTTTTCTTTATACTTTGCACTTTTTAAAGCATATTTACCTGTAGTATATCCTTTAACTTTCTTTGGACCCTAATGAGTGACTGCAAGTGAAAAATCCAGTTTACATATACTTCACTTTATCAAGATTATAAACTGTGACCACTTTGTCAATCTTATATCTTGGGAGATAATTTATATAGTAGAGAAAGGAGGTCAGTCTGGGAAAAGATCCATTATTTTTATTTAACCATAGAACTCCCAAAATAATCATTCTTATAGGGTAATTTTGAGGAACAGTAAATGCAGATATATCTACAGTGTCATACAAAATGTATCATCCTTTCCAAATTGCTTCTTGGTCTGCCCTTTCCAGGTAGGCACTGATGGAATAAAATAGCCTAAATTATTCACACTGGACCATTGAAAGACAATTTTGCAATGTAAAAGTACAATTAGAATTTTTTTTTATCTTTTTAAGAATAATATAAATTTGGTTTAGAAGCTTTGGACAACATTTTTAAAGTCTGCTCTGAAAAGAGGCAATTCTACGGCACCTACTGGGCCTGTTTCCCCAGGTGGGCTCCTGTCCCCTGTACTCAAAACTAACAGCCCGTTTAGGTGGGCTTTAAATTCAGTATACAAATAATTTTCCAGATAGCTTACACCAAGCATGTCAACCTCGCTCGTGGCCCGCAGGCCGCATGGGGCCCACAACGAATATTTTTGCGGCCCAGCCAATATAACGGTATGTAAGAAACGTTTTAATAAAAATTTTGTAACTTAATTTTTACAATATCCTGTTATACAAAATTATTAATAATGAACTATAACGTTCGCTAATGACTAATTATTATAATCGTGTTGCATTCATTTCCCTTATGCGCCTTATGCGCAGGCGCACCATTTCTCTCCACTAATACTATCAGCGAATATTTTAGCAGTCGATTGCCACGTCAGAGGACTGACAACAAGCAGTGGACTGATTTGTTTGATGTTCACAACAGGAAATATTTTGCCTTTGGAGAACAAGAAAAATAGGTTTATTTGTGTTATGCTTATTAATTTGTGCAGTTATTCAGTGTCTAGAAAATTAATGTTCAAGAAAAAAATATTAATTTTTATTAAAATGTTCTATTATTTTATGTTAATGATTACTCATTTATTTCAGCCCTTTGAATTCAGCATGTCTCTATCGAAATAAACCTACATTTCTATGAAAATTGAAGCTTTTGGTTTTTTGCGGCTCACATAAACTTAAACCTTTGAGTTTGATATGCTTGGTCTACACCTTCCCAACAGCCAGGATTTGCTTCCAGTTTTGAATAAACACTAAACAAATAGAAAAACAGGGAACCTCAATTAAAAGACATCTGGTGAGTGACAATTTTACCCAAATGTAGAACATCCAAAAGAGTCCTAAGTCAAATTGAGGGCAATTTCATCAAGAAACTAACAAATCCAATTGAGCAGAAGATATCCTGAATCATTCCATACTGGAAGGAAGAAAATTGTACAGGCTACTAGGAAACTAAGAGTTTAGTGGAAAATACCAAATGATATCTTAGAATTCAATTAGAATTGATTAATAAAGAAGAATTTAAATTTACCTAGTTCATTCTTCAGATGAGAAGATTTATAAAAATTCATGAGTTCAGAGACTATCAACAGAGATATAAGGAAAGTTGCTTTAAAATATTTTAAAATAACCCCCAATTTAAATACATACTATAATTATAGAAATTTTTATGTGCCTCTTCCCTTGCCTGTACCTTTACTTCCCACTCCTTGTTAGCATAAAAGCAGTGGCATTGCTAGAGGCAATGGGATGACTCAGATAGTCAACTCTGAAATTTGCAAACCTCTGAAAGTTAGCTTAACTAGTAAATCCACTGGCGGGACAGGTAATTTCATAGACCTATGTCATTGGACCGGATGTTAAGAACAAACAATATAAAACAAGCAAAACAAGAATCATAAAGGAAGAGAAAATATTTTTGAGTAAAATTCAAATTGGCCCTAGGTCTATAAAGAGATGATTAATTAGTACCTCACAAATCACCATTGAGTCTCCTAACATAAAATCTAGGAAATAGAAATGAAGAGAAAGATGGTAACCAGATCAATTTCAGTGTTATCCAATTGAGAGAATATGAGGACTTCAGATTACTGGTAACCATTCTCTGGGCATAAATATCAATGACTTATTAAAATCATTTGTTAAGAATCAAACTCTCTATTGTAAATGGAATGTTTGTATCCCCCCCCCCCCCCAAATTAATATGTCAAAGCCCTGTACTCCAATATGATACTATTTGTAGATGGGGCCTTTGGGGGGATAATTAGGGTTAGAAGAGGCCTCTCTTCAGGAACTTAATCAAGATAGCACCTGGATCTTGAACTTCCCAGCCTCCAGAACTCTGAGAAAATAAATGTCTGTTGTTTAAGCCACCTAGTCGAGTATTTTGTTGTGACAGCCTGGGATGGCTAATATAGTCTTTTGCCTCAATGCTTTGATTTTATATTTATTTGGGAACTGATCTTCAATTCAGTTTATGAATAGGCACACATGACCTAGAATCAAGAAACTCATAACTGGTCGGAAACAGAACTCTTGCCTAGTTTAACCACCATCTTCTGCCTGAATCTTTTATATGATATGGAGATCTTAAAGTACAAGCGACTCTGAGGATTGAATCCAGGTCTTTGAATTCAATAACTATTCTCTTTTCACTGCACCAATGATATCTACACTATTTTGACTACGCACCCCATCAGTAAAAATATTTTGAATGTATTTCCCAATTTATGTATGTATTTATTGTATACATGTGCTACTGTATATTTATCAAATATATACAAAATGCTGAAATTTGAAAAATAATGACATTAAAAATTAAATATAAGTAAAAGTCATGGTAGTGCCCTTGGCGGTCCCGGGTCTGTCTCCTGCTTCAACAGTGTTTGGATGGAACAGACCCAGGGTCGCCCCTTCCAGCCTCCGGCCACTCTCCAGCATCTTATGCAGTTACCATCTTCAGAACCACCTCTAAGACCAGCTAACACACTGTTGTTTTTTTACCTTAACTCCTTATTGCCGAACAACCATGAGCTCCCAAATTCGTCAGAATTATTCCACCAAGGAGGAGTCTGTGGTCAACTACCTGGCTGACCTGCATCTGCAGGCCGCCCACGCCTACCTCTCTCTGGGCTTCTATTTCAACCTCAATGATGAGGATGTGGCACTCCAGGGCATGGGCCATTTTTTTCGCGAGTTGGCTGAGAAGAAGCGCGACAGTGCTGAGCATCTCTTAAAGGTGCAAAACCAGTGCTGTGGCCGCATTCTCTTCTCAGGATGCCATGGAAGCCGCCCTGACCTTGGAGAGGAACCTGAACCAGGCCCTTTAGGAGCTGTAGGTCCTGGGTTCTGCTCACTCAGGCCCTCAGCTCTGTGACTTCCTGCAGAACCACTTCCGGGGTGAGGAGGTGAAACTCATCAAGAAGATGGGCAACACCTGACTCACCTCCGCAGGCTGGCTGGGCTGGGCGAGTATCTCTTCAACAGGCTCACCCTCAAACACCACTAGGAGTCTTTGGAGCCCAGAGGCCTTTGCAAGGCCCCTCTGCATTGTCCTGGTGTCTGGCTTTTCCCTGAGCCTCTCCCCGAAACTACTAGCTGTTATTTAACCACCCTGAAGCCCTCTCCCATGCATATGACCAAATGAAATAATAAAGTGTTTTGCAAAAAAAAAGAAAAAAATGTCCTAATACACTTTTTCAAGCCCACATTAGAGACTGCTACACTTTCTCACATTGGCTCTCTCATATCAGGGAGTTAGTAAAAAGCTGGATCAGTGAAAGCATATCACAGTATTAAAAAATGCCAGAGTCTAATGTTGGGAGATTGTGATTATTATTCTTAATACAAGAATAGTAAATCTGTTGTTTTAAAAAATTATTTTCAACAGAAGTAATTTTAAGCTGCTAAAATTAAATCTTCAACCTAAGAAAAGTCATACTATGTCAATATTTCATTGAAGAAATGTCAAGGAAAACTTGAGCCATGAATTTTATGCTGGGGTCACTATAAATGGCTCCTTTCCTTTTGGGACCAGTGGATTGATAAGAGCCAATAGAGTTAACACAGGTGGCTAAAGGGCTGGGGTAAAGTTTTGACCACTATAGCAAATTAAACTTTTTAATTAAAAGCAGAGTTGTTTCTATAGCACTTTTTCATAAAAATTTCTAACAGTCTTAGAAGGTATATTATATATTAATTAGAGGCCCAGTGCACAATACTCGTGCATGGGTAGGGTCCCTAGGCCTGGCTGGCGATCAGGGTCAATCTGTGGGGCAACCGGTGGGGCGACTGGGGGGCCACCACTGGCACCCACCTTGGTCGGCCTGGTGCCGCCCGCTTGCCAGCCCCGCCCCGCTGCCTCTGCCGCTGGTCGCCTCCCTCTGCAGGGCGACCAGCAGGGCAATGGGGGTTCCCCCACTGGCACCCACCTTGGCTGGCCTGGAGCCTACAGGCTAGGTGCAGCTCCTTCATTGAGCGTCTGCCCCTGGTGGTCAGTGTGCATCATAGCGACTGGTCATTCCACCAGTCATTCTGCCGTTCAGTCAATTTGCATATTGGGCTTTTATTATATAGAATTACCCTGTCTCTTTCTGTTCTAAATTGCTATGCTACATAAGTAGAAAGAAAATTAGATGTTTACAACTAAATGCTCCTCTAAATTAAATTAAATTAAATGACTTCATGAAAACATATTGCTGGTAGTGAAAGGTAAGCTTTAAATAGAAAAATCAGTGGAGTCATTACAACTCAATAGTGGACAAAAATTAAGCATCCCATCTGCATGGCATATTCTGGCTATGAACCCTTGAGTAATACCTTACCAAACCCCAGTTTACCACTCATAGTTTTGAGATAGAATGATCTTATATAAAAATTGTTAAATCTGTCATGGTTGTACAAATGAGACTTATTCAGTCTCATTTAAGCAAAAATCAGAGCAGCAAGAATTGCCCCCAGCTTTCACCAAAGGCAAAGACACTTCCGGAGGTTAGCACAAGAGAAACCCATTTCTGCTCTGCTCTTTCAGTATAAACAAAACACCAGCACCCAGAAGAAAGAAAGAAAGAAAGAAAGAAAGAAAGAAAGAAAGAAAGAAAGAAAGAAAGAAAGAAAGAAAAAAAGAATGTGATCTAAAGCACCCCAAGAGGTGTAAAACCCCAAGCAATCACACAAAATCTTTGATAAGACCTGTTAAAGTAAAATGTCAGTCCAATATGAGGTGGCTTAAAAGCATTAAAAAGAAATAAAGCCTTCATACCACACCATTGATGGGAGACTCTCTGCTGGAACACTTCATGTTGGAAATAAATACTTCAAGACAAAGGTTACGTACCAGATCAAGGTTTTTTCTTTTCTCCTTTCCCCCCTAATTATTATTAAGTAAGAAAATCCAGTTTTTAAAGAAGCAGATTATATCTAAATAATCATCATTTTTAATTTTATGACATGTTTTCATTTATTTTTCCTTTAATGTCCTAATTTTTATAGACTTGGTTTCCACATTGGTGGGGTTTTTTTTTAGGTACTTAAAAGAGGTTAAAGAGGGCAAGAGATTTTTTAAATCCCAGCTTTAACTACATTTTAGGAATTAGAAAGAAAAGAACACAGGGAATCTCACTTATAAGCTATGGAGTCTAGGGCAGCGCTAAAGATAAAACTGATTAAGTAGGTACCTTTAATGTATCAAGCATTGTGTGTTGCTATCATTCTCATATCACCCTTTAGAATACTGGAGTCAGTAACTTACCAAATGTCCCACAAATGGAAAGCTGAAAGAGCCAAATATTGAACTTAATTCTTTATGAGTTATTTCTTAATTTAATTTATTGGGGTGACATTGATTAATAAAATTATCTAGGGTTCAGGTATATAATTCTACAATACATAATCTGTATATTGTATTGTTGACATGCCAAGTCAACTCTCCTTCCATCACCATTTATATCCCCTTTACCTTCTTCTATCCCCCCTTTACTTTCTTCTACCTGCCCCCAAAACCCTTCCCTCGGGCAATCACCATACTGTGGTCTGGGTCTATGAGTCTTTCTTTTTTTTTTCTTTGCTTAATTAATCGCTTCACTCTTCTCACCCAGCCCCCAACCCCCTCCCCTCTGACAGCTGGTCTCTGTATCCACAAGTTTGTCTCCACTTCTTAGTTTATTTCGTTCATTTGATACCACATATAAGTGAAAACATCCGGGATTATATCCATAGAAATCTGAAACACTAATTTGAAAGAATATATGCACCCCTATGTTCATTGCACCATTATTTACAATAGCCAAATTTTGGAAGCAGCCCAAGTGGCCATCCTATATAATAAAAGGCTAATATGCAAATCGACTGAATGGCAGAACAACCAGTCAATGCAGGAGCTTCCCCCTGGTGGTCAGTGCACTCCCACAGAGGGAGCACGGTCAGCCAGAAGCCCTGAGCCGGGCTCATGGCTGGCAAGTGCAGCGACAGTGGCGGGAGCCTCTCCTACCTCCACAGCAGCACTAAGGATATCTGATTGATGGCTTAGGCCCGCTCCCCATCGGACATCCCCCCCCCCCCAGGACTCCCAGACTGCGAGAGGGCGCAGGCTGGGCTAAAGAACCTCCCCCACCCCGCCGCTGCGAGTGCATGAATCTCATGCATCAGGCCTCTAGTCAGTAGATAAGTGGATAAAAAGGCTGTTGTACATTTACACAATGGAATACTAGTCAGCTGTAAAAAAAAAAAAAAAGCAAATCGTTGAAAGTATCATATATTAGTATGTCCCCTTTTCCCCCCATTGAACTCTTCTAGTCCCCTCCCCCTCCATCCCCAAGGCCTTCACCACCCTATTGTCTGTGTCCATGGGTTATGCATATATGCATGGAAGTTCTTTGGTTGATCTCTTCTCATCCACCCACACACAGTCTGTTCCATGCTTCTATGCCTCTGGACCTATTTTGTTCATCAGTTTATTTTGTTCAGTAGATTCCACATATGATTGAGATCATGTGATACTTGTCTTTTCTCTGTCTAGCTTATTTTGTATAGCAAAATACTCTCCAGGTCCCGCCATGCTGTCTCCAAGGGTGGAAATCTTATCTTTAGGATAGCATGGATAGATCTGGAGACTAATGTGCTAAATGAAATAAGCTAGTCAGAGAAAGACAAATTCTGAATAATTTTAAAGCCCACATATTTTCAACTAGATCAAGCCACCACTGAGGCAAGTCATTTTACTTCCCCAGGCATCAATTTTAATTTCATTATCAGAAAAATATAGAAGGGTTGAGTCAGAAAATCTTTAAGTTCTCTTCTAACTAGAATAAGTAAGAAATTATATATCAGAAACTCTATAAACTTTATAAGCCCTATAAAATTCAGTGAACCTTTTTTATAACAAATAAACGTTAATACCATGTATTCTAAAAACAAATAATGTAAGTCAAGATGTAAGGCTTAAATTGTTTGCTTTCTATAATTTTCAATTTATGTGCAATGTATTGTAGGATATCTGCCCACTTTTTAAATTTGTGGACTTCTTTCATTGTCATATATAAAACCATATATTGGTCTTAAGATATTTTAATTTAGGTTCATTTATCATAAAAGTCTGACTATAATTAGTATTTAATAATATTAATGACATTTTACTCATTTAGATATTTTCTATTTAATAAGAAATATTATTCTTATTATTGGCTGGTTTGGCTCAGTGGATAGAGCGTTGGCCTGCAGTCTGAAGGGACCCGGGTATGATTCCGATGAAGGTCACATGCCCAGGTTGTGGGCTCAATCCCCAGTGGGAGTGTGCAGGAGGCAGTCGATCGATGGTTTTCTCTCATCATTGATGTTACAGTCTCTCTCTATCTCTCTCTTTCTCTCTTAAATCAATAAAAGTATATTTTAAAAAACAAAAACTTGTACTGTCTCCCACAGCAGATCACAAGTGCATAGACATGGGACCATGCCTTACTTTTGTAATGCCCACAGGCTCAATTCCTCCCTTTTTTACCCACTGCAACCACAAATTATCTTCCCAAACTAGCAAAATGTCACTTTAAATAAAAAATGGTTTGTTTATATGTTTACAGCTAAAATTGTTCATGGGCCCCTCCCAAATAAAGGAAGAATTCAGAGCGTTAATCATTAAAGGGGACACTGGACCAGGTCTTGAATGTGAGTAGAAAAATATGAACACCGATCTAAGTGTTCAGGGATACACAAGATGATCATGTAAAAGAAGTCTTCTTTCCCTCCTCATTTGTATGCCTTTGCGCAATGACAGGTACAAGATACACAGAGACACACAGGGAGAAGCAGAGGCTGTTCTAACATTTAGAACATTCTCTTTGGATTTTCAAATGTCATAATGCCAAAGAAAAATATTCTCAGATTCTAAATCAAATTAATTCTTTAAACTTTCCTCATTGAACACAGAAAAGACCTACTTTTAAGTGTACAATTTTGGATTTTATTATGGCAAAGATTTAAGGGGTGGGAGGTTGACATTTTTAGACCAGTGCAAAATAAACTTTTGAAACACTAAGGTAACAACTTCTAACTAATCAAAACGTTGGATTCTTTCCTCTGATAAATGATAGTCTCCTGCTTAGAGTCTTTTAATTAAGTGGAAGCATGCTCTTTATGCCAGTGGATTTTCAAGAAGCTGAGAAGCAGTGAAGTGACAGCTCTACTGTTTACATTTGGATAAATGTAGGCAACGCCATTCCTCCTAATCTGGGCAGCGTGAGCCTTTCCACCAAGATGAAAAGGTTTGCATTAAGCAAGTTTAAATAGGAAATCTCCCTAGCATCATTATGTATCCGTAGTTCCGTAAAGTCATGGCTCAGTTAATCATTTGCTTTTAGAATGTTTTCCTCCAAGAACAGGGATATCCTTAATGATATATTTTTAATTATCCAAAATGTTCTCCCTTTTGCCTTTACAGATTTTTTTCATATCACATGTCTCTGAAATTCAATAAAAGAAGAAACAATTAAGTGAGTGATTTGCTTTCATATTTAACTTAAATAAGAAAAGCTCAGCAACAGAAAGATGTGTTTGCAGTTTTTTAATTCGTATGCAGGTCACCTCCTTTTCCAACGAGCAACTGTTTAATAATAGAGGGAATTCCAGCCATGACTCTATATTTTATATAATAATGCATACAACCAAACACCAACTAATAAAACAAATGAATTTAAACATTCCCTCGGAGTTTGTTGAATTTCCTTGATTGGGTATTAAACACAATTAGTATTCAGTCAAAGAACTGGCACACTTCTGGATATATCCCCATTTTTTAAGAAAGCCTAGTGGGCACACTATACTTTCCTTTCCACATAATCTGCTTTAGTCACCCTTAAAGCTGGACGGTAACTACAGGAAGAATTTAAGATGGTCTTGGGCATCACAACAGAATTACTGTTGTAACACAAAGAATCTCCATACTAGAGAAATGTGTTTGCATTTGTGGTTTTTCTGATGCCTTCAAATGAATGTTCCTACGTCACAACTACATCTGTTTGGATGCTTTTTCCCCCTTGGGTAAATGAACAAAGGCACATGTTCTTAGAACTTGTCTGATGGAAATTAACAGCCTACTTTTATCCCTGCCTTGTATAGCTTTGAATTGCTCTATTTGTTTATGTTTTCTTTCATAAGTTAATAGAAATCTAAAACATATCACTAACTTGGTACCTTAAGAACACTCACTTGGTAATTGGAAATAAGGGTTAATCTCCTTCAGGGCCCTGAGAATGTTTACTTAAAATGCTTTTTAAAGGAGCAGAGAGATTAAAGACATATGCCAGAATAGAAAGCTCCTGAAAGTTATGTCCCACCAACCAAGTATTTGCATTATTCACTGTATACACGAACTTACAGAATGTGATTGATTGAAGTACCTAGTGATGTTAAATTCACTTTATTCTTTTGGACTTACCTACAAAGTTTGATATATAAGACATAAATCTCCTCGGTTTCCATTTTAATCATATTTCTGCGTGCATCTGAGAATCAGGGCATCTAATATCATGCCAGTAGGCTAATGAATGGTAAGGCATATAAATGGCTGGGAGAGAATTTCCATCAAATGTCAACCAAATCACATAGATGAACAAATCCTCACTTGTTCATAAGCTGTACACAGTCTGAGAACTAAAAGTGGACCAAAGGTTGCTCACAAGCCTTATTATGATAGCACAGTATTAAAATACGAACAGTAAAAAGTTACATGTACACATTTTTACAAAAGAAATGAAAACAAAGGGTACTTACACTTTTGTTCCGAGAAAGCAAATCAGAAGTATTTCTTTTCATGGTGGTGTCTTAAGTAACTGAAACAGGCAATGGTTGTTTCCAACGTCACTGCTCTAACTGCAACAATTATCCACTCAAAAGCCAACTGGCATTCTGAAGAGAAAGGCAAGGAAATGTTTAATCAAGTATATGATTAACATGTGTGCTTTGAAATACTGTCTTAGAGTGGGACAGCAACTCTTAAATCATTCATCAGAACAGGCTAAAATGATGCTGTTTTTAAAGCAGTCAAAGTGCACACAAGCAACATTTCCAAAACAGCTTTTGTTAAATGTAAGTTAGAGATTTCAAGTACCATCTGTTTTCTATTAAATATTCAAGCCTACATTTCTAGTAGCTGAAACAAAAAGTAGGGATGGTAGTCACAACCTAAAGTTACATGTATGTAATGAAAACACAGACTGCATTGGGTATTTGATAATTCTTGCTGGTACAGGTAAGGACCCCTCAAATTTCCACCAATGGATCACAAAGGTAGCTTTGTCCACTGCCAGAGGACTCTTGTCTACATCTGAGAGCCCTCTGACCACTACATCATGGCCTCCTGGTTTATTAGCAATAATCCACAGTACAGTGAGCCATCCCAGTGGCTCTTAAGTAAATTTAGTGAGTTCTCTACCATTTTGATTCAAAGAGATTATAAGGAATGGTTTGGAGGAAGTGCTTACCTAGTTAAGCAATAAATAACTTGCAATGAATATTCTAGAGCAGTTGCCACTTGAGTGACAGAATAGCCTCATTACCTAACCTACACTTTTCACTAGACACTAAGAAGGAAATTCTCTGTTTTGATTAGGAAGAAAAAGCAAATAGAATAATTATGGTGCTGTGTTCATTCTGATATTCAGCTATATTTGGACATTACTTATAAATTTGCATGTGGGTTGAGGTGCCTTTTAGGAAAGAAATCACTCTAAGGGAACAGGGATGAGGCAAACATGTTTGACCAAAACTCTGACCTTGTAGATGTGGGCAGATATTATAAGGGCAGACTGATTCTAACAACAGCATGTATTCTATCATTTGGGTTTCTTCTAAGCATCTGTGGTTTTTGTGTCTGAGGTTTATGGAAAAGAATAATAATGATCAAGGTCTGAAGGAGTTTGTTTTTGGTAAAAGGATTGAAAAATATCGAAGTGCAGAGCCGTGTGAATTATATATTCAAAAAGTAAACAAAATGAAGTGACTATATGTATTTTTAAAAGCATACACACCAAAAGGAGTGAGGACTCCATGGAACACAGCATCTCTGTGGGTCCCTGGAGGAGGCCAGCCCTCAACAGCAGGAGAGCCCAATGGTTCCCCACACCAGTGGGAAGGACCTTCACCAAGCTCTCCAGCAATCAGCAGTGGCACACTCTCAAGGATCAAAGATTTGTTTGGAACAGGAAATCAGTCCTCAAGACTTATAAAAATAAAAGGGAAATATTTTTTTAAAAGAGACCCCACAACAGCAAAGTAGAGCTAGAATTAGAGAAATCTAGTTTATTATTGCTAAGAATATGCCTAGACGCATAAGAATATGCATAGACGCAATGCCCTCAAGGGCAGTGAGGGACAACGCTTTCTTCTGGGGTCAATGAAAACGCCTACCTGAAGTTAGAGAAAAATGCACAGTGAATAGGAGTTGCTAGGATAAATATGGTTCTTTGAGTGTGTATGGATTTTTTAAGGGTGTAGGGTTTACTCCTGGGACCCTAACTGACACATTGTTCATTTGTGGAAAGAGCTGATCCACAAATACAAAGTTCTCAGCTAGTATACCTCCAGGAATTTAGTCACCTCTACTGATTAGTTACAATGCCAAGCATTTTATTAGCTCTCAGAAAATGTAAAATTATGGTACTCGCCTATATCAATTTAAGAAGTGGGCAGAAATAGTATAAACTGTGAACTAACTAAATATTCCATACCTGGGGGGTGGGGAGGATGAAGTCCCCTAAATGCTGTAGAAAGCTTACATACTATCAAAGAAAAACTCATTCAGAATATTTCCTGACCCATTTAGTATTTAATGAGTACCCTTGGGGGCAACCATGGAATAGTGGGCTAGAGATGCAATGGTTTTAACAAGTGAAATCAGACAAATTATGGATTTGACCTGAGGCTTTCCTAAATTAATCATATTTTAACAAATTTATCTTGACATCATTTAAAGATCATCATTAATAGATAATTTCCTGTAGGAATTTGTAACATAAAGAAATTGAAAGAGGAAAATGGACTTAATTGAAAAATGAGAGCTGATGGGGTGGCCCTTCTGAGCCTTTATAACTACCTAGGAGGCACCAGGGCCTCACTGAAACAGTGTGGACCTTGGAACCAAATAGGCATAGGTTAGAACTACAGCTCTTTTATTGCATTTTGTGTAGCTTTAGGTAAGTTACTTAACCTCTCTGAGCTTTCTCCAGACCTGCAAAAGGGAGATAATAATACTCATGCTGTTGCTTGCCACGTTTCGATGCGTTTTAATGTATATAAAGTAGTATCATCGCCATCCTTCATTACTACCTTTATCTTCTCTTCTTTCAAATGGCAAGCAACAAACAACCACCCATTCTTATGTTTTCCTAAAAGTGCCAAACTCCCTCAAATAAGACAAACTTAGGCAGATGTACTTTCATACGTGCCAAACTCCCTCAAATAAAAAACTTAGGCAAATGTACTTTCATTTTTTAAAATTTATTTATTGTCTTGAAAGAGAGAAAGAGGAAGGGAAAGAGAAACTTCAATTGTTGTTGCATTATGCATTCAGTTGATTCTTATATGCGCCCTGACTGGAGATCGAACCCACAACTTCGATGTGCGGGATGATGCTCTAACAGCAAATATACTTTCAACTACACAATAATGAACAATGTGTCAGTTAGGGTCCCAGGAGTAATAAGACACTACACTCATATTAGGGTCATTAAAGGAGGGCTTAGTAAAGAAACTATTAAAGAAGATATGAGCAGAGAAGAGGAACCTACGGAGGACGGTGCAGTTCTTGCACAGGTAATAATGCGGTTCTTACCACCTCCAAGCTATAGGGACAAGGAGAGGGATGGGCCACCAATACCTAAGAGCAGAGGGTCATAGAGTGAACTGCCTTGGAAATGGAGCTTATTCTCTGGGACACAGCCTCGGGTGACTCTGACAGGAAGGAGATGAACACGATCTCATTCTGCTGCCTCCTTCTGATCTCCTGCTGGGACTCCCCACTGCAAAAATGCAACAGAGCAGTCAGCCTCCCAGGACAGAAAGCCTCCTTGGGTGGGGCAGGAAGGAGAGTGGAGCTGGAGGGGACACAGAAGAGGTGCCACACAAATTTGACCTGATTTCTCTGGAGAGGACGGCACTTTTCTGCTATCTCAGTTCATCATAAGAAAAATATCTATTATTTATCCTTAATCCTCACAGTAACCCTGTGAGGTAGATATCGTTACTATATTACCCCATTGTGAGAAAGGGGAAATCAGCTCCAACAAGTTAACTAAATTGCCCAGTAAATAGCAGAGCCAAGATTCAAACCCTATTTGTCTGGCTTCAAAGTCCATGTTTTTTTCTACCCTGCCACAGTGTTTAGCTGCCAATATCACGAACCAGTGCATTTTAATTATCAACAAGTGGTAACCTCTGCAAATATCAAAGTTGTGCCTAAGCCACAGAATGTTTGATTTAAAAGGTTTACTTTCAGGAAGGCAGTTCCTACAAATTCCTCCCTCAGCAAAGACGATGCTGTAAGACCGCAGAAACGCATTCTCCCTCCAGGTGCACTATAAAGAAACCAGGTGAGAGAACACTCACAAATGTAATTTTATTACTACAGGCATTTGCACATAAAAGTTAATTGGGGAGAAGTAGACTCAGCTCCTGCAGGGGGAACACTTTAGAAATAAAAATGAACAGAGCCGGTGGGTAAGACAGATGGTACTGAAACATTCTGAGAAGGAATCTGAGCTGGAGCACCTGAATAAATTTTGCAGTTTTGATGAAAGGATAAGGGAGTTAAGACAGGTTCTTTCCTAGAGATTAAGGTCAGGGGTCCTCAAACTTTTTAAACAGGGGGTCAGTTCACTGTCCCTCAGAACGTTGGAGGGCCGGACTATAGTTTAAAAAAAACTATGAACAAATTCCTATGCACACTGCACATATCTTATTTTGAAGTAAAAAAAACAAAATGGCAAAAATACCCGCATGTGGCCCGCGGGCCATAGTTTGAGGACGCCTGATTTATATAATGGAAAAACCCATGGACTGGGCATCAGAAGAAATAAATTCTACTTTCATTCCAATGTCATATACACAAGCTGTATGGAATTAGAAAACTCTCTTCTTTTTCTTTCTCTACCATTTGCTTGTTTCTCTGTAGATTGGAGATAATATTTTCACAACCCACCTCACAGGGTTGTTATGAGGATCCATTAGACAGATTATACCTCAGAAAGTGAAGGGACAGCCTTTACAGGGCACCCTGAAGGAAAGACCATAGGAAACCTCTGTGGTCATCATTAGATCTGGACCAAGAAAGAGTGTTTTCTCTTAATTCACAACTTTAGAAGGAATGAGGAAATATCAGGGACTTAGACACTGGGGCAAATGTATAAGTTACCTGTCTTAAGTGTGGGGAGATCAAATTAGCAGGCACTTCAGAGTACATGAGAATAACTCAATCTTTCCCATGAAAAGTCTGGGTTTTTTAGAATATTTTTAATTTTTTAAATTGCAGTTGACATTCACTATTATTTTATATTTGTTTCAGGTGTACACATAGTGATTAGACACATAATTTATGGAGTGATCCCCCCTAGAAATCTAGTACCCATTTGGCACCATGCACAGTCATTAGAATATTATTGACTATAAACCCATTTTATATATTGCTTATCAGCTTCATAATAACATAAAATGGTGTGATAAGTTTTATATAGTAATTCAGAAAGTAATTTGAAGTACAGAAAGTGCTTTACATTCAAAGATATTCTAAGCAATGCTACTTATAATAATAAAAATTTGGAAATAATTTAGATGTCAAAAAAGTTAACTAAATAGCCTAGTAAATAGCAGAGCCAAGATTTAGCTAAGGAAATAGTTAACTAAAATATGAGAAACCTCATGATGTACTATGCATTTAAAAATATATATACTAATATATGTATATATATTAGTATATATATTTTAATTATATGAGAAAATGCTTCTGCTATAATATTAAAAAACAAAATTAATGTGGTATGGATAGTATGATCTTATAAAAAATTATATAGAGAGAAAATACTGGAAATAAATATAGGAAAATATTAATAGTTGTATTTATGAGACTGACGCACTACCTACTGGACAAACGAGGCACCTAGTAGTTGTATTTAGATACAAGTATCATGAGGGGTTCTGTTCTTTCTTCCACATTCTTTGCCTTCTTAAATTCTCAACATTTGGGAAAACACAATACTTAAAAATCAGTAAAAGAAAGTAATTGAGTGACTATAAAACAAGTCATTACTATCTCTTTCTACTTCAAAGTATCCTTTAAGTGCTAATCTTTTGTTGGTATGATTTTTCCAGGAGGTTGTTGCATTGTCCATTCAGTGGAGTGTTCAACTTTGCTATTTCATACATAGTGTTTGGCTTTGCCTTTTGGGACTCTGCTAAATGGGAAAAGGGCTTCGTTGGAAAAGGATGGCCAAAAACTAAGTTTTCTCTTGCTGACCCTGCTATTTCATCCTCTTCTCCCACCCTAACCCCGGTAATGATTACCAGCCAAGAAAATCTTCAGACTCTACTTCACCTAGAAATTCAAACAGTTATTGATGTTCCCCTATGCTAGTTTCCAGAAATGCAAAACACATGGAATTCAGATGAATACAAATAATGAACTGAAACAGCAAACAAGAGATTTGAGATGTGTAGGACAAACAGGAGCTCAATCCATAAAATATTTTCATATGTATTATAAATAGGAAAAAATACAATGGAGAGGATATGTCTGTCACAACTTGCAACAGAAAAATTCATAAAATAAATTAACAATTGACTTCTTTATCTAGGTTTAGCTTCAATAAGCTTTGAACTGTTCGAGCCTCTTCTTAATGTCTTCCTTAACATTGGATCAAAAATTGCACCTCAGCTTCCTGTCTCACCCCATTTCACTTTTTCTTACCTCCTTGAGAGGATGAAGGAATTTCTCCATTCTGAGAAGAAGAAGTGTTTTTCTACCCATGTTCAGTCGTGTCTTCTACTTACTATCTTCCCTCCCCCTATCTGCTCTATCTTTCTGACTCTCTCCTCTCATACTCTCACTACTGTCTCCAGAATCTCTCCTCTAGAAAAAAAAATATTCTCTCCACTCCAAATATCATTCTCTCCATAATCAAGTTATTTGAAAATATTGTCTATTGCTTTCTCCACCTCCTTACTCCTACCCTCTACCCGTCAATCCATTGCAACCTAGTTTTGCTCTTTCTACATTTCAACTTCTTTCTAAAAATTCTTGACCTTCATATTGCCAAATATAACAAACTCTTCACAATTTCTCTTAGTAGACTTCCCTACTATAACATTGGGGATGTTTTTCCTAGAAACTCTCTCCTCCCTTGTCTTCTGTGATATCACTCTGCTGGTTCAGATTGCTTGACTTCTTTCTACTCGATGGGGGTCTTCTTGTGTTCATTCCTTAAATGTGAATAAAACCACTGCTCTTACTCTTCTCAAACATGACTGCATAGCAAAATTACCCAGGGAGTTCTATAAAAAGCAGATTTCTGACCCTCCACTAATGAATCAGAATTTCCAGGAGAGCTCCAGAAGAATCTATTTTTTTTACCAATTCTCTAGATAATACTCATGAAGCTTACAGAGCACCATATTATTGATTGGCACTTGAAAATCTCTGCTCTACATTATATCCCTGGGCAATCCATTAGTTTTCATTGTTTTATCTGCTAAATGTTTGCTAATACTGTATATGCATATAATGTATATGCATATATCATATCTTGATTTCTCCTGAGCTTTCAAATTTTTACATTCAGAAGCCTGCCAGAGATCTCCACTTAGAAGACCCACAAGTATCACAAATACAACATGTCCAAATATGAACTCAACTTTTTGTCTTTCTTCACTCCTAAATATGTTTCTTCTCTTATTCTCTCTTTCTCAGTTAATGGTACCACCATCCACCCAAGCCAAAATCCCGAGCCCCTCCCACGCCCTGATCACCCACACTCAATTAGTGATCACGTCCTGCTGTAGTACCTAGCAAATATTTCTCAGCTCTATCTTCTCTTTGCAAGTCTACTGCCAATACCCTCTTTCAGACTTTGACCTACAGTATTTCAGGTACTTCCTAATCCTTGTCATCATTACTGACTATTTATCCTTCCATATTTCATATTTTCCTCATTTGCTATACTGAACCCTACATACTCCATGCTGTTTCCCACATCTAAGTCCTTGTTCTTTATTGTTTCTTTCTCTTCCTCTTCCTCATCCTCAAATCCACTTCCTCCATCTTCACTTACCTATTCCTACTTCAACACTCAGCTGAGATGTCATCTCCTCCTGAGTTTCCTGATTCTCCCAATATCCCCAGCCTAACCCCCATTGCAAGCCTGAACCAAAGTCTTTCTATAATGCCTTCTGAATGCTCCCAACAGTGTATTTGTCAAATATACTGAAATGTTCTGTATCTCACTGCCACTGCTACCCTGGACTCTAAGACCCTTGAGAGTAGAAAACATTTTACGTTTGTATATATAATCACAATGTAACATATGCTCAATAAATTTTTACTGAATTCTGCCAAATTGAACTGCTTCCCTTGACTAGAATTATGAGAAGGAAAGCACATTTTGTCTCCAGACTAAAGAGAATCACATATTTTTCTTTGTAGCTTATACTCATACAAAACCATCATTCTATTCCCTTCTCCTCCCCCAAAATGATAACAGCAGTCCCTCTTACTCACTCAATAGACATTTACTAGGCACTTGTGGTAAGCAATGAACTGTGCTAGTGTCCAGGGATGCAAAGATAAATATGATAAAATCTCTCTCTACAAGGAGCTCATAGACTAGTGGGGGAGAAAGACAAATAGCACAACACACTAAGTGCTCTGACAGAGGCTCAGAATAGCTGGTGTGGGACCCAAAGGAGGCAGAAAGTGATTCATACACCTAATGGCTTCAAAGCCTATTCTGAGTTATTCTGCTCTTGCGAACACTTTGCTTTAAGTTGTTCAAATGCCATTTCATATATTGATGTTGTTTCCCAAGTAGAAGGAAAAGAACATGAAAGTAGAGACTAGCAGTTCCTTTCATCTTGTTTGCACATCTGGTCAGACCTCTGTGTCTGCAGAAGAGGTGGCCATAGAAGTCCACACCCACAGTGTTTCGTAATGTCGTCAAATGAATAATATGCAGGTGATCACACTTATGTAAGAGAACACAAGCCCCTTTTGATGTCAGTACAAATTTATTATAAAATAATTGACATTTTGGAAAACAAACTACATCATTTGGCTCCCAGGTAGGCCAATTCTTCAGTTCCAAGGGTATGGAAATGCCAAAATACCCTCTCTTTCAATGCTCTCCTTGACCAGTATTTCAAAATGGTCAAGCTGAGTCATTTAGCAGCAAATAAATTACATTTCTTTCTAAAATTCCATGCTTTGTAACTTTTCCCCCACCTGAAATAATTGCAGCTCTCCACAAGACAACTCTTCACCTAAATAAAAGGTCAGGGACTTTCCATTTCATCTCTCACAAATGAGAATACTCTGCTCTGGTTTTAGTTTCCTGCTGCAGCAAGAACAGTTACAACAGAAGCTTCTTTTCAACAACTTTCCTAACCATATCCTCCCACTGCCACGTAATGGTGCCCTTCCAGGCCTGGGCAGTGGGAGGTGACTGGAGCAGTTTTGTCCTGTGAATCATAGGACAGCGTGGTGCATGCTCTGCTGGCCTGAGGCTTAAGATGGAAGGAGCCTCCTATGGGATGTGTCATCGCCTGCTAAGTTATAATGCATTCATTGAGAGCCTCGGGACAAAACCCCCTGAGTCACCATGAGGGAAACAAAATGATGGCAAGACAAACCCCACAAAATCTCTGGTGTAAGCAGCTCACTACCTACAAAATCTCCAGGTTGGAGTTCACTGAAGCATTGTGGCTTTTTTTCTTTTTCAATACTTCTCCACCCCATTATGGGATTAAAGTCTACCATTTGAGTACTTTTAAATGTGAGAAGTGTTTAAATGGCATTATCACTGAAGGCTGTGGGATGTAGGCACAGAATGTAATTTAAAAATCAGGCATTACAAATCACAATCAGTACTTTCCATCATGAGATGAGCTCAGTTCTAAATACGAACCATTCTAGACCGAGCCGGTTTGGCTCAGTAGATAGAGTGTCGGCCTGCAGACCAAAGGGTCCCGGGTTCAATTCTGGTCAAGGGCATGTACCTTTGGTTGCAGGCTCCTCCCCAGCCCAGGCCCTGGTGGGGGCTCATGCAGGAGGCAACCAACTGATGTGTTTCTCTCACATCGATGCTTCTCTCTGTCTTTCCCTCTCTCTTCCACTCTCTCTAAAACTCAATGGAAAAATATCCTCGAGTGAGGATTAACAAAAAAATAAAAATAAAATATGAACCATTCTACCTCCCTAGTTAAACAAACAAAAAGCATTATGTAGATGATAGATAAATAGATAGATATATGATAGATAGATAGATAGATAGATAGATAGATAGATAGATAGATAGATAGATGATAGATAGATAGATAGATAGATAGATAGATAGATAGATAGATAGATAATGAATAGATAGATAAGAGAGACACAGACAGAAAAAAAGGAGGTGGGGATGGGGAGAGGGACATATATCCATATCATAGCTTCTGAATTCTATTATGTACCTCTTCTCAGTCTAAGCTCTAGAAGCAAAACTATAATTTCTAAGTTATTATGAGCCAGATCCTTTCAGATGTTCCTTTTTAAACCAGCACACCCCTTTGTTCTTTAGTTGCTTCCATTCATCAATTAGCAATAAATTCTGCCTTTAATCTTCTTGTAAAATTTACATGGTGAACAGCCCCCTTAAGAAAATTACAACTGAATTGTTTTAAGACCTAGTAATACTATTATTTTCATTATATAGGATACAATGAGAAGTTGAGGGAAAATAAGCCAGTTAAAGATAAAAGAGACTAGGGCAGTTGGCAAGGCATCATGCAGATCTTACTTAAGGCAAGTGTGTGAAAGTTTTTCTAATGAGTTTTCAATAGAACAACTTTTATCCTAGCATCAAGTAACTCAGTACCCGCAAGCTATCATTTCTCCCTGATTAACAATTGCTACCCAAGGAGTCACTGCTTGCTGACTACACAAACAGGAGAAAAATAAGGCATAAAATGAAAAAGTTCAATGTTAATTAAAAGAAACATAAACAAGGACATTAACACAACCAAGAAACCAAAGACCAGAAGTAAAAACCCAAACCTATCAGTACTCTGCTCCTTAGGAAGTGACAACCTATTAGCATCCCTCAAGGGAATGAGCCCACTGTGGTGGAGTCATTAACACACACAGAGTGAAAATGTACATGCCTCTTAGTTTTAGTTGGAGCCAAGGAACAAACTATTAATCAAGAGTAAAAAGCAGTTGTTCTTCTATGTTAAAATTACAACAAAAGCAGAAAAGAAGCTGGACAACAAATGTAGATATTTTTCCTGTTCGGGCTTTTTACTATTTACAATTTTATTATGGCATTAAAGGTAACAAAGTCAAGGCCTATTAAGAAGTAATTATAATATTCTTCTGCCATGAAAGAGTCATTTTCAATGTATTCTTTCTCCTTCATAGTCAAGGTATATTAGGGAGACAGAATCACACCAGCCCCTTCAGCTGAGTACCTTTTTATTTAAAATATTTTCACTCTTTTGCAGTTCATCCCACTTTAAAGAAGAAATTTTAAGATATCACCTGAAGAAGAAGAATTTCTATTACAAATGTTTGTTTGGCGAAGAAAAGAAAAAAGGCAAAATGAATTATTATAATTTTGGAATTAGTCATACCTGGATTCAAATTCTGTTTTGGCCACTTTCAGATTTTGTGACCTTGAGGAAGTTATTTAAGCCTTTTGAATGTCATGTTCATGGTCCATATAAGTATAACAATTGAAACCCACACTACAGGGCTACAGTGCAGACTAAATGATGGACTGATGGTCAGCATAAACTAAGCACCACACCTGGATCAAAGAAGGTTTTCCTTCAATGCTAGATTTTATTTTTACTTTGTTTTACCCTGTAATCTAGTAAGCAAGCACTTGGTTTTTTAGGAGACTTGGATTTTACTAATGCTACAAAACTATTTCATTTAAAAAAATGGACTCTTCCCCCTTGTGCACTGTTGGTAGGAATGCAGATTTTTGCAGCCACTATGGAAAACAGTGTGGAGGTTCCTCAAAAAACTAAAGATAGAACTGTTTTATAACCCAGCATTTCTGCTTCTGGGTATATATTCAAAGAAATCCAAAACACAAATTCAAAAGCTTATATGCACTCCTATGTTCACTACAGCATTATTTATAATAGACAAGATATGGAAGCAACCTAAGTGTGTGTCAATAGATGAGAGGGTAAAAAAGCTGTGATACATATATACAATGGAACATTACTCAGCCATAAAAAATGAAATCTTACCATTTATGACAGTATAGATGAATCTAAAGGGATAACTGAAATAAGTCAGACACAGAAAGACAAATACCATATGATTTCACTTATATGTGGAATCTAAAGGACAAAATTAATGAACAAATAAAATAGAAACAGACTCATAGATGCAAAGAAGAAACTGATGGTTGCCAGAGAAGAAGGGGGCTAGGGGACTGGGTAAAAAAGGTGAAGGGATGAAAAAGTAAAAATTGGTAGTTACAAAATAGTTGCAGGGTTGTAAAAGTACAGCATTGGAAATATACTCAATAACACTGTGATCAATATATGTGGTTTCAGGTGTGTACTGGAAGTATGGGGAGGGGAAGACACTTTGTAAAATATTTGATTGTCTAACCATTATGCTGAAACTAATCCTACATAATAAAAAGGTAATATGTAAATTACCATCACTCTGCTACGCCCACGATTGGGCCAGCAGGAGACACAGGGGGCGGGACTCGGGGTGGCTGGGGTGGTGATTGGGCCAGCAGGACGCTGAGCTCGCGTCTGCGCCATGGCTGTGCTGCAGCACAGACGGGCCTCTGGGGCAGCAAGCCGGGTGTTTGGAGGTTTGGAGGCGGTGCGGGTGGGCAGGCTCCCGGCGGAGGAGTCTGGCAGCAGTTGGGCCGCAGGAGCGTGTGGCGGCGGTGTCCCGGTGTCCGCAGAGGACGCGGGTTTCCACGAAGGCAGAGGAGGCAGCGGTGGCCCCAGCCTTCCTGGGCAGTGCACTCCCACAGCCAACGTCCCACGGCCAGCCAACCTCCCGCAGCCAGCCAGGCCGACTGGTCCAATTAGCCCAATTGCTGGCCAGGCCGAGGGACCCCACCCATGCACGAATTCGTGCACCGGGCCTCTAGTACAAAATGATGTTGAATGTAAACTGTAATTGAAAAATATATTTTTTCTAAAAATGAACTCTTCCCAGGATTATTATTCTGCATTTGCTCTGGCACAGAATGAGAGGAGCCTCTCCTAATTCTCAGGACACTCAAGTGCAGTACAAGATTTAATCTTTAGTTTCTGTGTCCAGACATAAGCTCTTCCATGGCCTTCTGTAAGGTCAAATGAACGTTTCAAACCTTACATCCTGGGGTTTGAAATTCTTTTCACCCTGATGCTTCCTTCTTCAAGTACACATGAGCTTCATCATGAAACAACACTTTTCCAGCAAGAAGTTAATTGTAATACCCACTCTCAGTTGCTAGCACTAAGCAACCACCACATTTCTCAGCAAATCTTAAAGGCCCTGAGTGTAGAGAAAGGACAAGCAAAGAATCTTGACAGACAGAAGAAAATTCACCTCGGTTCACCATGATCCCCATGATTACTCAAAAGCTGCTCAGAGCTTGATTGCTCTAATCGAAGCCTGTGCTGAATCACTGCCATTCATGAGGTACCCATCTGGCACCTGAAATTAGATTTTCTTTCCTCTTTATTCATAATGATGATGAGGGATAGAGGCACATAACAGCAAAACCCTTAAAGATTATTTTTCTAATAGATTAATTTCTTAGTGAAAATGGAAAATGGCAGTTTCTTCTCTAAGGATCTTGCTATCTTTTATCACCCAATGGTTTATTAGCTCAATTTTTCAAAATGGCAATGACACTTGAAAAGCTGGAGTTTCATCTTTAAAAATCTCTTTAATTCACTGAAGAAGTAATATAAACTAAAGCATATAAATGACAAAATAAAACAAAATTTAATGTCTGAAATCTAAGTAGCTAAGGGAAAGAGACTTAGGATTAAAAGGATCTTTAAATTTCTAGCTCATCTGAAACCCTGTCATAAAGATAAGGTCATACTATACCACACCATACCAAACCAAACCAAATAACACCATACCATATCATGGATATCGTTATTGGTCATCTTATTCTTAAATGGTACTAGGGAAAAAGCCTTTTAGCCTAATTATTCTATAGTGAACATATGCTGTTTGTATTATAAACTTTAATTAACAAAAATGTATATAAAATTATATCTTTAAGTATAGTTTGCAGATAAGGACCAAAGTTGTAGGAGGAAAGAATGATCATGGAATTCCTTAGTCAGGAATGGGGTGATGCTTTTAATGTGTAAGATGATGCAGTCTAGCCATGACTAGATGGGAGATAGAATATTTCAGATTGCTAACATACATGCCCTGGTTGCTATAAAAAAAAATGAAGCAGGATTAGAAATGCAATCATAATTATAGAAATTCAAATGTACAGTCCTTACAGCTAGTTCTCCTGAGTACTAACAAAGTCAATGAAAGCAAGATATCTTAAAAATAATAGATTATTAACATGTTTATAAAAATGTACAATATTTAAGTTTGCTAATTATTTTTCCTTAAGTGAGCATTAGCTTACACATTTCAGATGCAAAGTTTCATGGACTGAATTAACTGTATACAAATGCACTTGCCAAGACATGTTTCTGTAAATTAAAAGATGAGGGCAAGCAAACTGTGTGACCTGAGCAGGCAGGAAGTCTTCGGGTTCCATATGCCCCCTACACCCCCCGTCCACCCCTCCACCCCCCGCCCAGCCTTCGAGATCCTTGATCACGCCGAACTTGGCCCAGCTCTGTCCACAGGATCAATTCGATTCCCAATCAGCAGAAATTTAAATAGCTCTATATTGATAGGCATTTAGAGAGAGGAAAAGGAAAACAGACATCTGGGTGGCTGCTTTTTTCCAGACATGGTGTTATTATCTTATATCAATTATTCCAGTTAGTTTTTCAAAATCCGTGGAGTAGGTAGCATCCCCCATTCTGCAGATGAGAAAACCAAGCCTAAGACAAATAACATGATTTTCCAGAAGTATCACAGCTAACAGGTAGAGATTCAAATCCATATCTCTCTGGCTCAAAGTCCCTGCCCTTTTTGAAAGGCTGTAAGGATGAATCTGATTTTGTCACTCTGTAGCAATTTGGAGGTGGGGTGGCTTAGAGGTTAATCAAACCCACTTTTGAACCGGGATGCCTGCATTGAAATCCTCACCCTGCCACTGGTTAGATGTTTGGCCCTGAATATGCTTCTCAACTTTTCTGTGACTCAGTTTCTCCCACGTAAAGTGGGAGTGATAAGTATTGATCAGAGTTAAGATATATAAAGGACTTAGGACTTTCCTGACATAGAGTTTCAATAAGTGTTAACTATCTTTGTTATTATTCGTGGGGGTTTTGTGGCCACTTTGTGCTCCATTTTCTACAGCTTGTCTTTGTCTTGTTCCCCGCCTTCCTTAGCTTTCTCTCTGACCGCTCCACAGATGCAGTTCTGATTCCCAGCTCAGGGCTGGGCCCCGGCTGCTGCCAGGCCTTCCTGAGGTCAGCTGCACACTGGCTGCCTAAAGCGCCAAGACAGCCTAAACTCAGGCTCTGTCTTCCTGTGCTATGCCAGCCTGTGGGGTGCCACCTGAGAGCCTTTGTAGGACCTTGGCTGTGCCACCCACCACTTGTCACCCACCTCTCAGTACACTGCTTTGCTTGCAAACTGTCAAGACATCCTTCTCGCTCTACCAGTGGCACCTGCCCTCCCCTCATAACACATCTAGTTTCCAGATTCTGCCAGCCCAACGTTGGAAAATACTTCCAGTCTGACCCACCATTGTCCACTGAGCTTACACTCACAGAGGAAGACTAAAGAGAAAGTTTCTTGGGCCCCTTCCAATCTCCAGAGTATCTCAAAAGGCAGAAGACGGTGCACGGTGGGAATTTTCAATGCACTTTACTATCAAAATTGGACAAAGTGCACACTATTTAATTCATGCCATTAAGTGAGGTATCACCAAACATGTGTGATTCTGTGCAAAGAAATTCTGTTGGAGTTTCCTTGAGAAAATACTGTCTTCTGCATCCTGACCCTCTCAGCTTCTTTTCTTTCTATCAAAAAAACCCATCATTAATGGGCTCAGTGCACTTTGTTGGATTCATCTCACCAAAAAGAGGATTTGCAGTGTGACCCTTGATTTGAAATCACCTGCAGATCTAGCATTGCTTTTGCCACCTTTAATCTTATGTTAATAAGTACTTAACAGTGCCTCAGAGGTTCAGATCCTTCCAGATTATCTTTAATGCTACAGGCATCTCCCTCAAGGAAATAACAAAGTGTTTTCCCTTACACCAGGCTGCACAGAAAAATAAAAGATTCTGGTGCATCAAAGGAGAGATTTCGCACCCTTGGCTAGTGCCCTAGAAATGGAATAATAAATTCTTTGGCCCTATTAGTCACTCAAAGCTTCCTGTATTTTGTTTTAAAACTTCTAAATATCAGCATTTTCATTTTTATTTTTGAAGATGAATACTTTGTATCTACACTATGCCTTTCACCCAAAATTCTCAAAATTATACAAAAATTTCAAAATGTGGAAGTGGGTTTTCAAATAATAAAAAGGAAGCAAAATCTTCCAGTGACTCCTCAAAAATGTATCTGTACACAAGATACTAGCACATAGAGCTGATATTAGATGGAAGGAATTACTGTTGGATAAACACATTTTACTCTCTGTCCTACAATGATGTCATGGTTCTAGCAGCACTCAATAAATATTCACGATAAAAAGCCAAGAATTTGCTGAGCATTTCTTAATGGTGCAGCATCTACTCTAGAAAGTATTGTACGGATAAAACAAACATGTATATATGACATAAAATTCTTTAAACACTATCCTGTTTAGAGACTGAGACTGACACTATAAACAATTAAAGAATACAAGTCTATAATTAGTGCTTAATAAATTGTGTGGTACAACTAATAAGTTTAAAAGTAATTAAGAAAAGAAAAATGAGAGAAGCTATTGTAGGCTAGGGATGTGAAAAAAACCCACAAAGTATGTAGTTTTTAAACAGACCTTAAAAAGTGATAAGGGTATGGATGGACAGAAAAGAAAGGGAATGGCATTCATACCTGAAAGGAACATAAGGGCAGAGACTAAAATAAGTATATAATAGCGGAACGATAGAAAGAAAGATTTTTTTCTACTGGAACTGAGGATTTGTTGCAGAGAATAGAAGGAAATGATCTTGGATAATTAAGTGGAAAGGAGACTGTGTGAGGCATTGAGTGCCAGTTGGGCTTGATCCAGTAGGAAACAATACAGAATCTTAGCAATTCAATGGCAAGGCAAGGCCCTGCTTTAAGACATATATCCAGCCCTAGCCAGCTTGGCTCAGTGGATAGAGCATTGGCTTGCAGACTGAAAGGTCCCGGGTTCGATTCTGATCTGTGGGCTCGATCCCCAGTGTGGGGCGTGCAGGAGGCAGCCGATTCATGATTCTCTCTCATCATTGATGCTTCTATCTCTCTCTCCTTCTCCCTTCCTCTCTGAAATCAATAAAAATATATTTAAAAAAATAAGTATATCCAGCCAACAAAAGATGAATAAAATGAGAAGTGATCTAATTTATTGGTTGGTTTGTATTTTATATAAGTCCTTATTTTATATCATAAATTGGAAAGATCAATTCTTCTCATATTATTTCTGAAACCTGGGTAATTTCAAAGACATTCATAATCTTGGTTCAAATGGGAATAATAGCACATTTGTTACATTATTTTTATATAATAATTAAATTAGATTATGTATGAGAAGTGGTTAGTATATAGGAAACACTAAGCATCAATTCTCTCCCCAATAAGCTATTTCAATTTTCTACAAATATTCAAAGATGAGTTCTAAAATAAATTCAGATATTTAGAAAAAGCTGTCACAGGGAGTGTCTAAGAAGTTATAAAACAATTAACTTTTTAATTAATCAATCAGTGGTCTGATCTTATTTCAGCATAATCATATAGACCTAGAACTATTGCTCATTCAAAATGGCTTCATAAATGAATAAGTATACTGCATTTTGGCCCCAAATTTTAGTGGGGTAAGAACTTACAGCATCTCTGCTACATTCATGTAGACTTAGATTAAGAAATAGATATAGCAAGTATAGGGTTTCTATCTATTCATTTGTTCTTTCAGAAAAACATTTATTGAACATCTACTAAGTGCTTAGCTTTAGTTCTATATCAGTGAACAACAAGATAAAATTCCTTCACTCATTTACCTTATATTCTAGAAGAAGACAGAATAAATTAATATATAAATAATATAAAGAAAACAAACAATGAGTAAAATATGTATTACGTGAAATGATCATATGTGTGCAAACAAAAACAGAACATGTATGCAAAAAAGGTATTGCAATTTTAGATAGAATTGTTAGCATTGGTAGCTAGATATTAATAAAGAAAGGGAACAAAGGAATCAAGCATAATATACTAGGGAGGTGAATCGGACAATTAGCCTGTTTCTTTAGGAAGCTACAGCTTCACACACTCCCCAGGGGATTTCTGCATCCTCTGCCCTTGGAACTAATCCCTAAAGTGGACAGGAAGGATCATTTCTGATCATTACCAGGAGGAGGAATAACAACAGCAAGAGAAATTCCTTCGCTGGGCACATGCGCAGTAGAAGCCAAGATGATGCAGGAGGAGGATCTTCTACTATGAGATATGTGCAGTAAGAGTTAAGATGGTGACCACAGAGGCCTGTCTGTATAGTCTAGGAAAAGTATTGGATTGGATAAGAGACACAGAACCCCAGAAGATCTAGGAAATGTATTGGTTAGGGAGAGGACACAATGCCAGCCCGTAAAACATTGGGAAGTTGATTGCTTAGTTTGAAAGAGGGCCTGGTCCTTCCCAAGCCCGAGATAATATAATTCAAGCTTAACAAAGAACTCTTTCTTTCATTCGAAACATGCACTCATTCCATTTGTTCACGTGTTCTCTCTCCATAGCAGCCATGCGGCCCTAGCAGCCAGGAGGGCGCCAAGCACGGGCCTGGGCAGAGTGCCAGCCAAAGCACAACCAGGGACAGACTAAGCTAGCCAGATGAGGACAGGGACTGAACTGGACTGAACCAATGGCACAGAATTGGTGGGCCCTGGCCTTTGTTCTGGGCTTGATGAAGACAAAGCTGGACTTTCGCCACGGCAGGATGGACATGATGAGACACTGGGAACGCAGGGACAGTCCTTTGATTTTGCGTCTACAATAGACCTTACCACTAAATCTTATCCTCCCACATGTGGGTCCCTGGAATGCTTTCCTTGTGACTCTGTGAAAAGACTCCATTTCTACTGACAACAGAATGGCCAGAAAGAGATGCTCTGAAAATATAACATTTGAATAAAAGCCTGAAGGATGTGTGGGAGGGAGCCTGGTAGGTGTTGAGCAGTGCCTTGGTGTGTTAGAAGCAGAGTCAGGGCAGCCGGAGCTGCGTGAGCCAGGGAAGAGGAGCTGAGATGGATGCAGAGAGGTACAGTGTCCTTAGGCCAAGCAAATCTCTAGAAACATGGCCCCTGGCAAAACAGAAGAGAGCAGCAAGGCAGTGGCTGGAGCTTACAGGACACAGAAATCACAAATGTGGGAGAAAATGGCACAAAGCTCCACCCTGGTGAAGGGACCAAAATTCCGCCCCCCGGAAGCTGTTTTCGGGGATACCGATTTTAAGTTGTTTATTAAGAAACAACCCTTGACCCTCCTCCCTTTCCTGCCCAAAAGATTCAGTGAAAGCTGCTTCAGGAAGGAGAGCGAGCTGAGGATGCTGCTTTAGACTCTTTTGAATTAAGTATGGTAAACAAGCAGGCTTCAGTTAGGTGCCTGTTAGCTGGATAACCCCTGTGCCCCATTGTTTGTGAGTCACCTAGCAAGGATGTGTCTGTCCCCTTATGTTCTGCTCTTCCTCAACTACGTGTAAATCACCCATTCTTACTTCTGAAATCTAAGACTCCATTCTCCTCCCTTTTTCCTTTGTCCAAAATGTCTTATTTACCCAATGTTGCCACACTGTCTTTGGAATTCTCATAGAACAATGACACCTTGTGAATTCCGCATGCACATGTTTTAATCTTTGATTGTCCCCTGTTAGTCTCTGTTAATTTGGTTATTATCCCAGCCAAAAGCATTTAGAAGGTGGGCAGAAAAATATTCATGCTTTTTTAGCCCCTACACTGGCAATAACCAGGTTTACTCTTCCACTGCTGCCTAATTTTATTTTATTTTATTTTTAATATAATTTTATTGATTTCAGAGAGAGGAAAGGAGAGGGAGATAGATAGAAACACCAATGATGAAAGGGAATCATTGATCGGCTGCCTCCTGCAGGGCCCCCCCCCCCCCACTGGGACTGAGCCGAAACCTGGGCATGTGCCCTGACCAGGAATCGAACTGTGACCTCCTGGTTCATAGGTCAATGCTCAAACACTGAGCCACGCTGGCCGGGCACTGCTGCCTAATTTTATTTTATTTTATTAATTTATTTTATTTTTTTAATTTCTTTATTGATTAAGGTATCACATATTTGTCCTCATCCCCCCATCCCCATCCCACACCCCTCCCCACACATTCCCCCCACCCCTCTGTTGTCCTTAACCGCTGGTTAGGCTCATATGCTTGCACACAAGTCCTTTGGTTGATCTCTCCCCTTTACCGCCACCCTCCCCTACCCTCCCTCTGAGGCCCGACAGTCTGATCCATGCCTCCTTGTTTCTGGGTCTGTTCTTGTTCATCCATCTATGTTGTTCATTATTTCCCCTAGATGAGTGAGATCATGTGAGCTGCCTAATTTTAAATGGCTCCCTCCAACACCCAGATTCAGAATCCCCTCTCCCATAGTATACTAACATGCAGCAACAATGAGAGATAGAATAAAGTAAAATCATAGTCATGGAGCAATCATGAATGCATCAAAGTGCAGACCACGAACTGGCAACCGTACCAGGTCACCCTTTAAGAACCACTCTCCCAGAACTGATAGGACACTACGCAGCAAGCAGGAGGTGCCAACAAGGGCAGAAGGTGTCAGGAAGGACAGATGGTGTCTGCAGGAAGCCTACTTCACGGGGGCTGGGCAGCATGAAAGGTGAAAAAAAAGGCAACTCGAGGTTTATAAATTAAAACTGATTTCTGAGCTCTTCCCCTCTCCTTTCCCACCACTGATGGAAAGCCAAGCTGGATGGACTCTCATTTCACTGACTACCTGTAAGAAAAATCTGTGCTAAAAACCTCCATTTTATTTCATTAGTGTTAGTGGCCTGGGTACCTGGTTTGCTCCTTCTTGAATACTAGAATCCTTATTCTTTAATTAATAAGGAAATTCCTAATGATATGTAGCCTCCCATTTCCCAGAGACAACTAAGGTAATCATACTGTTGAAACAGGAAAAGCATCATCTTGTCATTGTTTTCTCTCTGGGTAACGATGGGGATTTTGGAAAAGCTTCCTGTTGACAATTTTGGCACTCACCTAAGAAACAAAAACACTAGAATTCTGTCAGCATAGCAAACTGCCTATTGTTGTACGGCATTCAATAAAGGAACAACTGGAAATGGTAATGTCACAGGATGATAAAATGTCACCATTATCTTATGGCAATTTTCTCACCCTCATTCTAGGGGAGGATTTTTTTCCCCTACAATGCAGTTTGTAAATAGCATTTATTTCCTGGATGTATTTGGAGGTTACTGCACTTAAATTGGCAGATGAGAGAAAGCTAGAAGAAGGAAGAATAAGAAAGCTAGGGAGAGAGGGAAAGAGAGAAGGTGAGAAGTGAGAGAGAAATTGAGGGAAACAGAGGGGGAGAGAGAGACTGACCATGATTGCAGCTACACTGGTTGTGTTTGTTAATTATCTGATGAAGTGTTTGCTTTAAGTTGGGGACTTCCCTAAAATAATTACCTTACTTGAGAATTTAATAAAAGTATCATAACATGATCAGAAGCCTTGCTGAGTAAGTAAATTACTTAGTTGTAAGTAATTGCATTGCTATTTTGCAGCTAAGATAAAATACATTCAAAACAAAGAAAATGCACAGCCGTTCAGGCTTATTTTCCTGGGTGTGAATTACAAGTGCAAATTTTGAGATCCATTTTAAGTTAGAATCCACAAATGTCAAAGTAGCGAAGTTGGGGGGGGGAAATAAATGCTGCCAGTTTCCTTAACTACTCAACAAACGAACCCAATCGATGTTAACTCAACCTGAGACCATAGAGTTTTAGTAAAATTGCTAACTGTGGCAAGTTATAGCAAATGTTAGGGATTGTTAAAAATCCAATAATTCTGGCAAAGAGAAACTGAGAACTGAAAAAGAAAATTGTATGTAAACCCTCAAGCTTTTCACTGAACCTCGATAAAGAGATGTTACTTTTGTTGGAAAGACAGTTTTTTAACCTGTTTTTAAAAACAAAAATACAGCCTCATCCTACCTAATAAAATGGTAATATGTAAATTACCATCACTCCGCTACGCCCACGATTGGGCCAGCGGGAGGCGCAGGGGGCGGGACTCGGGGTGGCCGGGGTAGCCGATTGGGCCAGCGGGACGCTGAGCCAGTGGCGGCACGAGCTCAGCGTCTGTGCCATGGCTGTGCTGCGGCACAGAAGGGGCCTCTGGGGCAGCGTGCTCACGACCCGCCGCGGACCATCAAAAGCGGGGGAGCTGGGTGCCTGTCCGCTCCGGCACCAGGCCTTTCAGAGGCTTCTGAAAGGCCTGGTGCACCAGTGGACAGGCACCCAGCTCCCCCACAATCGAAAGCGAAAGCATGTAGGGGACCCTACACGTGCATGATTCAATCATGCACTGGGCCACTTGTAAAATTATAAAATCAAACTTAAATTGGAAACAGCAAAGTAACAAAACACCTAACAAATACATTAAGTTCTTAAGACAGGGTAAACAAAACTGGATTCCATCCAAGAGCAAGTTAAATCACTCTAGATTACTCCTAGTATTTATCAGAAGACTATAAGGCCTATTCCCACAAACAGAAAGATCTGTGCATTGAAAAGAGATACACACACCCCCAAAAAGGAACCCGGGAGCTCTTTTGTAAGTGTCTAAGGAACCAACTTGATTGTTTCAAAAACCAGTTCAAATCCCCCTGCAAGCATTTCATGACACAGTATTATTTTTATAGAGTTTTTTTTGTTGCTGTTGTTTCTTTCTTTTACAGAAAAACTAGATTACAATGCACGTATTTCTAGGCGACTAGAGTGACAGGGAGAGTTACAGGGGGGCCTGGTGACCAAGACCAGTTTCACGTCGGTGTTTCTAAGAGCTTCGTTTCTGAGGTTCCTTGTTCACCGCAGCTGGAAGGCCAGGTTATGGCAAGTAGCCTAAGCTGAGAAGTGACCCAGCCACAGGCGGGCAGTGGTGCGGGGCTAAGGCTCCAGCAGGGCACAGCCAGCAGGCGGGCCGAGCTCACCAGGCACTTTTCTTCCAACTCTGCGCTGAAATCCCCAAAGCCAGTTACTCTGCTAAAATGACAGAGGAGCCCTCAGGCAGCCAGACAATCCTGCAGACCAACAAGCAAACCGTCATTCTGGAAACACTGCGCCAACGTGATTCTCGCACTCAGAGACTAACAGCAGCCGGGGCGGCATGTCTCTTCCTGGGAGGCTGAGACAGTTATGGGTGGACTCCCTCACTTCTGGGAGTCCTATTTGAAAGCCCACCTCTTCAGCCCTTCCGGTGCTTTTACAATTCTTATGAACAAGCTAGAGGAAGTGTACGCCACCCAGTTTCTCCAGAATTTGCCCCATTGACAATAGGATAAAAAAAAAAATCTTTTTTTAATAACCCATAAGGCCATACGTCATGTAGCCACTACTTCCCAGGCTAGCTTTATCTCTTGCCAGTTTCCCCTTTACACATTCACACACTGACAAGCCAGTCCTCTCTGTGCTCCTGTCCTTGTCACACATTCCTCTGTATTCCTGCATCTTCCGCTCCCTATTCATGTCCCTGCAGCCTTCACAGGCTCTTCCAGAAACATCTATTTAGGCATCTATTTGTAGGCACCGCAGGACTTAAGGCTCAGCACTTTTAGAATACGGTATTGCATTAGAATTTTTGTTTTCATGTTCACTTTTCCACTATAATTGACATTCGTTGAGGGCATGAGTAGTGAATTTTTCTTGGTTTCTCCAAGCCTATCAGAGTATATGATACACAAATGAACAGAATGAGAATTAAACTCTCCCTCAATTTATGAAATATTACAGAGGCCTCAATGCATCTCCCTCAGCTCCATCTCCTGGGAGAGCTAATAGGATAAGAAATAAAATGTTTCTGCTTTGAGAAGACAGTACATACATGTGAAAACGTGATTAATATCACTTCTAACATAGCTTAGGGAATGCTCTTCAACACCACACAGCACCATCACATAAAGCCAAGGAAACTTCAACTATTTCCTCAAATCCACACAACCTCAATTCTGCCCTTCTAGTCTTTCTAGTCTTTCCCTCAAATTCATGGAAAGAGAACAGTCTACCCTAACAACCTCTCTCCTGCAATTATCAATGCTTTCTATTTTGTATGCTTATGTAATTTATAGAGTTCTTTTTTAAACCAGATTTAAATGGAGGTATCCCACATTTGTTATCTGGGACTAAGGTGGCGGGCACAGAGAACTCTTACCAAACATAATACAAATGAGTTCAGTTCAACTACCAAACCATTTTAGTAAGACTTTTTTTTTTTTCCATAATTTGAGAATAGTTAAATTTTACTTGTTAGTGCAAAAGTGCAAATAAAAAATAAAAAAACTAAAGAAAAACAAACAAAACAAGCAAACAAAAAAGTGCAAATCACAAAGTATAAAAGAGCGATGTTAGGGGGATACCACACTATCATGGTGTTTATGGGTATTTTACCATGGCACATGGTCCTCAGCAACTAAATAGAAGACCACTGCTCCTAATGATCCTCAATATTTACTTAGAAGAGAGAAAATACCACATTCCAACCTGGAGTTGGACATAATAGAAGACATTAAAATCTCAAAGTGCTGAAGGAAAAAAGAAAACCTCTGGAGCAGACTCTTTAAACCCCAGAGTCCTCAGGGCCATGCAATACTTAAACTTCCTTCCTCCAAAATGCACAGAGTGAGCAAGGCCATCATCTGAGGCAGTTATTGTTATTGCATCTCTACTTCCTCTCTCCTTCATGCCACTCTCAGCATGATCTCCTGTGAGCCAACATCGACCCAACATTGCTACAAGAAAAAAGTCCTTAATTTCAGATTTTAATATCCAAGGTAGGCTAACTGTATTCCTCAGTCACGATTGATGGGAGGAGAGCGGTATGATTCAGTCCTCCGCAGCAGTTTCTATGATTCATCAGTGACCAAGTCTAGAACTGGCAGAATTTAGCATTAGCCCTTTTAATCTTGGTTGGAAGTGCTGTTTAGAGACAATGATTCCTGGTATACACACAAGAAGACGCAAAAAACAAAAATGAAAAACAAACTAACAAACTGGAAAATCCTATTAGGCTGAATAGATAAGGAATTTTAGAACAGAGATGAAGATTACTTGCCACTATTCCTGTCAGTTATCCTTATTGTTACCTATAAGGATTCATTTTATTTCCTATATATGTTGTATGACCTCCAAGAAGTTAATTTTATATAAAAACTAGAGTCCTGGTGCACAGAATTCATGCACTGGGGGAGGGGGGGGGAGTCCCTCAGCCCAGCCTGTACCCTCTCCAATCTGGGACCCCCTCGGGGGATGTCCGACTGCCGGGATTGGGCCTAAACCGGCAGTCAGACATCCCTCTCACAGACCAGGACTGCTGGCTTCTAACCGCTCACCTGCCGGCCTGCCTGATTACCCCTAACTGCTTCTGCCTGCCAGCCTGATCACCCCCTAACCACTCCCCTGCTGGCCTGATCACCCACAACTGGCCATCTTGTGACAATGTGGGGCTGGCCATCTTGTGATGATGTGGGGGTGGCCATCTTGTAACAATGTGGGGGTGGCCATCTTGTGATGATGTGGGGGCAGCCATCTTGTGGTGGCCATCTTGTGACAATGTGTGGGCGGCCATCTTGTGATGACATGAGGGTGCAAGGGCTACCTAGGCTTTTATTAATATAGATTAACCCTGCACCTCAATTCTCATGCAAATCAGAATGCAAAAGTTAATAGAAAAGCAATTGATTTTGTTTTTATAATAAGGGCCCTTTATTTTTCAAGGAAGATAAGGTTTATTTAAATTACAAGTTTCCCTAGTGATTGAAAATATGATGTATCAAAGTCTTACTTGTGCCCACATTTTTAGGAATGTATCTTTTATCTAGTTCTTAAAGTGTGGTCCCTGGACAAGCAACAGCAACACATTACTAAGAACTTGTTGAAAATGGCAGTTTGGAGCCCCATTCCAGCTATAGCATTGCAAAGTCTGGGAGGTTGGGCCTAGCAATCTGTATTTTAACAAGCCCTCCAGGTAATTCTGATGCAAATGTTAAAGTCTGAGAACTATGGGTCCCCAGATAAATATTTTATGGATGGAAATAAGAACTGAAGAGGGAATGAGTTAACTGGGAAGAGCTGAATGCCAGGAATACTCCAAGTGGCAATGGTTCAAAAGCTATCATGTTATTTATTTGTGACATTTATCAACTGCCTAAATGATATTATTACAGCCATCATATTTCTATACTGATAGTAGAAAAACTTTGGAAAGTAAGGAGTTGAACACTGAATTACTAAAGCTAGATATTTTGGGGATAAAGATTTGGGAGATTTTGGGACCCATGTCTTACCATAAGGATCCACTCCCTGGATCAGTAGGAGGGAATTGAGGCAGAGCTTTGTTGGGGCGTGTGTAATATAGAGACCCACTTTTGAGAAAATCTAAGAAAGTCATGTCCAAGTAAGAGCCTGGAGCAGGATCTTAGGTTCCTGTTTTTTTCTTAGGCCTGCCATGACCCTCTCTAGGGATCCAGTTCTGAGAGCAGCAGAAAAAATGTTTTTGAGATCCCAATTACAGTTTCTCTTCAACAAATAAGCAATGTGTCTCTACCTTGTTGCAGGTATTTTCAAATAATTCTCTGATTGAGACTTCAAGAGCCAGCGCTTGTAAGTTAAGCATTTTCATTCCCTTTGTAGTGTCCATCTATTATTTGTGTCTGCCCAGCACCTATTTCCCTTCTCTTGGCAATAGCATATCTACTTCTTTGTGGGAACTGTTTTCTTCTTCATTTCATCCTGGGATTAATAACAATGGTCTTTCTGTCCCTTTTGTTCGCCTGGGTAGACGGATGACTCAGGACTACCTGGAGTTCTTCACTGATGATATATACTGAAGAGAACAAGACAGAGGGGCGCTTTCTTTTTTTCTTTTGAGATTCTCGGCTGGGGTGTTGTAAGCTGGGAGCTTGCTACATAAAACCTTTCTGCTGTCAATGAGAAGGAGGCCAACACAAAGAGGAAAGCAGAGATATGAGTGTCATGGTAGTGATTGGGCCCCTGTGATGCTGTATGCTAACAAAAGATTAGGTAGCTTTTCTGATCCTAGGAGCCACCCTCCTTCCAGGTCACCCTTTCTTGCTTGAGCTAGATTTATTAGTTTTCTGCTAATTGCAACTGAAAAAGTCTTGACCATACTCTGAATATATGAATACCAAATGTGAATGACTAAAAAAACTTACAGGATTAAGTGCATTATCCAAGGTACATACTTAGTAACTGAAAAAGATAGGACACCAAGTTCTTCATAAAGTCCAATATATTTTCTGCTATAACACAGCTAGTTAACATCTTTAAAAATAAGTCTAAGATCTATCTAATTGAATGCATTATGTGGTGATTGAACTTTAAAATCACATATTGAAACAGAAACCATGAACCATAAAAGAAAATAATGATAATTTGGACTTCATTAAAATTAAGAACATCTGTTCATCAAGAGAAAGCATAAATATATTCATATATTTATCAGAATACATAAAGACAAATCAGTAACAAAAAGACAATTAATGGCCCTAACCGGTTTGGCTCAGTGGATAGAGCATCAGCTTGTGGATTGAAGGGTCCCAGGTTTGATTTCGGTCAAGAGCATGTACCTTGGTTGTGGGCACATCCTCAGTTGGGGGTGTGCAGGAGGCAGCTGATCAATGTTTCTCTCTCACTGATGTTTCTAACTCTCTATTCCTCTCCCTTCCTCTCTGTCAAAAGTCAATAAAATATATTTTTAGAAAAAGACAATTAATGGCTAAAATATTTGAACAGAATTTCATAAAAGAGGTTTCAAGGTTTCAAAAAGATCAAATATATGAAAAGGTACTCTGGATCATTCATTATTCATCAGGGAAATGAAAACTAAAACTATAATGAGCTCCTACCACACATTCATCAAAATGACTAAAATTAAAAACACTGACAATACCACATATTGGCACAAATGCAGAGGCACAAGGGCTCTCATACACTACTGATAGGAAGAAACATTAGTACTACCTCTTTGGGAAAACATTTGGCAGCAAGTACTTAAGTTACATTATGCCTACCTTATGAACATACAACCCTAATCCCAGCTATACCTACTAAAAAAAGAATAAGTACATATGTCCATCTATCCTATCTAATAATAGAGTAACATGTAAATTACCATCACTCCGCTACGCCCACGATTGGGTGGCGGGAGGCTGGGGGGCGGGACTCAGGGTGGCCTATCCGGCCATTGAGAGGCACGGATCCGCTGCCACTGAGGGGGGCTACCCTGCTGTTGAGAGGTGCAGGAGGCGGGACTCCCGCCCCCGGTGCCTCTCAATGGCCAGATCCGCAGCCGCTGAGGGGGCCTGCCGTGGACACCCAGCTGCGCCGCTCAACGGCAGGGTAGCCAGGTGTCCGCGGCAGCCCCCCTCAGCAGCCGTGGACCATCAAAAGCATGGGAGCTGGGTGCCTGTATGCTCTGGCACCAGGCCTTTCAGAAGCCTCCGCAGAGCCGGAGGCTTCTGAAAGGCCTGGTGCACCAGCGGACAGGCACCCAGGTCCACCGCGAAAAGCGAAAGCGTGTAGGGGACCCTACACGTGCATGATTCAATCATGCACTGGGCCTCTACTATATATATAAAAGCCTAAGTGACCGGCTGACCAGCCGACTGGCCAGTAGCTATGACAAACACTGACCACCAGGGGGGCAGATGCTCAATGCAGGAATGGAAACCACAGGCATGGAAACATGGAACAGACTGATGAATCTCAGAGGGAAGGGCACCAGTGGGGTCCTTCGGCCTGGCCAGCAGGGATCAGGCCAAAACCAGCTCTCCAACATCCCCCGTGGGGTCCCAGATTGCGAGAGGGCACAGGCCAGGCTGAGGGACCCCAGCAGTGCATGAATCCATGCACCAGGCCTCTAGTCAACTATAACAGCAGACATTCATAGTACCTGAAAAATATAAATAAAGCAAATACCCATCAAGAGGAAAATAATATTTCCAAAGAGTAGACTACTACACAGAAATAAAAAGCAGGCAAACCAAGCTGTGGTTAGAGACATGAGAATGCTGGTAATGGAGGAAAATTAACTGGGAAGAGACAGGAGGAATTTTTTTAATCTTGCTTTGTATCTTAGTCTAGGGCTAGGCGGTGGTTATACAAGTGCACACATACGTAAACATTTATTGAATTGTACTCTTAAGATTTACGTACTTTCCTATCTGTACATTATACCTGATTAAAGGGGGAGGAGGACAAATTAAGAAAATGCATATCCTAATTCTTTATGTGTTGTCATTTTAAAAGTTATCTTGAGGACTCAAAAATATAGGAACGCACAAGGGAAGAGAATTGAGATCATTTCTAATGGAGAGTCTGTTTGATACAACTGTGAAGTTTAGAAATCTGCTTGGATAAGTTGTTTAACACAAGAGAGTTTAGAACATATTTAAGTACTTCAGAGTTTTTTGGTGACAGGTTGTAATAAACTGATGAGCAGAAATAATTTACACATTGTTTAATCACCTTTCATGATCCAAGTTGAATTTATGTGCTCTTTGAAAATAGGGGAAAATAAAACTCATCCCATTCAGCTCACAAACCCTCCCTATGAGCTACATATACTGGTGAACTCTGTTTTGAGGAGAACTCTGTTATTAAATTACCTTTTCCCAAAACACTCTCAAATAATTATATTTTCTCTGTATTTCTAAGCTGCCTTGGAATAGCCCATAAATGGCAGAGCATTAATAAAATAGCATATACAGCAGTCTTACTATTTTTAGCTAATCATTAAAGTACAATAAACATGACAAAAAGCATGTCTTGGCAAATATACACACACACAAATATTATTCAATCTCTTTTCAAATCTCCTGCATGCTGACCTTATCAACCCAATTACACAGATGCACATTTCCAAAGCAACATTAAAAGCAGTAAACACAGTATTAAGAAAAATGGGCAAAGGTTTTCTTCCTGGAGATATCATTCTGGAGAAATGTTCTTACACTAAGTGTATGATTTTTGTCGATTTGTTTTGAGAAGTGACAATTGCTATCAGAATAATCTGTTGTATACTTCTTTCACTAACATAATCTAGCACCTACTGTTGAATATAACATTTTAGAACTGAAATGTTAGGAATAATTTGATTCTTCCTCATTCAAAAGGTAAGAAAACTGAGGGTTAGAGAGCATTAACTACTTGACCAA
The DNA here is from genome assembly GCF_027574615.1 of Eptesicus fuscus. Lineage (NCBI taxonomy): Eukaryota > Metazoa > Chordata > Mammalia > Chiroptera > Vespertilionidae > Eptesicus > Eptesicus fuscus. Next base: position 82,493,878 of record NC_072476.1, on the reverse strand, counting down.
GACAGACATTTGAGGAACACCTAATTTTCTTACAAATATAATTTAGAATCAGTCTGTGAGCTCTAAAGTATAACTGAAAGAAATTATATTTCACAAAGGAAATTTTGTGAAGAACCTACCATTTCTAGCCCATCTTCATTGATACACTGGCACAATCCTTGAGTTTACATCATGAAATACAGACCAGTGATTCTAATCATAAAAAATAATTGGGGTCTAAACTAATGCAGGGGCCCTGAAAATGACAAGGAAAGGATATTTTTCAAATATAAGTAATGGAGAAGGATGATTCCTGAGTTCCCTGGCTAATGATAGTCTTCAATCTTACATCCTACCTACATTCATTCATTGTTTTAATCATCCTTCAGAATGATCTTCCTAAAGCACAGGTTTCACCATCCAATAAAATCCTCATTGCCTATTTTTTAAAAATATATATTTTTATTGATTTCAGTGAGGAAGGAAGAGGGGGAGAGAGAAACATCCATGATGAGAGAGAATCATTGATCAGCTGCCTCCTGCATGCCCCCTACTGAGGATTGAGCCAGCAACCTGGGCATGTGCCCTGACCTGGAATCTAACTTGACCTCCTAGTTCAGTGGTCGGAAAACCGCGGCTCGCGAGCCACATGCGGCTCTTTGACCCCTTGAGTGTGGATCTTCCACAAAATACCATGTGCAGAGCGTACAGTGCGATTGAAACTTCGTGGTCCATGCGCAGAAGTCGGTTTTCGGCCTGAGCAAGTCTATTTTGAAGAAGTGACGTTAGAACACTCAAGGGGCCAAAGAGCCGCATGTGGCTTGCAAGCCGCAGTTTGCCGACCACTGTCCTAGTTCATAGGTCAATGCTCAACCACTGAGCCACACTGGCCGGGCCTCATTGTCTATTTTAATTGACTTCTCTAAAGGTAGATCAGACAGTAAGAGTGAAAGTCGTTTATTAGGACGACTTCTTAGGAGAAACAAGGAGCAGGAAGAGGAACAGGTGAAGGAAAAAAGCCAGTCGAGGCTGCAAGGTAAAGGCATGTCCACAGAGGATGACTTTAGCTTGGTAATGCAGGGAAGTCAGTGCTACTCAAAGTGTGGTTTGTAGATCCCTGTCGTCTGAGAGCCATGTGTTACTGGTCTATGATGGGATATGGTGCTTGCAGCTAAATCATTAAGCCTACTGTTTATTTCAGCTGGCATTTCTTTCAGAGAACTGTTTTGTTGTGAAGAAAGCAGTGTGTAGATTTATGTTCTGACACAAGCTCATTTTGCCCTAGTGAAAGGTTGCAGATTGGCTACTTTGAGTAGCACTAGTCACACCCAGAACTGTCCTAATCAGAAGAGAGGATGCTGGGTCATATTTATATTCCATCATCCCTCATCAGTGTATAAGGACTGTGCCCTTGAGGTGGTGGAGTGAAAATTCCTGGGCATTTCCAGATGACGAGGCGTGGGAGGAGTTAATGGCCACCTGAGAGCAGCCTGGCCACAAGGAGAAGCAAGTGCTAGCTGTTTGCTGGGAGTATAAGGCCACATCAGGGCATGTAAAAGTAATGGATCCCAAGGTGATAAGGGAAGAACTCTAGCATCATTGACTACATTTCCTAGAAAGTCCACACTTTGTCCTAGAGCATGATGCCTTGCTACATCAGGTCTCCATCTTTGCAGTTTCATTGCTAGTTACATCCTATTCCATTTTACCTCACTCTACACTAGAGGTTTTCAGTTTTGCTTACACATTCAAATGACCTGGGGAGTTTTTAGAATTACTGAAGCCTGAGTTCTATATTGAACTATCCCAAGTGTATTGGTCTAGTAAGGCCTAGACATTAGAATTTTTAAATTCACTCTTAGGTGATCCTCTTGTGCAGCCAAGATTGAGAACCACTACTATAAGCTTTTATAATAAACTAATTTCAACACCATGAGTTTGACATTGCATGGCTATGAACACCACAGAAATAGCCTTGCCCATCTATGTCTTTTGAAATCTAGTTGGCATTTGAACTGCTATTCATTCTTTAAGGCTCAATTCAACTGCCATTTTCTCAATTGCAATGATTATTAAACACATGATCAAAGTGTTCAACATACTTAGCACCTAACCAAAGTATAGTGAAATGTCCTTTTATACATTCCTGGTAGACTATACAGTAATTTAAACCCCCTAGAAAGCAATATGAATATGTGAATCCTATGCTTTGAAGTAGAACATTTCTGAAACTCTAGTATAAGGAAATTATCCAAAATACTAAAGAAAAAAACCTTCATGTTCAAATCCACTGCATTATTTAAAAAATGAGAAACAACTTAAATGTCCATCCTTAACAGAACACTTACATAACCATGTCACAGTCCTACAATGGAATATAACAATTGAAAATGATACTTTAAAACAGTTTTTAATAACCTGGGGAACTATTTTTACTGTAACCAATCAACCACATGTACATATAATCAGTTTCTATAAATCTCAAATAGGAAACATTCTTATCTGTTTTTCAAAAATTCATGAAAAGCTGGGAAAACAGATAAAAAAGAATAAGTCAACAATTATTTTGGATGATGGGATTATAAATACAAAAATAAGGTCTTATTAAAATTACTAGAGGCCCAAGGCACTAAATTCATGCAAGAGTAAGCTTTCCTTCCCCAGCTGCCAGCACCGGCTTCCCTCTGGCACCCGGGACCCAGGACCCGACCTTCCCTCGCAGCCCCGGTTTTGTCCAGAAGGTCATCCGGAAGGATGTCCGGTCTAATTAGCATATTACACTTATATTGTTATAGATAACTAGAGGCCCGGTGCATAAATTCATGCACGGCTGGGGTCCCTAGGCCTGGATGGCGATCAGGGCTAGCCAGGAGGAGGTACTGTGGGAGGTTGCCAGCCGGCTGGGGGGAGGGACCACAGGAGGTTGGCTGGCCGCAAAAGGTTGGCTGTGGGAGTGCACTGACCACCAGGGGACAGCTCCTGTGTTGAGTGTCTGCCCGCAGTGGTCAGTGTGTGTCATAGCGACTGGTCAACCCATTGTTCCAGTTGTTTGGTCATAATGACCACTTGGGCTTTTATATATATAGATACTGTTTTAACTTACTAAAAAATTAACACTATTCATTTAAATGTTTCCCCTCTCTGTGAGTATTAATTTATCTTATCAATTATAGCATATCACTTATTTACAGGGGTTGGAAAATGTAGGTTTACAGTTGTTTTGTATAGAAAATAATACGATACTGAATAAATAATAATACAAGAATAAACTGAACAAACAACTGTAAACCTACTTTTGCCCACCCCTGTATATCTCTCTTGTAACCCTTGGATTATGCCTTGAATTTTTTATTGAGGTATAATTTACATACAGTGAAATCTTCAGAACATACGTGTGCTTTTGAATTAGTTTTGAGAAGTTTGACAGAACAGTTCCCAGAAGATTTTCCCAGAAATTTTCCTTATATCCACCCCTACTCAATTTACTTCCCACTCCTGTGAGAAGCAACCACTGATCTGATTTATATCACCTTAAGTCCATCCATGTTATTGCACATGGCAAGATTTTACTTTTTTATGGCCAAATAATGTTTCATTTAGTATAATACATATTGTTTATCCATTGCTCCATCAATGGACACTTAGGTTGTTTTTATATCTTAGCTATTATGAATAATGCTTCAATGAACATGCATATATCTCTTCAAATTAGTGTTTTTGTATTTTTCAGATAAACACCAAGATATTGAATAGCTGTATCACATGATAGCTCTGGTCTTAATTTTTTCAGGAATCTCCACACTGTTTTCCACAGTGGCTGCACCAATTTATATTCCCACCAACAGTGGACAAGGGTTTCCCTTCTCCACATTCTCTCCAAAACTTGTTATTTCTTGGTTGTTGTTTTTTTAATCTGAGGATATTTTTTCCATTGATTTCTAGAGAGAATAGAAGGGAGGGAGAAGGGAGGGGAGAAAGAGAGAGAGAAAGGTCAACGTGAGAGAAACACATCTATTGGCTGCCTTCTGCATGTATCTCCACCTGCAACCAAGGTATGTGCCCTTGAGCAGAAGTGACCTCTCTCGGCCCACAGGAAAATGCTCTAACCACTAAACCAAATTGACCAGGGCTTCTTGTCTTTGTTATAATAGCTATTCTAACAAGTGTGAGGTGATATTTCATTGTGGTTTTGATTTGCATTTCCCTAATAATTAGTGAAGATGAACATCTTTTTATATAACTGTTAGGGATTAATCTGTATGTCTTCTTTGGGAAAATGTCTACTTAGTTCCTCTGCTCATTTTTTAAATTGGATTGTTCTTTGGTTGTTGAGTTGTATACATTTGTTTATATTTTGGGTATTAACTACTTTTCAGATGTATGATTTGAAAATATTTTCTCCCATTCAGTATATTGCCTTTTCATTTTGATGATGGTTTTCTTCACTGTAACAAAGCTTTTTAGTTTGATGTGGTCTCATTTGTTTATTTTTGCATTTGTTTTCCTTGTGTTTGGAGTTAGACCCACAAAAACATCACTAAGACCAATGGAACTTACTATTTTTTCTTCTAGGAATTTTATGGTTTCAGTACAGTCTTTAATCTAATTTAAGTTAATTTTTGTGTGTGATGTAAAATAGTGGTCTAGTTTCATTCTTTTACATATGTCTGTCCAGTTTTCCCAACACAATTTATTAAAGAGACTGTCCTTTCTCCAGTGTATGTTTTTGGCATCTTTGTCACAAATTAATTACCCATATATGTGTAGGTTTATTTCTGGGCTCCCAATTCTGTTCTATTGTTCTGTGTCTATTTTTGTGCTAATACCATACGGTTTTGATGCTATAGCTGTGTGGAAGAGTTTTAAATCTGGGAGTGTGGCACCTCCAGCTTTGAGCTTCTTCTTCAAGATTTCTTTGGTTATTTGGGATCTTTTGTGGTTCCATACAAATTTTAGAATTATTTGTTCTAGTCCTGTGAAATATGCCATTGGGATTTTGATAGGAATTGCATTGAATCTGAAGGTTCCTTTGGATAGTATTGATGTTTCAAAAATATTCATTTTTCCAACCCATGAGCATGAATATATTTCCATTTATCTGTGGCATGTTCAACTTTTTAAGGGATACTGAAAGTTTTCCAAGGTGGTTGGTCCATTTTACATTTCCAGAGTTACAGTTGGTCCACATCTTTGCCAATACTTGATATCATCAATCTTTTTCATTTTAGCTGTTCTGGTAGGTGTGTAGTGGTATCTCATTGGGCTGTAATTTAGATTTTACTGATGACTAATGACATCGAGCATTTTGTGTGCTTTACTGTGTGCCTTGTATTTTATGTATTGTTTAAACTCCTTTCACAAGAATATGAAGAAGCATCTACCATGGAGCTTGGTACTACTAGGGGTTAATGTTTGATTAATAAATTAATGAATGAATGAACAGGGTGTTTTTCTGTTGATACTTACAAACAGAGGCAACCCTGAGCTTTTTCAAATATAGAAATTATAAATTACTATAATACAGCTTAATTACTAGGTGGTAGAAATTTATAATGTTCAAAGTTTTCCTTCCTCTCATGTCTTAGGAAAAAATATATCACACTTCCCCTTTCTTATTTGGAACTTCTTTGCTCAATGCACTTGGCATTGCACTGAAAGTCTTGCAGGATAGCTTGGGAATACAGTGACCCTCTCAGGCAGACAATGAAGGCAACTGAGATATGAGTTAAGTTAGTAAAATTAACACAAATTAAATCAAATATCTGAGGAGATAGTTTTAAAATACATTATGTTTCAAAGCCAAAAACAGGCAGGCCTTGAGCATAACCTAATTAACTAACATACCTATAGATTAAACTTGCTATTATTGGTAGAATGGTCACATTAGAAAGAGATCAAAGGTAACCAGGAAGCAAGAATTTACTATAATTTATTTAGTATGTATAGAAGACAGTGATATTGATTGAGGAGCAGTGCACAGCAAAAGAATTCTAATCACTAAAGTGGTGGTTCATCTGGTCTGTCATCATGGCCTACATGATAGAACTCCTTTTACCTTGGTTCAGCGCCCACAATAACTAAATAGTCTGATGACTAATTTAGCTTCCCAGTGAGACTATGCACTGGAGCAGACCCAGAGGTTCTGATCTCAACAAAAGAAACAGTTTCCACAGTAAAAGAATAAATGGACCCAGGAAGAGATGAGCTAATCAGATAATGAGCACATTCTAATTGGCTTACCATAGTATTTCCCATATTTAATTAACATGGCAGATATTTATTTCACAAGCTGCAAACTTAGTTGTGCTACAAAAATAACTGTCTTAATTTTTTTATTACTGTACTTAATTTCTATCTTAAACCCCAATTTGCCTAGTGACAAATAACCAACTTAGTCATTCACCATTTCAAGGTATTTTGTAGTCACATCTTGGGTTCCTGTGTCATATGAGAATTTTCCCAGTGAAATCAAGGTTCCCCACCTTCTCCTCCCTTCATCTCTGTGTGCAGTATCTTAACCTTAGAGAGTTGGATGGCTGGCAAGGCCATCATGTGGTATAACTCCAAAAATACCAATCATGGCAGTATTCATGTTTTGCTTCTTGGTCAACATTTGTCCATGCTAGTGCCCACTGCTAATGAGAAAGTGATTGGGCTCTTCCTGCCAACACTTAGGAATAGAAATCCCTCCCTCTCTGGAAGGCAGCGATTATGTAATCCTCTCCACACGATTCAGCCTACAAACTCCCCTCTAACCAAAAGGCTTCTTTGTGTCAAAACTGCACAACTCTCTCTACCTACTTCTGTTCAAGTCTATGGGCATGTGAAGAGGTGTGTACTGGTTCTCTATTGTGGTGGAGCAAACTACCCAGAATTTAACGGCTTACAACAATAATCATTTGACCTGTGAGTCAGATCTTCAAGGATCTGGCTGGGTGTTTCTCGGTGGTATTTAACTGATAGCTGGACTACTCTGGAAGTCCAAAATGGTTTAGCTCACAAGTCTGTTGTCTTGGTGGAAAGGAATGGTGGGCTGGGCTTATCTGGGCCTCTCTCCCTAGTTAAGCAGTTTTGGAGCTTCTCCAGACAGGATCTCCAACAGGATGATCAGCCTTCTTCCATGCAGCTAGCTTTCCCCTGAGATCCAAGTGAAAGCTGCAAAACTTCTTGTTACCTAGCTTTAGAAGTCACAGAAGCTCACTTCTGTTGCATCCTATTGATCAACCAAGGCACTAAAGCAGCCCACATTTATTCAAGTGGAAGGACATTAGTCTCTGCCTTTCAATGGGAAATAGCAAAGAATTTGTGGCCATTTTTAATCTGGCTGGGAAAGGGAAATAGCAAGATTCTTCCAAGCCACTCTGAGCAGTCAGAAGAAACTCAGCGAGGTCAACTCAAACTCTCATGGCCTTGACATAACATACTATGTCGTGTTATACCACCATGCCTACTCAACTGGTGTCATTCCATCTCAGGGAATGATCAGATTCCACCTGAGAAACAAAACACAGGTGCTCGCTGCTCTTAGAGCCCTAAATTAATTCTGGACTAATGTCACCACCTTCTTGGGGCTCAGCTTTGGAGGAGTCTGCAGGGCAGAGAACTTCTTTTCAGGGACCAACAACCACATCTACTCCATTCTCATCTTCCCCAGATCTTTTGTTCTACCCAAGCCAGGAGGATCTTCATCTTTATCCAGCAATAAGGACAAGCAGGGCTTGACTGAATGAATTTTCTTGCTTGCCTAGTATTTATTCCAGGGCTTTGGAATTAGAAACTCAAAGGCCAATAATAAACTTTGTTTTTTCTCTGTGATCTTCAGAAGTCTCCGTTCTCTGAGTCACGGAGACCAATATCCAGATCAAAGACACAAATAGAACTACAGGTAAAAGTGATTGTATGAGGGGGGTGGGCGGGAATCACCCCAGTAATTGCTTTAAAATAATTTTTCTGTCACTTTTATAAATGGGGCTTCTGGCTTTCACATTATTCACTTGTGAGTTTGTTCAATTCTTTCTCTCAGAAACTGTGAGCTGATTAAATCTGGGAGACTGATAAAAGTGAATCACCAGGCCTGCAAAGTTGAGAATCCAACTCCTCACTTGAATCTAACAAAGGCACTCTCTGGGGCTCCACTTCATAACAATGGTAATCAGAAGCTATCTTTAAAAAAAAAAATTGACACCTAACACTGTACTAAGTGCTTTCTGCATGTTACTTTTTGTAAAAAATATGTTTTTATAGATTTGAGAGAGGAAGAGATAGAAACATCGATGCTTCAAGATCCACTGGCTGCCTCCTGCGTGCCCCCTGCTTGAGATCAGGCCTCATACCAGGACATATGCCCTGACTGGGAATCCATCAAGTGACTTCTTAGTGCATGGGTCAACACTCAACCACTGAGCAACACCGGCTGGGCCATATCATTTTGTTTATATATAATAAAAATCCTATGAGATAGATCAGTGGTCGGCAAACTCATTAGTCAACAGAGTCAAATTATCAACAGTACAACGATTGAAATTTCTTTTGAGAGCCAAATTTTTTAAACTTAAACTTCTTCTAATGCCACTTCTTCAAAATAGACTCGCCCTATTTTGTGGAATTTTGTGGTATTTTGTGGAAGAGCCACACTCAAGGGGCCAAAGAGCCGCATGTGGCTCGCGAGCCGCGGTTTGCCGGCCACGGAGACAGGTCATATTACCATTTCCACATTACAGGGAAAGAAAGTGAAGCACAAAGAGAGTAAGCAATTTGCAGAAGGTCCCACAGTGCCAGAGTTCATCTAACTTAGGGGACCTGGCTTTAGAGATCATGCTCTACACCACGGTGCTAGTGACTCCTTAGTGTCGGTTTTAAAACTGCAACAAAATATAATTCTATACTTGTAACAACTTTCTGACAAAACTTTATTTTTATTATACTAAATTATGGCTATAATCATGAAGCCAAATATCTCTTGCAGCATACCAACCAGGAATTTTAATGAGTCAGTTATATGGATATGAATGTTGAACATAGCTTTTAAAAAGTTTAATAATAGTAAATCTATAAAACATAAATAGAATATATAACATTCAAATAGCCTAAATGTCCATTTAACTTGTTTAAATATAAACCTCAAAATAATTTTAAATAAACAGGTGAATATTTTTCAAAGAAAAATAACCTTTGGGTTGACTATTACAACTTTGCTTTTTATTATAATCTTGCTTTTTATTGAAATGAAAAGGGTTCTTTAAACTGACTGTGCTAAGAAATCTTTCTTTACATCCTTGTCACATCTGGACAGTAAAGGTTACTTGCTAATCCCCAGGTGTGGACTAATAAAACAAAATATTAGATTTCAAGAGGGTAGAGATATAATAATAAAGTAACAGTGAATCATGTATCCCAAATCACAGCTGCTCAAATAAATAAAATACGTGCCCCAGAAAACCCAAAGAAAAGACCCAATTGGAATTGACCTTCACAAAAATATTAGCCTTCATGCACCATGCCTTGACTCCAAATATTTTTATAAATACCGAAAAGATATCTTGAAATGCATTTAATTTTTCAATTGAGAAAAGCCTTTTCTTTTTAAAATTCACTCTGAACAATCTTTTTTATGTTGCAAAGAAAACCATATATAGGTGAAGTCTATACAGATACCAACAGCTAGAAGAAAGCAGATTGGAATCAGAAGAATTAAGGCTGAATGGGCTCTGTCTCTTGTCTTAAATAGTCACCTCCACAAAAATAAGGTCATGTATGCTCTACTCACCATGATTGACATGTGTAAGATATTTTGTACATACTAACAAAAGCTATACAGAGCCATAGGAATAGAAACAAGTCTAACCAAATCCATCTACCTAGGACACAACAGAGTCTATGGATAGCTATAAGTGTTTCTCATAACAAATATAAAAACATTGCATGTCATTTGAATGAATCAATAAATTCTGATGCAGAAGATTGTTACTTTGGTGGCCCCAAATAAGCCATGCTTCCTGATACCACATCCTCAGGTCATCCTCTCCCCTTGAATTTGAGATGGCCCTGTGACTTGCTCTAACCAATAGAATGCTACAAATGTGATGCTGTGCCAGTTCTGGGCTAAGTATTCAGAAGGCCTGGAAGTGTTTACTCCTGCACTCATGGGTACCTTGGGCTGCTGGGTAAAAAGTCCCACTACTAGAGAGATCACATGGAAAGACCCTGTGAAAGGGGAAAGGTGCTGAAACTAGATGGAAGGAGGGAAGCTCAGTCATCCCAACATCCCAACTGAGCCTGGCCCCAATACACTGCTGGCCCACCAGCTAAATACAGCCACATGAGTGACCACCAGCAAGGCCAGGAAAATAACTGACTGCTGAGCCCAGTCCAGGTTTAAGCATCATGGGAAATAGTAGAAATGGTTATTTTATAAGCCATTAAGTCTAAGGTATTTGAATGTAGTTATAATAAAACAGCTAAGAACTAAGAATAGTCAGGTATCAATCAAAAAGAACTCCCATGTAAGTTCACTGATGTATCTGGATTCTTAATGTCAATATTTTATTTTTGTGGTTAAAATAAGAAGCAAAAAATACTAAGTTGAAAAATTGTAGACACTAGAAGATTGCAATTTAATAGTAGACATAAATGCAGCTTACTGCTCCTAAATAATACACAATCTGGCAACTTTGGTATATTCACTTCAGACTTCAGTCCTCTTTTAATACTAATATCTAGCTAGTATTACTTTTAAAGCTTATAATGTGTTATTTGTATACAGAAATGAAAACCACAAAATCAAATCATTCCTCTCACAAGCTTAACAAATCTACTCTTCTTATAAAGCATTATTTTTATTAGTCACCATGTTTTCTCCTAAGATTAGGCCATAAAAGTTGCTTGGTTTCTAAGTTCTTAAAGATTGATAACATAAAGTTATTTTACATTGAAAGACGAAAAATACTTACTAGTATATCACCAATTGAATATTGTGAATTTTAGAACATTTCAGAGAGGAAGATGCAAAATCATTATCCTTAATTTATAAATGATATGCTAAGTTCAGAAAGATACCATTATTTACCAAAGGCCAATGAGATAATGCATGCTATCAAACAGATCTCCTCCAATAAAAGTTGTAATAACTAAAATGCTCAGGGAGACCCTCTTACTATCATCAAAAGTAAATTCCCATGTAATCAAGTTATTTGAACAATTCTTGGGTTTAGCTTTTAGAACTCTAGTTTTAAAGTAGTTGGTCAAGTGGCAAGAATCAACACTTGATTTTGAATACTTCCATAGCTGCAAGCATAGCAGCTATTCAGCAACATTTCATTAGAGAAATCTGGAATTCAGCCCAATCATTTTGGACAGAAATGGTCTTACATAACTCTTCTTCAATCTAAAGCAGTTTAGCCTCCTCCCAGAAGGAGCTATTTCTGCTGAAGGGACATTTTCAGTCTATTACATTAGTTGTTTGGATAGTGCTGACCATATAACACCCAACCTCTTCAAAGAAAAGAGCACATTAGAATAGTCCACGCAACAACAAGCATCATGGGAGGCTGTGCTGGCTACAATTTAGATTTTGTGCTTAGTGTTGATTTTGTTTTTAATTAATGATAAATTATGTGAGGACAAAATTTAACAACAACAAAATATTTTAGAGTAAAATACTAAAATGAGAATCTAGAAAAACTACTTAAAAATTTCTTGAAGGCTTTACTCATTTCCTGAATACTGCAGTCTGGGTAAAATGGGATGACATAATGTCTTTTGCAACGAGGAAATTTATTCTGGTGTATTGTGCATTCCTTGGAGCCATTATATCCTGAGTGGGTGGATCATTTTAGATTTTCTTTGTCATTAGAAAAGGCATACTGACCACTGATGTAACTCTCTATTGTTTTGGGGGAAAACAAACACTGATTTCATGCTGGGTCATATGAATAAAGAAGTAATTGGGAACTTTCAACATTGCGAAAGCATTTCTTGGTCTTTGACTGTAATGATGCTTGACTAAAGAGAAGAACTTTGGGCCAATGGTAAAGAAGAAAATGTTAAGACTAAGTGAATAGGATAGCACAAGAAAATGTCTCAATTTCTATTATGTTTACAAAACCTTCCTTGAGGGGTTTTTCAAAATCACTTGGCAGCTTAAAGTGTACTATGGCTTAGAAAGCAATGGAATGGTAAACATCATCCATCAGAAGTAGGCTGGCTTTGGCACATGCTCTAAAAGATGTCAGATGAAACCCTTGGTTCTGGCATAAACAGGTTTTTAGGTTGTTCTTGTCACTGGTCTCCCATTACTCCCCCCCGATTTCATGGAGATGCTAAAGGTTGAAGATTGTAGAGGAAAGAGAATATATGCTCATGCAGGAAAGCAAAGCAGACATAATTGGAAATAGGTCATAAAGGTAGGAACAAATTAAATCTGTATTTTTGGAAGGAGGTAGGACATCATTCTGCCATTTCCGATAGTGATGATCCATTATGATGATATAACTTAGGGAAATCATACTTCTTCATCTCAGGTAAGCTTGGGGCATGACCCTCCTCTGGCCACAATGATGATCATGTGACCTCCATGAGTTCATTGAGATTCATTCTTGATATTTTTATCAAAACCATTAAAACACAGAAGTTGTCATTCCATTGAGGTTGCTGAAGCAATAGGATGTAAACTTCATGGCCAAATGAATGTCTAAGTTGGTGTCAAGGTTATGTTCACGGAACCTACTTGAATGATGCTAGTGCAGAAAAAAACTGAGCTATGTGATAGACAAATGGTCCCAACAATATCTGAGGAGTCCTGGGTCCAGATATACCCCCTGAGTTTTTCAATGATCTGATCCGTTTAAATTGAATTATCATCACTTACAACCAGTATCTCCAACAAAATCCATGCCTGCAACAATACACAGTAACATGTCAAAAAGACAAGATAACTAAAAAGACTATGGGAAAAAATACCCCAAAGTGTCATAGTAACTTATTCAAATGATATTATAATAAACCTATTAAATTATTCTCTACTCTGAGACCAAAGGGGCCTCTCAGAATAAAGACCCCAAATCCTCTGTCTTGACCTATGGCCACCACATTGGCAGCTCTGCCCTACACTGGCACTATGAGGGACACTGTAAAATCAAGACCACAGTTCAGCTGTGGAGATGAGATATAATTGAAGCAGTTGCATCATAGTTTAAGTGATTATAGGTCAAAAATATGTTACATAGACAGCAAAGGTTGGAGATGTCCCACTGTGAGCTGACATAGTGTGAGAGAAGAACCCTTAATTGTTTAATAAATTCCCTCTAATCATTTCTTGTGAGCTGTTTTTATGTCTGGATTTCGCAAATAGGATCTATAACCAACTGTTTCTAACTTTGTTATCTATAAAAAAGAACCACTTTCCCATTTAGAGCTTCATGCACAAAATGGCTCAGTGGGATATGAAAATTTAAACTGCTTCAATTAAAGCAGTTTTAACTAATTGCAATATAAAGTTTAGTAACACTAAAACAATGAAATACGATGAGAAATACTTTAAAATAGCAATAGATATTTAGCAATACTCTAGTTATCATTATAGTTCTTTTCTCTTAAAACAACAGTTAAGTTGCTGACAGGGGTGTAAGCAGGTTTCACTAAGCCCTTTAAGTCAATGAATAATCCTACTTTCTTGTAACTTTAATTCTTTAAGTCTCCCGTCAATTCTTTTTGGATTACCATGAGGATCAGCAAGAATTCTCCTGGCACTAATGTTTTGCCTTAGTCAAACATGATGGTCTAAAATACTGCAGTTGTATTCCTTAATCTCATGTGTTGGTAAATCCAGACCTGGGAAGCCACATCAAAGGTGTGCTCTGGAGACAGAGATGTGATGTCTGAGTGCCCATGCTCTCAACCTGGCACTGCCTCCTTCTACAGACACATTCCAAAGAGAAGGACCCCAGATGTTTCTCAACCACGTGTGTGCTATGTTGAGTAAAGCAGGTTCTTTCACAAAGGTCCAGGAAGCATAGCTATTGCTAAGCATTTTCGTAGCAGTCTGTGGTTTTAACTGCTCAGAGCACACACAAAAAGGCCTAAGGCTCAGTCCATGAAGTAGAGAAGGTAAACTAAAATCTGCTCTATGAAGCTAAGATGTTTTCAAGTTTCTCTCTGAGAAATTAAAAGCACAAAGGGTGACATAGAACAAATACAATTATTTAAAAGGTCTTCAGAGACGAAACAGAAGAGCCAGAATATTTTAATAAAAATTTAGAAATCAAAATAGTGAACACATGCAAATACAGCAGTGGCCATACCACAAATAGAAAACATTACTAGAAATTGGAGTAGAGGGTATAACATTATTCTAATTATTCTTCAATATTAGGAGATGATTACTGAAACTCAATTAAAAGAACAGAACCAGGCTGGCTGGTATGGCTCAATTGGTTGAGCATCCACATGTGAACTAGGAGATCAGGGCTCGATTCCTGGTCAGGGCATATGTTAGGGTTGCAGATTCGATTCCCAGTTTGGGGCATGCAAGAGGCAGCTAACCAATGATTCTCTCTCATCATTGATGTTCCTATCTCTCTCTCCTTCTCCCTTCCTCTCTGAAATCAATAAAAATATGTATTTTTTAAAAAGCTCAGATCAAATTAAATATTTCAAAGTAAATTCTCATGGGAATAAGATTAGCAAGTAACATGTAAACTCATACATACCAGATGTGACTATATAGGCTTAAAAGAGAACAGCTGAAGGAGACCATGACTACACACACATTCACACACATACATACAAACACACACTCCAAGAGCAAGTCATACACTTGTGATCCTCTTTTGTCATTCATTCCAACACATACCCATTAAATCAATGATGTGATCAGTATTTTGCTAAGCATTTGAAAATCTATAATGCCCTTATAATGATAAAACTTTAATGGTTATTATTTTTCTTAAAGCTAACATGTTCCCAGGGCCTTTGAATAGGGACAACGTTCTTAAACCAGTGGTTCCCAGGTTCAGGTTTATATGAAACAATAAAATTTATACATTAAAAAATACTTTGGGATCAATATAGGAGTGCCTATATTTAATTTGGCAAATTAAAGGCATTACAAAATAATTGTCATCTACTATAACATTTCCTCTTTTTTTCCTACAAAGGGAAATTTTAACAATATAAAATAGGAAGGTCAGACTCTCATAAGAAAAGGCAATTTCCCAATGAATAAATACTGTGGTCTTCAAATACTTTTTCTAGCCCATTCCCTCTGTCTTCTACTTTCTGGTACTTTAATTATGCATATATTGAGATACCTAATAGTGTCTCACATTTCTTTGAGGTTCCACTTATTTTTCTTCATTATATTTTCTCTCTGTTCTTAATATTGCATAACCTCTATCAATATATCTTTACTCATTCTTTCTACTGCCAGGTCAAATCTTTTGTTGAACCCCTTTTCATTTTTCATTTAGATTAATTTAAATTTTAACTCCACAATTTTTATTTGGTTCTTTTTTATAACTTGTATTTCTTTCTTGACATTCACATATATAGAAACATGATCAGCTGCCTCCTGCACGCCCCTCACTTGGGACCAAGCCCACAACCCAGGATTGTGCCACGACTGGGAATTGAACCGTGACCTCCTGGTTCATAGGTCAACCCTCAACCGCTGAACCATGTTGGCCAGACTTGACATTCTTTATGTGGTCATACCTTCCTTTATTTTTTAAAGCATGATTTCCTTCAAGTCTTTGTACATTTAGAATACTTATTAAGATGTCTTTGCTAAGTTTGACTTCTTGGTCCTTTCAAATGCAAGTTCTCTTACCTCCTTTTTTTTTTATTTCTGTGCATGCACCTTCCCCTGTTTCTTTGCACACCTCATAATGTTTTTATGGAAACTGAACATTTGAGACAATATATCTCAGCAACTCTGGATACTGATTCCTACAGCTTGGTGTTTGTCATTGTTGTTTGTTTATGTAATTGTTTAGTAACTTGGCTGGACTATTTCAGTGAAGTCTACTTCTCCTGAAGCTTGTAGCTTCTGGTGGCATCAAAGAGGGCCTTGTCTCTGCACCAATGCTCTGATCTGGGGTAAGGGATAGAGTGCCCTGCTTCTCTGAGTAGCCCCTGCTTTATAAGCAGGGTGCTGACCAGAGACAGTAGCCTCTGGTCTTCTAGGCTTGCCTCTCCTGGCATGGAACCTCTGTCCTATGAGTAAGCTGGGGTGAGACTGATTGGTACCCATTATCCTTGGTTTGCTATGTCTAGGGTCAAGATTTTACCCTACAAGAAAGTGTGGGACCCCAAACTTCTAAGTCCTCTTGCTTGGAGATCTACACAGAGCTGGGGAGAGGGATTAGAAATGCTGGTGGCCTGCACCTCCAGGGGAGATACTATAGCCCTAGGCTGGAAGCTTGGGGGAGAGGGGGTGGGGCATGGCTTCCATGTCATAAACTGGCTGTTGTAACCTCAACTTAGTACATTTCCTCCCATAAATATTTCTCCATTTGCTATATGCCAATAGGAAAATTTCCAGAGACTTAAATGGTTAGGTTTTTAAAACAAGTTCCACCAGTTATAGCTGTTTCACTGAGGAGCCAGTCCACCCAGCAACTCCTGCTGCCATTTCACAAGTTAATCACTAGTTTTTCCCTCATTGTGTTTTAGAGGTAAACATTTTCTAACAGCCCTGACTCTGTCAATAGACTAAATTTATATACCAAAGCCAAATATGTTCTAGTACATGTTCCAAAGAAAGGCAACTTCTGAAAGAAAGCTCAAGCTAGGATTCTCACACTATATGCCAATCACGAATGAGATTTTTTTTTTAAGTTCAGAATCCAATCTCCAGCCCAGCAATTCTGTTTTATGAGGTCTGGGGTAAGGCCAGAAACCTTGCATTTTTAAAGAGTGCTTCTCAAAATTTAATATGCAAATGAATCACCTGGGATATTTTTTAAAGAGCTTTATTTTGGAATAATTTTAAATTTCAAACAGTTGCGAAGAGGATTCTCATATACCCGTCACCCAGCTTCCCCCTAGTATTAACATCTTACATAATAACCATGGTACATTGCCAAAACTAAGAAATTAACATAAATGTAATGCTATTAACTAAACTACAGACTTTCCTAAGATTTTACCAGTTTTCCCTCTATTTTATTTTTTCTATTTCAGGATACCACCTTGCAGTTAGTCTGGGCTTTTCTTAAAATGCAGATTCTACATTTTATGTGATGATATCTTAAAGATTATTATGACTAGTTACATGTATATTGAAACTTCCCTGAGTTTTCCTCCCTGCTGCCCCACCCCACAAACCTTTAGTTAACTATGCAGCCTCTATTTGGGGATATAAATAGTCTCTAAACTTTAGACTATAAGCCAGAATGACAGCCTGGTTTCCTCTCCTCCTACCTTATTCCAAACTCAGTGATAAGCATTCATCACATACTCTCTGAGCATTAGCATTGCAAAGAGCTCTAGGCGGTCATCTAGTCCACCACTGTTAGTTCACAGAAAGTGAATCTGAAACTCAGAGAGGGACATGACCTTGATCAAAGTAATATAGCCATTAGTCTTCAATTCATTGTGATTCTTATCTTAGCACATCATCTCAGACTCTCCCAATATTTTCAGACTTTGAGAATGCAAACACCTCCTTTATATGTTGCTATTATGAACTATTTCAATGCCATAGAAAAACAGCATATTACTGTGCCTTGGGCCTTATTAAACTTTCACAGTTTATTATATTCTCCTTTTTTAAAGAATAAATAAATTCATCCCCACACAAACATGGACAATTTATCTTTGACAAAGGTATAAAAACAGTTCAATGGAGGAAGCATAGTCTTTTCAACAAATGGTGCTAGAGCAATTCATACAGATATCCATAGGCAACTTTACCATTTATTTTAAAATTAACTCAAATTAGATGGTAGGCTTAAAGGTAAAATATGAAAGCATAAAAATTTAGAAGATAACAGGAGAAAATTTTCAGGACTTAGGGCTTAGTGAAGTACAGATTGACACCACAAGCATGATCCATAAAAGAAAAATATAAATTAATTATTCTTCAGCAAAATAAAAACTGTTGTTCAGTAAATGACCCTGTTAAGAAGATGAAAAGACAAGCTACAAACTGAGAGAAAATATTTGTAAACTTAATTATAGACAGAACTCACATCTATAATTTGAAAAATAAAATTTAAAAAACCTTCTCAAAATTCATCCTAAAGGATAATATGCAAATCGACCAGATGGCAGAACGACCAGTCACTATGATGGGCACTGACCACCAGGGGGTAGACGTTCAATGCACAGACATGGAAACATGGAACAGACTGATGAATCTCAGAGAGAAAAGGGAAGAGGGGAGGGCAGGAAGAGATTAACCAAAGGTCTTATTTGCATACTAGAGGCCCAGTGCATAGATTCATGCACTGGTGGGGTCCCTTGGCCTGGTCTTCCCCCTCTGGCAATCTAGGACACCTCAGGGGATGTCAGACTGCTGGTTTCAGCCCAATCCCCACAGGCCAGGCCGAGGGATCCCTCCTGTGCACAAATCCGTGCACCAGGCCTCTAGTTAATAATAAAGCAATCAATTCAATGAGAAAATGGTCAAAAGACATAGACACTTCACTGAAGTGAATGTATGAATGGCAAATAAGCACAAGAAAAGATGTTCAACATCTTGAGCCATAATAGGTAGCCTAATGCCCACCTAAAGATGTCCTTATCTAATCCCTAGATCCTGTGAATATGTTATGTTGCATAGCAAAGAAAAATTAAGGCGGCAGATGGAATTAAGGTTGCTATTCAACTGATCTTTTAAATAGAGCATTTAACCAGAATTATCTGGGTGGGCCTGATGTAATCACAAGGATCCTTAAAAGTGGAGATGCAAGGTAGAAGAGGTCTGAATGATGTGATATGGGGAGGGCCTGCTGTTGATGGATTTGAAGAGAGAAGGGGGCCATGAGCCAAGTAATATAGAAGCTGAAGAAGGCAAGGAAATGGATTCTCCCCTAGAGCTTCCAGAAAGGAGCCTATACTGCCAACACCTTGATTTCAGCCCCATGAGACCTGTGTCAGACTTCTGACCTACAGAAAGATAAGATAATAAATTTGTATTGCTTTAAGCCACCAAGTTTGTGGTCATTTGTTTACAGCTGCAATAGAAAATGAAATTACTATTCATTAGAGAAATGTAAAGTAAAAGTATATCAGTTCCTATCTACATGCTAAAATTAAAAATAGTGACAATACCAAATGCTTACAAAGAAGCAAAAAAACTGTATTTCATACATTGTTGGGAGAACATAAAACAGTACAGGCACTCTGGAAAATAGTTTAGAAGTTTCTTAAAGAACTAAACATACATTAACCATATGACCTAGTAATTCACTCTGGGGCATTTATCCCAGAGAAATAGACATTTATGTCTGCACAAAAACCTATCTGCAACTGTTCACAGCAGCTTTATTTGTAACAGCCTAAAACTGAAAAGCCCAAAATGTCTCTCAATAGTTGGATGGTAAAAAACTGTGATACATCCATTTCATAGCACACTATTAAGCAATAAAAAGAAATGAGCTTATCATACAATTTGGATGGATCTCAGGAACATGATGTTGAGGGGGAAAAAAAAGAAAGAAAGCCAATTTCAATAGAAGTCACATACTCTATGGTTCAATTTATATAGCACTCAAAACAACAAAATTTTATAGAAATGGAAAACAAATTAGGTGGTTGCCTGGAGTGAGGGACCACAGGGGAAAGGGAATGGCTTGACTGAAAAAAACATAGCACAAGGGATCAAATCTTCATAATGACAGAACTGTTCTGAATCTTGATTGGGGTGGTGGTTATACAAATCCACATATTTGGTAAAATGACAAAGAAATATTATATATATATGTATATGTACATATACATATATATACATATTGTAGATATACATATATACGTATATATGTACACACACACATTGGACTAATCTCAAACTCCTTGTTTTGATATTGTGCTATAATTATGTAAGGTGTAAACATTGTGAGAAATTTGGTATAGGATAAAAAGGACATCTCTGTATTATCTTTGCAACTTCTCTAATTATCCTATATAATAAAAGCCTAATATGCAAATTATCCCTTCAGGTAGTGGTTTGACCGGGAGTTCCACAAGGAGACTGGGAGTTCAACTGCTCGCCATGATGTGTGCTGACCACCAGGGAGCGGCACGGAACATGGTGGGTATCAGTGATGCAGTGCTGGTAGCAGGTGGCAGTGGAGGCGCTGCTGGCCCCAATGGGCCCTGAGGAGAGCGGGACCGCAGTGGGATGGTGGAGCAGGTGAGAGGGCAGCATTGGGCCAAGGCAGGTGTGAGTGGGGGCCCAATCGCCAGGCCCATCACCCTGCAGACAGCAACCAGCAGTGGCAGCAGGGTCGGTACTGCTACCCAACTCCAAGGCACTGAGGGAGCCGGGCGGGGGCCCAATCACCGCACCAACAGCTCTGCAGATGGGCTCCCAGTGGTGGTGGTGGGGGCAGGGCCACCACCCGGCTCCCAGGTGGCGCTGAGGGGGAAAAGGCAAATAGCAATATTAAAATATTTATTCTAATTATTTCCCTTTCAACGTGCATGAATCCATGCACCAGGCCACTAGTTATCAAATAAAGAGCTGGGGAAAAACACATTTCAGACAGATTTGAAGCTTCAGTGTATCCATGTCTCTCTGTCCCCATTTCCCTCATTCTCTATCTCCCTTCACAGAAGTATCTTAAAATTAGTGTACAGAATTTTCATTTTAATTATCTTACTACTTATAAATATATGTTTTGAAAATACAGAATATTGTTTTATATGTTCTAAAACTGTATGTAAATTATATCATATCATATTAATCCCTCTATAAATTGTTTTTCTTTGTTTACTTTTGTTGCTTCCCATAAGTTTTGTTATGTATTATTTTAATTAATGTTAACAATCAGTTTTAAATATTTTCTAATCTTCATTATATTGTGGGTTATTTTTGCTTTGAATTATGAGTTGTTTAAAAGTGTGCTTATTAATTTTTAAATCCATCTGGGATTTTTTTCATTGCCTTTCCTTAAGTTTTTAATTTAATTGCATAACAGTCAGATATTATCCCTTCCCAATTCTCCCTATTCTTTTCTTCTTGAATACCTACCAAACATTCACTGAATTTTCTCATTCTTTTCAATATATCTCTTAATTTCCCATTCATATTTTCTTTGTTCTCTTTAATGCATTCTTCTTGATTTTTTCAAATTAATTCCTCAGCTGTGTCTAATTTGTTGTTTAACCCATTTTTATCACTTTATAATTTTAATTACTAAATTTTTCACTTTTTTAATTTCGATTTATTATTTTCAAACCTAATTTTTCTCATATTTACTATTCCCATGTCATCATTTTCAGTATTCTTATTTTATACTCTCTGTGTGGTGGTTTCATCATTTCAAGGTAGTATGTTCTAACCCGGGTCTTTGTTGTGTTTTTTAAGTCTGACTCATTGGGGGATTTTAGCCTACATTTTATCATTTTAGGTTATGAGTTAATCTTTAGAAGGAATTTATCTGTAAGAAAACTGTGAAGCTTGGTTTAATTCCAATCTTCTTCCCAAGAAGTTTTCAACTGCCTCTGCCAGATGTTTGTTAACAGTGGTGTGGGATCTTTTGGGTTAATTTCTCAAGTTTTGATTCCTTCTCTCCCCTTATTACACAAGCAGTAAATATTCAAATCCCAAACCCAAATGAAGTACAAATCCACAGGGGAAGCATTATTTTCAAGGCATAGCTGTCTTGTCTCTTCTGTGCTGATGGTGAATTATTTCCAAGAGCCTTCCACTCAAAGGTCACAACTTTGTGCTGAGGATCTCTGTTCCAACCCACAGAGTCACAGTTTTCCATTTCATGTCTCCACATGGTGGTTAACACTTGAGCCCTTGGTTTAGGGCAGTGATCGGCAAACTCATTAGTCAACAGAGCCAAATATCAACAGTATAACAATTGAAATTTCTTTTGAGAGCCAAATTTTTTAAACTTAAACTTCTTCTAACGCCACTTCTTCAAAATGGACTCACCCAGGCGGCGGTATTTTGTGGAAGAGCCACACTCAAGGGGCCAAAGAGCCACATGTGGCTCGCGAGCTGCAGTTTGCCGACCACGGGTTTAGGGAGACTAGCTACATCCTCCCAAGGGCAGCCACCCCATCAGCTTATCCCTGAGGTTTTCAATTGCATCTTTATTTCTGACCCTTATTGATGCCCTTATTTCCTTTCAAGATCCGAGATGCATAAAGAGGGTCTTTAGTTTATTTTCTCTAGTATTCCTAAATGTTTATACAAGGCATGATTATCAACCATGTTTCTAGAACTGGAAGTGAAAAATAACTTCGCTTTCCTATTCAATATAAATTAATATCACAGTTGGCAAGCTAAATCCTTGTAACTTACCAATTGTGAAACTTCAGTTTTTAGAAGTGTTTTATCCAAAAATAGTTTTATCCTTCTTAGTCCCAGTTTTAGGAAACCATATAGAAAAATATATAATTAAAGTCCATACATAGAGCAGAGCTCAAATTAGATAGAAACTTCATGCTACTTCACATGGATCTAAATATGTCCTTTAATTTTCTGGACTCTCTCAGAAGATCTCCCAATCACATTTTTCTAGAATGTCTAAGCACAGGCCATTTTCCATATAAGTTTTCTTTGTTTACTATCAACAAATTTCACCAGGTTTTTGTTTTTTTATTTCCATTTATTCAATACAGCTTTTCTAAGTGCCTGCTATATTCTAGACACTAGGGATATTGCCCCAAACAAAACCCTGAGCTCACAGAGTTTATATTCTAGTACAGGGAAAAAATAAAAATAATAAACAAGTTAAAAATATATTTTAGGTTAAAAATAAATTAATAAATATATTTCAGGTTAAACCATATGAAATGGCCAATATTTGACTGCTCTTAACCCTCAATAAGGCAATTTTATATGATTCAACTTAATAAAATATGACAGGAGGTGATAAGTGCTAATGAAGAAGAAAAAGACAAAATAGAGAATGATGGGTTGAGTGTGCGTGTGCTATTTTAGTTAGCATGGCCACTAAAGCCTCTCTTAGAGAGTACTGTCTGAACAGAGATGGAAATGAGATAAAGAAGTGAGTATGTGGATATCTAGGGGAAGTATATCCAATGAGAAGGATATGTATGTGGAGAGGTTCTGAGAAGGAAATGTATATGCCATGTTCAAGAAACAGCAAGGAAAGCAGAGGATCCAAATGGAATAAATAAGAATAAGAGTAGTGCAAAATGCGGGCAGAGAGGGGACAAAAGTCAGGCCCAGGAATGCCATCACCCATGGTAAAAGCTTTCTATCTTACTGCTAGTAAGATGGGTAGCCTTTGGAAAGTTTGGAGAGAGGAGTTGCAAAACCTGAATTGTATTTGCAATGGTGTGTGGGCCAGCCTCCAGGGGGCAGGATGGACATTGGGAGCTTAGGAGGCTATTGCATCATCAGCCCAGGAGTGATACCATGCTAACGTAGACCCAGGTGGTAGCAAACAAAATAATGAGGAAAGGCTGGATACTCATGATACTTTTATAACTCTTCTAATCTTTCTTTTTCAAAGCTTATTTGTCTCATCAACATCTTATCCCCAAGCATATATTCAAATTTTCTTATCCTTACTTTGGTTGATCCTGGGTCAAAATCATCTTGTCTGCCTGAGGTCTGATTCCAATAAGAAACCTCTAGATCATCCTAAATTCAGTACCCCCCAAATATACATTTGCATGTACCATAGCCTTACACATCTGCATCGCCACTTCTGTCTCTAATCATTCTCAAGACCATGACACCATACCTGATCAAGGAGGAACTGGCATTCAACAAAGAATAAGCATGTAGCTCCAAAGGCCACCACCATGCTTCTGACTCTTCCCACAGACTATAACTGATGGGTGGGCTGGGTCTGATTCATAGCAGGAAAGGGCCATGCATGGTCCGCTGTGATGCAAGGTGGCTTCTCTGAGTAGGAAAGCTGCCTAACCTATCTCTGCAGCTGGGCCCCTTCCTCAAAAGTTTCTATGCTCTGCAACTCCCCAAAGAGGAAGTTGTCTAAGGGGGTTGCAGCCCTAAGTGGTTGAAGCTAACCACAGCTTAATGGCATATATATGCAATTTCTACAACTTCTGGCCTCATTTTCCCCTCATACCCACAAAGGGCTAGTTGTATTTCTATTAAATATTTAGGACAAAGTAATAAGTAACTAGTTGAGCAAGATCAATACCAGGTAACCATGGCATGATATAAATCCATTTCTGTCTTTCAGTGCAATGTGTCATTCAAGAGTAAAAAATAAAAATGTTTATAATATACTAGTGTCCCAGTGCACAGATTCGTGCACAATGAAAGGAAATTAGTTAGAAAAAATATTTTAATATAGCTATTTGCGTCTTGCTAATGAAAAGAAAATAGGATTCTACCGAGTCTCGTATCTACTAGTACCTACTTCAGGACTTCTGTGAGGAGAAAAAGAGATGAGGCACAGGAAAATGCTTCACAAACATTTGGTTAAACTGTAAAATGTTTGCACCTGGCTATAAACCAAGTCAGGTTCCTGGGCTGAAGAAACTCCAAGGAGGCTAGTTGCTAGGGAGAGGAAGCTGGGCATTGCTATGTGACATCATTCCCTGGCATCCACAGCGACTGTTTCCAGGCTGGGCTGGGCTGTGTGCTGCATTTTGCGCCAAGGAGTCTTGGCAGCATTGGCTGCAATTTGGTAGGGTGTCACTCTGGAATGGTGGTGGGGCCTATGTCCCACTTGGGGGAAGCCAAGTGTTAGTTTGTCGGTGCCAGAACCATGGTGCTGTTTATTTTTAAATGGCCAGTGTGCATCATGGCAGCTCCTGCATTGAACGTCTGCCCCCTGGTGGTTAGTGCATGTCATAGCTACCAGTCAGACAGAGGGACACTTAGCTTTTTATAATTAGACTAGAGGCCCCGTGCACGACATTCATGCACTGTGGTGGGAGGGGGGTCCCTTAGCCTGGCTTGAGCCCTCTTGCAGTCCGGGAGCCCTCAAGGGATGTCCACCTGCTGGCTTAGGCCCGCTCCCTAAAGATGGAAAACAGAGTCTAGGAGTGGTATAAGCACTATTTAAAATTTACTGATGGAGAGAACCCATGAGTAAGAAACAAGGCAAACCAGACCCTGGGGAGTGGGTCTAAGCCAGCAGGCGGACACCCCCCATTGGGTCATTAGTGCTGCCACAGAGGCAGTAGAGGCTCCCGCCACTGTCACTGTGCTGCCCAACCATTAGCCCAGCTCCTGCATTGAGCGTCTGTCCCCTAGTGGTCAGTGCGCATCATAGTGACTGGTTGTTTGGTCTATTTGCATATTAGCCTTTTATTATATAGGATAGTTAGTCTAAGAGGACAAGTCGTGTCAAAATCATTTACCAACATATATTTTTAAATATCGTAAAGCATAGCTTGCATACAATATGCAAACAGCCTGCTAAGGAAAGGTTATGACATTAAAATGTCACTAAAATCATTGCTCAGCTATAAAAACTCGCACACTTAAAATTTAGCAGCACAAAGCCTACACAAGGTCACAAGAAATCGTATTTAAATGAATATTCCAAAGCCTATTTTCTGAAAAGACATTTTGCAAAGATACAACTAGACTTACCTTTTTCTGAAAAATAAAATTCATGAAATTAAACAAAAAATAGAAATTAAAATGTATTTGTCACCCTTGTCTCTCCTTTACTTGTAAGTAGAGCAGAAAATACACATTAAGAAAATTAAGCTAGGTCTGAAGTGATGATATTTAAGACTACCAAGGCTGAAAATTACAGCCAGTATTCAGCCTAATATCAAAAGCATTTATAATGCCAGTTAATGTGAAAGAAATGTGAAATAACTATCAAAAACTCACTGGTATGATATTTGCTTAAATTTCATTGCTGAAAGCCCTCCACTGCTAAAATTTCAAGGTTTCTTACAGTGCTTCTACATATACTCTCTGACCCCATTAACCGGAAACCTACCTTTTCCCTAGGTACTGACTCTATCATTAGTCATTGATTCTGCTGAAAACTACAATCAATTTTAAAAGAGTTCTTCACAGCATGGATATTTTTCCACTTATAAATTATCATTCATTTGTCCTAATACTATGCAAATGATATAACAATAACACACTGAAAAAAAATGTTTTTGTTGTTTGAAAGTTCCTGGCACATAAAAGCATGTTCTTTTGATGTGTCTGTGTCAGGTCACCAGTCCTTGATCAATGAAAATAAGCCTCTCTAGAGGCAGGCAGGATGTGTTACCAAGCAGACAGTAATCTGGGTATGGCTTGTCTCAAAGAAGCAATGATTTGCACAGAAGTGACCCTGTGTCCCTGGCCTTCTCAACCCAATAACTTTGATTATTTTCAAATACTAAGATTAGATGGATACCAAAGCTAAAAATGCACTAGGGGGATGGAGAATATGACATGGATATACTTTTTAAGAAATATACTTTTCTCCCTTATAAATGAAATGTCTTCTTTTTGAAAAATTCCACTCCAGTTTGGACAATCAATACAATTCCACAGCTGACCTTGTGTACATATATATGGTCAAATTTCAGCTGTAAACTCACTCCAGTTCATTTAGTTAGATTATTTCTAATAACGTTTCAAAATAGCTGAAGTTCTATTGCACTAAAGAGGAGAACCTTTGAAGTGCACGGTAAACTAGTCATTAGACGTTGAGGAGTGTTGAAAGACTTTGAAAATGTGGTGGTGGTGATGACAAGGGTATAGACTGATAATGAGACATAGAAATGAATGCTGCTACAGCACTCAATATTCTAGTGTTTGGCTACACATATATGCATATAAGTTCCTCAGTTAATCTCTCCCTCCACCCCCCTCTTCCCTCTGAAATTTGTCAGTCTGTTCCATGGCTTCTATGTCTCTGGATCTATTTTGTTCATTAATTTTGTCCCTGTGGAGGGAATAGAGAATTAGAGCAATATCTAAGAGAGCAAGAACCAACTAGATGAAAAGTAGAATACCAAATATCTCTGGCTTGCCTCTTTTCTTACTCATGGGTTCTCTCCATCAGTAAATTTTAAATAGTGCTTATACCACTCCTACACTCTGTGTTCCATCCCATGCCACATTTCAAGAGGAAAGTGTTAGGAAAAACAAATGTGAACTACAGTGGGATTTTG
Organism: Eptesicus fuscus; assembly: GCF_027574615.1. NCBI lineage: Eukaryota > Metazoa > Chordata > Mammalia > Chiroptera > Vespertilionidae > Eptesicus > Eptesicus fuscus. Next base: position 82,466,635 of record NC_072476.1, on the reverse strand, counting down.
ATTCCTACCACTTGGGACTTGACTAGAATGTTTAATTGACTGGATCATATTTTGGTGATTGCATACATTGCTGGATTAAGTCAATGCTTTGAAAAGCTAATAATCAGTGAACTATAAAGAAACAACTGACCAGCAAATGGGTCACTATGAGTTATGAATAGTACCCAAAGCCAACTTATTAAAACTAATCAGATGGCACAAAGTTAACCAGAAGTGCCATGGTTCTGCTGATAGCAGTTGCTCTGAGGGCTTCAACCATTCAATTTCTAATCTGGGTTCCTATAGCAAAGGCTGTTTGCACTTTGCCCCAGAGATTCTGAGTAAATGCATTTTATTTTTAGGTGTTTTCTTTCTTGACACTGGGTTCCACAAATATGAAGGAACAAGTCATCCCCCAGACATGCTAGCAGTTGTTGCTCTCTCTTCTCTCTTCCTCTGTGGTCTCCTGCAAGCATGTAAAATAACAAAAGGCTAAGAAATGATTTCTTTCAGAACAAGCTGGTGCCCTAAAATGAGTATATTTAAAGGACTGAGTTGCTTTGAAACATTAGGTTGGCCCTTTTTGATTAATCAAAGTTCTTCAGAGTTGATAGGCTATCTCAATTTTATAGTAAAGAGTTATCCTATGAGAAAGAAAGAAAAACTTCAGGTGATATTTTATTTTATTAATGCTAAGCAAAATAAGCCAGTTAGAGAAAGGTAAGTATCACATGATTTCACTCATATGTGGAATCTAATGAACAAAATTAACTGATGAACAAAATAGATCCAGAGACATAGAAGCCATGAAACAGACTGATGAATTTCAGAGGGAAGGCGGGGGTGGGGACGAGAGGAACTTATATGCATATATGTGTAGCCCATTGACACAGACAATAGTGTGGTGAAGGCTTGAGAAGGGCAGGTGTGGGGTGGATGGGGTCAATGGGGCCGAAAAAAAAAAAGGGGGGTACATCTATAATACTTTCAACAATGAAGATAAATTTAAAAAATTAAAAATACTATTATTGCCATTCTAACAAGACTGGATTGAGAAAAGTCACACCATCATATTTAATACTATTTTCTTATCTTTACAGATGCTCAGATAATAGCACACATTTGACAGGCCTGGAATTAGTACTGAAGTCAAAGGTATCATATTAAAAGGAGCCAAATGACTTGATGATTTCTAAAATAATAATTCAAAATGGGTTTGTCAATGTTTCTGAAACTATATGCTCCAGATTAACCTGTAATAATGAAACTGAATGAAAAGGAACCTGACTCAATGATAAATTACTCACAGAACTTTGTGGTGTGATAAAGTGCTAATTCAACAAAGCCATCAATATATTATGCCTTTAAAATCGTTCAAGAGTCTTAAAACAATTATCAATCAACCTTGATTCTTAGAAAACTATATTTTAGGCAGATCTCTTCTATTACACCCTTCTAAAATAATTATTTTAGCCAGGGATGATGAGTAAAAGATAGATAACATATCATTGTCAAAGTGAAGACTGGTGTTTCTCAAAGGAGAGACATTATGTTGGAGACTAGATATGATCCCTTTGTTCTTTATCTAAAATCATTTGATTACTACAGAATCCAGGGTTCAACTAAAATTGTCATCATTACACTAAGAGGTAAGAAAAAATTTCTTTCTCTCATGCCTTCATTATACCATTAAGATGCCCAGGTCATACTCTTTCATACATATGTCAGTATCCTCCAACCCCCCAAAGAACACAGGGAATGTATTATTCTGTGGCTACCTGGTCAAAGATGTTATCTTGGTCAGCCCCCACCTTCATGCATATGAAGCATTAGTCATTCCACTTTACAGATAAAGGAAGTGATTCCCAGAGCATTTCTACTGCCAGAACTTGTCTGTTCTTCCAACTAAACAAAAATAATAGTAATTAATAATAATGCGCAGGGTTTCTATGGTGTCCTTCAATATAATCTTTTACTCATATCTTGATAGGGGCTTCAAACCATTTAGGTAAACCATGTGCAAAATGGTGTGTAGAATGCTTAAGGTGCATGAAGCAGGAGGTAGATGTCCATTACATAGACTATGTCATCATGACACTTAGACATAATCTGATTCATCCAGTAATGAGATATGTGGTCTTGGAAAAGTCAGTTAATCTTTTTTTGCCTCATCCTCCTAACCTGTGAAATGGGAATATTACATTGTACGGTCATTGAAAAGATAAAATGAGGAAACACACATTAAGCATTTAATGCAATACCTGGCATACAGCAAATGCTCAGTTAGTACAGCTATTAACATGCAATTTTCACTCTCATAAAAAAATCTACTGAAAAATACTAGCATGCTTCCAACACTTCCTAAAAGAGAACTTCTACCTCAATTTACACTTTGTTTCCTCAGATCAGACAATGTCATAGTCACCCTTTCTCCTTCCTGCAAGTTTAGTAATCATCCCTGTGTATTAGACCATGTCAATCACATCAGCTGTGATTAGAAAGAGCACATCTATTTCAATTTTGCCAGTAATAACTTATTGGAACAATGCAGAAATCACAAGGAATTCCTCCTTCATATGCCACTATATGTGTTCATGGCTAATTTTCAATTTCCTAGAAAACTTCTCAATATCTCAAGATATTGGTCATTAGAGTCCATGAGAAATGGGTTCAAGAATAGATCGATCTAGAGACAAATGGTTGGGGAGGAGGGGGTTAGAGAGCAACCAAAGGACTTGTATGCATGCATATTAGCATAACCAATGGATACAGACACTGGGGCAGTGGGGGCTTGCCCAGGGTGGGAATAGCTTGCGGGGGGGGGGGGGTCAATTGGGGAAAAAGGAGACATATGTAAAACTTTAGACAATAAAAAAATATTTTTAAAAGAAAGAATAAAAGCAGTATTACACACAAAAATAAAGAAAAGAAAAGAAAAGAAAAGAACAGAAAAGAAAAGAAAAGAAAGGAAGAAAGGAAGAAAGGAAGAAAGAAAGAAAGAAAAGAAAGAAAGAAAGAAAGAAAGAAAGAAAGAAAGAAAGAAAGAAAGAAAGAAAGAAAGAAAGAAAGAAAGAGAAAGAAAGAAAGAAAAAGAAATGGGTTCAGCCCTAGCCGGTTTGGCTCAGTGGATAGGGCATTGGCCTGTGGACTGAAGGGTCCCAGGTTCAATTCTGGCCAAGGGCACATGCCCAGGTTGCAGGCTTGATCCCCAGAGGGGTCCGTGCAGGAGGCAGCCAATCAATGATTCTCTCTCATCATTGATGTTTCTATATATATCTCTCTCTCCCTCTCCCTTCCTCTCTGAAATCAATAAAAATATATTTAAAAAAAAAAAAAAGAAATGGGTTCAAATTCTAACTGGCTGTGTGACCTGAAAAATCCAGTTCTCATGATCCTCAATTTCTTCATTTATAATTGGACATATAACCTAGGAGGTTGCTATAAGGATAAAATTTAAGTTCACAATTAATTGCTCTTTGTCAACATTATTATCAAGTCCTGAAGAAAAAGCTTGCTTTTGGCCATGATTTATTCCTGGGCCAAGACAGTAGCCTATCCAATGTACTTTCCAACCAGACCTCAGCAAGTGATTCCTCAAACATTGACCCCGGACATCTTTTTTACACTTCTCCAAATTGATGGTATCATGTTGAATTATAATCCTGACGTTTAAAAGTTTACCATTTATCTAGACACATTAATTGTCAAAGAAGGAGCTCACAATTTCAGCATTACATTTGGAATCTTGGAATTTAATTTTAGCAGCTACAAATCAAAGCAGTTCTCCCATGCATCTTCACCAAACCTGACTTTCATGAACTCTCCAGAAAGGTCATGCCACCAGATTCTACTGTCACTCCAGTTGTCCAAAGTAGTATTCTCTATTCTAAACTGTTGCCAGAACTTATTCCATATGCAGAGTTCCAAAATCACATAATCATCATACCCCAAGGATATTATTTCAAATTTTATCATCAGCTGGTCCATTGCTTCCATATAGTTTAAATATTTTTAAAACTTTTTTACTATTTATTGAGTCAAGGTCTGGCATTTTCTACACGTCACCTCTTAGGCCCTCAGTATAACCCCCTGAAAATTATGTGGCTGGTTTTGCACTTGAGGAAATTGGGGTGCAGAGAGGCTAAGTGGGCACACAGCCATCAGCAATAGAGCAGAAAGGCCTGTTGGACTGCAAAGACGGTGCTCTATCCATCCACTCATTCAATAGATGTTCGCTGAACATATACTATTTGCCAGACACCATGCTGGGGCTATGTGAAGAACAAAAACATAGCTTAAATATTTTTAACATGACCTCATTAGAGATTTGAAAACCTATTTAAAAGAATTATTTTAAAAAAACACTTATTTAAAGATTAAGGGACAGACAAAAATACCAGAATGTATTTTATTTCATAAATGCTTAAATTGTGGTCTTATTTAAAATATGAAATCAGCAACCCTAAGCCCATATCTCCCCCAACCACCTGGAAACATATGCTCACAATCTGAATCTTGTGAATATTTTAGGATGAAACATAGACAAACTATATTTATTTGGATACATACTAAATGAAAAACTTTCTAGTCAACACATTGAAAAGTATTAAGAGAACTGGCCTACTTTCAAGGAAATAATTATAATACACACACATAACCAAGAGGATTTTTAAGCAACATATTTTGAATATATGAGCCTACTTAGCATGGACAAGACAGAATGCGACTGAGGTAACTGAGAGGGAAGATGTCTGAAGAAACGAAGCCTGCACTGCCAGAGACAGGAGTGAGCTTGCTTCTTGGGAAAGAAACACACTGGGGTGGAAACAGGGAAGTTGATTTTAAGACTGCTTAATAGTATAGAGTCTAAAATTCACACAGAGAAGATAGTCAAGGAGAAACGTAGATGTAATCATACATGTAAATAGGAGACATTGTAGATTATTAAGGACGGGGGGGGGGGAGGGAAGATTTAAAAAGTAGTTAGGAAAGACTTCTATCCTCAAATTATTTCCACCTCTTAAATGTTCTGCACAAAGCTTTTGCTATTAAGGTAAGAGAGCTTTTTGTTTTCTTTCTATGGGACAATTTTTGTGGCACTAGCAACATCCAAACTATTTCTGAGTGTTTCATGAACACAAAATATGATATGACAAAGTACCACCTGCATGCTTTGATGTAGTTTTTAAAGTTTCTGTCCTGCTTTTTTCTTGTGTTTTTTTAATTAAAAATTGTTAATATTGACATTATTGCAGGCTTCTCCCTTTCCCACCCTCTTTTCTCCCTCCACCCACCTTGGCTTCCCACTCCTTTGGCCTTTTATCAGGCAGCTAAATGCTAAATGCCTTCAGACACAGAGTGAAGGCATTTAGCATTCAGCTCCCAGATGAAAATGACAAGGGACTGAACTAGACTGCAGAGATCTAACATTAACTTCTGTCATGTCCAGGGCTGTGGGGAGTGAAGCCATATTAGAGAGAGTTCATGCCAGCACATGCTGACAGAACTCAGCAGCTCCTCAGACAAAATGGGCATTTCCCTGTCAATATGGGCCCCTCACCTCCCTGGAGTGTCTTAGGCAATCCCAGCTGCAGAAGGATGTGGGTTGCCAAATACAGACACAATCTGTCCACTCTCCTAAAATGAGGTTGATTCTCATTATTCTTAAGGAGTCACACAAGCTGTTGGCAATTTGCTCAAGTGAAGAGCAAACCATATTGAGTAGCTGTGACACTTCAGAACTCAGACAGTGGCAGAAACTGAATGTGCCCACAGCCCCAATTTACTGGCAATTTCTGGACCAATCTAATAATAGCTGAGACAGAGGGAAGAATGAAGCCTGTCACACACACACCTCGCTAGCCTGGCTTTTGCAATGCTCAACTAACAGAAAGAGGGGCCTGTTTAGTAACTCACTCCCTCCTCTTTGCTGTTACAAAACAGTCCCAGAACTGCCTGCTCTGGCTGCCCACGCAGATGGCGGCATTACCTGCTTCATACACTCTCCTTGGGCATCCACTAAAGCAATGGTGTGTGAGTATACCTGCAAGAAATAGCACGCTTTATGGAATGACTCATTCATACAATTCAATAAGAAAAATAAATGGAAAGACATGAATGGAAAGCTCATCTATATATCTAAAGAGGTAATATGCAAATTAGGCATGGGCCCAGAACCTGAGAGAACAACATGCAGGGGGGCCGGCCCCCAGCCCCAGCCTCACGGCCGTGGTGCTGGGCTGCTGGGGCCAGAGCGGAGACACAAACCCGCAGGGGGGCCGGGTTCGATTCTGATCAAGGGCATGTACCTAGGTTGTAGGCTCCTCCCTGGCCGGGGCCCTGGTCAGGGCTCATGCAGGAGGCAACCAATCGAAGTGTCCCTCTCACATTGATGTTTCTATCTGTCTTTCCCTCTCTCTTCCACGCTCTCTAAAAATCAATGGGAAAATATCCTCAGGTGAGGATAAAAAGAAAGAAAGAAAGAAATGTCATATCCTATGAAAGAGACATCTTGAAAATGCCTAAAGAAAGTTGTCATTTTTTCGTGGTGAAGGGACTGGAGTCTGTGTTGATGAAAACACCTTGGCAGCTGCGACGGCCTGCAGTGGCAGCAGCAGTGGGGTAATGGGGGTGGCGCCTTCCCTGATCAGCTCTGTTGCCTCCTGCAGAGGGAGGCCAGACTGGGGAGCGGGCCTAAGCTGTCAGTAGGACATCCCCTGAGGGCTCCCGGACTGTGAGAGGGGGCAGGCTAGGCTGAGGGACACCCCCCCCCAAGTGCATGAATTTCATACACCAGGCCTCTAGTAAATGAATAAAAATATAAGAAAAGGTTTGGCCTCATTAATGAAACAAAATAAGGAACCATTTTGCCATTAAAATTTGTCAATATTTCAAAGTAAAAAATGTTCATTTTGTCGGCAAGCATGGCTCAATGGTTGAGCATGGACCCATACATGAACCAGGAGGTCACAGTTCAATTCCTGGTCAGGGCACATGATTGGGTTGCAAGTTCAATCCCAGGGGGAGAGGTATGTGTGTGTGTGTGTGGGTGGGGGGGGGAGGGCGGGGGAGGGAGGGGTCATGCAGGAAGTAGCTGATTGATGATTCTTTCTCATCACTGATGTTTTTATCTCTCTCTCCCTCTCCTTTCCTCTCTCTGAAATCAATAAAAACATATATTTTTAAAAATTCATTGCCAGGAAATGCACAATAAATTTCGATGTTTGTAAATTATGATTAGAAATAGCAAATATTAACACAAACTTTTAAAAGCAGTTTATCAATAGGTACATTATGTTCTGAAAATATACAAAAGGAAAAACAGGAAAATGTTCATGTCAAAAATGTTTGCTACAGCCTTTTATATAGCAAAATAAACAAGTAAAAATGAAATGAGAAAAAAGCCTATTAAGAAATACGATAAAGGAATCAATGCTTAGGAAAGCCAGGCACGCACAATTTAAAAATTGTTTACGAAAACTATGGGGCTTCTATGGTTTTTAAAATTTTGTTGTGAAATATTCCTTACAAAATAATAGATATAATGATTATAGGCAATATATATATATATAATATATATATATATAAAACTTCAAGTGAAATTATATATACTATAGAATTTTTACATATGACTATATATAAAAATTTGCTCTATGTCTAGAGGGAAATAACCTGAAGTCCTAACAGTGGTATTTTTTAATAGTAAAATGACAGGTAATTTTTTCCTGTATTTCCTACTTTCAAAACCTTATTCAACTTCTGTTTAAATATAAGCTCATCGTATTTACTATCTCTAACTTCAAGTGTTAAATTAGAACGTCGAAACCACCATACTTATCTATTTATTTTTTCAGCAAATATTTATTGAGTTCTTCCTATGATCACAAAACACTGAGTATCAAAGGAGAGATAAACACATGTGAGCCATATTTCACATTCTCTGGAAGCTTATAAGAAATACAGCAGGGTAATGGACTAGCAGAGTAGAAAAATAAACTCATCATAAATTTAAGGAATTGAATTCATAAATATATAGCGGCATTGTACAAGTAAAAGATGAGGTACATTTCATGGTGTCTTTTCCCTTCCTTATGTCATGGTAATCTGACAAACCTCCCTACTTAACAATTCCGCATCCTCAGGCAGAATCTGGGATCAAGATGACCAGAAAATGTATCTAGACCAAGGAAAGGAGCCAGAACTGCCTGCAAAGCTGTGCTCTGCGCTTCTCTAATCTACCTGTGGTTATGTATGAATAATTTTATTCTGATATTATCTTTATAACCATAGGAAACTCATAAATTCCTGACCTATCATTTTGAATACAAATTCCACCCATTTCAAAAATCTGCTCTACAATAACATTTTCTGTAACAAGCAGCTCAAAAATTTCCAAGGCAGTACCTTCTATTTATGGGCCATTTTACTCAATTCAACACATTTATTAAGACATATTGTCTAGGTGTCCAATGCTGGATTAGACCCTCTTTACACAAGGTGAATAAGAAAAGGCCCCGGCCCTCAAAGAGCTCATATGCAAAAGAGAAACCATGGAGTGCATGAACTCTTGTCTATCTTTTATCTATAGTCTATAGAGCCCCAAATGTTCTCCTGGCAGTTTTACCACATTCCAGGGATAGGCACTAAGAAGAGAATGGCTACTTCTGCTTCGCAGTTGAGCTTGGTCAAGAGTGGGTGGCAAAGTCGTTTTAAAAGAAAGTATTGGAACCATAGTTGAATAGTTTTAGGGAACCTCACTTGAAGATATGAAGTTTTACAATGAACTTTTTTTTAAGACTTAAGTTTTTCAGTAAAGAAAACCTGGAAAGCTGCTGTAATCTGCCCATATATGTAATAGTAATAAATTGAGGCTCAGAGACACAGTAAATTTCCCACTCAAAGTCATACCAGTAGCTGTGGCAAAAACAGGGTTGGAGGCTAGGACTCGTAAGTCATTCCAGTGCTAACCTGTGTCCTATGGATCATTGACACCCAGGGTCACATTTTTCAGAAATCACATATTTGGATATTGATGGACAGAACCAGGACAATTTTAGCACTGAGCAAGGAAATACCACCAATGCAAAGAGCTGGCAAAAAAAAACAAAAACAAAAAAACACACACACACAAAACAAAAAAAAACAAAACAAACAAACAAAAAAAACAACTAAACTTTAAAGTGAACTAAGTCAACCATGTAACATGAATTTCCAATAGAAAAGCCTGCATTCTCAATCGGTAAGAGAGAAGACAAACCAGTCGCAGTGAAGAGACTGGATTAGTTGCTCCCTAGGGTAGTCCTGCCCTCTAACTGTCAGTCTGCACATGTGCCCTAGACTACGGCATTGCCTGGGTGCTACTCTGTTTATCTAAAGGTGATCATCCCAGGGGAGGGGTCTAACAACAAAAAGAGACAATAACAAATCCTTCTCTAAAAGCCATCTAACTTTGCAATGAGTTCCGGAGGGAGCTTGTGTCCTCTACATTGAAGTTTTCATTAAAAAAGTAGAATAGGTTATCATTTACTGAGAAAGGTATGAGAATAGCCCTGCCTACAGGAAGAGATGGACTTGATAAAATTTCAAAGTCATTTCCAACCTTTTGAGACAGCCTGTGAGTCAGAGTCTGGCCCTCCTGTCTGTCTGCTACCCAAAGACGCTGCCTCACATTCTGCTTCTTTGCCTCACCTTTTGATCATTTTACTGTTTATTGGCATCTCTGTGTACCCTATAGGGAGACCTGAAAACAAAAGAAGACTGGAAACAAATTATATTGAATTTCTTCCCAGAGAGATTTATTTTTGAACACAGAATACAATAGAAGATGGTAAAAATTGTAGCTAAAATATATTTTTGAATTATGTATGCATTTTTTTATCCCGTTTCTTGATCAAATAGAAACAACCCTGAATGTAGGGGTAGTAATCACTGACCAAGCTACAGTAGAGAGGAATTGTTCTAGTCAATATTCCAAACGTAGATTTCAGAACTTAATTTTTCTACTCCCAATCAGAATCCATAAAAGTTTAAACTAATTCTCTTTCTCCCATATATCCTTCCCTGTGTCTCCTTTTATAATTGACTGCTAAAAGGAAATTATTCTGAGAAGCATAAGAGGAGTTTCAACATGTAACTAAATTGACTTCCTTTCTATTTAATTTAACTTCAGATGAAAGCAATATAAAAACAACCACAACACTAGAATCTCTCTCATTTAAAATAAGAATGGTAGGTATGCTTTTGGCTTATCTGAATTAACTACCTGATGTCTTCCAGATTAATTTTGCTCCTCAGGAGACTGATTTTTAGCACTTGCAACCTAAAGACAATGCCCAAGGTTTAAAGATTTTAATGATTTTTTTAAATCAATATGCATCGATCCAACTATAAGCACTACCCAAAAAGAAAAGCCTCTTAAATTAAGTACATAAAAAGAGGAAAGTGAAAACTTCCTGAGCCCCATGTGTGCATAAAACAGATAAAAGTCAGATTTCTGCAGTTTGTTATTCCTTTAAATTCCCCCAACCCTGTATCCCACATCACACATTCACCAGAGAGAAGTAATGAAGTTCCCTATACTGTATGTCCTCTTGGCACTAATCATGTCCTATAACTAGGTGGCTGACAGAACTTTAGCTCAGTTTGTGCAATTCTGGCATGGAGAACGTCTCCCCAGGTCTCTCTAGTCTACTCCCCAATCTTCTACTTCAGTGTAAGAAAGAAGGGAGGAAAATAAACATGCTAAGGTCCATATGATCTACCTCATTACACACAAAGCTTATTATCACCTGGATTTAGCAATAATAAATACCGGTTGCATTATGGCCCCAAAACATACTATATGAAATAACACAATTGTAGAATGGTTAGCCAACTACATCTGAGTTGATCCTGTGCCTCAAACATTAGAAAAAACACCTGGTCTGATAACTAATTTAAATTAAAGTGGGGCTAAAAGACTTTGGACAAACTTACAGCAAAAGTGTAGCAAGAGCATAATTGTTAAGAGAGTGGGTTTTTGGAGTCAGGGAAACCCAAGCTCAAATCCTGTCACTGACACTTAATTGTTCTGGGACCTTAACCTCTGACCATCAATTTCTTCCTCTAAAGCTGACCATGGTAGTTCCTCACATGTAAGTGCTTATGAAGTGATAGCTGCAATTATCATTATCTTCTTAACAAAAGACTCCCTGGACCACAGAAAGTCTCTCTTTGTTTCACATCCAATATCCTGCAGACAAAGGAGGATTTCCTTGTCCTGTGATTGAATCTTAAAATATAATGGTTTAACAAAAAATATTCAGTGAGACTAAGAACATCAGTTTTAAGCAGAGTAGAATCAGAGTCACATTCTAGAAACCAGAAATCACCTTTTAAGATGCACCGACATTACACATTTATTTTCAACAATTCTTTCTAGCTTTGCCAGCCAACCTCGGAGAGCATCCCTCCCACATGACAGTATTGTTTTACACTCACAGTGGTAGTGGGGGGAAGGACAGGGGAGAGGAAATCTCACATCTCATTCTGAAAGATACCCTGGGGAGAAAGGAGCAGGGAGAAAAAATGCATTTGGAACAGAAGTAAGATGTGCCTCGCCTCTATTTTCTGTACTTTGGGGTTATCATCTGTTATTTATGCAAGGAGAGGTAGAATGGATGGGGGTGGAGAAGGAACAATAGAGGAGAAATCACCAAAAATTATAAACAACAACTCTGGCTTTGCAATTGATAGCTTTTCTTGGGACTTCCCAGGGGAGCCAATTAGTGCTAGTTGCTGAGGTGGGTTCTGCCACATAAACCTCTGATAATGCCTACCTGTGCTACACCTACCTCTGATGAAGTGACAAGGCCTCTGTTAATGAGGTTTGTGTCTGTCTCCCCATAGCTCTAAAGAGTCTCACTAAGGACTCTAAAATAGAGGTCTTAGGGTTACCGGCAGAGGAACTCTAGTGCCTTATTAGAAACCACGACATTTTAAAATAATAATTTGGTTTATTCCCTCTGCTCCTCTTTTCCTTTGCTCCTTATCACCTGAGGCAACAGTGACCACATGCTTGTATAAGTTCTAATCCATTGCTCCTCTAACTGCTGGGCCCGGCTGTTATCATAAGTGGGAGAAGGGATGTCACAAGGAACAGATCATAAATCCAAGCATAGAAGAAATGACAAGAATTAGTAATAACTCTAGTCACTGTCTCCAGCAGCAGTGGGAGACACAGCTAACACAAGCTCTACAAAACGATAAAGCAGCGTTTAGCTACATCTGGGAAGCTGCCTGGCCAAATGGTTCTTGCAATAAAATTCTTCATAGTATTTCTACTGCTTCAATATATCAAAGCTCAGGATGCCTTGTGAATCCATTTAGTGAACCCTTGGACATACTGATGCCAGTTTTATTGTCTTGCCTCCCGATGAACGCCACTCATCCTGAGGGAGGCACACCTCCTTGGTTCCTACTACCCAACAATCAAGCAGCAACTATTGATTAAAGCCTACGGTAAGCAGGGCACAGTATAAGGCACCCGGAAAGAACAGAAAATGCCTCAAAGTCCTTAACTTTGAAAAGCACAATGAATAAAATCAGCACATTGGGTGATACCACCCATGAAAAATAGTAAACTGAAAAACCTGAGGGAGTTCTGAAAAAGGAAATGAGATAAAATGTATGCAGGCCCTCCCTAGAGAAGATCAGATATGAGTTTAATTTTTTAAATGGTGACACTTAGATTGGAGGATTGAGTAAACATTTAGGAGCAGAGCCTTAGAAGTGGGAATGCACAAAATGTGAAGCCCTCAACTGTAAGATCCAATGATCTACAAGATACTCCATTTACCCTCAAGCTCAAATCTTCATGAAACAATCAAAGGGAAATAAAAGAGGGTGGTCCCTAAATGTTGTGCATGCTAAATTCTGCCTGCATTGAGTGTCTGCCCCTTGGTGGTCAGTGCGCGTCATAGCGACCGGTTGTTCTGCTGTAAGGTCAATTTGCATATTATCTTTTTATTATATAGATACACACACACACACACACACACACACACACACACACACCTTTTTTATGGACACACTTAAATTGTTTCCACATCTGAACATAGGAGTACATATATCTCTTCAAATTAGTGTTTTTATTTTCTTTGAATAAATCCTCAGAAGTGGAATTGCTGAAATATATGGTAGCTATATTTTTCACTTTTTGAGGAACCTCCATACTGTTTTCCATAGTGACTGCACAATTTTACACTTCTACCAACATTCGTTATTTTTTTGTCTTTTTGGAAACAGCCATTTGACAGTTATGAGGTGACATCTCACTGTGGTTTTCATTTGCATTTCCTAATGATTAGTGATATTGAATGTCTTTTCATGTGTCTGTTGCTCATCTCTATGTCTTCTTTGGAAAATGTCTGTTTATGTCCTCTGACCATCTTTAACGGTTTTTTTTTTTTAATATTAAGTTGTGGGTAGTAACTAAAATATATAATATCCAAAATATAGAAAGAAGACTTTGAGAGGCACAGAAAGTGGAATCGGGTACCTGTTCACAGGATTGAATAAAAAGGAAACCCTGAAGTTTGAGAGTCTAGCAATCTAAAAGGTTATATAAGAAAAAGGTCAGCTTCTGAAGAGAAAAGTGCTAGCTGGTGTCTTTCTAATATGCTTCCTTTTCCTCCTCTACACCTGCGTGGCCAGCGGCTTCACCGGCCTGGGATTCACCCTTTGGCACCAGGTGCCTGGGAGGATGCTTGCAGGGAATGAGGGAGGGGCAGGAAACCGGGCAACCTCCACACTCCTGATTCCTCTTCTCTGACACTGTCCACATTTGGTTGTACAGCAGTTTCCCAAATAATGTCATTTTGTTCAACCTCATTTCTACAAACTATGTGCATCCAGTCCTCACTTCTAGGTGGATAGACAACCTAACATAGGACACTTAAAATGTTCACTTCTAAGAGGATAGAAGGAAGACATCTGAAAGTCACACCCACCTGACTGCCCTTTCAGGAAATAGAAAGGCAGTGGATACATTTTCTCTGGCATTCCATGCTCAGCCAAAACTCATAACGATGTTCTCCTGTGCCACAGATGAAACGGTAATGAGCCAACCACCTTCCTTCAGAGCAGGCTGAGAGGACTGAAGAAAAGCATGTGGGCAGCATCAAACCCTGCATGTTTCTGCCCAGACCACTCAAGGTCTGCTTTCCTCTTCCTGCTTCTCCTTTTACCAAATGTTACTTAAATGACAGCAGGAGAACACTAAAGTAGGTGACAGAATGAAGCACTACGCAAAAAAAGTAATTGGTTTAGGAGTTAAAACTGTGTCTACATTTTGATTATACTTACATTAGAAATATGCTTGAAGGGAAAGGACTGGAAATAAATATAACCGTATATTAGCAAAGGGAAATAGAAAAGGAAGGAAATCATTACCAAGGCCAGTTACTATTAATCAGCTTCTGCAAGTGGTTGTGGTTAGGACAGAACTACTTTGTGTGTGTGTGTGTGTGTGTATGTGTGTGCACGCACCATGTTAATAGCTTTATGTATTTTCTAATTTTCATGAATAAGATTTTAGTACATATATATTTAAAAACATACATACACATAAAAGATAATTAGGACATCCAAAACAATATGCCCCCATGTGAGCTATTTATTAGACGGGAGGAAGGACTTGTGCTGGAATCAGACACACTCAGGTTGTCTCTTATTGTGTGTCTTTGAGCAACACACTTACCCTGTAGGCCTCAGTTTCCCCACCTATAGAAACAAGGATAACACCAGCTACCCCATAGCATTTCCTCAGAATTAAATGTTATAACATCTGTGAAAGCACCTCGGTGTACTGGCATTTGGAAGTCCTCAAAAATGCTCATTTCCTTACCTTTATACAACTCTTCTGTTCACAGCAGGGGTTCCATCCTCTGATTTGATTCAGGACTTTATGCAGAGATTATATTGTGGAGGGCCTAACACCTTGCTAAAAAAAATTATCAGACAGCTGTTTCTAGATCTGTGTCTGCAGCTTTATGGCACCAAAGAAAACACGTTTCCTTTATCTACAAAATCTGCTGTCTGTGGCAAGATTTATCAGGGCCCTGCAAGGGCTTTTTGACAACGTAAAGGCATCTCACCTTTCCAGTTGAAAGGCTAGCTCTAGTGTATGTGTTGCTCTTATTTGGTGGTGCTTTTTCCCTCACCTACTGCCTAACTGAATGCTGCGAAAAGACAGAATCACCCAATACAGGGAAGGGGGTGCGCGGTTCTAGTCCTGCACTTGGCAGGCCATTCAGGCACCAGGCAGGGAATGGTGTCCAGCATGGTGAACGGTCCAAGCACAGCACAGGCACAGAGACCGGCCTCCAAGCTGCCCTGCCATCATCATCATCATCATCATCATCATCATCATCATCATCAAGGTTATATAACAGAAACTGCCAGATAATGGAAGAAAACAAGCATTCTCAAAGCAAAAGTCTCTATCATCCTTGCACACAATAAAGTTGAAAAGTGTGTGGGGAAATGCTAAAGAAGGTAATAGGTACCAAATGCCGTGCTATCAGACACATTATAGTATTCACTTACTTATACGAGGTATCAGTAACTAGAAGCTATTCCTCTTGGTCTCTCCAATAAGACCTGTTTTTATAGGAAGGAGCAAGGGAGCTGCTCTGAAGAGCAGCAGCAACAGCCACCACGAATGAGGTTCCTCTGAGGAGGTAAAGGGAACCTCTCCAGGTGTGCTCTGGTATCTCAGGCTTAGCAATTTACAGAGCATCCGTGAGGACCCCATGACTGAAGGGATGCTTGCAATGTGATCCCAAGTCTTCTGGACAGCCTAGTTTTAGGTCAAAGTTTAGAAGCCCAAAATCTAGGCCTGAATCTTTTTCCATTATCTTCTAAGTGTGAGAATTATATTGTTAAAAGCTTATTAATCTGGGGTCCAATATCTTGTTGCAATTATGTGCCAAATTTCTGTCTATGGGCAGATTTTTTTTTAAAGAAGTGTTCCATGTCATTCATCAGATCCTCAAGACTCTCAATTCCAATAATTACAGGCTGTTGTTGTTCCTTGTGATTAAGCCCCTAGCCCAGTGGTCATCAGCAAACTCATTAGTCAACAGAGCCGCAGTTTTCTGACCACTGCTCAAGGGGAATCATGGTCAAAAAATATATTAAAAGCAACTAAACTAAACAAGTCATAACTTCCCTTCCAGATCTCATTGTCAGAGCAAGTTTTCTTTGATTATAAGAGCAATATACACTTATTGTAGAAAATTTTTAAAAAATGTAGCCATAATTGGGCCACCCAGAAATAACAGTTGCATGTGTGTGTGTGTGTGTGTGTGTGTGTGTGTGTATTTCATATTTATGATGGTATGTTCAATGTTATGTTCTGCTACATTCCACATTTTCACACATTGGTAATTCTTCAAAAGCAGGACTTTTGTCAAATAATATTTCATCATGAGTACTAATTTTATTTTAACTATTCCTCTGTTGTAGAACATCAATGTTGATTCTAATGGTTTAACATTATAGATAATGCTGTTGTGAACATTCTCAAGAGTCAAATTTTGCATGTTATGTTTTTGGGAGTAAGGAGAAGCTACTAAAAGTTTTGAGCAAGAAAATAGCAAAATCAATATTTGTCTTATGACAGTACCGGAGATGAATTGAAGTGGGACAGGCTTGGTGATAAGGTAGAAGGTTATTATCTGAGAACCTGAACTAAGAAAGGGATATTGAGACTAGGCACAGATCCAGATGTAGAACACATGCTAAGGGAAACTTACCACGAGTCAGTGGTTTGAAGGAAGAGGGGAGAGTCCAAAACTAAGCTGAGGTTTCTAGCCTTCATGACTGGAAGATCAGATGTACCACCAACCAGGATAGGAAATAAGACTGAGGAGACGAATTTAGGGAAGATTTTTTGACATAGTAAAGTTATTAGGAAAGAGTAGTAGAGATTTTTCTTTTTTTCTGACTGGCTCACTCATATGTGGAATCTAACGAACAAAATAAACAGATGAACAAAATAGATCCATAGACATAGAAGCATGGAACAGACTGTTGAATCTCAGAAGGAAGGCGGGGGAGGGTGGGGAGTGGGCAGAAATCAACCAAAGAACTTGTATGCATATATGCACAACCCATGGACACAGACAATAGGGTGGTGAAGGCCTGGGGCTGGGGGTGGGGTGGGCTAGAAGAGGTCAATGGGTGAGAAAAGTGGTCATATGTAATACTTTCAATAATAATGATTAAAATATGTTTAGAAAATGAATAAAATTTAAAAAGTAGAGATTTTTTTCAAAGGTGTCTCTGCTTCTCATTAAAGTCCCTCTGAAACAGTAACTCTGAACTTAGATTTAAAATGTCGTCTTCTATTTAAATATTTACCATGTAAAATTTTCTACATCATTCTTGATTGCTGGAATATATCCCTTCTAAAAACCATCTTGCCAAGCAAGGATATATATGCATTTTTCATAAGATTCTTTGAAAACACCATTTTTACTGATTCCAGAATACCAAAGACAATCAAAGATGTAGATAGTGACTGATTGGCAGGGAGGCTGCTGATGTTATTTTCATTAATTGAGGTTACTATTATTTTAATAGCCACCCTCACTAGTGTGATAAATCTCTTCAACAAGTATTTATTGAAAGGCTTTTTTCCTGAGCCAGGCACTGGTTCTAGGGACTGATGGTATTAAGTTAAAGAAAACTGGGGTCAGGCTCAGAGAAAGATAGTTGATCCAATTTTTTCCTTATAACTGAAAATTACGTGAACAAAGAAGTTAACCAGTTTCTTCTAACCTCTAATCCTCCAATTTCACCTTCTAATTCTTTCCTGCACAGTTCCATACTGGGTGAGATGAAAACTGATTAGTTACATTGAGAGCCAGAGAGATATAATCCCCACAAAAGAAAAATCCCTCTAACAATTGTGAAAGTCAGAGAAAGTTCTAGGAGAATGTTTTGATGGCTCCAAGTCTTGTCTGTGCCAACCCAGTTTTCAGGTAAGACAGTGGGAAATGTGATAAGAACAGCTCAATGTGTCAATTCAAATGAAGCAGGGCACTTAAATGGCCTCAAACTGAGTGATAGACTACACTAGGCCATACATTTCCATAGAAAGTAAAAAACAACCTCTACTCAAAAGAAACACGAAATAATTTAAGAGAATGGCACATATCATTAAGAATGGCAAAGCAGACCAACCAGCGTAGCTCAGTGGTTGAGTATTGACCTATGAACCAAAAGGTCAGGGTTCGATTCCTAGTCAGGGCACATGCCTGGGTTGCAGGCTCAATCCCCAGTGTGGGGTGCCGACCAATGATTCTCTCTCATCATTGATGTTTCTACCTCTCTCTCCCTTTCCCTTCCTCTCTGAAATCAATAAAAAGTATATTTTAAAAAAAAAAGAATGGCAAAGCACCCCCATGATCTATGCCCTAATTGCAGAAGATAAACTTGAGCTGAACCCTGAAAAATAAGATTTAGAAAAGCAGAGATGTAGAATAAGGTGTACTCGAGGGTAATTCCTGTGTGAAAGTACATAAGGAAAGGCACAGAAGCAAGAATAAGTGTATCTAATTCCCAAATCGGAAGCAGTAGCTCAGAGAAAGAGACTCCACTGGCACTCAGTGTGCCAGGCTCCCCTACAGGAGAAACCCTGACATTCACTTTGCACTGCATTGTGGTCTGCAAAGAGACCATCAACCCTCCTCATGGAAGCCAGCATCAAAATTGAGGTAGGCAAAGGAGATGTGGGGGGTGGGGGGAGTAGGGACAGAAAGAGACTTTGCTTGGGGCGATGGGCTCATGATGCTGTGTGCAGATGATGTTTTATTGCATTGTACACTTGAAACCTGTATGGTTTTGTGAACCAATGTCACCCCAATAAATTAGATTTTTAAAAAGGGTGCTATGCAAATTGCTAAAGAAGATGGCCTGATAAAACAGGAATCAGGAGATGCTGTGAAATCCACATGGCCTCGAGGATGCAGAATTCCATGGAACACTGACAGAGATGCTCGGCTGAAGTGTTTATCACAATCCACACACTTATTCATTCACTGCTTACTAAACTTTGGTTTATGTTACAAGATTTCCCTAGGCAGACATGCATGTAGGAAATGAAATGCAACCTTCTAAACCTGGCATGGTCTTCAAAGTTTGGAAAAAATGTTCCCACAGATCTGCAGGCCTTTTCGGATGGTATGGGTTCACTCGCCAAAGAAGAGCACCAGCTCGGTAACCTGAAGGAGTTTTATTCTTCTCTGACCTACTGCTGACCAGGTGTATATCGGAAAATTTACCACACACAGCCCAGGAACCAAGGTAGAAAAAAAGGCCAATACTCATAATATGAAATTGTGTCAGTTAAACCAGGAATCTCCATCTGGTTTTGGAAGGAAATGGAACCTAGAAGAAAAAAAAAACCTGCTCCGAGTATAAAAAGAATGTAATTGTTAACTAAGGTCCTTTAAAAATCATAGTCCGGTACCTTAGAAGAAGGAATATGTCATTCAGCCTAATTAGCATACTCCTCCACTTATTTGAGTTATAGTTTTTCAGATACCCTTCTATAAGAATCTGAGAACTATGGTAAAGAGAAGCTACTACCTCTAATGTGGTTTGTGTATTTCTAACAGTTCCACCTACCTCAGGACCTCTCTCTCTCTCACTGATTTTCCATGGCAAGTTCCTTTCTTCATACTTTTATTAATATTATGATTTTATTAATATATTTAAAATATTTATTGAGCATAGACTATTATATAGACACAGGGCTTTATGCTAAGGACACATTGGTGTATAAGATTACCCTATAGAGCTATTGAGAAAGATAAGCCAGTAAAGAGGAAACTGAAGTTCAGTGTGATGATTGTAACACTGGGGATAATAAAAGGTTCTGTCACTCAGCCTTGAGAGTGGTGGGATCAAGGAAGTCACCTGTAAGAAATGAACTGCAATCTTTTAGACCTGGCATAATATCTCAGCAAAAAGAAGAGTGAGCATTAGGCACATGGGAGAATGGAAAGACACTCTAAGTAAAGTAATCACTTATTAAAAGTCTTAGAACCTACAGAAAAAAAAAATACATGTAGGTTAAGGTACAGAGAATTCCTAGAAAGGTGAGCAAGCACTGAACCATTAGTAATTTTAAAGTCATATTAAGGATCTAGACTTAATTCTGACAGCAATGGAGAATCACTGAAGACTTTTAAAGATGAGAAGTGGCAAGAATAAACACTCTGGATGCCATTTGGAAAATGGATAAGAGAAGGCCAGCCTCAAGGCAGAGAAATTAAATTAGGACCATGCAATTTAAGAGGTGAAGACCTGAATCAGAGCACTGATCGTCATAATGGGGGAAAATACATGGATTCAAGAGTGCTAGGATTCAAGAGTGCTAGAATCCACAGACCCTAACAGTAAGTTCCATTTGGAGTGAAAAGGCGGGTGGGAGTCAAGTAACTTCCAAATTATTTATCATTGACATGAAGAAAATGCAGAAGGAGACACAGATATGGTGGAAAGATTTCTGTTAAGGGCACACTGAGTATGAGGCAACATTTTCTTAGAAAGATATAAAGGAAGATGTCCAGTAAATGTCATGTCAGAGAGATATCTGAACTGGCCATGTAGAGTTGAAGTGATCCGCACACGGGTATTTCTTGATAACAATGCAATGGTGAACATGCCCAATCAGAAAGTAGTGAAATGAGAAGAGATGTTCTAAAGACACTGGTCTTGGGGCATTGTCTTAAAGATGATTACAAGGTCCATAAAGTGGAGGGATGTGACCTTAAAGTGGAGGGATCTAACTCTCTCCCAATACCCAGGAATGATTAGCTCATCCCATTAGCTCATTTCCGACTGGGAAAGAGATCAAAACCTTGAAAGGTGGTGAGTGAGGCAAACGTAGATGGGTAGAGAAGTACAAGATATAGAAAGCAGGATGTTCAACATCCATTCTAGAAAATAAGGAATAAAACCATCATACCTCGGATTCTTAGGTGACCGAGAAGCAACTTAAAGTCAGTTCCCTTTAAAGAAAATAAACAGCATGTGCTCTTTCAGGACTCCACAACCTAAAGTACAAAGCACCTAGGAAAGTCCATTCAAGTCCCATGCACTATTGGCAGTCTCACATAGAGCTATCTAGACTGGTTGTTCTCAACTTTGGCCGCATTGCCACTTGGGAAATTTTAAAATACAAATGTCCAGATGTCATATAAACCCTTGTTATTCAAATTGGGGCTGCCTACCAGCATCATTAGGATCCTGTGGAAGTCTGCTAATAAAAATCTCAGGCCTCATATCAGACCACCAACAAAATGTGTATTTTTTTAAGATTTCCCAGGAGATTTATATGCACTTTAAAATTTAAGACATGCTGGCTCAGAATTACTTGAAGGGCTTGTTAAAATATAGACAGCTAAGTCAGGACTGGGGCTTGTGAATTTGCATTTTTAATAAGTTCCCAAGTGAGGCTGCTGCTGCAGGTTTAAGACCATATTTTGAAAATTTTTGCCACAGAGCAATTAAATCAGAATCTCCCGAGATGGGACCCAGGCATCAGTATATTTCAAAGCTCACTAAATGATTCTAATTTGCAGCCAATGTTGAGAACCACTAGTAACAACAATTTCTGTTTCTGATTATAAGGAAATAAATGTGAAAATATCTTAGCTATTCTGTAAACATCAACTTAAACTCATGATAAAAATATTCTTTAATATTAGATGAATTTTGATTAACCAAAGAAGAAAGAAAAATGCTGCTTCATGTTTAGTGACTCATTTCCAGAAATATGTTTGGTTATAATATTTTTTAAAAGATCACAGTAAGTAATCATTATCTTAGTCATCACAGTAACCATCAAGTCAATTTATTAACTTCATTTTCTTGTGATTCTTATTTAATTGGGTATTGGCATTTTGAAGTCCACAGTATATTTCTATCATCTTTTAAAAGCCATTTTGAATAAATCATTGTTTCCAACCAACCTATGAAACCAATTCTTTCCTTCTTTCTTCTTGATTTAAGTTTCTTTTTTCTTTTTTTTCTAGGTTCTTAGATGGGAGTTTAAATTATTTATTTCAGGTGTTTCCTCTTTTGGAATGTGTACACTTGGTGCTAAATATTTCCCTCTCAGAACTTTAACTGTGTCCCACAAATTATATATTGCATTTTTACTTTTTATTTCATTTGATATATATTTTTTGTTTCCCGAGATACTCTCTTTGATCCATGGATTATTTAAAGATGTTGTTTAGTTTTCAAGAGTTACTGATTGTTATTGATTTCCTGTTTAATTCCATTGTGGTTGAAGAACCACATCTGTATGATTTTAATTATTTTTACATTGGTTGAAGTTTTTTTATATCTTAGGATATGGGGTCTATTTTGGTATAGGTTCTATAGAAACTTGAAAAATGTGTATTTTGCTGTTGTTGGGTGGAAAGTTCTCTAAATGTTGCTTAGTTCCTATTGGCTAATGATGTAGTTCAGTTCTTTTATATCCTTGGTGATTTTCTAACTAATTGTTCTACCAATTATTGAGAGAGGTGCTGAAATCCTCAACTATAATTGTGGAATATCTATTTCTCTTTTTATTTCAGTCTTTGATTCCATATTTTCAGCTTTGTCATTTGCTTCATACACATTTAGGAATGCTATGTCTTCTTGTTGGAGTGACCCTTTACCATTACCTAGTGACTTTCTCTCTCTCTTGGCTCTGAAGTCCACTTTATCTGATCATAATATAACCACTTCTGATTTCCTTTTATTAATTATACCTGACATATGTTTTTATCTCTTTTTATTAAACCTGCCTAAATCATTACATTTGAAGTGTTTTTCATGTAGACAGCATATAGTTGGGTCATAGTTTTTAGCTGACAATGTCAATTTCATTTTACAATGTTTTTTCGCTAGTGCATTTGGACCATTCACATCTAATGTAACAATTAACATGCATGGCTTAAGTCTGCCATTTTATTATTTGTTACCTGTTTACTAGAGGCCTGGTGCATGAAATTCGTGCACAGGGGGTAGGTGGGGGAATGTTCCTCAGCCCAGCCTGCACCCTCTCCAATCTGGGACCCCTCAAGGGATGTCTGACTTGCCGTTTAGGCCCAATCCAGGTAAAATCAGGCCTAAATAGGCAGTCAGACATCCCTCTCACAATCCAGGACTGCTGGCTCCCAACTGCTTGCCTGCCTGCCTTCCTGATTGCCCCTAACCACTTCTGCCTGCCAGCCTGATCACCCCCTAACCACTCCCCTTCCAGCTGATTGATGCCTAACTGCTCCCCTGCCAGCCTGATTGCCCTAACTGCCCTCCCATGCCAGCGTGGTCACCCCTAACTGCCCTCCCCTGCAGGCCAGGTCCCCCCGACACTGCTCTCCACTGCAGGCCTGGGTTCCCCCCAACTGCCCTTCCCTGCAGGCCCGGTCGCCCCCAACTTCCCTCCTCTGCCAGCCTGGTCACCCCTAACTGCCCTCCCCTGCAGGCTTGATAGCCCCAAACTGCCCTCCCTTGCAGGCTTGGTCCCCCCCCAACTGCTCTCCCTTCCTGGCCTGATCACCAACAACTGCCCTCCCTTGCAGGCCTGGTCCCTCCCAACTGCCCTCCCCTGCTGGCCTGATGGCCCACAACTGCTCTCTCTTGCAGACCTGGTCTCTCCCAACTGCCCTCCCCTGCTGGCCATCTTGTGGTGGCCATCTTATGTCAACATGGGGGCAGCCATCTTTGATCACATGGGAGCAGCCATCTTGAGTGTTGGAGTGATGGTCAATTTGTATATTACTCTTTTATTAGATAGGATAGAGGCCTGGTGCATGGGTGGGGGCCAGCTAGTTTGCCCTGAAGGGTGTCCCGGATCAGGGTGGGGGTTCCCTTGGGGCATGGGGCAGCCTGGGCGAGGGGACTGTGGTGGTTTGCAGGCTGGCCACGCCCACTGGTGACCCAAGTGGAGGTCCTAGTATCTGGGATTTATTTATCTCCTATAATTGAAACTTCGTTGCCTTGAGCGGAGGCCAGGGTCTGCCAGGATGGGCAGAAAGCTTGGCTTCCTCCATTGCCAGGGGCAACCCAAGCCTCCAGCTGGCTCCAGCTCTGTGGCTGCCACCATTTTTGTTGGGATTTATTTATCTTCTATAATGGAAACTTTGTAGCCTTTAGCAGAGGCCAGGGCAGGCCAGGGTGGGCGGAAAGCTTGGCTTCCTCCATTGCTGGGGGCAACTCAAGCCTCCTGCTCTCTCCAGCTCTGTGGCTGCTGTCATATTTGTTGGGTTAATTTGCATGCTCACTCCTGATTGGCTTGTGGGTGTGGCTTGTGGGCATAGTGGAGGTATGGTCAATTTGCATGCTTCTCTTTTATTAGATAGGATATTCTGTTTTCATTCCTCCTGTTTTCCTTATTTTGTCTTCCTGTGGGTTACTTGAAAAGTTTTTGACTCTATTTTGTTTTATCTATAGTGCTTTAGAGCATATCTTTTTGTGCAGCTGTTTGAATGGCTGCTCTAGGTATTACATTATGTATACATAACTTATCACAGTCTATTGGTGGTGTCATTTTACCAGTTCAAGTGAATTATAGAAACCTTACCTCCCTTAGCATCTCTTTGCCTTTCTGCATTTATAATTCTTTTTTAAAAATATTTTATATATTTTTATTGATTTCAGAGAGAGGAAGGGAGAGGGATATAGAAACATCAATGATGAGAATCATTGATCAGCTGCCTCCTGCACACCCCCTACTGAGGATCAAGCCGTGACCTCCAGGATCAACCATGTGACCTGACCAGAATCAAACCATGACCTCCTGGTTCATGGGTCAATGCTAAACCAGTGAACCACACTGGCCAGGTTCATTTATAATTCTTAAATAATTCTTCTACATACCTTTAGAACCACATCAGAAAATATTATAAATTTTGTCAACCACCAAATATAATTTAGAAAACTCAAAAGGAAAGTCAATTGTATTTATACTTTTGTTTACCATATTTCTTTTTCTTCCTAAATGTCCAAGGTTCCATTGTTTCCTTTCATTTAAAGAACTTCCTCTAGCTATTCTTTCAGTGTAGGTCTGCTTTTAACAAACCCTTTTGTTTTCATCTAGGAATGTCTTGATTTCCTCTTCATTCATGAAGAGAATAAAGAGGGTATTTTCACTGAATATAGGATTCTGGCTTGACAATTCTTTTTTTTCCAGTACATAAATATAGTATGCCATTTCCTTATGACCTACATGGTTTCTTATGAGAAATCTGATGCCATTTAAGTTAGTTTTCCTTTGTTTGTAAGGTGTCATTTTTCTCAGGCTGCTTTCAAGATTTCCTTTCCTCTTTAGTTTTTAAAAGTTTAATTTTGAAATGTCTTGGTTTGGATTTCTTTGGGGTTATTCTGTTTGTGGTTCATTCAGCTTCTTGAATATGTAGGTTTATGTTTTTTGTCAAATTTAGGAAGTATTGAGCCATTATTTCTTCAAGTGCTTTTTAGCCCATCCCTCTTTCTCCTCTCTTTCTGGATTCTGATGAGATGAATGTTAGCTATTTTTTCTCACTCTATTTTGCCCATCCACTGAGATTTTTGTTTCAGGTATGAGCTTTTCTATTTCTTTGCTGAGAATTTCTATTTTATCATTTATTTCAAAAGGTATTCAGAATTGCTCATTGAATCATTTTTAAAATTTATTTTTATTGTTTAAAGTATTACATATAGTATTACATATATCTCTTTTTCCCCCCATTGACCTTCCCCCCCCAGGCACCCCCAGTCCCCAGCACATGCCCTCACCCCCTTAGTATCTTTGGTTATGCTGATATGCATGCATACAAGTCTTTTGTTTGATATCTTACCCTCTCCCCCACCCCTGCCTTGCAACTGAAGTTTGACAGTCCATTTGATGCTTCTCTGTCTATGTATCTATTTTTGTTCATCAGTTTATGTTGTTCATTATATTTGACAATGAACCATTTTATCATGGCTATTTTAAAATCTTTGTCAGATAAGTCTAATGTATTTGCCACTTCAGTGTTGGTTGATGTCTAATAATTGCCTTTGACTTTCAGTTTGAGATCTTCCTGGTTCTTGCCATGTCAAGTGATCTTTTGTTGAAATCTGTACATTTTTATTACAATATAAGACTCAATATCTTATCTAAACCTTCTGTTTTAACTAGATATCTCTGACACTGCCCTGATGCTGCCCCACGATTGCCATGTGGAAGCAGAAACCCAAGTCCCCCACTCAGCATCCTAGTGGGATGGTCCTCACTTCTGTTGAGTGGAGGTAAGAATTTTGGGAGTTCTAGCTCCCAACATGGTCTCCACTGTGATGGGCATGGCCTTATTATTACTGGGCCATGGTGAAAGGAGACTGTTCACTAGAGCTCCTCTAATGACATCCCACTGGAGAGGGGGAGGAGGATCGTATTACTGACAGGTGGGTTTGAAAGACCAAGGTCCCCATGAAGTCTCTACTCACACTGTGGTGGATGGAAGGATCAAAGTAGAGATAAAAGTCCTTGTCCCCTACTTGGTCTTTGCCCAGTGGGCACCTTATTATAGCTTTACGAAGATGAAAATCTAGGCTTCCCATGTGGCCTTTGTTGGCATGGGTGGAAGTGGGTCTCTGTTGTTTGTCCAGAATAGGACAGTTATTGTCTAAAAGTTTTCTGTCTTGCGAGACTCCCCCTTTCCTGGTCCTTTGTGGAGGGTTTTGTGGAGGGTTTTGTTTTTTTTTTGGTCTGTGCCCATTGGCATCTTTGGGTTTTAGCTTCTTCAGCTCTGAGTCTGAAATACACAAGGAAAGAAAAAAAAGGGGCGGAGGGGACTTACCACCATGTTGTTCTTGGGTCTTAAGGTCCCTAAAAAAGCCTTCCTTCTTCTTGCCATCTGTGTGTGTGTGTGTGTGTGTGTGTGTGTGTGTGTGTGTGTGTGATTTGTAGCTGTACTTAACAGGAGGAAAAATCAAAAGTATGTGTACTCCATCTTCCTGGTAGCAGACTTCTCACTTCTTTAATATGATAAATAAACTAAAGAATATGATAAAAAGTTATCCCTTAAAGAACAGAAATTATATAAAACATTACCAAATTACTAACAATTGCTAAAATACCATTTTCAAGAAGCAACAGGAACAAGTACAAAACAAATTGCTCGATATAATCTGAGGCAGAGAGAGCTATACCTTATGGCCTTAGGCTCATATGACCAAATGTCAGAAATTACTAGAACCTTCAGCATTCAATGTCTGAGAACAGGATTCATGATAGACCTAACAAAGTTACTTAACCCTGCCTCAATAAACAGCACTGTTGTGAGAACTGAGTGAGTTGAAAAATGTTTATCATTTATAATAGCGCCTGCCTCACATTAAAGGCTCTGTAAGTGTTAATTATTAATGTTACTAACTAAATATACCTATTACACTAAAATAAGGGCTTCCTGAGATAACAGAAGAGTATCCAGTGTAATTCTTAGGCCACAATTCCCCAAGGCTTGGAGGCTAATATTGAAGGACACTGTGATCATAATTACTGAACTTAACATGGGAAACATTCTGCCAGTTATGAGCATTTTTAACCATTTTAGGTTAAATCTTTAACTTTCTTAAGCTAATAACCAGCATTATTAATGTAGTTTAGAAAGGGATATTGAAAAAAGATATACATACAGAGAAGGGGGAATTAAATTTACAATTGCTCACTCCACTCTGTTTCAGGAGCAGACTTCTACCTGTCTACTAAATAATAATCTTCCCCAAAGAGACTACAAAGTATCTCAAAATCATCAAGTCCAGTATCAAATTCCTTGTTCTTCCTGCTGAAACCTGCTCTTCCTCCAGATTTCTCTATTTCAGCATTTCACTAATGAACCATCAGCCTCCAAGGAAACCAAGACAGAAATATAATCATCCTTTATTCACCATTCCTAAAAGGCACTAAATTTACTGATTGTATGTCCTAGAGCACTTGTTCCTCTTATCTCTCCCCACTGTCATTGCTCTAGTATAGCTATCACCTACCCATTCCCCTTTAGTGCTCCCATCTGACCCAGTCCTTCTGTCCAGCCTCAACATCTACTAGGTGTACCAGTTAATAATGCAGATTTTTTTCAATAGATGGAGTTACACATATGTTGATATATATGCCATTTGATATGCATGCTATTTTGTTGTATTGACAGCAAGCTTCAAAACTTCATATGTCAAATTTGCTGAAGGTGTTAACATCATAGATATGTTACGCTTAAAAATGTTGAATTTCGTGCCAAAAAAAAAAAGAGCATTTGCAGGAAGTTTAATTCATTACTTTATTTTGAAGAAAAAGTTATCGTATACTTCGGGAAGCTTATGGTGAACATGCTCCATCTCAAGATACTTTTGAACACTGGTTTAAATGCTTTAAAAGTGATAATTTCTATGTGATAGACAAAGAACATCCTGGTCAACCGAAAAGTTTGAAGATCAACAATTACAAGCATTATTGGATGAAGATGGGTGTCAAACTCAAAAACAACTTGCAGAAAGATTAAACATTGCTCAGCAAAAAATTTCTGATCATTTACAAGCAATGGGAAAGATTTTAAAGAAGGAAAACAGGTGCCACATCAACTGAACGAAAGACAAATGGAAAACCAAAAAGTCATCAGTAAAATGTTGCTTCAATGGCACAAAAGAAAGCCTTTTTTGCATCGAGTTGTGACTGGCGATGAAAAGTGGATTTATTTTGAGAATCCCAAACACAAAATCATGGGTTGATCCAGTGTATTATGAACTTCTAAAACCAGGTGAAACCATTAATACTGATTGCTAGTGACAACAAATAAACAATTTGAACCATGCTTTGATCGTGAAACGACCAAAATGTGCCAGAAGACACAGCAAAGTAATTTAGATTCATGATGACGCACCATCACACACTTCAAAACCAGTTAGAGACACGTTAAAAGATCTTGCCTGGGAAGTATTAACCCACCCACCATATTCACCAGACCTTGCTCCTTCAGATTACCACTTGTTCTGATAGATGGCACACGCACTTTCTGAGCAGCACTTCAAAACATACAAAGAAGTGGAAAATTGGGTTTCTGAATGGTTTGCCTCAAAACAAGAAAAGTTCTATTGGGACGGTATCCACAAATTACCTGAAAGATGGGGGAAATGTGTAGCTAGCAATGGACATTACTTTGAATAAAGCACTTTTGATGTTTTTCTTGAAATTATCGTGTTTTCTTTGATTACAAAATCTGCCATTATTAACCGGTACACCTGGTATTCCCTTCTTTCCCTCCCCTGGATCAGGGCTATAGCCAGATCAAGTAGTTTGCTGCTCCCCCAACTCAATGCCTTTGCACATGTGGTCCCCACTGCTTGTATTGCCTTCTCCCTCTTCCCTTTTTAATTCCACCTGGCAAACTCCTATTCACTCCTGAAAAACAAGTTGAATAATTCTTTTGTCTTCATTTCCCTAATAAATCTAGATCCTATCACTTCTGGCTCTTTTTATATTATCTCTATCTTCCCTCCACTAGGCTGTAAGTTTCTTAAGCACAGGGACATGTATTATTCATCTTTATAGCCTTAGTGCTATTGGAAAAGGTGGACCTTGAACTCTAAGAAACTTGAATTCAAACTTTAGCTTTGTCATTTTTCAACTGTGTGACCTTGAATAGTTTACTTTATATCTTGTCAACTAATTGGACTGAGAATAGATTATAGTTTGCAGAGATGTTGATCCTGTCAACCTCGAGTTACATGGGTGACACAGGGAGCCAAAAAAGGCCTTGAGCTAATAGCCTATGATTAATCTTAAATGCCCTTAAAATATATGTATCATTTCTGTGTGTAATAAGACCAGAGAAGTTTAAGCACTAAATTATTAACTGGCTGGTTTATGTATATGAAATCACTGATAATAATACCTAATTCAGAAGATTATTAAAGGGCTCAACTAGCACAAAGTCTGGGATGTCGTTGGTACTTAATAAATGTTAATTCTATCCATCCTCTTTTCATTTTTCTCTCTATAAAGCCTTTCTCCACTTGTTTTTCCTATGCTCTTTGTTGTGTTTTTTTCCCCCTGTATATTCTTCAATCATTTCCACACTTCTTCTTCCTCTTTTTTCTATTTCATTTCCTTTTCTTTATGCAGACCATTATTTCCTTTTATCCTCATTCTATCCTCATTCAAACTCAAGAAAATACATTTCAAAATCTGGCTTTCCTTTACTAATTCTGCATGCATACTAACATTGCACCACCACCCCTAAACAAACCAACTTTGAATATTGAAAAAGATTTATACAGCGTTTTCCAAATAAAAATTCTATGAGAGGAAGGATGTATTTTCAAGGAGAATATACCTTATACAGTTTTTAACTCAACCAAAACTCAGAAAAGAAAAGCAAAAGAAAGGAGAAGTAACAGAAAAAGTAAGAACAAAAGATTGTGTTACAATAGAAATAACATTGCTACAAACAATATTTTCAACATATGAAACCAAGAAGTCATTATCATTCTTGGAGTGAAGAAACTAAATTAATTAAAATTCATGTGGCATAACAATGAATCTCTTAAAAGAATGAGAGAGTGAGAAATCTAAAAAATATATATTACCTTAGATGAGTTATAATAAACATTAGTCTTAGGAACTAGTCGCCCAAGATGATTCAGGAAAAAAGGAGTGCATGGTGAAAAAGACTTGCATTATGCTACATTTGATCTCCACTTCACCGATGGAGATCGAAGACCTCCATTAGCATATTATAGGTTGGAAATCCTATAATTTGTTCAATTTGGTCTAATATGGAGCTTCCAAAGCTTCAGTGGCAGTGGAATCATTATTTTTCCTTAAAGTAGTATCACATTTTAAAAAATTATGAACTCTGGATTAGAAACCAAATGGAACCAATCATCACCAAAAATGTACCATTTAAATTCATTCATTACTGAATCATTATAGAATGTCCAATATATGCCAGGCACATATGGATATCGTGATATCAATGAGTAAGAAAAAAATAAAAATCCCTGCCCTTATGGAGCTCATATACTAGTGGGATAGAGGAAGATAATACACTTAATAAATCACTAAATTGTATGTTAGATTAGAAGGTATCCATTATTGTTGACCCTTAACCAATGTGAGGGTTGAGGTGCTAACCCCCTGTGCAATTGAAAATCCACATATAATTTTTAGTCCCCCAAACTTAACTACTAATAGCCTACTGTTGACTGGAAACCTTACCAATAACACAAACAATTGATTTGACACATTTTGTAGAAATATCATAGTCTGTATTCTTACAATAAAGTAAGCTAGAGAAAAGAAAATGTTATTTAAAAAATAATAAGGAAGAAAAAATGCATTTATAGTATTTATTAAAAAAAATTCACATACAAGTAGACCCTGGGTTGTTCAAACCTGGGTTGTTCAAGGTTCAACTATACTGGAGAGAATAAATACTGCAGCAACATTAGGATTACACTTTTAAATAAGAGAGTTAGGGTAGGCCTCAAAGGAAGGGTAACCTTTGTACAAAATCCTGAAGGAAATGGAACAATGAGTCAAGTGAAGATCTTAAAGGGAAAACTACCCCAGGTGAACTTACAGCCAGTAAAAATGCCCGGTAATGGTAATATGTCTGACATGTTCTAAGATCAGTGACAAGGCTGGCACAGCCGGATAGATTAAGAGTCTAGGTAGTAGGATAGGAAGTCAAGGAAGTACTGGAGGGCGAGGTCAAGTAGGATGTTACGGGCTGAATTGTGTTCTGTCAAAATTCACATGTTGAAGCCCTCCCTAACCTCCAGTACCTTGTAATGTGACTGCATGTGGAGATAGGGTCTTTAAAGGAGTAATTAAGTTAAACCTGGGTCATACTAACTTAATTAGCATAGGCTCTAGTCTATATCATAAAAGCCTAATTGAACGTTATGGCGGAACGACCAAAACGACCAGTCACTATGATGCACACTGACCACCAGGGGCAGATGCTCAATGCAGGAGCGCCACTCAGCCAGAAGCTGGGCTCATGCAGTGGCAGTGGTGGGAGCCTCTCCCGCCTCTGCAGCAGTGCTAAGGAGCATCGAGCCAAGTGGTAAGGAACGAGCAGGCAGGCAGTAAGGAGTAAGGGATCCTGGATTGTGAGAGGGATGTCCATTTGCCAGCTTAGGCCCGACCCCCAGCAAGTTGACATACCCCGAGGAGTCCCAGACTGCGAGAGGGTGCAGGCCGGGCTGAGGGACCTACCCTCGCCCCCTCCTACTGCATAATTTTCATGCACCGGGCCACTAGTCTAATATAACTGGTATTATAAGAAAAGGAGTATGGGACACACAGAGAGTGACAACCATGTGAGGACACAGTGAGAAGGTCGGCATCTACAAGCCATGGAGAGATGCCTCAGAAGAAGGCAAACCTGCCAACACCTTGATCTTGAACTTCTAGCCTCTAGAATTTCTGTGATTTTAGTCACACGGTCTGTAGTATTTTGTTATGACAGCCCATCCCTCCTAACTTCACAACAAGAACAAGCCAAATTAGTTCCAAAACTATGTTTGCTTGTTTGTTTATTTCAATCCCCAGAGAGCTGAGGGTAGAACAAATGTTAAGTTAGCTAAATTCCAGAAAAGAAGAAATCCTTCCTCTTAAAGAACAAACAGCCCCAAGGCTGCTTTTTATCCCCAGTTTAAGGAGAAGAGCACATCTGCTATTGACAGGGTAAGGAGAAAGCCAAACTTGTAAAAATGTGAAACACTACATGTGGGTGGGTGTGATGGATTAGATCCTACAAAACCTCACTCACAAGAGGGAGGCCACAGTTCTGACCCAGGGACACACGGGCCTTTCCTGAGAGTAAGGCAGGGGTGCTCTAAAGGCTGAGAAACAACCCACTCCTCCATTATCCTTTATTATGTCCCTGTTCTCCTTTCAATAGTTATGAAATCTGTAGTGATATCACCTCTCATTCTTGGTACTGGTCATTTTTGTGTTCTCTTTTATTTCCTGATGCATCCTGGCTAGAGGTTTATCAGTCCCAGCAATTTTCAACTGGTGTGCCACAAGAATTTTTAAAGCATGCAATACTTGATTATTTAGTCAGGTGCACTGATCTCTTTTCCCTTAAATTACCAACACAATAATAGCCACCTGGTGTGAATAAATCAAAATTATACCTATTTTTTGTCAGATTGGCAAAAAATATATATTTTTGGTATGCTTGCAGAATTTTAGTGATTAGTTTATATGCGCCATGAGATGAAAAAAGTTGAAAATTGCTGATCAATGCTATTAATCTTCTCAAAGAATCAATTTTCATCGATTTCTCCATTGTTTTCCTGTCTTCTATGCTCTTGATTTCTGCTTTGATCTTTATTACTTCCTTTCTTCTGCTTACTTAGGGTTTCAATTGCTCTTTTTTACTTTCTTAAGGTAGAAGCTGGGGTCACTGATTTGAGACCTTTCTCCTTTTCTAAGATGGGCATCTAGTGCTATAAATTTTTTCCTAATTACTGCTTCAAGAGCATGCAGCAAATATTTTGATATGTTGTATATACACTTTCATTTCATTCAAAATACTTTCTACTTTGCCTTTACAGTTATCCTTTGACCAATAGGTAATAGTTTCTTATGGCTATCTCAACAAATTACCACAAACTGGGTGGCTGAAAACAAACAAATTTTATTTTTTCATAGTTCTGGAAGCCAGGAGTTCAAAATTAGGGTGTTGGCAGGGCTACGCTTTCTCTGAAAGCTCTAGGGGAGATCCCATTCCTCGCATCTTTCAGCTTCTGGTGGCTCCATGTGTTATTTGCTGTGTGGCTCTATAACTCCAGTCTCTGCCTCTGTCTTCACATGGCCTTCTCCTCTGTGTCTGTGTGTTCTCCTCTATTCTTCTCCTTCTCCTTCTCCTTCTCCTTCTCCTTCTCCTCCTCCTCCTCTTCCTTCTCTTCCTCCTCCTTCCTCTCCTCCTCCTCCTCCTCCTTCTCCTCCTTCTCCTCCTTCTCTTCTTCTTCTTCTATAAAGACACCTTTGAGTTCAGGACCTCCACCTGCATAATCCAAGATTATCTCATCTTGAGATCCTTAACTTAATTACATTTGCAAAGACCCTTTTTCCAAATAAGCTCACATTCGGAGGTTCTAGGGGTTAAGACTTGGTATAGCATTTTGGAAGCCACAGATCAACCCACTGCACATGGGTTATAGAGAAGTATGCTATCTGGTGTCCAGATAGTTGAGGACTTTCCCAATATCTTTCTGTTGTTGATTTTTTATTTAATTCCACTGTGTTTAGAGAACATATTCTGCAATATTTTTAAATATAGTGAGACTTAATTTTATGTATATTGGTAAGTGTTCTGTGTGCATTTGAACAGGACATATATTCTATTGTTTTGGGATGGAGTGCTCTAAAAAACATCAATAAGTCAAGTTAATTGATTTGCTTTTCAACTCTTCTAAATCCTTACTGATTTTCTGTCTACTTATTCTATCAACTAACAAGAGAGGGGTAATGACATTTCTGACTATAATTACTAGTAGTATGTACTATATTACCATCTTTTTTAACATTATCTACATTTTATGCCCATAGGCGCACTGTTATCTACACAGGTGGATTCTCCCTAACATATTCTTCCTCTCTTAAATTAGGAGTCATCTGCCAATATTTTGTCCTTAGTTCTAGGTATTTTTCCCAAAATGTTGGCTAATACATAGGAAATATCCGATTGCAAAAATGTCAACTTCAGGTTTTTATTTATACTTTGAAATTCAAAATACGTTTTTTTCTTATGTTAAAATTTATGTTTATGTCCTTGGTTTCATGAGCTGTCTGCTCCTGACCTTTTGACATAATTCTTCATACAATCAATGCCACTTACAAAGTTTTGTAAGAGGTACTAAATGTTCTATTAAAAAGTTATCTGTCTTAAATATTTAATAGAAGTGAGAAAACTTAACTTTTTTCAAATACCAGCAAATTCAAGAAGCAGATTATACTAATTACCATTACTAAGAGTTACACATCATGAACTCAAATTTCTCTTTATGAGGTTTAATGTAGCTTAACGCTTTACCTCATGGGAATTACAATATGGAAAGAAGATATAAAAGACTTGGGTTGATTGGTTTGTATCACAGCAGGGTCTGCAAAATGTGCCAGGTCTCCCAGGGTGGCCACACTGTTTGAATGATTTACCTCTGGGCTGTTGTTGTATTTGAGGGAGGCAAATGAAGGTCCGTGAGCAACCATCTGCAGAAAAGGAAAAGGCAGGCCAGGACTGCATGAATTTCACATGCACCCAGTTAAGCTTACTACTGACAATAGAAATATCTGTCTCATAGACAGTTCTGAGAAACCAGCTGAATGAATACAGTGTAATCACATCTCAACATTAAAATACACAGTATCACCTATAGTAGTTAGCACAATGAATAAAAGGGTGAAATAAGAGCTAACAAATCAATTTGATAAAACCAAAATTTGTCTTAGGAGATAAATTTCTGTTATAATTGTCATACAAAAGAGCGACATTTTCAAAAATATTCCAGTTTGAGAACATGATCATTATTTCTACATCTATTCAGCACTTACTCAGGGTCAGGTGCTATGTTCGGTGGTATAGTGAGCTATTAATCTATTATTTGATCTTGAAGACACTGAAAATTAGTTGATGATAAAATGCATAGTAATGAAAGACAAGGTAGCCTTATTTATGCTTTTATATCATCTCTCAATAACAGTGTTATCATCTGGGCAAGAAGGCCTTAAGACAATCTGCTACCTAAGGGTGAGAACCCCCAAGAAGTGGTACTTTTAAGGACACATTCTTTAGTCACCGAACTGCTCCCTAAAACAGTCTATGCATGTAGGCCTTAACTTCAATATTAAAGTTTGAATTAAGATACAAATGCGGCCCTAACCGGTTTGGCTCAGTGGATGGAGCGTCGGCCTGCGGGCTGAAGGGTCCCGGGTTCGATTCCGGTCAGGGGCATGTGCCTTGGTTGCGGGCACATCCCCAGTGGGGGGTGTGCAGGAGGCAGCTGATCGATGTTTCTCTCCCATCGATGTTTCTGACTCTCTATCCCTCTCTCTTCCTCTCTGTAAAAAATCAATAAAATATATTTTAAAAAAAAAAAGATACAAATGCGGTATATGAGAAATAAGTGTGTGATTTGCTCTTAGCTGAAGGTTTACAATGACTGATGGTTTTCTTTGGCATGGGCTGTGTCATAAAAAGGAGGCTTTAGAGGCATTTCTCCAGCACAACCTAAGGCAAAAAGACACCCTCCCCATCTGTGCCATTGATCTTGCATTTGCTGAGACTGACTGATGCAAACACTTTCTTCCGGGTCCAGACCAGACAGTTCCAAACCAGACAGGGTATTAGGAAACCAGAGTCATGAGAATCTGTATCCCTTCACTCACTTTTCCTCCTCACATGTAAAGCATGACATTTTTGCAATTGGTAAGAATTTATCCTCTTGTTAGAAGCCTATATATATATATATATATTTTATATATTTTTTATATATAAATTATTGATTTTTTACAGAGAGGAAGAGAGAGGGAGAGTTAGAAACATCGATGAGAGAGAAACATCGATCAGCTGCCTCTTGCACACTCCCTACTGGGGATGTGCCCGCAACCAAGGTACATGCCATTGACCCGAATCAAACCTGAGACCCTTGAGTCTGCAGGCCGACGCTCTATCCACTGAGCCAAACCGGTTTCGGCTAGAAGCCTTTTTAACTGACATACTCCTAGTAGGTAGTTGGAAAATTTAATCAATAAATATATTAAAGTCAATAATCTTTAAAAATAATACTTTAAACCTTCTTTTTAGAGACACTTAAACGCACATAGTTTGTGACTCTTTTCCTATAGGGTCAAGGCCTTTGCTTTATGTACCAGTCTGCTAATTAGATTTGCACATCATACATAAAGCATAGCCATTAAGCATCATAGATGATTTCCAGTTTCATTTCCTTATAATAAACTAGAGGCCTGGTGCATGAAATTTGTGCACTGGGGGAGGAGTCCCTCAGCTTGGCCTGTGCCCTCTTGTAGTCTGGAACCCCTCAGGGGATGTCCGCCTGCTGGCTGAGGCCCAATCCTCCTGGGGATCGGGCCTCAGCCAACAGGCAGACATCCCTCTCGCAATCCGGGATTCCTCACTCCTTACCGCCCACCTGCTTGCTGCTCCTTACCTCTTGGCTTGCTGCTCCTTAGCTCTGCCACAGAGGCGGGAGAGGCTGCCTCCGCCGCAGTTGCACTCGCTAGCCATGAGCCGGCTTCTAGATGAGCAGTGCTCTCCCTGTGGGAGCACACTGACCACCAGGGGGCAGATCCTGTGTTGAGCGTCTGCCCCCTGACGGTCAGTGCACATCATAGTGACCAGTCATTCTGGTCATTCTGCCATAATGGTCGCTTAGGCTTTTATTATATAGATTGAAAAAATTAAAAACACTTGAAAAGCAATCTGAGCTCAGAATCAGTCTATAATACTTAGTCATTTACATTTTTCCCAAAGTTTTATGATTGTCTCAGGCATGCCTACAACAATTTTTCTTTAGCAAACTGACTAGCATCCTATTTTAGCTTTCTTTACTTGTCTATATTATAAGTTTACATAATAATTAATTATATCATAAAATATCAATGACAACTGTCATCAACAGATTTGGGAGTCAGTAAACAGACACCACCACAAGGGGGAACTGAAGCACACAGGTGTACAAAAGAACAGCCTTCTAGAATGTCACAGGCATTAGAGTGCAGACTTTACGGACAAATGGAGAGCATCAGTTAACCCACTTCTTAGGTGATTAAGAGGGATTCTGCTGTTACTTCTTAAGCTTGTGACTTTTTGTAAAGGCCTACTCATTTAGGAAAGAAAGTTATAAAAAAAGAACCTACCAAAAGTTCCCTCCTACAACTAGAAAATTACCTTAGTCGATATAGACAAATATATACAAAAAAATTATAGAGAAGGAAACAATCAATTCTGTCTGGAGTTTATGAATAAGGAAATTAAGTTTCAGGAAAATGGAGGCAAAAGAGGAGCAGCAGAGGAAAACATCTATCCCACTGCTTCTTTTGAAGAAAAGCTGATGTGAACTCAACCCCACTTAGTGAAAACAAAGAGCTATTACCTGTCTCCCAGTTCACTTCCACACAAGTTCCTAGGGTGACGTGGTGCCTACAATTTCCCAATGTCGTCAATGATGGGTTGCAATCAAAATGACCTTGAGCGTTCCTTTCTGGTCTATTTGTACAAACTTTGACAAATAAAGGCCAGCATACCACATGACTGGCTTTGCATGTTTATGCAACTGTTTAAATGCCATCACCAGATTCCAAGATTTGAAAAGCATTTAAACGTCTCATAGAGCACATGTAAAAGAGACAGTGATTTCAGCGTCTCTGACCAAATATAGAGCTTTGAAGAAAAAACTGGTGTCATGAAGACATGTTGGTTGAACAACTTCATGTAAACAGGATGCTCACTTAGTACTACACTTGCTCCCTCCCTTCCCCATGAGTTCAGACCTGGCTACAAACAATCTGAGTCACAGCAATCCAGAAAACATGATTATTCTCAAAAGTGCCATAAGGAACTATTTAAGAACTTGCAGAATTTGTCTGTTTCCTTAGTGACAGAGGAGATTAACACACACCCTGGAAGAACTGGAAGAAGCTATACAGTTATACATTTCCATGAAACAGGATAAGCAATGGTAGATATTTAAGATATATTTTCCAAAGAAATAACATTCTCAAAGGCTATTTATGACAACAATGAATCCAAGTCATAGCTCTTTCTTCTTATACTTGATCTTCATAGACTTTCATATTCCAAAGATATACAGATACTTGTTACATAAAACATCATAAGTTACCAGCTAGGGTAAGATGTGTGTCATAACACCAGCAAATGATACCTGTGGAAATCATAACAAAATCTTATGAGGTCACTAAATGATTTGTCAACAGTTAGTTTTGAAACTCCAGTCCATTATACTGACTACCATTACAGCTAATTAAGCATGAAGTGTTTGCCCTCATTTTTACTCATATACTTCATGGACCATTTACTGTCAGCTATAAAATCATTTGAAAGGTAATTGGGTTTACAGCTGAGAAAAATAAGAAGCCTCCTAAGCAATCTCAGAATTTTGACTTAGCATCTTGTAGGTAGAAATAAACTTAAATTGAATGTAAAGTTGGGGTAAAAAGTGACTTTTTAAACAAGTGCCTTTTAAAAAATAAATGAACAGAGTGGCTTGCTAATGTTCAGCTTTTCCCCCCTTATTAAGAAAAAGCATGGACACAGAGCAATGAGAACTTCAATAACGCTGCAGTCTTCATACTTCAAAAATAATATCAAGGGCCAAAGGTGACTTCAATACCACAATAGTTACCTTTAGATTCAGACACACAACACAGCTATAAAAACTGTGACAGCCTGAATTAGTGAGGCTGACAACATGAAGGAACAGAACACCTATCTCATGGACATGCCCCCTACAAGTTGTTTCATTTTCCAAAAAAAATGTAAAACTTAATTACATCCCAAAACTCTTCAATGCCCACTGAGCATTCAAGGCCCTGTTCTAGACACCACAAAGGGATACAAAGATGATAAAACCTAACGTTTAGCCTCCATGAACTTATTAAGGTCTTGAGGAAAGAAAAATATGTAAATAACTTTAGTACAAAGCAGAGTATAAGAAGGGCTGCAAACAAACAAAATGCACCTGGGTTACGCATCTCACCTAGCTGTCAGTGGGTTGAGGAGCCTTGAGAATGAACCCCACCCACCCTGGTGCTGCTGAGTGGAAGAGGCATCCCCTTCAGGCCTTAGAGCACCCAGGGCCAGCCTCTAGCACACAACCACCACAATCCTCATACATGTGCTTCCCCCACTGTGGGAGCGCTTCAAAGATAAGAACTAAAATGCTTCTTTATCCTGTGTTCCCAGCATCCAGTTTAGTATTTCGTACACAAGAGGCAATCAATACATGTAGAATGGAAAAACAAATTCCCTCAATCTGGAATGAGCCACTATTCCTCTCCCCGCTCTTCTCTACACACACCATGCACTTTTCTGAATATAAAAATCCTACCCAGTTCAAAAGCCACTTCTTCCTTAAAACAATATCTACTCTTGCCTCATGTTACCACCCTAGGCAGAAGTTGTTGTTGGTTTTTTTTATCTTTTCTCTGGATTTTTCTATAAGTTATATCCTTCAAATATTTCAAATGATTGAATTCTTAAGTCAATTATTGTTTATAGTCCACATTTGACAGCCCCTCTCAATGTTTTGTGTAGTTATTGCTAATTGTCTACCATTTTTTGCCTTCAGCATGCTAAGGGGGCATCCACTGTTTAGTTTAATAAAAAATTGTTTATCATCAATATTTATCCTGGAGCTAACTAAAATTTTGATTCAATGAAATTACTATATTTCTTTTCTTTTTTATCCTCACCCAAGGATATGTTTATTGATTTTTTTAGAGAGAGAATGGAAGGGAGAGACAGAGAGAAACATCAATGTGAGAGATAAACATTGATTGGATGCCTCCTGTATGCACCCCAACCTGGACTGAACCCACAAACCTAGCTGTGTGCCCTGACCGGGAACTGAACCCACAACCTTTTTGGTGTATGGGACAATGCTCCAACCAACTGAGCCACCTAGCCAGGGCTGAAATTATATTTCTTGAAAAAATTTAGAGATTTCAGGGGTTTTCTTAATCTCTCAACCTTTTGTTTGCTCTAATCCAGTGCTATGTTTACTGAAGGCTGTTGCATACAGGGTTGTTCTGACACTAACTACTCCATCTAATTTTCCCCCCTCAAACCTCCAAGCACTGTTTTCTTCTGATTCATCTCCCCCCTGAATAACATCACAGATGACATACATTAAGGACCCTTCATCCATGTCTTATTTAACATGAAATACTTAGCGTATTTAATGATCATTAAATACTTAGCGTATTTAGAGGTTAAATGATCATTTACTCCAAATGTTGGGTAGCTTCTACCTTTGACCTCCAAAACTCTGATGCACATTTTTTTAGTTTATTCAACCTAAACTAATTTCCAGTAGGAGATGCCTGAATTAAAAATGCAAATGTGTTTTCCCCCCTCCAAAAGTTTCATGTCTCTTTGTTTGGTCCTACATATCTCTACACATAGCAAAATAAAACAACATAAAAATTAAGAGTGCATTAAATGCACAGCTTTTAGCACATTGCTGGGCAGCTAGAAAAAATGAGACTAAAAACAGTTAATTAATAAAACGTGCAAAAAAATTCTAATTATAATATATCGTCTATGTAACTGGGTATTTTTTCACTGTCAAATCTTATATAGTCAGAGAACTCAAAACTCAACAAAAAAATTTCATTTGATAAAGTTTATGAGTCATGCTGAGCAGTTTATAGCTGGTATTTTATGTGCTTTCATTTTGAAGTTTCTCTTTTATAAGGAATCATTTATATTTTCTCTAGAGAACATAAAACATTTTTGTTTTTTTCAATCACATGTCAAATCAGTTTTATTATCAACACTATGACCATAATTGCAACAGAAACATTGAAGATCACAGTGAGATGAGTGTTTCGCTTGAGCTTTTCATAGTCACCAGATTATGCCATGTACTAGTATGTACCTTGTATTTCTGAGAATTAATTCTACAGAATCATCTTATAGACAGCTAGTTTTCATAATAAACTAAAGCTGCTGATTCACCTAAGAGAAACCAGAGAAGGAATATGTATAATTATATTTGAATCAACAGCTGCTGTACTCACTGAAATCGTCCCCCTGTCTCACATTGAAGACATCATCACGATGTTTTTGCAACTAAAAGAAGGTTGCTCTAAATGCCGATAATCTAAGAATCAGTCATCTTATTTTCCTATCTTTCCCCAGAGTGGTTTAAAAGAAAATGTTTTAGAAAACGTTTATAATGTTAAAATTTAAGTTGCTAAAAATACTGACAAGCCCTGTGTAGGCTTTCTAAAACTCCTTGAAGAACCAAAGAAACATAACAGAATCCAAGGTCCAGCATAAATGCATTAAATGTGTTGACAAGAGCTCAAAATAAGCATGACATTTTGCCCTGACTGGTAAAAAAAAAAAAAAAAAAAAAAATTCTAGCATAAATTCCAGACAATTTGTGTGATCCTGAAAATTATAATAATCTGTCACCATCTGTCTCTTCTAATTTTTCCATTCCTAACTTCTGTTTTTCTCATCACAGCCCCAAAGTGAAGAGCCCGTTTTGAAGGTTATCAGTTGTTTCCCAACCCCTGTAGGGCAGACTTCCCTACTGCTAAAATAGCAATAAAAAATAATTCTTCCCTACCAATTACTGAGATAGTTATAGAATCTCCTATTGGACCATCCTCTGGCTGAATGTTTAAAGCTCAACTAAAAATGCAAATTAACAGCAGACAATATAGCAATTATGGCTATAGCGTGACAAGAGAAAAAGCCAGTTTCTCCAAAAATGCAAATTTTTGAAACTGTAATTAAATGGGTAATTACTTCCATTTTACAGAAAACTTTATGGCCTGGAAAAGAACCAAGAAATCCCAGCTAAAATAATGTCACATTAGGGTTACCAGTCCGGTCCCCAAAAAAAATGTCACTTTAGAGACCCTACAAATGTGGCAGTACATCTTTTAATTTAATGTCACTGAATTGACTTTTCCTGAATTGTTAGATCAGGTTGGTTAAAGTATCAAAACTGTCTGAGCTCTTCTGGGAAAGATGAAGGCCATTTGGTATAGTAATTAAATGACGAGGAAAAAACATGTCTCTCGATATGTTTAGAGATGCTTGCTGAATCACAAAGACATTGGTATTTGCCCATCCCATATGTGTGAGTAGGAGTGATATCTACTAGTGGATTTAGTAAAATGTATGCATACATACAGAATATATGCTTATTTCATATGGCCAGACATTTCATATGATAGTGGCCAATGGTGTGAGCAGGGTGGGAAGAAGTGAAGTTAAAATGATAGATAGAAGAGAATAACAGAAGGCACAAGGTACCAAGGAGGAAATCATACAAGAAGCAGATGAATATAAATCAGAACAGACTGGAGATTGATTCACATTCTGAAGATCTCAGGGAGACAAAATATATGAGGAAGGAAAACAATTTTTGATTGGTGAAAATTAAGAAATGACACACAAAATAAGAAATGACAGTGAAAGAATAGGGAATTATTAATGGTTTGTCAAAATAGAATAATTCATATTTGAAAAAAGCTATACATTCATATAAAATCTATATTAATAAAAGGGTAATATGCTAATTAGATCGGGAGACCTTCTGGACGTCCTTCCAGACAAAGCCATGGAGGCAGGGCCAAGGCAGAGGTGGTTAGGGGCGATCAGGCCAGGAGGGGAGGGCAGTTGGGGGTGGTCAGGTCGGCAAGGGGGGGACAGTTGGGGGCGAGCAGGCTGGCAGCGGGGGCCAGTTGGGGGCAAGCAGGCCGGCAGCAGGGGGCAGTTGGGGGCGAGCAGGCCAGCAGGGGCGATCAGTTGGGGGCAAGCAGGCTGGCGGGGGGGGGGGCAGTTGGGGGTGAACAGGATGGCAGGGGGCAGCTGGGGGCGAGCAGGACAGCAGGGGGGCATTTGGGGGTGAGCAGGATGGCAGGTGGGGTAGTTGGGGGCAAGCAGGATGGCAGCAGGAGCAGTCAGGGTGAGTAGGCCGGCAGGCAGGGCAGTTGGGGGTGAGCAGGCTGGCAGGGGGGGCAGTTGGGGCAAACAGGCTGGCGGCGGGGGGCAGTAAGGGGTGATCAGACCAGAAGGGGGGGCAGTTGGGGGTCAGCAGGCCAGCAGGCAGAGTGGTTAGGGGCAATCAGGCAGGCAAGCAGGTGAGCGGTTAGGAGCCAGTAGTCCTGGATTGTGAGAAAGATGTTCGACTGCTGGTTTAGGCCTGATCCCCTGAGGGGTCCCAGTTGGAGAGGGTGCAGGCCAGGCTGAGGGACACCCCCCATGTACAAATTTAGTGCACT
This sequence comes from Eptesicus fuscus, assembly GCF_027574615.1. Lineage (NCBI taxonomy): Eukaryota > Metazoa > Chordata > Mammalia > Chiroptera > Vespertilionidae > Eptesicus > Eptesicus fuscus. The sequence goes on along the minus strand of NC_072476.1, from coordinate 82,422,573 downwards.
GGGCCACTAGTAGATATATAATAACTAATAGGAGTGTATATCTATATATATATAAAAGGCTAATATGCTAAGTGTCTGTCCAGGTAATGACATCACGTAGCAACACCTGCTTCCTCTCCCTAGTGACAACTAGCCTCCTTGCAGTTTCTTCAGCCCAGGAACATGACTTGCTTTATAGCCAGGTGCAAACATTTCACACTTGAACCACATGTCTGTGAAGTGTTTTCCTGTGCCTCATCTCATTTGATCCTCACAGAAGTTTTGGAGTAGGTAGATAGAAGACTCAGTGGAATCCTATTTTCTATTCATTCCTTAGAAAACAGAAATTTAGAAAGCTTAGAAACTTGACCTGACTGAAAAGAAATAAGAAATGGAGGACCTTGAAAATGACTTCAGGTTTTCTCACTGTGCAGAATATAGTCAAACACTGCTGCAATTAAATATTTTACCCTTTGTTCTCCCTGCGTGACCTACAATAATAATCTGCTTCGTGTTGATATTTACTGTCGTGTTGCTGACAATTACCTGAAAGAGAAGTTGAGATGCTTCACTGGGCTGGAAAAAGTTTAGCTACATCAGTAAGCAGGTCTAATTAAGCAAATTTATTCTATATCTATAAAAGGCTAAGTTGACTCACACATGCATGATACATATAAAGAAAGTTCTCGCTGGCGCCAATCGCATGCGTGTGTTTTGATCTGTCATTGTTGATCGTAAATTTGGTTGACACTTCTATTATAGAGAAAGGGCGAATAGCGATATTAAAATATTTCTTCTAATTAATTTCCTTTCAATTAAATCCATGCACTGGGCCACTAGTAGCTACATAAAGCAAAGACATAACGGTTTTTTAAAATGACCTTTTCCCAAAAGTATTCTTTTTTTTAAGTACAGACCAATAATACAAATAGGCAAATAGTAAGGGCTGTAACAGAAGGAAAGAGGCCTGAATATTTTCTGAAGAACAAAATGTTCTGCACTGTCTACAAGGGATATGAGGAGGCATCAGAAATTGTTAGGATCCTGTTGCTGGGTTTCCCGTTGGTCCAAAGAACAGCATCTTTAACAAGCAATGACCTAGGCACTGACTCGACATCTTGACATGGCCGCAAACCATCTTGACATTGCCAACCTCCATTAGAGACTGATAAGACTGGTTCCAAACTTGAATATTTTCAAGGAAATGGAAAACAACTTAGCCATCTGCCTCCCCTTAGCTGTAGGTTTAAAGGGATGCTATTCCAAAAATAAAAGCTAACTATATGCCACAGCTTAAAAATTAAACTACTAATGATATCTACTCTTCAGGTGATGCACATGTAAGATTCTATTTGCCCTAAGAGTTCTTTGCACAAAATAATCAGTGTTTTAATACTGTTTGACTGCATTAAAAATGTACTTCTCCAAATTAAAAATTAAAAACATAACTAAAAAGTAAATGCTTAAATGTGAAAAATATCTGTCACAATATGATGGACAGGAATAAAATCTTTAGGAAAGAAAGAGATAAGGTTAATCATGAAGAAGACCTAAAACCATAAAAGACAAAGGCATAAAAGACAGGTTTTTAAATATCAACCTCAATAGTCACCTATAAAATGCAAACTAAAACAACGATATTCCACTTATAAATAGCAAAAATAAAAATTATAAGTCTGGTAAGTGAACAATAAAACAAGCATATTTATATACCTCTACTGATAGAATACAGTGAAAAGCAATATTGGAAAAACTTTTGACCTGGCAGTTTCACAGCTGGGAATCTATTCTAAGTCAATAAGCTAAAATGCAGATTAAAATGCAGCACACAGATGTTCCCTAGAAATTTGTATATAAGAAAATGCTCAACAACGAAAAAACTGTTAAGTAAATTATGATAAACTCATATTACACAGACATATTACACAGAGTGTTTAGTTATATGAAAATGTTTATGATAAATTGCTAAGTAGAAAAGCAGGAGTCAACATTTTATATTAGTTATGATGTCAAACTACTAGTATGTGTGTGTATTTATGTCCATACCCACACATACACATAGAAAACTATGTGCTTAAGTAACTCTATAAAAACACATTATTTTAGTGGAAAAAATATAATTAAGAAATAAAATTTTCAGTGTTTTTTAATAATAATGTGCATCAATAACTACCATTTTGGACTTAATTTAGTTTACAATATCTGAGGATTATGAGAATTCTGAAAGAGCCTATGCAGGGCTAAGTAAAGCCTATCTTCACCAAACGGAGATTAGCCACTTAAACAAAATTGAAAGCCAAACATTTTCAGGATATTAAATAAGTTTTATTACTGAGATATATTTGATATGCTAAATACAAATCATTCTTTTGTACTTAACTTTGCCAAAAATTTCTATTAATTAGCTTATAAACCTTAACACAAAGCAGTGTACTGTATATTTTGGAAATAGTTCATTAGTTTTCCTGGTAAGAAAAATAAAAGGAATTTATATACTTATAAATGAGCATGATCAAAAAGAAATATGCAATGGCAGGAGAAAAGATCCCCCAAATCATCAGTACACTGTATATTTGAAACAGCATAATACATGTTTCTTACTGAGCCAGAAGGTCTCTACAGTTTTTCCAAACAAATCCAAATTTAGTTAATATTTAATTCTATCAAACATTCTTAATTTTTTTCTCAAGAGTTATGAAGGCTACTTCTCAAAATTATAGTTTTTAGATTTAATTACAAAGGAAATTATATGCAAAATATTTTATTTTTAAATGTGGAGTATGCCTAATTAGATGAATAGATCCTATTCCCCTGACTCAACAAGAGATATTCAAAAGCTTGTATTGTCAATGGATTGACTATTATTATTTATCAATACCAATAAAAGTGGAAAGGCTTTAACTTCTCTCATTTCTATGACTAGCTTCCATGCCATGTTGTCATTGGAATATATGAATAATTCTAAAATGTCTCTTCTTTATTATGACACTAGAGGCCCAGTGCATGGATTTGTGCACTGGTGGGGGTGTGGCCTGCAGGGATCGGCCTGTTGTGGGAGCGCCGCTCATCCTGGTCAGCCAAGCAATGCTCCCACTGTGGGAGTGCACTGACCACCAGGGGAAGCTCCTGCATTGAGCGTCTGCCCCCTGGTGGTCAGTGTGCATCATAGCGACTGGTCGACCAGTCGTTCTAGTCATTCTGCCATTCAGTCACTGGGCTTTTATATATATAGATGGTCTAAATTGAAAACAGGTTCTTGTTTTGCAATATATGTTGAGGAACTCTAAAGATTCCTGATGATTTGGGGGATCTTTTCTCCTGTTATTGTGTATTTCTCTTTTGTCATGCTCATTTATAAGTATACTAGAGGCCTAGTGCACAGATTCTTGCACCTGTGGGGTCCCTCAGCCTGGCCTGTGCCTTCTTGCAATCCATGACCCCTTGGGGGATGTTGGATAGCTAGTTTTGGCCCAATCCCCACAGGCCTGATCCAGACAGGAGGGAGGTCAATCCCTGCAGGCCTGATCCAGATAGGAGGGAGCCCAATCCTGTGCATTGAGCTTCTGTCCACTGGTGGGAAGTGCACATCATAGCGACCAGTCCACCAGTGGTTCGGTCGCTTAGGCTTTTATATCTACCTATACTAATAAAAGGGTAATATGCTAATTAGACCAGGTCGACTGGCTATCTTCCAGATGTCCAACTTCCTTCCAGACAAAGCCATGTTGGTGGGGCAGAGGCAGAGGCAGTTAGGGGCGATCAGGCCAGCAGGGGAGGGCAGTTGGGGGCAAGATCAGGCTGGCAGGGGAGGGCAGTTAGGGGCAATCAGGCAGGCAGGCAGAGGCAGTTAGGGGAAATCAGGCAGGCAGAGAGGTTAGGGGCAATCAGGCAGGCAGGGGGGCAAGGTGGGGGAAATCAGGCCGGCAGGGGGACAAGGTAGGGGCGATCAGGCCAGCAGGCAGGCAAGTGGTTAAGAGCCAGTCATCCCGGATTGCAAGAGGGATGTCCGACGGCCCCACAGGGATCGGGCCTAAACCAGCAGTCGGACATCCCCTGAGGGGTCCCAGATTGGAGAGTGTGCAGGCCGGGCTGAGGAACCCCCCTCCATGCACAAACTTCATGCACCGGGCCTCTAGTATATATATAAAGAGGTAATATGCAAATTGTCTGGGACACCATAACATCACGACCACTCAGGAGGAGGCTGCGCGTGCAGGTGGGCGGGAAGAGACAGTGTGCGCGGTGAGGCAAGCCACGGATGGTGCAGGCCCACAGAGAACAGGGCCTGTCAGCTGCCACCACGGCAAGCAGGCCTGCAGAGAACAGGGCCTGACAGTCACAGTGCGCCGGCATCCCACCTGTGCATGCAAGCTGCAGAGGAAACATCTTTTCTGACCGCTCATTGGCTAAGCTCCCCTTATGCCACTCTCAGTGTTCTTGGTAACTTGAGTAATAAGAATCCAAGAAGGTGATCTAGGGTTTTTCCATCTTGTTCCTAGAGGAAAAAATGAAGGTCTGCTGCTGGAGGGGCTAAGAAATGTCATAACCTGCCCTAGCCAGTTTGGCTTAGTGGATAGAGCCTTGGCCTGCCAACCACAGGGTCCAGATTCAATTCTAGTCAAGGTCATGTACATAGGTTGCAGGCTACTCCCTGGCCGGGGCCCAGGTCAGGGCTCATGCAGGAGGCAACCAATCAAAGTGTCCCTCTCACATTGATGTTTCTGTCTTTCCCTCTCTCTTCTACGCTTTCTAAAAATCAATGGAAAAATATCCTCAGGTGAGGATAAAAAAAAGAAAAAAAGAAATGTCATATCCTATGAAGGAGACATCTTGAAAATGCCTAAAGAAAGTTGTCATTTTTTTGTGGTGAAGGGACTAGAGTCCACATTGATGAAAACACTTTGGCAGCTGTGGCAGCCAGCAGTGGCAGCAGTAGCGAGGTGATGGGGGCGGCACCTTCTCCTGATCAGCCCGGTCACTTCCTGCAGAGGGAGGCCAGACTGCGGCTTAGGCCCACTTCCATGGGGAGCGTGCCTAAGCCATCAGTAGGACATCCCCTGAGGGGTCTCGGATTGGAGACGGTGCACGAATTCCGTGCACCGGGCCTCTAGTATATAGATAAGTTATTTTTATTTTTCTTATCAGGAAAACTGATGAACTATTTCCTAAGCTATTCCTGTTAAAGAGTAATTAAAAAGATGCCTGGGCATTGACTATCAGCTTATTTAAAATGCCTTTTTTTTAAAGTATTAAACAGACATAAATGGAATAGCCACATCTATTTATATTGTGGAACTTTATGACAATATATTTATCTGACTATTCGTGAAATGTAATAACAATCAAACCCAAATAGAATCCTCCAAAATAAGGAAGAAAAATTAATGAGGTCTATATTTTGAAAGATTACTAAAATTATAAAATACAACTAATTAAATACTTGACTCTACCTCCTTTCTAAGGAGTACTATTAAAACAGATCTAAAGACAGATTTTTTAAAGACCATTTAAATAATTTTCCCCAAAATTTTTGATGGTTAGAAATACTGTAGCTTTCAGAATTTTAATTTATCACATTTTCTACTTAGTTTCCATTCTCTGATGCTACTTGCATTTCCTCTTTCTTATATTCACCCTATACAACCTATATTTTCTAATATTATTGTAAATGTAATTTAAAAATTTCACTTCCAATTGTTCATTGCAAGTATTTATAAATATAATTGAATTTGTACTGACTTAGAAACTGAGACCTTGCTCATCTCACTTATTAAATCAAGTCACTTTTATTGAAATCATTTATTATGATTACTTATGCATATTTTCATGTCACCTATGAATAAAGGCCACTTCTTCATTTGCAAACTATCCCTTTTAGTTCTTTTTCCTGCATAATTTCCAGCAAAATATTGAATAGAGGTGTGACAAAAGATATTATTGCCTTGCTCCAACCTTTAAATATAATGTTATCTATAGGGTTGCACTTTTTTTTAAAGATAGCAATTACCAAATATTTCTGTAGATGATACTATGTTGGGTTAGGGGTAAGTGCTGTCCTGTACAATATAGAATGTTTGATTCCTACCTACTATATGGCAATAGCACCCTTCCCCTAGTTATCATAATCAAAAATGTCTCTGGACATTTGCCCTATGGTCAAAATTACCCCCATTTGAGAACCACTGAATTAAGACGAGGCAGTGCCCTAGCTGGTTTCGCTCAGTGGATAGAGCTTAGGCCTGTGGACTGAAGGGTCCTGGGTTTGATTCTGGTCAAGGGCACATGCCGGGGTTGCAGGTACAATCTCTAGAAGGGAGTGTGAAGGAGGCATCCAATCAATGATTCTCATCTTTGATGTTTCTATCTCTCTCTCCCTCTCCCTGCCTCTCTGAAATCAATAAAAATATTTTTAAAAAATAAAGAAAACTACAGCGTGGCGAACTAGGAATCATTGGAGAGTTTTCTAAGAGTCACGATGAATAGAACCGGTTAACATAGATGGGGGAAAGTACTACAAAACTTAAATTGTAGCATGTTTGACACGAATGCACTTCCAGCTGCTTATTTTTCTTTCACCAGAAAATAAGCAGCTGGAAGTGCATTCGTGTCAAACATGCTACAATTTTGAACATTGTCTTGATTTTATCACCAAAGTGGTGTTTTTAACTACTCAATCTTCTAAGGAATTATTTTCCATGAGATTGTACTTCCAATTGCATAATAAACACAGGATTCTAATTGATAAAATATACTTTATAATCTAATCAATGATACAATTTTATAACCAAAGGTCAGTAGGCTTACCTTCATAAAAGAAGCCAAAGCATTTTTATTTACAAGAGAGAATTTCAATTCCAAGCCACTTTTGCAGGAAATGCCAATAATGAGATTTTTATTGTGGAAAAGTTAACGCAATAGAGCTTCCATGCATGCTTAGTTTGTCTCATCCAAAGAAGAAACATCTTCAAGATGTTCCATGTGTGAAGCCCACTCCAATTGTAAATGACTCACATTTATGGCTGTGATTAACAGACTGGCAGTGCATTCAGCTGTAGAGTAGGATTTTTAGCTAGTTCAAATGTGCATTCAAAATAATGTACTCGCAGAGAATCAAGTACTTTTTGTAACTGTATTTCAGATAATACTTCTACTTGAGGAAAAACTATGAAATCTTTATTTGGCCACGGTTTATATGTAGTTTGACAATTTTTTTTTTTACCTTTCTTCAAATCAATAAACATCTTCCAGTAAAACAGAAGCAGATTATGGGCCAAATCTCAATTAACTAACTGATCAGGTAAAGAAAATGCATTAAATGTCTTGTTTTTCCTTAATGTCTCCTGTTTATGACTAACTGCCTATTATCCAAGTAACATAAATGTGTTTTTCTAAAAGATCAGAATTTTCTTCTTCACCATTTAGAGGAAGAAAAATCTTTCTACTTTTTCCAAAATGGGATGTAAACACATTCCTAAAGCAATTTCAAGCAAATGTATTACACTTCTAAAATTTGTTTTTTAATACATAGCTGAAAATTACACACAGAGAATACTTAAAATAAATCATAACCATGGAATAAGAATTACTACATGTGGATACATAGTTAGGTGACTATTTCAAAAATGCAATTGCACACTCAAATAAATAATCACTATCTTCCACCATTTTCCCTCCCACTTAAAGTCCTCAGCTTTTTCCTGTGTTCTCTATGTCAATTTTAGCTACATATTATTTTTTTCTCTACTAAGAACAATTTGTTGACTGGTTCCATATCTTTAACAGACATAGTTCAATTATGTTTTCTTGTTAATATATCTCACAGTGAGGACGATTTGTGCAGATGATGCATACCTTTGCAAGTCAATGATACAAAGGAAATGCTTGCTCTGTAGTTGTATCATCTATCAGAATAAGAAAAAATATACCAAATAGATGAAAAACATTTGGACTATACTACAGTGGATTCAAATGCAATACAATTCTGTTACATTTTAATAGCCATCATTGAGTTTTTAGGTCTTTATTTTACTTTACTCATTTCAGGGATACTTACATCAAAAAAGGAAAGGCAAGAAGGAAATTATATTAAATACTAGAGGCCCGATGCATGAAATTCATGCAAGAGTGTAGGGAGCAGTTATAGGGTTAAGCCTCGGGCTGACCTGCTGGCAAAGTCACAAACAAGTCCCACCTTGGAGGGCACAGCCCTTTAAGCATAATTAAGTTTGATCTTGTGACTGCTCCTTAGATCTTTCCTGGGTAGCTAATGGGCAGTGGGAGGTGCAGCAAGTGCTGCAAAACAAGTGAAACTTACAAGAACAGTGTAAATTACCATGTTTGCCCCTGACTATAAATAAAGCATCAGCTTTGCAGTCTGGGTCTGTTCTGTGGCCTCAGCAAGACACAGAAGATCCACCTAGACCCAGCTTATTCTCTTGTCTTTTTCTTCATCCTTCACCAGCCCTCCCTCAGGCTCGCCAAACCCTTGGCTGTGCTGGCGCAGCATACAAAAGTAGGCCTTCCTTCCCCCGGCTGCCAGCACTAGCTTCCCTCTGCCACATGGGACCCGGGCTTCCCTCCAGCCGGTGTGGCTCAGTGGCTGAGCATTGACCCAGGAACCAAGAAGTCACCAATTTGGTCAGGGTGCATGCCTGGGTTACGTGCTCGATCCCCAGTGTGTGTGTGTGTGGCGGGGGGGGGGGGAGGGTGCACAGAAGGCAGCAAGCAGATTGATGTGTCTCTCTCATCGATATTTCTATTTCTCTATTCCTCTCTTTCTAAAAAGCAATAAAAACATAGTTTAAAAAAACAACCAATTCTATAATCTAGAAGAAATATTAGATAACCTTTTAGGTTTATTTTTTTAATTGAATTTATTAGGGTGACATCTAAATATATAAAATCCTAAGCAACCATTATGATCAAATGACCAGAATGATCAGAACAACAGGTTGACCAGTCTCTATGACACGCACTGACCACCAGGGGGCAGACGCTCAATGCAGGAGCTGCCCCCTGGTGGTCAGTGCACTCCCACAGCCAACCTCACGCAGCCCCTCCCCCTCTCCAGCCGGTCCCCATTGGCCCCTGGTGCTAAATGATTCATAGAGACCTGCTTCTGGTTCAGGGTTTTGTATGTAGCAGAGCAGCTCCCTCACTAAGATCTATTGAAAGTCAGCCCTCAACACAAGGGTTTGTCTCACTCCTGTCCTCTCCCTCCCCAGGGGGTGACCACCTGCTGTGGTGGCAGCATGGTGGTGAGGGAAGGAGGAGGGGGGGAGGCAGGGAATCGCACAATGGCGGGGTGCCAACGGCGGCAGCGGCATCCATTCCTTCTGCAATGGCCTGGCAACTGTCACCTTCTCTCCCGACCCCACTGGGGCCTTCAGGCCCAGACTGGGAAGGGGAACTTGGGGTGGGTGGCAGTGGACATGGCCCCTTTCCCAGGGGTGCCAAGAGCCGGCTCCCTCCTTGGTGCTGGCAGCTAACCTCCTGTGGTCCCTTCCCTCACCCCTGCACAAATTCGTGCACTGGGCCTCTAGTTGGTTAATAAAATTATATAGATTTCAGGTATTCAAATCTACAATACATCATCTGTATATTATATTGTGTGTTTAGCACCACAAGTCAAGTCTCTTTCCATCACCATTTATCCTCCCTTTACCTTCTTCTACCTCCCTTCAACCCCTTTCCCTCTGGTAATTGCCATATTGTTGTCTGTATCCACGAGACTTTCTTTGTTTTCTTTGCTTAATCCCTTCACCCTTCTCACCTAGCCCCCAACACCCTCCCCTCTGACAGCTGTTAGATGTGACAATCCTATATAATAAAAGGCTAATATGCAAATCTATTGAATGGCAGAACAACCAGTCGCTATGATGTACACTGACCACCAGGGGACAGATGCTCAATACAGGATCTGCCCCCTGGTGGTCAATGCACTCCCACAGGGGGAACGCTGCTCAGCCAGAAGCCCTGAACCAGGCTCACAGCTGGCGAGCACAGTGGCAGTGGCAGGAGCCTCTCCCACCTCCGCGACAGGGCTAAGGATGTCCGACTGCTGGCTTAGGACATCCCCCGAGGGCTCCCAGACTGTGAGGGGGCTCAGGCTGGGCTGAGGGACTCCCCGCCCTGAGTGAACAAATTTTGTGCACCAGGCCTCTAGTACAATGATAAACAGGAGTGACACAAAAGCCTGCCCTCAAATGGGGCTATAGTCTAGCAAGGAAGACAGATAAATCAGCCAAAACATTTAAGAACACATGGGGAAAATACCACAACTAGTCTATAGCAGGAGTTAGGAAAGTGTTCCAAGGCATTCTGCCAACAGCAGAGAATGGTCTTGGCATCTTTGATTCGTGGGAGGGAGCACAAGGAAAGACAAAGCTGAGGGACCGCACAGCAGAATGTTCCAGGAGGGAGCAACATGAACAAGACACACATGTGGAATAACACGGCACAGGAAAGCCAAGAATGAGGCCTCACCAGCAGAGTGCCAATCAACCCATGAGAGGCAGGCGTTTTGACAACCCTCTTGAATCACCTTAACACCCAAAGTTTGTGTCATTTTAAGGAAAAGAAAACTGCAGCATACATGTGTTTGTTAATATTTTCTCTGAATAAAAGTTCCTCCTAAGACATTTGAGTCCATGCTCGCCAGAAAACTTGCAGCATGTTACTGGGCTAACTAGTGCAGGCATGAGCCCAGGACGCCATAGTATCTAGGTAATAGCATAAATAGATGCAGAGTGAAATGTCCCCCTTTGCCACATTTCCATGGAATTTTCCACCTACACCATGATTATACTCTATATCCTATTAATAGTAAAGGTGAACAAATAGTGTGTTCCACAGTCTTAGGTATTCAACAAATCTTTATTGCATATCAATCTGTGCCAAGGTTCTGGGGAGAACGGAGACAGTATAAAGACAAAGATGCTGATAAAGGGCAATCTAACGAAGTGAAAACAACTATGTACTTTGGAACCCGATTGCCTGAGGTTTAAATCCTGGCTCAATTTCTTACTAACTCAGTGGCCTTGGATTAGATACTTAACTCCCCTCAGCCTAATTCCCGTGATGTAACGATAAAACACTACCCTGAAGTGTTCTGTAGGATTAAACGAGATAATGTGTGCAAAGCACCTAGGAAAAGTTTTACGCCAGAATGTAGGGTTCAGAAAGAGCCACCCCCTTTCCCTTTGCACCAACTCACTCCCTCACTAGGATTTGCAAGTACAGATATGGACACCACGGTTTGGCAGCCATCCACACTCCTTGCCCTACAAACAACTGCCCTTGGCCACCCCTTGTGTGGAGTGCAACCTGCTCTGAAGGACAGACCTTGTCTTGGTTTAGGGACATTGGGGCAGGAAATTCCAGGGTCCTCATGCCCGACCATCCATCATCTATAAAAGGGGAGGACAGGATTCCTCAATGCCACAGAACCAGTGGAGAATGATGTGACCAGAGGATGGCTACATTGGGGTTCTCCAACATGCCGGGCCAGGCAGGGAACCCTCTCGCCCAAGTCTACGGACAGTATGATTTGGAAGTAAATGCTACAGGAGTATGAGAATGTTTAAGAAACAGTCTTTCTAGCAGATTATTTCACTAGCTGTGTTTCTACAACAATCTGCCTCCCTAAGATACCATACTCCTATAGCTACTTTATAGTAGTGCTACTCATGTTCTTTCCTTTTCTTGTTTGAAATTCACTCTGAATCTCTAACAAGTCCAAGATCTTGAGGTATTTTCTCATTGCTCAGTATATTTCACAATATTCTTTGGATAAAAGAAGTAAAATCTAACCCAAATTGTGTTCACTATGGTTGCGGTTAGTTCTATGGATTTAAAGAAATATTTTAGCTACTGTTAATTATACTCTGCATATTGATAATTTTAAAGGTGGGAAATGTTTTAGACAACTAAAACTAAGTCCAAGAAATAATACCCATAAAATTATAAGAAAAAAATAAATATTAGCTAAGGCTAATACATTCTTAGCTATCTTTATGGCCATATAATTATCTAAAATATATTTATTCAAATTAACAACAAATATTTAAACAGCCAATTCAATGGCCATATACATAGCCCTGACTCACACAAAATAATCCTCACTCTGTCATCAGATAATCAGAAGGAGAAGAGTAGAAATCCCCAACACAAAAGTCAAAGGTTAGGATACTCTGAACTCAGAAACGATAGCCCATGCTCAGAGTCGGGGTAATCCAGGAAAAGGGTCCTGACATTTGAGGGGAGTATGCAAAACTTGGTACAACCTGCCAAGGTTGCCTCCAAGGCCAGGGCAGTAAGGTCCGTGAGCTGGATAGTCAAAAACAAAATGACAAAAATCCATGGCCTTCTCCTCGACTGCATTGCTACACGGATCTCTCAATAAGGGTGCTCTCCTTTCTTCTCCCAGATCCACATGTGACTCGCTGTCCTCGCTGATTCACTGCAGGGCTCGTCTTTGAAATACAGATGCTAACCTGCTGAAATATTCCCAAGGTTGAAAGCTTAAAATATATGAAAGATGAGTAAGTGCACCTGGGGCTCCAAGGACTAATGCCATAAAACTGTCATTATTTCCCACCAAACGTTATTTCGCCCACTCACTCGGTGTACATCTGCGGCCCGTTCACACTGCATATGGCTGTGGACAGAAAATGCCTCATTTCAAAACTAGCACAGTGGGTCTGGAAGCCGCTTCTGCTGCAGGGTTGGCTCCTTCGTTTTAGCTCCAAACTCTGTCACCCTAACATAAGGACGCAGAACAAGCCTACATGGGGGCTCAGACGGTTCCAACTCTGTGGCTGACTTACTCATGTGTGGCTTGAGCAAAGTATTATTTAAAAAGCTAAAATGTCAAAAGCATCTATTCTATCTCTGCTACCTTTAGACATGGCAACATTTTCAACCAACCAATGGGGAGTCTATTCTAGACGTAAAGGACGTCGAGGCAAGCGTCCCTCAGGCTCTCCCAGGAGCCCTTGGAGGTCGTTAAAACTCTTGTCAGGAATTATTTGTAGTCTCAACAATTTATTTGTAGTCTCAACGCTGCCCTTTAATCTGTTTGCTTCTCTCCTGAGCACTTAGAAGATGACAGTGCTCTGCCCCCACCCCTTCGTCTATCATTAACAAGTAACAATACTGAGCAACTCATTATTCTAGTTCTTGCTTTCCTTCACTTTTCTTGGCTGAATATTGTTTCATTAATTCATTCAATGAGAATGCACAGAATAAATTTATAAAACACTAAAAAAGAATGAAAAGAACGAAAAAATATTGCTTCTATCTTTAAGAAGCTTAGAATATAGTTGCAGAGGTAAAGAATGTTTTAAAATGCATGTAATAATATAAAACAGACTGTGATTAAATTCTGAGATGAGTAATTTAAACACGTGCCATAAGCACTCAGGTGGAAGAAATGACTGTAGTTGGGGTGGGGTGGGCAGCAATGCAGGGGATGGAAGCACATTCCACAGAGGAGTTGCATGTGTTTGAGCTGCATGAATTGAAAGGGTCTGTCAGAGCAAGAATCCCTGACCTTCACTGTGCAATGGGCCTTTTATAAGCTTAAAGTCTCTGCAACCTTCTCACATTTTTAAATATACAAAATAAAATACATTGGATCAAGTATAGCCATTTCTTTTATAATGCTTTCAAAACATGAATTTGTTTTCCAAGGCAACTGACATATTAGGGAACAATTTAGATTAACACAGATTTCACGTTTGCTTATGAATCATTCCATCCATAAAAAGCATTAGGTGAATGCAAATCAGTACCCACATCAGAGAACACAAAACATATAGACATGCACATCCCAAACTTCTATCAGCTCCCCCAGTTCACCACAGGTGTTGTCTGCTGTTCCGATCATACCTGGTGCTACACCTTTCCATCTGAGTTCAAAGAACCCCATTTCACAATAGCTCACAGCCTTGACCACTTCCACAAGCATATTTCAGGTCTTTTTCAAGGTGAGGTACCAGTTACAGATATCTCTACATATCATTTGTGCTCCAGTATTTATTCCAGTATTTATCACTTCAAAAATGGATCCCATATACATCAAAACAAAAGGTCAAAAACCACTGAGTGAGATGCCTTCCAAGCTTTCTAGAGTAAGAGACACACCAAGGGCCTGTTCTTTATGCATAAGTAGACAGCCACCTGTATGTGATAAGAAATCAAATGCTTAACATATAACTGTGTATGACTGTGCTACCATTTTTGTTAGGCTCTTATCACTTTTTATAATAAAGTTTTTTTATTGACAAAGTTTTGAGTGCTATGCCCCGAACTCCATGTTTCCCATGAACCTATGTTTTCACTGTGTGATTTTTCATAGCAGGGTGATTTTAGGAACATGTATGTTGCAATGTAGCATAACTGACTATATAAAAAGAGATAGAGGAAGACATAAACAGATGGAAGAACATACCATGTTCATGGATTGGTAAAATCAACATCATTAAAATGTCCATACTACCCAAAGCAATCTATAGATTCAATGCACTCCCCATGAAAACACCAACGGCATAGTTCACAAACCTAGAACGAACTTTCCAAAAATTCATCTGAAATTAAAAAAGACCCCGAATAGCTGCAGCAATCCTGAGAAGAAGAACAAAGTAGGTGGGATCTCAATACCAGATATCAAGCTGTATTACCAAGCCACTGTTCTCAAAACAGCCTGCTACTAGCACAAGAACAGACATATAGATTAATGGAATAGAATAGAGAACTCAGAAATTGACCCAAACTACTGCTCAATTAATATTTCACAAAGGAGGCAAGAACATACAATGGAGTCAAGACAGTCTCTTCAATAAATGGTGTTGGGGAAAATTGGACAGATACATGCAAAAAAATGAAACTAGACCACCAACTTACACCATACACAAAATAAACTCAAAATTAATAAAGGACTTAAACATAAGATGGGAAACCATAAAAATACTAGAGGAATCCACAGGCAGAGAAATCTGAGACATATGCCGAAGCAATTTCTTCACCGATGAAATGGAAACTAAAGAGAAAATAAACAAATGGGACTACATCAAAATAAAAAGCTTTTGCACAGCAAAGGAAACCATCAACAAAACATCAAGAAAGCCCACTGCGTGGGAGAACATATTTGCCAATGTTATCACCGATAAGGGTTTAATCTCCAACATTTACAGGGAACTCATACAACTTAACCAAAGGAAGATAAACAACCCAATCAAAAAATGAACAACAGACCTAAATAGATACTTTTCAAAAGAAGACAGAAGGAAGGCCAAGAGACATATGAAAACATGCTCAAAGTCACTAATTATCCGAGAGATGCAAATCAAAACAACAATGTGGTACCATCTCACATCTGTCAGAATGGCTATCATCAACAAATCAACAAAAGACAATGCTAGCGAAGATGTGAAGAAAAAGGAACCCTTGTGCACTGCTGGTGAGAATGCAGACTGGTGCAGCCACTGTGGAAGACAGTATGGAGTTTCCTCAAAAAACTAAAAATGAAGCTCCCATTTGACACAGTGATCCCACTTCTAGGAATATATCCCAAGAAACTAGAAACACCAATCAGAAAGGATATATGCACCCCTATGTTCATAGCCAGCACAATTCACTATAGCTAAGATTTAGAAACAGCCTAAGTGCCCATCAGCAGATGAGTGGATTAAAAAACCATGGTACATCTACACAATGGAATACTATGCTGCGATAAAAAAAGGAATTCTTACCATTTACAACAGTATGGATGGAACTGCAGAGCATTATGCTAAGTGAAATAAGCCAGTCAGAGAAAGATAAATATCACATGATCTCACTCATTTATGGAATATAATGAACAACATAAACTGATGAACAAAAACAGATCCAGAGACAGAGAAGCATCAATCAGACTGTCAAACCTCAGAGGGAAGGTAGGGGAGGGTGGGGGTAAGGGTGAGAGATCAACCAAAGGACTTGTATGCATGCATATAAGCCTAACCAATGGACACAGACAACAGGGGGGTGAGGGCATGAGTGGGAGTGGGGGGTGGGGAGCAATGGGGGGATAAGGACACATATGTAATACCTTAATCAATAAAGAAATTTAAAAATATATAAAAGGAAAACAATATTTTTAAAACAAATTTGTAAAAATAATAATATATATGCTTTTTAAATCAACACATTACATTACAAGATCTAGTAGATGGCCAAATCAACTACTAGAATTTCAACATATGATGAGCACAAATGATATGTAGGGATATCTGTAACTGTAATATGACATGAGAATACTGTGATTTCATTATTGACAAAGGTATTGCTAATATTCCTGTGATTTGTGCCAATTGATAATTGAAGAAAATGTGAAATTTCAGTAACACATTAACAATGATAATGATACAATTTTCCCCATCCAGTTTCACTGATGTCCTAAATTTTATCTTACTCTCCAGGTAAAGAATCCCTGCTATAGACAGAGCAGAGGGAAGGAACATTTCTATCAAAGAAATTAAAGTAGGCAAGAGCATTATGTGATGGGAATTGTCTAGCTGAAACCAATAACTCATGATGGAGAAGAGCAGAGGCAAGGGAATGATGGTAAGGGGAGAAGAGAAAAGAAAGAAAATATAAAAATACTATATGGGTCAATATCAAGTCCAGATAAGATTCCCTCACGACATTTACATATGTGAAGGAATACCGCCAGGGTTACCCTTCCTGTCCTAGTCATGAATCATGCATCAGTATCAAGTCACTGCCTCACACTCACATAACCAACCAACATATAGCCTTTACTACCATAACTGGACATATCATGCCTTTTCAATATGAATTTGTCCATATGCTTTTTCTTCCCCAAGTATGATATAATGGAAAGATCACTTTAAATGTTTCTGTTGCCTAGACACCAATTTTATCTTCTTGAAGACTTGGTTATACAAACATGCCCCATATCCATCATGAAAGGAAAATTTGGATACCTCATAGCCAATCCCAGTTGATTGATAGTGCCCTATTGATAACTGCTTCTAACCTGATAACAACCCACCACAGCCCAGCTCCCAGTAGACCCACCTAATAATTATCATCTTCCAATTTTAGAACTAATAGCATTAACTTGCTCATCTTTTCAGGTTGTGGGGGGTGGATAGAATAGTTATTATAAATCATATTACAGACCTCAGGCAACATTTATTGCAAATATTTCAGCAGCTACAGAGTAATGTCATTAAGCATCAACATTTCTGAGTCACCTCCTGCTCTGACTCTATGCCAAGCCCTGCCACCAGGTTTACACAAGACATATCTTAGTACTCATCTGCAGAGTCCTTCCTCTCTGTTCCATGTGGACTCCTGTTTTAGGAGGCACATGCCAGGGATACGGAAGCCATCTCCCCAGAAAGCTGCTGAGCCAACTGAGCTGGGGTGGTATAAAGAACTCTGAAGGGAAGGGACTTGGTTCTCTTGCAAACATGTGTGTGACTTTTCCTGCTTCCATTTCCAGTAATTCTGATATTTTTCCAAATAAGCATAGAGGGAAAAGGAGAAATTAACAAAACTCTGCAATCCCTAACCCTGTTTCTATCAGAGCTGTTTGGCTTCTCTCTCCTTTATATTTGTGCATTCAATGTGATTTCAAAAATTGATTCCATTTACATCAAAACAAAAGGTCGAAAACCACTGAATGAGATGCCCTCCAAGGTCCCTTCTAGTCCCAGCTTTCTAGAATAGGACACACCAAGGGCCTGTTCTTTAAGCATAAGTAGACAGCCACCTTTATGTGATAAGAAATCAAAGATGCCTCCCCTTTATCCTCTCTATTCCATGCTCCTCATAATTTGCATCTTCAAACCCAGGAGGCAAAGATACTATTTGTAAAGCATTAATTAATAGCATTAAAATGCTAAGTCATTCATAACTATTATCCATTTAGCATCAACCAAGTTGGCAGTAGAGGCTCTTGGGCAGGGATGTAAGGCTGGAGGTTGCCATGCAGGGCAGCTTAGCTTTAGAGAGCTGGGAAAAGAACGAAGAAGAAGCATAAACATGAGGGGCTACCACTCAGACCAAACACTAACAACCTATTTCCAAGTAACTGTTCTGCCAAGCTTACCTTAAAACAGGAAGGTAAGACTCATCTGTGGTATAAACAATGGACTTGCCAAAAGTCTTTTTAAACAGTTTATTCTTTAATGTAGAATAAGAAAAACATACTTGAAAGTGCCTTTATTTGGCTCTGCTTAGTAAGCCCTTCTGTCCCAATAATGTAAAAATAAACAGAAGCCAGTCAGTTTGAATATGATCAACTTGAATCAGAAGAATAGTTTACTATAAAATTTTTGTTACTGTATGGCCGCCCTGAGAAATAGCAGGCAGTACACTCTCTTTGATAACTCACTAAAAGTCCATGTTCTGAAGGGTGGAAACCAAGCATATGCTTCACCGTTTCCATAGAATGCATTTCACATACTTCAGGTGCCTAATGACTTCCTGAGATGCACTTCTCCACAACACAGCTTGGCGGCAAGCTGCCTTGATAGAAGCTTATGTTGGTTTACAAATTGGAACATTGAGAACCTTGGTCTTAAAAGCAGTCTTGCATATATCATTCAGGTACAAGCAAGTGAATTTCTTCTTTCATACAAAAATCTCATCCTCTCATCTCCTTTTAGGTTTTCCCAAAGTGTCTTAATAGTGGGTTGAAATTGCTGATGATCCATGACCTCTATTCTTTGTATTTTTCTTCCTTTTATTCCCTCCTCTGTGTGCTAATTTCACACTTAACCTCAACTTTAACAGTTCCCACAGTGGCCATTCCCTCCAAGATAGGGTTTCCAGATAAAATACAGAATGCCCAGTTAAATTAGAATGAATAAACAATGAATAATAAACAATGAATAATTGTTAGTATATGTGCTATATTAATTTGCAAATTCTGGTAATTCTATACCAAGGTAAGATCCACTATCCAATTACTTTTCCTAGTTTCACAGAATAAAACTGCTCTACAAAGTTGTAAAACTATGCTAACTGCTTAAAATATAAATTGTATAGAGCAGTGGTTTCCAGGAGCTGGGAGTGTGAAGAATGGCTACAAAGGGGCACAAGCGAATTTGGGGAGGGCTCAAACTGTTTGAATATCTTAATTCTGGTGGTGTTTACATGATTGTATGGATGTGTTAATATTTTATAGAACTGTATGATAAAGAGAGTGAATTCTACTGTAAGTAAATAACACCTAAATAAACCTGCCTTTAAAAAGTGGAAAATAAAGATATACTATTCAATCTCAGATGGGCCTCACACATTTCCTAGACCAGTGGTCGGCAAACTCAGTCAACAGAGCGGCAAACCGCGGCTCACAAGCTGCATGTGGCTCGTGAGCCGCAGTTTGCCGACCACTGTCTAAACTATTTTATTCCATCCTAGGTATCACCAGAGTATATGTATTACAACAGCTATTCCAGTTTGTTTTTTAATTCTTTTTAAGTGCACAAGTTCAACCGCACATCCCTCTCTGAAAACAGATTTGTTCATTCATGCAATGAGCATTTTATATTAACTGGATCTGTGCCAGGCTCTAGAAAAACAAAGATGAAAACAGAGTTCCTACAAAAAAAAAAAAAATACTCACTGGCTAGTGGACAGAGAGACAAGAATTTAAATTTTTTTAAAAGACATATAGTATAAAAATATTATAATTACAAGATGGAGGAATAGCAAGCACAAAACTCTTTTTGATAACTTGGGAAAAAATCAAAATGTTTGAACTCAACCTTTAAAGTAGAGAGTTATACAAATAAATATAGGAGGACAAGTACCCAGGAAAAAAGAAGCAGAAGATGAGCTGGACAGGTGGGTCAGTACCAATGATGAAAGCCCTTGGCATTCAGTTGCTGCCACAATTCTTGCTTGTTGTAACAGAAATTGACTCTGGCCAGCCAGGTGAACTCTGTTGACAGGTCATGCTGGTTCACAGAATCAGTGGAAGGCTAAAGCTCAAAATACAGAAAATGGACACAAACAAACAAACAAACAAACAAACCCAGGGTACTCTGGAGGCCAAGGAGTAAAAAATCACAAGAGCCATCCTATAGCAGGAATAATGACTGGGATGCTGCTACTGCCACCACTGAAAACTAATGGATACCACCACAAACACCAGGAATCAATTCTAACAGTTCCTTGAGTTGACCCATTCGCTATAGAGTGAGCAGGAGAACCTGATTGGCTGAGCTTGGGTCAAATGACTGTACCTAGAACCTGGTTGTCTGAGACAGAGAGAGTTAAGAACAGCCTCCTTCCAAGATTGTACACAGCAAACAACTGCCTAAACTTGGAAAGGGGGTTGAATCTGGGCATTCAAAAAATGACACCTGTCAAATTTACTCTATTCTCTTTAGGATAATCAGTCTCCAGAGCATCTAATAATTGGACTCGACTGATACTACTAATCCTGATTCCTACAGCTGGAAAGAAAAAGTCTTCTCCTCCAACTCTGTGGGTCTTATACCGTTGCACAAATTTACACTGAATGCTATTCTTTGTGCATCTTTGGCTTGTCTTTGCAACTCGGTATGTGCTTATTGAAGGTAAGTATTTCATGGGAGTCATCTGTCTTTCAATTCTCCCTTGTGCTCAGCACAGCCCTTCCACAACCGAGCTGCCTAATGCACGTCTGTGTTCGCATGGATGTGTTCCAAGGCCACTCAGCATGTGCAGTTGGAAATGCGCCACTTTCATTTGGCAGGATCAAATCTCTTCCAAATCAGACCTTTTTATTTCAGCTCACAGGAGACAGATGCCCTAAAGGCCTTGAACTAAACCTCAGCAGGGCAGATTATAAACCAGCCCAAACCACTGAAGATTATATCGATGTGCATGTGGCTTTGGGGCCGCCTGAGAGCTGGCACAAAGCAGGGCTGAGGCTGCCAGCGAGCTCTCCGAAGAAAGCCAAACAGGGATGCGGGCCCTCAGTGCTACGCTCAGGGGATCTCTGCTTACGGTGCCTTTCCTGGCACTGCATAAACTAAACAAAAGAAAGAGTCTGAATTATCAGTTGTTTGACGAACTGAATAAAAGAAAGTGTGGAGCATCGCTTTATTATTTTTCTAATCTGCGGGAAAGAAACAATGTGTTTTACTTGGCTCAGGAAGAAAAGAGATGACATTTTTGGAGAGGATAGTTTCACTACCCCACAGAAACGCAGAAATAATGAAAGAGGTTATAATGGGAATTTTATCTCCAGCCTCAGACATCCCCCTCGTACAATAGTTTCTCCTTTCAGCCATGATTAGCAGCACATGGGGAGGCTTCAGTCCTCCACCTCTCCAGGAAATTATAATAGCCTTCTTTTCTAAGTTATTGAAAAGAAGAGAACAGAACACAGCTCCATTATGTCCCTTCATAAAGCAGTTACATCATTTTTTAAAAGCAAACAAGTATATCAAAGGTACCCCCATTTGCAGTCAAGTTCAGGCTTTGACCAAATAAAGTTTGCAGATGAAGGTGCCTAAGTGGAGTTTTATGAATATTCCAGATAAGAAATATGATGAAAAGTTACAAAGTTCAGGGAAGAGTTGGAACAACCCAATTGTGCACAAAAACATGATAATAATATAGACAAGGACATTGACCTCAGAAAGGGGCATAAACACATCAATATGTGCCTTTGCTCTTCTCTATGTCAGAGAGAGAAGAAAGGCTATTTTCCCGGTCTTACACACCCTGTGTGTTTTTATTCTGTACTTCTGTTATCACCCAGTTCATAAGTCAGTGTGAGAGGGCTCTCTGGAGAACTCTATTTTCTCAACAGGTATGCCATAGAGCACCATGCTGGCTGAAAGGAATACAAAACATAAAAAAGCGGGGGGGGGGGGAGCTTTTGTTTTGATTAACCATCTAAGTGAGTCAGAGCAACATCATAAAACTGTTCTGAATGGAAATGACTTTTTTTCTGTTGAACTCATGATCGTGCTTCAAAGACCACTAAAAGCCATACAATTCTAGAGCCACAAAGATCATTGAACTCATATTGTATTGCAGGAGAGTAAACGGGGCTTAAAATAGTCAAATGACTTAGCCCAGTGATGGCGAACCTATGACATGCGTGTCAGCACTGACACACGTAGCCATTTCTGATGACACGCGGCCGCATGCCGAGGATGAAACATTTGCTGCTCCTGAGAAACATTTGCAACTAGAGTCTTGGAGTTAGTTTTTTCCTCAAAGTGACACACTACCCGAGTTATGCTCAGTTTTTTGGCAAAGTTTGACACACCAAGCTCAAAAGGTTGCCCATCACTGACTTAGCCAAAGGCATATTCCAGACCTGGGCAGATGTCCAGGCCTCCTGTCTTTCATCCCGGGCCCCTCCTGATGCCCTTCTGTTTTCCATCCACACCATAGTGACCAGGGTCATTGCCTTTTCCAGAAGTGACTGCATCTGGATTCTGAAGGATTCTGTTCCTGAGAGCAGGGTCACCAGTGGTCAGTTCATGCTAACCCCAAGGTGGAGCGAGAAGGGTCAGGAAGAGCTCTTGTCACTGTGATTCTCGCAGGGTTCAGGGCTCTCACTCACACACTTTTCCTTCCACCGTGTGCCTCGCCTCCAGAGTAACTCCCCAGCACTCCCAGGTGTCATGACTCAAATACGGGTAGCAGACTTAAACTTCGTGAAAGAGCCTTACAAAAACCAAAAGCCAAGGACATTTAAAAATCAAAACACAACACCTTCCATCCTCACCACCTTGTTGAGCCTTAAAACTGAAAGAAGAATCCCATACACAGGGCATTTACCAAGCAAAACCAATGTGTTGTTTGCCTTTGGATAATCGTTCTGAATGAAAGAATAAAATCTCTTTGAATAATTTTATAGGGACACCAATACCAAAGTAAAACAAATGGCATCTATTTAGAATAACATGTGCATGTTATTTTTCTCTACATTCTCTTCTTGTCTTGTTTTTCACATACGCAAATTAATCATTAAAATTTTTGTCATATTATAGGCATTCAAATAAAGTTATTTGGTAAAGGGGGTGGGGAGAGCACCATTTCTTTTAAATAAATAATAAAACAAGAGAGCCAATTACAAAGCTAACCCAAAAGAGGGTCGTACCAGAGAAAGATAGGAGAGACTCAGGACTAGGCACCAGATTGAAAAATGCAGGAAATATGTATTCTGGAGTCAACTTGCCAACAGCCTTCTAGCCCACACACCAATGTTTGGTCAACATTAATTCAGAGGCAGAGAAGAGCAACAAGCAGCCACTCCTGGATCCCACGGGTCTTAATTCCTCCTTAGATAACTGTTTTCCTGATTCTGGCACACACAGCAAACACAAGCAACACATTTCAACCCATATGCAGGCATTTGCTTCTTTGGAACAAAGAAAGGGATGGATGACATTTTCAACCTCAGCCTGTGAATGTCACTGGATATGGTCATAACTCTGTGTTCTGGAAGACAGAGGAGAATATGAGACTTGGCACTTGGGGGTTAGTCTTCATTATCTGGAGGCTCATTTCTTTTACTGGAGATCAGTTTTCTTAAAGGTAGAAAGGGGAGACTGAACTAGAAGTGTTTTAAAATCCTTTCCTGCTTTGACATTTTAGTAATCTATAGTTCTGAGGTATTCACACACTGTTTTCCATTTACCTCGTTCTCCCTCCATTTCTGCTTCTCTATTTAACATTCACATTAATGTGTTAACATTACCACAGAGTGATTAAGAGTGTGAATCTGGCAGCATGGTGATGTGAATTTGGAGGAGATTTTTAACTTTTCAGCTTCAGCTTCCTAATCTTTAAAACAAGGCACCTGTTTCATGAGGTTATTGTAAGTCCAGACAGCACAATAGAAGGAGAGAATGAAGGCAAAATGCAAGAGCAGTAAGTGACAAGGAGAAAGCACTCAAAACTATTATCTTTTATCATCACCTATTTAGGATCTGGTTTTAAACAGGAAGAATACAGCAATGACGAAAACCAGACAACTCTTAATTCCTTAAGATCAATAAATGTTCTTTTTGAGAATGAGTATAATTGAAAAGCCAATGTGTAAAAGACTAACAATATTTTAAAACCTATAAAAGCTGGTATTTTTCATACTGATAAAAATCTCTCAGGAAGGAGATTCCCAGGACTTCGCAAAATGCTACAATAAGTAGTGTGATTTCAAAAGGCAAGCAACTCAAGGGAGCCCTTTGGCAAAGCCTTGTGATATGTTTGGATGGAATTTTTTATTTTATGTCTATGCTTTAAAGAAACAGCTATGTAATTCTTCCTGGTGGCCTATTAGGGCATCTTGTCAAACTTTTGATTTCCTTAAGTTCATTAATTTTAATATCAAGCTATGGCAAATACACACAAAGATATGTATTCTTTCAGTTTTGTAGGACACAGCTAAACTCAAGTCCTGCGGGATTAAAATATGTGAGAAAATCATTAATTTTAAAATTAATTTGCAAGGGTCTGCCCGTAGGGTAATGAATACTAACATACTCTCAAAACTGCCTGGATTATTTGGAACTGGCTATGGCTCGGTTCTGTCATCTATGAGCTAGGTTTGGTCACTCTACCCGAACTCAGCGAGCAAATTAGAACAGGAAAATGAAAGAGGCATGTGGAACACCTCTGTCTAGGCGGGCACTGAAAATGCGGAAATGACTAGCAACCTGACCATGGCAGAGCCCAGAGAAGAGGAAGCTATACCAGAAATAACCTCCTGGCACCCAGTATCTAAAGTATATTCACAAAGCCCGCTAGCTTTGCTCAGTGGTTGAGCATCAATCTATGAACCAGGAGGTCAAGGTTCGATTCCCAGTCGGGGCACATGCCCAGGTTGCAGGCTCGATCTCCAGTGTGGGGTATGCAGGAGGCAGGCAATCAATGATTCTCTCTCATCTATTGATGTTTCTATCTCTCTTCCTCTCTCCTCCTCTCTGAAATCAATAAAAAATATATTAAAATAAATAAAAAGTATATTCATGAAAAGATGTTATTACTCTGCAAATGGCACTGACAATGATGATGATGATGATGATAATAATGGTAGTATGATTGGCCACATATTTGCCAGGCACAGTTCAAATGCTGTAGACACAATACCTCATGTAATCCTCACAACAAGTCTCAGAGGTAGGAATTTTTGCTCATCTCAGAGCCACTTCGCTCTGTATCACAGAGGGGCTGATGCTCCCTGCTAATGCTAATATTTGGGTTGTTTAGTGATGCTGCTTGGCTTCTCTGCTCCTCCCTGACCCACATAACCAATTAAATTCCCTCTGGTTCAAATACTTTAGATGATTTATTTCATTTCTTTTTCAGACCATTATTCTCATTTTATAGGTGAGAAAATTGAAAGGTGGCTTGCTCAAGATTACATAGTTAGAAACTGGCAAATTTGGCTCCAATGATTCTGAAGCCAATGCTGTTGGCTGCTGATTACATTGTCACTTCCTAATGAAACAATATAAAGGCATAAAATTAGAAGTATATAAAGGGTCTCCTATCTGCCCTCTACTTCATGAACAATGATTCCCTCACACACCTACTATCTTGCTGCCAGTCTTCCCCAGAGAAACATACCCAGGGGTTTTCTCTGGACTGTGAACTTTGCTTGAGGGGTCTAAGTTTATATTTAAGATAATAACAATAGAATTCTCCATTCATGAATCTGGGTTCTTGATTGATCCTGGACACCTAAAATTTACTGTTACAAAGTAAATATAACATGACCTTCCTCACTAAGTACTAATCTCTTATGGGTGTATCAGTGGTATATTAGGCAAAGGTATTTGTGACCACACTGAAGAACACATAAAGCCCTTCTGAGTTTCCACCAAGTACTCTTCTACAAAACATTTCTCTTGCAATATATCCTATAACCTATATAATGAAATCTTTATTGCAAGAGTTGTTCCGTAACTCTGAATTAGTTCCCACCAACTAATTTAGTTTTATGGCAAAAGCTACAACAAGATATAAATAGCATACAAGAGATAAATACTTTAAATACACACACACACAAACATGAATTTACTAAATTTTAAGCTGTCATAATTTCTGGTAAAGATTTTCTGTATTAGAGAAGCTATTTATGCAAGTAAGTAAAAGAAATTATATAAATATATGTATATACTGTATATATATATATATATATATATATATAATCTTCTATAAAGAAGTTTACATAATTCAAACCATATTTTGACATAGTTCATTCACTTGTATTCATTTGCTAAGATTTAAAATAAATTCTGTTGTTTTCAGATTTTTAATAAAGGCATATTGTAAAACCAAAAAGTAAAACTACTAAAAAGAAAATAATAATCATTAAAGTCCTAGAGATAACCTCTATTAACATTTTGGCTTCTTTTCTTCATTGTTTTTTACATAGTTGAGGTTATTCTATAGTTTTGAGTCAATTTATTTATCATTTAAATAATTGTAAATATTGAAATTTGTTAAACAGTTGTATAGACCTATATCAATGGGTCTGCCACAAATTATCTTATACCTATATTTAAATACTAGGTGAGTCCAACCTTTTTTATTGTAACTAATATTGCTGTAAAAATCTTTCTGCAAAATTAACTAAATTTCAGATTTTGCTCTAGGCTGGATTCCTAAGGTAGGATAAATTTCTAAAATGGCAATTACTGAGCCAAGGGAGTAAATATGTTCAAATACTTGAAACATATTACCCAATTGTTTTTCAGAATAATACAAATATTTATTTAGATTATAAAATCATTGAAGTACTTCTGAAATACAGAGTGGCCAGATTATTATGATCTCTGAACACATAATAATCTGGCCACTAAGTGTATATCCTATATAATAAAAGGCTAATATGCAAATTGTCCCCTCGACCAGGAGTTCGACCAGCAGGCAGGCCAGCCAACCACCCATGTCCCCACCCCCTGGCCAGGCTGGCGGGACCAGGCTGGCCGGACCCCACCCATGCACAAATTCATGCACTGGGCCTCTATTATACATATATATATATATACTGAGTGGCCAGATTATTATGTATTCAGAGATCATAATAATCTGGCCACTCAGTGTATATTCATAGTCTCCAAACAAACTCATTTTCTTTTTTAAAAAAAGCCTAAGTTTATATTCATTGAGTAAATTACAAAGCTGCTAGTTCAATTAAGAACTTTAAACTACTGTTTTCTCATTTTCTACAGGTTGTAAAATCTTACAAGGACAAAGAAATAAAGAATATATATGCAACACACATGAGTATGTAATAGATTTTTTAATTTGCCAGGATGAATTTTCCCATTTTCATCAAAATTATGATAATAATGAATCACATTTTTCATTTGTCTTATACCTACTGCCCTTTCTAAAGGAAATTCAACTAGAATATCTTGCTTGGTGATGAGTGAGTCTGATTCTGACAGTACAGAGTATGTGAGAAGATGTAAATCCTACTCATGACATTCTAGGCAAGCTGAAATAATCTGTTGACATTCAGAAAGCAATTGGAGAAAGGAAAGCTACAACTTTCTTTCTATATTCACCTTGCACAATTTTAGAAAAAGTATTCAGATGCTTTTCTCTAATATCCTAAAATACAGTAACCTCTCCCCCCCCCCCCCAATTCATGGGATATGTTCCAAGACCCTCAGTGGATGCCTGAAACTGTGGATAGTACCTGTGAACCCTGGGAAAGAAGACACCTACTAAGAAGAGGCCCTGGTGGCTAACTGGGCTAAAATAAAACAGAACCTAGCAGCCATTCCTACATAGGGGCCTCTCAAGCAAACTGCACTTCACAGAGAAGTGTCTGTGCTAGACTATCTGCCTCTACTAAACTACCTGCTTTCAAGCTAGACTGCCTACCTTTGCACTGAACTGCCTGCCTGCACTGTGTTTCTGCAATCTGAGCCAGCCCTTTAAAGGAGATCCTGGAATTCTATTTCAACCAATAGGACTGAGACTTTTCCCACCCAACCAGAACTGTACAGATCCTACCAATCAGAGTGGCTCTATTCTGACCAATCAGGATAATGCCTTTTGGACCAATCAAACTGTGAGGATTTGGAGTCCTCATTTGCATGAGGGTGGACTAGTCAGGGACTAAGGGTGGGGACTTCTCTCCATGTAAGCCAGCTCCCCTCTGGCTCAGGAATCACCCTTTCCACCTAAGACTAAAGACTATTGTTTCCCTGGCTAGAGCTAGAACACCCAAGGTATCTCCCTAAAGCAGAGGGGAGTAGACCATACTGAAAAAGAGCTGCCTAGCTGAAGAGAGGCCTGGCCGCAGGGCAACCTCACCACCACGCTGTTTTCACAGCCCTGCTGCATCAATTTGAGCTGTTCCACAGCCGCACTGTAGCACTACTGAGCTGTTCCACAGCAGTGCTGTTTTCATAGCCATGCTTTATCACTGTTAAGCTGTTTACAATGAATAAAGTTTCCTTCTTCACAGCACCCAAAATTGGGGATTCCTGTTGGTGTTGAATTTTCGCCAATAACCATCAATTGACATACTGAATCCTATATATACCATGTTATTTCCTATACTTACCTACCAGTAATAGCTTAATTTACAGATTAGGCATAGTACGAGACTAACAACAATAACTTATAACAAAATGGAATAATTATAACAATAAACTGTAATAAAAGTTATGTGAATGTGATCTCTTTCAATATCTTATTGTACTGCACTCACCCTTTCATTTAAAGGAAGCACTTTGCGGCTTCTCTCCGGCATATCCAAATTACCAGCATCACTATTCTTGCACTTTGGGGCTGTCATTAAGGAAAATAAGGGTTACTTGAACATAAGCACTGAAATACCGCAATACTCAATCTGATAATCAAGGTGTCTATTAAGTGACTAACTGGTGAGGAGCACATACAGTGTGGAGATGTGAGCATGGCGATGTGATTGACATCCCAGGAGGGACAGAGCGGGTCTGGGGAGATTTCATCACATTACTCAGAATGGCGTGTGATTTTAAGACTTATAAATTGTTTCTGGAATTTTTTATTTAATATTTTGGGCCACTGTTGAGCATGGGTAACTGAAACTGCAGAAAGAAAAACTGCAAATAAGGTGGGAGTAGTTATATCATCATTTATTGCCTCTTTAAAAATTAACAGGAAGTTATGTTCAATCCATTTCCCATAGCTTTGTGAAATCTAGAGCAAATGGCCACCCTAATGTTCATTGCTGTGACCAATCCACTGGGTGGTGGCCATGACTCATGAGATTGTAAGCAGCACTCATGAGGTAGGAATCAGGGGTATACCACCTGGCCCCAGCTCTACCACTCACAGAATCCCTGGGTCTGGTTTTATACCTGTAAAGTAAGAGTCTGAGCTAAAGGAAACAAACACCTTTTTGTGTTCTAACATCCCATTATTTTAATGAGTTCTGAGAAACCATTGCATTTTTAATGCTAATTAAGTATACCTTTCATTTTTTCTACATCCCAATATCCCTTATCAATTAAATTTCAATAATGATATTCTGTCATCTTTGGAAATGACATGATATACACTAATGATTTAATTCATCCCCAAAACATGCATTTATTGGCACTATGCTAGTCCTGAGCTTGAAGCAATGAACTAGAGAGAGGAGGTGCCTCCTCCCATAGAGTTCATTTTCTGAATTGTAAATGAGTGAAGAAATAGACAAAATAATTTCAGGCAGACAAACAGGGTGATGGGATAGTGATTGGGTAAGGGAAAAACATGCTACTTTCAGTAGGGTGGTCAGCAAGGGGTTTTCTGAGGAGGACATTTGAGCTGCGACCTGACCCATGTCAAGGGCCACCATATCAAGGCAGCCAGGCAGAGGAAACGGCCATGTCAAAGGCTCCCAGCAGAAATGAGGTTGGCTAGTTCAGGAAACAGAGAAGGCCAGTGTGGCTGGAAGTCAATGAGCAGGAGAGAGTAGTGAAGAGATAAGGTCGTAGGAGCAAGATCATGCAGACATTTGTAGGAAATGATAAGGAGTTTTGCTTTTAATCTAAGATCAATGAAAAGCCATGAAGGTTTTAAGCAGGTGACTGATGTGATCTGACTTATATCTTACAAGCTCACCCTGGCTGCTGTGTAGAGAATGGATTGCATATTTTATTTCCAGCAATACTGAAAGGACTCCTGTTCTCTCACACATATTGATAATACTTGTTTTGGTGAAAAACAACAAAAAAATGGTGAATATTTTAAAACATTTAAATGCAGGCATGATTTAGAAACAAAGGAAAGGAAATGCTCATTTGTAGGAAATGATAAGGAGTCAAAATCATCAGTCATCAAAATCAGTGGGGAAGCACAAATCTAGAGAGTTAAGTGTACTTCTGTAGCCAGCCTCTGGCCTGGTAGCATCAGCCCACCTTGATGACCCAGAATAAAAACCATTGCAGAAGAGCTAAGCTGCACAAGAATTTGGAGCAGAATTAACCATCTGTGAGGTCCCATCACCCCAAGAGATCTGGGATACACAAAGCACCATCTCTTCTTCCTCTTCTCCTCGTCTGTCCACAGTATGGAGAGGGGTTCTCAACCTTCACAAGTATGAAAGCTGCTTTTTAACATCAAAAATTTTCTTTCATTCCCCTTCAAAGACACACACACACACATACACACACACACACACACACACACACACACACACACACACACACACAATTGTATTCTCACTTATTTAATTCACTTTCCTTGCCTAAAGAACTTAAGAATTAACAGAGCCTGAGGAATAATTTTGGGCACACTGACTAGTTAGTTACCATACTGGGAAAAAGTGGAGCAGAGGAAAGAAAGCCAAAAGCCATCAAGGTGCCAGATTGCAGAGCAAAAACTCAACATTATTCAAGACCTCCAAAGAACTGTAACCAGGACAGTTACCTCCTCAGTTGTTTTCTATTGACTTTGGAGTAATCACAATCAGCCCAATAGACTAATAACTGTCTCAAATTCAGTGGGAAAGCCCCAGACAACTGCCCACCTACTTTGCTGTGAGATATGCTTTGCAAAGTACACAGTAAACTCTCAAGTGTTTGTTAACTTGACTTGTCCCAATAAAATCTCAGAAGTCTTGGTATTGTCTCTGGGCCATCAGAACCCAAAGGAAAAACACAGATGTGGGACAAACTTGTTCAAACTGTCTCCCCTTCTGCCATCAAATCCTTTTCAGTTAATAAACAAGATCTGGGTAGCAAAGCCCTACATTTCTTCTTCCTTTTCCATTGTTTCTCCTCCCAACTTCTCATGAGGCCCACACACAATAAAAAGCCAGGCAGGGTATTAAGAAATATGTTTCTTCTTCCTGCAAAGCAATATTAAATAAAATATATCCCTGGAGCTATTAAATCTACCTTTGGAATTCCAACTTTTAAAAATCTAAAATATGGAAATGGTTTCTACCCACAAGTGTTCCAGCATTAGTAGTGGTAGAAAAAAAATTGTTAGAAACAACCTAAGTGATCTATGACACATCCCTTTATGGAATGGTTATGTATACATTAGAGATAAAAATTCTCACAAAATAATTTTAAGTGCAATTGCTTACAATTCAATTTCCATTATGATGAATTTCATGGATTTCTAAGATATTTGTTCTTTCTTTTCTCTCTACAGCTTGTCCCTATTTTATAAAAAAAAAAAAAAAAGCTTTGCCCTAACTGGTTTGGCTCATTGGATAGAGCGTCGGCCTGCGGACTGAAAGGTCCCAGGTTCAATTCTGGTCAAGGGCATGTAGAAGGTGTGCAGGAGGCAGCTGATCAATGTTTCTCTCATCGATGTTTCTAACTCTCTATCCTTCTCCCTTCCTATCTGTAAAACATCAATAAAATATATTTTTTAAAAAAGCTTTAAGAGACTTGTATTATTTTTGAAACATATATATTTGAAAGACAAACATATATAAAACATATTAATTTAGATGTTAGCCTTAGCACCTTTATATTAGATTTGGAATTGAAAGAAATCCCAAGTACATACACAAGTGTTCTCTAAAAACAGAATCTGTAGTTCTGTCTTACTAAGATTAAAATTTAGAGAGGATTAGAAGAAATATTTAAGTGGTATTAATTAGAATATATATATATATATATATATATATATGGCTAATATGCTAAGTTTCCAACCATCCAACCAGTCGCTATGACGTGCACTGACCACCAGGGGCCAGACACTCAATTCAGGAGCTGCTGTGACACACACTGGCCATTTACAGAGAAAGGGTACCACGGACCTGGCGCCCACAAAGCAACACTCAGCTTTCCCCAAGTGGGACACAGGCCCTGCCACCAGCCCAGAATGACAGCCCACCAAATCGCAGCCAATGCTGCCAGAGACCCCATGGTGCAAAATGCGGTGTGTGGGCGCCGGATAATGACGTCACGTAGCAACACCTGGCTTCCTCTCCCTAGTAACAACTAGCCTCCTTGCAGTTTCTTCAGCCCAGGAACACAACTTGCTTTATAGCCAGGTGCAAATGTCTGTGAAGTGTTTTCCCATGCCTCATCTCATTTGATTCTCACAGAAGTCCTGGAGTAGGTAGATAGGAGACTCAGTGAAATCCTATTTTCTTTTCATTAGCCGGAAAACGGAGATTTAGAAAGTTTAGAAACTTGACCCAACTGAAAAGAAATAAGAAATGATGGACCTTGAAAATGACTTCAGGTTTTCTCACTGCACAGAATATAGTCAAACACTGCTGTAGTTAAATATTTTACCCTTTGTTCTCCCTGTGTGATCTACAATAATAATCTGCTTCGTGTTGATATTTACTGTCATGTTGCTGACAATTACCTGAAAGAGAAGTTGAGGTGCTTCACTGGGCTGGAAAAAGTTTAGCTACATCATAAAGCAGGTCTAATTAAGCAAGTTTATACTATATATATAAAAGGCTAAGTTGACTCACACATGCATGATACATATAAAGCTCTCGCTGGCGCCAATTGCACGCATGTGTTTTGATCTGTCATTGTCGATCATGAATTTATTGACACTTCTATTTTAGAGAAAGGGTGAATAGCAATATTAAAATATTTCTTATAATTAATTTCCTTTCAATGTGCAAGAATTCATGCACCAGGCCACTAGTGTAGATATAAAAGGGTATCTTCAAGGTAAGTTTCCCAAACTATATAAAAATTAATAAATTAAAACCTAATACTTCAAAGTAAATTTAGAATAAAATATGTAAATTACTACATACAATGGAGCACAGCACAATAGGAAAATGTTGAATTTGTTAGGATACAGCCATAATAAATACTAGTGGTAAACCAAATAAAAAATTGCTATTTTTCTCCTGTGCAGATTGTAGTTTAATACACTACATTGTAGTTTAATACACTGCATCTCATTTCAAGTACTAGAAAAATCAACCTTTAGCTGAGCCAACCTCTGTATAATGTTTTTATATCAATTAAATACACCCAAGAAAAACATTAAAACTGAAAGCACTGAAGTAGAAATGATGTACTTACTGTCACCATTGCTAATTACAGTACTGCAGCTTTCCCAGGTATAATGAATAAAATCAGATCTTACAATTACAGATCTCACATCTAACGAAAGTCAAATAGAGATTGCACATGTTTCTCAATGTAGCAAATAGTTTTTATTTTCCTTTCTATTTTGTAGCATTCAGCAGTAGGGCAAATTTAGAGATCAGAATTAAGCCACTTTAAATTGTTGACATTTACTATCTGCTAGGTAGAGCTAAAAGATTTCACTTCAAGTAAAGTCCAAGGGTACAAATACCACTAGAATGACTTACTTGGGCTGGGAGAAGACAGGATTTTTTCTAAAATGTATAATATGGTCCCTAAATAAAGTTTCAAATGATGAAAATGATATTTCCTCAAAGCATTCAGTCCAACATATCTTGAAGCACCATGTTTCTTTTTATAAATAAGAAGTATTTGAATCCTATAGCTTTTTAAGGGTTCTTTCTTCTTCATCTTTTGCACATTAAAATTATAGTGATTTTCAAGGGAATTTTAAAAAATATTTTTATTGATTTTAGAGAGAGAGGAAGGGAGAGAGAGATGGAAACATGGATGAGAGAAAAAATTCAATTGGCTACACACCCCTTACTGGGGATTGAGCCCGCAACCCAGGCATGTGCCCTGACTGGGAATCAAACGGGTGACCTCTCAGTACACAGAATAATGCCCAACCTACTGAGCCATACAAGCCAGGATTTAAAGGGAATTTTTAAGGGTTGCAAAAATGCACATGAGTCTATCAGTAATGTGCTGGGGTGAGGGTGGCCTGGGAAGCAGTTGTGTATATCTCTTTCTTTCAAAAATTTAATACCCACTACACACATTCCGATAACACTGTTAATAAACAGATTGCCATCCAGTTGGAATATAGGCTTGGATTGTGAACCCCTCGAATAAGCCTTATAAGTATGTCACAGAGCCATTCCTAGAGATTGTAGGGAAGGATTTCAAATAGCACCATCTGTTAGCACCACAACCCTGAAAACATTACCCAGGCCAATTATCACTTCAAAACACCATATAGTTCAATCACCTGTGTTGAAACAACTTGTCTACAATCTACATTCACATTCTGGCTCTAGCTTTGTAAACCAAGTCTTCCAGTTGAGCCTCTTCAGTCTTGAGATACCAGGTACATAGAGGGTGCAATTATGTGTCTTCTCATGGGTGATCCCTGGAGTCCTCATACTGGACAAGCCTTCAGGCCCTCCTTGTCAGGCTCTTTTCTTATAGAACCCCAGCTTTCACTTAAAACTTTTCTCACCTCTCCCTGCCTGGAGTCCTCCACACATGCCTCCCACTCAGGAACTGCGGCAGGCCAGCAACCATCCCAACCCCACGCTATGCACTAGTTACCTTCTGAGCCATCCCTGGCAAGTGGCATAAGCAAATATGCTTACAGATGTCCAGCAAGTTACATAAATGAGTAAAAGGTGGGCTAGACCTAGACATAACAAAAACATGTGGATGGTTGAGAGCCAGCCAATGTAGGCCCCATCTATAGGGAACACTCACTGCTCAGCTCCAGGAGGTTGTCAACATGTAGGATGGGTGTCATCAAATGATCTAATTATTCAAATATATATGAAATAAACTACTTTGCAAATGTTGATCAATTTTTTTTTCTTAAACTGTTTGGGAAAAACAAAACTTTAGTCTTTTTATAATAGTCAATGTGTCTTTAATTCAGGTTTGAGATTCTGTGGCTCTAAAATCACCTGAATATACTTCTTCATGACTGTGACCTCAGAAAAGATTCCTACCTTGTTTCCTCTTCTTAGAACCTTTTTAGAGCTTCAGTCAGTGCAAGCATTTGTTTGAGGGCATTAGACAAGATACCCAGGCAGAATGCCAAAGAATTCCCACGTACACCTGCTATCGTTGCAATTGATTAAACTCCATAACAGGCAGATAAAAGGGTCTCCGCTGCCATTGCCAAACTCACGCAGCTATGTGTTCTGCTCAGCCATTTTTGGCAGTATTCTCTGAAAACCGCTCTAGCTTCCTGGATTACCCAGAAGTAAAATTAAGAAACCCCATTTCTAGAGGTAGAGCTCAGCCTTTGTGGCAAGGATCATGAGTTGCTTACCAAATAGCGTGACTAAATTCTGGCCTATGAGATGCAAGAGGGAGTACTCTCTGAGCCTCTGGGAAGGAAAGGACTGCCTGCTGGCTGGAATAGGGAATGGCTATCTAGAACTCAGGCAGTTATCTTCGATCTTGAGTTGACCTTGAGAATGAAAGTTTGTGTTGAGAACATGGGTAACAGAAATAGAAGCACTAGATTACACACATGAAAATAGTAATATGTCAACTGTAATTGAAAAGTAAATAAATAAATTTTTTAAAAAGGAAATTGGGTCCATGATTATCTTCCAGCATTGCTATGACAGCCTCAGATGGCCTACTTTGAGGGTTTTTTATAACATGAAATCAAAAGCCACAATTTTGAAAGGAATCTGTATTATTCACAGCTGACTATAATTCTTAAGCAGTATAGTCTCTCTCCTCCCCTGAGCTATCTTTGCTCCACCATGTCCTTTTTCACTTTTAAACTCCTATTCTGTTGCGTATTAAATTCTCCCATGTGCTCAAAATTGTCAGGAGCCAAGAGTTGGTCAAAGGATTAACTCTGACCTTACTTCAGTAAGTTACTGAAACTAGGCCCACCTCCTCTTGCCTGAGGACAAAGCATTCTTTCCATAGTTGCCCTTCAACCGCCATATTCTTTACCTATAGTCAGCACCCTTTTACGACCTTAGTCAATTATCTAAGTCCACATGACCCTTTCAGCCCCCATCTCTCCTAGGCATCTCCCCTTCTAGAAACCACATATAAGGAATGCTGTAAAAAATAAAATCTCGAGGCTTGATCAGAAACCCCTTTGTCTTGCCTCCATTCTTTGCGTCCCTTGTCTGTCTCTCATTCTCTTAGGTGCGCCGCCTCGGTACCCCCGTTAGAAGACCCCGCTGGCCGGGGCACAAAATGTTTCTATCATTCTTCTACTTTAATCTATACATGCCATTTCCCCTGATAATAAAAATTCCTTCCCAAGGCAAGGTAGTGAGCTTCCTCTATGCTTGTCTGCTCGGCTGGGTGAGGCTCACAGTTACATATAGTTTGCAATTCTCTCCTCTCTCTGAGACTAACTGGTATGTACAGTCCCCCAGGTATGAAAATGATGCTGCTCACCCATCATCACTAAAGCATCTTGAGAAAGTTTTCCTTTTCCTTTTTGTCTTTTTTGCCATCTTTCTATCATTCTCTGTGTTTTCAAAGACAGGTAATACCAGTAGTCAGTGAAAGTTAAAAAAGTAAAAGTAAATGGCTCACCTGGCAACAGGACCCACTGCTTTGACCTTAGTTGGCACTGTGTCTTAACCCACAGAAATAAGCAGCCTTAGACATCTGTTAGAATATTGGTATTTTCAATCTCTAGTTTGAATGACAGAAACCTGGAGGCAAGATATTTCCTGTGGAGATTCTGCACTGTTGCCTGCTTTTGCTTTTCCAGCTCAAACAACTCAATTTTGCTGGGCTTCAAAGTACAACTCAAGGGACATTTTATAAGTCAAGTTAATGGGCCTGAGGATATCACAATGTAAATCATGGATTAGAGGCGGAAATCTGTTATGTGTAAACATTTTGCAATGGGTTTGAAAAAAAAACCACTTATAATTATTATATTTGTGATTATTTCTGGTGATACTTTCACAACTTTCCATGCAGTAATATAATGGCCAATGTTGACCTTTGAACATTTTGGAGAGAGTACATGGCCCATTGGGATACTGGTCACAGTATAGTTAAGGAGAACAGAATCTATTTTAAAAAGAAACGCATTTATACAGATAATTAATTGGCTTAGAGAATCACTACAGAAGGCTAAAAAAATTACATCTAAGCTGAGCCTTCAGAAATAATTCCCAAGCCACACCACGAAACTGGGCCAGTGGAAAAAGCACCGCCTCTACTGTGATCAGCTGCCTGCCACCTTGGGACACTGCCAGTTCCATAACCACAGTGCCTCACCACAATTAGAAACCCCCACAGGCAGGCAGCTGGATCATGAAATCACTATGACCCAGCGGCCACCCTATTGGGAAGCTACTGACCCCGCTGTCACTCTGTCTGCTTCCAGATCATACAGTGTCTGCTATGTTCTTCACCAGCACAAGGACCCCTCACATCCTGCCTCTTAGCAACCATGTCTCTAGTGAATGAGCCTGGGACTTGCTCCAATGCTGAGAGCAAAGAAACAAAACACCCCCATGGCCACTCACGACCTTCTCTCCAAGGAAGTCTTAGAGGTTGTTTTGTAACTTTTCAGCTTTTGCAGGACCCAGTGGTACACTAGTAGGAGCTTGGAATGCATCTTGAGAGACACTATATCTTAAAAGTTTGCTTTTAACATGTCATATTACTAAGTACATGCAAAATATCCCTTAGGCACTCAACACGACCATACATTGCCCAGGCAGTCGATAGCATTGGGTGAGAAAGTGACCAGGCCAGAGTCCTCCATTTTCATCAACTAGAGGACATCGCCTCAAAACCATTCCATATTGATGCCGCCATTTACTGAACCATAGGAAACAGCCACTGCAGGAGTGCTTATGAATAAGAATGATGGTCATGGTGAGTGCTCTCAAGAGCTCTATAAAAAGATATTTTTCCCCAAGAAACTTAATATCCAATAAGAGGATGTAGTACAGACATAATATCTGTGAACAAAATGACAGAAATATTAAAAATGCTCCAAACCAAACTTAAAACTTAGTTACAATTATTTTAGAGTTAAATAATCCAGAAAGAAAATAGGACAAAATAAGTGTATTTAAATCCGCACCCCCATTTGACTATTTAAGAAACATCATTGACCACTTTCTTCCAAAGAAGCAAACATCGAAGTACTTCAAAGTGAACAGAAGTTCATGCAGAGATCAAGGCGTATTACAGAAAACACTAGGCACACTGTTAAATACTGTGAATTGTTTTTCAGACCAATGCTGAGATGTCTTTGAAAAGAATGGTCCAGGACATTCATTGCATTCTGTTGAATATGCCTGGTAATAAATCTGTCCTTTTATAATAACTGGGGAAAACAACAGTTTGACCACTGATTAGGCTGCCCTTTGCGCAGGATCCACTCTATTACATAATCCTGTTTGCAATAAATCATGCAGGGAAGGAAGACGGTAAAGGCCATATACTGCGATTACCATTTACACAGCAAACTCTTATTATTAACCCAAATGAGAATTATGCAAATGCCATGTGACATAGCAGGCATAATTCATATTTTCTGAAAGCTGTTTGTTATTGTTGTTTTGGTTTTTATGTTTACCTCAACCCAAAAAAATACAAGAAATTACAAAGCTATAACTGTACTTTGAAAATACTATAAAAAACTAAAATAAGCTCCAGGGACTATTGTCAGGAGACCAAACCCAAGGAAGGCCACCGTGAGTCTCCCTACACCTTACAAATGTATCTCACTGCACATTAGACTAATACTGTAGCATTCATGGGCAAATATTTACATTACCAGCAAGGATATCTGGGTGCACACAGGACTCGCTGTATGATGATAATCCACTCTCCCAAGAGCCTCCTGGCAGAGGGCCATGTGCCCATGGAAGTCAAAGCGCTGTTTCCTTGACTCCTCAGAACTCAGGTTGGCTCCTAAGTTCCCTGTATCAGCCCAAGGATAGAGAATTATCCAGACCAGGAAACACCTTTTCATCTTACTGCTTCCCCTTGCATTTATCCCTACCTCTCTCCTGGTTCTCAGTTCAGAGGAATTAAAAAATAGAGTCTGTCTTCCCATGTCCACCTTCCCCCAACTCGTGTACTAAGAGAGGCCACAGGGGAGGTCCTGGGAGTTCGCCCACGAGAGTGGAGGAGCCCGTAATTAATTTGTCAGGAGACCTCACAGCCACATGCAAGTCTCATAGATCTGGAGCTGCCCTTTTATCTATCCCTGGGATCTTGAGTGTTACATTCTCATTAATATTAACAGTGTTCTCACTAACAAGACAGAGTAATTATTATGTTCTCTCTGGCTTTGCTTATTGAGCAGGTCAAATTACTACCCTCAACATTTTATTATCAAGATGAACATTCAGCACTGTACCTAATAAAGATTGTCGATGCTTTTCTTCAAATGCCATTTTCCTTATTCCCTATGTGTTTATACAGACTTCCTTTGGCTACAGTCATTTTTATATAACTTATAAATTTTGAGTAATCCAAATAGTGATATTTATCTGCATATTCATGTTTGAACAATAATTTTCCTGGACATTTTATTTTACTCTGGATATCCCAATATGTACCTATGACTTTAAAATATCCTCTTAATACCATTTGCTATGGTTTCTATCTTCTTCTAACTTCTACCTTCCTTATGAGAAATTTGCCAATTTTTCCTCTTTTCCCCCCACTTTTATCTCTCATCACTTACTAAAGGAATAATCATTATCGGATAAATGAGTGATCAATGAGTGATGAATATATGAAGTTGATGTTGATACCTCAACATTAAATTTGTTTGACTTAGCATTCATTCGCTGGACTTGTTTGATTAAAAGTGTACATTTCTGGGGATTCCATGGCTTGAAAAGACAAGAAACAAGGAAATTGGCAGGTTTGTATATTATGTCCAGCCATGCTAGCAGTGTCTCTGTAAGCTCTATTACACTGCTATTCATCTGGCACAACGCTGTGGAACTAGACATGCACGTCCATCAGCTCAGCTACCAGCGCCAATGTCAGAAATGTGGTGGTAATGTTTTTACAGGTCAGGAAAAAAATGAGTTTGATTTAAAAAAAAAATACAGCAACTACAGGTAGAAATAGAGGAAAAAAGAGTTTCAGCCCCAGCGGAAAACATACAGAGAGGGCAGAGAGAGGGCACCAGAAGACAGATGTATTTCAGCAATACAAAAAGGAAGGCGGTAATGGAAATCAGAGGCAGGGAAGCTGCTTCATGGGTTAGATGGGGTCCCAAGAATTCACCTTCCTCCTGCCCCTGCCCCACAGAACTGCAGTTTGCATGGGTAGGCTCTTCTCATATACCTCTGCTGCGAATAATAATTTTGAACTTCATTATATTTATGAATGCAGAATCAAGCTGTGCAGTGAATTCATTTTTAAACTGCCTGGCTTATTTTTCTGAGTTGACTTTGTAAAAATAAAACTTCACTATTGCTCTTTTAACACCTATTATGAATAATCCATGGCATGCCTTCCGTTCATATTCACTAATCTCTGTATTCAATGTTCTATTAGGGCAATTTCAGTTCATTAAAAAATTATATCATCCTGGGACTAAAGTTTTATTCTTATTTTTTATGCCAAAGCAAATACATTTCAAAGAGTAAAATTTTTATGTGCCTCTCTATTTGGGATTCTTACCAGAGTCCTGTTTCCTGACTGCTGCTCCGTCTCAGTAGAGTTGAGAACAAAAACATTTGAAAAACTCAAGCACTGGGAATTGGGAGCTTTGGATAATATTATTCACCTCGTATGTGAAGTAGGGTTTACGATGTACATAGAAATATTTTTTTACGTCTCCTTGGTAATAACATCAATAGTGATAGTAACAATATAAGTAATAGTAATAATATTTTTTTTCTTCAACTTGTGTTTCTGATACATCCTTAGATACTAAACTGAGGTGGTCAATCACACACATTTCACTTCTTTATTCACCATTCATATGTAGTCTTCCTGACTCTGCCATTATTAATGACAATGATATGCTAAGCAATAAGAATGCATTATCTGATTTCATCTTCATAATAGCCTTATAAAATAATGTCACTACTTTCTCCATGTTAGTCAAAACACTGGGGCACCAAGGGTCAAGCCATTTCCTGGCTAGTGAGTATAGAGCAGGGGATCTGAACCCAGGCAGCCTGCCAACACAGCCTGCTCATTTCACCACCTTGCTATATGTGGCGGTCCCTTGCCTGCTTCCCAGTGACTGATCTGGTCAGAAGTGGGAGGACTCTGAGATGAGTGGTCCTATACCCACAGGGAAGATGGATTACATATGGAAGCAGAAGAAGTTCCCACACCACTGATTCCAAAGAAACAAGACAGATAACTAAGCGAAACGTAGATTCCTGGCATCTTTTTTTCCTCTCATTCTTTTGTCTTTTGCATCTCTAGTTGTCTTTTTGATCACTGCATTTGGTTTTTGGTTCTCTTAGTCAGCCCTGGTAGCTGGCAGAGACACTGATAAATGGTCATATTTTCGCTGACTATATCACACACATTATAGTACATTATGTTGAGCCAAGACAATATCTTATTCTGATAGAGTACCCCCTGGGTAGTACCAAGCACTTCTGTTGGTACAGTGAATTTAGTAGACACGTTACATCATAGCCATTCATCTCCTCCAGCCCATATCACCACGGTGGCATAGACCTGCCATTCCAGGGTCAAAGCCTTCTAGATCAGCCCAGTAATTTACCCAAGCAACATGCCAAAGCCCCTTGGCAGCTAAACATAGCATTAATTTTGCACATTATTAAATATAAGGTTTCATTCAAGGTTAGTTTGGAGATATTACAAAAAAATAATTGTCTACATATTTTTACTGAATTTACATAAGAAATAAAGTAAATAAATAAGTAAATAAATAAATAAACAAACAAACAAGATATGTGTGTTGGTATCATATGGGATATTTAGGTAATCTCCTCCATGAAGAAGAGAAGAGCAAACAGAAACAGGCTTTTATTCTCTTTTTATTGGGAATCCTGAGTCTGCCTTTATTCAGTTAATCAATCAATCAAAAGATATCAGAGGGGCACATACTATGCGAGGATTACAACAGTGAAGATATAACCTCTGTCTTCAGGTAGCTCCCATTTTAAGTGTTAAAATGAGGACATATGAGGTATTCATTGGGGAAGTCAGAGCTACCAATGTATGTAAGGGAAAATACTGTTCCAGACTAAGGTTTTTGAGAATGTAGCATAAACAAAATATTGTTATCAAAGTAAGATATCTTGAAAAAAATGATTTTCAAGGTAAGTAATATAAGGAAGTAATAACTGATTTTTCCCTGCAAAGATTTGGATAAAACAAAGGAAAGGATGGAACTTCCTATTTCTATTCCAGAAAGGACAACAAAGAGAACTGATTGTTTCCTAAAGACTTCTTCAAATACTTGCTCAAAACCTGTTTGAAGGACTATACTTTTAGTAAAACACATCTAATAATGCATCTTCTGGCCTTTATAGAAAGCTTTTCCCAAATCTGTTCTTGCACTCATTATTCATGCACTAATATTATAGAATCATTTGGTAAACCATCACCTTTGTCTTATCAACCCATTATCTTTCTTACCCATGTATACATAGACACACACACACACACACACACACACACACACACACCTCATCTTTCTAGCCACATATTTTCTTACCTAACAAGACATACTCACTTTTGCAAATACCTTTTATTAACTTGGAAGCAAATGGGGTTATAGAATGTTCCTGCAGAGGCAACAGTGGACGTGGTTTGTTGCTAGAAGACAAGGTCTCGGCTATCAGTAGTTTTTATCTGTGACCTGAGAGCAGGGTGAGAACTGAATCAAAGAATCAGGTGCGATTGCTTACACAAAAATCACGCAAAGCAGACTTGGGCTTTTGAAGCCCTGTATCAAAAGCATGCTCATCTCCCTTTCTTTTGCAGACAAAAAGTGAAACACTAGCCATAAGTCCCACATTCAGATCTGTGCAGAAGGAAACCTCACCCAGTCGGCCTTATTTGACAGC
The DNA here is from genome assembly GCF_027574615.1 of Eptesicus fuscus. NCBI lineage: Eukaryota > Metazoa > Chordata > Mammalia > Chiroptera > Vespertilionidae > Eptesicus > Eptesicus fuscus. Next base: position 82,379,288 of record NC_072476.1, on the reverse strand, counting down.
ATTAATCTGAGGAAACCACAAAAAGATTTTTCACACTCAACTTAGTTGTTCTACAAAACAGCTAAGGGAGAATGCACAACTTTACAAGAAGGAGCTCACAATCCTCAGGCAGAAGATCTGCCTTTAACACAAACACACAACAAACTTGTCACCAAATGCACAGCTGCTATTTATCAAGGGAAAATGTGGGGAATTGTGGTCAGCAGAAGGGAATCCCTGAGGCTAAGTGAAGTCACCGCTAAGGGACCAACCTCAATGTCCAACGGACCAGAAAGTGGAAGAGAGGAGTTAAGGGTTTATGCCTAATTAAGCTTACATTTAAGCACCTCCATCCATATCTAACATTGCACCTAGCTCCGCATTAGTCATCTCAGAGGGACAGTGCTGGGTCATCAAGTCTTCTCACAGAAGCTACTGCATGTGTGGGTGGTGTTTGTGCTCATGTTATCACTAGGACTGAACCATATTTAAGTGTCGCAACTCAGCAGACCGCAAGTGGAGAACGAATGGAGAGTTTCAGGAGGCAGTCCTGACTCCATGACTAATGGTCAATGAGCGTTGCTTAATTTAATTACCAGTTAAATAAAAATTATTTTAGGAAATTAACTATAAAATACAGATCGAGTTGCAACATCATCATCACTATGGCCAGTACTAGGTACCTTGAAAACATGATCTCCGGTGTTCAACAATGCCCTAGAAAGTGAGTAAACCTCACAAAAACTTTATCTGCCTGAACTGAAATGTATCTATTTCTGGAATTAGCTAAATGAGTGATAATTTAGCAAAGTCATCCAAGGTGGTATTTAGCATAGTGATTGAGCACATAGTAGGTGCTCCACAAATGTTGGCCAAATTTAAGAATGGGTGCATTGATCAGCAGATCGATAATCAATTATTCAATATATCTGTGAAAATCAATCAAACTATGTAAAATATATTAAGGAATGAAATCATGATTAAATAAATCAATGGCAATTCTGAATGAAAAAAAAGAGACATTCTCTGATAATCAGCCTACCTCCTCTACCCTAATAAATCAATATGTGCTAAACACAAGGAGTAAAGTACTAAGTCAATGTCTTTAGTTCTGTTCACTTTTCATCCCTCCTGTGAAGCCAGGCACTATGAGTTCTATTCAATGAGGTGTGTGTTTCTTCTAATATTTCAGAACTTTTATTGCTATCGTGAATGGGATTTTATATTGTTGACACTGTTACAGATGTCCCATTTCTCCGCCCCGCCCCCATACCCATCTCCACCAGCCGCCAACGCCCTCTGACCATCACCACACTGTTGCCTGTGTCCATGGGCTATGCATATATGTTCTTTGGCTAATCTCTTCACCTCCTTTAATCCAATGTCCCCTCCCCTCTAACCTCTGTCATTTTGTTCCATGTATCCATGCCTCTGGTTCTATTTGGTTCACCAGTTTATTTTGTTCAATGGGCATGGAGATTGTTCAATGAGTTTTGAGTTGAAGTGTCTCGTGCTATTTCTGTACAAAAGCACTTAACCACTTAAGGGCATACCACTTTACAGCTCATTTTCCCCTCAAGCATGGCAATTGCCAACATTTGAGATGTTGGCTACGCCATTAACCCATGTCCCTGAGTGACAATGATGAGCAGAGCACCCAGCTGACCCACAATGAACACACAGCCTGAGCAAGAAATAAATTTCTGTTGCTTAGTCCCTGACACTGCATTGTGACCACAGCAATGCATGTAGCCCATCCCAACTAACAAAGTGAATAAAACCTCAAGACTCAGAAGCTCCCACAAAATAACAGTGAGCCAGAACCATGTCACAGCCCTGATTCACTGTTTCTGATTTTGCTCATCTCTATCCCAGACTATCTCCTAATCTCCCATTACTATCCTTACTCTGATCTGCTTATTAATCCCATAAAAATTTAAAATTCTGCTTCCTGCAGAAGACTGTAATCAGTGCTGGGAATAGAGGAGAGCAGGCAATTTATGTCCCACTAAAATGAAATGCACATTCTTGATGAGATTACACTTAGAGCTCTGCTCAAGAGATGCGAAATAGACCCAAAAATTGTCATGATCCCTCCTCTCCCCTGTGTTTGATCTGCTCCTATAGACAGACTTGTGTTGATAAAAGACTTTTAACCACAGAAAACCATTTGGCTTTTGTTTCAGATCTTGAAGAGGTGGCAGGCGGGTCAGATGAGTCATTGTTTGGGAACCTGAGAATTTGCAGTTGTACTTTCATGTTCACATTTTTCTGTAATTACTTATTTACATGTTTCTGCCACATGAAGGGTTAAATCTTAATGGGTTATTTTATACATTAGTTAAAAGTTCCATCAGCATCATGGAACATCTCTGGTCCAACACATCTTAGGGTACAGATAAGAACTAATATCTTCTGTTTGATGTTTAAAAGATTAATTCTGTTCATCCTTGGTCCCAGATGACCCATTTGCAAAAAACTATACAGATCATCACAGAGTTTCAGGGTGGTGGGAGGAAGGCTCCTTTTAAAAAACGGGCACTAGTATGGGCTCTGTCACTGGTTGCTTATTATCTTGAATGCATCTTTTCTCCTTCTAGTGTGAAAGCATTTATCCGTCATGCAGATAGGAGCAAAGCAAACTTGAAGCCCACGTGTTTATTTAATGCTCTGCAAAAATGTCATCAGCATCCCATTCTTGTCAGAATTGTGAAGACAAATCTTTGGGTGTGTATGATTCACACAATTACATCTACTGTAAGGTTATATTAGAGTCTGACTTTCAAGCATTATATATTTGTTTCTTTTTTTGTTTTAAAGCAATGCTTGTGATTCACTGCTCAAATCATGTAGCCAAATTCACCGTTCTCATGTATTTCCATTTTCTCACCACCCTCTAACCCTGTTGACCCCCATCCCTGCCAAATAGTAAAATTATATTCCAATCAAGAGTAAGACAGCATGCAAGAACAGCCACAGAATGGAGGAAAATGAATTCAACTTTCTTATATTCTGTAAATACAGCAATAAAGTATAATAGAGAAGGTCCTACTCTCAGGAGGCTTACATTTTAATAGAGAGACAAATAATAAATAATATTAATTCAAATAAGTGCTATGAAGAAAATGAAACAGAGTAATGGGATAGTCACCAAAGGAAACCTCTCAAGCAAGTCATATTTGAGTCAAAGCCCAAATGAAAAGAAGCCAAGGATCTGAGGAAAGAATCATCTAGAAAGAGGGACCAACACATTTAGCACAGAGCCTGAAGTGTGAAAGAAAACCTGAGTAGCTGGAAATGAGGTACAAGAGGAAGGCAGAGGCCAGCTCAAGATGAGCCACGTGATTCGAAGTAAACATCTTGGATCTTATCCCCAATCCAATGAGATGCTACTGGAGAATGTTAAGTAGAAGAGTGACATTAAGTTGTAGATATGCAAATATCAGTCTAAATGTCTAACAACATTGGTCAAACTTCTCAACTTTTCATACTTTAATGCTGGTCCTGCCAGTTCTACAGGGAAAGGACAGGGATCCTCCCCAAGTGTGCAGCAGAGAATTTCGGAATTCCTGCTTCTCATTAGGGCTCCGAGGCTCACAGTTGGTAGTACCCAAAAGACCCAAAAGGAACATGAACTCGCCTTTTCAGAAGGGCAACAAACTGGGGTGTCCAGTTGAGCTTCTTCCTGAATTACTCTGACAGCGTGATGTGTTAGCCAAGCCAGGATCTATAGAAAATAACTGTCAACTGCTGCGTGGAGGATGAACAAGAGGAGAAAACGAAGCTAGGGTCATAGTGTTTTATCATCACTGGTCCTGCATCACATGGGCCTGCAACACATGGGCCTGCACAGAATTCCCTTAGAAGAGGATGGAAAAACAATAAGCTGTGTTGTAAAATACTTAATGATTTATATTAAAACATAAAATACAAATCACAAAATATATTGTAAACTATGATTGAATTTGTAATGTTTCGTTCGGATCCTAATAGTCTTTCATAAAACTTTAAAAGGTTTTCTGCCATGAAATCAGTGAAATGTCTTTTATTTCCTTCAAGTAAAAAGATAAAATTTATGAACCATTGCATGTGCCAGTTCTGTGACATGCCAGCTTGATTAAAATTTCCCCAAATTTGCTTTCAACTTGGCAGAATGCCACTGGTGTTCAGACATTAAAACAGGTGACATTTTGTCAAGAAGTTTCCTATTTCTTCCTAGATGTACATTAAAGTGGCTTGCTTCAAAATCCCTGCTCTCAAAACCAATATACACAGAATGGCTGTATTCCCAAAAAGCAAAAGTATTTCCTTGCCATCCCTGGATTTTCACTGCCAACCCTAAACTCCTTTGTAAGCCTGTGGAGGACCGCATTGAAGCCTCTTGATAGACTTGCTTCAGATAATGAGGAAGTACTTGGGGTAACATTTATTTTTTAAAACACCCATCAACAAAGTTTATTCTGTATAATACAAGTACTATACCCAGCCTATCCTCCAAAAGGTAGGGGGATAAATGGATGATACCTACACTATAAGACTCACTAAGAGTAGAGAAGCTTCCCACTCAATTATAAGATAATACAGGACACCTTTCTCCTGGCATACATCTATCCCATAGAGGCAGAGGTCACAAACTGTCACAATGACACCTCACACAACCAACACATTTTCCCCACTAGGGCATGCAACAACATGAGGGCAAACTTCACGTTTGCAAAGTGTTTTTTATTCTTTTTTCTTAATTTATCTTTATTGTTGAAAGTATTACAGATGTTCCCCTTTTTACCCCCATTGAACCCCTCCACCCTGCTCCTGCCCTTCCCCATACTACTGTTTGTCCATGGGCTACGTATATATGCATATAATAACTTCTTTGGTTAATCTCTTTCTGCCATCCAATGCCCCACCCTCTCTCCCTTTCCTCCCCCGCCCCTTTTCCTCTGAGATTCATCAGTCTGTTGCTTGCTTCAATTTCTCTGGATATATTTTGTTCATCAGTTTATTTTGTTCATTTAGCACAGAGCCACATATAAGTGAGATTGTGTGATATTTGTCTTTCTCTGACTGGCTTATTTCTCTCAGCATAACACTCTGTAGTGCTTTTTAAACATTTGAACTGGTTGTCAATATTTTAAAATCAGGATATTTTACATCATGATTTCCAGCTTCTTTTGAAAAAAAAAATCAAAAGATCTGAAGTCCCTGGAGGTGCATGTTTGCTTTTCTACAAAACAACAATCCCCTGAGAATGAGTAGTGGCCACTCCCTACAGATGGGGAAATGCTCTATTTGCCAATCTCTACCACATTCTATTGTTTTGTAATCCCTCCCTGGATCATTTACTTACACCTGCCTGACCAGTTAAAGGCCTCTAATAAAGAGACATATCAGATGGATGAATGGATGGATGGATGGATGGATGGATGGATGGATGGATGGACGGACGGACGGATTTCACTTAAGCCCCAAATTATCAAGCGTCCCTGAAAAGTGAAATTTTATAACAAGCACTCCTTTGTACCAAACATGTTGAGGTTCCAAGGCTTCCTTAAAATTAGAACTTTGAATTCCTTAAGTTAAACAAATTGAGTAATAGACTTAAATAAGTGAGACTATCTAAGAATCTGGCCACTTCCAGAACTCTAGCTCCTACCATTTCTGCCTGCTCTTTACCACAATAGGAGACCTTAGGGGCAATCCAGGCCACTTGCTAGCCCATATGGCACCTTTCTGGGAAACAGAAAAGAGTTGCCCCTTCCTCTGGGTTGACACAGATCCACACCATATGACACAGCTTGGCAAGCAGAGTATGATTGCCTTTCTCCTCTCACCCCCTGCAGCCCAACCCACTTGTACAGTAAATAATCTGCATAGAAGCAGACTTTAAACAAAACACAAATACTAGTAAAATCAACACACACATGAAATTCAATCAGGAAGATATACCTGGCAAGTCCAGAGATTAAAGGAACGTGAAAACTTGGGTGTTTTTTTATTGATAGACTGGGTTTTTAATCTTTCAGATGAAACAGATTCTGGAAGCTTTGAAAAAGGGAATAAGTGAGTACCAAACCAGACCAAGAGAGGTGAAAATTAAATCCAAGCCCAAACCACACTACCTAATCTCAGAGCTCATTCTATCCTGATGAATATGTCTCCCATATGAGTAGATTCAAAGTCCATTTAGAAAACCAACTCCCTAGTTGTTGAGGATAAAAGTAATTTACAAAAATCTTTGCATCAGTAAGAATTCTACACAAAATGGGAACTTTGAAAATACAATTTCTTTTCTTTCTTTTTTTTCAGCCTAAATAACCCAGTCCAGGTCATCTTTCCTACTTCTTAATGGAATATAAGTTTCAGCAAGTTATGTTAGTCTTACCTGAACTTTCTTCTGTCCTATCTCACTGTTCAATTTCATGTTTATTCTCCCTCTAGGACCTGGTTATCCTGGACTTTCAGTGCAAGTTCTGATGCTGGGGGTCAGCATGTTAGTCATTACAATGTTCTGTACTATTTGAATCTACAGCATAAGCACTTAACACTGAATTGATTTCTTTCCTAGCCCTTTGGAAGTACACATGTCAAGTGCCCCTTTGACTCTCTGGAGGAATCACCAGGGCTAAGCCTCCAGTCCCAACGTGACCTTGTGCTTCCACTTGGACTGAAAGAGCTGCCCTGCCCTGCCTTAGAAGGCCCTCTCCAACGAATGCATTTTGAATTATGCATGTCATCCCTGAGAGTTCTTTTTCAGATTTTATAGATGATGGGAATGAAAGAAGCATGTGGAAAAAGAAATTCATTTTGCTTCTTTGAAATATCTTTGATCCTCTACCATTCCCCAGATTTATTCAAGGATAAAATATTTCAAAGAATGGTATCCATCATGCTTGTGCAATATTCCCTTTTATAAAATAACAACAATAATACTGAAGTTTTCTTTATCTAAAATATGAAATGTTGTACCCTTCTCCTGCAGACTGAGAGCTGATATTTTGCCATTTTCTGGTGACAAAGATGTGGCCTTACATTCCTCAGTGTCAATGTGGGAAAGGCATGGTGGTTGCCCAGGGTTCTCACTGTAGCCCCTAGGACACTGCAGGTTAAATGGTTAAATAGAACCATTCTGGCAGCTGAGTCTCAGGATGTACTTTATTGAGTTTCACAGGGAATATCACAACTTGTGTTGGCTGTGGCAGGAAATGGAAGGGGATTCCTTCCCTCTCTCTCTTTCTCCCTCTCTGTATTTTGATTGCTTGATCCCACTTTTTCCCTTACCATTTCCCTCTCTGTCTTTCTTCCTCTCTCCTCCCTCTTTCCATGCCTAGTTGTTCATAATTCTTCCTCCCCACTTCTTTTCCACTTGCCCTTCGATCATCCTGAAATCACAGATGTTCTTCTTCCTCCTTGCTTAAAGCCACAAGCACAGGCCCATCTGCTTTGTTTGTCTCCAAGGAGCTAAGTTCACTATGGAGGGTAAATGGTGGGAAGCCCACTGGGCCCAGCCCCACAATGTGGATGTGCCGGTATTAAAGAAGAGATTCTGATCTTCATCTCACTTCTATGTCTTTGTTTCTCCATTAGTCCAGAACCCACAGGAGAATGGGGTGTGATTAAGCCTTAGGTTCCCAACAACTCCCACGGCTGAGAACAGAGTGCACAGACAGAAGAATGAGTCAGCTGACCCGGGAGCCAAGAAAGAGGGAATGCAGGACTTACATGGGGGCCCGGTGATCAATGAGAAATAGCAAACATACTGCATGCTACAGAGACTTCTTACCCCTCTCATTAAAAGAAAAATCCTGTGTTTGACAAGACTGAGGCTTGTCTGTTCATAGTCATAACACTCTGAAAGATGAAAGTCAGGAAAATCAGAAAGAAAAATCAGGCCCAGTCAGGCCAGACACAAATAGAGGTGATTCTGTTAGTGCTACTTTGTTATGAGTTTTCACCAGAATTTCAATAGGGAGAATTGAAAAGTAATAGCCAAAACTAGTCATATAGCATCATTAATGTTGTTTGTCGTTAGTCCTTATAGTTCTCATCTGGAGAGAGAAATGAGCCTCAGTTCAGAGTGGGCGGGCCAGGTAAGCAGTTTCCCTAATAGAACAGAGCGTTCACAAGACACTCCTGCCAGGAGAGCTCTGGGTAGAACAATCATACATACTATTTTGCCCAAGACAGTGCTGGTTCACACCTGTTTCCCAGCACAATTATTAGCTTCCCTTTTTATTCTCAAAATGTCTCAATTTGCATGTGCTATATAATGGATTCTTTAAAATCTATTAGAGGTACCATTACAATATGTCAGACTACATTCAACAGAATCTCTGGAACTGAGGAAAATTCTAAACAAAACTTGTTTAGAAATTGTCTTCATGAAACTTTTGAGATAAAGCAATATATAAGAAAAGACAGAATCCAAGTCAACCAACGAGAGAAGGAAGCAATAAGAGGAAAGAAAATGCAACCCTGACCTTAATTGTTCAGCATCCTCATTAACAATGACTGCTAAGATCTGGTCAGCCATATTTGGAAAGCAAACTTGGAAATTAGTATAATTATTTAAGAACAATTTTCCTGCCCTAGCTGGTTTGGCTCAGTGGATAGAGTGTCGGCCTGCAGACTCAAGGGTCCCTGGTTCAATTTTGGTCAAGGGTATGTACCTTGGTTGCGGGAACATACCCAGTAGGGGTGTGCAGGAGGCAGCTGATTGATGTTTCTCTCTCATCGGTGTTTCTAACTCTCTCTCCCTCTCCCTTCCTCTCTGTAAAAAAATCAACTATAAATATATATAAAAGTTTTCCTAATCTTTGGTTCATGAGACAAATGGCCTTTCTATTTTAACCAAGATACCTAGCAAATACAGAAACATTACTAAGACAAAGATTGCAAATCTAGTTTTCTGAGAAAGAGGTGGGGGAAGGTGCTTTCAGTGAATACATAAGGAAGAATGAATTGCTTCTTTCCTTTTAAAGTCACACAGGGAACGTAACTGTTTACATTATCATCTACCTGTTGCATTCCTCTTGCTAAGAGACCACAGACCAGGAAAAGCCAGGTTCAAGCTCACAGATATAGCAGAAGCTTTGTTTACATGGGACATAATTTACTTAATATGATACTGCAGCCTTCCATTTCCTTGTACAGAGTTCTAGTACATAGTTAACAGGCAAAAATTAAACAAGGTCAAGAGCTATGAGGGTCTCCTCTGTATATACCTTAAACAACCAACTCCTTCCCGTGTTGTACAATGAGAATGGCCTTTGCTGACTTACAGAGCAGGATTAGATAAAGCCACAATGCTGATGCAATATTGTATCTTCAATCCCACAGCAGCTACACAGACAAACTTTGTCATAATAAGCTGCCACTCTGCATCCAATACCCCAAAAGAGGTGAATCCCCCTCTCTCATTACAACCCTAATTCCCCCAGTCTCCCACAACCACCATAACTGGGGACACGTTCAATAATTCAATCCTTTCTCCTGGTTGCACTTGTGAACAATTTCAATAATGCCTGTCATGATACTAGACTCCCATCCAGACCTTATGTTTTTTTGTTCTTACTACTCTATTGAAATACAATATATGCACAGAAAAGTACACAGGAAGGGGCAGTGAATTTTCACAAAGTCAACACAACCATGTAACAAAATTTTTAAAATTAAAATATTGTGGCACCCTAGAAGCCCCCCTTGTGCCCTATCTCAGTCACTTCCTTCCTTGAATGTTAACTACGGTCCTGAATTCTAATACCAAAAGTCTGTTTCTTCCTTTATATAAATGGAGTCATATGGCACATATTGTTTTGTGTCTGGCTTCTTTTCTCAACATCGCATTTTTGAGATTTATTCATATTATGTGATTGTACCTCATTTATCATTATTGCTATCGAGTATTTTGTGAGTAGACCATAAATTAGCAAGTTTTTTTTTTTATTTCTCACCATTACAGATAAGGCTATTATGAGCATTCTCATGCATGTCTTTTGATACTCAAATGTATATATTTTTGCTGGACACATACCTAGGAATGGAAATGCTAGGCTATCAGCTATTACATATATTCAGCCTTCGTAGATACTGAAAACAGTTTTCCAACATTAATCTACCAATTTACACTCTCACCAGCAGTGTGTAAGTTATTTAAACTCTCTAGAATTAAATATTACAATAATTTGTATTAAAATTCCAAAATGTGGGCATAGGCTTCTTTTGAAAAAACTGGAAGATCTATCAAGAGTGTTCATATTCCCTCATGGCAACAATCATTGGAGCTGAGCAGGCCCCGCTCTCCCATATATGGCAATAAACTCTCTGGTCTACCATACTCCTTTCCCCTCCTTATTCTTTCCCACCAGGCCAGTCTCCCTCATTTATACACCTCCTTAGACCTTGAAAGTTTTTTTTCCATTTGCTACCTCTTCCCTAGGTTGCTACTGAACTAAATGACTGTCTAAGGTTTAAAGGACACCTGTAAATGTATTTACATTGTCTTCTACAGATACAGACTCCCTGTTCTCTAGATGCTTACAGTTTGCAATTGTCAGATCTCATTAGTTTGTTGCTGTAAAACAAATTATCACAAACTTGGTGACTTAAAACAATATGAACGTATTATCTTACAGTTATGGACATGACTCAGCACATAGTAGGCTCTCAAACATTCCAGAATAAATAAGTGAACAAGCAGAAGTAACTGACCCCTTCAGAGTAAAACTCCTCTCTATTATTACTGCCATAAATGGCATCAATGAATTGAAGAATTTTTCTATTTTTAACCACTTTAAAGAAATAGAATATATATGGAGCATTGAGAGACAGTTAGCAGCTTCAAAATCTAACTCAATATTGTTCACCAGCCACAAAGTCAGAGGTCCAACTCAGTCCCAGATGAAAATTGTCAAAAGTCTCATGAGTGACCACTGTAACTGAAAACTCAGAATCTACTTACCAAACCCTGTGGAGACCAAGGCCAGGAACTACAGAGAGTTATCTCAGAGGGACTCTATCATGCTCACCAATAGGGACTCTATCATTACTCCTCATCAAAGGGAAGTCCTGGGGACACAAATCCCTCTAAGCTGATAATTAAATGACTACTGATCATTCTGAGAGGAAAATGCATTTAAACATAACGGGCAAAGACAAAGTAAAATATGTTACCTAATAGCATCTTATAAGCATCTCGTAAGACTATAGAGAAACCATTCCTGAAAATGGGATTTGCTTCATGGGATATATGTATTTTTTTTAAATATACAGACTATACCATGGAGGCAACAATATGTCTTATTTTGACCTGGTTTCAGAATGTCTGATCAGACTTGAAAATAGTGATAAGATGCTTTGAGTTCTAGGATAAGAAGGCAATGTTTTGCCCACTGAGCGAGTCATGATTGTCAATTTGTATATGAAGGAACTTCAGAGCAGTCTTGGAGGCCATAACTATGAAGCATGAATAGTTATATCATGTTAATGACAGTGATCCCAAAATGCTACAAACACGGTAGCATTTTATTAAATTAATAAGAATATTTCATGGCAACACGGATGCCCTTGCATTTTCCCACTAGTGAAGGGGGCATGTGTTGGGTTGATCAAACTTTATCTTCTCTATAATTCAAAGCCAGCCGAAACCGGTTTGGCTCAGTGGATAGAGCGTCGTCCTGCGGACTGAAAGGTCCCAGGTTCGATTCCGGTCAAGGGCATGTACCTTGGTTGCGGGCACATCCCCAGTGGGAGGTGTGCAGGAGGCAGCTGGTCGATGTTTCTCTCTCGTCGATGTTTCTGGCTCTCTATCCCTCTCCCTTCCCCTCTGTAAAAAAAATCAATAAAATATATAATTCAAAGCCAGGTCTCTCTTTCCAGCCACAAACCAATGAGCTCCACACTCTGCTTCTAGTACCAGTATTTTAAACCTAAGAATCTGAAAGTTTACCTACTGGATTTACCTTCATTCAGTCATTGCTGTCTTGCTGCTCAGCATCTCATTAGGGATGGAGTTAATTCCTTACCATGAATGGCACTGATTGTTCTTTGTTAGGTTTATTACCTTAATAATCTAATAACCTAACCCCTGTGACACAAAATAGGAGCATGAGTAAAATGTTAAATTAAAAACAAAACAAAAAAAAGGAAACCAGCATGTTGCTGACAACATGCACAGTGGTTTTATCTGCTTTACAGCTGTTATTGAGTCTGACAGATTTTTTTTTTTTCACTTATATGTGGAATCTAGTGAACAAAATAACTAAGAAACAAAATAGAAACAGACCCACAGATAGAGAACAGACTGACAGGAGGGGGATTTCGGGGCTGGGTGAAAAAGGTGAAGGGATTAAGCAAAAAGAGAAGGGGAAAAAACAACTTCATAGACACCAACTGAGACTTTACTCCCAGAGCTGAAGCACTTCCCAGGCAGCAGTGAAGGTCTCACACCAGTTACCCTGCCTGGGGCAATGAAAGCGCTTTCCCACTCCGGACTATTGTGCTGGCTAGTAGGCAATGTTCCCCTTTAGTACTGAATTTGGAACAGATTTCTTTTGGAGCCGTAATTGTAACAAGGAAAAACTTTAAAAACCACTCAACCAAAGACATCTTGGCTATTTATTGCATTGTCAGGGACTGGTTTTTATTTTTAGGAATTTTCATGAAGCAAGGTTTTACATCTTTTTCAAAGCATAAGCGATCCAGTTTTCTTCAATCTCACTCACAGTCTGCTATTTTTAGACTCAGGAGTTATTTTCTCCAGTAAGAGAGGTGCTGCCCCCAAGATAACTAAAACTTGAATGGGTCGAAACAGCGAAGTCCATCAGTCCCTGGTTCCTTCTCCTGAAGCCCAAAGCAGCTTGAGGATCCAATCTCATGAAGATGTCCTGAGTCACAGACATGCAAAGGATACTGAGTAGGTGGATAACTTAATGAACTAGAACTTGAAAATTTCAGAAAAGCAGAGCCAAAACAACATTTTTCTCCCATTGCTGTAATAATTCCCATATGTATAGTCCTTTGGGGGACACAAAGCTCCTATAGAAGAGGTCTTCTTTTAATAGACAAAGACCCTGGGAAAATGCCATTACTACCCCATTGAGTACTTGTGTGTGAATTAGAAAAATATATCTTCCTCCACAATCGGGGTGTGAGCAAAGATGGGTTTGATTTCAGACTGTCTGCACCCCATTGCCTGGTCTCGCATTGTCATTGAGTAACGCTGTATTTCTTTGTTACATTGGGGCAACATTTATTATCCATTTATTCATCACATGTCTCATGCGTGACTATGGGTAGGGCACTCAGGCTCTGTAGAGAATTTAAAAGTAAATAAAATGACAGCCTTCTTCTGAAAAGGGTTCTCATTCTCCATAAATAAATGTCATGAGCAATAGTGTAGAGGTGCTAAGATAAAATGTGCGTTGTGTTGGTGAATATTCTCGTTTCACTGGGGTACAGGAGAGTCATGGGTGATTGAGTTTATAAAAGGGGGCTTACATGAATGGAAGACCATGAATTAAAGCAATGTCGGAGAAGAAAAATAATTTGCCAACACTGAGCCTTGAAGATACAGAGTTGGTGATAATCAATAGGCTAGATGGGAGTGTGTCAAGGGAAGAGGGAGCCAGGAGGCAGAGAGGCCAGTTAGGAAGTTGATAGATTATATTAGTGTTCAAATATTTACTGCCAAGAAAATATTATGTATCCCTTTTCCATTAACCTCAGGCCTGGCTATGTAACGTTCTTCAGACAATAAGTGGGAGTAAGTAGAATATGTGCCACTTCCAAGCAAAACTTTGAGCACCATTGTATGGTTTCATCATATGCCATTTTATCTTTGCCACCGTATCCTGGAGTAGGGCTGCTCTTTCTTTCTGGGTCCCAGAATGAGAGTAACTAAAGGAGAGTTGCAGCCAACACGTAATGAACAAGTACCGGGATCTAGAAAAAATTTTTTGTTTATATATTAGCTACTCATATTTGGGGATTGTTTGTTAGTGCAGCATAACATCCTAAATTCACTGACATAGGAACGAACTAATGTACTATAAAATGAAAGCAATAAGGTTCTTAGACTACACAGACAGAAGTGGTATTGGATAGGAAAGGGCAGCGACAACACTAATCATAATTATAACCACAAAAAGCCATCATCTAACATTCATTTGGTATTGATGTATCCAGCATATGTTAACCTCATAGAGGTTAATTTAATCCTCATAGAGCTAGAAACACATATCTGTTTCATACCACAGGACGTGCTCTTACCCATTTTTTCCCAACAACCATATACTAGTAGCTTGGTGATCTTGGTGATTGCATGCGTATGCGAGGTTAACTCAGCAGATCTAGGTTGCTCAACTCCTGCACATTCTCAAAAAAGACCTGTCTTCAAGATTAGCCCTTGGCCAGCTCCTGGGATATAAGCTTTGAGCTCTTACTGGTAAGAAGTGTTGTATGCCTGAGGCCTTGGGCCACGCGGTATCAGTTGAGTCAAATAATTTATGCTAACAACCTGATTTATGGTGAATGCCTGTTTTCCCCTGGGGATATGGAGTCTGACTGAGTAGCTGACATACGTCATGCTGGCAGTGCATGCCTACATAACTGACCCCCAATAAAAATCCTGGACCTCACGTCTCAGTTCAGTTTCCCTGGTTGGCAATACTTGCACATGTTATCACACATCATTGTTCAGAGAAGTAAGCTCATCCATGTGCCTCCAGGGGAAAAGAATTTTTGGAAGCTTGCACCTGGTTTCTCCTGGACTTTGCCCAATGCATCTTTCTTCTTTCTGATTTTAATTTGTATCCTTTCATTGCAATAAACCAAAACCACGAGTATAATAGCTTTCCTGAGCCCCATGAGTCCTTTTAGCAAGCCATTGGTCCTGAGGATGGTCTTGGAGACTTCAGACACAGCACAGAACATGAGATAGGTGAATGTCAGAGATGACCTCAAATGTGTAAGGCCACATGGCTCAAACACTGGTGATTCAAGAACAGAAATGGGGAAGTAAGGAAAATTGGTGAGCTGAGATAAGGGGTAAAGGAAGGAAGGGAAGTTGGGTGGTTGACTTATTAAATTTGACTTTCATAACCAAGTAGGAATGTGGAGTGAACAATAGAAATGTACAACTGAAGTGTATGATGGAATGGTTGGAACCATGAGAATTAATGAACGATGAAAAAAAGATTAGAGGAAAGGAACAGCAAGGAGTTGAACACAAACTGCAGAGAATGTTACTTGGCTGCCCAGGGAGAAAAAAAAAAAAAAAAAACAATGAGAAGGGAGGCAATGTTTACCTATTTCCCAATTCATTACAAAGGATGGTATGACTAATTTTATATAAATTTCATATAAGTTTATATTAATTCAGTTATACCAGTGGTCGACAAACTCATTAGTCAACAGAGCGGCAAACTGCAGCTCGCGAGCCGCGGTTTGCTGACCACTGAGTATACCATAGACTTTACACAAGTCTATGGTATAACTGCTAAAGATTTTTGTCAATATATAAATAGCACTAAAAAACCAGCCATACTGCCCTGGCCAGGCAACTCAGTTGGTTGGAGCATCGTCCCGTACACCAAAAGGTTGTGCAAAAGGTTGTAGGTTTGATTCCTAGTCAGAGCACATATGATCTATGTTTCTCTCACATCAATGTCTTTCTCTTTTTCTCGCTCTTGCTCTCACTCTCTCTCTCTCATCCTCTCTCTCCAATTTCAATAAAATTGTGTGAAGACTAAAAAAATCAGCAGTATTGATTTTCTTATAGAATCATCATTTTCAAGTGCATTTAAAATCTAATCTCTAAGCAAAGCATTCAGAAATGACTGTGATAACCACTGATAATTCCAAATAAAGTGGGGCAGAGAGAAGCCACAGTCATTCATAATACTCCCTCATGCATCTATGGGGCTGCCACCACGGCTATTTTTTATATGTTTATTTAAGTTTTTAAACACGCAAAAACTGAAGTCGAAAGAAAGACCCCAATAAAGCCAGTTAAGGGCTTTATTTCACTTAATTCAGAGATTTCATTTCACTTAATGCAGTATTTTCTATTTTTCTGAATTCTCCTCAAAGAGAAAATAGAACTGGAAGTCAAGAACATCAGGCTTACCCCAAAGCCTTTCTCTTTTGCTTCTGCTCCCTCCAGGTGTGAATTGTTTTCTATTCCAATGTGCTGTTAGATTTTTCTTTCTCAACAGAAAGAAATAGGTTTGGGATCATTTCAGAGGCTCCTTTAATAACGTTGCTGTAGAAGTCAGAGTTCTTGCCTAATGTCCCCTTATTTCACCTGAAAAGAATCTCCACATTTATATCCTATGTATTTCTTACTGGAGCATCAGAAAACACTGAATTTGCCTTAAGTTTCCCTTTTTTTTTTTTAGCTTTACCGTTTCTGCTAGAGAATACGCATAGATTGCTACTTTTAGAAGAGAATTATTAATTGGATCTAGGACCTCATATTAGACAGCAAACACTGGGGAAATCTAAGTCAGTTCTATAGCCAGTCTTGCCCTGTTAACACTTCCTACCATGGAGAATTCCACTCCATCACCTCAGACTCAAGTTGTGGAGAAAGTGGTTCAAACCAGTGTCTCAAAAGCTCCCCCATGTGGACAGATAAAAATTAACTCATCGTAGGAAAAGTTCATGGGAATAATTGCAGAATAAGAACAGGGACCAAATTTCAGATCTCAAAATGTACTAAAGCACAAAAAAACACCGCGTTACATATTAGTATTTAATTTACATGTGCCATGTTTAAAACTTAAAAGAATAATTTAAGCAGGCTGGTTTTGCACAGACCATAGCATCAGCAAATGAAATGGGTGCATGAACATTTTTATTTTTCTATAACAAGTATGAAAAGGGGGCAAAAATTAATTGGATTCATTCCAATTATAAGTACAATCAAAAATAAAAATAATCCACCTGAATATAACATAAGAAACGAATGTGAAAATAAGCCACAACATTTGTTGTACTTTCCAGAGAACATCTGCCCAGTGAAAATATTTTCCAACTTCCCCTTTTGCCCATCACCGTTCCCTTAGGGAAATACATACTATAGCTGATACTGCTGTGTAACTCAGCTGCTCCCAAGCAAAAGGTAGGCTTCCAGAATATTAAAACCAAGACTGGCAAAGATTTTCTATTCCAGTCCCCATGTTTTATAAATAAAGAAAGTGAGCTCAAAGACATGAGTGGACTTGCTAAGCCCACAAAGCTGACAGGAAAACTGTAAGCAGACCCCTAGTCTTATGTTGTCTAGGCCAATCATTATTTCTGTATACCGGTTGTCTCCCAGTTTTTAATGATAACAATTAATAAATTTTCAAAATACTAATAGTACTTCTAATACTAAAAGACAGTAAGCATTTAGTCTGTACCATACATATTTCTAAGTTAATTACATAAATTAACACACTTGGTACTGAGAAGAATCCTCTGATGTATTATTGTCTCCATTTTGGAGATGAGGAAACTGAGGCACAGAGAAGTAAAGGATCTCCCCAGGAAAGTGGGGGGGGGCATCATAAGTTAGCCGAGCAGTCTAACTCTAGAGATTAAAGTCTTAACCATGAGTAACTAAATAGGATGCCGAAAGTAGAATTGTTATTCAAAATCTAAAGAGGCTCCAACTATAGGATTAAACCTTGCTCTTTAGGCAACAAGAAATTGAAAGCTGAGATAATTAAAACAGAAGTAGGATCAACTTAAAAGAAAAAAAAAATAACAACTGGATTAGAAAGAAAATCCTTATCCAATAAGTAGCTTTGTAAGTATTCTATTTCACATAAATCATCTAAAGAGAGGGCAGCGTTCTTTAGTAAACTAACTGAAATCATGTTTATCTATAATTAGAAATTAGTCTTATCTATTGATTAAAGCAATCTCTCTTTAGCAATTCTTGTTGAGCCTATTTTTTGAGTAATAAAACCAGATTTCTTAAGGGAGGAAAAACTCCTCTGCCTCTCTAATTGATCCAAAGCAATACAAACTTCCTAAAGTCACCAGTGCCTGCCCAGTTTCCAGATCCAATGCAAATGTTTCGTCTTACCTCTCCGTTGTTTTCTCCCTCTCCCGACAGTTTCCCTGTCTTGGCTTCTATGATGTCACTCTCTTGGCTTTTGCCTGGTCTTTCACTCCTTCTCTTTTGCCGGTTCCTCCTCATAAATTTGCTTGTTAAAGGTTGCGACTCCCAGAGTCCTGTTCTTACTGGGTTCTCCCACTTAGCTTGAGTGGCTACGCTCATACCGTTTCTACTGCTACACCGAGGTTGATGCCTAGCCTTCAGACTGGGGTCTCCAAGCTACTTCTCTTTTCTAAACTCCACAATGTTTGGGTCAACACCTCAAAATCAACATAATCAAATCCAAATCCCTTATATTTCACCAACAATCCTACCCTCCATCCTGTATTTCTTACCTTATTCCAGGGATTTCCCCAGTCAGCAAGCCTAAACCTTGAGTCACCAGAGACTCCTGCCCTCCCTCCCAGGACACATGCAGCTAGGTTGTCGTTTCTATGAACTATATTTTCTAAATCACTCTGGTGTCTTTCCCTCTCACTTCCATTTCTGTGAAAACCATCTAGAGTCCCCCTTCACCATCATCTTGTCTCTCCCCATATAGAAATCTGTCTTAGGTTGGGTTCCTCCAGAAGTGCACTCTGAGCTATGCATTTAAGTGCAAATAGCTATTTGTGAAATGACTCCAGGAAGTAGATGCGGAGGGTATAGAAGAATGGCAGGGATGGGAAGGAAGTCAGCACTAGTGTGTTAATGTTCACATAACTCTGTGAGCAACTGGGATTCAATCCCCTGGGACCTCTGGGAGACTATAGAACATGCCGCAGATTTGTCCCACCCAAGAGCGAAGAAGCTGAGACATTTATCCACCATTAAGTTTCAGAGTTGCTCCCAAGGGTGTTAACTCCTGGTACTTTGGGCTCACCCCCTTGTCGTCTTACAAACTTCCAGTCGACTGGGACTCACAGTTTTTGGCTTGTATGGGAACAGTGACTGCCGAGGGAATATAACAGGATCACCAGCAACACCTGCCACAAAATCCTCCCAGGGCTCCCAGAGGCTTAACTAAAATCCAAGTGCCACTGCACAGCCTGAGACATTCCATCATCCGTCCCCTGCTTTCTTCTCTCACCATTCCCCAGGCTTCCTGGCATAACACTCACGCGCTCTAATCTCACCAACCTACCAGTGGTTCCAAGAACACATAGTGCTATTGCCACCTATTATACTTTCTATTCCCTCTTCTAGGAATATGTACCTCTACTTCCCAACCCTAGCCCCATCTACCTGAAATACCCCAACTTTTTGACAAGATACAGCTCAAGATCTCAAGCCTTCCCTCAATTCTTTGCACCCAAGTTGAGCACTTGCACCTGTGCCACCTGATATCTGTCTCACATATCAAACTGCACAGTAGTTACCTGTCCATGTGGCGAGGCCAGCCTGCCAGAGTGAACATCTGACAGACCAGGACTGTGCTTGATTTATGTTTCCCAGCACCAAGCCCAATGCAAAAAAAGAACCGGGGGAAAAAAACACAATTTGTTCCTGAAAGGCCTATATATCATATAGAATAAATAATATACATTTCCAATTATTATAGCAAACAAAGCCTAGTCTGAAGAAAAAACTGGGGGAGGAAATAGCAATTCTGCCTTTAGTGCATGCTTTTCTAAAAAACAAAAATGCTAATAGGATATTTTCCCTTATATATGGGCTACAAATCAATTGGGTTCACTCTACCTCAGCTTCTTTAACTATGTGCCTCTTTATTAGCATTGATTTTCTTAAACAGAATCTAATACTTAAAAGACATTAACAGGGAGCCCCTGAGAATAAATTCTCTTCAGATTCACTCTGGATGTTTTGTGACCACATTTCAACCTCTCACACACAGGCTCTTTCCTATGCCTGACACTGAACCCACTTAGATAGCCCTAGACAGAAGAAATGAATGATGCAATTACCCTCCTGAGACTTGTTTCATAGGCCCCTCAAGTCACCTGCATCTGTCCCCCAGCTGAGCTGTCTCTGCAGGGGATTTCTGCCAGCCTCAGTGCTAACAGCAAGAGAGCCAGTGCAGCATGGCCTGGTTGTCATCCTGCCCCTCAACTTTCACAGGAGTTATTATAAGCAACGTATGTATATGCAAATATATCCAAATATTAATAAAGATTACATTCTGATTCTGGGGATTTTTTTTTTTTTTTTTTTAGATACTAGAGGACAAAAAGGACAAAGAGGTGATGGATTATTTCTAAAGGCCATTTAGTTCGGCCAACATTGACTACTTACATTGATGTGAAAACTAAGCATATTGTGGATATCTTTGACCTGGGATCCTGCGACACAGTTTGTGCTGGGTAACGGGTGTTTGAGATTTTGCGATTCATTGATCACTGTCACCATGTCTGGTGGAAACTAAATTGTATTCGATCCATGGGGACGTGTTTGGGCTTTTACTCCCCTTCCTCTCCCCATCCTTCCTTATAGGTTCACAATGGGAAGGAAAACAATCACAGTGGATCTTCCTCGGAGAAGGTTTTAACATTGGGTTTTGCCTTCCATCACCTGTGTTTTGGTTTTGCCCTAAGCAACACAGGAGTCTTTCATCTGAGAGGACAGAAATCTACAAACACAGTAACAATGCAGTCTGTTACAACAGAAAGCAAAGAAGGAATCTTGGAACACCCTGCTCATAAGTCAAGTCTGCTGTTTATGCTTTATTTCATATTTTCAGACCCACTCTAGGCAGCCAAGGAGTTGCTATTCAAAATGTTTTGCTGACCTCATAAGAACCAATGTAAATAGACTTTGTACCCAGTGACGCCAATGCTGAAGCCAGTGTCTGTGTGCTTTTATTTTTTGTGAGGTTTTTGTGTATATTGCTTCTAATTCCTTGTGCTGGTGAGCAGGGTTTGCGTTGGTGTAACTGATACCAATCTTTGCAGGCTACTGTTCCTCCTAGCTTCTCTCCACTGACTGCAAGACTAAGGATAACAGAGAGTGAAAAGTAACACAGGCGGGGAGGAGGGGGATGGGGGACACTGCACTGAACTCCCCTTTCCATTCCTACACTCCCTGGCACTCTTGCCCTGGGATCCATGTCCCAGAGTTATTTTATGGGCAAAACCTTGCCCTTTAAGGTTTGAGCTACCTAATCAAGCAATGCGCAATGGATAACAACAGGTAACAATGAATTCAACAAATATTCTTTGAGTGCCTATAAGGGTCAAGTTATGAATTTTCTAAGCATGGTCACTTCCATTTTTGATTTGTTTGCTTTTTTAATCTGAACATTCCTTTAAGGAAAGGAAGGACAGGATTTCATTCACATTTTACCATCCAAGAAATTGTGGTGTTTTGTGCTTTAGCCATGATCAAAGAGCAAGCCTGTGAAATGGCTGGAATCAAACATAAGACTAATAATAGAAAGTCTAGTGTCCTTTCCTCATGGTTCCCTAAGCTTACCCAAATACACCTTTATATATTACAAATGTGGGGGGCGGGGGGGGGGGCAGTGGAGAGTCTCATCACAGGTGTCTCACCCTGGGGTCTATATGCCCACTGGTGAACATAGGAGGTCTTGAGACTTCTGAAACCATATTCAAAAGGTTGATATATATGTATTTTTATAGAGAGAGGGTCAATAACTCCAAATGGTTAAGAATTATCTTGATCACATGATTTATATTATCTATACTTGAAAAACAAAGCATCCCAATTATGTATGAGGCCTGACATTTCTCCTTCCTCTCACCGAGAATGTACCTTGTTGCAATTAGCCATGTATAACAAGTTACCTCAAAAGTTAGTAGCTTTAGGGGAATATTGACTGTGGGTTCTGCCTGAAGACAGAGGGATGAAAGTTACTCTGAGGGATTTATATTGGATATGAGCAATGTGGAGAGAGAAAAAGAGACTGACCTTTTCCAACTTCATTCTGTAGACTGCTGGCTGGGCTCAGAGCATTCTCAATTCTGCCTGTTTCCAGTCACTAACCAACCACACTACCCTTTGATAAATAAAAGTTATTCAAATTTCCCAGGAAATGCCAACCAGTACTTACATTATTTGCATCACTTTCCCCATGCTTTTTATTAATTCAAATGACTGATCCATAAAATTGGATTATCAGCATGGAAAAATTCTTTGATATTATCTGCTTCAGGTTCCCTCAAGTAAGCCTTTGGAAATGGTCTGCTTTTTCTCTGCAGCAGAAATAATTTTTTAAAAAAATACAAGCTGATCCCTAACTGGTTTGGCTCAGTGGATAGAGCGTCGCCTGCAGACTACAGGGTCCCAGGTTCGATTCTGGTCAAGGGCATGTACCTTGGTTGCAGGCACATCCCCAGTAGGGGGTGTGCAGGAGGCAGCTGATTGATGTTTCTCTCTCATTGATGTTTCTAACTCTCTATTCCTCTCCCTTCCTCTCTGTAAAAAAACAATAAAGTATATTAAAAAATAAAAAATATATATATTTTTTTAAAAAATACTAGCTGAGGAGCAAAGGTTCCAACTCTAGGCCTAAGGGGACTATAAGCCACTGTTCAAAAGATCAACAAGGCACCCTGCCAGTTTTACCTGCATTCTTGTGTACCCACTCTTTCCATCTATCAGCATGCCAGGAACCCACTCTCCTCAGAGCCTTTGCTTTCTCTTTGCTCTGAATGATCTTTTCCCAGAAAGCACCTGGCATACCTCCTCCTTCCCAATATAAGTCTTCAAGTCTTTATTTATACATCACCTTCTCAGGGAACCTGCCCTGGAAGCTCCATCTAAAATTTACAAACCACTGTGTGTGCGCACACACACACCACAAACACCAATTCTATCACCCTTCTCTCCATATAATTCCCTTAATGTTACCTATTTATCCTATTTATTGCCTGTCTTCCCTTCTACAATGATAGCTTCATGAAGGCAGGATTTCTTTATTCTTATTTATTGTTGGGCCTAGAGTAGCACCTGGCATCTAGTAGACATGCAAGACACATTTGCTAATAAATAATTTCATGAATTCCTGATCCCATCGGTAACTGCCCCCCACACGGTGGTTACAAAGGGTTCCTAGTCACACTGTCTGCTCTGGAGGCAGAGCTGTAGATCTGACTCTACCAGCCACCCTCTCTGTATTTGTTTCCTACTCCTGCTGTAACAAATTACCACAAATTTAGTGGGATGAAACAACAACAGTTTATAATCTCCCATTTAAACTGCAATATGTTTAACTGGTTCTTCACCTACGCTACTTGTAACTATTGCTCTTATGAATACAGGGAGGATTTCATAGAGCTGAGAAGTGTTTTTAGTGGACAAAGATCTGACTGTGAACCTCCTGGCCTTTCCTTGGCCTCGACCGAAGGAGGGCTCTTATCACAGGGGTCAGTGGATAACACACCATCAGATGTGTTCCAATAAATCAAGGGCTTACACAAATCTCAGAAGCTACTTTTTGGGGAGCAAGCTACAACCAATTTAAACCTCCACAGGGTGGATGCTTCACACATTGGAACAACTTCATAGGAAGACAGTGGGAGCTGGGCCCTTGATGTTCCACACTGCCTGATTTGCCAAAAGGGAAGGAAGTCTTTTCTCAGCTGAGAATCTTTGAGCATTGCACATCTGTGCCCAATACTTTGGGGGATCAATTCCATTCATTTCCCTTTAAAGCAGGAAGACTTAAGAAAAAAGACCCTGTGACTAGCACACTGCAATTAGAAAACACTGCTAATTGGATCAAGAAGTTAAAGGGATAAGATGTTATATTGACTTTCCCTTAAAATACTTTTGAATTTAGGAGATAAAGGGAAAGAGAATTTGGCAATGTGAATTTTTGCTGGCATCAGAAAATTTCAGCTCAACAGTTAATTCCACAATAATCATTTTGCCAAATCACTGCAAATGTCTCTGGATTCACCCAAATCTAATACCACAAGGTAGCATTTCAGACCATCTCCACTTTGTGCACTCACTAAACACTGGGATGGCCAGGGCAAGTTAGAAACTCTTACCGTCATGAGTAGATACTACACTTTTCTTTACCAACTTACCATAAATTGTGGTGTGAAAAAAGATCATTTCACAGTAAAAGATTCATATAACTCTGTTAGGGAACTAATTCATAGGTTGAAGGAAAAAAAGAATTCATTAAATGTTACCCTAAAAGGGTTATCTACAAACTTGCCTAAGACTTCTAAGTCTATGGATATTTTCAACTAATATAACCTCTTATTTATTGCAATTTAAGAACTAACTAGAAATTTAATCAGAAAAAGATGAAATATGTTTCAATTATCTGGATTTTTAGTAATCTTATTTACATTTATTCAAATCTATTTCCCAAAATTTTGAATTTATTGGGGTAACACTGGTTAGCAAAATCCACCTTTGTCAAGTAGGATAGTTCCCATAATTTTAATAGGGATCCTCCAAAGATGTACAAAGATGTGTGCGCGCACACACACACACACACACACACACACACTCTCTCTCATAAAAACTGTTTTGGCATGAATGCCAATTTTTCCTATCACAAGATTGTTTAGTAAACTGGTTTCAAAAATGAATAGGAAAAAAGAGATAATATATTTTTCTTTTTATTGAATTTATTGGGGTAACACTGGTTAACAAAATTACACATTTCAGGTGCACAGCTCCATAACACATCATCTGTACACTATTGTGTGTTCACCACCCCAAGTCAAGTCTCTGTCACCATTTATCCACCCTTTACCCTCCTTCACCTCACCCCACTACCCGTCCCCTACCCCCCAACCTGGCAATCATCACACTGTTGTCTGTTGTCTGTGTCCATGAGTTTTTCTCTCTCTTTTTCTTTTGACCTTTTTGCTCAATATCTCCACTCCCCAGCCCCCCAACCACCACCTCCCAACAGCTGTCAGCCCATACTATATGAGTCTGTTTCTATTTTTCTTGTTAACTCATTTTGTTCATAATATATTTTAAGTTACAGTGACAGCTCTTTCCTCTTCTTTCACATTTTTCCACCACACCTTGGGTTTTTATCACTGAAGTGGGGACAATAATGTTCATTGTTAATTTATTTTAAAATCAATTTAGCAATTGTGTTTTTACTTAAAAAAACTGAATTCTTTGGAGATTTCACACATTGTAAAGAAAACTCGTTCCCCAAAACAGGTTGTTGCTATTGTCTACAGATTCACTTAAATTTTCTAAATCCTTGTGTATTTTCAACTCATCTAACTTCTTATTTTCTGCAGTTTTAAGAGTGAACTTGAATTCTAAATCAACAAAAGGTAGGATAAGTTTTATCATCTACATTTTTATTCTATCTTATTTACATCAATTCAAATATGTGGTCCCCTAACTTTTCCCTAACAAACTCAGGTAACCACTAAGCCAAACCAAGTGAATGCTTCCGTCTACAACATTACAAATTCCTAAGTTGTGTTACCTATTTACACACGTTTAAGACCTTTCTTTGCAGATGGAGCAGCACCAAGGACATTACTTTGGCAGAGCCCATGAGCCTTAATGACTATCCACTGACCTGGGGTTTTCTACACATTACTTTGAGGCAAACATTTTGTTGAAAGCAAAAACCAATTCACCAAACCAAAGAATTCTTGCAGAGAAATAATAACTCTCTGCACCTCCACCTTCAGGGCAGTTCTAAAACACAATGTTGTTTAAGGTTATACTAACACTCCTAATGTGACCCACAAGAACCCAGACTTTCTGCAAATGGCTAAATCCCAAGCCCTTTCCTTGTGCCCCATCTCAATGTACCAGCGCAGTGGAATTCTTCAAAACCAAACAATTGAGTAGAATTCTTCAAAACCAAACAATTGTCTGTTCAAACAAAGAGGTGATGGTAAGATCCATGCGGATCCCCACTTCAGTTACAGGAACAGCTGTACCAGTAGAAAGCTGCAATAACTTGTTGGAAACCAATCATCCACCGACAGCTGATTAATCCGAAGTACTTTAAAAATGTAAGGTATTTCTTAATTTTTGGAAACTTGGCTCCTGTTACTTAAGATGGCTCACTCCACAACAATGGCTCATAATTAGATCTATTAATTTTGACAACCCATAGCTCCAGATAAAAGGCTAACTGCAACATTTTCAAATTAAGGACTTTTCCTACACAGAACATTACTATGCACATCACGAAATATTGAGGCTTGAAAGGGAAGTGTAATCAAAGACCACCACATAAAATTCCATTATCATGCTTTCTGGTTTTGCCTCTCAATTTGAAGAGGGAGAACTAACAGTAAATAAAATACAGTAAGTAGTGAGGCATAAAGGATGGGGAATGGAATTGCTGAGTTACATTACAAACATCTCAACAGCAAAGATTGTGCTTTTTCTTTCTCTTCAAGTCTGCAAAGCATAGTACATGATCTGCACTGTGTCCTGTTAATACAAGGTATCAAGATCGGGGGCAAGGGGTGAGTAAACAAGCAAAACTCCTCTTCAGAACCCTCCCACCTTCTGACTCAGCATCCCTTTACCCTACCTGGGTACCCATTCCATGAGCTGTTGAGCGCCCTTCCTAATACCATATTCATGAGGCCTGCTCATGACCACTGCCAGGGCCACAGAATGGAGTTGAACAGGTTGTTTACTGCAAAAGGTACCCAGATGAAGGGGGCAAGTGAGAGCTGAAACCCAGTCCACAGTTACCAAGAGAATCTGCCACTAGTGCCCAGCTGGGAAGGCCTCCTATTTGTGGGGCTGCTTTGCAAATGCCAGAGGAAGTCACTCAAGATATTGCTTAGATCAAGTCAGGGAAAGTGGTCAGAGTTGCAATAATAGAGGTGAAGGTGACTGCCACATTCATGGGCCGGTTACTATCTGGACAGATCAACCAATTCCCACCTTGTCTTGATCAGTTGGTTTCCCGATGGGTGTTGACTTTCATCGACACTACCTGAGTGGATGGTATTTTGCCATCCAGAGCAGGAGTAGCCCAGCTCAGAGGATTAACCCTGTCTGAATTCTCGAGAGTTACTGTCCCATAGAATTAGCTGCTGTGGTTCACCTGGCAAGCCCCTTAATCCACCACACCTACTCCCCTGTACAATACCCCTTGCATTACATCAACAGACCTCCACTTGAACATCTCTTATGAGGGGGAATTCCTCCAAAAGCAATCTCTTTTCATGTTGAGAGAACCAGATTTTCCTGTATTCTCCTAGATCAGAATTAGAATGATTAGCTATTATTTATTGAATGATAATAGATTTTACACATATGAATTTATTTAATCCCCATACCAACCCTTTGAGGTAGGGATTATCACTGCCTTTTTTTCAGATGAGGAATAAACCCAGAAAATGAAGAAATGTGCACAAGGTCACACGCTGAACGAGGATTTGGACCCATGTTTGTCCGACTCCAGTACCCTGTTTGTAATCACCAACCCCTACTTCCATGTGTTTAAGCATCTATCTCCAAATCACAATGAGACGGACATCCTAAAATTGAAATCTGATGTCCTTAAATTTTAAAATTTGATTATATATACAAATGGGGGGGGGGGCTAAGTTTAAGCAATATTTAAACTTAATTTAAATAAAGACTTTTTATTTCCTTCAATCTCATCCATTCTAGGCCTATTTAATAGCTATACTCTCAGAAAGTAGGTCTTCCATTTCCAAGTTCTTGGGGTGGGGGTGAAAGAGGTCAAGATTTAGGGTGGGGTCAGTGCAATATTACCTCTGGGTACTGCTTACAGAAACCTCAAGAAAACTATAAAGTAAAACCATTTTGAATGTTGTCTCTTCATCTTTTCTTCTGCTACTTGAAATATAGATTAATAAATGGCATAAAAGAAAAAAAATGGCATGTAGCGAGAAGGAAAATTAAAGGCTCAAAAAATGCCTTTGGATAAAATGAGTTTATTATGTACGATCAAACTGTGGTCTTCCGACATCTGAACCTCCCTTTCTATATTTGGTGAATTTCCCACCATATGGGTCTTCCTGGGAAGCAATGCCATTTCCATTATAGCAGTAAAAAATGACAAATTCTTGCTTTTCCAGCTACTCTGGCAACTATGACACAAATCGTGAGCTAGCCATGAACTATGAGACCACCTTCCCTGAGACTTCAAGTCAGGGGCCAGTGACTCAGAGCACAGGGAGCCTTCAGTCTGGTGACCGTAATAGCAACAGTCAGTTGCCAGGTCAACAACATCAGCATCACACAGCAGCAGCATCCAAGGACAAAACCGGCAGTGGGCATGCGTGATCAGCAGGAGCAGCAGTGAGGGCTCCCCAGGCTAGTTCTGTGGCTTTGGCTTCTCTTTGTTACCACCCATATTCTAGGTCTGGTGCCTGAAATTTCAGAGTGATTCTACCAGATGCCTGATTTTCTTTCAACTGCTTGCCTTACAGTTTCCTAAGGGATATACTATTTAAAGGAGCATATGCAATTCCTCAAGTCATATTAGAAGCTGCTGCTAAGTCTATATCAGTATATGGAGCTTATGCTACCTTTGGACCTGGAAAATCACAAGGAAGGCCAGACTCTCTCATGTTTTTTCATGACTACATTACGCAATGACCACTGCCTCACTCACTCCGAATTACAGAAGAGAATGCAGAAATGAATGAGTTAAGACATTTTTCATTAGTTTCCCACAAAAATTTAATGTAAGTTCTTAACAAACCACAAGTGTATGTAATAGCATATAAATTCCTTGTCCTAACATCCTACTATAAAATATACTAATTTATAGAACTAAAAGTGAGGGTTATGTGGTGCCGGGGGGTAGAGAGGTAAAGATTGCTTAATGCGCAAATTTCTTAATTTAATTGTGTATCGGAAAACATCAAAACACAGCACTTGGGACAAAGGCCTTCTAAGCTATTTTAAAATAGAACCAGTCTTTGTAAACAGGAAAACTGTTCTCGTGTACACGGGGTTTTATTACACAAAAGCCAGATTTTAATAGAGGAAAATTATTTAACAAACCATCATAGGTAGTAAAACTGTCAAGAAACACAAGGACATGATAAACACAAATTTCAAACTGGTTCAGAGGAGAAGAATGCAAATGGGGAGGGTGCATATCCCTTAAGTGAGCCTTGGGTTGACAGGGATTTATTTCATTATTAGGCTTTACACCACGTGATATAAACTCTTGAATATGTGACATAGTTCATAATGAACAATCTAAACACACAAAGGGCAAATAATGATAAAAACTGAAACACCATGTTTCAAGAACATCTGTTTTCAGTCTACTCAATTGTTGAAGCCCCAAATTGTTCAATAATACATGTCCTTGGAATAGGCACACATTACTTATCTTAAGATGAGGATAGAACCTACATCCTTTTCATGGCAAGATCACTGGACAGATAAATGTGATTATCACATGCAGGTGGAGTGATTGACTGACATTGATCCTCAGCAAGGGCAACTCACAGGCTCTCAGCAGCATCTCACGCCAGCCCCATTTCAGGGATCCGTATGTGAAACGTGAGCACTGGCTAATTCTCTCTCTTAACAGGAACTTCCCAGGAAACTCCAACCCTGCAGAGACCCCTCCAGTTTGCCCAGCCTTGATTAATGCTCCGCTTATTACAGAACATTGAATAGGTTCCCAAAACATATTTGCAGTGTCTACCTCAATCAACAGATATGTCTAGCTCAATAAACTGATGCACTCTGTCCTCTTCCCTGCAACATCTTAATAAGAAACCTGGAGGGCTTCCAGCTTTTTTGTTAACCTTTTAAAACACTAGAAACGAGTCTTAATAAGACCTAAACATGAGTTCCTAAAGTGGGGAAGAAACACAAAACTAGAACTCCTAATCGACCAAGTGCAAAAGAAAAAAAAGATCCAACAAAAACTCACATTGAAACCCTGACAGCTAAAACGCACAACTAATGACTTCAAATGTTGCCTCTCAGAGTGATGACTGTGGGGTCACTGGTGGTGATTATGTCTTTGTACCAAAAATGCCTGAAAATAGCAATAATGTGAGAACAAGAATTCCATCCACGATGCCCATAGGCAAAGAACACTGAACAATAACAAGTAATATCTGCAGAACATCCTGGAAGTTGAGTGACGTACCTGAAAAAAAAAGTATGTGTCTAGCCATCCAAAGATCTTATGCTCTCCTCACGTGTCGTGAAGACAACAAAGTCTGCATCATGGAGCTGCGCTCAGATTTACATGAGATAATGTGTGTGAAATGTCCAGCATGGTGCCTGATGCATGGGAGACACTCAATAATTGTTGGCCCCACTCCTGGTCCCTGAGTCTCATGGGTGCAGCTGGTGTCCCTAGGCCCCTAGCCTCCTGGCACTCCATGGTTGCACCACATGGTTCCCAGTCACACCTGGATCCCGACAATATGCACAAGTCTTGGCTGCTTATGGGAGGTTGGTGCTGAAGATCACATCTAGAGCAGTAAACTGGCTTCACTCCAGGTCCACAGCGTTGGTCATCTTTTGTTGATACTTAATACCCAGTAAAACTCCCATGTGATATTTATAAGTCAGGTTGGCTTTAGAAAAAAACGATAAAGCAGTCCTCAAAGTGCATCCTTGATCCCTATCCACCCTCAGGGTTTGTCCCGTGGGCCATCATCATCCGACACCCTCTGACCGTATTTGGTCAATGGACTATAATCTCTGTAAGTCACCTTCTGGGGCCCACCAACCCCAACTCTGCCCCATGCCTCACCTCAAAAACTTACCTGCTTAATATCCCACTTATAGGATTACAAGCCAAACCATTTACAGGAGCTCTACTCTCATCTCATTGAATTAATAGGAAAACCATGGCCCTTTGGCCCAGGGAAGTGATGCCACATGCTGGGTAACATGAGAGCCAGGTCTGGAAGCCAGACCCTCGGGCTTCCAAGCCAGAGCTGTTTCCACTACACAGCACTGCCCTAGGGGAGCGGCACAGCAACTAGACCAGAACTGTGACACACAATAGCTTAGTGTACCCTGCTCTAAAGTCATATTTGCTTTTAAGAGGGACCTTTAGCTGAATGGAATGAGCAATGCTTAAATTTCAAAACCACAGTCAGGACTAGTGGGAAGATATTCGGGGTTGAGTTAGAGGCTTTTGGCCTCCCCCAAATCATTCCACTTAGGTGACCACCTACACTACCAGGAAATGTTCTGCAGACAAAGGAGAATGTGACCCACATCTCTATCCATCGGTCTATTCAACAAACATCTGCTGAGTGTCCAATACGTACCAGAGATATTGCTCTGGGGATTCAAAAGATAACTCCTCCTCCCTTTATTTACAGTCTAAGTGCCAGGTATCGCACTAAGCACTTTATTTGCCTTATCTGGCTCAGTTTTGTGTCCCCCGTTGTACAGGTAGGGAAACTAGAGCTAATGGAAATTAAGTTAAAGTCTGAAGCCCTGAAGTTAGCAAGTAGCCAGAGCTGGGATTCAAACCCGACCCAGTCTCCTGCAGACCCTGTGCCTCTGTGCCCTTCCTGGGCTGGCTCGCTCTCCATGGCTGCACAGCTGACCTGTGTTGGGGGAGTGACATGAACCTCAAATAAGAAAAAGCATGTGAGACAGTTAGTACAATGCTTGGCGGATAGTAAATGCTTTATCTTTTTAAAACTAGACGGGACAAACCATCTTTAAAAACTTTTTAGTTTGGAGCTCAATGACACTTCGGTTTGCAATGTCAATATTGACATATCAATCAGGGAGAGTTTTACTCTGAACTAATTATTTTATTAAAACTATCTGCAATTTTCCATGGATGTAAAAAAAAAAAAAAAAAGGCTAGCCCTAGCCGTTTGGCTCAATGGATAGAGAATTGGCCTGCGGACTGAAAGGTCCCTGGTTTGATTCCAGTCAAGGGCACATAGATGAGTTGCAGGCTTGATCCCCAGTAGGGGACATTCAGGAGGCAGCCAATAAATGATCCTCTCTCATCACTGATGTTCCTATCTCTCTCTCCCTCTCCCTTCCTCCCTGAAATCAATTAAAATATATTTTAAAAACAAATAAAATTAAAAGTCTAAAGATTTTCTGGTTCCTACAGTCTGACCAAGCTATATTTTCTGTGCCAACATGCCCAGTCATCCATTCAATTCTTTTTTGTCTCTCTATATATTTACTTATCTGGAGACAGGGCCACATTCATTCCTCACTTACGCAGTACACAGTGAGGGGGTGGTGTTCAATAAAACCACGTTGACTGCCTGGTTCAGAACCATGAGAACGGAATGTTGAGCAACCATTCTTTTACTTGGAACAATGGATTTGTTCACTTGAGTGTAATTAAAGCGTGAAGCCTTCCCCTGGGATTGCATTACCTCTGCTCAACTGACTACCCAGTCACTGAATGCAGTTTCAGAGGCAGAGAGCCTGGAGCAGCACTATCCAGTGGAACTCTCTGTGGTGACGGAAACATTCTGTGTCTCCACCAAGCACAGCAGCCACTAGCACATGTGACTGTTGAGCATTTGAAATGGGGCTGTATGGCTGAGACACTGGATTTCTAAGTTTATTTAATGTTCATTAATGTGAATAGCTACATGTCGCTGGTGGCCACCATATTAGACAACACAGTTCTAGAGGAAAGTTGATTTATGAGGATAGAGTGAGGGCTCAGTAACTTAACACTGTGGTTTCTTAACAGATCCTTAACACTTAGGAGCACTACCAACAACAAGGCCTGAGCCAAGTTGGAAAGAGACTAGTTTGCCATGATGTTCTTTCTCTCTCTCTCATCCCAGGTTCCCCTGAGGTAGGACCCAGGTCACCATCAGGAACCAGAGAATGAGAGGAAGTCAAGGGCCTTTTTAACCTCTTAGCCATCTTTTTACAGGAGGAGGAAACTGGAGTTCAAAGATGAAGGCACCAGCCCCAGGTCACATAATGACATAACTACAGAAGCCTCCTGATACACAATCCACTCTCTTTCAGCTAAACTTGGCTGACATTTCTCAGCTCTCATCCCTAATAAACTATGAGCAGAAAAGGTTTCCAGGGTTTCAGGGACAATGAAAACGTATAAAAGATGCCTAGAGTAGGATGTAAGTACTACTATTCCTTAACCTATTTCAACCCCATAACTCTCCCCACTTCCCAGCTACCAGGCTATAATAGAGAACTTGGAATTTTAGAAATTTCTTCAAAACTCAGAGGATTAAATCTATAACAGGTAAAATTTGGGGCATATGAAGAAAATGAGGCCACTTGCCCTACACCTAGCCCCTCAACCTATTTCACATGGTGGCTGCCACTACATCCAACCCAAAGCTAGCCAGGAGCATCACTACACTTACTAAGGAAACAAAAGGCAGCGAGTCACTCATTGTTTTGAGACCCTCGAATGCTTATAGTACGTCTTATTCATTATATCAGAGTGGCCTGTAATCCCTTTGAAAAGAAATATTTTACTGAGTGTGATACAAACACTTTGCTAAGGGTTTTATAGAAAATATTATGGCATTTTATCTCTAAAACACCCTCACTAGATAGCAATTATTCTTCCCAATGTATCGATCATAGATTATGAGGTTAAGTATCTTGCTCAAGAACATAAGGGAGAAAGTAGAGAGTTGGGCTCCAAAGCCCAAGCACTTTCCTCCACCTCCTACCCCCTTTCTCACTACATCAACTACACCCATTGAGGCTCCTTATTCTTTCCAACAGATGGGCTCTGGGTGGCTCTCTATGCAATACTCATCTTGGCCTTTTTGTTTTCTTCCCTAAATTACAGTTTCATCATGAACAAATAACACCAAAAAAAATCCATTACCATTACTGAGAAAAAGAATTGAGACATCTTTGCTAAATCAAAATAACAGCAAAATAAATGCTAAGATCTGCAGGGACAAAATAATCTGAAAGCACCCGTCATCCAAATTTATCCTGTTTCTGATACCTATCAGCACTGGGTTAGACATATGAGTCTACATATCTTCTTTCTAAAATTGCCATGTCTAAATATTTAAAGTACAGGAAAATTAACTTCTAAACTAAATGGAAAAGGAAGAGGGACTGGAGACAATGAATGTGTCATCCCAACCTCCCTCCATTCTTTTCACTACCTAAAGTAAAAACTCAATGTGCTATTTATATCAGTCATAACTCTCTTCTGTTCAAGATGCCAAATCTACAGTGATTAATGGGTAGAGTCTAGGATTTCTAATACTGTCTACCCTGATGATAAATTGATATAGAGTCCTCAGCAAATTCCATTTGAACTCATGATTTTCCTGTAAATGTGCCCCAGGACAACTGCCACATTCCTAAATTCTAGGCAAAATTTATGCTCATACTTTAATATTTGATTATTGTGTAGGAGCCTAATGTAAAACTCCCAAAATGGCGATAAAATGATTACAGTTCTTCACTTCATTCCTGGTTGCTTAGTACTCTCAGCTTTACATTAGCAGCTTTTTGATAAAGATTAATTTCTACTTTTTTCTAATAGCTGTGTTATAAAAATACTAAGATTTGTTGGAGAAATAGGACTATGTGGCACAATTAGCTAATATCCATTCCTTCTATTTCTTGTAAATTATGTTGAAATAAATGACAGTAAACATGAGTTTGGGGATTTTAATCTGCTTTCTAGAGACTGGTTC
This sequence comes from Eptesicus fuscus, assembly GCF_027574615.1. Lineage (NCBI taxonomy): Eukaryota > Metazoa > Chordata > Mammalia > Chiroptera > Vespertilionidae > Eptesicus > Eptesicus fuscus. The sequence continues at coordinate 82,344,677 of NC_072476.1, read as the reverse complement.
AAAAAGGATAAACTTAGTATAATCAACCCTTCTCACTCTGAAAACCAAGAGCAATGGCAGTGGGCATTGTAAATAAGTTGGGGATGAGGAGTGCAAAAAGTAGGGTGGGGGGCAGGGTGGGGAGGGAGAGAAGTGATAAAAAGAGAGGAGGCCAAGCCCTGTGGGCTGGAGGTGGGAAAAGGGAGTCTGTGTTTGGAAAACTTCAGATGAGCAGCTGTTTGGTGATAAGGGGATCCTATAATACATAAGAGTACCTCCACCTGTTTTATTATGGCCACCAAGGATTTCAAGCAATTGTTTATTGTCCAACTCTCAGCTCCTGAGCACATTTGAGTTGAGGTAGGAAACTTTTCTCCCAGAGGATAATCAAAGAGCACTAACTTACTAGTAGCCCCCCAAAAGCCATGAAAGAGCAGAGCGCATGCACAGTACACATCCTGGATCAAGAGCAGATTCACAGGTCATCGCTCGTTCCCAAGTATAAGACCCGGAGCCTCTCCTCCAAGTTTCTTCTTTTATTCTTGAAGCTTAAACCACGACCCCAAAACTCTTAGACACCCTTCTTATCAATAAGGGTGGGCTCTGTCCCCTCCCCTGGAATCTGGGTGGGCTGTGTGACTGCTGCCACCCAGGCAGGACAGTGGAAGCGAGGCTGTGTGACTTCCAAGGTTGGGAGCTTCCATCTCTTTTGCCGGAATACGTCTGCGTGGGGCCCTGAGAAACACGTACAGTGTCTGATGACATGGTGGCCACACAAGGAAGCTGAGCCACATGGAGCCATTCTAGTCACCAGACGTGTGAGTGGAAGAGTCTTCCAACCCCAGCATCCAGTCTTCCCTGGCCTTCAGGTCTTCACAGCTGGTCCAGAACCAACCCATCTCTCTGTCCCCACACTTATTTCTTGACCTTAGCCTCCAGCATGTGCATAACAAGATGGCTGTTCCCAGCTGCTACATTTTGAGGTACTCTGTTACACAGCGGTAGTCTCTGAAACAATCCTTTCGCTCCATTCCCACCTCTGATCTTTCTCTGTGGAAGCTCCAATCTTCAAATGAATAGTTTCCACTTGTTTGTAGCCCAAAACTCTTTAATCAAATGAAACTTTCTGCAATTTGACAATCACCCTTCTTCCAGAAAATAAATAGTGGTTTTCCTTTTATCAACCAAATAATTTCTAGAATTCTGCCTTCTCTTGAAAGTGTTCCCAGTTTAATCATAAGGAAGCTGATGGCCTGTAATTAATTGCCTGTCACCCACCCCTACCCTCCCCCTCCCACCACCAATAAGCACTACCATGTATAAGTTGATCAAGTAGACAGCATAAAAGATGTGAGAGAAATGTGAGTCATGATGCCTCCCTTAAAAGGAATTCTAATCTTTTTTGGAAGGCAGGGCTAGCTCCCACACCAGCATTAGAGAACAAAATAATAAAGAAAGGGAGATCCATTCTTTCCACCACATTATACATAATAAACATATAGGAAAGCTATTTCTGTGTTTACAAGGTATTTCTGCTCTATGCACATCCAAGTCACCAGTATAAATAATTATTATTTCTTATATCTGAAATAAAAATATTCAATCGCCTATTCATATATTCAATAACTATGTAGTAAGTTCTTTATATGTACCAGGCCCTATTCTAAGTTCCAGGGAATAACCTTTCAAGCTTACATCTAGTGGGGGATACACACAGCAAATGCGTAAACATTTACCAAGTGCGATTTCTGCAGGAAAGGGGTACAAGGAAGATAATGCAGTATGAACAATAAGTAGGAGTGGGATGGCTACTTTGGTTAGGGTGGTCAGGGAAGACCCCAGAAAATAAGGGAGGTGGTAGTATTTGAAGTAGATCCTAAAGATAAGAAGCCAGCTGGGAGAAGATATAGGGAACAGGTTTCAGGTCATGAAACAGCCATTATAAAAGCGCCAGGCAGCAAATATCACTTCATGTTGCAGGAACAGAAATATGTGGCCAGAGAATTGAAAGAGAAAGGAGGAGGGTATAGAGCTGTGAGGAGAGCTAGTATATGTCATGATGCCAAGCATGTAACTGCTCTGAAAATCGTAAAATGCCTTTGTCTGGTCTCTTCATGCCTCTGAACCATAAGCTATCTAAGGGTAAAAGCAATCTAAATATCAACTATATCCTGTGCTAATAGTTACTTAATTATCATCATTATCATCATCATCATAGTGAAGTTGATAATGATTACATGCTTATTTTGGATTAATAGTTTGGAAAACATTGCTGTGCTCGTTACTTGATTTTCAAGTAAAAACCATTCTTAGGACAGAAAGGAAAAGAAGCTGATAGTATCTGGCATTCAAAATAGGCCTTATGCAAGTCTTTCTAATATACTGTCTTGAGAAAGAATTTTTAAATGCCTATATAACATTTTACAGATGTGAAGATGTGGACAGAAGAGTGTGGGCGAGCCACAGTCTCATCCTCATCCCAGGGATTGAGAGAAGGAAAAGAGGGGAAAGAGCAAAGCGGTCAGAAGTATATCTTAGGAGAATTGTGTAGAAATGGGGGAGCCCGAGGAATGAAGGATTCTGATCCTGATCCTATTTAGGGGTCCAGAAAGAGTTGACCGCTCAGGTTGCCCCATTTGGAGGCAGTTGGTCAGAGAGAGACTTTGGAATATAGCTTTTCTGAGTTCCTCTTGGTACCCAATGGGAACCACTGGGGCTCAGGGATTTCGGCATTCCCTAAGGGACTGAGAAAAAGAAAGTAGCTATGCGGACAGCCATTATGCCAGCCTGGTGAGAAATGCGATGGTGCCCTAGCAATGGCTGGATGTTGAAGATCCATCCAGGGACACCCAGCCTCTGTTCCTAAAATGGGACAGGGATTCAGAGAGCCCATAATACACCAGTGAGAAGGAGATGATGTTCAGAGAGCCAGGAAGACTGCCAGAGCCTAGCCAATCCCAAAAGTCTCCAATTTTGTTATCCAGCTCAGATCTCAGCCAAGAATGCCAGCAGCCACAAAGCAAGTGGGAGGACAGATGAAGCAGTGGACACCATGCCCAAGCCCAGTCCCTCCCACACACACTCAGACCTCGTGGGTAGAGGAACCTGCAAAAGCCTGGAACTCTGAGAGATCTGAAAGTCTGAGCACTTTTCCCTAGAGACAGAGCGTTATCTAAAATCAATACATTGGGCCCTAGCTGGTTTGGCTCAGTGGATAGAGCGTTGGCCTGGGAACCGAAGGGTCCCGGGTTCGATTCCGGTCAGGGGCACATGCCCAGGTTGTGGGCTTGGTCCCCAGTGGGGGCATGCAGAAGGCAGCTGATCAATGATTCTCTCTCATCATTGATGTTTCTATCTCTCTCTCTCCCCCTTTCTCTCTGAAATCAATAAAAATATTTTTTAAATCAGTACATTGGACTAAGACTTAAAGCAACTTGAACATTTAATTAATTTTCCTTCTAAACAGCAAGAGTTTGCTCAGAAGGGCGATCACATTAGTTAAAAATCAACATTAAGAAAAATATCAACATTAAGGATCCCTATGTTCTCTACCTATACAGATGTAGGGAGGATGGTGAAATTTATGACTCACAAGTGCTTTATGAATATCATCTCATTTAATCCTCAAGACAAGCATAAGGAATAGCCGTTATGTCTCTGTTCCCCATTTTACAAAGAGGAAAGTGAGTGTCAGGTTTTAACAACCTTCCAAACCTCACACAGCTCCCAAGACTCAGAGCCACCAAAGGTTTGAGTGCTTGACCACTGCAGGTATTTCCTCCCTGTCCAGGCTTCCTAGTAATATGATGACAATAACCATCACGAGTTTGTGTTTATTTATGTCACAGGGCACTTGCCATGGGAAAGGCACTGTTCTTACTGCTTTGCATGTAAGAACTCATGAAATCTTCTCACCAATCATGTAAGGTAAGTACTATCATCATTCCTATTTTATATGTGAGAACACTGAGCTCAGAAAGCAAAACAATTTGCCTCAGGTCAATTTTGGAGCTAATATATAGAGAAGCTGATATTTGTACCCAGGCTACAGATAATGAGAAATGAGCTGATAACTACTACACTGGATGAAGAGGGGGGTCAGGCAACCTTAGAAATTCTAACTTTTTCAAATCACAATAGCTTTAGGTTGTAATAAAATCTTTAATGATGTAATATTCATGGCTAATAAAAAATATAATTTCCAGAAGTGTTTTCTTTTTCATTTACTGTGAAAAATCTACCTGAAAATAGTTACAAAATAGGTTATGATGTTTAAAAGAAAAATGTAATAAAAGAGTAACTTAAGTAGAAAGAGAAGTTATTTAAGGACTATCCAGGACTTTCATATATATTTTTACTAGAGCTGTGTGAGATAACAAAAGAGGAAATGTCACATATTAGTGAATATTAGCTAATTCCATTATCATTAGCATCATCATTGTTGTAGTTATCATATAACAACTCTATCTATAGGTTTACCTCAGTTTCTTCATCCATAAAAGCATTTGATAAACCTACCTCAGGATTTGCTGTAAGGGCTATATGAAATGTTATAGGCTTTGGCAAACAGATAAGTAGATACAAACAAGAAGCTGTTATCATAGAGTGGGTTATATATTTTTAAATAATCTGAATCATTCATAGGAATTTAACATAAAAACTTTTTTTTTTTACCAAGCCATCACATCATCCTATACCCAGGTTGTGGGTTTGATCCCCAGTTAGGGGAATTTGCCAAACAATTCCCTTTTATATAAGAATCACTTTGCCAAGCCATCACAATATGGCAAAGTGATTCTTATATAAAAGGGAATTGTTTTCCTATCAAGGCATTCATATCCATACCAAAAGCAAGAAATTTCATATTTTAATATTATTTCTGAACATTTAAGACCAATCCAAACAATTTAGTTCTGAAAGAGGAAAATGATAGTGTTAACGATCAGCTCTAAATCACAGAACTAAAAATCAGGTCTAAATGAAAGAAAATGTGAGTGAAATTAACCTTAACATTAGAAATATATTTTTCTTCCCCTTTCAATAGTTCTAAGAAATTACCTGGACATTTTTCACCTTTCTAACATAAAAATCTCAACATAGACACAGAGTTTAATTCATACCATTCACCCAACTTCCCAAGGAGGAACTTACCAACTATATGTAACAATGACCATGTTTATTGCCTGCCTACAGTTCCCCAAAACAAATTATGTTAAAAGGGATTAATATTGCTCAGGGGCATGGCTCAGTGGTTGAGCATCAACCTATGAACCAGGAGGTCACAGTTCAATTTCTGGTCAGGAACTTCAATTGGGTACAAATATCAAACATACCTATACCCGGTTGCTGGCTCAATCCTCAGTGTGGGGCAGGCAGGAGGCAGCCGATCAAAGATTCTCTCTCATCACTGACGTTTCCATCTTTCTCTCCCTTCCTCTTCCTCTCTGACTTCATGAAACAGTAAAATTCTTAGAGTAACTATTTCTTTTGGGCTAAGTATTTTTATCCCAGGGAAAGAACTTGGGATAAAGCTGGCTGGCTTTTGTTTTTCTTTTGTTTTCCTTGAAGTTTTCTCCATTCACCCTGCACAACTGGTGAGACACTAACACTACAATGAGTTAGGTCTTCAAAATAACAAGAGGAAGATGATCTCTCGATCATTCCCACCTTGCAAGTATAGAAACAAGACAAAAAGAAGTTACAGGAAAAGACCGCCATCTAAGACTCTGACCCTAATCAATTATTTTGCTCCCATTAACCCACACTGCATCTCTTTTATAAGTAGACATGTTTGCACACCCACTGAAAGAGCAATCCAGAAGAGACAGAAAATCAGTCAATACTTTTCTGGAAAGCCTTACTCCATCGGGATAAGTTTGAGTGTCCTTAAATATTTGAATGTAGTGCCTGTATTTCAACTCATCTGTTCTTTTTTCTTTATTTCAAGACCACTGTCCAGGGACAATGAGTGGTTTTTATTATTTCCAGGAAAATAGAAAATTTTCCCAAACTATCCAGGATACTTTCATACCCAGTTCAAACCCTGCATGTTTTGCATATTGGCCTAGTTATTTACAGCAAAGGATTTTGTCACCTGGAATTCTGTTACTGACCCTAGCAAAGCACAATAGTCATTATATCTCCAATGATAACTGTGAGGTGTTCCAATATTTTAAGGCACACAATGAATCATTTTAAAAAAAGTTTTTATGTTAAATTCCTATGAATGATTCAGGTTATTTAAAAATATATAACCCACTCTATGATAACAGCTTGTTGTTTGTGTCTACTTATCTGTTTGCCAAACCATATAACATTTCATATAGCCCTTACAGCAAATCCTGAGGTAGGTTTATCAAATGCTTTTATGGATGAAGAAACTGAGGTAAACCTATAGATAGAGTTGTTGTTTAAGCCTTTGTGGCTATTAAATCATGATACCAAAATTTAAACCCACTTCACTGTGATTCCGAAACCATGCTTTTATTTATGCTTTATGTGTTTTATTGATTTGAGAGAGAGAGAAAAGGAGAGGGAGAGGGAGAGAGAGAGGAAAAAGGAGAGAGAGAGATAGAGATAGAGATAGAGATAGAGATAGAGATAGAGATAGAGATAGAGATAGAGACAGAGATAGAGATAGTGATAGAGATAGAGATAGAGATAAACATTGATAGGTCCATGTGCCCTGACTGGGAATCCAACCCATGACCTATGGTGTGAGCCACACTGGCCAGAGCCCAAAACCATGCTTTTAACTATGATATTATACAGCTTCAGGTATGAAATGCATGTATAATTTATCTAACCAATTGATTTAATAAAGGCAATCACCTCTTTCCCTTGTGGCTGAGCGCACAATCACCTCATTTTCATGCTGTCACCAGCTTTATTTACTCCTGGACATACCTCCTGACTGTATTCCTAATGACTGGTATAGCCTTATTTTATTACATCGCTGATTCAAAAATCCTCAGGACTTTTAGACCACAATATACTATATTATGTGATTGGACCCACAGGCAGAATAAGTTCAAACATCAGATCTATTTTCATTTAAATCCATTTTTCTTCCAACTTTGAGGGGAAAGCATCATTGCATTCATATTGCTCTGTGTTTTATATTGGCCCAAAGGTACTGCTATATAATGGTATCAGAGCCTTTCATTTTCTGAAGATGAGAGTAATTACACAAGCAAGAAAAGGCAAACAAGGAAAGACTTGAGAGGCAGGAAGACTACACAGAATCAGGCACGCAGTGGTACACATCTGGTAAAAAGGACACAACACACATTGTATATTTTGCATAAAGTCTAATCAGTTCTCCTATCACCCTAAAACCAGACTCCAAAGGGGCCAACAGGAATAGCTTATTCTTGTAAAACTCAGGAAGCCAAGGATATGAGAGAACTTAGGGATGGATTAATTTTTTTATAATTTAAAAAACAACTGAGGAACTTCAATTGGGTACAAATATCAAAAGGCTTTATGTTGGATTGTTTCATCCCTGCATTAGGTCCCAATGTAACAAATGACCCTCATGCAACTACCCTTCGGAAGGCTGAAACACAACCAGCCAATGATCAGCATCTCCTAACTCACAGACAAATTCTAGATTTTTCTAGCTGTTTTATTGGAGTCAAGGTTTACTTTGTCATTCTTGTTTTACACAGTTCTAGAGAATAACTGAGCCACAACCTTTGTTTTATAATTTACTTCACTAATTTCATGTACTTTTGTTTTTTCTACCAAGTTTCTTAATAATGACAATATCTCCCCTTTGGAACTGAAGGAGAAGGGGTCGTGTTCACAGCACATTCCTCGCTGACAGCCCCTGTCTATCACGCGCACTAAAACCTGCTTTCATCTCCTTATAGAGACATTCCAAGCCGAGGCTTCAGCATACTGAGCAGCCCCTGGCTCTCTTCTCCACAGCAATTGTGTGTCATTTATGGCATATTGTTTATCAGTTGCTTTTATAATCCTTATGTAGTTCTTGTCTGTTAATCTGTCTCCCTGGATAAGGATAGAAATAACAGTCATAAAAACAAAATTTGATTTCATTGAGTTTCTTTATGGATCTGAACTTCCACACATTTGAAATAGATGTTGCCCATCCAGAGAAAAGGCCTCTTAAAAAAGAAAATGTATTCACAAAGACATAGCCTGGGTTGGAATAACCTGGTACATATTTAAGTTAAAGGTCAGTGAAGGAATTGCTTTGAGAGAGAGAGAGAGAGAGAGAGAGAGAGAGAGAGAGAGAGAGAAGTTCTCTAAGAACCCATTTCTGTTATTACAAACAAACCTGTAAAGCAGTCACTGGTCATTCAAAGCTCCAGGCAGCCAGTGTCAACCAATCCTAACCATTTTAAAGCTCTGCTTTTATGTATTGTAAATACTGACAATCAGGAATAACCAAGCGGTGGTTCTTATGAGGAGCTACTTATAATCTAACTAGAGGCCTGGTGCAGCCTGGCCTGCGCCCTCTCGCAATCCAGGACCCCTGGGGGGATCTCACGCTGGGGGGATCAGGCCCAAACAGGCAGTCCGACATCCCCCAAGGGATGTAGTAGTGTGTGAAGTGGAAGGCAGCCAGAGAGGAGCCCGAGCCCGAGCCTCAGCTGGGCGCCACTCCTGCTTAATCCGCCCTGCTGCACCGCCCGCCGCAGGGGGAGTGTCCAAGGGAGAGGCTCACACAGCAGCAGCTGTGCTCACCAGCCCTGAGCTCGGCATCTGGCGCCTATCAGTCAGCTGTGCGGCACTCCAGCTGTGAGAGCACACAGACCACCAGGGGGCAGCTCCTGCATTGAGAGTCTGCCCCCTGGTGACCAGTGTGCATCATAGCAACCGGTTGACTGGTCATTTGGTTGTTCGGTCGCTTAGGGTTTTATATATATAGATTTTTTTTCCCAATTTATATATAGATTACCGGTACATTAAATCCAAGTCAGGAGTCAGTCCAGTGACAGCCTGCACTCACCCGCCTGGAATCATAGTATTCCCACACCTCAATGGACTCACCCAAAACCAAGGTGCCTGAGTGCCTCTGGCTCACATGTTTTAAAATCCCTCCTTGGTTAAGATGCAAGAAGAAGGAAAAGGAAGTTTGGATCTTAGGATAGTCATTTGGTCTCAGGCAGACCCACATCCAGCCAGCTGGCAGCTAATCTCTATGCTCCACTCACTAATCACTACGTGTCTCCATCTACAAATGGTCAATATGGGTATTACTTAATCAAACACTTGGTTTACCTGAAGTAGAAGGTGTGCAGATCCTTTCTACTGCTGAAACGTGAGGTGGCTATGGAAATAGCCACAGTGGCGTCCTGCAGCTGGATTTTAAAAACTGGTTGACAACCATTGAAAAGACCACAAAAAAGCAAATGTGCTCAACCTCTCTGAGTTCTGGGGAGAATTCTCCCCACAGATTTACCTCAATTAATGTGTTAAGTGAGTATAATTATTTCACGGATGAGAGACCAGAGACTTAGTGTACCTCACCCAACACTGTCCAACCCACACCAGTCTGCCTCAACTTCAAATCCTATTCTCTGAACCATTGCACTCCTTGAGGGCAAACACCAGACTTCTTAATTTTTTTATCTTGTTTTTAGTTCCCCCAACACAGCTCTAGGCCTAGACCCTAGTAGATACCAGTGGTGTGAGTTAATGCATTCTCCAAAGTAACACTCTTCTTTCACAGTGGAAAGAAAAATAAGCTATATTTGCAAGATCTTTTTAAGTCATTTAGTTACAGTCTTGCATAATAACCTTGTACAATAGTTGGTAAGGATATTTGATAGGAAGATACAGAGTCAAAAAACAGTGGGCAACATGAGGAGAGGGGACAAGCTTTGAAATATAAAAGAGAAAAAACATTTTTTATTTACTTTATATATTTATTTATTTTGTTAATCCTCACCCGAGGATATTTTTCCACTGATTTTTAGAGAGTGGAAAGGAGGGGGAGAGACAAAGAAAGCGAAACATCAATGTGAGAGAGACACATCGATTGGTTGCCTCCACACGTGAGGATTGGTTGAGCCTGCAACCAAGGTATGTGCCTTGACCAGAATTGAACACAGGACCCTTCAGTCCACAGGCCAATGCTCTATCCACTGAGCCAAACCAGGTGGGGCAAAGAAAAACATTTTAGAAAGCAGTTACCAAGAAAAAAAATATTTTTAATGGGTTCTTTTCAGTGGTCATTCCTTGCATAAATTACATTACAACTTAGTGATGAGATTACACAGCACTGAAATACTAATAGATATAGGGAAAGACAAACAAATGAGAAATTTCCTTGTTTATGTTACTTAAATGGATATGATTTAAGGTGAATACAAGAGGGGGAAATGTCCTACTATCAGCATTTAATTGTAGAAAATAAAAATAAATGTGAATATTAAAGATCGGTACTTTCATATTTTATAGCAATGAATTCATAATTTGCTTTTCAGCACACTGCAAAGAGATAAGAACCTGAAAATTCAGAGACTTCTAATTACCTAGACACATGTTTACTAGTATATTCCAGGAAGTAGAGAAACTCTAACATAATCACTGTTTCCATATAAAGAGATTGACTGAGAATGTTCAGTGAATAGTTAAACCTTATGCCAGACACCCTTAGCTTTTCAAATTCAGAAAAACAAGTGTGGTAAAGAGGAGAAAACAAGCTAGAAATCTTAAAGGACATGATTCCATAAAGAATTATAATGTTAGACTGTGTGTTTGAAAGACACAATCAAGTTCAGAATGAGAAGCAGGCGATCATATGCTCTACCATATTTTTAAAGCACACAAAAAGGAGAATTTGTAAAAGTGACTGACCAAAACAGAAATAAAATTACACTTTCAAAATGGAAATCATTAGCTAGTATGTGATCTGGAATATTAGAAAATGAGCCCCAGCAGCAGCAACAATGATAATAATAACTACAATACCACCTCTAATTTGTATAAATCATTGCTGCTCATCTCATGTTATAACAAGAAACTTATAAGTTAATCAGGGAAAGTTTATTAGCTGATTTACTCAGAATAAAATATAAGAATAAAAAGCATAAGCCAGTTTTGTAGCTGTACCGTAGAAAAAAATGAGTACTTGGAGGCACAACAAAAACGTCAGCATCCCTTAGATACAGAGTTTGTGGGACTATAGCAACTGTGGAGGGAAATTTGGTAATACTTAACTAAATAACAAATGCACAGTCCTTTTGAGGTAGCAATTGTACTTTTATGCATTTATCCTATAGATGTAGAGAAATGTATCAAATGGTGTGTTCAAGATAGTACATGGAACATTGTTTATAATAACCCAAAAAACTATAAAGAAGACAAAAATAAATGGAAAGATATTCTGTGTTCATGGACTGGAAGAATCAACAATAGTTAAAATGGCCATATTATTCAAAGGAAAGTAAAAGCAAAAATAAATTAGTGGGACTCTATCAAACTAAAACGCTTCTGCACAGCAAAAGAAACCATCAACAAAACACAAAGGCAACCAACTGAATGGGAGAAGATATTTTCAAACAACACCTCTGATAAGGGGCTAATATCCAAAATATATATTTTTAAAACTCAGGTGTGAAGTGGTATCTCATTGTAGTTTTGATTTTGCATTTCCCTAATAGCTAGTGAAGTTGAGCATCTTTTCATATATCTACTAGAGACTTGATGCATGAAATTCATGCACGGGTGTGTGTGTGTGTGTGTGTGTGTGTGTGTGTGTGTGTGTGTGTGTGTGTCCCACAGCCCAGCCTGCACCCTTTCCAATCTGGGACATCCCTCTCACAATTCAGGACTGCTGGCTCCCAACTGCTCGCCTGCCTGCCTGCCTGATTTCCCCTAACTGTTTCTGCCTGCCAGCCTGATCACCCCCTAACCACTCCCCTGCCAGCCTGATCGATGCCTAACTGCTCCCCTGCTGGCCCGATTGCTCCTAACTGCCCTCACCTGCCAGCCTGGTCATCCCTAACTGCCCTTCCCTGCCGGCCTGGTTGCCCCTAACTGTCCTCCTCTGCAGGCTTGGTCACCCACAACTGCCCTCCCCTGCTGGCCATCTTGTGGCAGCCATCTTGTGTCCACATGGGGGCAGCCATCTTTGACTACATGGGGGTGGCCATCTCATGTGTTGGAATGATGGTTAATTTGCATATTATCTCTTTATTATATAGGCTTATTATATAGGATTGGCTATTTGTATGTTTACTTGGGGGAAGTGTCTGTTCAGGTCCTCTGCCCATTTTTAAATTGAAGTATTTATTTGTTTGTTTGTTGAGTTGTATGAGTTTTAAAAATACACACACACACACACACACACACACACACACACACACACACCCGTGCATGAATTTCATGCATCAAGTCTCTAGTAGATATATGAAAAGATGCTCAACTTCACTAGCTATTAGGGAAATGCAAAATCAAAACTACAATGAGATACCACTTCACACCTGTTAGGATGCTATTAGCAACAAGAAAAGTAGTAATAACCAATGTTCAAGAGGTTGCGGAGAAAAAAGAACCCTCATTCACTGCTAGTGGGAATGTAAATTGGTACAGCCACTATAGAAAACAGTATAGAGGCTCCTCAAAAAATTAAGAATAGAGTTACCATATTCTTGATATCTACCTGAAAATTTTGAAAACATTTATTCATAAAGATATATGGATCTCTATGTTAATTGCTGCATTATTCACGGTGGCCAAGACATGGAAACAATGAAAGTGTCCTTTGACATGCCCCAAGGGGTCCTGATTTGCGAGAGAGCACAGGCCAGGCCAGGGGACCCCAATGGTACACGAATCCGTGCACCGGGCCTCTAGTTAAATATAATCTTATGTATATATAGTCTTTCACTATTATTTTTCCTTGGAGAGATATAATATCTCTGAAAATGTACAAAAAGAAACTAGTCATGTCTTTCAACTCTGAGGAAAGAAACTCACTTAAGTTAAAAGGGAAATTTTTCAGTCTGAAGCCTTTTGTAGCTTTTGAATTTTATCCATGTGAATGTATTATTCTCTGATAGACAATAACATAATTAAAATTACAAAAAATGTTTTAAAGATAGGCAGTACACAGTCTAAGTTACAAACAATTGTAAATCAAACTGACACCCTGTGTATTTCTGCTTCCAGCTATTACAGAATAACTGATAACAGATTAGCTCTCTAACAGAAAACACTTCTAAAATTGGATAAAATGCATGAGAAAACTGTTGGCAGTCCAGGACTGCAATCCCTGAGAAAAGGCAACTCACAAGGTAAACCCCGTGATTGTCCACCTATCTGATTAAGGATCTTTTCCTGAATATGATTCCAAGAGCTGGAATCAAGCAGAGCATGGCAGTCATGTTGAGCTGAGGGGATAGAGATCAGGTTTCAGGGCAAGGGAAGTGGCTTGTATCTATAAGGCAGGGCCCTAACGAGGGAAGAATTATGTGGAGAGAAATTCCCAAAAGTCTAAGTGGGAGTTCTCCATAAGTCTGTGACTGTGATCTGGGCCATACCTTTGTACAACAAGATCAACTGAGGCTACCAGATGGCAAATGTTATGGGGTTGAAAAAATCAGCAATATTTCAATCTTACTCTCCTTTTTATCCAAAATTTCTCTGATTTTTTTGCCCAAGTACCCAGTGCTACTATAAGAGCAATGATAAAATATAGACTAAGTAGAGTAGTTTGAAAAAAAGGAAAAGTTGATCAGCTCTGCAGTAAGAGATCAAGCAAGATTTTGCAAAGGAGAAGACCTCTGATCATTTCTTGAGGGACAATGAGGTATGTGCTGGAGATCAAGTAGTGCTGGAGAAAGACAGTGCTGGACATCACTGAAGTTCAGGCCTTAAGAGAATAGGCACTATCACTAACAAATACCTCATCTCTGGCAACCACCTCAGACACAGGAAGTTAGTGCATTCTACAAGTAAAGGCCTGTCCTAAAGTAAGTCCGAGGACCCTAACAAAGTTTAAAATAAAGCCTATTCTCAAGGAAACCAGCCTCTCTTGGACATTAAATGCTGCCAAGTTGAAAAGAAAGTACCTTGGACTTCCCAGAGATTTGCACTAATAAAGCATAAAACCATGTTAAAAGTAATCAACCAATAATTCAACAGAATGCTAAAATAAGAATCAACATTCGTCAGGAGAAGATAACAGAATCCAGAGATTTTACAACATAATATTCAAAATTTCCAGTAGTTAATAAAATATCACTAGACAAACAAATAGGCAAATGTGATATATAGGCAAGCAACAAACTGTGTCTAGATGGTATATGTCTTAACGTAATGAAGGCCACATATGACAAGCCCACAACTAACATTATATTCAACAATAAAACACTGAAAGCTTTTTTTCTCTAAGATCAGGCACAAGACAAGGATGTCCACTCTTGCCAGTTTTATTCAAAATAATACTAAAAGTCCTAACCAGAACAATTAGGCAAAAAAAAAAAAAAAAAGTCATCCAAATCAGAAAGGAAAATGTAAAATTGTCTCTACTTGCAGAAACAGTATATTATAAACAGGAAACCCTGAAGATTCTACCACAAAACTTGTAGACCTAATAAGCAATTTCAATAAAATTTCAGGATACAAAATTAATATACAAAAATCAGCTGTGTTCCTATACACTATCAAAAAGAGAAATTAACGCCTGGCCATGGTGGCCCAGTAGTTGAGCATCAACCTATGAACCAGGAGGTCACAGTTCCATTCCCGGGCAGGGCATATGCCCAGGTTAGGGGCTCAATCCCTGATCATACAGGAGGCAGCCAATCAATGATTCTCTCTCATCATTGATGTTTCTCTCTCTCTCTCTCTCTCGCTCTCTCTCTCTCTCACCCTCTCTCCTCCCTTCCTCTCTATAAAATCAATAAAAATATATTTTTTAAAAAGAATACTTAAGAATAAAGTTAACCAAGGAAGTGAAAGATCTGTACACTGAAAACTGTAAGACATTGATGAAAGAAATTGAAGAAGACACAAATAGATGGAAAGATATTCTGTGCTCAAGGATTTGAAGAATTATCATTATCAAAATGTCTATACTATCCAATGCAATACACAGATTAAATGCAATCCCTATCAAAATTCCAATGGCATTTCAATGCTAAAATTGGTATGGAACCACTAAAGAACCTGAATAGCCACAGCAATCCTGAGGAAGAAGAACAGAGCTTGGAGGCATCTCACTTCCTTATTTCAAACTATATTACAAAGCTATTGTATTCGAAACAGTATGATACGCACACATAAAAACAGACATATAGACCAGTGGAACAGAATCAAGAACCCAGAAATAAACCCATACATATGTGGTCAGTTAATTTTCAATAAAGGAGCCAAAAATAGACAATGAGAAAAGAATAGTCTCTTCAATAAATGGTGTTAGGAAAACTGGACGAGCCTGGTCGGCAGTAGCTCAGTTGGTGCTCTGCTGTCACTCACCCTCTCGCTCTCCTTTTTACCCAAAATTTCTCTGATGTTTTGCCCAAGAACCCACTGGTAGTATAAGAGCAATGATAAAATATAGACTAAGTAGAGTAGTTTGAAAAAAAAGGAGAGGGTGATCAGCTCTGCAGTAGGAGATCAGGCAAGATTTTGCAAAGGAGAAGACCTTTGATCATTTTTTTGAGGGACAAGCAGTAATTTTCCAGATGAGTGAGGTATGTGGGAGAGAGCACTTTGGCAGAAGGAATACCCTGTACAAAGGCACTGAGGCATGAATCAGCAGACTGTTTGACAAACTGCCAGCAGCAGGAATGATGTAGGAGAGTGATAAGGGAGGTAAGCAAAGTCCCCCATGGAGAGCCTGCTCCTTCTGAGCCATTCTGAGGAATTGGACTACCTCCCTACAGCCTGATGGTTACTAATGCCTTGGGGTCATGGCTCTTTAAAATCTAGTCAAAAGTATGAACCCTCTTCTTAGGAAAATGATAACTGAAAGCACATTCGCCAAAACAGTGTATATAGTGTCCACCAACACTCCGAAGTCCAGAAATTGCTTGGACTTCAGGTTTAACATCCTGTTATAGTCAACATGCCCATTTTTAGTTTTTAAAAATGGCGAGAAGTATACACAACAAGCAGAGGAGCAATCTGATCCAATCTGTGTTTTAGAACAATAGCCAATTCTGTTGCGAACAGATCAGAAACAGGTGAGGCCAATGGCAAAATGAGCAATTAAGACACCATAACAACCATCTGGTCAGGAGATGATAAAAGAAATTTCCAAAACTTTTTTTTTTAAAAAGTGATTCAAGCTCTCTGATATTAAATGTATTATAATAGTTAAATAATGTGATGCTGATTTTAAAAAAAGGTAGAGAAATCAGTTAAAAAATAGAAAATCTAGATATAAAAATCTGTGTTATGTTTCTTCAAGGTAAAACTCAAAAGGGAAAGGACATTTATTCAATAAATTGTCAGAACAAGTGAAAAACTTTTGGGAAAAAATATAAAGTTAAATTCTCACATTCCTATATAACAAAACTGATTCCAAATAGATTAAGATTTAAATGTAAAATAAGAAACCATAATAGTACTGGAAAAAAATGTAGGAAAAGTGTGTGTAATCTTGGAATGGGAATTCCTTTCTAAATACAACACCAAAAACAGAAATGTTAAAAGGAAAGCATGTAAAGACTCAACCACATGCACAAAAAATTCTCATGTAAAAATATTCCAAAGAAAAAAAGTCAAAAGGTGGTTAAGAAACTGGGAAAAATATTTACATTAGAAACTCCATGGACAAGTAGAATACTATCTGCACTATTTAAAGAATTTCAATAAAATTAATTGGAAAATAATCATCCCAAAAGAAAAATAAGCAAGGAACTAACAGGCAATTTATAAAGGAAAAATGTCAAGCCTCGCTAGTATTTGAAGAAGTGCAAATAAACCTCAGTGTGATACCATTTCCCCCATATCATATTGGCAACATTGTTTTAAAATAATACTAGTTAAGATATAGGAAAGCATCCTCTCTTATGTACTGCTGTAGGAAAATAAATTAAAGGGAAAAAACTTTCTGGAGGGCAATTAGACAAAAGAATCATCTATATATATAAAAGCCTAAGCGACCATCACAACCGAACAGGCAACCGAACAGGCTGCATGGGGTGACTAGGCCAGCAGGGGGGTTAGTGAGGGGCAACCAAATGACTGAACAGCACGCTGCATGGAGCAACCAGGCCGGCAGGGGGGTTAGTGAAGGGCGACCAAACAACCGAGCAGCAAGCTGCGTGCGGCAACCAGGCTGGTAGGTGGGGCAGTGAGGGGTGACCAGGCCAGTCGGGGGGGGGGGGTAGGGAGGGGTAGTAAGGGGCAATCAGGCAGGCAGGCAGGTGAGTTGTTAGGAGCCAGTGGTCCCAGATTGTGAGAGGGATGTCTGACTGCCGGTTTAGGCCCAATCCCCAGGATCGGGCCTAAACCAGCAGTCGGACAACCCCTGAGGGGTCCCAGATTGGAGAGGGTGCAGACTGGGCTGAGGGGACTCCACCATCATGCACAAATTTTGTGCACCGGGCCTCTAGTATATTTATAAAGATACTAGAGGCCCGATGCATGAAAATACGTGCAAGAGTAGGCCTTCCTTCCCCCAGCTGCTGGCATCGGCTTCCCTCCGGCATCTGGGACCCAGGCTGTTTCCCTCGGGCCTCCTGCAGGCACTCAGGACCTGGCTGGCTTCCCTCCAGTCCCAGCTTCATCAGAAAGGATGTCCAGAATGACATCCGGAAGATGTCCGGTCTAATTAGCATATTACCCTTTCATTATTATAGAATATACTCTTTAGTCTACCAGCTCTCTTTCTAGAAGTGTATCCTGGAAACAACTCCTATTTTTCTACAATTAAATACATAACAATTTTTATAGTAGGAAAATTAATTTAATTGGATAAGTGAATACTATCTAACTATAATAAATTACCTCCATATAGAAATTATGCTATAGAGTAATGGTAAGATATGTACACATATAATACCTCAATTTAAAAAAATGTAAAAAAAAATTATGCTATAGAATAGTTAGAGGCATGAACAGATGTTGGTAACAGCTTGTTAAATGGAACAAACAGAAACAGGTTATAAAACCACATTATCCTATACTAGCCTGGCACAACCCTGTTAGCACGCCATGGTATCATTTGTAAGTAAGAGAATACAGATTCATTGAGATATTAATGTAAAACAGTGATTTTCAACCGGTGTGCCACGGCTGCCACAAGAGGGACACTAATGTGCCACAAGAAATTTTAAAACATGCAATACCTGACTATTTAGTCAGGGGCCCTTACTTGTTTTCCCTTAGACTGTCAGATAAAAAAAATAACAACAGTCAACACAGCAGTAACCATCCGATATGAATGAATAAAAATTATATGTTTTTGCACTAGCTGGTTTGCTCAGTGGATAGAGCATAGGCCTGCAGACTGAAGGGTCCCGGGTTTCATTCTGGTCAAGGGCACATGCCCAGTTTGGGGGCTCCATCGGCTGTAGGAGGCAGCCGATCAATGATTCTCTCTCATCATTGAGGTTTCTCTCTCTCTCTCTCCCCTCTCTTTTCCTCTCTGAAATCAATAAAGGTATTTATTTCTTAATACAAAATTATATCGTTTTTGTCAGGTTGGCAAAAAATAACACATTTTTATTTTTGGTGTGCCATGGAATTTTAGTAATTGGTTTATGTATGTCATGAGATAAAAAAGGTTGAAAATTACTGATTTAAAGTACAATTGAGTTGATTCTACACATGATAGTTAACAGCAGCAGCAACAGCAGTAGAAATAACAATAGAAACAATACATGACACATAGCAAATGGCAGGCTGACTCACAGTTAACACATCAGTAACAGAATTCGGTGGGGAGCCAGGTTTCTATGCCCACTTTGACGGTGTGATGCCTCTGGTGTAGCAGGATGGACCTTGCTATGTCTACTCTTCCTCTCCATCCTATTCCCTCTCTTTGGCAAATTTTGGCCCAGAAATTAGAGGGAAGAACACAAGAAAACTACATGCATATGGACATGGAAACTGTGAAGGGACATAAAAGAGGTCTGGGGATGCTGCTGCCTCCCCTGGATGCCTCAGAAAGCCCTCAGCATGGAGTGGGACAGATTGACCTGAGCTGGAAAACACTGCCCCAGATTGGTGGGCTGCCAGCTACTGTGTGTGGTGTTGGCCTTGGTATAACTTAGCACAGGAGTGGTTACAGACCATGCTGTAGCCTCCAACTCACTAACATGTGCTGATTTCTAAGTACCCCAGTTTGTATGGAGCAGAGCAAGTGGCATGTTTTCATCCACTTCTGATAAAATGCTTTTATTTCAAAAGGTCCATACAGGGCCCCTGAAAATCAACAAATACCATACAGATCAGTTTAGCAATCAATAAAACCATAGGCACTTTAGAATAGCCTCTCTACCAACCTGTATTTCATTTTGAGATATGCCAGCACAGTCATTATGACCAGTAATATTTAAGCATAACTTGCAATGGATAAAGCCTATTTCTACTTAGTTCTCATTTGCAGACTTATCTTTGTAATTGCTAATTCCTTGGCTTCTGATTCACTCCTTCCAAAACTACAGACACAAGGTTCAACAGAAGACCGTGCTCTCTGCTGCAGCAGTTGAATATGAGGTAGAAAAAAGAAATAGCTTTTAAAATGGGGGGTGAGGATAGAGAGAGAAAGAAAACAAACGCCCACACAGTGAGTATGTGTTTAACAAGGATAGTTATCTCAAAGGTCACAGATTGGCAGAGGAAATATGCTATTTACCAATGGCAGGAAGGAGAAAATCCCAAAGACACATAAAACTCACTCTAAATATTTGCCATTCTGTTTTATTTAAGACCAGGGTACATTAGCAGGGGAGAGCTGAGTACATACTGAGGACACCAAGCTGCAGGTCCGGTTCCCTTACTCAGCAGCAAGAAGTTGCTCTCACCAGTTCCTAACTCATTTCAGCAGAAATACTGTTTTATCCTTGGGGATAACTTCAGAGGATTTCTATTTTACTGTCAATAGTTCTTTAGGGATATAATTTTTAAATTTATCTTGTTACATTTATTTATAGTATATTCTAGTTCAATTATTTTGATTAATTTAGCTCATAATTTTACTTATGACCATTTGTTTGGGATCTCATAAAATCGGCTTGAATTTATTTTGTTGACATTCACAATCATTCCAAAAAGTATAAAGTAACAAATGATACTTTGTTAAGAGAAAATGCAGTTATTAGTCATTTGTGAAAGTTTGCAGTGATCAAAAAAGGTACCTTCCCCATAAATTGAATTATATGTGACCTTCTTTATATTTGGAAATTCTAGGATTGATTATTTAAAAGCAAAATCATGTATTTACCAGAATAGCTCAGAACAAAACCATGGTGTTATGAGACCTGGCAGTATTTCTTAAAACAAAATGTTATTAGTTCATAAATTTAATGCAGGCACACCGATATCTGCCCCACACATAATATAAAACATTTTGCTTCAGAAAAACCTTCGGTCATATTTTGATCATAAACCCTACTTGATAATCACAACAGTAGGAGGTTTCGGCTGTGTGAAAGGTTTTCCGTTTCTCATATATCCAGCAGACAAAGATGTACACTTTCATTCTGAAGACGCTCATTCGGTTTCCCCCACATCTCATCAACAAATCTACGCTTCACTCCTAAAATTCCTTTTCTGACTTACCTTGTGCAAAAAATCTGGAACAGGCGAGTTGTTGCAATGGAGCCAGCATGAGAATGTGGCCAAGGAAAATGAAATCTCAATTCCTACCAATGATATAAATCTCTGATATCCGATAGCAGGAATGGAGGGGAACTAACATCCATCTAATCTCAGTGCTTTCATAGCAGATTTTTAAAAATATAAATGAAGAGCTATTTATTATTTTTCCTTTTAAATGTGTTTTCATTGATTTGAGAGAGAGAGAGAGAGAGAGAGAGAGAGAGAGAAAGGGAGAAGGAGAGAGAGAAAAACATTGATAGGCTGCCTCCTGCACACACCCTGACCAGGGATCGAACCAGCAACCTTTCGGTGCATAGGATGACATTCAGCCAACTGAGCCACACCAGCCAGGGCTTATAGCAGATATTATAATGAAAACAATTCAAGCTCCTGACTCAACAGAGGACAGTTTTGCATACTGTTTAGTTTCTTATGCCTCCAAAATGTACCTGATACTTATTTATGATCCAGATATATTAAGCCTGAAACAGAAAAGCGCCTAGAATTTTTTAAAGCCTACATGAAACTGCCTGAATAATTATTAGCAAATAACTTGGAAGAAAATATTTAATTTGTTTTCCCCACCCCACCTTCACACACTGGAGCATGAAAACATGTTTTAAAAGAGTTTAATACAGAAATCATTAATTTCATTGTTAAAATTTCCCTAAAATTCATCTTTAAAGATCACCTGGAAAAGTCTTAGGAGATTTTGTAAAATGTACAAATTCAATAAGGCAGCCCTAGCTGGTTTTGCTCATTGGATAGAGCATCAGCCTGTGGACTGGAGGGTTCCGGGTTCGATTCCAATCAAGGGCATATGCTCAGGTTGTGGGCTCGATCCCCAGTAGGGGGCATGCAGGAGGCAGCCAACCAATGATTCTCTCTCATCATTGATGTTTCTATCTCTCTCTCCCCTCTCCCTTCTTCTCTGAAATCAATAAAAATATTTTTTGTAAATTCAATAATGCAGAGTTAATAAGACAGGTTGCTCATCTTGACTGCCAATTTATGTTGTTATGAAGTAGGTAATCTAACTTCCATAATAACAACAGATAATGATAATATTTTTTCTTTCAGACTGCCTTTATAATAATGTATTTCTTCACTGAATATTTCTTCAACATGTAATTATTGTGAAGTACTCTGTATATGTTTAAATATGACAAAAGTTAAAATTAAAGAAAGGTTAAGATGTTCTGGCTTAAAAAAAAAAAAAAAATAGGCAGAGTTAAGTGCAAAGACATATGAGATGTCAAGTGAAAAGAATTTAGGGGGTGTTTTGAAGGAAACAAATCCCCCATGAATGGGACCAAAAATTAAGAAACCATTATTCTCCCTGTTCAGAACAAACTAAAGTAAACTCCTGTTTAGCTGGAATTAAACAATCACCAGTTCACACAACTTTCTATTTTATTAAGTCACCTTTTGTGAAAAAGAGACAAATCCTATATAACAAATAGGTAATATGCAAATTGACCATCACACCCTTGCACAAGATGGCCACCTTCATGTGATCACAAGATGGCCACCACATGATGGCCAGCAGGGGAGGGCAGTTGTGGGCGATCAGGCCAGCAGGGGAGGGCAGTTAGGGGCGACCACGCCATCAGGGGAGGGCAGTTGGTGGTGACCATGTCAGCAGGGGAGGGCAGTTGGGGGCAACTGGGCCTGCAGGGGAGGGAGGGCAGTTGGGGGGACCAGGCCTGCAGGGGAGGGCAGTTAGGGGTGACCAGGCCAGCAGGGAGGGCACTTAGGGGTGACTGGGCTGGCAGGGGAGGGCAGTTGGAAGCGACCGGGCCTGCAAGGGAGAGAGGGCTGTTGGGGGCGACCAGGCTAGCAGAGGAGGGCATTTGGGGGCAATTGGGCCAGCAGGGGAGCAGTTAGGCATCAATCAGTCTGGCAGGGGAGTGGTTAGGGGGTGATCAGGCTGGCAGGCAGAAGCAGTCAGGGGCAATCAGGCAGGCAGGCAGGTGAGCAGTTGGGAGCCAGCAGTCCCTGTGGGATCAGGCCTAAACAGGCAGTCAGACAACCCCCAAGGGGTCCCATATTGGAGAGGGTGCAGGCTGAGCACTCCAGTGCACGAACTTTGTGCAACAGGCCTCTAGTCTATAATAATAAAAGTGTAATATGCTAATTAGACCCGACAGCTGAATTACCTTCCAGACGTCATTCCAGACATCCTTCCAGTCGAAGCTGTGGTGGCAGGACTGAGGCAGAGGCGGTTAGGGGTGATCAGACAGGCAGGCGAGCAGTTAGGGGCAATCAGGCAGGCAGGCAGAGGTGGTTAGGGGTGATCAGACAGGTAGGCAGAGTGGTTAGGGGTGACCAGGCAGGCAGGCACAGGCAGTTAGGGGCGATCAGGAAGGCAGACAGAGTGGTTAGGGGCATGAGGCAGGTAGGCAGAGTGGTTAGGGGCAATCAGGTAGGCAGGCAGGCCAGCGGTTAGGAGCCAGCAGTCCTGGATTGCGAGATGGTGCAGGCCAGGCTGAGGGACCCCCCTATGCCCTCCCCCCAGCTCAAATTTCATGCACTGGGCCTCTAGTAATATATAAACAAGCTGGTTCAGAGACTTATTTTTTAAAAACAATGATTAGGATTTGATCAGTGGAGATTCAGTCTCATGTACATCAAAAGGATTCTAAAGTTGTGATCCATGTTCCTATGATAATGTCAGTATTAAGTGCATTTTATCATTTTCTAATTATTTGAAAAGTGTTCTGCCCCAATTTGATATAAATTCTAACCCCATGTCAATCACCATATATAATTATTTAATTAACCTATCTCCAGCGTATTTTGGACAAATTGAATTTACAACAAATGAAGAATGAGGGTTATTTAGTTTACTTTGGGGAAAGGGGACAAGAAGACTGAGTAAGCCATTTAAAAATAGAACTTTAATGTGAAGGGGAGGAAAGGGGGGAATGGGGAACATCTGTGAACAATAAAAAAAGATAACTTTAATATGCATTTTTTTGTAGAACAATTAAATGAGAACACAAGGTTAGGGACTGAAAAGCCTGTATCTATAATTTATCTTATATCAGCATAAATTTGGGAAAATCACAACCTCAATTTTACCAAATGTAAATTAGGGGAACTATTATGTTTTCTATATCTCTAACAATTCTAAATTATGATGTAAATACATGTTTATTGACCTGGTCAAATTGAACTGAATAAAGATAATTGGCCATACAGGGTGATATATATCTTTACCTGGAGGAAATAAGACTGGCCATTGATTTGACTATAAATATATAAAAGCTCTTATGTTTTTATATGAATTTATTGAAATGAGATGCTCACCTTCTAATCAACCTGAAGTTTCTGTGAGATTACCATTATTATCTCCTACCTATAAATGAAAAAGTTACAGCAGAAATCATAAAAACAAGTTGCCCAACATAGAAGATGAGTTTAAAAATGGGACTTGAAGTACTGAAGATAGTGCTTTGCATTTAGTAAGCATTTAATGCATGTTTGTGAAATAAATGAATGACCTGACACTCCACAGTCCAGTAGATCACCAAGCTCTCCAAGCACCCTGAGGTGGACATGCTTCATTCTTCTGCTACAGCCTTTGACCATCTCTTTTGCCCATCTCCCTTATTGGTCTCTTTGCTACCTTTAGGACAACCCAAGTTTGCTCCAATGAGTTTACAATATAATAATAGGAGAGACCTAAGTTCTAAACTTCATCATCCCAGCTCTCCCCAAAATTGTCAGCTTTAGAGAAATCATAATAGATGTCTTTATTTCCCCACCCACAGAAGGATTAAAGGATGAATTTGAGCAATAGTCTGTTGATATTAAGGATGTTGGATCCATCCTATTCTTCCCAATGAGAAGACTTCTACTAGTAGGAGTTTAAATGGTATGAAGAGATTTGGAAAAGCCAAAGAAGAGTTTCCTTTTATTCCTAATTCTATAGGACCCGCTGCTGGACTCTCTACAAAGCCGAAAGAGGGAACCTGGCTGACTGCACGGTCAGCTCAGTAATATTCTGCAACATGCCAGGAATAGCATATTTACTGACCAGGATAGGTGGGTGATATCTTGCTAGGCTTGTTGCAAAATTAATGCTACATAAAAGTAAATTGAAAGTATTATTATTAATTATGTAATGACAATAATAAAGAATGCTTCTTACAACTCTCAAAAGTGCAGGAAAGTATCCAATAGTTTTTCTCATTAGCCCAAAAAAAGAGTTTAAATCCGGTAGTTTCATGATAAGTTTTAATTAATAGCAAAAACACAAACATATTTCTTATTCCTCCTCTTGGAAAGTTTTAATAAAAAGTTAAATAAGAAATAATAAGAGGAAATGCCTCTGGACTTGGACGTTCTAAATTGAAGAATATTCAGCCCTTAGGATTTACATATCTGAGAAAACACTGAAAGGTTCCTTGTTCAAAGAACCAAAAGCAAAATCCAGATCCTCTTCAACTAACCTGAGTTGTCATCTCATTTTCCACTCATTTTCAATGTAATCAATCATATTGAATTACCTTTTCAATCACACTGAAAAAAATCACACACGTTCAAATTTTCATTCTTGTTCAAAGCAATATCAATGTATGCATCTTCATTTATCGAGTCCACAAACATTTCACCAACCAAATGAAAGGCCTTGAGTAAAGAAGAATACATGGACCCTGCCTTCAAAGAACTTATAATTTGCTATGGAAGATATATTTGCATACCAAATTACTATAAAATGAAGTAAAAAGTATAACTGCCATAAACAAGCTTTAAAATATGTGATATTTCTGAGACAGCAGCTACATTGAAAAAGATATAAAATTTCCCAGCATTATAAAAATCACTCTAGGAAATATTCCAGATTGTTAAACAGACCTAAGAAAATAAAGCATTACAAGTAAAGGAGGAAACAACAAAATTTAAAAACTTTTAAAGTAGCATCTTCATTTTCTTGTTCAAATACATACATTCCAATAAAACATAAAATGAGATCAAATTTCTCCAAACTTTGTCCATTCTCTTTGAGAAAGCTTGTTTCAAAGGCACAGCAACTTTAAGATTAAAATGTGAAACAAGGGAACTTCTCATCATTATATATGTGCATTGGTCAAATTAGCCTTAGGATTAAAATTGCAATTTAATTTTTCAATTGACACTGTAAACATGCACAGTCAGAAGCCTCTTACCTTTGCTGTTTAATTATCCATCTGATTGCAGCTCAGATCTGCTCTTTATAATCCAATTTTGAGAAAATGATGCATGTATTTAAAAGTATAGCTTCTTTGTTCAAGTAGAAAGTTGACTGAATTCTCCTAGACTAAAAAGAGATCGGCATGTTTGCTTGTGCGTATCAGATTACTTAATTGCAAAACTGGGAATTATTCCATAGATGTGAATGGATATCTAATTTATGTCACAAAGGAGAGATTATACTCGTAGGAGATGTTATTGGCTTACTCATTTTCCTAACTAGATTTCCATGCACATGAGAATTTTAAGTCAGGAAAGCATTGCCAACAATGTTCCACCAGAGACAACCAAAAAGAGATCATAAATGTCTAGTTAGCTGTAAATAATGATAAAATGGAGATCTTTGGGAATGTGATTACTGCTGGTTTAGCCAGAAGAGTTTTAAATTTATATTAACCCACGTAAATTACAGTGTACATTCTGATTTTAATTTATGAATTAAAATAGGTTTGTTGTACATTTTGTCTCATAATGAGAAAAATCTAGGAAAAGGATCAACTCCTTTTTTTCCAATTGTCAGGTCTACAGTGCCTCTATCTCTGCACGTTGACAAATGTACTTCTTCTGCCCTCTAACTTCAATACATTCTTCTCTGCGGTGACCTGTCTGAACTTATTGGTCTATAGTTCCTACTGGCAATTTCTAAGCTATCTTTTAGAGATCTTTTGAGGAAATAACTTATCAGAGCATCCCATATGTTCTTTTGGGTTCATGCTCCACCCTCTGCTTTGTTTTCCTCCCTGGGCACCATAGGAGTACACATAAATAAGTCTCTACCTTTTGGTGGCTTGTTTTTACTTGAATTAATTCAGAAGCTTTTTTAAAGAAAAGGATTGGACTGGGAAATAAGATATATGGAACCTGGTCTCTGTGTAGTCTTGGGTCAGTTTTAGACTTCACTGGACCTGTCTTCTCAGGCACAAAATGAGAGGACCCTGCTAGATGATCAATTTCAACAGTTCTGACAACCCTGAAACCAAATGACTCTCTAGCTCTTTGACTTGGGACCTCACACCTGGATGCCATTTGTTATATTAAAAGATGGTTGGCCCTTCTCCTAGTGGATATAAACTTAGACTAAGACAAAAAACACAGGCATGAGGAGAGAGTATAAACAAGAAAGAAGCAGGCAGAGATGAGTGCACGGCAAGAGCAGTGGAATGGAAGGACAGAGAGAGGACGAAAGAGAGAACAATGAGCTGAGAGTGGCAAAAATCTAGACATTGGGGAGTATGAGTGGGGAGCAGAGCAAAGTATTTAGAACAGAGGAGATACAACAAAGGTCTGTAGAGTTAAGTGAACTAAAGAAAAGGTCTAAATGAGAGACTGCAACTCTAATTACAGAGCATAAAAATTGAAAAAAATGTTATCTGTGTTTTTTTTCTATACTAACAAATACCTGCAGGTGTTAATTTCTCTCCAGAAAGAAAACAAAGCAAAATATTTGGATATTGAAATAACTTTAAATCACTTTAAAGGAACAAAGTTATTTTCTATTATGGATTTACTAAACACTAGATGATGACATTTTTAAAAGTCATACGTTATCATTAAAAAATAAGCACAAGAGAAATTCTAGCACAGGGCCTGGGAGACAGTAGCACAAATATAACTCAGAGGGAGAGAAGAAGGGAGGACAGAGAAAGAAAGGCTATATTTTAAAGTGATATAAATCATCTTCTGGAGCGCAAAGCCCATACATTAAAAAAGAGAGAGGACAAAAGAAGAAAATATGCCAACGTAAGTTTAAGATTCCAAACAAGCTGCAAGTACAAACTACAGTAAAAATTTAAGCAATCAGAGCTCAACAAGTTAAGAATACATGCACACACCCTTACAGTTCAGTATTCAATGAAAGAGGCAAATTTACAAGAAAATAGTAAATGTCATTGTTCATGAAATAACCATGACCACCTCCACCAGCAGTAGCAGCTCCTTAGGAATGTCTCTAGAGAACAGTCATTCCTAGTTCGTACGTCATTAATAACCATAGAGCATTCACGCCTGTTACTGTTACTCCACGTGCAGACCAGGAAGGCATGCAAGGACCTTAGTGGTCACTTAAAGCCTAGTTTCTCAAAGTAGTGCGCTTCACAGTCAAGATGAGTTGACTGTTGTAAGTGGTTTCCCACTAGAGGGTTTGAAATCCCAGCCTATTCTTAAAATTTGTGGAGCCAAAGCCCCCCACCTAATAACCCCACTCCTCTCTTTCCCAGCTTCAGTTCTATTCTATAGTGTGAGAAGCCTTGTACATACTCATGAGGACACTCCAGCCCACACATCCAAAATTCACACCGAGCCCCACACTCTGGTCCTAGGAGTGTTCACACACATGTAGTATAGTTCACCCTTGAAAAATTTGACCCTAAGAGAGACCCATAGAGGCTCTGGGAGTAATTTTTGGATTACTTAGACAGGGGATACTAAGCTGCTGAGTAGGTTAGGAGTGAGGGTGAAGGTGAGGGTGAGGGTGCTTTGGATGGACAATGTCCCTTTGGCCCTACAAAAACTTCTCCTCATGGGACAAGGTATAGCTGGAGAAGGACCAGACTAGGGCCCTAAATTAAAGCAAGGTACCTGAGGAAATAGTTCTTTTGGGCCAAGGTCAAAGCATGTTACTACTGTTGATATATGTCTGCCTTAATCTGGGTTAGCCAGAAAATCTAATTAGCTGTATCTCATAATCCAACCAGCCAGACTGGGTAGAATTGGTTGTACTACATAGTGAAAATAACAACCTAAGTGCTAAAATTACTTCAACTCAGGTGGTCAAATGATTTTGATTTGAATACCATGGAGTTCACAGCACAAGAGGATGCATTTCCTTCAGCAAGAAAACCCTAGACACAGCTTATTAGTACAGACTACCAAAGAACAAGTTAGCACAAAGAGAAGCTTTGTGAGCTGTTAAGTAGTGACCAAGCAGAGAACAAAGTTTTTGTCTCAATTTCTCCTCCCTTACTCAGTCTACAGAGTATCATGAGTCGAGGCATAAGGCAAGAAGCTAAATTTAATGATGAACCTTCCCTCTTGTTCTCCCTTCTGATAACACCTCACCCTGACATGCCTGAGTTGTTTCCATGGGAACACAAGAAGAACCACTTTTCCAAGAAAGTGTTCTCTACCTCTATTTCCCTCTATCTACCACCAAACAATTTTTTCTCATATTTTCAGGGTTTTATCTGGTGGTAGTCAACTAACTAATAGAATAAACTACCTACCATGTACCAAAAGGCTAGTGAGTATTACCCGTTGAATGAGTCATTGCTCAAGTTAATTGGCATGATAAACAGGGCCTTGAGAACACATTACTTCTTAATCTGTAGGAATGACTCCAATAGGATGTGTATACATTACAAACATGGGATCAGGCCAGTGGGGGCACTGAAGCTTCTTAGAATACCTTGAATACATCATGCAGGCAACTGCCTGTCCCGCTGAGAAGCCTCTTCAGCTAGATATGGGACAAAGAAGAGATAAGAGAGAGAAGAAACTTGTCCTAACAGATTGGCAATTCAGTTGAAAAGACAGAATCTATTTAAAATTTTTAAAGGCCTTAATAACATTACAAAGCAACAGAAGGATGCAAATGAATGAGTTACAAGGCCTTTTCCCTCCTGGTTTATAACACTCTTCCAATAGTCTCATCTGTCACAGCTTTCCCTAACATTTTGAGTAAGAGAAAGAAGACTTGGATTGAAGAGCAAAAGAAATAGCTTGGAAGAAATTAGAGACATTTCCTTCTTTCTCTGCTCCCTCCTTTTTCCAATGCACAGAACTTGGGCCTTGGAAAGATTTTTTTTTAAGTTATATGTGCATCTGTCTTTTAAGTCATATTTTTATTAATGTATCAAGGTCCTCAAGAGTTAGCTTTAGCCTTCCCTATTTAAGGGTGGACAGTGATTCCACTTCCATCTTTCTTTCAGCTGCTTTTACATTGCTCTGGCCTCTGAGCTCAAAAATGCAGGTAATCCTTGGAATCCAAGAACCCCAGACTTAGAGTCAGAAGGCACACATTTCAAATCCAGTCTTAATACTTAGTCACCATGAGGAAGTTGTTCAACTCTTCTTTGAGCGTCGGTGTCATTTATAAAATGGGGGTTAGTTTCAGCAAAGACCAAATCAAACAGCATGTGCATATGTGGGAGAGCACACAACACAACAGTGTTCAATTTGTGTGGTCGATGTGAGCATTCATGCCAGGTGTTCTCTGCTTCAGAATTTCTCAGAACAAGATCAGATCCATTCATTCCTTCTGTTACACTTTGCTAAGTACCGAATGTGTGTCAGAACCTCCGCTAAGCACTTGTGAGAACCGCTATAGCCATCCATTGCTATTGGATAGTTTCTATTTTCAAATTACCCCTCTTCTAGTACTTTGGGAAATAGTTAAGAGTATATGTTATGTTTGCTTGGTTAAATTCTATCTATTTGCAATATTTTGGAATGAAGCCCATTCCTCCCTGGGCTTCTTTATACTTCAAGATTCCCACAATGGCTATTTTTTCAAGACACACAAACCAGCATAGTCTCTAAGAAGTTCCCTCTTGGGTCTGATAAAAGAGAATTAAAATATATCTGGATTTTATCAAGCCTGGTTTCCAGGCTGCCATGAGAGGCTGGAGTTGATAGGGATAAATTAAATTATTAAGAATAGAAATTTCCAAATAATCAAAGAAAAGAAGTGGTAATGAGCACCGCACAAAGATAAAAACACATACACTGCTGGCCAGACCATCTGATGCTGATTCCACAATCCAAATGCGCCCCTCCTCATTCTACCACCACTGAAAACCAAAGTGCGCAAGAAAAATCTGAATAATAATTCCTGCTCAGTTGAGTCCCTGCTTATGATCAAATAAAGGCTTCTTTAAAGCTTGAATACAAAGAACACCTTTCTCCTGGACAATTAACTACCCGAAGCAGTGTGACTTGGTACAAGTTTTATTGGATACAAATGGGCAATAACATAAGGTTATTTGAAGCATAGTTTACACTATTAATTCCAGGGA
This sequence comes from Eptesicus fuscus, assembly GCF_027574615.1. Taxonomy (NCBI): domain Eukaryota; kingdom Metazoa; phylum Chordata; class Mammalia; order Chiroptera; family Vespertilionidae; genus Eptesicus; species Eptesicus fuscus. Next base: position 82,313,694 of record NC_072476.1, on the reverse strand, counting down.
TATCACATACTAAACCATCTGCTATATGTAAAAGCCATAGCTGTTTAGACCCCATGAAACTTCATTGATATAACCATCAGGGTAGAGCAGGAGTTTGAAAACATATTTTGGTGTAATTTTTGGCCAAAATGATTGATTATACAAAAATGCCTTCTGTATGTCCTTACTAGCTTCTAGTTTACCAGATCTATATTACTATTAGGAGAATAAGTGCCTTCGAAAAATGGAGAAAAGTGTAGAAAATAACATGATTTTTTTTTTTACCCCCTCTCTTTAAACACTCATCTTCTCTATATGTTATGAAAGAAGAGAAAAACTGGGTCTGTTGGGAGAAATTCCTGACTGAAACATGTATGAGCAGGGCTGGCACTTTCACAACCCCATTTATACCCTTTATGAAATTTACCTCCAGGACTGTGTGGCGCGCAATCTCTGTGCTGTATACAATCACCCTATTGTACAGGGTATCCAATAGTCCACCAAAAGGAAAGAGCTCCTAGTCTAGGAAAATAATGCCCTGTGAGCTAGTTCAGTCCTAATGAGATAAGGAGAAAAAAGAGAAAGTGTTCCTTGACTTTAATAATTAATTACTCAAGAAGTTCCATAAATAGATGCAGAAGAAATATCTGAAATTGTAAAAGATTTGATTCTGTAATCACACAAGAAAGAAAAGTCTTTCCATTTGACTGATCCTTGGATAAACAAAACCACAGTGGGAATGGCTGAGCAAACAGTTTTCCTATCTTCGCATCTACACACCTGGTGGAACATATCAACAAGCAAAGAAAACATTCACCAAATTTCCATTGATGAAACATACTGGGGAGAGGTGCCTTCCCTTTGGTTGACTTTGGAAACCTTAAGCCATATAGTTCCAGTTTTTGTTTCAACTGAAAAATGAAGTTGTTATCATAAATCAATGGCATGTAAGGACAAACCAGCCTGAGGGTAGGACAAGGGATTTCTATCAGGCCAAATGAAGAATATCCCTGAACCTCAGTCAGGTGACCAAGTGTTATTCTGTCTAAATGTTCTTATCCCAAATATTTCAGAAATGCATAATGAGCCTGCTTTCCTGGGATGCTAAAGAGTGTGTTAGAAGCAGGATCTCTAAATAGCAGAGATAAGCCAGGTAACCCTAACATGGGGGCTTATGCTTCAGAGCACCTCTCTCCCACCCTCCTCTAACCATGCCTCCCCATGGGGCTAGGGGTCTGCAAGGTTGGGGGACATACCCACCTGGGGAACATTCCCCAGGTACCCAGGACTATGGATTCCCTGCCCCAAATGGCCCAAAGCCAACATCCAAGGCTGGTGTGAGTCTTTACACTCCCAAAAGCAGGCCACTTCATGGCCCATGTGCACACCCTTAGAACTGAGGGGTGACCAGGGGCAGCTGTTGGACGGTGAGTGTGAATAAAGTTTGAATGAACATATTGGCTTGTTGGCACACATTCCTACAAGGCTCCTCCAGCTGCATGGTGGATCCAGGACAGGAAGAGAGGGGTAAGACTGGGAGGCCTCTTGCCTTGGGCCCACAAATGTTAGGGGTGGGTCTGGAATGGGCTAAATTACAGACTGAAATGCGTACTATTCAGTGATGCCAGAAAACATCTCTCTCTCTCTCTCTCTCTCTCTCTCTCTCTCTCTCTCTCTCTCTCTCTCTCTCTCTCTCTCCTATACTCACAGCGACTGCATAACCATTTGCTGAGTATTAAAGGGATCCTAACCAAATCGGACACCAGCTCAACTAGTGAAACCAAGACCACCCTGTGAATTGGAATATAAAGTGATCCCAAGTACATCAAACTGCAGGTAGTGGCTTCCTTTATAAAGATCCCTCAGTGACACTGAGCCCAGAGTGCCATACATAATGGCCATCCATGGGCATCCAGCATTTTTCTTCCCCATCAGGCTCTTGTTTCCCCCTAATGAGAGAGTGTTTATGTGGGGTACACTCAAGAAGTAAATAAAACTTCATTCTCATCATGTACAACATGGGGCTATGATAGAAAGCATCATATATAGTTTCAGCTTCTGTTATTAATCTGCAAAGAAGGTGCAAACTGTTAAATTGTAAATTGGCATCTTAATAAAAGGAATAGAAAATAAAAGGGAGACCTAAGAAATCAGAGAATTGTCAGACATCTGCAAACACACTAAGGAAAGTTGGATACTAGAATTCCTACATGAGAGAGAAAATCAAAGCTGGATAGTAAACAAAATTTCTTTTAATTTGCATTGATTCATTGTTCTGCTTATTTATGCATTCAATGGTTTCTTTTTGGTATGGACCCTGACCAGGGATTGAACCGGCAACCTTGGTATATCTGGAGGATGCTCTAACCCAGTGGTCGGCAAACTCATTAGTCAACCGAGAGAAATGTCAATAGTACAACAATTGAAATTTCTTTTGAGAGCCAAATTTTTTAAACTTAAACTTCTTCTAACGCCACTTCTTCAAAATAGACTCGCCCAGGCCGTGGTATTTTGTGGAAGAGCCACACTCAAGGGGCCAAAGAGCCGCATGTGGTTCGCGAGCTGCAGTTTGCCGACCACGGCTCTAACCAACTGAGCTACCCAGCCAGGGCCAGTAAACAGAACTTTAAAAGAAAACATTGTGGTGGCCTTTTCTGGGGAATGTAGGATTTAATCAGAACCAGTCAGTGTTTTCCAGAAGCTCACACCCTAGAGGAGGGAATTTCTGGTAAGGCCTAAGGCCACATCCTTGGCACCTGGCTAATGTGTCTCCCTTGCTGCTTCTTGGCAGATTCCAGTAGCCTGATTTCATCTCACAGCTGCTGCACCACACACACGCATGCACACATGCACCCACACACTTTCTCTCTACAGTGCTTCCAGTCCGTTTGCCCTACTGTGTACCATAATTTATATGAGCACATCTTAAACATGACCACACATCACAGTTACCCTGAGAGCTTCTCTAATATACGGATTCCCAAGCAGCACCCCACAGAGACTGAATCAGCATGCCGGGTGAGGCTGGGACATTTCTACCCTTAGTAAACAATCAAGATGACTATGAAAGCAAAACATTCTAACCCCTGGAGAAGCTCAGCTAGAGGAACACAGACTAGGATGATGTCCGACAGGATGCAGCCGCGCCTTCATGCTGTTTTTCCCAGCCTGCTCTCACGGTGGGGTCTTCCCAGAGAGACGTGAAGATGTTCTGCCCAACAGCCTGGCAGGAGGCACCACAACACGCAGCTATCCTTTCCTGCCACGACCAAGCTCCAACCAACTGCCAATTCCAACACGTCCCGGAAGGTGTCTGCATTCACTCCCTTTTGTGAGAAATTATTTGAGTATTATTCAGAAATAAAAATACACACATACACCAAGTTTATAAAAACTTTAGAATGATTCGTTTTTTTTATTGGTAGACTTTAGTTCTCAATCCAATGATAAAACTTTCCTTTGAATGAAATTTTCACCCATGTTTCCCTTTCTCTCCCTCCTCTTTTCCATCTCACCCACTCCTATGCTGTGATCTCTGAGCTGCCTGTTAAACTAAGGATTCTCAGTGAATGGAGGACCAACCCTTCTAGGAGAACACATCAACATCTCCAGGGAAACGTGTGTTGTTGTTTTTTAATCCCCACCCGAGGACATGTGTTCTATTGATTTGTAGAGAGAGAAGAAGAGAGAGAAACACTGATGTGAGAGAGAAATGTCAATCACTTGCCTCCCACACGTGCCTCAACCAGGGATTGAACTTGCAGCGCTAGAAATGTGTCCTGCCTGGGAATCAAACCTGCAAACTTTTTGGTGTATGGGACAGCGCTCCAATCAACTAAATACCCAGCCGTGTAAATTTTTTATTTGGGAAAATGTACCAAATGTTTTAAAGGATAAGATATGCTACTCACTTTACCTTATGATTCATCCAGAATATGGGTGAGAGGACATTATAGTAATCAATCAACTTAAATTTTATGTTTTACAAATAGCCTAATGTAATCAGAAATAAGCCTATGTCTATAAGTAAAATAATGTGTCATTAGGTAATTGAGACAGGCTATCAGGTAGAAATTCCTCCTTGTGAGTGGAAAGTGACCCTGGAAATTGAGTCATCAGTCTGGCTGCCATCATCACAGATAGGTCTGCTGTTGACAGAGCAGAGGAGGTAAAAAGAGCTCTGTGCTCCGGCACAGTTCTCAGGTTCAGCGTTACCCAGTAAAGTATTAAGTGCACTGTTGCCCCTTCCCGTGGGAGCAGCCGCTGCCTGTCTCCAGGGATGTTCCCGCAGATCTCCGAAATGGAGCCTTTGCAAGAGAGCCTGCGGACCCTGACAGCTGAAAATCTCAACATGGCCCAGGGCGCAAGTCAATGCTAAGCATGGGTTCCCAGTTCCCACCCGTAATGCTGATATGGCTCTGGAGGGTAGAGAGCTGTAAAAGTTAAAAATAAAAAGACCAGACCCAAAATGTGGAAAATGAGCCCACATACTTCCTGAATGTGTGCTAAGCTGAAGAAATACTCAATATATTTGACTTACACCTCATTTCTCTTGCTTTCTTGTTCTTTTCACTAAGCTTTAAATAATTTTCCTAAGTGAGGCTAAATGCTCACCTGGCACAAATCATAACTTTTATAAATCATAAGACAGAAGACATGCCATTTGTGTAAGTATAAATTCATAATGAAATAGCTTGAAACAAAGTTTGGAAGAATGTGCACAGAGACATCCCCATTGGTCAGTTTGGGATGGTCCAAGATTTCTGTTCCTGTTATTTAATTCTCCGCTATTACAAATATGTATTACTCATATGCTTTTTGAGCTTAAAAAAAAAGGAGGTAGAAAATATTGAAGGTATTCACCAATAGAAGTTATCAGCATCAGAGATTATAATTAACTAGAGGCCCGATGCACAAAATTCATGCAAGGGGCTCGGCCCCCGGCCGCTGCGGAGGCTTCCTCAGCCACCACTGCTACGGCTTCATCCAGAAGGTCATCTGGAAGTACATCTGGAAGGATGTCCAGTCTAATTAGCATATTACACTTTTATTATTATAGATTATTTCAATTAATTATATTGCTGTGTTATCTGCTAAGTCCATCTGCTAGTTTGAGTGGGAGTATTTGCCTGCAATCTTATTTTGAAACATAGCAACAAAACAGTCTGAGATTTGGGGGTTGCACACTTAGTTATAGCCCATAGAGTGGGTAAGATTCTTAAAGGAGAATAGGAAAAAATATAAGCCAGGTCAGCATGGCTCAGTGGTTGAGCATCAACCTATGAACCAGGAGGTTACGGTTTGATTCCCTGTCAGGGCACATGCCCAGACAACAGGCTCGATCGCCAGTGTGGGGCATGTAGGGGGCAGCCAATCAATGATTCTCTCTCATCATTGATGTTTCTCTCTCTCTCCCTCTCCCTTCATCTCTGAAATCAATCATATATATATATGGCCATAGTTGGGGCATTGGGGAGCTTTAAGAAGCTCCTGTCCTTTTCTAGGAGCACGTTTATCCAGCTTACCTACTCTCCTGAAATAGCTGCTAATTCTACAAATTAACTGCTTGCTGTTCAAGACAAAGATCTTCCCCAATAAAGGAAATAAGATGTCTCCTATCAATGAATTTAAAAATGCATTCATTCAAAAATTAGAGTCACAACTGACATTTCAGTTATATACTTCTTCTTGCTTCCACTTTTAATAGAGGCTATAAGGCAAGAGGCAGATACCAAATGTTCTCTAAGGGGATTTAAATTGGCTCTATTAATCTCTCTTGGACTTCAAGACAATGTTTAAAAATAAATGTCTGGCTTAATATTTTACAAAAGCTCCTTTTAAAACATTCATGTTTCTTCTGTGCACCAAAAGAGACAAATTTTGTATTTTGGTTCTAAGTCAGGAGCAACTAAAGATGAAAATCACTCAAGGCAGCCTCCATCTCTTCATCTCGGTCACTCAGTGGCTTGTTTGATCACACTTTAGGTCCCATTATCTTCAAGGTCTGACATTTTGATATCCCTCTCTCTAGCTATTATCTCAAACCTTTCCTATCACTTGCTGTCTGTTGAATTCATCCTGCACCTTTATTGATCTCTCCAGTCTGTTCTGCTTTCTCTTTTTGTTTTCTCCCAGACATTTTAAATAAGGATACACATCTCCATCCTCATCCCTATATAATAGGGCCTAGTCAGAGAAAAACATGGCATATCCTTTTTAGCTGTTTATATTATTAATAATAAGTAGGTTAACACCTAAATTTAAACAAACACATATCCATAATGGAATTTTAAATAATCTACCTAATAAAAGAGTAACATGCTAATTGACCATACCTTCACAATGCCCACCAGTCAATCAGGAGTATGCAAATTAACCCAAAAAAGATGGAGGGTTAATTTGCATACGCAGGCTGGCCTGGGGTGGGGCGAGACACTTGCGTCACCATGGTGACAATGCAGGCATTCCGCACCACCCCAGCTGCTCCGGGCCTCTGGGCAGCGTGGGAAGGCAGAAAGGCGGCTCCAGGCCGGAGCGGAAAGGCTGCTCCAGCCAGAGTGAAGGCAGTGCCGGCAGCCAGGGGAAGGAAGGCCCATTCTTGCACGAATCTTCGTGCATCAGGCCTCTAGTTTAAATATAAAATTCAAGACTTTAGGATTTTCAATCTTCCTTTTTTTTTTTTTTAATAATAAAGGCCTTCTATTTGGTTTTTCTATGTCATTACAGAAACACGATATTACTGCACTCAGCAACACCCTTTCCAGGCTTGCCTTACTCTATAACACTGTTCCTTTAGGAAGCTCCTGCCCCCTTCCAGGAGTTCCTTTATTCAGTCAGTTCAGTCCACCTCCCTGCTTCACACAGACCTCCCAGCATGCTCCGCCCATAGCTGCCCGCCCTCCGTCTGCCAACAGAGAATGAGCGTGAAGGGGAGGCAGTGGGTGAGAGTTCCCTCGATGCCTCAGAGCTGCACCCAGGAGTCCAAGTGCTCAAATGAATGACTTTGTTTTCAATTCTTTGCCTTTTATTTTTTTAAGGGAAAAAAACTAGGTTTTTAACAGGATGTATAGCATAAGAAATATAGTCAATAATATTGTAATACTGTGTATGGTGCCAGGTGGGTACTAGACTTATCTGAAGGATCACTTTGTAAACTATATAAATGTCTAACCACCATGCTGTACACCTGAAGCTGATATAAAATAATCTGAATGTCAACTATAATTGAAAACAAAAATAAAAAACAGAAATCTTACCTAAAAGGATTACAGTCATCCACCACTTAACGATAGGCATATGTTCTCAGAAATGTGTCATTAGGTAATTCAGTTCTGCAAACATCACAGAGTGCACTGACATAAATCTAGATGGTAATGCCAACTACTGTAATTGTATATGCTATACTGTTATACACTTAGCAGCACAGTAGATTTGTTTATACCACATCACCACAAACATGTGAGTAATGTGTTGCACTATGATGTCATGACGGCTGCCACATCAGTAGTCAATAGGAATTTTTCAGCTTCATTATAATCATATTAGGAGACCACATCATATATAGGCAGTCTGCTGCTTATCAAATTATTGTTATGCCACTCATGACTGTATTTAACTCCTTACTTAGAAAGTTCTAGGTAAAAGGCAAAACCAGGATGCTTAAGAGGAATGGAAATTGAATTCCATTTGCCTTTCAAGTCATCTTTCCCCTGATGTCACTCTCCCTTAGCATCTGGTCCTTCTCCTTCCTCTGGCGCACATCAATTTGGGGCAGATCAGGCCTCAGGTCCAGCTTTCATCTCTTCCTATGACTGACAGAGACTGCATCTCAAGGGAGGTTAAGTGACTTGCCAAAGGTTATGCTGTTCTAAATTGACTCCAAGTTTGTTACTGGGATTATTTGATCTATGACTGGAATTTAGGACCAAAGTCTTAAATTTGGGAGTTGTACACTCAGTTATAGCCAGAAGAGTGGATAAGATACTTAAAGGAGAATAGGAAAAAATATAAGGCCAAGGTTGGGCCATTGGGGAGCCTGCATTTAGAGGACACAGTAAGTGACTTTATAGTACCCAAGTATGGCCTTCCCATCCAACTCCAGGTGGTTACTTTCTAAAAGTCATCCTATTGTGAGGAACGTGAACATTCATCACTCTTGAGTTAGACCTAAATAAAAGAAAGGCCCACTATTTTTTTTTCTTTCATTCATTCAGCAAATATTGATTGAATGTCTAGCAGATATCAGAAATCATTTTAGGAGCTGAGGCTTGATTAGTGTACCAACAGTTTAAGTCCCTGTTGGCAGAGAATTTGTCAGAACTACGATTACATTTGTAATCTTGCAATATCTGAAAACTCAGACTTCCTAGAACAAATTATTTATTCCCTATGAACTTCACTTCCCTGTCTCTTAAATGGGAATATCAAAACTTGACCACCTACATCACACAGACTGCAGTGAGAGGTGGGTGAAACTTCATCTATCAGTGTAGAGCCTCACATTCGCAGATAATCAGTAAGTGGTAACAGGGAATTATGGTTGCACACTACGCTAAAACCCAGAGTCACCATTCATTTGTCCTTCAGAACTAGACCTTGTAAATATCCCTGTCACCATGGCCTAAATCTAGTCATTCAGATACACTCTTCACGATTTTCTATTTCCCCTACTTCTGCATTCAGCTCTGTAGTGTACTCAATACTTTACCCTTACTTCAAGCAATAACTATAGAATCATAGGTTTTATATTGAAGTTTTATATCTTGCCTGATACACATTAAATTCATAAGTAATTATTAAAATTTAGAAGGTCCATTCATATGACATAGCACCTAAAAGGAACTCAGATATCACTGTAAGTGTGCTGGGTCTACTTTGGGAAACACTTCTCCATATGCTCAAATTTGCAAAGCTGATCTCAATATCTAAATTGGGTTCATCTAAATGAAACACATCTTGGAGAGCTCCAGAGTCTGCCATCCTCTCAGCCTCCACTGCTGCTCTCCTGAGGCAAACCATCAGCATCTCTCTCTAACACAACTGTCATAGTCTCACAGCTTCTACTCTTAAAACCAGACCATGTCTCTCCCTGCCCTGAATCCACCAATGAATTCCTAACTCACTTAGAATAAATGCAAAGACCTTACTGTACTGTACAAAAGCTCAAATGGCCTGGCCCCTGCTCTTTATCCCAGCACATTTCCTAACACTCTTCCCAGGAGATGTGTGATTGCAGCCACATTGAATATTCAGGCAGCCTTTGCATCTGTACACAGCATCCTTCCCAGATCTTCAAGGCTCACTGCCTCACTTAGGAGGCTTTCCCTGAACACCAGCTCACTTGTCCATCACTGTCTACCTGCTCACCTTGCTTTATTTTTCCCATAACTTATCACTACCAAATCATTAAAATGAACTATTCATGTATTCGTTTACTGTCTGTCGAACCTCATGAGACTGTAAGTTCCAAAAGCTTATATACAATGTTTATACACAATACATATTTTGTCTATATTGTATACTACTATATTACTAATGCCTAAAACAGTATGGAAGCCACTCAACAAATATTTATTGATTGAAGACATGAATGGATGTACAAATGGTGAATAATGAGTATTCTTTGAAACATGTCCAGTTTGAGGTTTCTCCAGGACGTATAGAGTGAGCAATCCTATATAATAAAGAGGGAATATGCAAATTGACCACCACTCTGTCACAAAGATGGCTGCACCCACAGCTGAGGCCAAATTCCCTTAAGGAGCCTTAACAAGCAATCAGCAGGGACCTGAGGCTACACCCTCCCCCGCCCCCGTGGGGCTTGACAGGCGAACTCAGGCCGTGCCCCCCACCTGGCAGGGCTTGACAGGGGACCTCAGGCCATGCCCCCTACCCTGGCATCAGGCTGGGGGACTCAGGCCACACCTCCTGCCTTGGCACCAGGCCGAAGGACCTCAGGCCACGCCCCCCACCCGGCAGGGCTTGATGGGGACCTCAGGCCTCGCCCCCTGCCCCAGCGCCAGGCCAGGGGACCTGAGGCCATGCCCCCTGCCCAGCGGGACTTGCCAGGGGACCTCAAGGTGCACTTCTCAACCTGGTGCTGGACTAGGGGACCTCAGGCTGCTCCCCTTGCCCCAGCGCCAGGCTAGGGGACCTCAGTCAGCACTCCGCACCAGGTGGGGCCTGACAGGGGACCTCGGGCTGCAGTCCCCACCCCAGCACCAGGCCGGGGACCTCAGGCCACACCCCTCACCCCAGCACCAGGCCAGGTGACCTGAGGCTGTGCCCCCTTGCCTGGCAGGGCTTGACAGGGGACCTCAGGCCGTGCTCCCCACTCAGCGGGGCTTGAAGGGGGACCTCAAGGTGCACCCCCAGTGCTAGGTCAGGGGAACTCAGGCCGCGCCCCCTGCCCAGTGGGGCTTGACGGGGGACCTGAGGCTGTGTCCTCCTGTCAGTGGGGCTTGACAGGGGACCTGAAGCTGAACCGCCTCCCCCCCCCCCCCGCCTGGCGGGGCTTGATGGGGGACCTCAAGGCACGCCCCCCACCTCATCTGGGGGACCTCAGGCCACGCCCCCCATCCTGGTGCCAGGCCAGGGGACCTGAGGCTACACCCCCTGCCCCGCAGGGCTTGACAAGGGTGGGACTGGCTGGGTCTGGATCTAGCCCAATGCGGGAGTGGCCAGGTCTGGGTCTCATGCGATTTTGAGGCACATGTGGGTGGGTGGGGACTTGACTCTGGGTCCCCCTTTTAATGTTCACGAATTTTGTGCACCGGGCCACTAGTAAGAAATAAAATCCTGTAATTTATGGGAACAAGAACATGTGAAAGCAAGAGTAAAGATGCATGAACCCACCTACAAAAGTCCTCCAAATGCTACTGAAGTACTGGCCCCAAAATACAGAAATTTGTTGGAAACCAAATAGCACTTCATTTGGTTAAAAAGAGGGGTGGGGTGTATAAGTAAATAAATTAAGTAAAAATTTTATGTTAGCCTTTAATGATAAGCTACTCCCTCACCAAGCTTTAAAAACAAGTGCTGAAAGGTGACTATGTAGAATTGGGTGTTTGTTTGTTTTTGTGCCCAGTCCATATAAACACTAGTAAACAGAAAAACTGCCAAAACAGAGGTTACTGAGATGGAGGAAAAGTGTGAAATGGCAGCTAGTAAGTTGAGGCCCCAATTCATGGCTTCCCTATATCTATACCCTTTGACCCATAACTTTGTATTCCTTCACTCTGACCCTGAGTTCCAACAGGACTTGCTTTGACAGGTGGGATACTAGCAATTGTAACACAAATAGAGCTTTAAAAAGCACATGTGTGTGGCCACCTGCCCTCTGGTATAATTGTGCTTGTCTACTTTTGGACCCCAACCATGAGAACATGTCTGGACTCACCTACTGGAGGGATGACAATAGAGATAAGAGACATGTGATAGAGAGAATACTGAGTTTTCCCAATCAAAGGTGTCTTAGGCTGACAGCCAACCACCAATGCATGAGTAAGGCCAGCTAAAAAGTATCAGAATCTGGCTTAGATACTGAATTCCCCTGGCTAACCAGTAGACCAGCGATTTTCAACCAGAGTGCTGCAAGAGGCACATTGGTGTGCTGCAAGAATGTTCAAGGGAAAATAGAGATGGCAGCATAGTTAAACGCCTGTACTCGCCGCCCCCCCACTACCACATCAAAATTACACTAAAATACAGAACCATCATCCAGAACTGCTGGAAAGCTGGTTGAATGGAAGTCCTACAACTAGAGAAGTAAAGAAGAAAGCACACTGAGACTGGTAGGAGGTGCCACATTTTTAATCGGGAGGGAGATTGTCTCTGCAGAGGCCACCCAGAGGAGTAAGGGGTCCCAGCCCTACACCAGACCCCCAACCCTGTGTCCCAGAGCTGGGAAAAGAAGTCCCTATGGGCTGTACAACCAGTGCAGATTGGGGCTCAGTGACACAGAGGCTACTGGAGACCAGCTGTTCCTCTTAAAAGACCGGCACCATGAAGAGGAAGTGGTCCCGCTTCCTCTGAGCTCCAGCACCAGGGTGAGGCTCTGGGGAACACAGACACATATAAGGAGGAACTGGATTGTCTAGCATTGGGGCAGGAACTCAGAGGAGGCTCTCTTTCAGACGGAGGTGCTCACAGGAATCATTGTTCCTATGCTGGGACCTCCCTGGTCACAGGGATGACTGGAAGCCATTTCTGTTTGCTCCTCCCTGGTGATTCCCTAGGACCTGGCCTCATCCAATTTACGATCCCACCCAAGCTGTGTGCAGCAACTTTTGCATATGAATGGTCTGTCCTTGCTCAGGCTAAAATCTCTCAAACAAGCTGTAGCTGGGTCAGGGAGCCCCAAACGTATCAATAAAAGGCCCAAGACCTGGCATCAGCACCAGCCTGCCTTGCTTCATAGCTGGGCCTTGCCACATACAAAGAGGAGGAATCTGCAGATCTCTTGGTAGCCCCTGTTGGGTGGCCCCAGGCAGTGGCTGACTTTGCACCTCCCTGGAGACCCAAGAGCCAATGTACCCAGTGGTCAGTGTCAGACCATACCAGATTATAACTCTTCATATCCATAAGCGACACACTCGAGGGACAGACTCAGTGAGCACCAAAGCCCCACTGAAGCAAGTCCTGCTCCATAGGGGTGTCTCCTGCACAGCAGCTCTCGCACTATAATCACAGCTGGTCCTCACAGCCAATTGGCCTGGATATCAATTCCTCCCAGTGACACCAACAACAATCAAGTATCAACTACAACAAGACTGTGCTCACAACCCACAAAGGAGTGCACCTAGAGCTCCCAGCTCAGGTGACAGGGGAGGCTGAGCCACTGGGCCCTAAAGAATACCTACTACACAAGGCCACTCTACCAACTCAAGGAGACATAGCAGTTCTATAGATAGAACCAAACACAGGGAAGCAGCCAAAATGTGGAGACAAAGAAACATGTCACAAATGAAAGAAATGGGAGAAAGCAAACTACTGGATATAGAGTTCAAAACCACAGTTATAAGGTTACTCAAGAATCTTCTAGAAACCTCCAAAAAAAATGGAAAAGGACTAGTCAGAAATTAAGCATACACTGACTGAAATAAAGAATAATATATAGCAAATCAACAGTAGAGTAGAGGATTCTGAGAATCAAATCAACCACTTGAAATATGAGGACAAAAAACACCCAACCAGAAGAGGAAAAAGAGAAAAGAATCCAAAAATATGAAGATAGTGTAAGGAGCCTCTGGGACAACTTCAAGCATACCAACATTCGCATTATGGGGGTTCCAGAAGAAGAGAGAGAGCAAGATATTGAAAACCTATTTGAAGAAATAATGACAGAAAACTTGCCCTACCTAGTGAAAGAAATAGACTTACAAGTCCAGGAAGCACAGAGAGTATTAAACAAGAGGAACCCAAAGAGAACCATACCAAGACACATCATAATTAAAATGCTGAGGGCTAAAGACAAAGAGAGAATCTTAAAAGCAGCAAGAGAAAAGCAGTTAGTTACCTACAGGGGAGTGCCCATATGACTGTCAGTTCATTTCTCAACAGAAACTATGCAGGCCAGAAAGGAGTAGCAAAAAATAATCAAAGTGATGAATAGCAAGGACTTAACACCAAGATTACTCTACCCAGCAAAGCTTTCATTTAGAATTGAAGGTCAGATAAGAGCTTCACAGACAAAAAAAAAAAAAGCTAAAGGAGTTCATCACCACCAAACCAGTATGATATGAAATGTTGAAGGGTATTCTTTAAGAAGAGAAAGAAGAAGAAAAAGATCAAAAATATGAACAACAAAATGGCAACAAATACGTACCTATCAACAATTGAATCTAAAAATCAATAGAAATGAATACTAAATCTAATAAACAGAATAAATTGGTGAATAAAATAGAATCAGAGGCATGGAAATGGAACAGACTGATGATTCTCAGAGAGAGGGGGTGGAGGGCTGGAATAGATTAAACAAAGATCTTATATGCATATATGCATTACCTGTGGCAGTGGGGAAGGCCTGGGGTGGGGCAGGAACCTGGTGGAGGGAGGCAGTCGGGGGGGAAAGGAGGGACATCTGTAATAATCTCAACAATAAAGATTTTTTTTAAAAATAATTTTTTAAGACATGAAATACTTAAAATTTAGTCAGGGGCACTGACGTTTTTCCCTTTGATTATCAAATTAAAAAATGACAATCGCCAACACAATAGCTGTCTAGTGTGAATGAATCAAAATTATACCTACGTTGTATTTTTTTGTCAGATCAGCAAAAAAAATTTTTTTGGTGTGCCACAGAATTTTAGTAATTAATGTGTGCCATGAGATGAAAAATGTTGAAAATCGCTGCAGTAGACACATGAAAATAATAAACAGTTAACATTTTAAGGCATTATGTTTTGTAGTAGTTTGTTACACAGCAATTGCTAACTGATATAACTTACATAATAACCAAGAGTTTGAAAGTAATGTTGGGGATCTCCCTAAATTCAAATTCAAGATCACAATGTTAAAATATTTTCACTAAAAGTCAAAAGAATTAAAATGACAAGTTACCTAAGCAAAAAGAGGTCTTAATGTTCAGTTTAAAATTTTTGCAATCATTTGAAAACAGCAAGATTATGTGGAAATATGTTCAACATAATTGTACTTCAAACTGAACTGTTAGCATCTCCTTAAATTATAAAAGTGGAGTGATCATTTACAAGTATAAATATCTTACACTCGGTAGACTTGTTTTTCTTTGTGGACTCCAATAAAAACAAAGTAGAATCACACATGTTCCCTTCATCCTTCAGTAATTCTACCCTAGCCTCATCACAGGGGACTTATGATTTCCACAGCACTAACAGTCTATTTTCATTACAGGACACTTCCTTCTTTCATCTTGAAAAAATTAACAACCTTCCTGTCCACATACCAAATTCACTTAAAGACCTGTAGCTAAAATACACCAACAATAATTTGTTTCTGTTCAGACTTTTGTACTGACTAAGCACTCTCTTCTTCCCCTTCCAAAGTTATTCTTCTTTCTTTTCTCTTTGCATATTTCCCAGAGGTCTGCACTCAAGTGTCAACTCTCACATTGGAGAAGCGAGTAACAAGCAGATACCCGAGGAATACATATGCAGCGTGAAGAGGCTTTCACACCCAATCTCCTTCACACTCACAGCCTCATACCAGGGCCCGGAGACAATTTTAGCTCATGCAGAATCCTTTTAATATTCTGTTCCATACACATATGCATCTTTGTATGAGAAGAAAACAGCCAGAAAACATTATTAATGACACAAATAATAATATGCACTTGCAGAGTCCTCTTCTAGATCAGTCTCCCTTGCTCTTCCTTATGTGGTGTCTTAGTTCTTTGGGGCTGCTGTAACAAAATACCATAGCCTATATGGCTTATAAACAGCAGAAATTTATTTCCCGCAGTTCTGGCGTCTGGAAGGCCAAGATTAGGGTGCCAGCTAGTTGGGTAAGGGTCCCTCTTCCAGTTTGAAGACTTCTCACTGCATCCTCAAATGGTAGAAGGGGCTAGAGAGTTCTGTGGGGTCTCTTTTTATGAGGTACTAACCCCATTTAGGTTCTGTCCTCATGATCTAATCATCTTTCCAAGGACCCAACTCCTAACACCATAATATTAAATATCAGGATTTCAACATATGAATTCGGCCGGGGGTTGGGGGAAGACACAAATTCAGTCCATAGCAGGTGGTGAGCAGAGCCAGGATTCTTGTCTCCCTTTTACAGTCAAGGAAACTCAGGCTGGGGTGGCATTGTAACTTCCTTGAGGTTTCTCTTCTGTAATGTGACTAAATCAGAATTCACAACCAAATTCAGAGTCCTTTTCTGTACACTATGGTCCTGAATAATACAATGTTGGAAAACTCAAAACAATTTTTTTTTACAGAAAAGATAAAGAACAGAAGTAAATGTAAGAAGAAAGATAAAGTGCAGATAGATATATGTGAGAAAAAGAGACAACAGAGGTACTTACATTTACACTGCACAATTGTATAAGAAAACCAGCTCCTAGCTGGTAACATTTCTAGAATATTCTACAGAACACAACAGAAAGTTACATAATTTTATATCGTGTGATATACTCATAACAGCAGAGCAACAAATACCAAAGTGAGGATTCCCACATAACTTTGCTTGACAATCACATTTTCACCTCCTCTTTATGTTCTAAATGTGCTATTGTGGGCTGTTTTTCTTTATCCAGCATAAGCTACTGCAAGACATTCTGGTTTATGCAAAATAAATTTAGCAGAGGCAGTGCCACAGATAATTGAATATGCAGGTTAACAGACTACAAAACATAATAACATCTCATTTATTTCAAACTCTGCCCAAAGTTAAAGCTCTAGAACAGGGTTGTGCAAATGTTTCTGCAAAAGATCAGATAGTATGTTAGGCTTTGCGGACCACATGGTCTCTGCGGCAACTACTCAATTCTGCCCTTGTGGTGTGACAGCAACAGTAGACGATATGTAAACAAATGAGTGTGGCTGTGTTCCAATAAAACTTTATTTACACAAATAGATTTGGGCCTCAGGCAAGAGTTTGCCAATCCCTGTTCTAAAACATAACCCTCACTCAGAAGGGAAAAAATACACTCATGTTTATATGTACTCTCAGGGGAAAACTGACACCCTAATTAGATGCCTATTCTCTCACTTTGTACACAATTTTTTTTTTTTAAATGGAGTATTTTCTTGCTGACAACCCATAGCAAAAGAGAAGCAGGGATTTCAAAGCCGGGTGCTAGCACGGACCAGTACAGTGAAAGCTAAAAGCCTTCAGAAGACAGCCAGAGGACTGAAACAGCAGAGCAGTCTGGACCAGGGCAAAACACTCTCCCTAAACCAACCCCTGAATATCATCTTAATCATGTCACTATCACCTGATTCAATATCACTTACTTATAGCTAAGTTCCATTTCTGATGGTCATATGATGATTCTGAATCTTAATGATGACTGAATCACCAAAATATTCTATTTAATCTCCTTAAGACAGAAGAAACATAGACACATAGGACCCACTTTAAAAGACCTATGAAAATGGGCTACTAGAGGCTTTGAAACTGATTGAATAAACTTCAGTTATCTAGAAATATATATTTTATGAAATATTCAATTCCCCATGTGATAATAACAAAAAGACAAACATTTATAAGACATTTATTTTGAGTCATGCATCATTTCAAGTGTTTTATGTATATTAATTTATTTAATGTTCACAACAACCCAATCAGGTAGTACTATTATTATCCCATTTTCCAGATAAGAAAATTGAGGTACAGGGAGATTAAATATCTTGCCCAGAATAATACAGTTATTAAGAGACAGAGTTGAGATCTGAATCTAATCCATCTAGCTCCAGACAACATTTTTTCAAATACTACACCATGCCAAGTCATTACCCTAAAAATATATGTAGTATGCTTTATTTCAAAGACCTAAACACGATAAAATATATGTAAAACCTCTACTACATATAATGTAATACAATCTTCAGAATCTAATGATTGAAACATGTGTTTTTCAATGCCTTGGAGTAAAGACTATGTTTATTATCTTTGTTCAGTTCCACCAAAATAACGAGACAGTTTGAATGGTAGTTTAAGGAGATTTTATTGTTTTCAGGATTGCATTTAAAATTGTTTTGTAATGAGCCAGGGAAATAAACAAGTAAATAAAGTTATGGGAAAATTCTGTTTAGGCACTTCTAGTTCAGTCAGAAAAATACGAGGATAAAAAATGACTTAGTCCTTCTATTTCTTAGGTCAAGATATGAAAATTAAATCAGATTTTTATTTGTCTTTATGTCTTAAATAGATTAATTATAAATTTGGCTTATTTGGAAGGAGAATAATGTGGTTGTTAAAATAACTGAGGTTATTACTGGCTTATCACCCAACAAAAATATTTGACCCTAATATATCCAGAGTGAAGGACTAAAATCATTTTATGATGTTTTGCTAAAAGAAAATTCAAAGTTTATGGAGAAATTTTTTTAAATAGCAATTATCTGAAAAATATTTTTGGTTACTGAGTAGGCATTTGTGTTCTTTTTTATTTATGATATTTTTGCTAATCTCTGGAAGTTCATAGTGGAGAGAAATCATTCAGCCTCTACAAAATAGAGATGCTATGAACCAAGCTTATATTAGTTCCACTTTTTACTCAACTCCGTGCAAGAAACAGTTCTCCCAAAGCTATGCACTTTTCATAGCAGTTATCCACAACAATAAGTTAGCATTCACTGCAAAACGTACAAAATACTCGAGGAACTCGGAGGAGCAGATAAATTTTGAACAGTCATTTTATCTTTGTTGCCAGTTTTTTATTTTCTTCCTACTGTTTTCTAAAACTACAAAGCAAGGGATGCAAATACCTGACAGAAGAGAATGGACTAGGTAGGAAGAGGAAAACATCCCATTACCTCTTTCTTTGTTATAGTATATAAATATTAAATCAATAGTAATCTCTATAATCATAGTTTTCAGGTATATGTTAATAGCCTTGGAAGATTATTAAGAATTTAAAAGTAAAATCATATTCCTAATTTCTTCTACATGGCAAAGATTATAACTTTTACTTAGCGGTTACAAGACCTAGACTCTAAGTAAACATATTAGAGAACAGGAAAAAAAAGGAAAGGGAAGAGAAAAATAGGATAAAACGAAAAGGAAAGAAAAGAAAATATTACAGCAGAAATTGGTTGGTTAATCACCAAACCAACTTTCTATTTTTCCCAGACACAAACAGGACTATCTGCCCTAGGCTCCTCTCAACTAGAGGGGACCATGTGACCAAACTGGCCAAAAGAATGTAAGCAATTCTCTACATGTTTTCCTCTTTACAAAAGTACACGGGCCTGGGGACTGGTGGCAACGAGGTGATGACAAGAAAACCACTTGAATGAGAGGAATGTACCCATCAAGCATATCCATTTTAGTAAATTGGCACAGCCACTATGGAAAACAGTATAGAGGACCCTTAAAAAAAAATTAAAAATAGAACTACCATGCAACCCAACAATCCAACTTCTGGGTATTTATCTGAAGTAAATAAAATCACTATCTGGAGATATATCTGTGCCCCATGTTCATTGCAGTGTTATTCACAATAGCCAAGATATGTAAACAACCTAAGTTTCCATCAATAGATAAGTGGTTATAGAAAATATCAGACATGCACACACACACACACACACACACAACACACACACACACACACACAGTGTCATATTAATCAGACAGAAGGAAATCCTGCCATTGTGACAACATGGGTGAAAGTTGATGGCATTATGCTAAATGAAATAAGTCACACAGAGGGAAATAATATTGTGTGAACTCACTTATATGTGGAATCTAAATAAGCTGAACCCACAGAAATGAGAGTAAAATGGTGGTTGCCAGGGATCAGAAGTTGAGGGAAAAGGAGAGATGTTGGTCAAAGAGTACAAACTTTCAGTTATAAGTTATAGCAATCTAATGTACAGAATAGTGAATATCTATACTAATAAAAGAATAATATGCTAATTAGACTGGACATCTTCTGGACACCTATCCAGATGTCCTTCCAGACAAAGCCACCATGGCAGGGGCCAAGGCAGAGGTGGTTAGGGGAGACCAGGCCGGCAGGGGAGGGCAGTTAGGGGCGACCAGGCTGGCGGGGGGGGAGGGGGGCAGTTAGGGGTGATCAGGCTGGCAGGGGAGGGCAGTTAGGGCGACCAGCCTGGCAGGGGAGGACAGTTAGGGGTGATCAGGCTGTCAGGCAGAGGCAGTTAGGGGCGATCAGGCAAGCAGGCAGAGGTGGTTAGGGGTGATCAGGCAGGCAGGGGAGCAGTTAGGGGCATCAGGCAGGCATGCAGGTGAGCAGTTAGGAGCCAGCGATTCTGGATTGTGAGAGGGATGTCCAACTGCTAGATGTCCTAAACCGGCAGTCAGACATCCCCTGAGGGGTCCCGGATTGGAGAGGGTGCAGGCCGGGCTGATGGACCTACCCCCCACCCCCTGTGAACAAATTTTGTGCGCCAGGCCTCTAGTAGTTAATAATAATGTATTATATACTTGAAAGTTACTAAGAGAACAAATCTTAAATGTTCTCAGAAACTATGTGATGATATGACATAGGTGCTAGTTAACAATGTGGTGGCAATAACTTTGTAATATATAAGTGTATCATCAACATGTACATCTTAAACTTATACAATGTTATATATCAATTATATCTCAATAAAGCTTGGGGGAATAATAAAATTAAAAAGCATTCTTCCATTACAATCTTAAATTACTAAAGAGTGCTCTTATACAGTCAGCAAAGACACACAAAAAATCTAGACAATGGTCTAGGTGGCAGTATTCAAGCTGTATTACAAATGAAATTCCTTCATTTCTACAAAGTTCCCTCATGAATTGCTGGGTGGGAGAATATCCATTTCATTTATCTTGTTTTGCTTATTGTGCCTTCCACTTTTATGATTTCATCTACAAAGAATAAAAAGTACTATAGGTGGTAGAACTTCTTCCAACTAAGCAATAGTACTGTTAGAAAATAAAATCCTAACAACAGTGTGCTCAAGAAGCTGGAATGTAGGACACAGCTGTGACCAATATTCCAAAAATTATGATGGTCTTCGGAAGAAGAACCAGTTGAAAATTAGGGATTCACAACTGTTAACTGAACTTTGAATCATTCACAAAGTCATTTTGACTTTTCTTGTTATTCCTCAGATGAAAAGTCCTCAGGATAAGTATCACCTTAAAGCCCATGTGATCATTCCACTAGTGAAATTTAATAGAGTCAAGACAAGAATAAAAAATCTAAGAACAGCCCAGTCGGCATGGCTCAATGGTTGAGCATTGACCTATGAACCGGGAGGTCATGGTTGGATTCCCGGTCAGGGCATATGCCCAGATTTTGGGCTCAAGGCCCAGTGGGGGCATACAGGAGGCAGCCAATCAGTAATTCTCTCTCATTATTGATGTTTCTATCTCTCCCTCTCCCTTCTTCTCTGAAATCAATAAAATATTGATTTCAATATTTTTAATCTAAGAACATCTGTCAGTCTGAATTTTTTAACTCACCTTTTCCTGTGAGAAAACTATATATTCTAAAGCTTTGCCATTAACAACTCTAAATGTAGAATGTGAAGAAATGCTTATCTGACTCTCAGCTCAGTGCTATATCTCACTGTAAAGAAAGTCACAGCACAAGCTTACCCGACAAGAAAATCCATCCTGTCTTGGGGAGGCAGACATAGCTTAGAAAGTTTATAAAACTAATCAGGAAGAAATATACCGGATATTTTTCATTTTAAAAATTGATAATTTATACTTTTATTAATATGTTGGAAATACTTATTATAAGTAACATTTATATGGCACTTAGTTTAATAAATATGTCTTTACATACAATACCACATTTACTTGTCACAGTCACCCCACTGGTATTTTTAATAGTTAAGTAATAGACAGATAAGGACCTAGGCTCTTACGGCCTTTATAACTTTTCAAGATCAAAAGTGAAAACTTACTTTGCTTTAAAAAGTATTTATCCATTACTTGAAACATAGACTTAGAAGTAAAGGAAGCTAACTAGCGCTATGAGCTTCTATAGCAATAATAGTGTATTATTTGTACAGTATATTACAATGTACAAAGAATTAAAATGTTCTTTCATAAGCACTTTCTCATTATGCTTCTGATCACTGATACAGTAAAATACCAGAAAACAGTATTTTTTTTTCATTTTACAGATATAGAAACTGAGGCTTACAAAAAATGTAATGACCTAGGCATAATCTCACTAACCAAGATTAATTCACTAAGTCATTGTGCTTTTTGAAATTGGAAATTTAAGGGACACAATTTTGGCTAGTTGTTAATATAACAGGAACTTATATCACCTGCATACACTATATAATTAAAATAGAATAATTAATTATTTTCAAATTACATGAAAGCTCCTCCTCCACCAATAGGTATTATCAAACTCCCAAGAGGAGGAAACTAAAATAGCTAAAGCATTTGTGGTGTTGTGTGGGGGCGTGGGGATTGTCTCATTTGTTTTGCTCCGTTTTTAAAACATGCTCAGGGTAGGCTGGCAACTCTTTTGAAAATGTCAACTAGAAATAATTAAATTGGGGGGAAAGATTAAGCAATAAGATTAGTCCGTTATATATAATGCTGGGGGGGAAAATGTCTTAGAGAAGAAAGAGTAAGTTTTTCCAAAAGCAAAATTCACCAAATAAAACACTGGAAAATGTAATTCAATCAAGAAATAATATTTTTTTTCAATTTGGATTTATGTCATTGCTTTAGTAGGTAGTGTTAATAGTTTCCAAATGCCAATGTGTATTCATGAACACTTTGCAAGTTCATGATGTAATACATTCCTTTTTGGATACATCTTATGTCAAATCCATCTGTCTAAGGCAGATATGCATAGTTTTACAGAATCTTATCTGCAAAAGAACTTCCACAGTCAGACAAAAATGGCTTTGCAAAATAAAGAGGCGTAGAGAAAAGAAAGATCAGCTGTTCCGAAGATATCTCCTCCCTCAGTGCCTTGCCCACAGCTTTGTGTCCACCCCTGGCACCTGGCACCCCTCCAGTCTTGCTTTTCTTAAAATCCTGCCCATTCACAAGAAAGAGATGTGATCCTGGGATCTCAGGGAGAACTAGAAAGATGAAGGTCTTGGAGGAAGTACCAGGGCTGGATCTTAATATTCCTAGTAGATGTCCACCAGAATTTCCCTGAGCCCTAAACACCTTGTTCTAAACACCTTCTGAATTCTATGGGCAGCTTGTTAAAGTTTGAACATGAAACATTGTCATTTTTATTTGATTCATCTCAATAAGAGCCCAAGTAAGTTAATATAAAGACAGAAGACAGGAAAAGGGGAAAGGGAGGATGATTGCTGCATCAAGAAAAATACACAAATTCCACCAGAAGAAGAGCAGCCTGGTTAGAAGTCAGAAGCTAGTCCAGGTAAAGCAGCTTCCACCCCCCACCACTTCTTACTCTGATGGGCCTCCAGCCACCTGGAGGGATGAGATTATATTCCTTTCATAAGTGCACCGCTTTCTTCCACTAATACAGTTAGGAATGTAGAACAATGAGTGAATCACCAAGACTATTAGTGTCTATGGCTATGGAAACTCAATAAATGAACCCGCTCTTCTACCTCAATAAAAGACTCAGACTGTTTCTTCATAAAAGTAAATGTGTTTCCTCAAAGAATATGTCAGAATTACTTTCCTTGAAAACTATTTTACATGCATTTGGTTGAGACAGAATTCTATGTTGGTTATTTTTCTTTCCTTTTGTAAGCCTCATCCATGGATGTGACCTATAACAGGGTCATATTTTTATTTTATATTTTTAACAACAAAACTTTGCATTTGCAGTATGATCTAACCATAAAAGTTTGCAAAAACCACAACTAATATTTCTCTCCTACCGGCTAAATTATGTCAGTCATTTAAATAGATGGAACCAAATATAAACTGCTCTTGAGTATATAAATAATATTTTATGGGAATTGGCAAGTAATTACTATTGCTATTAGAAGTTTATATTTGCCACAGGAACCTGTGATTTTAAAAAACTGTTCAAATGATTTATGCATGAGGCTTATACATAGCACAAATGTATTCATTTGTATTTATGGGTCTAAAGAGGAAAAAATTAGAGAAAAAGCAAATTGGAAAACAATCCCAAATTATAAGAAATTACCTAGCTTTGTGCTGTAGTAAAAAGTATAAAAATTATTTGGAAGGAAGAAAAATTATTTCTAAGCACTAACTTTATAAGCAAAAGCCCTATTTTTTTAGTGATAGGAGAAATCAATGTTTTTAAGTAAAAACTGAATTGCTTATACTAACCAGTTTACTCAGTATTAATTCTATCTCGCAGTGTATGCTACAGAAGGTAATAAAATGCTGATGTTTTCTAGTTTCTCACTTCAATCTTCTCCAGCTTCACCTTAAACCTTGTTAGCAACAGAATTCGCCCCAACAATTACATGAACCTAACAACGGCTTCCCTGGGATAATTTGATCTGCTGCAACCACAAATTCCAGTCCACATACTTTCTTCTATTATGGTTGTGTCTGTGTGTGTTCAATACACTTCCTATAAGGCTTTTAAAAATGAGCTAGTAGTTTCTCATTCAGCTCTCTGCCACGTTAACAGAACCACTACAGGACACTTTTATACATGTAAAAATTACCTAGTTATTTATACAGAATATCTTAATTCAGCTTCAGAGGCCAGCGAAGAGAAGTATCGTCACCATCATCTTACATTTCTCCTTTTTTGGCGCTTTCACGGCTGTGTACCTGCGCCCCAAAATGATCATTCGCTGCTCCCTCTCAGTATTCACCGGTGGGGATAGAAAATCTTGAAACTTGCCTGACTGAAGTGTTCCCAGCCATTGTCCAGACACCAGAAGCCTGCTTTCATCTGCTCATGTTGGACCTTTATCACTTAACTGACCCCATAAAACACACAGGGCTACAATACACTGAACAGCCTCCTTCAAAATGCAGCTTGATTGTGATTCATGGCAAAAAGCTGGAATAGCCCTGCCAGGTCTTAGAAGCGTTAAGATAAATTGCATTGAACGCGCTACATATAAAACAGCACCTTGAAAATGAATCATCTGCTAATTCAGTATTTTCTAATTACAATCACTCCCTCTCAGGGCATGTAATTAATTTACTGAGTTAAAAAAAAAAAGTCAGGATTACTCACACAGTCTTGAAGATGCAATGTCAGCTATTTAGGACAGAAACATCCAAGGCCGTGTTAGAACTCAATTACCACTACATATGCGTTAAAGCAGGAACTGCAGGCCTCTGGACTACGGCAACTATAGGACTCGTGCTGCTCGTACGCTGGGCTATAATTTATGAAACTGAGCCCCAGATCCAGCCAATCATTTAGCTCCTCATAACAAGTCTAACTGGCTCTGGAAAGCTGAAAGGGCTGCACTAGAACAACAAAGATGAGATAGTTCACACAATAATCTGCTTATCTGGAATCACTTTGCCTCACAAGGGCCAGAGAGAAATCACAGCTCCATTGTCTGAGGGCAGGACAGCTGACCTGAGAAAATGCAACTACACCTGGAGCAAGACTTTTCCTGGAGTGGCAGTCCCAGGCGAGCCGGCATTCAAGGACCCAGCTGCCCCTGAGAACGGAAGGGCAATGACAGCAGCAAAAACCTCAGGTAATTTTCATCTTTTTATTTTTAGCAGGAGTAATGCTGAGTCAAATTATATGCAGGAAGCCGCTGGGGCCACTAGGTATGCTTCAATTTTATTTTATCTTTTCCCATTCCAATCTTTTGTAGGATCATTTGTTATTAAGCATGAATCGAGGGAGGCTTAGGGTACCTGAAATGAACTGGAAACCGAAAACGATCGTTTGAGGAGGAAAAGAGATCGTTTTCTTAGAGCTGTCGTTTCAGATGTGCACCCTTCTCACCCAAACACAGAAACAAGGACAAAGGGGCTGAAGCAGGGAGAGAAAAGGCGTTTCGTGAGAACAGTTCAATGCTTTTCGTATCGGAAAGGAAATAACTACGCTCCAAGTGTAAATTGGGAAGATAGGTTAATGCCCAGCTCCTCTGGCCCTTGGAACCTAGACCACACAAGAATGTACCACGTGGGATTGTGGCCCGGCTTTCTGTTTTGTTTTGTTTTTCTTGGCAATATTTTATACTTCCCATTATATTTTAAAGTATTACGTATACCAACTACTGCTGTTATACCATACTTCCAAATTTGTAGTTATTAAAGGAAAACATTTTTACATTAAAAGAGGTGACAAAAATAGAAAAGCAAACCACACACACACACACACACACAATGGAATTGACATACACGTAGCCCCAGCACCACACCCTTAGGTACTTGGCGCACTTTACCCAATAGCAAATCCTTTCAAATCCTCAGCAAATAGTGTTTCTTCAACGAATTTTATAGCAAGTGTAACATTAGCAACAAGAACAAAAAATCTGTGTAATAAACCTTTTAATGACTAAATCAATCATTATACTTTCAAAGTGACAACAGAACCTTCACAATATTCAAATCATGTCAGTTTTATCTGCTCCCTGCGGAAGAAGCAGGGGAGGAAATCTTGCTTTGTTTAGTGATGAAATATAAACAATCGTAACAGAAGAGACATTTATGCACCTTTTGTTTGCTGTAGATAATTGACTGCATCCAACTTGAGAATTGGCACCAAAAAGAAAAACATAGCAGCACACAGGGAACAGAAGAAGTAATCCATCAACAATTCCCGCCCCCCAAGACCTGTTCTCTGAATTGTCCAATGTGTGACTAGCCAGGGAAGAATATTTCTGCTCTGTTTAACTATGTTTTATTTAATTAAACCTTCGTTCATTTGGCAGTGCTGTTGTCTACGGTGGCTATGTGAGAACCGAAACTTCTGAGGAAGCCAGGGTGTTAAAATTGTTGTTCCCTTTACTCAAAGGTAATATGGGTTATCTAGCCTGAGATGGAAATCAAACCCTTAAGTTAATATTGCCATTGAATCCTCAACACACCCAACTCCCCGTTTCTCATTCCCTTAATAAAACTTCATTAAAATCCCCTCGAACGCCCACGTTTGAATGAATCTCCATTTGTCGGCAGACCAAGGCCAAGAATACTCGAAGGCCTTGAAGTCATGTCACAGGTATTGTTGTCCAGAAACTTCCCATAGGAATCACCTCCCAAACACCTGAAGGCAACCACTTCACCACCCAAGGCAACGGCCTGCAACCAGCCAGCAAGCTCCTGTGCAGTCTCAGCGTTGACATGCAGCTGACTCACAGGCCGACCTCTGCCTCCTGCGCCCTGACAAACGCTGCTTCCATGGTCTCAACTTCAAGCTGCTCATCTCAAAACACGTTCGTGATCAGAGCTTTTTAAACGACTAGCATTGCCTTCCCCTCCCAGAATCATAATAACCGTGATAGACTGAGACATGCTACTGCTCCTTGGCCATTTGGGGGGAATCTAGATTATTTCATACCCGGGGCTGTCACATAGCAGAGAAAACCTCACACGGAAAGCAAGGGAGTGATGTCTCAGTATGATCCATCTCGAGTCGATTGTGCTGCTTAGATTGGTTTTCAATGCCTTATCAAAAACAATGCAGCGGAGGAGGAAACAAAAAAAAAAAAAAACACATACATACCAGACTGTAATCTTTCGCCTAAAGTTGTTAGAGCAAATATGAATCTGCTTATAGCGGGCATCACTGTCCACTCAGCAGGGCTTGTGTGAGCAGATTCTAGCTAGAGAGACTACCCTCCTGCCATTGGCACCAATTAGTAATTGTTGGTTATCACATCAGGCACTGTCTAAGAAGCTCTTGGTATGCAAGAGGCATTCAAACAGCTGAATTCCGTTTTTACTCGTTTCCTTGATCTCAGACTCACAGACAAAAATTAAGATGATCCCGATAAAAGAAAAGTAGCTCAGGAATGCAAGCGCTTTTCCGACAAGAAGTATCAGCAAATCTCAAGTATTAGAACGGCCATGGTTGACTGAAAAGTGTCTAGAAACCTGGGCCAAGCTAATCTGTCTGGCCCTGCAGTTTATGCAGCGAAAGGAGTCGCCCCTGAGAAAAGTGTAAGAACCGTTCCGACCTACCTTGTTAGTGCGTCTAAGATTGCTAGGGTATTAACTCCATTCCAAGTGACGTGGATAAATAGCCCCATTATTTTCACAATGCTGGACTCGGCCTAAGAAACCCTGCACCTCGGGACCAGTGTGCCGGTGGGGAACTGCTGACGGTCCCAATGCTGACACTTGGAGCCAGCATCGTATGGTTTAAACCGAAAGAGAAATAGCTGCTTATAAAAATGTCAGCAGGACGGCCTGCCTCACTTTAACAAAGCCAAAACATTTTTTTTTTTTTCATTTAAGTTAAAAGGCATAGGTACTAGAGATGTGAGTCTGTGGTCACTGCAGGGGTTACGCTTATGTTCTTGGTTGAGGTAAAGCACTTTATTGGGGCACATAGACCTCAAATTCAGATTTGCTTTCGGTATATGCGAGCCGGGGGGAGGGTTGTTGTTGTGTTTTGTTGTTTTTTAATTCGGTCTCTCCTAAGAAATGAATTTATTTTAAAAATACCAAGAATGCATTTGATAAGATTCTAAAACATATATGATACTTAAAATTAACATAAACCAGCATCCTTCTGCACTTATTTTATTCAGTTAAAATTCTTCTAGTTAATGAGACCTGAACAGAAGGATCCATTTTTCTATGACCTTACTCTTTTAAAAATTTTCTCAAAACCCATACAACATATACATAACATATGCCAAAACTGGCAATTACTTAAATTTAGCAAGAAAAAATTCCTAATACTTGAGGTTAAAGCCACCTCTAAACAGTGTGTAAGCATTATAACATGGAGTTGAGAGCATAAACTCTAAATCAGACTGTCTGGGTTCAAATCCCAGCTCTGATCCTTAACTGTGGACTTTGAGCAAGTTACTTAAGAGCTCTATGCCTGCTTCCTCATATGTAAAATAGTGCCACACACACAGTAACTACCTCCTGGGGCTGATGGGAAGATTAAATGGTCAATGCATGTTTAGAACTGAGCCTATTACATGGTGAATATTCATTAAGAGAAAACTGTCATTATTATTATTATTATTATTATTATTATTATATTTAAGTTCATTTCAATAAATATACATAATATCCAAAATGAAGATGGATTACTGAACAGCTGGATATGGTGAAATATATCTCATTTCAGGTAATATCTATAAGTAAGATTTTGTCTTAAGGCCTATGAGATATCAGCTCAAGGAGGTGTATCAGTAACTGTTACTTGTCAGTCTTCTGCCTGGTTATCACTTGACACTTTCAACCCTGCCCTGCATTCAGTGTGTCACGCAAGGACTCTAACCTAGGACATGACACAGAAGGGGGTAATTGTAGTAGGCATGATTCATGTGGTAGTTGGTACAAAGTTCAGGCAAGTTTAAAGATTCCTGCATGAAAGCAAAAAAATAATAATAATAAAGGAAGCCATTAATCTTCAGTCATGGTACCCTAACCAAAAAAGATCCAAGGGGAAAAAAAAAAGAGTTACCTATTATAAACAGCTGTGCTCATTTTCGAAATTCTTGAACCATGTCTGGAATTCATGCTCAGCTTAAATATGAGAGAATCCTGAGGCTAATTATCTCCTTTCCTCCCTGTGACAGGGATTTCTCAGAGCAGGAGAATATTAACTGAGACTTCGACCTGCTCACTGAGAACGTGCAGAGAAAAACAGTCAGCTTCCTGAGGGAACAGCCGCCCATGGGAAAGTCTATGGACTTCCACACACACACACATTCATTCATTCACTCATGAATGTCTTACCCCTTATCTCCCACGCAAATTCCCACCAGCCACACCTAATGGTTTATCTAGTTCCTGAGGGCCCACACTCTCTCACAGCCGTGTTTCTGGAGATGCACCCCTCCGTTTGTGTACTCTTCCCTAGTACCCACTATTAAGACCGAGGAAAATTCTCTCCTTCACAGTGAACCCCTTCCTCCCCACCATCTCTCCATGGAAGGTAGTTATTCCCTGTTGGGCAAATTATTGGATCAGTAACACTTACCACATGAATTAGCACTCAACAACAAATAACCAGTTGGAGAATTGGAAGACATTTTCAGTTTAGCAAAAATGCTTTAAAAATGAAATTTGGCACACTTTCTGCAAGATTCCAAATGAAATCAAATATTGAGGTTTAATAGCTCTTAGACTCTGCTAGCTAGAGAATCATCTGTGGTCTTCTTTTTTCTTTTTTAATCCTCACCCTAGATATATTACTGATTTTTATTTTTTTAATTATGTTTTTATTGATTTTAGAGAGAGAGGAATGAAGAGGAGAGGGGGGAGAGAGAGAGGGGAGAGAGAGAAACATTGTGGGCTGCCTCCTGCACATACCCACCCCCTACTGGGGATCAAACCCACAACCCGGGCATGAGCCAGGACAGGGAATTGAACCAGTGACCTTGTGGTACATGGAACTATGCTCAACCAACTGACCCACACCAGTCAGAGTTGTTTATTGATTTTTAGAGAGAGAGGAAGGGGGAGTGAGAGAGAGAGAGAAGAGAGAGAAGAGAGAGAGAGAGAGAGAGAAACATCTATGTGAGAGAGAAACATCTATCGGTTGCCTCCTCTATATGCCCCTACCAGTGATCCAACCCGCAGCCTAGGTATGTGCCCTTAACAAGAATTGAACCCATAACCCTTTGGTGTATGGGACTACTCTCCAACCACCCAGGCCTGTGACTAAGGGGAC
This sequence comes from Eptesicus fuscus, assembly GCF_027574615.1. Lineage (NCBI taxonomy): Eukaryota > Metazoa > Chordata > Mammalia > Chiroptera > Vespertilionidae > Eptesicus > Eptesicus fuscus. The sequence continues at coordinate 82,283,342 of NC_072476.1, read as the reverse complement.
AGTCGCTTGGCATTGGATATCACCAAAGAGGAGGAGGATGGGATGGGCTAGAGAATTTTAGAAAACAGTGTGTTGGAGGGTTACCTTCAGAATGGTGACACAGGTCCAGTTGGTCTCTAGCTCCTCTCCCATTTCACCTCTGCCTCCCCTGAGAAAAAATAGTTCCCTATATTCTCCAGCTTCTCCCACCAGGGCCTGTCCTCCCCTCCCATCACATGAATCCTTTTGTGTGCCAACCCCCAGGCAGGCTGGTTAAACCAATCTGTGCCAACATGATTAAATATTTCTGTTATCTTTCAATTGGCACCTCATTTTAACAGGAACTTTCTAAAAATAGAGCTGAACCAAAAAATAACCACATTGAATAATTTAGGCCTCTTGGAACATGACAACAAAGACAGACAGGAACCACACCAGCATATCAGCCACCTTTTCCTATCAGGTGCAGGTCAGCCCTACATGCACAGCCCTGGGCTAAGGAGAATGCTGTTTTCACTCCTCCAAACAAGGCCACTACAGATAGTTGCACCATCTGTACAACCAACCACTCATACCAGCCTGCCCTCGATGGTCCATGAGTCTTCCCTCTCTACAGCAAGAGCACAGCCACCACCAACCAAGGGAAGATTTCTCACTTATTTAACCCTCCTACCATAGAGGTAAATACTTGGTACCACAAAAACAAGTTGACTGTGGAGACACATTTGTAATCACCAGCAACTAAAAGAGGCAGAGGTTGCTCCATGTCTCACAGTCCATAGGATTTTGTTTTCCTTTCTTTTGCCATAGAATTTAAGCAAAAATCAGAGTGGAAGGACAGCAGATTGCAGTTGAGACCTATGTGCAATCCTATCTAATAAAAGAGTAATATGAAAATTAACCATCATTCCACTACACCCACAAGCCATGCCCACCAGCCAATCAGGAGCAAGTATGCAAATTAACCCCAACCAAGATGGCTGCAGCCCCGGAGCGAACAGGAGGCTTGGGATTCCCTGGCAATGGAGGAAGCCAAGCTTTCCACACACCCTGGCGGGCCCAGGCCTCCACTCAAGGCTACAAAGTTTCAATTATAGAAGACAAAAAAATCCCAACAAAAATGGCTGCAGCCACGGAGCAAGCAGGAGGCTTGGCTCCGCTTCAGGCTACAAAGTTTCAATTATAGAAGATAAATAAATCCCAGATACCAGGGCCTCCGCTTGGGTCACTGGGGGGTGTGGCCAGCTTGCAAACCACCACAGGCCCCTCACCCAGGCTGCCCCACACCCAAGGGAACCCCCACCCTCATCCGGGACACCCTTCAGGGCAAACCAGCTGGCCCCCACCCGTGCACCAGGCCTCTATCCTACCTAATAAAAGAGGAATATGCAAATTGTCACTCCAACACACAAGATAGCTGTCCCTATGTGGCCAAAGATCCTGCCCCCATGTGGACACAAGATGGCCGCCACAAGATGGCCAGCAGGGAGGGCAGTTGGGAGGGACCAGGCCTGCAAGGGAGGGCAGTTGGGGACGATCAAGTCTGCAGGGGAGGGCAGTAAGGGGTGACCAGGCCGGCAGAGGAGGGAAGTTGGGGGTGACCAGGCCTGCAGGGAAGGGCAGTTGGGGGGGACCCAGGCCTGCAGGAGAGTGCAGTTAGGGGCAAACAGGCTGGCAGGGGAGCAGTTAGGCATCAATCAGGCTGGCAGGGGAGTGGTTAGGGGGCGATCAGGCTGGCAGGCAGAAGCAGTTAGGGGCAATCAGGAAGGCAGGCAGGTGAGCAGTTGGGAGCCAGCAGTCCTGGATTGTGAGAGGGATGTCCGACTGCCCGTTTAAGGATCGGGCCTAAACGGGCAGTCAACATCCCTCAAGGGGTGTTGGAGAGGGTGCAGGCTGGGCTGAGGGAAACCCCCCTCCTGTGCATGAATTTCATGCACCGGGACTCTAGTATAAAATAATGCAGCAACTCTTGAACTTTATGTGCATCAGGATTATTAAAGGTGCTTCTGAAAATGGCAGGTGCCTGACTCCTACCACAGGATACTGATTCTATAGGTCTAGAACGAAGCCTAGAAATCTGCATTTTATTGGCAGCCCAATTATTTTAAAGCCAGTTATGCATGATTAATCCTTGAGAAACATTGAGACATTGCATGCAAAACACTTAACACAAAGCCTGGCACATTACAAGTGCTCAATACTTGCTAGCTATAATTACTCAATACTTGCTAGCTATAAGAATCAGAATCCATCCCAATGTCATATCCTTTACTTAGACTTGACCTTTTGCTAAGTGCAAATTGCACATGGGTGTGGCAGTGTGATAGGAAGCCAGGAGCTGGTTTAGTGCAAGGAAAGAGAAATGAGAAGAGGAATACAGGATAAAGACAGCCTAATTTGTGTCCTTCTAATGATCCGTGAGCCTTTGATGAGAACTCTGAGCCCGAATTGCCACCCCCCTTCCACACTATCAACAGCTCCTATAAAGTAGTAGTATTTGAAATAACTGCATATGGACCAGAAATGTTCAAAATCAAAACACTCAAAATATTGGCATTTTCATTTTTCTGCCTCAGGCACCAAAAGCAATACAAGGTTATTTGTTTTGTGGGCAAAGCAGGCCCCAAGTAATAAGGGAGTTTTTTAAAGGGCTGAGTCCACCAACGTTAGCATAATATAGAAGTAAATCCCAAACCTGATTGGCTGCTGTGCTACTGTGAGTCTTGGCTATTTTCCTCTGCTAATGATGCAGGCCCTCCACAGGTGGCTGGAGCTAACAGTGTCTACTTACCACTGGGATCACTCCTCACAATAAATAGGACAGGCCCTCCAGGAAATCTTCTGTTTAATTTGCATGCTCCTGAGTATAGGACAAGGCTCTGTTGTTTAAGGGCATACATAACAAAAGCTTTGTTCTTTCAAACCAAGAGGGAAACTGTAGATCTATCCAAAATCACTTGGTCTTAAACTGTGTAAGGATGACAAGAACGAAATATTATTTTAGGCTGCCCAACAGCATCAGTCACTCAATCTCCTCTCCTGGCTTCAGAAAACAATGACTCAATATGGCCTTTTTCTGACAGACTGCAGCCTTAGGAAAATACTTTCCTTCATTTAAATCAATGGAAGCTATTCACAGCCCACTTAGCTTTCTCTCTTTGAAGCGTGGGCATAGGGACACAGCTGTTTGTATTCATATAATGAAAGGAAAATAGAAACTGTGAATGATAAAAAAAAAAAAAAAATCAAAGTATTTTCTTACTCCATCCCAGGTGCTTGACATGTGTTTTATTGCTTGATTTCCTCAGTGACCTCTAAAAGGTTGATTTTATTACCCCCATTTTTACCAAGTATAAGAGAGGTTAAATAAGCTTCCCTAAGGACACAGAGTTGAAAAGTGGCAGAGCTGTAAATTAAATAAGAAAGTAAAAGTAGCCTAGAATCCTACATGTTAAGATTTAAATGAAGCCCTGGCTGGTGTGGCTCAGTTGGTTGGAGCGAGTCCCATACACCAAAAGGGAGTGTGTTTGATTCCTGATTAGGGCTCATACCAGGTTGTGGGTTCAATCCCTGGTTGGGGCATGTATGGGAGGCAACTGATCGATGTTTCTCTCTCACATACATGTTTCTCTCTCTCTCTCTCCAGCTTCCTCTCTCCAAAATCAATAAAAACATATTTTAAAATATTTTAAAAATCTCCCATATTTCTATTAACATATTTTTATATACATGTGATCATTTTGTTTCGTAGTCTGCTTTGTATCACTAAATATTTCTCCACATCATATATATGTAAAGTTCATCATTTTTATTGACTACACAGGATTTCTTGGAAGGTATTTATCATAACTGACCATGCCTGTCCCCTACTGATGACAACTGAAGTTATTTCTAGTTTTCCTATGAATATGCTTTGCAAACATATTATACATGCACGTAGTTATCTCCTGAGGATAAGTCCTAGGCTGAAAATTGCAGAGATTATGCATTTTATGTTTCAGTACATCTCACCTAACTGCCTTCCGGAAGGTTAGGTCAGGTAAGCTACATGATGTGCTCATTTCTTCCCTCTCACGGGCACACCAGGTTTAAGCAACCATTTACATTTCTGCCAAAATGATAGGGAGAAATGATAGCATTGTTGCTTTTATCTCCATTTATTTCCTCATTAGGGAAGTTAGACATCTTTCCCTATGTGTTGGCCATTTGCAATTCTTCCAGAAATTAATTAACCCTATTCTTTTTCTTCTTTTCTATTAGATTCTGACTCCAAAATGCATTGCAAATGCTTTCTCCTGCCTCTCGCTGTTTTCTCATGATCTGTACTGATATAGCGGAGACTTTGATCTCTAGCCAAGAAAAGTTTGGCAACAGATTGCCAGGGTGATTACTCAAGTTCCATAAAACATGTTCCAAGAAGAAAAACTAACTAGTCTAAAGAACAGAAAGCCATAAACTTCTCCTCAGTTGTCTGCCTCGAAATAGGTCATCCCCTGGCTTTATCAGCAGTTGTTTATCTCATAAGAAACAATAATCCATTCAAACTCAACCTCCTTCTTTTGCAAAGAGAAGTTTGGGTAATGGAAGAGTGACCAAGAACAGTTTTGGAGAAACATCCGCAGAACCAGGGCCTCTGGAGGGAGGACCCTCACACACACACACATTACCATGTCCCCGGCAGTGGCAGACCACAGACTCATAGATTGTGCTGAGACCCAGGTTAGAGAGCCCTCACCCACGGAAACGGAGGCCCACAGACAGAGAGTGACTTGGCTGAAATCAACTGGCAAATGGCAGTCCCTTGACTCCCCGACTGGAGGACATTAACCAGAAGTAAAACAGCCCAAACTGAGTCCCCAGAGCTTAAAACACTGATTCTGCCTCCCACAGTTCCCAGATCATGTTAAAAGGTATTATGACCAGAGTACCATCATGCCTGGCCCAGACACATGTGCAGAGGCAGCCTGGACCTCATGCTTGGCCAGCGTCTTGGCTGCTAGGGTTGGGCAGCATTCTGACTGGCTGTGGACAGAGGGCAATAGGGACGATGTTAGGCTGCCCTCTTGTTTCTGCACTCGAGAAAGAGTATGACAAAACCAACAGCAAAACAGGGCTGCTGTCCAGCTTTCGTGGTAGCCAGCTTTTTTTTTTTTTTTCTTTTTCTTATAAGAATCGTGTGTTAGCTTAGTTGGTTCATTCCTATCAGTTCAGTTTCAGCCAAATCCAGTCTCTGAACCAAAGTAAACCAAGCCTGGCCAGGTGGTGGTCCTGTGCTCCCTGAAGGACTTCTGCCTTATCCCAACAAAGCCCCAAATGTGGCCAAAGTGTCTGACAGGCAAACTGGACAAGGGCTGCCCTATCCCATCTCACCTGCAGAAAACTGCATGGGCCAGTGGCCTCACGTTCATTCCCCGGAGGTGACCAAAGACAAGCAGCCAGCCAGCTATCCAGTGGCATTAGCATCTTCTCGGTAGTGCTCACGCTGGTCTTACCAAGCCTAAATAAAGGCTATAGTTCCACCCAAGATAGATCTTTGGTAAGGCCTAGAAAGGCAGTCTCCTCCAACTTATCTCAATTCAAAAGCATTTTTCTTGACTCTTTAGACATCATGTGGTCTAACAAAATAAATAGTTCACATTGAGACTTAGAGTAAACTGGATAAACAGATTTGGGAAAATGACCTAGGATTCAATAGTGATGACTGATTTGTGCCAGGAGATGCACATTATACTATTTAATCCCCACAACAATGTTCCAAGGTGGGGGGTTTCAATCGGTGCTTATTATATAAGGAAACAGTGAGGAACAGCTTATTTCTGGACCCAACTGATACTGCTACAGAATTTCATGGACTTTCATTGTGACTTTGAGCAGCTCTTCCAAAAGAATGGAGGAGTCTGTCTTAAAGGTTCATTCCTGGCTGCTGGGCCAACTGGCTCCCCTCAGCTTCCAGCCACGAAAAAAAATAAGTGATTTCCTACTGTTGGCTCTCTTTGGGAATAGGATGTTTCCCATGAATAAACAAACAAACAAACAATTCTTTCCAAAATTTAGTGCTTGTTTTAGGAGAGCTGTGTGGATTCCCAGTCACCTTCGCACAGGAAGTCTGATACTCCTGAATGGAGGAGAGACTCAAGTAAATTTTGGCAACCTTTGAGTCATTAAAGAGTCACACACAAAAAACCAGATGGGGGAACTTATGTTGGTCCAGAACATTTATGAAGACATGAATTTTTCAGCAGAGTTTTGCTGATCCCTATGGTATATTTCTCTCATCTCCTTTCAAGTGTCTTATCAACTCACATGACTCCTAGGGTCTTTATTTGCTGGCTCTGAAGGTTGGACTATATGCGATCAGATTTTGTTTCTGAAACACTCATTCAGTTTAGATTAACAAATTTGTTTCTATTCCTTTTTCTCCAAAAAGGATCCAAAAAACTAATACCTAATACCAAAATGGAAGTGACACCATCTGGGAATATTTAAAATTTACTTATAATACAGCTTACACAATACAATGTTCAGAAAAATACCCAATTCTACAGGTCATCCAAAATGATATCTGACTTGGTACTAAGCACCTACAAGGAACTCAATAAATGCATGTTAACTAATTTATATTCATCAGGATAATAACAGTAATAATAATGTACATTTATAATGAACTTTGTTATTTTTTTAAATACTTTCACAAAAACATCATTTTAAATGAACCTCAAAATCTCATGGAGAACTGAGAAGGGACTTGTTGAATGTACATACGAAGGTTCGTATCCCAGTATTGCCACTTGTTAAATGTGTGGCCTTGGGCAGTTTAATGAAGAGATCTGAGCCTTAGCTTTCTCAATTGTAAAATACTGAATGATAACTATTCTTCCTTGAAGAGATGATGAGAGATTTAAAGATAACATATGCCACGGGCACAGCAGAGTATCTGACACATGTCAGGCATTTAGAAATGGAAATTATTTTTATTATAAAGCAGGACAGATTGAATTATCCCCTCTTAAAGTTGAAGCAACTAAGGCTGAAAGAGATCAAATGATCTGACCCATTACTACAACTGCTAAACGCCAGAGCTAGGAGCAGAACCCAGGTTTTCAACCTGCCAAAGGAAAGTGTTCTCTGCTCTATTTCAAAGCTGGAAGGGTGAAAAGTAGAAATATTGCCAAAACAGGGGTGCTGATTTTTGAATCTTGAAAATAGTTGGCCCATGCTTTCTGCAGCAAATAAGGCAATTAAAATAAGACTCTGACTCTTAGAAGCAGATTTAATTCAGGAGAATCTGACTTCTCATTTCAATACAGGCAAAACTTTCCTAATGAGTTTCATCTTTACCATCACTTGCATCTTTCTTCCAACCTGCTTCAAAAATTCACTAATCCCCTCCCAAATAGCTACAGGAGCATATTGTGATGGAATGCAGCATAGTCTGAAATCTAAAATGCAAAGCAGGTGCTGGAATGATATCAAAAAAAGCATACCCTTGGGAAAGTCTGGTTAAAGAAAATATCTGAAATGAATACAGACAAACAATATTTTTGTCATACTCATTTGGGACATCTTCTGAATCCTAAAGTCCTGGTGTTGGGGGTTGATTTGGAAAACTGTAACTTAAATGATTGGTATGTCCACAAAATGAACTCAAATAGAGTCCCAGATGTGGTATTAATCAAGAAGAGCTATGACCATACCAAATGTTAGCATCATAGAAACTGGAAACTAAAAGAGCTTGCAAGAGATACAGAAATCATGGATACAGATGATGAAAAGCAATACCAAGATTTCCTTGAAGATCTTGAAGAAGATGAAGCAATTAGAAAAAAAACTGTAAACATTTACAGAGATTCAACCATTACAGGCGATGAAGGAGAACCTCAAAGGAGTCTGGCTGAGATGCTTGAAGCCCTTCACATTTCTCAAGACACTACTGGTGCAGAAGGTGACCTGGTGATGACATGAGATCATGTTGTAGATGGTTCCACATCTGCAGGCACAGGATGTTGGACACAATAACCTTTTTTATTCCATCTATGCCTCCATATTCAGAGAGGAGAAATTTAGTTTCAAACCTGAATAAATATGACTATTTTGATTGCTCATTCAAAAAAGTTTTTTTCATTTATCCTGGCATTTTGATATGGGTCACCTGCCCTTCAACTAATGAATACAATTTCTGAACAAAACCGACCCAGAAGTAAGAAAAGTTTGCCACCTCAAGAATGCTGCTGGAGGTCACCTTGTTTAAATGTCATTTACAATATACAGCTTATCCCTCCAAAGAAGGAATGAAGGTCCCTTTAGGGCCTGGTGGGGCCTCAGACATGTGACAAGCAGAACTTTTTTACCTGCACTTATTCAGTTCTAGAACATAGTTGGATGTCTTCTTGGAACTTCTTTATAAGTTACTACATTCAGCATTATTGATAATAACTTGAGACCTGCCACCTAAGGTTCAGAAATTTTCAGAACCTTACAATAAAAGCAAAAATCACTGGTGCTTTCTGCAGCAAGCCTAAATGAGCTTCTGTAAAATCACTGAAATAAGCTACTAACATTCATTATTGCTCACAACTCCATATCTTTTTGATGATATAGATAGAATGTCTGTACCGATAGCCACACTAGTATCAACATAAACCCTAGAGAATGAAAACAGAGAGAAAGAGTTAGAAAACCCAGGACACTCCCTCCCCCACTACCTGGTAGAAAACAAGTGAACACAGGCCATGCTCTATAGACAGCAAACTACTTGTTAAAAGAACACCGATGTTGTAAATATATATTTAATACTGCACAGTGTATAATTCAGCCAACAACTGTTCCAAGTTGTTGGCAAATTCTCCTTCTATTTCTTTGTTCTTGGCTTTATTTTATTTGCCTTTCTTTTATACTTTTGCTTTTTTTTTTTCTCTGCATTGCTTTAGTATTTCTTGCATTTATTTCTATTCCTTCCTTTGTCCCTCTGGTCTTTATTATATGAAAGTACTTTCAGAAGAATCAAGTGCTAAAGAAATGTAAAGTTCTGTGGTACATCTATACAATGGAATACTATGCCGCTATAAAAAAGAAGGAACTTTTACCATTTGCAACAGCATGGATGGAACTGGAGAGCATTATGCTAAGCAAAATAAGCCAGTCAGAGAAAGATAAATATCACATGATCTCACTCATATGTGGGATATAATGATCAACATAATTTGATGAACAAGAATAGATCCAGAGACAAATGGTAGGGGAGGGGAGAGTTAAGAGAGCAACCAAAGGACTTGCATGCATGCATATTAGCATAACTAATGGACACAGACACTGGGGTGGTGGGGGCTTGCCCGGGTGGGAATGGCTGGGTGAGGGTCAATTGGGGGAAAAGGAGACATATGTAAAACTTTAGGCAATAAAAAAAATAATTTAAAAAAGAAGAAATGTAAAGTTGTTTTATCATAATTACTCTTATCATCTTTATTAGTTATGTCAAGACATTAAATGTCATTTGCATTCTCACCACTGTATCTATATCTTATTCCTCTAGTTTTTATCTTGTCTGGTATTTACAGATTTTCAGAATATGGCACATAAACATTAATAATAGGAGCAAAGTTGAATATCTTTCTATTAACTTTTTTTTTTTTCATCTGGAAGCTCCTAGTGAGTTAGGCAACATTCATTAGACACCGTCTGCAGACACAATCATTATACCATAACTCTAGAGGAAATTCCAAAGATAAGAAAGATATGTTACTTGGCCTTTGTAAGCTTAGAGCCTGTCAGAGTGACAAGCCACACAATGAAAAACTCGAGGGGACATCTTTAAGATGTATGGATAACCTGAGTTTAAACAGAGGAGCAAGTTTGAGTTATCCAGGTAAAGGCAACCCTGTAAGGTTTTTTGAAGGTGAATTTCAAAAGGGATGAGAACTCTAGAAGGTAAAGGATATTCCATCTGACCCACCAATGTTATTAAATACATTTCTATAGCCTTTTGCAGTCTCCTAGGGAGATCCAGTTTTCTGATGCCTTTCCTGTTTCTGTTCTGAATATTAATCAAAAGCTGCTTTGGAACTTAGGAAAGCTCTAATATGTCTTACTTTATACAGTTTCTTGTTCTGGTTTTTGTGTGTGTGAGTTTATTTCCATTATCTTGCATATTGCTTTTGAATAACCACAGCCTGCTTATCTAGTTCTTTCAAGTTTTTCAGGTATTTTTCAGTATTTATTTTTAGCATGACATGTACAAGCCAACATTTTTTTAAAAGCAGTCCATGGCACCTGTTGTTTGAGGTATGAGGTATAGCACGGCAGCCTGGAGACTTTATGCCAGCCCTCACCACCGCTCTAGATTGCCCCTTAGTTTTGTTCTCTCTGCGAAAAAGATCATGTTACAGAACAGCCTCCTCCACACTGAAATGGGGACGCCACACCTAATGATCTCAATTCAGTCTGAATCTGTTACAGCTGATCAACTTCAGTGCACTCCAAGCCTGGAATGAAACTGTTTCCACCATCTTTTCCAACAGGCTGCACCTTATTTTTCAAATTTATTGGACATTAAAGTTGATGCGATGACTTTTACTTGAAAATTAAAATTCATCCTGGTAAGAAAATAAAAAGGGGTAGGAGGGAATGCTTTTAAATGAAAAGGCAGACTTCCAATACCACAAGAGTTTGTACCTAACTGTGTTCTTTTTTGTTTGTTTGTTAATCCTCACCCAGGGATATTTTTCCATTGATTTTTAGAGGGAGGAAGGGAGGGAGAGAGAAACGTCGATATGAGAGAGACACATCAATTGGTTGCCTCCCACTAATGCCTCGACCGAGATCAAACCCACAACCCTTTATCCAAGGGCCGACACTTGATCCACTGAGCCATCCACGGCTAGGGCCCCGGGTTCTTGATACAGGGTTTGAAACATGGGCTGCCAATAGGAGATCGCCCCTACACCAGCCCTCCCCAACAAAAGCATGAAATGCATCACCTGTCTACTTGTAGCAAACATGCATTTTATTCCAAAATAAAGGATGTGATGTCAAATTTAAATGTCTGAATAGAATATAAATTTTACATTTGCACAAGAGTGTGCTTGATGGATCATCCCTGCAACCTAGCCCTTCTCATAAAGGGGTATTTGATAACTGGGAGGAGAAACATGGAAGAAAGTGCTGTAAGATGGGAGACTGAGGCAGCAGGGGGAAAAATCAAATTTCTCACATTACTTGCGAAGGCTAATCATGCATAGCGAGGACCACTTATGGCATTAGCATTATTCATCACCCTCCACTCTCAACAGGAATCTTGTGCAATGCGCATGCTGTTTCCAATCAAGTAATTTAATAAAATCTAAGCTTAGAGCCAGTCAGAGTGACAAGCCACACAATGAGAAACTTGAGGGAACATCTTGTGACTCTGGATTTTTTTTTTAAATGACATTGGGTAAAGCATCCGTCTCACTGGCTATCCATTTCTCTTCCCAGCTCGGTCTTTGGATGGAGAATGGAGAGCTCTCAGCCCCAGGAGGCACATCAAGGTACATTTCCCTCCACTAGGAGACACTGAACTGAACACTCTGTGTTACAGCCACGGGTGTTTGCATGCTGCCAGCCAGTGGCACATTTCCCTGGTGCTTTTCATCATAGGCTTGATTTATCAGGCAAATGTTCAAGGCTCAATGCTAATGGATCTACCCTGGAGCAAACTTCAAAGCCAGACCTTAGATTATAGAAATAAAATAAGCATAGCACTTCAGTGACAAATATCTACTTTGAATTCCAATTTACATGTAGAAATGTTCATCCTATAAATCCTAGCCTTGATTTCTGACTCGATTGTAAAGTCTTCCTATTTGGTCTTTAGTTCCTTCCTTGAGAAGTCATTTTAATTCAGTCCTGCATTCACACATACATAAATCGAGTTCCACCATCCTGTCTCATACGTGTATCTCTTTGCTAGTTGTCAGGCTTTGGGAGAGGTTGAAAGTCGCCCCGCCTGGCTCTGAAACAGCCTGGCAGCAGCTGGAGAGCCCACAGAGCCAATCCAGCTCGCATCAGCTTCATCAGAGTTTTCAAATATGGACGCCAGGCTGCTGGTAGCAGAGTGGATCAGAGCATCCCCTCCTCCGCATACAGTCTGAGCCCAGGTGTCAAGCTCCGAAAGGTCTCTAAGTGGAGACAGGCCAGCATTACTCAAGGAAATACCACTGCTCCTCACCTGGAAGAACAGAACATGCATTCACACACATGCACATACTCTCACATATGTGCACAATCATGCACACCTGTGTACATAAAGGTACACACTTGCCCCGAATATAGTGAGGAAATAGTTATGGAAACACCCCCCCCTCCCCAAAAAAAATTTAAATTCACACAAGAGTACTACCAAGGCTCTGAGGTTTGGAAGAGGCTGTTCCCTAAATGCTTCTTCTACCTTCTGAAATAGAAAACCAGAATAAAGAGACTAGGAAGAATGAAGGAGATGGGGTGACTCTCCGAAAATGAACAGTGCACATCATAACCCTAACAGCTAAGGGGAGAAAAGGGCTAACGGTGCCAAAGAAAAGCAGGCAGGATTTAATTTAAAAATAATTAAAAGATCAGTGAGAGAACCAAGGGTAAAGGAGAGGAGAGAGGCCACGGTTGGCAAGGGGGCTGAGTGTAAAGGTTGAAGCTGAAATGACATCATAGGAAGAAAAGGGGCCAGTAACTGAACAAGTGTCAAATTTTGCATTTTACCTTTCAGCCAAAACAAGTGAGGAGACATTTTAAAGTGTACAAACTAAGACTGCCCTTTAGTAAATCATAGTTTAAGTGGGACAAAATGTTACTTAACAATTTTTTCTAATTCTAAAATAAAAAATTTTCACATTTAAAGAATATGAAAAATACAAAACAAAAGAAAGAAAAAGAAATACCTATAGACCCATTACCAAAAGATAACCTCTGTTAATGTATATTCTTCTGGTCACACATATACAACTCGTGATTACAGTATATATGTGGCGATTTTCTTCACATCATGTCTTATCATAGTCAGTTTTTCATTCTATTAAGTCATTTTTAAAACAGCTTTTAGCCATTCACTTCGATTCTTAGTTTTTATAATCTGAAGAATAATGCTATAAATATCTTCACACATAATTTTTATCCTAGTTTCTAATTAGTTACTTAGAATAGAATGTTGAAAGGCAAATTTGGTACTTGGTTCAAAAGGTGCTAACTGTCTTTTTTAGAAATTTTGTACTAATTTATACTGCCACTGACAGTAGGGATAGGTTTCTTTCACCACACCCTAGCCAATAATGAGCATTCTTTTAAAATCCTCTACCAAGTTGATAGAGGTGTAAAATACAATGTCAAAGGCACTATTAACCCTAATCCAGTTTACTATTTACTATTTGTTTACAAAGTCAACTTCTGAAGATGCACAGAATACTTACACTTTTTAGAATCATGAGCTCCTTTGAGAATCAGATGGAATCAATGAGGCTCTTGGCGCGCATCCTTAGACAACCTCAGACTGACCTCTAAACATCAGACCTAGGTGGAATTTGTAAGCCTAGAGCCCAATAACTACTTTGAACGCATAGAGCATACATGATTTAGTGGAAAAGTACTCAACTTGAGGCAAGGGACTTGGTTTCTGATTCTAGCTCTACATCTAAACATACTTAGGACTTTAACATGCTGGCCTCTAGAATCTCTTCCAGTTGTAAAACCCTGGAGCCCTATGATAATGTCAACCTTTACTGACATGTAGATAACTGCTCCGTGGACATTTTGAGGTTATTTCTTGTACCTAGGCTGGGTTCTTTGACGTATTCAGGAACAGCCAGGACTTTCTCAACTCTATTTGACATCTGTTCCAGGAATACGAATTAATGTCAATACTGTTAATTACACAGATCTCATTGTGTTCCATGGCAGATTGGGAGCTCCTTCAAGGCATAAACTCTGTTTAACTCAACTGTGGCTGAATTACTTGACATATTCACCAATAAATGTCTGCTAAAGTAAATCAACCTAAACAAACAAACAAAATAGAGTATCTTCCAAAATTAAATAAAACTAGTTTTGTTTTGTTTGGGTTGACGATAATTCTACAAAAATCTCTAAATATGCATCGTCATTAGCCAACTTTTCAGCTTAAACAAAATGGTTCTATGGTTCATTTTTAGTATTCATAGTACTTATGTTCTACTAAGTCACTAAGCACAATGAATTAGTGAATTCATTGCTCCTGGGGAAATACAGGGTTGGGTTCTTGTGGACTTCTGTGTTTCTGTTTAAAGATACCTTATTTAATACGTATTATCGATTCATTAACATTGAACTCATGGCCAACAGCTCTGTAACTCATGCCTGAATCAAGCTTATCTAACACATGTATTTTCTCCTTAAGGCACATCACTGCCTTCTTGTGCTTAGGAACTCCAGAGGCAACACTTTAGCGCTATACTTGGGGGCCATTTTACACAGCAAACTCACCATCCAAAAACACAGAAACACAGAAAGTGCAGCACTAAATATACCAAGAAAAGGATACTTGTTTACAGTATGACAGCTGAAACAAGAAGGCAGAACACTGCTTTGTAAGAGACTCAATAATGCTTATTGTACTAGTCAGGATTCTTCAGGGGAACAGAATCAATAGAAGATTTTTATATAGTAGATATCTGCAGGTACACACACACAGCTGGAGGCGCAGGAAAGCTGGTGGTATAATTCTGAGTGTTAGAGGGCCACTGGTGTAAGTCCCAGTCAACGGCAGAAAACTGATGTTTCAGCTCAGCAGTCAGGCAGAGAGGGTTAATTCTCCCTTCTCCCACGTTTTTGTTCTATTCAGGCCCTCAACATACTGAATGATGCCCACTCTCACTGGGTGTGTCGGGGGGGGGGGGGGGGATCCTCTTTATTCAGCCTACAAATTCCAATGTTAATCTTATCTAGAAACATCCTTACAGACACATCCAGAAATAATGTTTAGCCAAATATCTGGACACCCTGTGATCCAGTAAAGTTGACACATAAAATTAACCACCACAGTTGTTAAAGTGAGAATACAGAATTATTTGCCATGGCTCACATGTTCACCAAATATATACCTTCATAAACTTCAAAGAAAAAAGCGCTGTTATTTTAAATTATTTATTTCATAAGGAGCATTCTCCTACCAGATATCATCTTCCAATACAATAAATTATTCTATGGATGAACTTAGCAGGCAATACTACACTGTAGAAATTTTTTAATTAATTATATTTATTATGGCTACCATATATATCATAATACTAACTCATTTTCCATTTAATTTATTCTTAAGACAGAATTAAAAGGTACAAATTTACCTCAAATACAGATAATAAGACTAAGGCTTGAAGAGTTGGAGTTATTTTTACAAAGATACACAACTAGTAATAGAGTTACTATTTGAGCCCGGGTTTGTTTTGCTCTAAAACCCATATTTTTTACTGTTACATTATAATGTGGTAGATTTTAATATAGGAAAAGGAATATTAAAGAGTTCAGTTCATATTTCAAGCACTATATTAATGCTAAATAATTTAATATTGCAGCCAAAATACTTTTCTAGGTGAAAAAAAAATAGTCTTAAGTCAGATAGCATAGTCATAGACCCATAGCCTCAATAGGAAAGTATCACATTTATTTCTCCAAAAACTGATATCCAAAAACAAAACTATTCAATGAAACACAGCTAACCAACAACTTTGTAAAAATAAAACTGTAAATGATCAGGAAATCTAATACAGTACAAGGCAGACTCTTTTGGACTAACTTCATAAATGAAATGGATATGGAATATTATTATATGTTTCTTAGAAAATAAACTATACTCTGAGACTGTGAAAGTCAAGTTCGAACAAGGACATGCATATGTGTTTTTTGCATTATCTTTGCATACTTTTACATTATTTCCTTTAACCTAGGCTTACATATGTTTTATTCTCCCTCTCTCTTTTTGAGGGTTATAAAAATACTATCTAGAATATGTTTCAATAATCCTGGACTGTCCTTTAGTCTTCATATTAAACAAAGATACTTAGGTTAAGTAATCAAATACTCGATGTGCAAATTTTTTAAAAATTTTATACTAAGCATTTGTAAATTTTATGTTACATAAAAATAGAACTAGCTTAAGCTACACACATACATATCCACACACAAATATATGTACATGTATACAGAGACTATCTTTTTCCTATTGTTGATTGCAGTAAAAAATATTTGAAAAACTATGCTCTGGAAACTATTTTTCAACAGGATTCTAGTTGCCATTGCATATTATAGCACCGGGTACTTACTAAGTATAAATGGATTAAATGCTCTTATAAAATGACAGGATGGCTGAACGAACTAAAAAATAAAATTCATCTATATGCTGCTTACAAGAGACTCACTTCAAATAGAAAGACATACAGACTGGAAGTGAAGGTATGGGAAAATATATTCCATGCAAATATAAATGGCAGCAATATCCATATCAGAAAAAAAAAAACACTAAAATTTAAAACAAAGAATTTGTGCCAGGCATTGTTCCAAGCATTTTACATGATTCAACTCATTTCATTTTCAGGGTAACACTGAGGTAGGTAATGTTGTCCCCATTTTGCAGATCAGGCAGACAAAACACGGAGTTTTTAAACAACTAGCACACAGTTTCACAGCTAAAAAGTTGCAGGGAATATAGAAAGGAAAGAACTAAAGGCAAACTATGAAGTCATCCAAAAAGAAGAGAATATAGAATTAACTTCTTGATAAAGTGGTAGCCCATGATTCTTCAGGATAACGTTCGTTTGCCTTTAGTTAGAACCACAAGAGTTCACACATACTCAGGGTAGGTAGGTGCTTGTATTCCAACCTGTCCACTTTAGTGGGGCATTTGTGGAGATCGCCAATGTCAATCTCAGAGCGATTTCTCCTTACGGAAGATACTGTTTTTATAACTTCCAGACTGGAATCCTCATAATAAAATGTTGAAAAGTTTCTAGGGACTCATTAGGACACCAAACCAAAAAGCAAGAAGCTTTAGTATTTGATGGCTAAAATTTATCATACTTATTTGAGACAGGTCAGTCCCCTACCTTACTTAGGGAAACATAGCAAAAAGACTAGTAGACAAAAGGTATAATGAAGGTCAACAAAATAAGCCACTTAACACGTGCATTCAAAATCACTAGGGGGCAAAAGTCACCAAATCCCAAAGCCGGTGAAGTACCCACTTCAGAAACAAACATCAAACAGCTGGGCTAAATATTGATGGTTCTATACTGCTTTTCAAAGAACTAAAAAAAAAAAAAAAAAATTACTAAAAGGAAAAGAGAAACGAAGGAAGCAGAGGGCTATTACCAGCTCTTACTAGGAAATCTGAAGTACTTATTAAAAAGAGACCATTTCGCCTGACATTTAGATCTTGCTGATGTGATGTGCACTGTCCCATCAGAGCCCTGACCTAAATTTCATCGTTTAAAAAGAACTAAGTCTCTGCTCGCACCCATTTCCAAAAGCCAGCTGAGAACTCATTTCTCAGATCCTTTTCATCCACAAGAAAGCCCTGAGAACTTTAAAAAATTTGAAGGACAAAAAGGTCAGAAAGTAAAACCGCAGTATGCAGCCTCTCCTCCTTCCTAAAATGGCCATTTGGCTAAAAGCCATGATAATGTAAGAGTTAAAATTCTGCACTGTTTAAGAACAACCAGTTGACCTTTAACTATGCTGGTTTGAATCCAATCACCTTTCAACAAGCAAGAAATCTGGCACAAGGCGTCCTAACACACACCAATTATTTTCATAGTGTACATGACGGAGCTCACAGCGTCCTGTTTAGAAAAAAAAGAATAAATGTTCGTTTTTCAAAAGCCAGACTTGGAGGCTGAGTGTCTCTGTTGACGGGTTTGTCCTTTGGTTAACTGTCTCCAAAAGTGCTGCTGCAGAAGGCATTTTCTTGAGAAAGAACAGTTCCTTAAAGAAAATAACTTTTTTCATCTTGTTTAAATTGGGTTCTGTGGAATGGTTTTCCCCAACCTTTAGTACGTCAAAAGTAAATATGGCTGGGAAATCATTAATTACGAGGCTCAGTTAAGAGCTTTGCATGCCATATATGTAAGAGGAGAACGTTCCCCTTGCACTGAAAGGGCGAAATGCTGAATCCTACTCTGAGCAAATGTATTAAAATCCAGAGATTCAACATCAACCATTGAGTGTCTACTTCCTAAAATGAGTCTTTGCTTTTCAAACGCTATGAGTCTTCTAGATGTGGTGATATTCTCTCATGTCTTCAAAACAATCCAGTTTTCAAATTCTATCTCAGGCTTCTTAAGAACATATCGCTTGGCTCTTTGGGTGCCATGTGCAGAGATAGAAGCCCTCTCTGCAGGACCATGCCAGCCAGACAGACAGACAGACAGACAGCCTCTGGTCAATTGCAAGACTGTGTTCTTTATCACTTCCTTAGTTCCCTATCTCCAGGCCTCCCTGTGACTCACCGCAACCCATTTCTGTCAACCAGTTACTTGGAACACTAAGCCCACACCTGGACTTGCCCAAGTGTGTGTTTTTTTTGTGTGTAAGCCTTTGCCTTCGGACAGAGACTTCTGAGAGTCCTTCCCAAATCTCAGAATCCTCCTCTCTCTCTCAGCATCCTGCTCCATCCAGTGAGACTTCTGCTGGCTGTGCCATGTTTGCCAGCCCCTCCTTGCCACAATATTTGACTTCCCTTCATTTGCTCCGTGTCATTTGAGTCCAGAAAGAGAATAGTCAGGTCTCACGGCAACGTGAGTGAGCAGGGCCCCGGGCCAGAGCCCAGATCACCACCCTCCCAGCCACTTCTGCTTTGGGGCCAAGGAGGGAGGGGCTTGATTCAGGAACAGAGAGGACCTCCTGGCTTGGGGACTGCTCACCCACTCACTGGCAGGAAAGCATCTGCCAGCCTGAGGGCCCCGTGGGGTTCACTGTCTAACGGGACATCTTGGTTACTGTATGGTTCTGAGGACTCCTTTGAAATCTGAGGACTCCAGGAGCTCTGGCACAGTGGAGTCGTTCTCCAGATGCATCAGGCAAGACAGGCAGCCCGGGCTCCCATGGGCCTCGCCCCCTTCCCCTGCCCTAACTCTCTCTCATTCCCAAGAAGCAGAGTCCCCTCACCAGCGTCTTCTAAGCAGCCACTAATTCCAATCCCATTGTTCTGCCTCCGACCTAAGTCAATGTTAAAGTCCAGATTCTCCTCATTGATCCCAACTCACAAGTGATTTCCCAACCCCCATTTGCCTTGCCAAGATGTGGGGAGCAGGGGACACGAAAGTATCTTCTGCTACCATCCTTAGCTCAACTGCCAATGGAAAACTCACGTCACTGGAGAACAGGGTATGAACTACCGCGAGGCCCACACATGACTTTTTCAGTTATGCTCCTTGCACGCAGTGAATGACTCCCTTAGTCACATCATCCTAACGTTTGTGACATACACAAAAAAGACCCAAAGCCCTATATGCTTGAAGAACTGCATGGCAATGCATTTAGTTAACATTCTCTATCTTATTAAGCAGGGTACACAGTTCTATGCTGGATGAGCTCTGTTCCCGTTTCCCAGCCCAGCTAGGATTGCCTGTCCTTTCTGTCAGCATCCTGCACAGGACAACCGCCACCAGAAATGCAGGGCGATATTGGGAAAAAGAAAACACAGTAGACCGGAAGACAGAAGACTGAGGATTAACTGAGAGACTGGCCGAGTCACTAATTCACTACAACCTCAGTTTCGCCTTCTGTAAAATGGGGACTGCAGCAGTCACCTCACAGGGTGCTATGAAGGAAACACATGAGATCATGAAAGTGAACATAATTTTGAATTACAAACAGAGAAAGAGGGGAAAAGGGGAAGGGGGAAAAACTAAAAATATCTGCCTCCCTCGCCGTTTTACGCTAGCAGGTAAAATAAAATGTTCAGACAGGAAACCTAAAGAAGGTAATTCAAAGTACAATATTCTTAGGCACTTTCCAAGGGGAAGCCACTACACTTTCCAACCTGGCCCAGGGCTCAGCCTGCACAGCCTGTTGGGAGGCCTGAGAGCCTGGGGCTCTGCACCAAAGCGCTGGGACTGACCTGCAGCAAAAGACCAAAATGCTTTCCTCGTGTCAGTCCCAGGAGGGTACAGACAAGGGCAGCTGAAGGACAAACATCGAGAGTGGGTGAGACAAACACCTCAGGCCGTGAACTTACTTTATTCCCTTGGTAGATCACCTTCAGCAGAAAATTCCAGCTTTGTGTTTTCTGCTTGGTCCCCCTCGAATGGGAAGTTCTGCTCAGAGGCCCAAAATAGAAAACGGGAAGTTAGCAGAACTGATTTTCCCAACTCCCCCAAAGCAAATCACTGCACCTTTATGGATGAGAACTATTATGGTAAGGTGTTAACCCCCTTTCTGAAAGGAGGTAGCATGTCGATTTGCCAATTGTGTGCAGAAAAAAAAGCCTACCCCCTGAAGAAAGGAACAATCTAGCAGCTTCCTCCCTAAATGAAAAAGAGCAGAGGTGCATTGACAGTGAAGGGATACCCAGGGGGTTCCCATCAGAACCAAACTGCCACCAAAAATAACCAAGTGCCCCACTTTGATGCAGACACCAATCTCTGAGCTGGTTCCGTACAGGCACTTTCCTTAAAGGGCGAGTTCTGACGTGACTCCCCTCCCAACTTCCTCATTACTGTTCACGGTATCACTATTTCCTTAGAGCCCCGTGTTTGAAACTTCCAAGTTGAAGTGCCAGGCTTCCTCCCCGTCTGTGCCTGTTCGGTCAGTGTCTAGCTTATACCGTCAGGTGCACCTCATTTGCACCAGGCACAAATTCAGCTCATTTTCCTACCACAGCTCAACTCCGGTTTGCCACGCCTCGTCATTTCCTCCGCTGTCTCTGGTCTGGATACCTGGCCTCTTTCATAACACTGCCAGATGTGTCTCCCCAGCAAACTGATTCACATCATCCCCCTGTTCCAAGGTCTGCTGCAGCTCCCGAATATGAACTAAATCTAAACTGTTCACAGTGGTCTGGCCATAGCTACCTAGCGCTTTGGCAGCTTGTTACAGTGGGAAGTGCCTGAGCTGGGTGCCAGATGCCTTGGGGGAGAACCCAGCCGAAGGAAGCGTTAGCTCTCAGGGGCTGTGTGGATCTGAGCAAGTTATGAAACCTCTTGCCCTTGTTTCCTCGTTCGTGGAAAGAAGATAACACCCACCTACACAGTGATTAAGGATTAAGTGGGATAGCGCTTACAAAGTGGTCACGGTGGTTTCCAATAAGTAAAAGAGTAATTAATGTTTACGGAGTGCTCACTACCATCCAGGCTCTGTTCTGAGTGCTGTGCACGTACACACGTTGGCGCAGGTATAACTGCTATCCTCATCTGACAGAAGAGGAAATTGAGGCAAGAGAAAGTGAAATCACTGAAACCACATAACGACTCAGGAGAAGAACCAGTGTTTGAACTTGAGCAGTGTGATTGCAGAGCCTGTATACGCAATTCCTCGCTACCTCCCCTCCCTCCAGCTTCCACCAGCTAACACGGCCCACGTATCCAGTCCCTCCTCTGCAGCCGTCCGGGCTTCCCTCCACATCCCAGTCTCCCCTGATGGGTGCCACGCTGCACTTTCTCTCCAACCTCACCAGACGTCTTAAAAGCAGTTATTGCATTTCCTCTGTACTCAACTATACCATCTCTCTCCTCTTTATTTTGCCTTCACTCATGCATCCGCTTGTAATTGTTCTCCAGTTCTTTCTGTAATCTATTCCCAGAAACTGCATCAGAAAATAGACCACATCTCCAAATTCCAGGGTGTCCCGAAAGAAACATGTTATTTACACCAACAGCCCAGCTGCCATGACCAAGCCAGATCTAACTTCCAGTCACTTCCCCAGCAAGCACTTACCAAATACCTGCCATGTCCGTTTCACTAGGTGAAGATGACACGGGCCCTGACCTCTAGGAGCTCCCAGTCTAATGAGGAGATCGTGTTTACGTAGAGAGTTTTAATAAGCTGTGGTAAGCACAAAAACACATGCTGCGGATGGCATCTCCCCACTTTGGCTCTTCTCGCTCTGGCATTTCCCACGTTGTCATTCACAGAGGCTGTCACACAGCCCCTTCCCTTTCATCTCTGCTGCCACCCTGTGGTAGACTTGCTCCCTACCTTGTTCCTGAACGGTTGCAATCACCTCCCGACTTATCTCACTGCCTGCCTCATTCTCCTGCCCCTCAAAACCAGCCCACCTCCCGCTGCAGAACAGCCTAGGTTGTCGCTGTCCTATGTGACGAACCAAGTGCAAGGTCCTGAGCCTGAACCGACAAAGCTGCCTGGGAACAAACCTGACTTTTTATCCTTTGCTTTGCTCCATTTCCCTCCACATAGGTATACTTCACCTCGTATACCACACCCAAGAGAAAACTCTTGCAGTTCTCCAAAGATGATTCACCTTCCTATTTCCTATTGTTTCCTTTGCCTCCCACTCTTTTAGCTCATTATTATCCCTGAAATTCAGATTAAATCACCTCCTCCATGAAGCCTTCCCTCATTCTCCCACAACATGTGATAGTGCCCTTCTCTGATTTGCTTTAGTCATGCAATTGCATCTCCTTTAATTCTGTCTTGCATTACAAGCATTTTTATGTTTTCTCTTATGGTCTCTGTGTCTTTAGGACAGAACTGTGTCTTTATTATCTTTGTTCAATACAGCACCTGTTATGCCTCAAGCATAATGTGCCAAATAAATAATAAATATGCTCTTTATTTTTTGCATGTGATATAGTGGGAGAAAAATCTCATGGGTATCCAAGGAGGAACTCAAATTGTTTTCTTTTTTTATTATCATCATCTGATTTTTCACCCCTAGGTAAGATGCTAGGCAATAAAGGTACAAAAAATAAAGACACAAAGGCCTGCCCTAAACAAAGTATATTATCAGGGAGATTGGCACATAGTATAAATACAATAATAAGATACATGCAAAATAATATAAATTACAAAATTATGGCAGTTCTACCACCAACTAAGTGTGTGTCCTTGAGCAAATTACTTATTCTGTGAGGTAAAATTAGAAAATTAAAATTCATAGGCAGTGTATGAATTTATTATTCTAACCATCGGATGGTCTGCTCTGCTAATGGATGGTCCTTCCATATTAGTAAGTGCCAATATAGTTGCAAAAATTATTATATTAATTAGTTCTAGGGAAATTAAGTATAAACAACCACAGAAAGGTAAAAACCAGCAACTGAAATTGATAATTAGACAATGAGAAAAATTAGTTATATGCGTTTCACTGGCACCACTAGATGATTTTTCTAATTGGCTGCCAGTCTGCTGTTTGTAGTCAGGGGATAAGTCTGCAAAATATCCTGATGTGCATGGTCAGCATTTTGGCTGGAATGTGATCTACAGCAGCAAGCTGATGGACACAGCCGGGTTAGGGTTCAGAGGAAATGGCTGGGGCTTGATCAGTGACAATTTCAGTTGGAAGGTGAGTCTGAGAGATGTTAAGTGATGCACAAAGATACACAGCTCATTAATGACAAAGCTAGGATGAGAAATTCCCCAGTGCCATGAAATGCAGGCTATGTGTATCTGGGCTTCTCCACCAGCACATGCATGAAGATACTGGGAAATGCCGCTCCTCCACCAAGCGCCCAACATGGAAATCAGATCACCCTCCAAGGTTCATGATCCAAACGAGCAAAAATTAATAATCACGAGTGCCCTCGGCGGTCTCCGATCTGTCTCTTGCTTCAACAGTGTTTGGATGGAACAGACTCAGGGACGCCCCTTCTTCCAGCCTCTGGCCACTCACCTGCGTCTTATCCACTCACCATCTTCAGAACCACTTCCGGGACCAGCCAACACACGGATGTGTTTTTTTCTACCTTAACTCCTTGCTGCCGAACAACCATGAGCTCCCAGATTCGTCAGAATTATTCCACCCAGGTTGTGGTTGCGGTCAACCACCTGGCCGACCTGCATCTGCGGGCCGCCCATACCTACCTCTCTCTGGGCTTCTATTTCGACCTGGACAATGTGGCTCTCGAGGGCATGGGCCACTTCTTCCGAGAGTTGGAAGAAGCATCTCTAAAGGTGCAAAACCAGTGCTGTGGCCGCATTCTCTTCCAGGACGTGCTGAAGCCGTCCCAAGATGAGTGGGGCAAAACTCAGGACGCCATGGAAGCTGCCCTGGCCTTGGAGAGGAACCTGATCCAGACCCTTTTGGAGCTGCAGGCCCTGAGTTCTACCCGCACAGACCCTCAGCTCTGTGACTTCCTGCAGAACCACTTCCGGGGTGAGGAGGTGAAACTCATCAAGAAGATGGGCAACACCTGACTCACCTCCGCAGGCTGGCTGGGCTGGGCGAGTATCTCTTCAAAAGGCTCACCCTCAAGTTCCACTAGGAGCCTCTGAAGCCCAGAGGCCTTTGAGGGGCCCCTCTGCATTCCCCTGGTGTCTGACTTTTACCTGAGCCTCTCCCCGAAACTACTACCCATTCTTTTAACCACCCTGGAGCCCTCTGGACCAAATGAAACTATAAAGCTTTTTACAGAAAAAAAAAATTAATAATCACAATAGCCATATGTTTTGTCACCTTAAAAGAGAGTTTCCAAAGGACTTGTGTGCAAGCATATGAGCCTAACCAGCGGTTAAGGACAACAGGGGGGTGGGGGCATGTGTGGGGAGGGGTGTGGGATGGGAATGGGGGGATGAGGACAAATATGTGATACCTTAATCAATAAAGAAATTTTAAAAAAAGAGAGAGTTGCTTTATAATACAATTGAAAACACATCTCGTTAAAAAAAGACTCAAAAATATCCAAAATACATAAGAAATTCATACAACTTAACAAAAGGAAGACAAAAAATCCAATTAAAAAATGGGCAAAGGACCTAAATAGACACTTCGCCAAAGTGGACATACAGATGGCCAAGAGACATATAAAAAATGCTCAAAGTCACTGATCATCAGAGAGATGCAAATTAAAACGACAATGAGGGATCATCTCACACCTGTCAGAATGGCTACCATCAACAAATCAACAAACGACAAGTGCTGGTGAGGATATGGAAAAAAGGCACCCTAGTACACTGCTGGTGGGAATGCAGACTGGTGCCCTCGGCCATTATAGAAAACAGTATGGAGTTTCCTCAAAAAATTAAATATGGAACTGTCATTTGATCAGTAATCCCACTTCTAGGAATATATCTTTAAGAAACCCAAAACACCAATCAGAAAGAATGTATGCACCCCTATGTTCAGAGCAGCACAATTTACAATAGCTAAGATCTGGAAACAGCCCAAGTGCCCATCAGTAGATGAATGGATAAAAAAGCTGTGGTACATTTATACCATGGAATACTATGCAGCAGTTAAAAGAAGAATCTCTTACCCTTTGAGACAGCACAGAGGGACCTGGAGAATATCATGCTAAGTGAAATAAATCAGTTAGAGAAAGACAAGTGTCACATGATCACACTCATATATGAAATCTAATTAACAAAATAAACTGATGAATAGAGTGGATCCAGAGACATGAAAGCATGGAACAGAGTGCAGAATCTCGGAGGGAAGGTGGGGGAGGGTGGGGGAGTGGAAGGTAATCAACCACAGACCTTGTGTGCATATATGCATAACCCATGGACACAGACAATAGGGTGGTGAAGGCCTGTGGCAGGGGTCGGGGCAGGCTGGAGGGGGTCAATAAAGGAAAAAAAAAAAAAGGGACATATGTAATACTTTCAATAATAAAGAATTACTTTTTTTAAAAGACTCAAATTAAAACTTTTTAACTAAAAGGAGTTTATGGCAAGTAGTTATGTCCTAGGCTAGAATCTTCCCTGACAATAGTCAATTATTACCTTAAATAAGCCTATCTATCGTCTTTTGCATTGGCTGTAACAAACCTTTGGAATGTCAGTGTAAAGCCCCTTTTTGCCAAACCCCTCAGGGCACAACCAATGCACCAGGGAAGAGACCATAAATCCTCCCATTGTTATTGTTATCAAGCTCATTGTTGGCTGTTAACTATCCTATACCCACCTAGGTAAAAGATGTGTCTTCTCATTTTACTTTTCATCCAATCCCAGAGGTTTCCCCACTTTGCTTTCTCCAGCCTCTCAAATCTATCACCAATGGATTTCTGGTGACCCACTTGTGTCTTCTCTTTTGATTGTAATGTATAAAGTAAGGTGGAAAACTGCCATTCTCTGGAACATTTTCTCAATCCCTTGAGATTTTGCTTCCGGCCATTGTCAACAGTTTGGCTCAAATAAACTCACAAAAATTCTTCAGAGGTTTGACTGTTTCTTACATTGACAATACATAGTTTGTAAAATCAGGGGGCTGGCTGCCTGGCCATAATCACCACTTTTAACTGTATATGGGGTGCTTGCCCTGCAGCAGGACGGACCTTCCCTGAGCTTGTCAGGTTAGCATGTGGCCCCTTTTCGTCCACACTTTGTTATAGCATTTTGCAAACACTCTTTATCAGATTAAGGAAGTTCCTTTTATTTATCCTGTATTGAGTTTTTAACATAAATAGAGGCTGAATTTTAGGTGAAGGTGTTTTTTTTTAAGTGTCTTTCAAAAAATTTATATGGTTTTTCTCCTTTAAACCTTTAATGCTGTGATTTACGGTGATTTTTCTACTGTTAAACTGTGTTTCTGAAATAAACCCATATTTATGAAAAAAATTTAAAAAGACTCAATACAAAGAGTGGTTATCACTCATATAATCATAGGAAAGTGAGACCACAAAGGCAAATGTAGGCAGTGCTCACCCAAGCTCTCTCCAGGTGAAAGGGAGTCTTAGCCAGCAGATTTTGAGTTTGACATTTCTGGGCCACAGCTATTTCCATGGTAGAGGTGAATGTCCTACTTTACCTCAGCATGGCCTATAGGTCAGTGGACGGACCCTCCTCTAGCTCCGATTCTGTGCTCATCAAGCCTGGTTATAGATTGGTTTGCTATAAAGTTTATCTGTTGGAATAGAACCCGATGGTCAAGCTGATGAGTAATTTTGATTTCCGGGATAGTTGTCTTTATAATCACAAGTTAATATGTCATTCTCATCGACACATCAGTCTCATTAGCTGCGGAATATGAGTTCTCTTCTAAGAAGCAGACGCCCTCTCAGTAGGCCCACAAAATCAAGTCTCTGGACCTGAAAAGCTGTGGTCTAAACCTTGGAACTTGGAAAAATCTGCTGTAAAGATACCTCCAGAAAGACAGTGGATTCCCTTCTCTTAGAGACTTACTTGCCCATTACACATGCCATGTACCCTTTCTTCAAACTCTTCTAGTTGGTACTTAAATTGGGTAAGAACTAAGTTGCTTTTTTCTTGACTTATTGAGGACTTAACATGCTAAAGTTAGAACTACAAATGGTATGGTTCCTGTCCTCAAGTAAAATAGACAAAAAATTTAAGGTCTGAACTGTGAACCATGACTTGGT
Organism: Eptesicus fuscus; assembly: GCF_027574615.1. Lineage (NCBI taxonomy): Eukaryota > Metazoa > Chordata > Mammalia > Chiroptera > Vespertilionidae > Eptesicus > Eptesicus fuscus. Next base: position 82,255,881 of record NC_072476.1, on the reverse strand, counting down.
CTTAGGTGTAGGTCATTGTCAAAGAAAAATAACTAAGCAACCAAGAAGTGATTTCAAAACAACAAAATTATTTTTCCACCTCTCAAACATTGTCAAAGGGAATCTTAGTCCACAGCAACAATTCATAAAGCCCTCTTCTTTTCATATGGTTACTTCACATCACTCAAACTCTTTCGGTGTTACCTCTCTCCTTTAGATTCTCCCACCAAAGTGCCTCTTCCAGACCTCGTCCTCAAATCTCAGTCCTTCTAGTCCTCCTTTTCCCTTTATTTGCATCACAAGAGCCCAACAGAACTGGTCTGGCAATATTAAACCATGCAGGAAATTTGGAGATAGAAAAAAAATAAATGAATAAGTGAAACCAGAACCATTCTTTGTAGGCAATAAAAGAAACATGCCTAAAAATTATCTTACATTGTAAATAATGGCCTGTTCATATACAGATATAATTTAAAGATGCCAAATTAACTAGGAAATGATACAAGGAAAAGAAAGTACTTAAATTTTTTAAGCATCCACAATGTTTAAGAGACTTATGAAAGACATTCTGCTACCTGATATTAAAATATACTACAACTAAAGGCCTAATGCATGAAATTCGTGCAAGGGGCTCAGCCCTCGCAGCTGTGGCGTCTGCCTCGGCCCTTGCAGCCCCGGGCCCGGAAGGATGCCTGGTCTAATTAGCATATTACATTTTTATTGTTATAGATGCTATAGTAATCAGAAGAGCATGGTACTGGCATAAAAACAAACACATAGATCAATGGTATAGAGGACCCAGAAAAAAAACTACAACTTTATGGTCAATTCATCTATGATAAAGGAGGCAAGAATATACAATGGGATAAAGGTGTTCAATAAATGGTGTTGGGACAATTAGACAAACACATGCAAAAGAATAAAACTGTATCACTTTCTTACACTATATACAAGAGTAAACTCAAAATTAAGTAAAGACTTTAATGTAAGACTCAAAACCATAAAACTCCTAGAACAAAACATAGGCATAAACTCTTTAACATCACTCTTAGTAATATTTTACTAAATATTAGTCTCCTCGAGCAAGGGAAACAAAAGAAAAAATAAACAAATAGAACTACATCAAACTAAAGAGTTTTTGCACAGTGAAGGAAACCATCAACAAAATGAAAAGACAGTCTACTGAATGGGAGAAGATATTTGTCAATGATATATCTGATAAAGAGTTAACATCCAAAATATTATAAGGAACTCATATAATTTAAAACCTAAAAAACAAACAATCTGATAAAAATGGGCAGAGAACCTGAATAGACATTTCTCCAAAAAGGACATACATATGGCCAATAGACATATGAAAATCTGCTCAACATCACTAATCATTAGGTAAATGCAAATTAAAATCACAATGAGATATCACCTCGCACCTGTCAGAATGGCTATCATCAATAAATCAACAAATAAGTGTTGGTGAGGATGTGGAGAAAAGGAAATCCTCACACATTGTTGGTAGAATTGTAAATTGGTGCAGCCACTATGGAAAACAGTATGGAGGTTCCTCAAAAGATTAAAACTAGAACTACCATATGACCCAGCAGTTCCATTCTGGGTATTTATCTGAAGAAACCCAAAACACTAATTCGAAAAGACATATGCACCCATATGTTACTTGCAGCATTATTTACAATAGCCAAGACATGGAAGCAATCTAAGTGTCCATCAAGAGACAAATGGATATTTAATTGTTATATGTGTTAATTGATCCATTAAAAATTGTATTGAGTAAAAAACAAAAGAGAGAGACAAGTGGATAAATAAGATGTAGTACATACATACAATGGAATTTTACTCAGCCATAAAAAAGAATGGAATCTTCCCATTTGCAACAATTTGAGTGGACCTAAAGAGTATTACGCTAAATTAAATAAGTCAGACAGAGAAAGACAAATACCATATGATTTTGCTTATATGTAAAATCTAAAAACAAAATAACATACAAAACAAAAACAAAGGCATAGATACAGAGAACAGACTGATGGTTGCCCGATGGGAAAGGGCGTGGGGTCATGGGTGAAAATGGGAAGGGATTAAGAAGTACAAGTTGCCAATTATTAAAAGTCGTCACAGGGATGTAAAGTACAGCATAGGGAGTATAGTCAATAATATTGTCATAACTATGTATGGTGTCAGATGGGTACTAGAATTTTTGGATTATCACTTCATAAGTTATATAAATGTCTAAGCACTATCTTGTATGTCAATTATAATTGAAAAATAAAAAATATATTTAAAAAAAGATACTTGAGACAATCATAATATATTAATTGAGCACCTACTGTAAGAATTGTTTTGGAAAGGATGCTGTGTCAGGGTACCCAAATCCACCCCTACATTTGGATATTTACTAGAAGAACTCAGCTTCTAGTTGTACTTACAGCTAAGATGTCTTATGGCAATGTAATAAGGATACATAACCAGAACATAAGGGAGAAGTCTAGAGGATTTCATATACAGATGTCCTGATGCGCTCTCTCTCTCTCTCTCTCTCTCTCTCTCTCTCTCTCTCTCTTTCATGAGAGATCACATGCTCATAATGAATCACCTACCAAAGCTCCTTAGACACCCAGTGCTTGAGGATTTTACTGGGAGTTGGTCATGTAGGCAGGTACTCTCTGCCTACAACATAAAAAATTTTAAACTCCCAGAGTTTATGCAAATGTCCAACATAAATTCTAATGCTTGCACAAAACTCTGGGTACAATGAACCACACCTATCAGTTACCTGTTTACTGAGAGCACTCTGAGAACCAAATTCCTAGATGTCAGCCAAGGACCAACCTTGCTAACAGGACTTGCTAAGGGTGGTAGCCTCAGTCAGGCCTGCTAGGTTAACTCTTTCTTGCAAAAAGACCAACTTCTTACCCTTGAGACAATTAAATTTAAAGAAATAAAATTTATACGGAAAACATGCAATGCATACAGTAGGTATACAATTCTGGATAACACTGAAGCAACACTTTCCAAAATGTCCTCTAGACAGACTTTATCAGAATCACCAGGAGGGACTTGTCAACCTACTGGCTACAATTCAAAGCATTATGCTAAGCAAAGTAAGCCAGTCAGAGAAAGATAAGTATCACATGATCTCACTCATTTGTGGAATATAATGAACAACATAAACTGACAAACAAAAATAGATTCAGAGACACAGAAGTATTGAACAGACTGTCAAACCTCAGAGGGAAGGCAGGGGAGGGGGCGGGGGAGTGGAGGGGTGGTAAGAGATCAACCAAATGACTTGTATGCATGCATATAAGTATAACCAACGGACACAGACAGTAGGAGGGGTGAGGGCCTGTGCTGGGGGGGTGGGAGCGGGCTGGGAGAAGTCAATGGGGGAAAAAGGAGACATATGTAAAACTTTCAACAATAAAGAATTTTAAAAAAGAAAGATCAACCAAAGAATTTGTATGCATATAAGCATAACCAATGGACACAGACAATAGGGGGGGTGAAGGCCTGGGCTGGAGGCAGGTTGGGAGAGGTCATGGGGGGGAAGGGGACATATGTAATACTTTCAACAATAAAGAATTTTAAAAAAATAAAAAGGTAGAAGAATCAGGCATCAAAGAAACAGGTTCAGATGCGATTATAAAATACCTTTAATACCATAACGAAAAATTCAAATGTGATTGTACAGCCATGGGAAACAACTGGAAGTTTTCTTTTTTTTCTTCACCAGCAAATAATAAGATCAAAACAGCATTGTATGTAGATGACTCTGACCACCTTATATAGAACATGAAGGGTAAAAATAGTAAGCCAGGAAGCCAGACCCTTGGAAAGAAAATGATCATAACTAACAACTGGGAGTTAGGCACTACTGTCCAAGGTGACGTACATGAATTCTCTGTCAACCTTCTAAAGTAGGGGCTATTGTGCCATTTCATTGAAAAGTTTGCCCAATGTCACACAAAGAATTCAAACCTAGATGGTGTGATCCCAGAACGCATGTACTTGCCCACTATCCACCAGACCCGTGGAACAGAAAGTCGGGACAGTAGGAAAAGAAACCAGTGGTTGGCCAGTGCCTGTGGGAACGGAGAGGAAGTAACCTCGGGTAACTCCCGCCCTTATCTTGTCTTTCCTCCCTGTGGGCACTTTATCCTAAGATGACAGACAGAAAACCATATTCCAAAAATGGTAGAAGATCGAAAGAGAGAACAAAAACTAGAAATTGTCACATTTTTTTAAATGAGATAAGAGAGGTGAAGAATAAATAGGAGTTACAGCTTCTTCTTGACCAAGACGGAGACAAAGAAATGAAGTCCCACCTGCATCTCAACTCAAAGAGAGGAGTGGACACCTGGTAGCATCGTGTTATCTTTAACATCTCAGAAATTTACACTATTAAAAATCTTCCTGTTTATCTTCCTCTGACATAACACAATCCCCAAATCACTTAATAACTGAACTACTCTTGAGACTGTAATTCTTTTGTGTGTGTGTGTGTGTGTGTGTGTGTGTGTGTGTGTATGTGTGTGTTTGTTTGTTTTTATTGTTTAAAGTATTACATGTCTCCTTTTTTTCCCAATTGACCACCACCCCCCCGCCACTCCCATCCCCGAGGGCAAGTCCCCACCGCCCCAGGGTCTGTGTCCATTGGTTATGCTAATATGCATGCATACAAGTCCTTTGAGACTGTAATTCTTGAAACATCTACTATTAAAACTCCAGAATCATCACAGATATGTTTATTGATCACTTGATTGATTGCATACAAAGTTTTGGAGATGCTAGAGTTAGACACTAACCCTCGAGGCTTTAGAGGACACAGTAATCTGCTCAATCTATAAATATCTATCTTGGTACCTCATAAAACCCAGAATTAAGCAACAAGACATGACAAGCCACTACTTACAAGGAATTAATCTGTTGCCTCAATTGGCATTAAGCAGGGAGCCAAAGGCCATTAAAACAAGTTGAAATTAATGTAGCAAAATAACTCAGTCCTAGGTTACTGATCTTATCATTTTGAAAATGACTCTCAAATCCTTATTAGCCATTAACCTAACTTCTAAGCAAGCTGTCTGTATCTCTCCTACTCAAAATCCCAATCAGCCAATTCAAGCACTCAGAAGTACGGCCAAGAAATGACAAAGAGGAACAACTTGAACAAAATCTTCAAGGCCTTTGACCCCACCCGGATGGCCTGAGGAATGTACCCTGCTATTGGAGAAAATTCATGCTGATTCAGATATCCAGCTGAGTTACGGCCTGTGTGGGAATTCTTTTCCCCTAAGAGGTAATGTCAATAATGTTATTTGCTCATTTATGGTTACAGCACTCTCACATGGAATAAAAGAATGAAAGGAGACATGACCTGCCTTCAAGAATCTCATCAGAAAGATGGGACAGACAGATAAAAACAATATGAATATGCACAGGTAAATATTTATGAATGGTGGTAAAACCATGGGTCATGGAAGTCGAATGGCCGAGGTTTGAACCCTGACTCCACTAGTCAACATCTTTAGCAAGCTTTATAGCCCTCTCTAAGCCTCAGTTTCCCCCTTCTGGAAACTGAGTTAATAATTCCCACATCAGCCCTGGCCGGTTTGGCTCAGTGGATAGAGCGTCGACCTGCGGACTGAAAGGTCCCAGGTTCGATTCCGGTCCAGGGCACATGCCTGGGTTGTGGGCTCGACCCCCACTGGAGGGCATGCAGGAGGCAGGCAATGATTCTCTCTCATCATTGATGTTTCTATCTCTCTCTCCCTCTCCCTTCCTCTCTGAAATCAATAAAAGTGTATTTAAAAAATATATATTAAAAAATAATAATTCCCACATCTTAGGTTGTTGTGAAGATTTAGTAACATAATGAACATAGAATGCTTAGCACACAAAAATTCAACAAATGTGAGCTGCTACTGTTATCCTAAAATTACATTTTGCTTTTACTACTATTATTACTCCCCCTACCACCATAGTTACTCTCATCTCTATGTCGCTCATACCTTAAAGATAAGGTGGCTCCCGGGCTGCAGGAAGGGGTCCAGTGCAGATGGAATCATTCCTCTCAGGCAGGGAAGTTAAGAGGCTCATGGTTTGTCAGAAATGTCAAAGAAGAATATTTCAGATGGAGGAGATAGCTGTGGAAGGGAGGAAGCCTAGCCTAGATAAAGCAGATAAGTCAGTTTACTCTAAAAGACTTCCTGAGCTGAGGGAGGGCACATGTTCACAGGTCATATGATTTTCAGAACTAGAATGTGCCTTAGAAATCCTTAAGTTAGGGGGGAAAAATCAAATCCACAAAAATGGTATTTGTGGCATTTTGGATCGCCACAAAAATTGTATGCCTTCCTCTAGTGTCATTTGAAATACTGAAATAATTTCAGTATCGAAGGGGAAAAATAGATGGATGCAATGGTATTTTTTTTAAAAAATTTATTTTTGATCTTGAAAGATACATATTTCTTCCTTCGATCATGTGGCAACAATGTGAGCACAGAATCTGCTTGCTCACCACCAGCTTTTCACTTCTAAGTAACAGGGAAAGCAGAGCCGATGCAGGTTACTCCCAATGTCAAACTTATCTGCTGCTGTATTTTCAGATGTCCTAGGTCCCCGTCACCCTGACTCTGACACCCCCCCATATGGGGCCAGGACAAAGGGCCATAAGATTCAAGTGACTGACACACAGCTAGTTGGCAAAGGAAAGAAACAGGAGTCCTGCTGATGGGGAGGAAGTTCTGAGGAGGAAACAGACATGACCGTGAGGGCTTCGAACAACGTGCTGTGGAAAATCAAATAATGGGGGCAGCTACTCGGATTTGAGCAAGAAAGCGACTTAAGCAAAATGATTTTTTAGGAAAAGCATTCTTGCTGCTGTATACAAAGCACAATAAATTAACCATGTCAGATTCCTTATCTCCACAGAACCTAGAATGAAAAATCAACAAAATATATTAAAGGGAAAATCCAGCTGTAATTCTTTTCATTTGAGGGTCTTTTCTATTTAAAATCCATGCTTAACCCACTTTAGAAAGGAAATTAAAGTGTGGTGTGTTTTTTTCTCTCAGTTGGTTATTTAAAAAAAACTTAAAGGCTAAGCAGCTAAAAGAAAATTCTGTTTTCTGCTTTCTTTTTTTTCTTTCTTTTTTTAAGACAGAAAGTTACAAACTAAGCACACAGGAGCTCGGACTTTTTTGGGGTGTTCCCAAGTCACAGGTCGAGTTTTAGTCCCACCTCCTTTAGTCCTTTCGCTCTGGCAACCTGAAGACACTGAGTTCCCTGCATTTTCAGCAAGTATTTAATGGCCCTGGCCTTCAAGACTCAGCCACCACCCTTAGCTTTCGTAGCCTTTTCTCCAAGGGGAAAGAATGAAAAAATAACTTGAAGACTGCAATTTATTCTACTTAGCCACTGCCCCTGCCAGTTATCAGAGGCTTTGCTGGTGGGAGTACCCGTAAAGAGCAGCATAAACACACCCATGTTTGAGTTGCCATCTGAAACCAAAGTCAGATACACTTGCAGCCTTCCCCGTGCTGCCCAATAAACGGCAGTGTTTTCTCAGAAGAAAGGAGGATGTCCCTTTGCTCCTGGCGATGTGGGGAATAGGCAGGGATTCGGGCAGGAAGCTACCAAGAAGAGGAACCTAGAGGACTTTGCTTAAAGCTGTATTTGCAGCACCCTGCTATATTGCACACTGCAGGTTATTGGACAGCTCGGGTTTTATCAGGAAAGGAGCTCTAGCTGATGGACTGACGATTAGGCCCCTACATCCAAGACATCCCTTGGCCTCCCCCTGGAGAGTGGATGAAGTGGTGAAAGGCCAGAGTGGGGGAAATCTTAGAAAACGAGGAAAATCGACCATCGGTGTGTCTACTCTGGTAGGAGTCTCTGATGTCTCTCTAGCTATTTAGGTCCTGGGAAGCCTCCCGGGCCAGGCAGGCAAGTAGTTCAGAACCCTTAATTGGAGTGATACGAGAAAATCCTTCCATAGCCATCGTCAGCATGTTTTACCTGATTCACTTCCTGTGTTGGGTTTTGTTAGAGAGTAGAAATTTTTGAAGCATGCTTCCTCCTAGTCGACTTGGTCTTGCCCATTCCAGAGAGGCCGTGGACTATGCCCCAGATAGAGTGGTCAGTGCTGACACCAGGCCAGGCCTTGAGATACGGTCTCATGGCGCCTTCCCAGCACGTAGGCCTTCTTTCATAAAACACTGTCAGCTTTCTGAAGAACATGATGACCCTGTAAATAACATGGTCGTCAATGGCATGACCCTGACATTGCTTGGAAAAAACTATTTTGTCTTGGGTTACTTACTCTGCAAAAACAGGATGTGGTAAATGTGCTTAAAAGTAGTCCTGCACAAAGGGTCAGGGCTGCTCTCTGGACTCCCTGCATGGAGAAAGGCAGAGCAGTCGCCGGCTAACTAATAAAGGCTTCCTAAATTTTAATTTGGTCTGGACTCCAGTGGTCGTTCACTCGCGTTCACTCCACAACAGGTTTGACAACAAATGAATTCTTTTTTGAAGACATAATACCATAAATGGTACAAAACTCAAAAGTTATACAAGAAAATATTGTGAATAGGACATCCCTCCCCACCTGTATCTCTCAGCTGCTCAACAACTGTTCCAGTCTCTTGAATATAGTTCCAAAGCTGTTCTACACATATCCAAGTATATATACATACATGTATTTTTATGGAAATTTATATATGGTGTCTATAGAAGAGTAGTTTTTAAACTTGTTTGCTGTGATCCTCAAAAAGAAAGGCACTTTCTCTTCCGTCCCACTGACGTAGCTGTCTGTGCCCAGTATCTGAGTGCTTTAATCACCTTAGCTTTATAGTACTTGTTCCACAGAGCATTTGTGCTTCTCATTGCTATACTGATTCAGGAACTTTTTCTGGCAATTCTTGCTCTTTTATTTTTCCATATAAACTTTAGATTCAGCTTCTCTAGGCATATATGCTCCCTTTTTACTTTGTGTTTTGGTGCCAACTGTTGTTTTCTAAATATTCTGCAATTTCAGTTTCAAGAATTATTTAAAGAATGTAATTTCCAGAAGTCAGGCTTTTTTTTTATATATATTTTTAATGTCCGATTTTATTGCATTGTCATCAGAGTATACTGTCTATTTTTATTTGGGAGAATTTATTGCCATTTTCATTGTGGTTTCATATGTAGTTAACTTGTATGACTGCTCTACTATTACTTTAAAGGAAAGCACAATGTTTTCAGACTATAAAGCTTGATAAATATCTATTAGAGCTATCTTACTGATTATGTCATTTAGACAGTTCGTATCCTTCCTTGCCTTTTTTAAAGTTTGTGTGTCATAGTTGAGAGATAAGAATTAAATTTTTTTATTATTAAAGCATTTCTGTCTATTCCTAAGTTTCCTATAAGTTGGCACCATGTTTCCCATGAGAATTTATTCACCACATTAAATTACCCTCCGTTACATCCTTTACCATTATCAAGTGCCTTTTCATCTAATTTAATGCTTTTTGTTCTGAATACAACTACATAGGAGGGAGGGAGCATTAGTCATAACTCTCTCTCTCTCTCTCTCTCTCTCTCTCTCTCTCTCTCTCTCTCTCTCTCTCCAGGCTGTGTCACTCAGCTTGGGCTGCCCTAACAAAACACCATAAACTGGGTGGCTTACACAACAAAAATTGATTTTCTCACGCTTCTGGAGGCTGGAAAGTTCCCAGGTGCCGGCATGGTCAGGCTCTCATGAGAGCTCTCTGGCTTGCAGAAGGCCACCTTCTCGCTCTGTCCTCACGTGGCAAAGAGAAGGCTCTGGTGTCTCTTCCTCTTTTTGTAAGGACACCAGTTCTATCAGATCAGGGCCCCACCCTTAGGATTGCATTTACCCTTAATCAGCTCCTTAAGAAACTATCTTCTGTGTAGAATCACATGGCGGGTTTAGGCTTCAAGATATGAACAGGAGGGGTGCACAATCCCACCTATTCCATCTTCAGCCTTTCTGGGCTTCATTGTTTCAGATGCACCTCACATATGACACATGACTGGACTTCACTCTCTTTATAAACTTGAGAGTCTCTTTTCATAGGTGAGGCAGACTATTTAAATGTATTGTTATATATGTTTAGTCAAGAATTGGTACTCATGTGAAATAAGCCAGGCAGAGAAAGGTAAATATCACATGATCTCATTTATGGAATATAATGAACAACATAAACTGATGAACAAAAATAGATCCAGAGACAGAGAAACATTGATCAGACCATTAAACCTCAGAGGGAAGGTAGGGGAGGGTGGGGGTAAGGGGGAGAGATCAACCAAAGGACTTGTATGCATGCATATAAGCCTAACCAATGGTCACAGACAACAGGGGGGTGAGGGCGGAATGGGGGGGGGTAATGGGGGAATAAGGACAAATATGTAACACAGTAATCAATAAAGAAATTTTAAAAAAAAAGAATTGGTACTCACATTTTATATTATGGTTCCCTTCTCTTGCTTTCGATATTCCACTGTGTATTCTGCTTTGTTATGATGCCAGCTTGATTTTTTGGTTTTTACTTGTAATAGTTTGATTTTCATTTGGACAACAGAAGAATTTTCCTTTGTCTTTGACGACCGGTAAATTTACTTGGATACATGTCAGTGCTGATCTTTCTGTATTAGGCTTTCCTGGGCCACAGCATGTCCTGTCCATTTGTAAATTCACTGTTATTTTACTTTCTAAAGCATTTCACTGAATAATATCGCCAGGCTTCTTCTTAAAGGATATAAATAATGTATATGTTGCAATTCTTTTATCTTTCATATCTTTCATATTCTCTTTCATCCATTCTAACTTCATTCATTTCTTATTTATTGTGCTTGCTTCTCTCATTCCTGTTGTCCTAGTTTTCACTGATGTCAATGTCTGTTCTCCTTTGTGATTATTCCAATGTGTCTGCATTTCCGTGGTGACTTCATTTTCCCTTCTGCTTCCTTCCTGAGCTCTAAAAGTTCTTGCTTCATCTCCTTCTGTGGCGTTCCCATTATTTTCCCTGAGCTCGCAATTGTTCCCTGGGCCTCTTTATTGATTCACTGAGTTCTATTTGTCCATCGCCATTTATTTGCTCATCATTTTCAGCATCTTGCTGTCACTTGTTTATTGTGAGCATTTCCTTCTACCACACATATTCTCTGTCCCCTCCCTCCTTTTGTCATATACTAGCTTTGCATGAGACTATGCTGGGTACCCTTTTATTCTTATCTGTAAACTAGGGGCCCAGTGCATGAATTTGCACAGCTTGAAAGGAAATGTGCGTCACAAGGCTGCCTTGGGCACAGGGACAGGTCTTGGCCCATCCTCCCCACCCCTGCCCAGCCCCTCCCGCCATGTCCCCAGGTCCCCTGTCTGCCGGCAGCCCCGCTCCCGCTGCTGCCGCTGCTCCCATGAGCTGACAGCATCAGCCCCGCTCGCACCCATTGACAGTGCGGAGCAATTGGGAGTGATTGGGACCAGTGCCAGCAGCAGATGCCAGTGGGGCAGGGCCATCAGCAGGTACAAACGGTGGCTGCTGCCCCAATCACCCCTCAGGAGCAAAGAAAGGTGGAGAAACCCTGAGGGGCAATCTGGGCCGGTGCTGGGCTCTGGCAGTGGGTGCAAGTGGTGGCTCCAGTGCCGGCAGCAAGTGCAAGCACCTGGTGGGGCTGTGGCACACAGGAACAAATTGCAGTAACCATCAGAGCCTCGCCCTGATGACAGCAACCGGTGCCCTGCCTTAGTCTGGCACCTCCGCTCACCTGCTCCACCAGCCCAACACGGCCGAAGCCCGCCATGTTCCACACTCTGCTGCCTGCTACCAATGCCTGCCGTGTTCCATGCACATCCCCTGGTGGTCAGTGCATGTCATAGCGACCGTTTGTTCGGTTGTTCCGCCGTTCGGTCTATTTGCATATCAGGGTTTTTTACACTGAGTGGCAGGATTATTATTATCTCTGAATGCATAATAATCTGGCCACTCAGTGTATACCCTATATAATAAAAGGCTAATATGCAAATTGTCCACTCAGTGTATACCCTATATAATAAAAGGCTAATATGCAAATTGTCCCCTCACAGAAATTAATTTCTGTGATTCCAAAATAAGGATCATTGGTTTTGTCCCTCAGAGTGTCCTCTACTTAAAAATAATGGTTTCTTTGACAATGAGGTATCACCTCACACCTGTCAGAATGGCTACCATCAACAAATCAACAAATAGCAAGGATGTGGAGAAAAGGGAACCCTAGTACACTGCTGGTGGGAATGCACACTGGTGCAGCCATTATGGAAAATAGTGTGGAATTTCCTCAAAAAATTAAATGTAAAAATGCCATTTGACCCAATGATCCACTTCTAAGAATATATCGTAAGAAACCCAAAACACCAATCAGAAAGAATGTATGCACCCCTATGTTCACAGCAGCACAATTTACAATAGCTAAAATCTGGAAACAGCCCAAGTACCCATCAGTAGATGAATGGATTAAAAAAGCTGTGGTACATTTATACCATGGAATACTATGCAGCAGTAAGAAGAATCTCTTACCCTTTGAGACAGCACGGAGGGACCTGGAGAGTATCATGCTAAGTGAAATAAGTCAGTTAGAGAAAGACAAGTGTCACATGATCACACTCATATATGAAATCTAATTAACAAAATAAACTGATGAATAGAGTGGATCCAGAGACATGGAAGCATGGAACAGAGTGCAGAATCTCGGAGGGGAGGTGGGGAGGGTGGGTGGGTGGGAGGTAATCAACCAAAGACCTTGTGTGCATATATGCATAACCCATGGACACAGACAGTGGATGCTGAGGGTCTGGGGCGGTGGGCAGGGGCAGGCTGGAGGGGATCAATGGGGGAGGGGGGAGGGGACATACGTAATACTTTCAACAATAAAGATTTAAAGAAAAAAAAAGATTTCCTGCCAGCTTTGTCTGAGGTCTGTATCCTGAAACACACACACACACACACACACACACACACACACACACACACCGGTGTTTCTGCACCCTTAGTGGATCTTTACTACATTGGCATCCCTCCCTACATATTATCTTTTGGAGGTTAGTCTTCAAGTTTAATGAAAGGTGGAATTCATATTTCTGCCAAATTCTGAGGTGAAGAAGGGAAAATATTTCTTTAATCTGCTCTTTTCAAAGGAAGCCCCAGTATTTACAAAAGGTAAAACAAAGTTTATGGTAAACTTAAAGAGCAGCCTTAAAGGGAAAAAGGTCCCAGCAGGGGGACACGTGTCCTGAAACCTGAACGTGGAAGGGAGGGGAACCCTGACATTCCCAGGGCCGCAGGGCCGCAGGGCCGCAGCGGAGGTCAGAAGACAAACGTATAGACCATGTGTATTCTGGTCCCTTCTCATGAAACTTATTTCCCCCCAGACCCACCGTTCTGCCTTACCCTCTCCCTTTAGAATTCCTGGTACTCAAAATGGACCTGAAGCATGAGCACTACAGGGAGCTGGTCATGGATGCAGAATCTCAGGCTCCTCCCCAGACCCCAGGACCAGAATAGGAACCTGCATTTAACAAGATCCCCAGGTGACTCACATGCAACACCTGGGAAGCACCACTGTACAGTAGTTTCTCACTTAGCATCGTCAATAGGTTGTTGAAAACTGACCTTAAGCAAAATGACATATATTGAAACCGATTTTCCCACAGGCTAATAATATAAGCACGAATTAAGTCCCTACAGCACATTTCTGGTCACAAAAACATCACCAAATTTCTAAATAAAGACCCAAAACACTTCTGATATTAGACATTAAAAGAAATGTGAGCTATATATACATTTAAGAAAGTGAATAAAAACCACTAAGTGAATTTGTTTCCAACCTGCTTATTCCAGTTCAGGGTCATGGGTGGCTGGAGCCTATCGCGGCAGCTTAGGGCACAAGGTGGGCACCCACCCTGGGCAGGATCCCTTCCATCGGAGGGTGCACTCACACCCACCCATGCTCACTCGGGCTGGGACAATGTAGACACGCTAATTCATTCCACATGCACATCTTGGGGATGTAGGAGGAAACCAGAGTTCCTGGAGAAAACGTGAAAACTCCACACCGATAGTGGCCTGGGCTGAGAATGGATTTTTTTCTTCTCATCAACAGTATAACAAAACAGCATTATGAAAGGGTCTGCTGTAGATCTCAGCTCACACATCACTTCCCCCTCACTAACCGGTCACCTCAGACTTCTCTGTAAACACTCACAAAACATCCCTTTTCTTTTGAGCGCTCATTCTATAATCATACATTAGGACAATTTCTTCTATTCACCTGGATCTCCCCAACAAAACTGATGTCAGACTCCATGACTCTCGAACAACCAAACAGTAAATGTTTGCTGACGGAGTAAATGAACGTGCACAATATTATATTTGTGTCTCAGTATTTTTTAGTGCCAATCGGCTGGTGCCTGCCCATTCTCCCACCGGTGGCCTCCCTGCATCAAACTCATCCACACCTGCATCAGCCTGGACCTCCTCAAGCCAACCCTCTGACTGGCCCAATTTAGTCCCCAGGCGTGGCTTTGGAGAAGGCTCTGCCAGAAGAAGTGAGTGAGGAAATCCAGGAATGAATGGCCTCGCTGAAAAAAATCCAAGAAATCCCATTACACAGAGCACTATTTCCCAACATCTTACATACTTGTAAATGCTACAAAGAGATCCTGCTACCTGAGTGTTATTTTGGAAAATCTGATCACCATCTCTGTGTGGGAAGGAAATCCAGTCCCCACCCATTGGAGCAGACACACAGTCCCACCACCCCGCCCACAGGGTGTGTGCAGCAGTGAGGCCCCAGCGGAGAGGAGTGGGAGGCTGCTGAGCCAGCTTCCCCTGCTGCCCGGCTCACAGGAGCTCCAGCAATGGAATTGTTCCTCGGCCATTGCCCTCACCAGGTGCAGCTGAAATTGCCATTCTCAGCTGCGGGGGCTGTTTTGATGAGCGAGGAATGAAAGGTGACAGCTTGAAACTAGTTTCCCTACTTGGATAATTAAACCTTCACTAAATATAGTAGGTTTAAATGAATGTTCACAACATTGAAACAGAACATGCTAATTCTAAAAATATAGACTTGCTTGCTGCTCAAGTCCTCTTGGGAAAAGCAGACACTGAAGCAAAACAATGATTTCATCCCTCCTGCCCACCATCCCCGACCCAGTGAGCTAGTTTGTTCCAAGATGAGGGTCACTACAGGCAGGGGGGAAGCCAGGGTTGTCACCAGACATTTCATGAAATTCTCAGGGAACTGATGGTACAAAGTCAAGGGAGGAGACTTTGTGGGATCCTGCCCAGCACCAAATCAAGCCAACAAGCACTTGTTGTATATATTTAATATATGCAAAACTCAAGTTCATAGGGGAGATAATTTTCATTAGGTTGCTTTGCATTATACTCCAAAATGCATTTTGTTAGAAAAGGAGAGACATTTAAATGAGAGATTTCCTATGAAGATAGTGTAAACTTTCTAGGAAGCTGCTTTCCTGAATGATTAAATAAAATAAAAGAAATGACCTTGACTCTCAATGGCCTCAAAAATAATTACACTCAGACCTCAAAGAAAGCTGTTCGCTGGTCATAAAATTCTCCTTCATAATTTACCTGGTGTAAAAAATAATCAACAAATCTCCTTGGAAGAGCAGAATTCACTTGGTCTCCTCTTGTAAACCTGTTTTCTTTTAACTCTACTCCAATCACAGAAAAAGTTTGCATTGAGGCCACGATGTCCCTCATGTTGCTCAATCCAGTGGTCAATCCCCAGTCACATGAGCAGCATGTGACAAGATCGATCACTCCCTTCTTGAAAGTCCACATTTCATTCATTTGGCTTTCAGCCCACCATTCCCTCTCGGTTCTCCTAGGACCTCAGTAGGGACATCTGAGCTGGATCAGAAATTCAGATTCCACTTGTGTGTGACCTCATCTCCAGGGCCCATGCATTCTATTGTTGAAAGGCTTGAAATTTCAGTTATCTTTATAGCAAAACTGTGTACGTGGACATGACAGAATAACAGCCTCTTTTCTCCCAAGATGACATCTGTATCTTCAATGCTTTGTATAGGCAAGGTCTCCTTTCCCTCTATTTTCTAAAAATATTCATTAGTCCTGAGATGTTTGTTGCTGTAAGATATTCTGTAAAGCATTTCCACTGAATTTTCTTTTTTCACAGAGAAAAAATATATAATCCAATTCATAGTTTTTGAAGTACAAGAGAAAAATCATGGCCCCATGAAGAAAGGAGTCATCATTTATGCCTTGAAAGGCTCTTTAGTAGGTTCAGATATCACAGCAACCTCCTCACTGGTCCCCTGGGACATCCTCCTCTATCCAGTGCCCTAAAACATTGACACAAGACAAACACCTGATGGCAGAGATTTTATATTAAGTTTTTTCATTGTCTAGCTAAGAGTTATCACATAACAAAGAATAGATCCCATAGAGCTGAATCCCTCACATTCCCCTTTTTGGCCGTTAACTGATTCTTCTTTAGTGGATATGCAAACCTCTGGAATGGACACAAACATACATAAATTATACCTACAATTCAGTGTAGGACAAAGGCTACTTGGTACCATATTACTATGTGTCTGCTCTTGAGTTTTAAATATCTTAGGACTTGAAGAAGGGCCTAGCCAATGTCCTGAGTTTTAATGAGGGAATGGAGGCTCAGAGAGGTCCGTGATTTGCCCAAGGGCTCACAGTGGTCAGTGCAGGACCAGACCAGGCTCTCCGGTCAGTGGGATAAGGCTCTTTCCTGCATTTGTCCCCTCCTCCAGGCTACTTGCCTGGGCTTTACAGAGTGCTATCTTCTGCTGGGAACTGCATTACACAGAGCACCCTGCTATTCTGCTCTTGGTCTCTTGGTGTTGGGATGACATTTTCAGATAATTCTTAAACACTATAGTCTCTGTTTTACATCTGGCTCATTAGGTCTCTCTGATTATCTGTGCTCCTGCCTGGACTTCTATCAAAAACAGTCCATTCATTAACAAAACTTTCAGAAAAAAGAATGTCTCTTTGGGATTTTTTGAAGTGGCATAAGGTTTGACATGGTGGTTGAAGAGTAGTGTGGGTTGTTAAATTTATTGTTTTCATTTAAAGATAATCAGAGAATTATTCCTTCTAACCTTTCTAGGAAAGACTGACATTCATTTGTCTCTCTAAATTAGAGAATATTAATGTTCTAAACCAATATTAGTTGATTCCAGGAATGAACTACAGATCTGACTTCCCTCAAATGAGTCCTCAAGATTTCTGATTTCACTTTCTTCCTAAGGTAATTTACATTTTTTTTCTTCAAATTATGATCTGGGTTTTTTTCCAGAGTAATCGGTTAGCAAATTCTGTGAGCTTCAGAATATCAGCCTCATCTGTACCTAAGTCTCCAATCTTCATAATAAATAATCTTGCTGATTCCTTGCCTACTAAACTGCTTTTTACATGACTGTGCTTTAGAAAGGGGCAACTACATTGCAGATGAGCAGGTATAAGACTTCTATCCATTCCCTTCCAATTCTCTGGGCACAAACATGTCCTTTTCTCCTCCATGAAACATGACTGAAGACTAGATCTTTGGCACTTCTTTTTAAGGTGGACTTCCCAGCCCCAGCCCTGGCCACCTCCATCATACAAATGTTTTACTGATGTCTTTAGTACATTACAGGTTTAATTTATGAGTTCTTTGGATTGTTCCTGCTTTCTCAAGGGCAGATATCACATTTCCCCCCTCACACTCAAAGTTCCTAACAGTAGTACCTACCTGACTAACAGAATAGTTAGTCAGTATTTCCTATGTTAACTTATTGGCTTTTTTCAACTCTTTTTACAACTTAATCTTCTGGCCTAAGAGAGAACCTAAATTGGTCTTGCCTTGGCTATATGTATAAAGTGGATAAAGGGAGACGGCAGGATCTACTATTTATGCGTTTGAAACAAATGTATTGGGTATGGATTGGTTCCACAACCCCCAGGTCTACAAAATGCCATGTTTGTTTGCCGTCCCAAACCTAATTCTAACTAGATGAGCCCTCTCCTACTGGGATGGAGAGAAAATCCAATCTCAGTCATTTTCAAGTCACCATATACCACCCCTCCCCACCCCAACCCCATCACCACCACCAGCGTATAAGAATGCAGGGGCCTTTGTAATCCATTTGGGGAAAGTCATCTGGTCTGGTTCTCTATCTATCTTGGTCACAGAATATTGAAGTATATTTTCCAACCCAAGTGGCTCATTCCATGGTGGGTGACTGTTATTCCCAGGATCCACCCCACTGCTGGACTCTTTGCCCTGCCTCTGAAAGCCACACCCTCTCTTACTCAGTCAGCAGGCACCACCACCAGGGGCCTCAGCATTCCACATCCTCTGTGGTTCAGCCTCTTCCCTGAACTTTCTAGTCTGGCCTCAGCATCAGTGCAACACCTCCAAGCTTTACTCTCTCCTGGAGGAAGAGAAACCCGGACTTCCACACAGAACCTTCCAGCCACCCTCAACTAATAAGATGAGGATAGGAAAAAAGAATTAGAAAAGACTGCTATTTTCTCAATCATTTCATTCCACCACAGAATAAGTTATTTGCACTCTTTATCACATTACATCCATGCTTAAAGATTTGGCAGACACAACTATAAAATTATTCTAGAAGAAAAGGTAGGAAGGGTTTTTTTTCTTTTTAAAGAATTGGGGGCAAGTAATGAGGAAGATATGGGCCAGGAAAATTCTATTGCAGAGGCATGAAAGGCTTATCTGCTTCTCCCACTCCACAATAATCAAAATAATGAACTATCATCTTTTTTAAGTGGGAAAAGGCCTTGATCACAATAAGCTCACTTCATTCCCTCCTGTGTCTGCCTTTGTTATATTCTTGTTTTTCAGTTCAACATAATCAAACCAGATTGATTGGGGGAAATTTGAATAATTTTGCATATTCTGAAAGTCTTCCTGCATGATATTTAAAGAACTTTCAGATGTATTACTCAGGGAGTTGGACCTGAAAGGAGGAAACTGGTTGGTTCAAGAATCCTTTCACCTTTTTGTGTAAATTCTCTAATCTGCCAATTGCTCTGTTGCCGTCTCCCAAAGACAATAACTCATTTATAATCTACAAGTTTATATAACTCCAGAATTTTTTTAGCATAAGTTACATAAAGCACATTCTTAACGTCTAAAATGTGATGGGTGTTCTATGTTGTGTTTACTTTTTCCATGGGAGCCGAGAAGGAAATCTGGCAAGTCTGACACTTTTAAGAGTTGTGCTTATTCTCTGCTCTGAATCCAATTCAAATGTTGAAAGTTCAAGAGAAAATGCTTAAAAGGAAGTGATTACAATGTATATTTATGCCACAGATAAGGACATTTCTAATATATGAAGCATATTATATATAAACATATGACTTATAATTGCTAGGCTTTAATTATTTGGCAAACTTTCAACTAGGCAGCTATTTAATATAAATATTTATTAAAAGGTGAAAAAAGAGTTGTGCCCTGGCCAGTGTTCTCAGTGGTTAGAGTGCCGGCCCTCACACTGAAGGGTTTTGGGTTTTATTCCCTGTCAAGGTCATGTACCTGGATTGCGTGTTCAATCCCCAACCCAGCCCTAGTCAGGGAACATGCAGGAGGCAGCAATCAATGTGTCTCTCTCACATCAATGTCTCTCTCTCTCTCCCTCCCTCTCTTCCACTCTCTCTAAAAATCAATGGGAAAAAATTATCCTCAGGTGAGGATTAACAGCAACAAAAAAGACAAGGAAAAAGAAGAGTTGTAAGATTATATTTTGTTCATTTTTACTATACTCCCCCTTTCCAAGCAGAATGTCAGCTCTTTGTTCTTGTTTTAGGGAATGGGTAAACTAATGCAGAAGGCAGATAAGGCGTATGGAATTTCTGAGAAGGGGTGTGAGAACTAAACCTAAGGCTAAGAAAATAAACTACGAAGTGTCTGAGACAAACAAGGAAGGAAAATAATTTCCCACCTCACCCTTCCACCAGCTCAGAAGAAAAAAGTTTCCCTGGACTAGAGGAAAGCAGAGACGGAGGAAGGGGTGCCCTACAAAGAAGGTCCTTGGCTAACAAGTTTCCAGAAAGAGAGAGGGCGCACCTGTGCAGGGATTCTGGACACCCCAGCACTTCAGAGAAGCTGGAAGCTGTGATGACACAGCGCTAGGAAGGAGGACATGAACGAGTAAGATGAGCCATGTGTGAACATGGTGTGCAGGCAGGCACCAGGAATGACGTGGCAGCAACTCATGAGGCCCAAGGGCCCAGCATCACATAGGAACACAGTCACAAACAGCTGTACAGGACTGGATGAATCATCTTCAACATCAGCAGCTAAAAACTGAATTCCAAGTATGAAATGAGAGATTGACCAAGATTATTTGCACTGCACTAGCAGAATGGGAATTGAGAATAGGAATTATGTTTTACAGGAAAAACACCAATAATTGTGGACTGAGATTCATACTCACTATGAGGGCAATGTTTAATCTTCTATAATAAGCTTTTCAACTAAGCAGAGACATGTGTGGTCTTCATTTCATTGAGTTTACCTGTTTTTCTTTCTTTCTTTGTTTAAAATATATTTTTATTTATTTCAGAGAAGAAGGGAGAGGGGGAGACAGAGAAACATCAATGATGACAGAAACATCATTGATCGGCTGCCTCCTGCACACCCCACACTGGGGATCCAGCCTGCAACCCCGGCATGCGCCCTGAACAGGAATCGAACTGTGATCTCCTGTTCATAGGTCAATGCTCAACTACTGAGCCATACCAGTGGGACTGAGCTTGCCTGCTTTTATTGCATTATGAAACCAGTGCATTGTGAGGAAGCTTAAAATCTACAAACATTTCTGCAATCACAGTGCCCTCTACTTGGAGGTCAGGAGGAAAAGTTCATTATATTGCAGATAAAACACTAAGACATAAAAATCGAAACAGACAATGGGGGAAAAAGGAGACATATGTATTACTATTTGTAATACTTTAAACAATAAAAAAAAAATCAAAACAGAGCAGGTTAGCGATGAACCGTGTAGTTTTGTTTCATTTTTTTAATGGATCCTGTGGTCCTCAGAAAGCATTCTAACTACTACGTCATAATGTTAATAAGACATCATATGTTAATAAGAGGTCATGATGGCCAAAATAAGTATTATTTAACCATACAGCATCAGAAAGCCCAGAGACATTTGCTTACTTATTGTAGCCGCAGGGCTGATATTGCTAAAATTCAAACACAAAATTTAATAGTGCAGGTTGCTGAATATTCAACATCAGTTGAATTCACAATCTCACTAAGTCTCTCAGGTGAAAGTGAGGGTACTGATTTGGAAAAAATGGAGCCTAAAATGTGGAATGAGAACATCTGGTTATATTGAAACTAGAGGCCTGTTGCACGATTTTCGTGCAAGAATAGGCCTTCCTTCCCATGGCTTCACTCCCGGCTGCCCGGGAGCCTGCAAGTCCTGGCTCCTGGCCAGAGCACCGCTCTTGTAGCTCCCTCCACTGCCCCCCTCCCTCTCATAGCAGGCATCCCACCCTTCCTGGCCGCTCCGTGCCTGAATATGCAAATTAACCCACCATCTTTGTCGGGTTAATTTGCATACTCACTACGATTGGCTGTGGGCATAGCAGAGGTACGATCCATTTACATGTTTGTCTATTATTAGGTAAGATGAGGTTGACAATTTGAAATCCCCAAGTCTTCTTTACCTAGGGAAGTAGATTGCCCTCTTTTGTGTGAGGACACTAGCCGCCCTTTGTTTGAAAAACAAACCAGGGAAGATGACTGGAAAGGGGATGATCATTCTTCTCAAGACCCACCACAACTACAACTACCTCTAGGGGCCCCTGACCCATAACTAGGGCACACTCAGAGAGTCAGGCACACACTATAACATAGAAGGAAGTAGCTAATCTCAAAAAGAATTGTAAGATTTTGCTAAATATATTGTCATAAACCTGGGGAATATATGTGTAAGTAGATGCTAAGGGTGATAGAATAAGGATGGAATATAATATTTGACTGAACCAAATACATTGATATGTTAGACTATGCAGCAAGAAGTGGCTCTAACAATTTATGTGGATTGTTGACTGAAACTTAGTCTCAACAGTGGTCTACATTTAATGAGGTTAAAATGTCAGGAAATACAAATACTTAGGGAAATAGGAGTATTGGGAAGTATTTATTATGTATGACCTGCATACCCACCTCCCAATTATATTCCCCATGAAGGCCCAGAATATACTTCCTTCATTGTGGCATTGATACATACATAATTGGGTGGAGCACCTGTATCCTTGAAAAGCTGTGTGATTGCTCACTTTGTAGGCCAAGTATGACCATGAAAGGAGCTTCCATGGAAATGTGACCTCTGATTTCAAAAAGATGATGGGATTCCTGGGGGACAGAAGCCATGAGGCAGCAATTTACCACCAAAGACCACCAGATGGACACATTTGCCACGAAGGGCACCAAGAATGTAATGGTGATATGAAAATGGGGTTTAATAGGAAAGAAAACTCTAGGTCTGGTGGCCAAATGCCTTGTTTGAGTTGCAACAAAGAATGGGAAGAGGTATTTGGATAGAATACTCAGAATGAACATAGTATAAAGACATTTGTGTCACATGTGAATGCTTTCCAAAGGGCATCCACTTCAGAAGAGGCTCTTTAATTCCCCCCTACACACACACACTGAAATCAAGTTTTATTTAATTCAGATAGACACACTTAACTCGTGCTTTCAGATTTTTTTTTTCAAGTTCCATGTTCTTTTTTTTTTTTAATAAATCTTCATTGTTGAAAGTATTGAATATGTTCTCCCCCCGCCCCCGCCCCCATTGACTCTCTTCTACCCCGCCCTCTACCCCAAGCCTTCACCACCCTATTGTCTGTGTCCATGGTTTATGCAGATATGCATATAAGTTCTTTGGTTGATCTCTTCCCAGCCTCCCCCGCCTTCCCTCTGAGAATCCACAGTCTGTTCCATGTTCCTATGTCTCCATCTATTTTGTTCATCAGTTTATTCTGTTCATTAGATTCCACATGTGAGTGAGATCATCATGGTATTTCATACAGCACTGCTTCTGATGGAGGAATTGATTTCAAAACAAATGAAGTATAGCAATGAGCTTATGCCCAACTAATTAACTAATTTTATCACACGAATCATCACCCAGAAGCAACTGGGCTCATTAAAATGTTGAATGAATGACTGAAGAGTCAGTTACAGCACCAGTGGGGAGGCAATATTCTGAAAGGATGGGGTTCTGTTTTATAGGATAAAGTATATGCCTTGAATCAAAGATTTTATATGGTGCTATCTTCACCGTAGCTAGAGAACATGGAGCTGGGAATCAAAGGATGGAAATAAAAGTGGTTCTTCTCGCTCTAACCAGTTTGGCTCAGTGGCTAGAGCATTGGCCTACAGACTGAAGGGTCCCAGGTTCGATTACGGTCAAGGGCATGTACCTTGGTTGCAGGCACATCCCCAGTCGGAGGTGTGCAGGAGGCAGCTGAATCGATGTTTCTCTCTCATTGATGTTTCTAACTCTCTATCCCTCTCCCTTCCTCTCTATAAAAAAATCAATAAAATACATTTTAAAAAGTGGTTCTTCTCACTATACAGGATGAGTACATGAAATACAGTTTATTCTTGTATTATTATTTATAACTAGAGTCGCAGTGCATGAAACTCGTGCACGGGGGGGGGGGGGGGGTTGTGACCCTCAGCCCAGTCTGCACCCTCTCCAATCTGGGATCCCTCTCACAATCCAGGACTGCTGGTTCCAACTGCTCGCCTGCCTGCCTTCCTGATTGCCTCTAACTGCTTCTGCCTTCCAGCCTGATCACCCCTTAACCACTCCCCTGCCAACCTGATTGCCCCTAACTGCCCTCCCCTGTAGGCCTGGTCACCCCTAACTGCCCTCCCCTGCAGGCCTGGTCACCCCCAACTGCCCTTCCCTGCAGGCCTGGTCACCTCCAACTGCCCTCCTCTGCTGTCCTGGTCACCCACAACTGCCCTCTCTTGCAGGCCTGGTCACTCCCAACTGCCCTCCCATGCATCTTGTGGTGGCCATCTTGTGTCCACATGGGGGCAGCCATCTTTGACCACATGGGGGCAGACATCTTGTGTGTTGAAGTGATGGTCAATTTGCATGTTACTCTTTTATTAGATAGGATAGAGGCCTGGTGCACAGGTGGGGACTGACTGGTTTGCCCTGAAGGGTGTCCCTGATCAGGGTGGGGGTTCCCTTGGGGCATGGGGCATCCTGGGTGAGGGGCCTGTGGTGGTTTGAAGGCTGGCCATGCCCCCCAGCGACCCAAGTGGAAGCCCTGGTATCTGGGATTTATTTATCTTCTATAATTGAAACTTTGTAGCCTTGAGCAGAGGCCAGGGCCAGCCAGGGCGGGGCAGGAAGCTTGGCTTCCTCCATTGCTGGGGGCAACCCAAGCCTCCTGCTCTCTACAGCTCCATGGCTGTCGCCATTTTTGTTGGGTTAATTTGCACACTTGGAATGGAAAATGGCGACGGAATAGAGTCGGGTTTGGAGTCTGTTCCTGGGGCGGAGAGTCGGAGCAGCAGAGGCTCGCAGAGGGAGTGTATGTGGGCAAGCCAAGGGACAGCTAAACTCCAGGAGAAGGCGGGGGAGTGCTGGGCAGGGTTCCTCTGACCGCGCAGCACCCACAGGGGCTGGGTCCCCTCCTGGAGCTGCGGGCTCGCCGGGCGCCTCGCCATCTTGCAAGGAAAGGAGGATTTTAGTGGAAACCTGACTTTCTGCGACAACTGCAAACACTGAGCTGCTGGGAGCACCAGACCACCGGTCCCATATCAGCGCAAACATTCGGATTCAAAGAAACTCTTCACTGCACCACGGAAAGGTCAGATTTCGTCTGAAATAAGCTGCGGTTTCTGATCCCCGCGGTGGGTGAGGGAGGCGCTGGGTGAGGGAAGCGCGGCAGCCGCAGGACCTGCAGGAGCCGGGAGGTCTATGCCTAGAAAAGTCGGCGGCAGTTGGAACTGCCGTGATCCGTGAATGAGAAGGGGGGTCTTCTGAGCTGCTAACAGAAGTGACCTCTTGAAAGCAACTCATTTTAATCTGACGAGGAGGGTCAGACTAGGAGTTTTCAAAGGAGTGCAGGCTCCTTGGTCTGGCGCACAGACCCACGGTCCGCACACCTGGGCTCTTTCCGACTCTGATTGCTAAGCCCAACACATAGAAAAACCCAGGTGGAAACCCTGAAAGACTGCAGGGGGAAGGTGTTTTTTCGGAACCTGGGGACCAGAGTTGCGTGTGACCATCAGAGAGGCAGCTCTGAGGCGCACACCTCCACAAGCTCTGAGGCGCACACCTCCACAAACCGGTAGTGAGTGCCATAGAGGGGAAAAAAAAAAAAAAAGAGCTAGAGAGGCCCGGAAGTCAATTCAGAAACACTGCCACCCAGGGGCTGAAACGCTAATTGTCTCTGGTGTAATAAAAAATAAATACGAGAAATTAAGACACGGCTGGCTTAAAAAGCAGGACTGGCTTCCAACACTGAGGAGCCCTGGAATGAAGCTGAACTGAAATACCGCCCAGACTGGGAAAAAGGCATACCAAACAGAATAATAGAGGAAGTGAATGACAGCCGCTACTGCACATTTTAGTCTTCCTATTTTTTAATTTTCAATTCTTTTTTAAATTTTTTAAATTTTTTATTCTCATATTTTTTTATTTTCATTTTTTGCATCTTTTACTTAAGAAACTAATTTTTTTTCTTTTTCCTCACTCGATTTTCACCTTTTTAATTATTACATTTTTATTTTCAATCAGCACTATTATTACTATTATTTTACTTTTTTTTTTTTTTAATGTCATTTGATTTTCTCTTTCTTTTATTTTTGGATTAGTGTCCTACATTCAATTTGCATCTTTCCCTTACAATCGCTTTACCCTATCTCAAAGCTAACATTATGCCATCACACTCCTCCTAACCTTTCCCCTTTTGGTCCCCAGTTTATCTTAACCCTTTCTGGCTTTAGATTTTCCCTACTTTTTCAGTTTACTCCCTGCTAAAACTTCACCCTACTTATATATCTAATTCCCAGCCCCCTGTTCCAAACCCATACAAACCTCTCTCTACGCTACCTTAAAAAAATTATTTTTCTCTCGGGCCTTTTGTTGTTGTTTGCTTGAATGTTGATTAGATTGAATTTTTATGCTTTTTTATGAGATTGTTTTGATTATTCTTTTTGTTGGTTTGGTTGGTTCTTTTGTTTGCTTTGTTTTTGTTTGTTTTTTACTTTTGTTTTCCCTTGCCTCACTTGATATTAGCTGCTGTTGCAGTTTGTATTAATCTCCAGGCTCGTGTTGCTGGAATTTGCTGGGAATAGTGGTTGTTCTAGTGGAGTTTACTCCCCATATATATAGTTTGTTCCCTTTTCTCTCTTAGTATCATTCTTGTCTCTCTTAGCTCCGCAAAATGGTAAACATACAGTTTCTTTATGATCCAGCAATTTCACTTCTAAGTATATACCCAAGAGAAATGAAAACATGTGCCACACAAAAACCTGTTCATGAATGTTCATAGCATCATTATTTTTAATAGCCAAATAGTGGAAATCATCCAAATACTCATCAACTGATAAATGGGTAAATAAAATTTTATATATATATATACACATACACACACACACACACACAATGGAATATATAGCCATAAAAGGGAATGATGTATTTATATCTGCTATAACATAGATGAACCTTGAAAGTGTCTTACTAAGTGAAAGAAACCAGAGCCAGTCATAAAAGACCACATATGGTATGATTCCATTTGTATGAAATGTCTAGAACAGATAAATCTATACAGACACAAAGATCATTAGTGGTTGCCTAGGGCTGGGAGGAGGGTCATGGGCAGGAATAGAGAATGACTGCTAATGGAAATGGGATTTCTTTTGGGGTTGATGAAAATGTTCTAAAATTAGATTGTGGTGATGTTTTCACAGCTCTGTGAATATAATAAAAACAGTGAACTATGCACTTTAAATAGATCAATTTAAATGTATGTGAATTATCCTATACTAGAGGCCTGGTACACAAAATTTGTACAAGGGGCTCTGCCCTCGCAGCCACAGCAGCTTGCCTCGGCCACTGCCTTAGCCCTAGAAGCCCCGGCTTCGTCCGGAAGGTCATCTGGAAGGACATCTGGAAGGTCATTCTGCTGTCTGGTCTAATTAGCATATTACACTTTGTTATTATAGATAATAAAAGGCTAATATGCAAATTGTCCCCTTGACCGAGAGTTTGACCAGGAAGTGGGGCTGGATGGCCAACTGCCCACAGCCCCTCTACCCAGCCGGCCCTGCCTCTGATAGTTCTCCCCTACCCCGCATCCTGATCCAGCCGGCTGGATCCCACCCATGCACGAATTTGTGCACCGGGCTTCTAGTATCTTAATAAAGCTGTTTTGAAATTTGTCTTTTAAAAGTGGCTTCAGTTCTGCCACTGTAGTTCAATATATGTATCAAAGTGAGGTTACAATAAAACCAAGAATTAAACCCAGTAAATCACAAAATCTTTACTTTAAAAAGTTGATCTGGCTATTTCTTGCTGTTTCATTTTATTTGCTTTCAATAAATGTTGTTTTGAGAAACGTCTGAGAGGATAGTGGATGATTTTTCTCAGATGTTTTATAATAGGCTATTTCATCAGACTGCCTGAAGGGTATGCTTTGTGGGTGTGATTTAAAGTGCCAGGATTCTAAATCAATGTTAAAGAACAGCTCATAAGAGATAATAAGCAGGAAAGTGTGATGGGAAACTCCAGGGGATGTCCTTCTAGTTTCACCTCTACAAACAGAAGCCAGAGCTTTGGAAGAAGCTTTCACCTCCCTGGGCCTCTCTCCTAATCTGTAAAAGGAGGGTGTTGAAAAGAGATGGACTCTGAGGATCTCGTGTCACTCATTTCTGTGGGAGTGAGATTCTGCTCTGAGATGTCATATTCTTCTATCAATGATAGAAGGCAAAGGTAGGTGTGGGTGAGATCTAAGCCAATTTTGCACCTGGAAGTAAATGCTGAAGTGTGATGGCCCCCATAACCATAAAATTTGCCTAGAAATACAGTCTCTCCAAAGTCACCATGTTACTGTTCTTTAGGGAACAAAACAGCAAATCAGAGGCTAGATGGGAATCAAAACATAACCTGACTCTTCACAATGAGGACCTTTGAATGAGGTTAAAAAGTTATTTATTACAGTTATTTGCTATATTTGTTGCCATTTTCCCTAGGAAAAGTAATCTTTTTTTTTTTTTTAATAAAGGCTCCTGTAGTTATTTCTGATTGAAAAATGAAACGGGGCAATTTTGAAATAATTAAATCCTCTATCTAGTTTCCTTTCACATTACTCATCTATTCTCTTGCTCCCTGAGGATCTTACAAACAATACACCTCAGGAAAAACACAGGAAAAATGCAATTCCTTTCTTTTCCTCATATTTCTTTATGTGTGCAATAAGAAAGTCCCCATAAGAGCTTTCCATCGTAACTCCAAATGTACAAGTTAAATCTAATTCTAATTGCTACTTACATTAGCTAATCTCACATTTAAATCATGTTCATGACATTTATCAAGGCTTTGGAAACTGTGTGAGCAATTTCTGTTTACTTCAATGAATAATAAGCTAGATGTTGCTCAAGGATTTTTAAAATTTTATTTTATTTCCTCAAATTTTACCTCATTTAATTTACTAGGTATGTAAAATGGTCAGTGACTGAGAATCTCCTACCCACAAAATACAAAGGAAACTACAGATTTAGCCTTTACTGAGTAATATAAAATATAAATTAATATAAAATGAACAAAATTGTAAAATAAATTATGTTCTTATAAAAATATAAAATGACTATAAATTATATATAGAGTATTTGATACAGAATACTATATACTATTAGCAATAGATATATAGTATTAGATACAAAATACATATTTATTTAAAATGAAAAAATAAATTGCAACAACTTATAAACTTTTAAAAGGTGATAAAGATCATAAATGCTATAAAATTGAGAAAAAAATTTTATTAACTAGCTGCCTAACACACTTTTAGAATACTTTTATCCCTACAATGTCAGCTGAATACTTTTTGGTTGCCTTGTCATATGACAATGTTTGTGTGTGTGTGTGTGTGTGTGTGTGTGTGTGTGTGTGTGTGTGTTTCAAAATATCTAAGAAACATCTCTTTTGTCCATTGTATGTTCTGTTTGCTTCTCTGTAAATATTATGAGATCATGATTGTGAAAAAGTCACTAAATATTGTTGAATGAACTATTGCTCAAGTCACAAATGATAACAAAAGATGGCTATTTATCTAAATCAGTGGCCTACTCATCAGGCAGCCATTCCTGACCTTTGTGCCCTTCTGATGACTGTACAAATTGAGTTTTCCTTTGCTGTCCTTTTCATCTTCCTTCTACTTTTTCACTTCCTGCTAGAGAAAGTCCTGGCCCTCATAAACATCTTCCTGTCTTCTGTCTTCAGTTTTATTAACTATAATTCTTGGTTATCTTGATTCTTTCCCATATCTTCATGATTTTGAGCATTAGAGCTTTCTGTTTATATTGTGATAGAATAAGAGAGTTTTTGCTATGTTGAAGCTTCTGCTAGCCTTCTTTCTTTCAATCTCATTTTTGGCTTCCCTAGGGATACTTCTTTCATATCTATATTTTTGTGTAGTGAGTAGTTATTCAATAGCTTACACAATATATAATTAACATGCAATATGTCATATAACGTATACAACGTAATTCATCTGAAATTGAGGCATGCACAAGAGTAGAAGCTGGCAAATTCTTTGGTAAAGGATCAGATAGTAAATACTTTTGGTATTTGTAGCCTTACAGTGTGTCTCAACTATAGAATTCTGCTTTTATAGGACTAAAACAGCTATGGACAATATATAAATAAATGGGCATGACTGCATTCCAGTAAATCTTATTTACAAATAAGGCAGCTAGCTGGTTTGGGTCCCCAGGCCATGGTTTGCCAAGCCCTGCTCAAGAGCAATTAAAATACTTTCTTCCAAGTGCTGCTGGAGTGTATTAAGCTACACAATTACTCATCATACTTACTCTTATAACAACTTTTATACTGCATACATTGATTTACTGGTGAATGTTATGAGTTCAGCCATTTGAACACTTCCTTCTTCTGGCTGTTCTACTGCCTTGTGTGCCATTTCATCTGGAAACACAGGATTTTAGCAGGACAAGGTGCATCTGAAATGCTGAAACAATCCATTCTATGGGGAAACATTTTTTAAAAAATGACTTCACATACACACACACACACACACACTGCTTGTAGTACAGAGACAGGTTTGAGTCTTACATGGAAATTCTGATAAATTTTATTTTGCACATATAGCATTAAAAGAGAAAAGAATGCATATGGTGTATTTGTCATTGAATATATTGCTGATAGGAGGGAATTTCCATTCTGACTAGAAATCAATGAAAATAATTTTACAAGTCTGGAAATTAAATAGTTTTCCCAGATGAACTTCTGGTTCTCTACACTTCAAACCTTGCTACACGACATCCATGCTTCTGTTGCTAGACTGACTATGTGACACGTTCAGATCTTGACAAAACTCTGGTTCTGTCCTTTCATGTCTCCATTCTGCTGGGTGGACCGACACAGTGGGCAGCGGGAATATTCCTGGAAGCCATTCCAACAGCAGCATAGCCAGCAATAACTCTGCTATCTTTCTGTATTCGTTCCCTGGGGCTGCTGTAATAATTACCACACACTTGGTGGCTTAAAGCAACACATGTGTTCTCTTCCAGTTCTGGAGATCAGAAATGTGAAGGCGGTTTCACTGGGCTGAAATCGAGGTGTCAGCAGGCCACACTCCCTCTGGAGGTGACAGAGGAGAAACCTTCTCCTTACCTGTGCCAGCATGCTTTGGCTTTTGGCACCTTTGCTCCTCTCTGAGGCCAGCAATGTAGCCTCTAGCTTCCATGGTCACTTTGCCCTCTTTTTTTTTTTTTTTTATCAAATCTCTCTCCGTCTCCTCCTTACAAAGATAATTCTGATTCATTTAAGGCCTACCCAGAAAATCCAGGATAATCTCCCCATCTGAAGATTCTTAAATTAATCATATCTGCAGTCTCCATTGCCTCATAAGTTGACATCCACAGGTTCCAGGGATTAGGACCTGGGTATCGGTGGGGACCACTAGACAGCCTATCACAGTACCTAAGTTATAAAGATAACCTACATGTCTCACACCTGACCCAAACTAAATGTGTGCCTGTGGAGAGCGGCTACAGTGTTTGGACAGGTTCAAGCCTCAGACTAATGAGAAGGCACAGTCCTCTCATTGCCACGTGCAAGTCCCAGTGGAGGGCAGAGCCCTCCCAGCACAATTATAGCCAACAGCTATAGTTGTAAGCTTGAACCTATGGTCTGAACACGTGGCCCCACATGCCTGAGTGATGTGGACTTGATAGAGTTCAGGTGCATGTAATTGAGTAGGCTTGAAACCCACGAGAATGTTGTAAACATCTTGACCACACCCTTACTTTGCCTCGTGGAATCTGGCTATAAAATAAAGACATGGCTTGTAGTCCGTGGCGCTGTCGCTAGCTCTCCATCAGAGAAGACAGTGTCCCACCCAGACCCAGCTTTCTTTGCTTGTC
Organism: Eptesicus fuscus; assembly: GCF_027574615.1. Classification (NCBI taxonomy): domain Eukaryota; kingdom Metazoa; phylum Chordata; class Mammalia; order Chiroptera; family Vespertilionidae; genus Eptesicus; species Eptesicus fuscus. The sequence goes on along the minus strand of NC_072476.1, from coordinate 82,224,171 downwards.
TGCCTTTTCTTAATCCTTCACTGCCCCCTCTCAGGCTCACCGAACCTGGCTGAGCTGGCATGGCACATAAGGCACCCATCGTGGAGCTGAGTGTGCCATGGCCATGCTGGCTCGCCACATGTGTCCCATTCACCCTACCATCGGCTGGATTCCAAAAATGTCTGTGGCCACACTTCACCACCATAACATAGAAGTCAGAGTGGAATGAGCAGTCCTAACGAATTGAATTTGGAATATATTATTTTTGTGAATTTTACAAAATCTAGGACTTTGTTATATTAACTCAATTAATCCTTACAACTCTATTAGGTTTCATAGATGAAGTAACTTGTTTTCAAAGACATTGCAAGGGCCCCAAAAATGAACTTAAAATGGGGCCATGCAAATGAGAGACCCTCCAACTAAAGCTTCACTGGTTTGGGGTAAATCCTTCTCTAACCCATTACTTCCCTCTCCCAGGGTGTTTTGTTTTTGTTTTCTTGGTAGTAAATAGGAAAGACCAAATTTGTGGTCAAAGGCCTCTCTTATGCAGATTTTCAGTACTATTTCCTTTGGTTGTTTCACTTTTTTTAAACTGAGGTTAAATTCACACAATCATCATAAAATATGCAGCCTCTTGTGTTTTTTCACTTAGCATGTTTTTAAGGTTCATCCATGTTGTTGCAGGTATCAGTGCTGCATTCTTTTTTATGGCTGAATAATGTTCCATTATAGGGATATAGCACATGTTGTTTACCCATTTATCAGACATTTGAGTTATTTCCACCTTTTGGCTACTGTCCTTATGAATATTTGTAAGGGTTCTGCACCCAATTCTAACATGTGGGGTTCTTTCCCTCACACCACCAACCAAGTCTCTAACACTAGCTGGGTGATCTACAATTCAACTCAATTCTATTCCAGGGATAGTGTCATATTCCACAAGTTAAGGATTCAGTCTTAGAACCCTGTCCCCCTTCCTGCCTCCATCTCCCCCCACCCCCCACACCCACACACACACATACACATTTCAGACAAAAATTGAAAGTTCAGGATATCACCTGTGGTTTTGACCAACTGACTACAGAGTGGAAGTTCCAAAGATCCAATTCCTTGGGTTGGATTAAATTGCCAGAGCAGCTCACAGAACTCAGAGAAACATTTTACTTAGTAAATCACCAGTTTATTATGAAGGAATATAACTGAGGAATAGCCAGATGGATGGGACGCAAACATAGGAGAAGGTATGGGAAAAGCGCAGGGGCTTCCATGCCCTCTCCCAGCATGCCACTCTCCCCAAATCTCCACGTGTTCACCAACCTGGAGGCTCTCCCAGCCCTCTCCTTTTGGGTTTTTAATGGAGGCTTCAATACATAGGTATGATTGATTAAATCATTGGCTGTTGATTGATTGTATCTTTAGCCCTGCTTTCCTCCAAGGGGTATAACCAGCACCCATCCTTAGGTGCTTTCCAGTAGCCACCTAATTAACATAACAAGACACCTTTGTTGCTCTCCTCAGGAAATTTCAAAGGTTTTAGCTCTGAACCGCAAACAGGGATGAAGACCAAATATACTTTTCTTATTATAAATCACAATATTACATTCGTGTGCAAGTGTTTGTTTAAAACCTATTTTCAATTTATTTGGGTATACAACTAGGAGTAGAATTGCTGGTTCATATGATAACTATATGTTAACATATACATACAAAGGGGGGGGGGCTATGAGAGGGCATTGCAATTTAAGTCTTGTCCCTGAAAGCAGTATTAACCTAAAAATAAAAGACCGAAGTGAGAGGCAACAAGTGTTTATGTGAGACTTTTAAAAAATAACTATTCAAGAAGCACTGATTCAAGTAGAAACCCCTATAGTGTTTAAATTAGGGAGTGAAGGCAAGGGGGGTTTATGAAAAAGGGAAAGGAAATATTTACATGAATTAAAGGGAGGAATTTCTGTAGGTGCAAATAAACCAAGTTATTCTTTAGCTATATATGGTAGTGCTAATTCTAAAGAATGTCTTTTATTTTCAGCTCGGTAGTCGGAATGTCTGCTTTCCTGTTAGCTTTGCACATAGTTGTTAGAAATACAATGTTGGTTTGGCCCAGTCCAAAGGTTATTTTGTCTGTTCAAACATTCCAAAGGTTTCAGGAATAAGACGAGCAAGGAGTTGCTCAGAAATGGCTGCCCTAGAGCAACTTTTAAATGGCTCCACTTATGTCAACTTTTCACATTAAAATAAAAAGCAACGTCTCTTAACATGGTCATGTAGGGTAGAGTCATTTCTGGGGAGAAGCTGGCCAAGAAAGGAAAATGAAATTTCTCAAGTGGCTCTCAACTCTGGCTGCACTTAAGAATCAGCTGGGTAATTTTCTTTCAAATAGTAAACATTTTGAGAAAACTTAATTAAAAAAAAAAAAAACTTGGGAAACAGATTATTATACCAAACATCTCTCCCAAAATGTTTGAGTGAATTACACCAACCAGACAAAGTCCTTGCTTTGGGACCTGCATTGGACTGTGTGAGTACAGCAAACCCTCAATTTCGCAGACCTTGATTTCATGGACTTCAGATTTAATAGACAAAATTTCCAATGTCAAATGTGAAAATTAACCAAGATTGTCTAATATTTAAATTAACAGATTATTTTTTGTTATTAATTCACTGTTATTTTTAACAAACTTTAGTGCATAGGCCATATGTTGGAAAAAACATTGTAGTAATTTCATCGACATAAATATTACATGTTTACACTATGGTCTACATATTTAAATCCAGGAGTCACCACGAGTAAACAATGTTCTGCAAATGATTAGCACGTGAACACACCTCACTGAGAGCAGTAATTGGTTGTTATCCCGTGGTGTGGCGTGATTTTTCTGCAGCAGTTACAACACCTGCAGACTGATAGTCCCACGTGCGCTAAGCCACTCCCCAGCCATGTGCATTCATTTACTGGCAGTGACTGGTGAATGCACGCACTTACTAGACCCCTTCAGTATAAATTTAAAATTACGGTAATACATACAGGAAACTTTACCGCGAAACTAAACTTTTCATACATACTTAATTTTAATTATGCAAATGTGTCTACGTAAGTAAAAACAGGTTAACTAATTTGTCCATTTTTTAACATACCCATTCGGAAAACCTATTTTATTATATAATGGACTTTTGGCTTTAATGGATACACCTCGTCCTAATTAGTCCATTATACCGAGGTTTTACTGAATTTCCTCTGGCTTTGGGAAGACTGTACATGAGACAGTCCTGAAGAAAAGTGTTTGAAATTACTCAGAACCACTTGAATTGCTCACCCATGAAAGGGTGCCCTAAACCTTTGAATTAAAACTATAATTACCAAATGTTACCCATATTGGGGATCTTATTGTAGCAGGAGGCATAGAATAGAAGCAGGTGGTCAGAGAGATTTAACAGAAGGAAAGCAAAGAGGCCAAAGACAAGCCATTTCAAACATTGTGACTCTAGTTAAATACATTCCTAATAACCACTTGTGTTATGCCCAGAGTTCAGGGTCCCCAATAATCAACCACTAGGGAGCCTTTTCTCCGATGCAAAAGCAAAGAGTCTTTATTCAAACCCGGGTTTGGCTCCCAGCCCCCTCCTGACGCAGCAGTGGGGCCAGAGAGAGCGAACCCCGGGAGAGCGGTAGTTTATAAAGGGTTGGTCATTTGGGTGGGCTTAGGGAAGTGACGTGGGTTACAGAGATTGCCTAATTTGGACTGAGTCTACTTCTCTACATTCCTATTGGCAGGTTTATGCAACTGTTACATTCTCGCGGTTTTCTAAGAAAAAGGAGTCATATACATAGTTACACGGGATGGAGGGTACAGTACATTTTGTGCTGTCCTGCTCTGCCCTTTCACTTGTCCACCTAACTGGCTCACAGAACCCTACATAGCACCTGCCAGACTCAGGAAATAACCATGCTACATGTAAGTCAGCATTTTCCAAAACTATGGAATATGATCCACTTGTGAGTCATAAAATCAATTTGGTAGGTCAAAAGCAACCACAACAAAAACTGTAATTATAGTCCCTCAATTACAAGACACTAACAAATGTTAAGAAACAACATTAATTGCTCAATGTTTTGTTAAAATAATACTATATTAAATATACACGTAGAATTTAAATGCATCTAAATTTTTCAAAAGTAAACATGTATAATCTTAGATCCTGGGGAATAAAGTAACTTAAATAAAAACTAGAATCAGACTTTTTATGGCCTTTCCTATACAATAACATCAGCAGGAAAGTAAGCCCTGGAAAAGAATAGCTAAATCCATCAGTCAGAAACTTTCCATAGGGTAAATCTGTAAAATACAAGCATTGGGGGTGCTTCAGATATAGTGTGGATAGAAATTAGGTATTCTTTCTAACTCAAAGCATTTTCTAAGTTTTCTACCTTGGACCCCTGGATCACACAAAAAATAGTAATAGCTATCGTATCATCTGTTGAAAATTAACTTTGCCAGACATTGTACTAAACATTTTGGTAACATTAGCTAATTTATTCCTCCCAGAAACTTAATATATATTTTAAAGATAAAGAACCTTAGTCTCAAAGACATTAAATAACCCCCATGTATTTACAAATTAACTGGTATACTTCTATATAACTCATAAAATCAAGAAATCACTATAAAAATAGAATATACTTAAAACTTATAATAAAAATAATACACATCAAAACTCATTGGAGGCTAGTAAAGCTGTGTTTAGAGGAACATTTATAGACTTATATGCATATATTAGAAAAGACAAAATGCTGATAATCAATAATCTAAGCTTTTATCGCACACGAAGTTCTAAGAAAATTAGCAAATTAAAGTCAAAGAAATAGAGTGAAGAAAATAAAGAACATGAGGTAAAGAAATAGAAAACATATACACAGGAGACAGGTCAACAAGCTGAAGATTAGTTCATCACAGGATAAACAATTTGCCCAAATGACAGAGCTGAGATAACCCAGTTATTTGGTTATCTAGACCAAACTCAGGCCATGGTCTTAAAAGCTACTATTTTAAACAACAGGGGGAAGAATTTCGTTAAATAACATTCTCTATGGGATTTTTCCAATTACTTGGAAAACCAAAACACTGCCTTACAGTTAATATTAAGAACCTAGGTAGCAGAAATTGTATACACTTCCCTGAAATAGTTCCCAAACACCTCATAATACTCTGCGCCCTGTGACAGTTAACAAGTGTTAATTCAATATCTCACTGCACCGTTTCTCTATTTTACTTAGGGTGTTTGTTTATATACCTGTTGCAGCGAAACATCCCAGTGGCTCTGGAAGTGTGTTCACGGGACCAGCAGCATCAGCAACAGCACCTGGGAACTTGTTGGATATGCAAATTCTCAGGCCACATCTCACACTGAATCGCCCTCTCCAAGTGCAGCCCCCAACAGGCTGTGGTTTAACAAGCCTTCCAGGTGATTGTAATACCGCTGAAGTCTGAGAACCACTGCTCTAAGGTAAGGTGAGAAGCACTTCCAGAAGCTTCTCAAAATGTCACCTGCAGCCGCAGCTGCAGGGGCTCCCAGGACTCTGCACATCCACCAGGGTGGACAGTTAGTGCAACTGCTAAGGGCTCTGAGTAAGACAGGAGACTCATTATCAAAGAGGAGCTTCCTCGGCTCTCAGAGAAGACAGGTTCTAATTGCAAAAATGGGTGTAAACAGCATTTCCCCACTTCCTGCAAGAAAATACAAGAAATTTAATGAGCGTACAACACCAAGATATGGAAGCCTGAACATTGGATCCTTCACCGGGGTAGAGCTGACCCTCCCTAAAAAGAACATTAACAGGAAAATAGAAGTGAATGAATAAACGGGAGGGGGTGGGGGGTTGAACACTATTTCAAGAACAGCCAATTAGATAGAATAAAAAGATGCATCAGCACCTTATCACCAATTATCCGAAGGAAACAATGACTATACTTACTCATCTATATTTCCCCTTGCCTTATTCCTCCCTTTATGTTGAGAAGAAAAGCTCAACACTTTTCAACTAACACTGGGCACACCCAGAGGCTCCCCCAGAATCTATGTTAACAAAGCAGAGCACTTGCCTTTCCAGCTTTGTTTTTCCGCTGCTGTTGTTTTGTTTTGGTTATTTTTCGCGGACTTGCTCCTGTCGGAATCAGACATGAGCTAACCTGAAGGTCTGAGTGGCGCTCTCCTGATGATTAGAGGGGGGGAAGGAATGTGTGCACATTTCACTACAATTTCTTTCTCCTTCTTACCTGATTTCTCCCACCAACCCACACCGTGTAGAAGTTACCGCACCAAGTCTGCTGGGAGAGTGAGGAGCAGTGAGCTGGGATGCAGCATCCTCTAGGTGGCTTCCCCAGATCATAGCGCAGGTGCTAACTCTGTGCCGGGAACTTGAAAGAAAAGAAGCTGTCTCTTTTTTATGATGATTCTGTAGGCTACTTTTTAAAGTACAAAAGTAATTCATGCTCATTTTAACTAATTAAAATACTTCAACGTCGCACCTATAATATCAATGTTTAATGTAAACAGACTTGTGATGGACAGCTGTGGGGAAATCTTGTGTAAATTTGGTTGGGAAACTGTTCTGCTTCCTAAAGGATTCACACATCCTCACTCAGGGTGCAAGGCACACCCGCTCAATTTGCACCAACACTCACACCTGGGACTATTGCGTCCAAAGGAAGTGAGACAAGACTCCATGGCCAATTGGTACCGGTGGGGGTAAGTCTAATGGAGCCAAGCTAGAAGGGACAGCCTAAACCACATTGCTTTGTGGTGTGACCCCCACTGTGTTTGCCTCCTGTACTTCCAAGGTCCTTCCAAATTCCCAAGCCCAGTTCTTCTTCAGTTTTCATCTTCCAACCAGTTCTGTGAGACCCATTCAGCCAATTCTTTTGAGTATTCTCAGTAGTGATGAATTTTTTTCCTTTAAGGGTAGATTTGAATTTTGAAACAGCCCAAGGCATTTGGAATCAAATGATGAAACTAGTCAACACTGTATACGGACACACACCCTGACACATACACAAAGGAGGGGTGATTACCACGTTTTGACATTTTCCTGCCTGACAAAGAAAATGCTGCCAAAAATGTCTTAAACACAATGGAAACATTGTTAATTACGATGAGTGGATTTTAACATTTCTTAATCTCACTCTTTAAAAGGATGGAATTAATTTGAATTAAAATTTGTAAATTAAAATCTGTTTCATTATTGCCTACCCAGTGGCCTAACAGGAGTCACAGAGGCCCTAGGAATATTTTGTAATTGATAAGAAAAAATTAGGCTTACAGACCCATAATTTCATAAAATACGTAAAGATGATTGAATCCTAGAAAACAAAAATTAACTGATTATTTAAAATTATATTGGAGTTACCAAAAAAAGTTACAAAAGCCACAAATAGAAACAAGAATTTCTGGAATAATAAAAAAGAAATATTTTCAACATACAGAATTTACTACAGAAAGATGTAACAAAGATGTAGGGTTTTGAAACAAATATTAAATGCTATCAAGATCTCCCACTTCACATGGTTCAGTTATGAAATGAAAAAGCATATACAACTGGAATCATGGAAATGCCATTGATATCTGCCAAGCTGGCTGAACAATCAAAATGGCGCAGGACTCTGTCTTTCAGCAAAATGACTGGTTCAGGAGGCTCTCCGAAGCACACAGTGCTACTTTGAAAGACATTTTCTGAGAAAACCGCACAAGCCATAAAAGCAATAAAAAAAATAAACAGCAGCACAAGTCCTGCCAATTATATCCTTTCCTACATCTGGTGACATGCATAGTGATAGAAAAAAAAAATCACCTTGTAGAAAAAGAATATAAATGAAGTATAGAAAGAATATAAGAATTTTAAAACTATATCATTGTAGACTCTGCTAAAATAAGTTGAGATAGCATCTAAATTTGACCAATGCTAACTGCTTATAACTCAATCCCCTACTTAAATCTACTAGGGGCTATAAAAATTTATAAAATGGAGCTTTTGAATATGAAAATATTCAGCACTGGTAATGGGAATATTTTGCATCTTTTGGTGAGTAAAATGGCTATCAAGTCAAGAATATTTTAATGAAATGAGGAATAATTTAGAGATTCTTATTTAATACTTTCATTTTATATTGGACCAATTAAGAAAAAAAAACCCAGATAACCTTGGTTTTGACTTAGTAATAAACTTGAAACCAGGCATCATGACTTGAAACTCTGTGCCAACTCTAATACCCAGCTTCCCAAGCTACTGAAAATTACCATGAACATTAACAGCAATATATAAAAAGGGAGCCTGGGTTATATAAATGGACATCAATACTAATAGGGAAAAGACCATTTATTGTGATGGATGTGTTCACTGAACGTAAAAAGGAAATTATTGAAGATAGAGTGGAAGGGGAAAAATCTATAAATATCGAGGCTCCCTGCAGGAGAAGGCGATTAACCACATGGAAATTAAAGAAAAGCTAAAGGAAAACACTGAGTTCACATGTGGAGAAAATATTAAAAGCATCTCACTGCAGGCAACAAGATTAAGGCAATGTACTTGCAAAGCCAGTTCTAACATTCATTAAATGTCATGAAATGAGACAGTATAGGCCCAGAGGCATGGAATAGCTGTTGATGGAAAAATAGAAGCAGGAAATAAAAGGGTCACTCTTTTAAATAAAGCACAAGGAAGGTTCATCAACACCAACAAATTTTTGCAAGCTTTGTAAATGTATTGGTACAAATGAACACTGGCATGCCCTGTGAGAACTTGGAAATAGAAACCGTGATGTGGCAGCAACCTAAAAAGCATCCAAAAGTTAATTCCAAAAGCACTTGGATCTGGACCCACTGGGCTGGAATAAAAGAAAGCCATCTTGGAGATTTTGTTCAAGAGATGCTACAAAACTCTTTAGTTAAAATAATTCCCTGCCACGGTTCATGAAATCCCCTTATTACTCACTTCTTCAAAGCCATTTAAGACTCTGTATTAAAATATAAGTATTATTTGGGTTTCTGGACAATATAGAATGAAATAATTTGTAGCTGCCACTACTCAAGCCTTATTTCATCCTGGTCCTGCTGAGGAAATGCCTTTTGCCCGGCCTCCCTCACTGGTAGACACATTCTCCAGGGCTCAGCTTAAATATCTGTTCCTCAGTGACACCTTCCATACCCCTTCGCCTATCCTGGGAAAATTCCCTTTCTCTCCTCTGTGTCCCCTGCACTCTAAAGGGTTCTGCGGCACCAAGGGCATTATCCATAGTTACATGGAGGCATGTTCGTTTTCCTCAGTGGCTAGGGCCCTTGGGAGTTAGAGCTGTCTTTCTTCATCACTGCCCAGCCAAGGGGCTGACATTGTAGACTCTAAAAATAAAATGAATGAGTGAAAGGGCTCTCACATTTGGATAGCAAACTGGTCTTCGTGAAGAAACATAGTGCAGCTTGGATGAATTATGCTGAGGGCAAGAGTCAGCATCAGCCCTAACTGGTTTGGCTCAGTGGATAGAGCATCGGCCTTCGGACTCAAGGGTCCCAGGTTCGATTCCGGTCAAGGGCATGTACCTTGGTTGCGGGCACATTCCCAGTAGGGGGTATGCAAGAGGCAGCTGATTGATGTTTCTCCCTCATTAATGTTTCTAACTCTCTATCCCCCTCCCTTCCTCTCTGTAAAAAAATCAATAAAATATATTATAAAAAAAAAAAAAAAAAGAGTCAGCATCAGAGTGCTGGTCCTGAAGCAAGTGGGCAATTCCATGAGGGCACCGGCTATCTTGCCAGTTCCTCAAAGGTGTCTCATACAAAACAGAAAACACGTGAGCAGAGCTGAGGAGGTGTGGGTGAAGAGAAAAAGACCACCATGAGAAAAAAAGGGCACAGATGGAGGATACAGGGAAACAAAATTAAGCCCCTCTACAGAGATCTGCTTGGATCAAGCCAACCTACTCCCCATGAGTGTGGATTGTGTGGGATGATGTGAGGAGTGAATGAAGTGAGATCAGGGAGAAGACCAGAAAGGAAGTTCTGCATTTTAACTGGGCACCTCTCTGAATCTGTTTCCTCCTCTTACTCTGTTTGCCTACTGGGATTTGAAAGGATTAAATCAGAGAAAATATACCTGAAATCACAGTACAAAGTCCCCTAGGAATGAAACGTATTATTTGTTTTGGTCTAACCAAGACAATGAAGTTAAAAAGCCACCTGTTAATGAAAATAAACATATATGTAAGGGGATTAAAGGTTGGCTATAGTGACTTAGGTTGGCACAATGACTACCAAAAATTCTTGAGTATTTTATCAACAGCTTTGATGAAACAGGTACAGACATATAACACAAGTCTTGATACTAATGAAGGAAAACTTTGGCTAGCTGTTGTGGATTAAACCAACTGGCATACTAATATAAACAGACACAAATGCTAATTCAAGTCAAGTTAGGCACATTATGACAAGCCAAAGGGTGAGGATAAAATTTCTTTCAGAAAACAAAGCATTTCACAGTGCATAGCATTGACTTTAAACTCACCCTGGTCAGCTTTCTTCTCTCTGATACAGAACTAAACTTGCTGATACCAGTGTTTCCCTCAGAAGCAGAGGAGAAAAACGCATATAGGAAAATAAGCACAAGGCACTAAGGGGCTAAATGTGCAAAATGGTTAAAAACAAATTATAAAACATTAGCACTGGAAGTGACCTTACAAATCATCTAAGCCAAAGATCGTCATCTCTACACATAGGATTAGTTCGGCCAACATGGGGTCTTGGACATATTTTTGGATCAAATACTTTGCTGTAGGCCCCACTATGCACAGCAACTTCTCTCTTCCTGTCCCGACTGGGTGGACTTTGTGACCTCCGAAATCCAACCCCTTCACTTTACTGAGGAGAACACCAAAGCCCAGACAGATTGTGACCTGGTCAAGGCCACTTGTCCAACTCTTTACTGGCAGGTAGTACTACAACCTAAAATCCAAATAGTCTGATTTCTAACCAAAACTGGTGCTACAGATTCTAATAGAAAGGATCCTTGGATGGCAATTTAGTTGGGAAGAAGGGTCTGAGAGTCTTGCCTTGAGGTTGCATTTGAGTAGCAATTGCATAGCATTTACTTGATCCTGTGTTTAAGGTGTGGGAGATGAAAGCTCCCCACTCGGCCCAGTGGCTTCTCTGCTGTTGCTCACACACAGCTCTTTCCAGGGCCCCATCCACCTCCCAAAGGAGGTCCATGTCTTCTGGGCTATGCTTGTCTGACTGCTTGTAGTAGGTTGACAACTGTAAGTCAACAAGGCCAAAGGTATTATTTGTAAATTCCTGCTTTATCTTATTTCCATGTCTGCATTTATTATAAAGTGCTTGGTTTAGAGAGCGAAAGATTAGCTCAGTCTGAGGAATGAGAGTAAAACTTATTTTAAGTCAAGAGAGCAGGCAGTTATCCCCACAATGCAGAACACAGCTAAGGCAAGGGGCTGATTTGCACAAAATTATCTTACCTGGTTTTTTTCCCCTCAAACTGAATTTTGCAGGCAATGTTTTTCACTTTAAAACCTAATAATATGACATTTTTCCCAAATCATATGCAACTGAACTTAGATAATTGCTCATTTTTACCACTTATAGTCCACTTTTGGAGGGTATTTAGCAAGCAATTTAGCCTTCTGAGGTTTGGAGGGGAAACATAACAGAGGGAACAAATATTACCCAGTTAGTTTTGTTACAATAATTGGTTTTTAAGTTTATTCTTCCACAATTAATGACTTTAAAATAAAAGCCCTAGTTTTTCCTTGATGGTACAATAATTGCCAACACAAGACTAACCCCTACTGGGAGCATCTGTCCTAGTTAGATAGATATGACGTGTGAAAAGTCAAATAGCCTAAACCAGACGCCTCCAATAGCCTTAACAGATCATTTAATTCTCTGTGAAGAGGTAAAAGGAACTTTCTGAAATCAAAGCCTTCATCATCTTTAAGCAGTAATTGTGTCTAATTATACTTGGTATTTTGAGAAGTAGAAAAATAAATTTACAAATAATGTCACTGTAGGTTTTAAATTATAATTATTGCTTCAGATAATTAAGAGAACACTGAAGCAGTATTATCCAATCAGATGTGGCTACCCTGTACATACATATAAAAAAGCTTTTCAAAGATTGGAATCTTTAGGACACACTTGCATATGGACAAAAACCAGGTTTAATTATATACATATATATACTTCTTTGAAAAGAAGTGCACGGGGGGGTGTGTCCCTCGAAATTCCTGCATGGGAGTGTGTGTCCCTCGAAATTCCTGCATGGGAGTGTGTGTCCCTCAGCCCAGCCAGCACCCTCTCCAATCTGGGACCCGTCGAGGGATGTCCGACTGCCTACCAGAATCGGGCCTAAACGGGCTGTCGGACATCCCTCTCACAATCCAGGACTGCTGGCTCCCAACTGCTCGCCTGCCTGCCTTCCTGATTGCCCCTAACTGCTTCTGCCTGCCAGCCTGATCACCCCCTAACCACTCCCCTGCCAGCCTGATTGCCCCTAACTGCTCTCCCCTGCAGGCCTGGTCACCCCTAACTGCCCTCCCCTGCAGGCCTGATCACCCCTAACTGCCCTCCCCTGCAGGCCTGGTCACCCATAACTGCCCTCCCCTGCCAGCCTGGTCACCCCTAACTGCCCTCCCCTGCAGGCTTGATCACCCCCGACTGCCCTCCCTTGCAGGCCTGGTCCCTCCCAACTTCCCTCCCCTGCTGGCCATCTTGTGTCCACATGGGGGCAGCCATCTTTGACCACATGGGGGCAGCAATCTTGTGTGTTGGAGTGACGGTCAATTTGCATATTACTCTTTTATTAGATAGGATAGAGGCCTGGTGCACAGGTGGGGTCCGGCTGGCTTGCCCTGAAGGGTGTCCCGGATCAGGGTGGGGGTTCCCTTGGGGCATGGGGCGGCCTGGGCAAGTGGCCTGTGGTGGTTTGCAGGCCAGCCACACACCCCCGGAGACCCAAGCGGAGGCCCTGGTATCTGGGATTTATTTATCTTCTATAATTGAAACTTTGTAGCCTTGAGCAGAGGCCAGGGCGGGGCGGGAAGCTTGGCTTCCTCCATTGCTGGAGGCAACCCAAGCCTCCTGCTCGCTCTAGCTCTGTGGCCACCACCATCTTGGTTGGGTTAATTTGCATACTCGCTCTGATTGGCTGGTGGGTGTAGTGGAGTGATGGTCAATTTGTATGTTTCTCTTTTATTAATATATATATATATATAATATATATATAATATATATATATATATATATATATATATATATCCTACTAGGTATATGACTGAATTCAGTTATTTTCCTCTGTGAATCATATTATGGTCTGATTCAAGATCTTGTGTGCAGTTGATTTCAGCCACATTGATTCCAATCTTCAAAACAGGTTTCCCATTTGACTTTGCTTTTTTTAAAAGAGAACTCTAAAACACACCCGATTTTAAAATATCAGAATAAATACCGGTAACTCCAGGTAAATTGGAATCATGGGCTCTCAGAAAATCAGAAATTGCATTTTATCCTGGCATAACTATCTTTAGCAGCAAAACTGCTTGCTATCTTGGTAAATTATCACTGAAATGTTTGTTGCCAGCACTCTTGAAAAGGTCACAAGTTCTTAGTGGAAACAGTGAGCAAAAGGCCTCTTTCATTCCCATGTTGGGTTAGCCTACAACTAATCAAAACAAAAGTACTTCAACTTTAAATATCAATCATACTTTACAAATTTTTCACAAAAATTAAACTCTTTAGTCCTCTGGTATGTTGTTTTGTTTTTAATTAAATAAGGTTGCATTTGTTTCACTAGAATACTACCTTGCTCTTACTATTAGAGAGATGTTAACAGCAACGTGTAAAATTTGTGGGAGTCTGAAGAAGGGAGAATAACTTTTGCTATATTCTCATAGAAAAGGCTTTGGATACTATAAGTGTTCGCAGTTTTGACAGAAGAGCCCCCAAAGGAGATATTACAGAGTGAACAGACCTAGCCAAAAACATATATTATTTTGTTTTGAAATAGGCATGGTTTATGGAAAACAATTTATTCTAGATCCCCAAATGAAGCAAGCAATTCACTTAACAATTCTCTAAGGTGGAATTTGCAGAAACTGTACATTTTTAATCATTTTTAATTAAACCTTACATTCATTAGGAAATTCTAAAGCTTACATAGCAACACAGATATGCACAAACAACTGAAAATTATATTTTAAAAAATTGGGCTAGTACCCGATTTTCCTATTATTGTTCGCATTTTATTTCCTCAAATTGAAAGCTTAAATATGAAGGTTATCAGAAGTTACTCATTATACTGTTAGAGAATATATCCTCCACCTATCCCAGGGTGTATATTTGTCCTACAAAATTAAATAAATGTATTTCCAAGTTGATACAAATAAGCAAATTCTGTTTACTAATGTGGTCCAGATCCCAACTTTCAAATCACTTGAGTATCCAGGAGCAAATAATTTCTTAAAGGCCCAATAATCATATTTTATGTGTTAATTTGTTTGCCTGTGAGACCCAATATGCAATGATGTCAAAATAGTATACTTTTTTGTCTTAAGCAAGGAAATCCTAGAATGATTCCAATGCCCTAAGATTAGAATTTCTAATGTCTCATTTTTAAGTGAGTACTTCAAATTTAGGCAACTACTATGATGCATAGAAATAGTTGAATTGCCTCTTGGTATGGCTTTTAGTAGGTAATAGTCTTACTTTTCTCCAGCCCTTTAAAGTTTGAGGGGTTAGGTTCTTGGGTATAAAAGTAAAGATATCCTATATAATAAAAGCCTAATATGCAAATTGTCCCCTCAACCGGGAGTTCGACCACTCGCTATGACATGCACTGACCACCAGGGGGCGGCATGGAACACAGCAGGTGTCAGTGACATGGTGCTGGCAGCGGTTGGCAGTGGAGGCGCTGCTGGCCCCAATGGGCCCCGACGAGAACGGGACCGCAGAGGGATGGTGGAGCAGGTGAGAGGGCCGGCGCCAGGCCAAGGTGGGTGCAAGCAGGGGCCTGATCACCCTGCCAATCACCCCGCAGACGGCAACCAGTGGCGGCAGCAGGGGGCCACCAGGTGCTGAGGGAGCTGGGCGGGGGCCTAGGTGCTTTCTAGGGCCCAGAGGTCAGCTGAGACCTGCCCTTCCACGCCAGATGCTCGCACTTCGAACGCTGGCCAGGCCTAGTTTCCTCCTCTAGTACATAAGCAGTTCACAAATACTGGCTTTTTTAAAAAGCTACATTTCCTATAAAAATGTATAGAAACTCTCTTCTAGATGTAAGAATCAGAATCAAGCTCCTGGATAACACAAATGTTGAGTCATGGCCCATATGTCTATTACATTTGCTAGACCCCAGACAGGATTCCCTGAAGGCAGATCCAGGAGATGTGTGAGAAGTCAGAATGATGAATGGCTGAATTCCATCATCCTGCTCACGCAGGAGGTATTTCAACCTTAAAAATGTGCTGCAGCACTCTCAAATTTTCCATACAGAACACTCATTTGATAAATTTCTTATTATAGTTTCTGAGATGAATGATAATTGATATGGCATTTTCTACTTATCATACCTAAAAATAAAAGCAATTATAAAGATAAAAATACTTTAAAAAGCATACCTACAAATAAAACAAATACATGATTGTATTCACAGAGCTCCAAATGAACACTTCGTTTAAACCACTGTTGCAGTATTTTTTAAATGGGAATTTGTGGGAAACTCAGTGAAAAATTGTCAGCAGGTATCTGTAGAAAGTGACCAAAAGAACCTGGAAATGAATTTGGCAGCTAGGCTAGAACAATGAAAACACTGCAAATCAAAAAGAAATCGGAGATTTCAAGTTTTAGAAAGTATAGGCTGAAAAAATAACATGTGAGCTTGTATGTAACTATCTAAAAAGTATTCAGAAAAACCATAGATTAGTGTTCACTGGGAGACAGTAAGACATGTTAGTCAGGAGCCTGGGCTCTGCAGGCTCAGAGCTGACTATGTCTGCCTACTCTTACTCACAAGCTGGAAATCTTAGGGAAGTAACCCAACCTCACCAAGTCTCAGTTTCCTGAGCTGTAGAATGGATACAACTTCCATAATAGTGAATATAAGAATTTAATAGGAGACTAAACTTACCTGAAGAAAGAAGTGTTGAAATGGAAGAAATGCAGCACAGGAAGTTACTTCAGAGAATAAGAAAGGATAGAGTGAGAAATATGTTTATTCAAAGGCAGAGACTGTTACAATGACAATATTTAAAGTGATGAAAGGCTTCAATCCTCTTATTTAAAAAAAAACAACCACAAATCCCAAGAATAATTGTTTAAAAAGCATATCACATAAAGTGAAGACAACCAGACACAGGAAATCCTAAAAAGCAGTCAGGAAAAAAAAAAAATACATATTATCCTATATAATAAAAGGCTAAAATGCAAATTGTCCCTTGACTGGGAGTTCAACCGGGAGTTTGACCAGGGGGCGGGACCAGCCAGCCAACCACCCAAGGCCCCTCCCCTCGGCTGGCCCAGCCCAATCAGCCCTGATCAGGGCAGGCCAGCCGGACCCCACTGTGCATGAATTCACGCACTGGGCCTCTAGTCTATAAATAAGAGACAATTAGAGTGCCAGCTGACTTCTCAATAGTAACAATGGAGGTCAACTAACAAAAGAATGGTAATTACAATGTACTGAAATAAAATAGCTATCAACTCAGAATTTTATACACAGCAGAAATATCCTTAAAGAATGAGGATATTCTTTACACTTAAAAATTATTAAAATGGCCCTAGTCAGTATTGCTCAGTGGATAGAGCATCGGCCTGCAGACTGAAGGGTCTCTTTCCCTCCCTCCCTTCCATTCTCTAAAAATCAATAGAAAAAATATCTTCTGGTGAGGATTAAAAATAATAATATTTGGAGCCCTGGTTGGTGTGGCTCAGTAGGTTGGGCGTCATCCTGTGCATCAAAAGGTTGCTGGTTTGATTTCTGTTCAGGGCACATGACCAGGTTGCAGGCTCAATTCCCATGTGAGGGGTGTGCAGGAGGCAACTGACTGATGTTCCACTCTCACATCGATGTTTATTTTTCTCTCTCTTTCCCTTCCTCTCTGTCCAAAAATCCTATCTAATAAAAAGGGAATATGCTAATTGACCATCACTCCATCACAAAGATGGCTGCACCCACAGCTGAGGCCAAGTTCCCTTAAGGAGCCATAATAAGCAATCAGCAGGGACCTGAGGCTATGCCCTTCCCCGCCCCCGTGGGGCTTGACAGGGGACCTCAGGCCTCGCCCCCTGCCCCAGCACCAGGCTGGGGGACCTCAGGCCGCGACCCCCGCCCCAGTGCCAGGCCAGGGGATGTGAGGCCACACCCCCCACCCGGCGGGGCTTGACGGGGGACCTCAAGGTGCGCTTCCTGTTCTGGTGCTGGGCTAGGGGACCTCAGGCTGCTCCCCCCGCCCCAGCATCGGGCCAGGGGACCTGAGGCTGCACCCCCCTGCCTGGCGGGGCTTGACAGAGGACCTCAGGCCATGCTCCCCATCCAGTGGGGCTTGATGGGGTCCTCAAGGTGCATCCCCAGTGCTGGGTCGGGGGAACTCAGGCCGCGCCCCTCGCCCAGCAGGGCTTGACAGGGGACCTGAGGCTGCACCCCCTGCCAGTGGGGCTTGACAGGGGACCTGAGGCCATGTCCCCCACCCAGCGGGGCTTGACAGGGGCTCTCAGGCCATGTCCCTCACCTGGCGGGGCTTGACAGGGGACCTCAAGGCATGCTCCCCGCCCCATCTGGGGGACCTCAGACCATGCCCCCGTCCTGGTGCCGGGCCAGGGGACCTGAGGCTAGCCCCCTGCCCAGCGGGGCTTGACAAGGGTGGGACTGGCTGGGCCTGGATCTAGCCCAATGGGGGGGGGGGGGGGCGGCCGGGTCTGGGTCTCACGTGATTTTGAGGTGCATGTGGGTGGGCGGTGACTTGACTCTGGGTCTCCCTTTTAATGTGCACAAATTTCGTGCACCAGGCCACTAGTATACATATATTTGGAAATAGTCTTTAACCATATTAATGCAAAGTAAAATCATAATGAGATATCCATCATACACCCACCACATTGACATTTCAAACTCTTGACAACAGCAAGTTTTGGTGAGGATGTTGAGCAAAAGGAACTCATACGCTGCTGATGGGAGTGTGAATTGTTAGAACCACTTTGAAAAACTGGCATTATCCATTCATCAATTTTACACTTAGGTGATAGGGATGTTTTATGATCTCTCAATACTTAAAAGTAACAGTATGAGGAAAAAAGAAAAATTGACATATATTTCCAAAGATAAACAATAGGAGAGGAGTCTCTGGAAAGTAAACTCTACTTTGGAGAGCAAATTGAGTAAAAAGTAGACATTCTTTGCTCTACACAGAATTTCAAGGTTCGTGAATAAATCCTGAAACATTAAACACTCCCATTACTTTACATATTTGCAAAGTAAGATAGTACCCAAGCTAGTATAAATACTTTTATCCATATTAAGTAAGCAAAATCTGAGTTGATTGTTGGAGGCATTCTGCTACAAAAGAATCGGGCAGATCTCAAGTGCAGGGGGAAATCAGAACAAAGAGCAAAGCATGCCCATTAATGAGTGTTACTTGAACTTTTAGGGTATTTGTTCTCAGAAGCCTTCCAGATAGTCCATAATCCAAGTGTACCACTATTTGCAAAAGCATAAAGTAAGCAAAAACATAAAAAATAAAAAAAAAGACAAAGCACCCTCCTAAAGGCTAGTACAAAAGCCCAAATCTCACTTCTTATTCTATCATTGAAATAAATGACTAATATGAAAACAGTGGCCAAGGCAATGATGTTAAGCATTTGAGGATACTTAAATAAATACCAAAAAAAAACCCATAAAACACCATGTACAGTATTTTTAAAAAACCAAACAGTATTTATTTACATTCTATTTACTTTCAAAAGAATAAGGAAGCTGGGGGGAACATATTTATAAAGAAGGTAGTTTCATTTTACTTAACCCATTTGTGTTTTTCATGAAACAACAAAGATTTGACTTAGAATCACATGTCTAAAGGGAATGAAAGCATTTATTATGTTCAGTTTTCCATCTCTAGCCATGACTGAAATCATACCACTGCATTCAGATGAAAATCTACTCCACTTCTAGTTAACACCAACTAATATCCTATATAATAAAGAGCTAATATGCAAATGGTCATCACGCCCTCACGCCAGGGGACCTGAGGCTGTGCCCCACTCCCAGTGGGGCTTGACGGGGGACCTGAGCTGCGCCCCCCGCTTGGCGGGGCTTGACGGGGGTGGGGCCAGCCAGGTCTCGCGTGATTTCGAGCTGCGCAGGTGGGTGGGGACTTGACTCTGGGTCCCGCAGCGCGCCCCAGACTCTGACAGGAGGGAGATTTTCATATACATTTTACTAATTTTCTTTCATCTCTGACACTTCTATTATGGAGAAAGGGCAAATAGCAATATTAAAATATTTCCTCTAATTAATTCCCTTTTAATGTGTACGAATTTCATGCACCGGGCCACTAGTATATGTTATAAAAGAACCAGCTTTTAGTAAAATCTGTCATAGCAGCCAACAAACCTTCAATAAAAGATAGAGATACCATAACACAGGACATTTAAGACTCTTTGTGAAACAGTGAAAATCAGAATTTACACAGGAGCTATCATAATTGGCTATTAAGTCAATAGCATCACAGTAACAGTACCCAGTGTCTTCTTATTCAAGTATATACACTATTTCTAAGACTTGGTTATAACAAAGACATCAGTAATAGGATGTACACACAATTATTTCATAAACACCATGAAAAACAACAAATAAAAATAGCCTTGAACTTTTGAATAATTACAAACATGTTAACATTACTACATATTTCATAATGTTTAACTGATTTGTATACTTTAAATCTAGCAATGAGTTTTAGAAAAATACTGATAATGGCTCAACATGGTTTTTTGTGTGTGTCTTTTTAATATCTTTTTATTGATTTCAGACAGAGATAGAAACATTAATGATGAGAGAGAATTATTGATCGGTTGCCTCCTACATGCCCCCACACTGGGGATCAAGCTGGCAACCCAGGCATATGCCCTGACCGAGAATTGAACCATGACCTCATGGTTCATAGGTTGATGCTCAACCATTGAGCCATGCTGGCTGGGCAACTCAACATGTTTTGAAGTCAGACCATATTTATATTTCAGTAGTCTGTATTTTCTACTCCTCTTTCTTCCACCACCATCCTCTTTAACCACCTATTTACTCAAAACAACGTCAGAGATCGCCACTGGCTGTGAAAGTATTACATCCGAAAACTTCTAGTTCTTTGAAATGGTTGGAAAGGGTTTTTTAGTGCCCACATCAACATCTGTGGTTTTGGTTTTGGTTTTTCGGGAAACAGAAGTGCTTCACTTTCTGGTGTGGGAAATCGTTCTTGGTAGACTTCAGGGTAGGATTTTTGAAACTAAAAAAAAGAGAGAGAGAGAGAGATCTACAATGAAACCAGAAAACAGATAAGAGTCACTAAAACTGGGCAATTTAATTTTATAATAAGAGTTTCTGATCCCATATTTCCCTGTTCTTGTTTTGTTTTAATGCTGTTTTCCATACAGAAAAAAAAAAAAAGAACAAAGAAGAAAACAGATCACAGTCAATTTTACTTGAACACAAATCCATTTTTTATGTTGAATCATTTGATTCCACTTTCGATATATCTAATTCATCTTTAATTTGATCCAACCTTAAATAAACTTCTCATTTAAGTCACGTCTTATATTTCCCCCACTGCCAACTGTAAATAAACCTTACTTTAAGAATAATCATAATTAACTCTGACTTGAAAATAACATGTTCTAAATAATTAAAATTTTGGTCAAACTACTTTCACCATTTCTCAGCCCACCTGCTTCTGACCAAATTGAAAATAAAATAGTATATATTATATCATGAAAAGCTTAAAGAGAGGCAATAAGTTTTTCCTCTTCTCCTCACCACTGAACTCTTCTCCAAAATGACTGAGAAAAATATGATTGGGAATCCAGAACTCCAGTGCTCTGTGTATAATCCTATATGTATGGTGTGATCAGGAATCAAGCTATACAGGATTCGGTCTTTAAAAATAAAAACCATTCATTTAACCTTGGATCAATATTTTAAGAATGGTCATAGTAAACATATTTTGAGTTGAAAACTATTGTCTGAAACCCTAAGTCATGTTGTTTAATAGGAAACTTAGTGATGCCTGAGGCAAGAAACCAATTTGACACTGGCTATCTAAAACCAAAGGCTTTTAATTTCTAGTCATTTTATGTTTGTAAATTCAGTCTAATTTCAAATAAATCTGTCCTCATTTAATAGCTTCTCTAAATTTAAAGTAATTTCTCTACTAACTCATATCATATGCCACATATCAAAATAAGACAAATATTAGAGAATAAATGGTAAAAGATGTACTTTGGAGAATACAGATGCAGGAAATTGACCACAACCTACATGTGTAAATCACTGAGACTTCTGGAATACATGAACTAAACAATATACTTTCAAAACTGCTATCCCAGAAGACGAGATTCGCATGCAACTATTAAAATAGAGAATTAAAAAACCATAAGGACTATAGGGAGAATAAATTACTAATAAAGAATATCCCTTTTTATTCAGAAAACTACAGGACACTGAAAAAAGAGATGGAGGAAGACATAAACAGATGGAAGAACATACCGTGTTCATGGATTGTTAGAATCAACATCATTAAAATGTCCATACTACCCAAAGCAATCTATAGATTCAATGAACTCCCCATTAAAAAACAACGGCAATATTTCACAGACCTAAAATGCACTCTCCAAAAATTCATCTGGAATAAAAAAAGACCCTGAATAGCCACAGCAATCCCGAGAAAGAAGAACAAAGTAGGAGGGATCTCTATACCAGATATCAAGCTGTATTACAAAGCCCCTGTTCTCAAAACTGCCTAGTACTAGCACAAAAACAGACATATAGATCAATGGAATAGAACAGAGAACCCAGAAATCGACCCAAACCACTATGCTCAATTAGTATTTCACAAAGGAGGCAAGAACATACAATGGAATCAAGACAGTCTCTGCAATAAATGGTGTTGGGAAAATTGGACAGATATATGCAAGAAAAATGAAACTAGATGACCAACTTACACCATACACAAAAATAAACTCAAAATGGATAAAGGACTTAAACATAAGATGGGAAACCGTAAAAATATTAGAGGAATCCACAGGCAGCAAAATCTCAGACATATGCCGAAGCAATTTCTTCACCGATACAGCTCCTAGGGCAATGGAAACTAAAGAGAAAATAAACAAATGGGACTACATCAAAATAAAAAGCTTCTGCACAGCAAAAGAAACATCAACAAAACAAGAAAGCCCACTGCATGGAAGAACATATTTGCCAATGTTATCTCTGATAAGGATTTAATCTCCAACATTTACAGGGAACTCATACAACTTAACAAAAGGAAGATAAACAATCCAATCAAAAAATGGGCAAAGGACCTAAATAGACACTTTTCCAAAGAGGACATTCAGAAAGCCAAGAGACACATGAAAACATGCTCAAAGTCACTAATTATCTGAGAGATGCAAATCAAAACAACAATGAGGTACCATCTCACACCTGTGAGAATGGCTATCATCAACAAATGAACAAATGACAAGTGCTGGCGAGGAAGCGGAGAAAAAGGAACCCTCCTTCATTGCTGGTGGGAATGCAGACTGGTGCAGCCACTGTGGAAAACAGTATGGAGTTTCCTCAAAAATTTAAAAATGGAGCTGCCATTTGACCCAGTAATACCACTTCTAGGAATATATCCCAAGAAAACAGAAACACCAATCAGAAAGGGTATATGCACCCCTATGTTCATAGCAGCACAATTCACCATAGCTAAGATTTGGAAACAGCTTAAGTGCCCAGCAGCAGATGAGTGGATTAGAAAACTGATACATCTACACAATGGAATACTACGCTGTGGTAAAAAAGAAGGAATTGTTACCATTTGCAACAGCATGGATGGAACTGGAGAACATTATGCTAAGCGAAATAAGCCAGTCAGAGAAAGATAGATATCACATATTTGTGGAATATAATGAACAACATAAAGTGATGAACAGGGACAGACCCAGAGACAGAGAAGCATCAATCAGACCATCAAACCTCAGAGGGAAGGCAGGGAAGGGTGGGGATTAGGGGGAGAGATCAACCAAAGGACTTGTATGCATGCATATAAGCCTAACCAATGGACACAGACACCAGGGGGGTAAGGGCATGAGTAGGGGGGGGGGGGCAATGGGGGATAAAGACACATATGTAATACCTTAATCTATAAAGAGAGAGAGAGAGAAAAAGAATATCCCTTTTACCTGCTTCAATTTTTTCTTCTTCTCTTTTCTGGAGAGCTTGGCATCTGTTATAACCTCCTCCAACAAAGCTGCCAGAGGTTCCTGAGAGCCGTATGCTCTTTGGTATTCAAATTCCTCTGGACTAATTTGACGACAAAATGATGGAGCAGATAAAGTGATATCCATGTCGGCTCCTGGGTATTTTATCTGAAGCAAAAGGATTAGCAGAGAAATAAAAGTGTATTTTCAAATAAATTACAAAAATTTGTTTAGATTAAACACAGCATACTTCCTACTAGGAATGCCATGTCATTCCTCAGTTTTAACTGGGGAAAACTCTTAATAATGTCTGAAATTGAAACATAAACTGAACAAGTTGATTCTAAAATGATTCAAAACAAAACCAATGTTGGACACACAGTGAATTATCAGGTTCCTTCCCCATCTGAAGAGTCTGGTGTTCCCTTCCTTGCACACCTTAGCCCAGCTGTCATGGAGAGGGAAGTCCTACAACCATCGTCAAACATGTGAATAGTGAGAATCAGGTGAAAACAACAAATGTGCAGACACTGTACAGAGCAAAGGAAGCCTGTGAATAAATGAGCATCCATGAAAAATACTTAACTTCAGAGTCCAAGAGGGTCATCTTCTCAAAAATAGAGCATCTATTGATCTTCAGCAGTGGATAAAATTGCAACTATCCACTTCTTTGGCTTAAGATAGTTTTCCAGAAGCCACAGTTAAAAATAAGTGTTGCCAAGAACAGTTAGTACGTTAGGTATAGTCCATGCCTCAACATCAGTTTACCAAATCAGTTAGAGACAACCTAAGAGAGACAGGCCCGAACCAGAAGGGAAAGAAAGGACACTTGCTTTTTATTTACCTACGACTCACCCTTTATTCTGGCCAGTAAAACCAGGAGAGGGCCAGAATAAAGAGTGAGTCCTAGGTAAAAGGAGAAAAACACCAGATATCTCTCATTAAAGGGCACAACAGGGAGAAGAGGGTTGCAAATAAGGTTGATAGCAGGCTGGTGTAAAAAACAATGCCTGCCTCACAACTGATCTACCCCAGATCAGCCCCAAACTGCTCCAAAACTGAGGAACCTCAAAAAGCACTTTAGTGAAGAAGAGGTCGAATCATTCAGAAGGAACCAAGCAGAATTTCTTTACCAAAAGTTTCTGCTCCTACAGGCTGACATACAAACCCCATTTTAGGGTCCACATACCATAGCAATAACAACGATAACAGCACTCCCTTTCAAAGAGGTCCCTACCATGTCAGACAGTTGTGCGAGTGGTTTTACAGTAACCCATGTTTGGTATTATACTGTGAAATGCTTCACAACCACTTTATACAGCATGTGTGGCCCATTTTAACAACTGAAGAAACTAAAATCAAGGAGGTTAAGGGATTTGCCCAGAGCCACACATCTAGGGAAGAGGGGAGCCGGGAGTTTGGCCCAGGTCTTTATGGCTCTTGTTCACCTACCACACCATGTTTTGAAGTGAGGCAGTATGGCATAGGAGTTAAGGGCACTGATTCTGGAGACTGACCTCATCCGTTTGAATCCTGGCACTGTGCCCTTGGACTAGTTGCTTAAGTTCTCTGTGCCAAAGCTTTCTCATCCAAAAAATATAATAACAGTACATAGGCTGCAGGGCTATTCAGAATGAGGACATGTATTTCATATAAATAATTTCCATCAGGAAGTATATATAGACTCTGAACAAATTCACTTAAGGAGTTTGCAATCATAAGTATGCAGTTTTGATTGACATAACAAAACCAAGTAGGCAACCCACAAATTTTCAGTGATAACAAACTTGTATGCTCACTATGTGCCAAGCCTTGCTATAAGCACCTTGTACATATTAATTCACTTAGTCCTCATAACATAAACTCCCAAGAAGCCTAGCTGACAATTTCACAGGATTTGAGAATATCCCTTCCTTTACCTGCACTCTTCGTAGGTGAGCCACACGCTCCTCTATGGAGGTCTGCAAGGCCAAAGGGACTTTCAGAATATCTTGATAATTGTCCATCAGAAATGTTACCAACCTAGCAGCTAATAACTCATCCAAGTCCACTTCATCCTTGGAGCACAAGATGCAACGGGAAAATGTCTGAATCATCTAAAAGAAGAAGAAAAAAAAAAAAAGGTGTGGGACATTGTTCAATACCAATGAATTTTTTTCCCTACTCTGAATTGAGTACAATCTTAATTTGCAAAAAACAAATGTGACTAGGTGAACATCCTACCTGGCACTTGGCCACACCTGGTCATCTCAGATGTGTAGATTTTCTCATTAATCAGCATGAGCAGAATGTGCATCGCATCTCACAGAGACTTAGCAGAGATGCTTGTCCGAAGGCTTTTAAACCCCTTTCACAGATGGTTTTAAATATATATATTTAAACAAATTCTGTAACTTATCACTACCACCATGACCTTGATCATATAGCACTTTTAAGTTCAGTGTACTTTATAGCCATTTAGTCTGATAATATCCTAATTACATCATTGATTTTTGTTAATCATTGATTTTTTTTTAATCTATTAGCAATTTTATGGGTCTCAAACACTATTTTCCTAGTTAACTGTTATTTTCTCTAGGATTTTGAATGTACATTTGACAGTGACCTTGAAGAAAACCATGAGACTTTACAAGAAGTGCATTAAGTGATGAGACCCTTTACGGTAAGCAGAAATATAAACAGAATTCATATTAACTACTCCATTCTTAATGCTATCCTTTGGATTGATTTTCTTAGTAATTTTATTGCTGACGATAGTATTTCAAAACGTATAAACATGTAATTCTGTCTAATAAGGCATCACTTTATCAACACTACAGATGACACTTGATCTTCATTCACATTTATGTGCACAGAGACTCTGTATTGGGAGACTACAGACCCCAGGGTACCCATGAATGCCTTGAAATTGTATGCAAAATTTTACACATGTGTTCTTCTGGAGAATATGTGCAAACTTTTCTTCAGCTCTTCAGAGAGGTCCACTAGCCTCCCTACCAACTCCTTCCCCAAATAGGACAGGAATCACTCCCCTGGGCACTGAGGACTCCTATCTTACTCCACACATCTAAAACTGGGCCAGTGGACCCCCAGGGGTACACAGGGTTCACCAGGATATGGGAATAACATATACACACCAATGAAGCATCAATTTCACTCCAAGACTTTTCTTTTTAGATAAATTAAGAAATTTAGCTAATTAGCAATTCCAAACATAAACCCCATTTTAAAACACATGCTGACAATACAAAGTAGAATTTAAAATTACTCAATTTTAAGCAAAACGGAGCATATTTTAAGAAAAACCCTCATTCATGGACCCTTAGGTTATACCTCAGGAGATACAAGTTCTCTTTCTCCTCCTCAGTTATCTGGTCAAATTCCATATTTTACTTCTTCCCTCCTTAATCCCTTTATATGCTGCATCTCTCTTACTGGTTATAGTAATAATGGCTCTGCAACCCTTTTGACCTGGAGGAGAGTGTTGTTTTCTTGAGAAATCACTTACCCTTTCTGTCCACCTTCCTTCTCTGTGTTGACAGTACATAAGATACAGCAAGTATCTCTACACTCAGAGTCTACCCTACTCACTTTTATTATGTTCTTTAAGACACTAAGACCAAAAGCACAATACCAGTTTGGGTGGATTCCAAGCCATGGCTCCGTAAGCAAGTCTGCCATGTACTAGTATCTTCCTCAGCTTGCCAAGCTAGTACACTTTAGTCAGGTTAATTTTATTCCAAAGACTCAAGTCATGTTAGATGTTATAGCTCAACCTACCAGTGTTCGGGTGCCAAGGCCATCACAAAGTGGTGGCATCTCCTTATTGGAGCAGATCCTTGTCATCATCTTCATTAACAGCTGTAACTTTCTCCTATTTTCAGGTGGCAGGAGGAGGCAGCAAATCTGAAATGCTTCAATGGCCATTTTCTCCTCCTGTAACAAACCTAATTTAGAAAAAAAAGTTTTTAATCTTAAAAACCTATAGCCTACTTGACTCTATAAAGTTCACATTTTTATAAAATACTAGAGGCCCGGTGCACGAAATTCGTGAACGGGGACAGAGGGGTGTCCCTCAGCCCAGCCAGCACCCTCTCCAATCTGGGACGCCTCGCGAGATGTCAGACTCCCTGTTTAGGCCCGATCACAGTGGGATCGGGCCTAAACGGGCAGTCGGACATCCCTCTCACAATCCAGGACTGCTGGCTCCCAACTGCTCGCCTGCCTGCCTTCCTGATTGCCCCTAACCGCTTCCGCCTGCCAGCCTGATCACCCCCTAACCACTCCCATGCCAGCCTGATTGATGTCTAACTGCTCCCCTGCCAGCCTGTTTGCCCCCAACTTCCCTCCTCTGCCAGCCTGGTCACCCCTAACTGCCCTCCCCTGCAGGGTTGATCGCCTCCAACAGCCCTCCCTTGCAGGCCTGGTGCCTCCCAACTGCCCTCCCCTGCTGGCCATCTTGTGGTGGCCATCTTGTGTCCACTTGGGGGCAGGATCTTTGACCACATGGGGGCAGCTACATTGTGTGTTGGAGTGATGGTCAATCTGCATATTACTCTTTTATTAGATAGGATAGAGGCCTGGTGCACAGGTGGGGGCCAGCTGGTTTGCCCTGAAGGGTGTCCCGGATCAGGGTGGGGGTCCCCTTGGAATGTGGGGCGGCCTGAGTGAGCGGCCTGTGGTGGTTTGCAGGCCAGCCACGCCTCCTGGCGACCCAAGCGGAGGCCCTGATATCTGGAACTTATTTACCTTCTAAAATTGAAACTTTGTAGCCTGGAGCAGAGCCAAGCCTCCTGCTTGCTCCGTGGCCGGCAGCCATTTCTGTTTGGATTTGTTTACCTTCTATAATTGAAACTTTGTAGCCTTGAGTGGAGGCTTAGGCCAGCCAGGGCAGGGGAAAGCTTGGCTTCTTCTATCGCCTTGGAAACCCAAGCTTCCCTCCTACTTTCTCCATGGCTGTAGCCATCTTGGTTGGGTTAATTTGCATACTCGCTCTGATTGGCTTGTGGGCGTGGCTTGTGGGCGTAGCCGAGTTAGGGTCAATTTGCATATTACTCTTTTATTAGGTAGGATACATTACTAAAATTATGTAGAACATGTTTACATATTCAACTACTGGGCCAACTGATTATAGATCCACGATCATTCACAAATTAGCACAAAAAATACAAACCATCAACTAGTATTGAACAAATACAGCCATTTCCCCCTCCACACCATTAACAGATTATAACTGAATTTTCATAGCATTCTTTCCCACTGAACCAAGAGCAGTCAGATTAACCCCTAACCCCCATAAGCAAGAACATGAATGTGCCATCACTTCCCTGAATTCTCCCCCTTGATTATTTCCTCATGACGAGCAGATCACCATCTTACACGATTCTCAGACTAAACAGTAGAACTAATGCTCCTATGGTTAATCCATTGCCAAATAGGTCTGCTTCTAAGTAACACCTGTCCTTCCTCCCTCTTAAGCTATTTTTTCTGGTTAAGGGGGCTGATTCAATTATGCTACACGCTGTTCCTCTGCACCCAGTATGATTTTGCTAAAAATTCTAACATTGCGTGCTCTTTTTTGGCCCAGGACACAGCCATTTGTCCCTGGACACAGCCATTCCAGGTAGGCAAACACTGCAGAGATCAAACTGCTTTCACCAATTTACTAATCTATATCCAACCTCTTCAAGTTTCTAGTCTCTGACTTGAAGGCAAAATCATCTTTCACATTCCATAAATATTTTCTGACCATTTATGATATGTCAGGAACTATGCTAGGTCCTGGAATTTTAAAAAATATGCCAGGTCCCTTTCCTGTGAAAAGGAGAGACCCACAAAAAAAAGTGACAAAATATAAATGTAAGAGATGCTTCAAGAGACATCTGCAAGAGGCATATTAGAGGAACAGTAAGTCACTCAATATGAATGCAGCATAGGCTTTGAGGGTATAAGGGCTTGTGTAGAAGTGAAGCTAAAAATATCAGCAGAGATGAGATCTTAGAAACCCTGAATACCAGATTAAAGAGCATGGGTTTTATCCCAAAGGCAATGGACAAGCCTGGAGAGAAAGAAGAAAGGAGGAAGGAGCTTTTATATACAAGTTCAGATCCTAAATGTTCACCAGAAATACTGCTGCTGATTATCATTACCATTTGTATAGATCTGCTTTCAATTCTACATAATCAAATTCATGAAAAGAAAAAAAGATTTATGACCATGTTTTAATTTATTTTTTCATCTATCTAATAAACTAGAGGCCCGTTGCACGAAGAGATTCGTGCAATAGGCCTTCCTTCCCTTGGCTTCCAGCACCGGTTTTCCTCCGGCACCCGGGATCCAGGCCTGCGCTCCAGCCAGTCTTCCTTCTTCATCTTCGCTGCAGACTCCTGCTGGAGTCTGCCATCTTCGTTTTTGCTGCAGACTCCAGCCGGAGTCTGCCATCTTCGCTGCAGACTGCTGTCTTCATCTTCGCTGCAGACTCTGGAGTCTGCAGTCTTGTCTTCGCTGCGGCACTCTGTTCCTGTAGATCCCTTGCCCCCTGCCCTCCCTCTCATAGCAGGCGTCCTTCCCCGCCTGGCCACTCCGCGCCTGGAGCAGCTGGGCGGCTGCCATCTTTGGCCTTCTAATTTGCATACTCACTCTGATTGGCTGTGGATGTAGCAAGAGGTACGGCCAATTTACATGTTTGTCTATTATTAGGTAAGAAATTTATTTAAGCCCTGCATATATTCCAGGAACTGTTTTAGAAAGGATACACTGGGGAATAAAATAAAATCCTGTCTGATCTCATGGAACTCCCTTCCCAGCAGATAATGAGCACAGATATCCTCCTATATAATAAAGAGGTAATATGCAAATTAACCCTCATGCCCTCACAAGATGGCTGCCTACGACCAGGCGGGCAGGGGGGTTAGTGAGGGACAACCAAACGACTGAATAAGCAGGCTGCATGGGGCGACCAGGACGGCAAGGGGGTTGGTGAGGGATGGCCAAATGACTGAACAAGCAGGCTGCATGGGACGACCAGGCCAGCAGGGGGGTTAGTGAGGGATGGCCAAACGACTGAACAGCAGGCTGCATGAGGTGATCAGGCTGGTGGTGGGGGGGGGGGGGTCATGAGGGGCGACCAGGCCAGCGGAGGGGTGGGGGGGTAGTAAGAGGCAACCAAGCCGGTGGGGGGGCAGTTAGGGGTGACCAGGCCAGCAGAGAGGGGCAGTTAGGGGCAACCAGGCTGGCAAGGGAGGCAGTAAGGGGTGACCAGACTGGCGGGCGGGCAGTTGAGGGTGACCTGGCAGGCAGGCAGATGAGCAATAAGGAGCCAGCAGTCCAGGATTGTGAGAGGGATGTCTGACTGCCGGTATAGGCACTGGGCTTCTAGTATATAAATATGATGTGAGGAAGAAAAATGCTGTGAAGAAAAATAAAGAAGAAAAGAAGCTGGGGAGTGATGGGAAAATACTACTAGTGTTTTGGAAAAGGTCTCTTTCTAAGGAGGTGACATTTGAGCAGTCATCTGAAGGAATAACAGTAAGCCAGGGAAATATCAAAGAGACAAATTTTCAAGGTGGAGGAAATATCAGTAAAGATTTTAATGTGTGAGTATGCTTGAATTATTTGAACAGCAATGAGGCTAGTGTGAAGAGAGTAGTGTGTAATAAATATTCAAATCAGAAATGAGGTTAGAGAGGAAGCCAAGAGATATGCAGAACCTTGTAGACTATCATTAATGACTTTGGGTTTTATTGTAAGTGATCTGAGAAGCCACTGGAGAATTATGGGTAATATAAGGGTGGGGCAAAAAGTAGGTTTACAGTTTTGAGTACACGAAACAGTTTATCCTTGTATTATTCTAGAGGCCTGGTGCACAAAATCGTACATGGATAGGGTCCAGCTGGCCTGACTGGGAGAGGGGCCGCAGGCAGTTGGTGGGCTGGCCCGCCCCCTGGTTGAATTCCCGGTCAAGGGGTCAATTTCCATATTCGCCTTTTATTATATAGGACTAGAAGCCCAATGC
Organism: Eptesicus fuscus; assembly: GCF_027574615.1. Taxonomy (NCBI): domain Eukaryota; kingdom Metazoa; phylum Chordata; class Mammalia; order Chiroptera; family Vespertilionidae; genus Eptesicus; species Eptesicus fuscus. Next base: position 82,192,688 of record NC_072476.1, on the reverse strand, counting down.
ACAAAAATTAATGCAAGAGTAGGCCTTCCTTCCCCTGGCTGCCAGCACTGGCTTCCCTCCAGCACCTGGGACCCGGGCTGGCTTCTCCTGGTCCGCTCACAGGCACCCGGGACCCTGGCTACCTTCCCTCCAGCCCCAGTTTCATCAGGAAGGACGTCCGGAAGACATCTGGTCTAATTAGCATATTACCCTTTTATTATTATAGATTACTATATTATTTTACATAGGAATAACTGTAAACTTACTTTTGCCCCACCCTGTATGTACAAATACTCTTCAGATACATAAGATAAGGTGAAATTTGACTCTCTGTATAATTGAAAAAAACAACAACAGGGATTTGTGGGCTAATGTGATAGAAGGCTTCATGGAAAAAGTGGAAGGCTTTGTGGAGAAATAGATCTAGAATTTAATTAATTCTTACCAGTTCCAACTGCTACTTTACCTAAACCTTGCATCTTCCTTCCTCCTTGTTACACGCTTACAATCTACAGCTGCCAGAGTAAAAAGTAATTCAGGAATCTACACTCATAAAAGAGAAACATGCAAATTACCGTCACTGCACTATGCCCAACAGCCAATCAGAGAGAGTATGCAAATTAACCTGAAAAGATGGCGGCAGCCCCGCCCCCCAGCCGCTCTGGGCCTGTGGGAGTCGAACTCGGGCACCAGCACCTGAGGCTGGCTGCAGCCTGGAAGACGAAGAAGCCGCCTGCCCCGTGATCCCAGGCCACAGCCAGCCAAAGTCGACCACATTGCATCCCAGGGAAGATGGAGAAGCCACCCGCCTGCGGTCCATGCGCCAGCACCTGCAGCTGGCTACAGCCTGGTAGACGGAGAAGCCGCCCACCCCACAGTCCCGGGCACCAGTACCTGCGGATGGCTGTGGCCCGGGAGATGGAGAAGCCGCCCACCCCAAGGTCCCAGGCGCCAGAACTTGCGGCTGCAACCTAGGCGAAGCCACCTGCCCACTATCCCCTGCAGCTGTAGCTGGCCTGGGTGCCTATGGCTGACCAGAGGGAGGGAAGCCCAGATCCCGAGTGCCTGTGGTTGGCTGGAAGAGGGAATCCTGGGTCCTGGATGCGGGGCCAAGGCAGAGGTGGTTAGGAGCAATCAAGCCAGCAGGGGAGCAGTTAGGGACAATCAGGCTGGCAGGCAGAAGCAGATAGGGGCAATCAGGTAGGCAGGCGAGCTGTTAGGAGCCAGCAGTTCTGGACTGTGAGAGGGATGACCAACTGCCGGTTATCCCCTGAGGGGTCCCAGATTGGAGAGGGTGCTGGACCCTAACCATGTACGATTTTGTGCACCAAGCCTCTAGGATAATACAAGGATAATTCGTTTATCTGTCACTAGTGGCCCGGTGCACGAAATTCGTGCACCCTTTCCTGCCCCCCCGTACGAATTTCGTGCACCAGGCCACTAGTGATAGATAAAGGAATTAGCAGAAAAATATGCTATATATTCATAGGTATTCTAACTATGTTAATATATTTAACCTTTTGCACTCGGATGTCGAGTGTGACTCGACACGGTTAGCATTAGAATAAAGGAATCGAGAAAAAAGCAAGCGAGTGCAAAGGCTTAAAAGAAATATGAACATAGTGAGGAGAGAAATGGAAAATATAAAAGAGAACCAAATGGATCTTCTAGAGATGAAATATACTAAGCCTCAAACATTCAGTAGATGAAAACCATTACAGATTACATACTGTGAAAAAAAAAAAAATCAAGAAACTTAGACACACAGTAATATACACTTTAGCCAAAATAGAAACAGAGAGAGGGAAAAGTGTGTGTGTGTGTGTGTGTGTGTGTGTGTGTGTGTGCGCGCGTGCCGGGGGGGGGGGGGAGGGGTGAGAGCGGAAAGAGGGCAATGAACAGAGCTGCAGCAACCTGTGGAAAAATATCAAATGATCTAATACATGTATAATTAGAAAAGGGGAAGGAGGTGTAGAAAAATATTTGAAGAAATAATGGCCCCAAAGTTTTCAAATTTGATGAAATCTATAAAAGAACAGATAAAAAAAAATCAACGAATCAAAGTATAATAAACACAAAGAAAATCACATAAAGGCACATTGTAATTAAATTCCTAAAAATCATAGAACTCATGATAGAGGAAACCTCAAAAGTGGTCAGAGGAAAAAAAGACACATTATGGCCAGAGGAACAAAAATAAGGAATTACCATAGACAACTTTAAAGTGCTGAAAGAACAAAAAACTTTTAACATAGAATTTATATCCACTGAAAATATCTTTCAGAAATAAGTCAAAACAAGTACTTTTCAGAGCCCCCTCTCCCCTCTCCAAAAAAGCACAGAATTTGTTTCCAAATAGACCTATACTATAAAAAATGTTAAGAACACTTTCCAAGCAAAAGGAAAATGATATCAGATGAAAACCTGGATCTACACAAAGAAATGAAGAATACCAAATATGTGGGTAGATAAAACTTGCTTTATGTTTCTTAATTTCTTTGAAGGAAAAATATCTGTTTAAAGAAAAAATCACAATGTGTAGTAGGATTTATAAAGTGTTATTTAAAAACATATGTAGGATTATAATGTATGAAACAATAGTACAAAGGGAAAAATGAAAAAATATTGCAACGTAGTAACATTATATGTGAAATAATATAATATTTAAAGGTAGGCAAAGATTTCTTGAGACACAAAAAGCATGAACCATAAAAGAAAATTATGAAGTGTATTTCATCAAAATAAAAAATTTTTGCTTTATATTTATTACTTTTTTAAAAATATATTTTATTGATTTTTTACAGAGAGGAAGGGAAACAGATAGAGAGTTAGAAACATCAATGAGGGAGAAACATAGATCAGCTCCCTCCTGCGCGCCCCCTACTGGGGATGTGCCCACAACCAAGGTATGCCCTTGACCGGAATGGAACCTGGGACCCTTCAGTTCGCAGGCTGATGCTCTATCCACTGAGCCAAACCAGTTAGGGCTATATTTATTATTTTAATAAATATTTTTATATTTCAGAGTGGAAGGGAGAAAGAAAAAGAGATAGAAACATCAATGATGAGAATCATTGATTGGCTGCCTCCTGCATGCCCTCCACTGAGGTTCAAGCTCTGTCCCTCTCCCTTCCTCTCTCTCTAAAAAATCAATAAAAACATATTTTTAAAAATCTTAGAAGTATAGAAGCTCCTTGTGAAAAAAAAAAGATAGAAAGACTTCATGAGACACAAAAATTAATTTGACAAAGTAAAACACAAAAGCTCTTTATCTTGTGATTAAAATTAAAGACAAGTCACAGACTATGAAATGATATCTGTCAGACTGAAGGTAAAAAAAGACTACTAGTATTCAGAATATATATTTTAGAATGACGAGAGAGAGAGAGAGAGAGAGAGAGAGAGAGAGAGAGAGAGAGAGAGAAACAGGTAAAGGATAGAAAAAGTCTTTCACCCAAGAAGAAACCCACATAACCAATAAATAGCAATAAGATTCCTTTCCAGATTAGAAAAATTAAAAAACCAGATGAAACCAAATATCAGTAAGGAAATGGTCAAATAGGAGTATAATGCTAATGGGTGTGTAAATTGATGGAACCACTCTGGAAAGCAATTGGCTAGAGATTTTGCTTCTACAGATAGAAGCAAAATCTAGTGTTAAATTGGGGAGGATGGGCACATGGATGTCTCTTATATTAGTCTCTGTTCTGCCAATTTAACACCATCACCACCACCACCACCTCTCAAATAGTATTTTGATGGAAATCAAATTGCAGGGTTCCTTTTTTACATGCTATTTAAGAACATTTTCTTTTTATGAGCAACACCTCCAATAATAATGAGCACACCTAGCACTAGGTCTTGGCTTCTAAATATCACTTTACTAAAAGGAACCAAGAATCCTTGAAGAAATGGCTGGTTCCAAGGCTTGGAAAAGGAAGTACAAGACGAGCCTGTGGTGCCAGTGCTGTAAGAATGATGGGGACGTGAGCCAGTTTGAGGAGCCTCCTTCAGGGATTTTATGTAGAACAGACTGCTTGGTATTTACTGTCCTATATGTCACTGAGGCTGTTCAGTTTAGTCCCCACTCACAGGTGTGTTTTTTTCTCTTCATACTTTGTTCAGGCTAGCTTTTATTGCTATGTTAGTATTTAAGTTCCTTGATGTTTTTTTGCATTGTCTAATCTGCTCCTAATCCCACCCAATGAGATTTTCCTTTGCAATACTGTCTTTTTTTTAACTCCTAAAGTTCAATTTGGTTCTTATTTCTTTGTTCTTTTTTTTTATGAGACTATCTTTTGTACAATTCAGTGGGTTTGTTCTCTTTGTGCGTTTGTGTGTGTGTGTGGGGGGGGGGGGAGTTAGTATATTCATGAAGCTATGCACCTAACCACTATTTCATTCAAAAAACATTTTTGTCATTCCAAAGAGAAATCCCCATTCCTATTAGCAGTTAATTCCTATAATCTCCCCTGCCCCTGGAAACCAATAATTTCTGTCTCTATAGATCTATCTATTCTGAACATTTCATATAATGAAAGCATACAATATGTAATTTTGAGTCTGGCTTCTTTCACTTAGAATAATGTCTTCACTATTCATCCATGTTATAGTATGTGACAGTATTTTACTCCTTTATATGGCTGAATAATATTCCTTTGCGTGGATATACTACATTTTATTCATTCATCATTTGATGGGCATTTCAGTTGTTTCTACGTTTTGGCTATTCTGAGTAACGCTGTTATGAACATTCATGTACAAGTTGTGTAGGCATATGTTTTCAATTATTTTGGGTATAAAACCCAAAGTGGAATTGCCAAATCACATGTTAACTCCACACAGACTGTCCTCAGGTTACGTCGGACTCGACATACATTGTTTTGTGGTTACGTCACCATCTCCCATCTATACTAATAAAAGGGTAATCTGCAAATTGGTCAGGACGCACTCACAGTAATGACCGAACAGCAGGCTGCGTGGGGTGACAAGGCTGGCAGGGGGGTTAGTGAGGGACGACCAAACAACTGAACAGCAGGCTGCATGGGGCGACCAGGTCAGCAAGGAGGGCGGGGGTGGTGTTAGTGAGGGATGACCAAATGACTGAACAACAGGCTGTGTGGGGTGACAAGGCTGGCAGGGGGGTTAGTGAGGGACGACCAAATGACTGAACAGCAGGCTGCGTGGGGTGATGAGGCCGGCAGGGGGTTTAGTGAGGGAAGCCCAAACGACTAAACAGCAGGCTGCATGGGGCAACCAAACCAGCAGTGGGGGCAGTGAGGGGTGACCAGGCCGGCAGAGGGGGGCAGTGAGGGGCAACCAGGCTGAGGGATGACCAGGCCAGCAGAGGGGGGCAGTGAGGGGCAACCAGGCTGGTAGGGGAGGCAGTTGAGGGCAACCAGGCCGGCGGGGGCGGGGGGGGGAGGAGAGGCAGTTGGGGGCAACCAGGCCGGCGGGGGGGGCAGTTAGGGGCAATCAGGCTGGCAGGCAGAGGCGGTTAGGGGTGATCAGGCAGGCAGGCAGGTGAGCAGTTAGGAGCCAGCAGTTCCGGATTGTGAGAGGGATGTCCAACTGCCTGTTTAGGTCCGATCCCCGGGATCGGGTCTAAACTGGCAGTCGGACATCCCCCGAGGGGTCCTGGATTGGAGAAGGTGCAGGCTGGGCTGAGAGGACCCCCCCCCCCCCCCCCCACACCCTCATGCACAAAATTTGTGCACCAGGCCTCTAGTTTATTTATGAAAAAAAAAAAAAATTCTCTCATTTCGACATATGTACATATGTGCTTTATGTTTTTTATTTATTTATTTATTTATTTATTTACCACAAGTAAAGGTCAGGAATTGTTATCTTTCTTTTACATTTTTTTTTACTGTTTCACTTTTTTTTTTTTTACTGTTTCACTTCATTACTGCTGTGTATGTGCTCCATGTGAGTGATGTAGGTGCTTATTTCTCACTTATCAATGAGAAAACTTATCAAAGTCAATACAACTAGGTCAACAAACCAAGTTACCTGAGTTTGGCAATGTTTTCAATGATGAAATAAGAATAAAATAATAAAAAGATAATTAAAAATCCACCAAATTATCTGTGAGTTTTTTTCAGTCATGAAAACATTTCATTATTTAGCTGTATTGAGAAACAATAAGTGTAAATAATTCAATACTCAAAGAAACCCAACTGTCCCTTAAGAAATAAATGAAATCAATGAAAATTTATAATATTCTCTATCATTAGAGGTTAGGTGACACTGGCCATGATGACCTTCCCTTGTTGTACTCCCTCCCATTCCCCAATGGTTATATAAGATTTTTATTTTCAAATAATTAGGAAAACAAATTTTTATTTTTGTAAAGTAGACCCAATCATTCCACTAACATGTGTAATGTTAACAATAAGCTATTCCTTATGGGAGCTTCAAAAAAGAAGTGAAATATGAAGACTTTTAGAGGGCCTGGAGTTCCCAGAAAGGCAATGGGCCCATGTCTGTTCAGCCAGGGAACAAGAGATTCAAAAAGGGTTTGTTGCAGTTTTGAACAACCAAAGGAATAAAAAAAAATGTCAGGTTTCATTTTCACTGAAAAGAGATATAAAAAGGAAAAGGTTTATACCAAGCCTAAAGAATTCAGACTACACATCAATTGGAAAGAATACCCTGCCTAAAGAAAGACACAGCAAGAGAGACTAGAGGTTTTTAAAGAAAGGCAAACAAGACGCCTTTGTGAATGGCTTAAAAGTAGATATAGATTCACCCACGCACAAAATGGTGCCCTTTCCTACAGGAAGAGTCCCAATGCTTTAGCATATTTATGACTTCTTTTGCTTTTATGCTTAGAAAGTCCTTCATCTACCCCAACATCAGATAAATATCAACTATGTTTTAGAATTTGAATTTTTTACATTTAATTCTCTAACACAGCTGGAATTTATCCTGCTGAATGGTGGGAGAAAGATTTTTTTTTTCCAAAAGTTTTTTCAATCATCCTAGTGACTAACAGTATGCTTATAAATATCTTATGCATTTAGTTATAACCAGGGAATACCTAGGCATTTCTCTAAATTTCCACCTTTTAAGAAGTACCTAATGCCACTTTTGCCAACAATCTTAACATATAACAGTAGTCCTTACATTTGGAGGTGATTCAATATCTCTACCTTGGCCCATCTGCATCTTTAAAAGCTCCAGTCATAAGCAAGACCGGAGCCCTGAGAGCAGAGAGCATCACCAGCAAGAACTTGGACTAACATAGACAAGAGTCCTCTGTTTGATCAAGCACACTACCTAGGCACTCTCTGAAGGAAAAAACAAAAAGAAAAAGAAAAGAGCCAAAGAATAGAAAACTATCCTTATGGATACTTCTAGGTTAAAAACCAGGAGGAGATCTCAACCTTTGAGTAAGATAATCCAGTGTACAATCAGTCTATTGAATTTCAATGGCATTTTATAAACTTAACATTTATAAAGAAGGGAACAGCAAAGAGCTACTATCTCAGTCTTCCAGCCTACTAGCAAATAAACCAGGAGTCTTGGGCTCAACTGCCTACAGGAACAGATAAATGGAATAAATGAGCAAAGGGGATCGAGTGAACTGGGCTTTAGAGTCTGAAAAGCAATGGGGAGCATTGGAGACTTGGCAAACTAGAATTTCATGTCCCTGAAACACTTGCTCCTTCTAGTGGAGACACTACACAGCTGCTGTAGTTTGTGCCACTCAAAATTCAAGCGCAGAATTGCCAGATCCTCCCATTTTCCTAAAGAGTCCAATATTATAAATTCTTACATAAATTTGTTTCTTGGAGTTTGGCAACTAATTAAATTTCTTTTTAAAACATACAGGCCACATGTATGTATGAGCCAGATTGGCCCACAGAACACTACTGTGATCTCAGATTACACACGCAACCCATAAGTCACCCAATTTTCAAAAGTACTCTACCTTGCTCCCATGCCCTATGTGCTTCCTTCCTATCTGCTGCCCTTTCCTCAATATGCCAAATTATTGCAAGCTTCACAGAATCTAGGGTGTGTGTGGAGTGTGAGTAAAGGATGCCATACTACTTCATTCACCCAATTCAAGGGTCAGATGAATTCTGATCTTAATACAAGGAATTGCCATTTTGGAAATAAAAATTAATTATTATGGACAGTTATGTTAGGTCAGACTACTGAGCCAAATTAAATCATTTTTTAAAATTATAAGTAAAGAGTAAGTCTTACATCTCTGAAAAGTCCTATTTTTTTTTTTTTTCTTTTAAGAACTCTTAGATGCCTTGTTTCATATATCAAAAATGATTAACTGCTCTCAGGGTCACAGCTTTGGCATTAGCTAGCATTATTTCATGCTAGAGATCAAAGAATAGACCTCAAAAGAAACTCATTAACAAAACTGAAAATCATTTCCATTGAAAATGCTGTAGGATTTTTAGCTTCTACACAAAATTGACTACCTACTTTAAAATATGTTTACCTAATGGCATCCTATTCCAATCAATGTAAGTCAAAAGGTTTAAGGAATGGGATTCAACCTACACATCTAGTTTGTAGATACACAGTTTCTAGATATCTTTTTCCACAGGCTGTAACAGGATTTCTATCCTATATAATAAAAGGCTAATATGCAAATTGTCCCCTCGGGAGTTCGACAGACCGGGAGTTTGACTGACCGGGAGTTCGACAGCTCGCTATGACGTGCGCTGACTACCAGGGGGCAGCATGGAATGAAGGAAGGCCCCGGCTGGAACCCGCAGCCGGGAGAGAGGGGGATGGGGGGAAGGAAGGCCCCAGCCAGCAGGCAGAAGGCCCTGATCGGCCCTGATCGCCAGCCAGGCCTAGGGACCCTAACCATGCATGAATTTCATGCACTGGGCCTCTAGTATTAAATAGTCTTTGTTAATCATATAAACAAATTATAGTCTTTCGTAATCTAGAAGACTTTCTTCTTTTACTACATAAGGATATGGTTTTTAATGCAGGGTTTCTCAAACATATTCACTTAAGAAAGACTGTATCAGTCCTGCTGGCAGGGCCCAATGGTTGAGGGTTGACCTATGAACCAGGAGGTCATGGTAGATTCCCAGTCAAGGCATATACCTGGGTTGCAGGCTTGATTCCCCCACCCCAGTGTGGGGTGTGCAGAAGGCAGCCAATCAATAATTCTCTCTCATCATTGATGTTTCTATATCTCTCTCAGTCTCCCTCCCACTCTGAAATCAATAATATGTGTGTGTGTGTGTGTATTTTTATTTATTTATTTATTTATTTATTTATTTATTTATTTATTTTTAAACAGAAGGATTGGATCAGGGACGGTTACTATATCATGACCATTTACACACATTAGTCTAGTCTTGCTGATACCCAAGTGTGATAAATTCTCTATTCTATCTATCCTTCTCCACAATAAACCCTCTATTGATGATATTTTAGAGGGTGGCTGCCTCTGACATCAATTTGGAAATAATCAGCTGTAATTCCTAGCTGAGTTCAAAATGGACAAATGTCGTAGAATAGACCAGAGACATAATAAATATAACTGATTCAAATTAGAATTCATTTTTAAAAGTTCCGAGTTCTTTTGTTTCTAAATCAGATAATTTTACAATAAGACATTATGAAAATGGAAAATGAGGGGAAAAAATCTAAGAAGTGATTTTTAATCCAGTTTTTAGAATTCTTTTACCAGTAGCATAATGGGAATTAAGTAGCTATAATGAGAATCTACTCAGTCAGTCCATATGCATACTCAACAACAGCAAGTACTCATCATTAGGCATGATATTCACCAGTACATAAGCCCCCAGTCCTGCTTGGTTATAAACAAAATACCAAGATGACCCAGTGGCTGCAAAACTCAGTAACAAGACAAATCCCTTCATCTGTTCCCAATAATGTCTCTCTGAAAACAGACTCACCCTTATGTACATGATTTATAATTGTTGTTTTTGTTCCTTATTATCAAAAAACCTACAAAATCTTAAAATTTAAAGTACTGTGCTATGAGATCAGGTAAATTATTCACATATTGTTAATACTTTATTTTGCTAGGATACTATGGCGACATCCATACTTCCCAAGAAGGAAGTAAGACGAAAAGGAGGAGAAAGGGGATAAAAGAAAATGGGAAGATTGCTAACCCCACAATACTCAAATCAAGAGTATTCTAATTCGTATAAATTTACATAACAGAGGATGATACCCATACAATGGTCTGGTTATTAAAGCAAACCTTTTGACAATAAAACAGTAGTATTTTTGAACAATCATAAAGCAAGAGGAAAATCTGACTTCCTAGAAAAATAAACAGTTTCAGAAAGAGCCATAGCAAATGTTGATTTTTTTCCTTTTAACCATGTTTTCTCTTTTCCTTTTTTTAAGTTATTTTTTAAAATACATTTTTATTGATTTCAGAGAAGGGAGAGGGAGAGAGAAATAGAGACATCAATGATGAGAGAGAATCACTGATTGGCTGCCTTCTGCACGCCCCCTACTAGGGATCGAGCCTGCAACCCTGGGCCTGTGCCCTTGACCGGAATCGAACCAGGACCCTTCAGTCCACAGGCCGATGCTCTATCCACTGAGCAAAACTGGCTAGGGCTCACCATGTTTTCTTGACAGTGTAAATCCTGAAGTACAAATCTACGTGAGGAATAGCAACAAGTTTTACAAAATGATAAAGTTACTATATTTTGCATGCCACAAATAACAAATAGCTCTATAAAATCTGATTCTTCCATAAAAATAAGATTTCTAAATGAAAATACAACTTCCATACCTATTTATGACATCACATCCAGAGTAGCAGATTTACTCATGAACAGTAAATATCAAATTTACGTTCTTCTCTATCAACTAACTCATACTTTTTTATACAAAAATGACATGCAACATATTATTCTTTCTTAAGAAATAATTAGTTGTCCTTGCTTTGATTTTCATAATAGAGCTTAACCATTTTCATTTCCCCCTTTAAGGACAGGACACCAACTAGGCAAGTACCTTTTAGTTTTTATTTCAAAAACACTATGGAAGTTTGGCTAATGGAGTCTCATGATAATGAAAATGAAGTGATTCAGTATTAGTAATGCAGATAAATGCTCATTATATTCCAACTTACCTAAAACACTGACAAAGGCATCAAAAAGATGAAATGTAAGTAGAGGCTCTTTCAAGTGACCATAGTAATCTGCTATGGTCTTAAAGACATCTTTCTCAAATCCCACGTACATAGGCTGTTTCAAATCTGAACAATTAGGCCCTATTGAAAAAAAGAGAATAAGATAGAAAGAGAAACATTAACAGGGCACCCACTAAGTACTAACCTTTGTGTATATGTATGTTCTGTACAGATATTCAAGATCAGAAAAGTTTTTATGGGGAAAACTTACATCAAATAAATTGACATTATATATTTTGCTTACACAAATATGACAGAAAAGTTTTCATGGGGGAAATTGACATTAAATAAATTGACATTATACATTTTGCTTACACAAATATGATTTATGTCTACATTGAAATCTATTGATTTCATTTAACACAATGAGAAAAATCACTTACTTCCATTTTTTTAAAAAACCCACTCTTTCTTTTATGTCCTTCCGAAAAGCATTTTTATTAAATGTAAACAATGATAATTTTCTTTGAAATATTCAATATTTTCCTAGTCTTGACAGAGTTGACCATGATAACAATTAGCTCATGATAACAATTAGCTCACACATGTAATAGGTAAGTTACAAAACAATCTTAAAGCTTTTCATTATTTTATCATTGCTATATTATAATATTCTAGAGTCAGAGTTGAGTGAAATTATCAAGTTCTGCCTCTAAATTATTTCAGACTGAATAGAATTTATACATTCTTTCTTAAAGGTATTTTGAAAAGGGAATTTTACATTATGTCTTTCATTCTGATTATAAAACTCTCTACTCAATCCCCAACCAACCATCAAAAGATAGTTTATCAAGCAGATATTGCAAAGTTGGAGTAACTATAAGAAGCCTGGAACAACCTCGTCTATCCCTACCCTATGCCAGCAGCAAGGCAAGGATCCACTTGTATCTGGGACCAAAGAGGAACAAGAAATGCTTAGGTCTCTTCAGAGTTGGCAGCAAATGCCCCCAACAATACCTACAGAGACCACAGATTTACACTGTTAAGTGGAGGGACAAACTAGAGCTGCCCATGTCTTCAGGGAAATGGCAAATAGTCCCATGAGGAACAGTTTGGCCAGCCTTCTCTATTTCCATCACCACATGGAAGAAAGAAGTTCAATTGCACTGGCCAGTTCCGGGCCAGCAGAACACAAGACTCAACAACTGTACCCAAAGAGATCTCCTCCCTTAGGAGAATGAAAGATGAAGCCAACAAAAACTGAAAGAAAACTCTAACTACAGAAGTGTTATAACTAGAAAGGATCAAACTGAAAAAGACAAGCATTCTGGGCCTTCACATTTCAAGGCAATTGGGACACAGTGAATATGGCTTTTTGTTGGTCTCTCTAAAAAACTCTTCCTACCTCTTAATATTCTGTACACTTCATATAAAATAATTTGGTTAAAATAACAAAACTTTTGAAAGATCTTTATATGTGGTACCACATTAACCTAGCAGCAAACAACCACCATTTTTTGCTTGCTTCCTCCTCTAAAATATTGCAGGCTAAGTCAAGTGAAATGCTGTCATTAGTTTGATATGTCTCAGCAAGCAATACACATTCCCTTGGCTTACTCCCTCCCAGGATAAATATGCAGTTCATTCTAAGCAATTGTACCCTTTTGTGAACATTCCATCATTCTTGTTAAAAATATGCAAAAAAAAAAAAAAAAAGGGGGGGGGGGTGTTTCCTAAAAATACTTCTGCATAGTGAACTCTATGAGAAGAGGCCATATTTCTAAGATCTTTCATTTCTTAATTATCTTGAACTTCAGAATATTTTTTAAAACTAGTTTTTTATAAATGTTATTCATGACAGATTTTGGAAGAGTTGTTTGTATCCATTTCTGATTGAATTCTTGCAATCTACATGCACAAAGAAGAAAAAAATCAGTTAACCTGATTTTGTATTTATCTGGCATTAGTTCTTCATTCTGCGGTCAACCACAAGGCTAGTCACGAATGAAAGTACCCAGGCCTATGTGTGCATGGTCTACAATAAATGCAGACAGGCTTAAAGAAGAGAGCAGCAGATTTATAGAAAAGAAGGCACTGCCCTAACTGGTTTGGCTCAGTGGATAGAGCGTCGGCCTGTGGACTGAAAGGTCCCAGGTTCGATTCCGGTCAAGGGCATGTATGTACCTTGGTTGCGGGCACATCCCCAGTAGGAGATGTGCAAGAGGCAGCTGATCGATGTTTCTCTCTCATCGATGTTTCTAGCTCTCTATCCCTCTCCCTTCCTCTCTGTAAAAAATCAATAAAATATATTTTAAAAAGAAATAGTTATTGTAATAATTTCATTTAAAAAAAAAAAAGAAGAAGGCACTAGGCCAGTGATGGGCAACCTTTTGAGCTTGGTGTGTCAAACTTCGCCAAAAAACTGAGCATAACTCGGGTAGTGTGTCACTTTGAGGAAAAAACATTATTTCGCAAATGTTTCATCCTCAGGAGCAGCAAATGTTTCATCCTCGGCATGCAGCCGCCTCAGCGGCCGCGTGTCATCAGAAATGGCTACGCGTGTCAGTGCTGACACGCGTGTCACAGGTTCGCCATCACTGCACTAGGCCTTCAAAATATTATATAATCAGTCTATCCTTTCTGCTCCCTTTTAGATGACTACAACAGGAATCTAGACTCATTAAAAATAAAAAGTGTAAGAAATAGTTCATAACTTTAACAGATTCAAAATAAATTTTGGAGACCAATGAGAATTTGGAAAAATTAATTATTTTATAAAACTAATCAAAAGGCTGACTTTGCCCTTTCACCACCTTGTTTTCTTTGACACATAAACAAGCATCTTTATGAATATGCCAACCATCCACTGCACTTGCTACATATGAGACATGTTCCTGTCCCAAGAATTTCCATATAATATAACACCACCTGACACACATGGAGAACATTACTGAGTCGCTCCTCACATCTTTCCTCTCCATTGATGAGCAATTCCAGTTATTTTAACCTTTTCTGCAGAAGTTTGGTGGCTTATTATATATACATCTTCCTTGAGGGAAAACTATACTCTTCACTAAGTTTTGATCATCACTTAAAATTCAACATTATAGATACACCTTAATATACACTTTACAACATACTATAGTCCAGATTTGTTATTCTGGCTTCCTCAACCTCCAAGTCCTAAGTTTGCCAGGAATTCAGAAATGGGCCATTTAACCTCCCATTTACACCTTCTATCTTGTCACTGCCAACTCTGGCCAAATATATAATTTAAACTTAAGTGGTTTCAAATGATGGAGCAAGAATAAAAATCACTCTCCCAAGGTAAAACCATAGAACTCCACATCTCAGAGGTTCCAAAATATTAACCAAAAATGGACAATAATTTTAATAGTTAAACATGGAGAACTTTGGGCTTCACATAAACTAATATTGCTATTCACACTCAGAATAATAATATATAATCATTTTTTGTATATTACCACTGAGATCACCCACTATCATCTGAATAGTTATTTTAATTTCATTCTATAATCAAACAAAACTAACTTCAGTTAAGTAATTCAGAGTCTACTAATTCAAGAATGTATACACCTATCTCTGCTCATACTAGTCTCACCCAAAAGGGAAGAAAGAAACTACCTCTCTGCAGTGATCTGTGAGACTTCAAAAGACCCAGAGAATATCACCACTATCAGTCAGCCAAATAACTAGAATTCTTCTTGTTAAAACCATTGGTTTGAGTTAAGCCATTAACCATTCTTTGGGTCAAGCCTTCTGAAAATCCCCCCCAAAATAGTAATGTTAAAAGAGATACTTCAATTATTCATCGTTTCACAGTGCCTGTGATATCCAATAAAGTGATATAATTCTTAGGATAGTTGAATAAAGTAGATATCAACTGCCTATGAAATGGATTTTGTATGCCTATGGAAACCTCAAAGGGACCACCCTGATACAGGTGCCTTCATCGTACGTCCAAATTACTGAAAGTCTTTCTTGCTTCTCTACATGCAGGTTCTTCTCCTTCCAAACCATCCTGCATTCCAATCAGATTAGCCTTCTAAAACATTTCTCTCCCACTTAAACTACTGCCCTGTAAAAAGCCAATAGTAGACAGGATCTGCTAAGCAAACCGATGATGTAAATATAGGACATACTTAGGAACACACGTTTTAGGAATAAAAATCAGACAACAGAAAATGAAAACACAAATTCCTTTAAACGCATTCTATAATCAGCCCTTTCACCAAGTCACACATTTATCAGTAAAAATACAGTAATCTCAAAATTATTAACTACCAATCACACAGGTTCAGGTCATTGAGCAAAAGTATATTCTAATTCAGGGTGCCAATTTCTGTTAAATTCATAAAATTGGCAGACAATAAGTACTTACAATTTGCCAAACACTTCATTGCTGACAGTACCCAATGAGGAAGTTCTTCTGCAGAAAAATAAAAAGATATTTTATTCAATTGCATATAACTCTAGAAATTACATACATAATTGATATCATAAGAATGTAGTTCTTGCCTAAGTAGTATGGAACATATCTGCTAATCAAAATCACCTATTTATGTATTAGAACTTGAAAAGATAAAAATTTTTCCTTAGCAGCAATGGTACATTTGCTTGTATAAATCATGCCTGCAAAATTCTCTAAGGACAAGATGAACTTTTTAAAGCTTTAGTGACAAGAAGAAATTTGATCATTTGTTCTAGGGAAACAAACTAACAAACAAATCAATTATCCTAAGAATTATATCAGGCAATGAAAAAAAGAGGACAAGCAAAAATATTAGTCATGAAATGCATTTGTGAAACCAGTTCACCAAAAAATAAAAAAATAAAAAAAGGTGAATTCTGTATGTCCAAGGTCCAATATAGGTATCACTTTACTTGTTCCAATTTTCAAAATGTTTTAAGCAAACCAAGTTCTACTGACATATTAGTGTAGGCTATTCATATTAGAACAGCCTTAAAACAATAATGGTTAACACACTGCTACAAAAAATCCTAGGTGAGCCATTCTGGTAGTCTTTTCCTCCTGCCTGGCCCTGTCACAGGCATCTGATGAGATGGGCTGGCACTCACACTTCCACTTCTTCATCTTCTCTACTTTCGGTAAAATTGAAAAGACACTGAATTGTTAGACCTAATGAACCTGAGACTTGAGAGTGCTCTCCTTGCTGAAGAACTTACTTAATAAGACAAAAAAAAAAGACTGGTCATCCAACTGGTAGCTAAAAGTATTAATGTTTGCTATACTCAGAGAATGTGAAAGTATTTTAGATCTACTTCAAAGGCAACACCCCCCTCATTCTATGTAACTTAATTTTACAAGTTGGTATTAACCAGACAACTCATAAATTCACAAATCTATTTCTGTTTCCTGGTGTCCTTCATTCCTGATACAGGGGCTAAAAAGGGGGAGTATTTCAAGTTTCAAAGACACATTCTGTTCCTGTCAGGAAACTTGGCCTTGAGCAACCTCTTCCCTCTCACCACTGCTCGGGCCCCTTCTGGTACAGCTCTGTCTGCTGCCAGGGGTTCCAGCCTAACTTTAATAAAACCCAAAAGTACTGTACCACCTTCCCACAGCCAAAGGTCATTCTAATTCCAGCTAAACCCCAGGATTAAGTGTTTGAAGTAAAGGAAGACCCAATCAAAGAGCCTGTTCAATTCTAGCCCATCCCTTATCCAGGGGAAGGAAGTTGTAAAATCAGTTTGGAGATTCTGGCCCACTACATGTATTGTGAGTGTATTTTTCAAAAATCAGAGCCCTACCCAGTTTGCCTCAGTGGATAGAGCGTCAGTCTGCGGACTAAAAGGCCCCAGGTTCAATTCTGGTCAAGGGCACATGCCCAGGTTGTAGGCTCCATCCCCAGTAGGGGACATGCAGGAGGCAGCTGATCAATGATTCTCTCTCATTATTGATGTTTCTATCTCTCTATCCCTCTCCCTTCCTCTCTGAAATCAATAAAAATATATTTAAAATAAAACAAAACAGGATAGCTGCTAAATGTTTTGTTCTTTTCCTGATTTGTAAACTGGCTTGAAAAAAAAAAGTATACAAAATTGAAACACCTTCAACCTCTAAAAAGCTACCTTTATAAAAAGAAAAAAAGGACATAAACCAAAATATCTCAGAAACACTGACACGGAAATATCATAACAAAAAGGTCAATGAGAACCTAAAATCAATCAGACCCCAGAATCCACCTGAAAACTGACTCAAGCTCTAAGATAGGTCTTAAACCTACTCACTTTTTAGGGATTTTCTGAGGATAATACAGAACCTCTTAATGCCCACTGAGGCTAATTGAACTGGCCTCTGGATGGATTTTGCTGACGTTTTCACTCCTGAGTATTCATCATTCTATGACATTTCTTTAATCCAAACAATTAGTTAAAAGGTATCAGGATGCGAGATGAGAAAGTATAAATTTAGTTAGGATTTAGAGAAGCATCAAATAGAAGGTGATAGATAAGCAGCCAACATATGGATCAACCAGAAACAAAATGGTTTCTATGCACTTACTTGATTTGTCATCAAGGATAACAACTCCCTGCTGGCTCACACTATATACATTATGTATGATGAACTTGGACTTGACAAGTTTAATGTCTAAAACTTCTTCTAAGGAATCTAGGCCAAGGATTTTCTGTAAACTAAAAAGAAAGATGATAATTATATTATTTAGTTAAATTTTTTAAGGTCATTATTTACCCCAAATCCCAGCACTGTAAAATATCAATCTTTAAACTGTGTTGTTTTCTTGCATTTCACCCAATTCTTGTGGGGCAAAAGGCTAGAAAATGATTATGATAGAATACACTGAAAAATATCCTTTTGCCATTAACATATTGCTTTAGTAATTTAATGACGTAACACCTTAAATGCCAAGAAAATTTCATAAGATATTATAAAAACAAGAATTAGCTTATCCAGTGATGAAAAACAGCTACTAGTACATCTTTGTGAGAAAAAACCCTGCTATTAACTTTAATTATATAGTACATAAAATATTTAAAAGACCAAATTTCTCACTGTATTTCATTGAGTTAAAGAACTTTCAAATGTCTACTCTTAACTATTATATAAATTACATAGAAAATAAAACAGAATCCAGTTAAATTATGTTTGATAAGCAGCACAGCTGCAAATAATGCAAAATTGAGATTTTTATACGTAATTTCAGAAAATTAAATATTCAGAGATTAAGAAAGAAGAAAATTAGAAAAAAACACACTAAAAAGTCTCATTAATATCAAATGCACATACTGTGATAATGTCATAGACTTCCATATCTCTTCTACATTGGCCTCTGTCAGCTGTCTGCGGTAGACAAGGCGGCAAGCCGGCACCTCTCCAATAGCAATACTGTGACGCTTGTACCACATCTCAGAATTCTGATGGCAGGGAGGGGAGCAGAAAGAAAGAGAATATTTCAATTGACAGTGGTATTGTTTTATAAGAAATTCTTTAATTTTGTTATTTGTAATTTGATTTAAAATAAAAAGAAATAAACTAACTTTCTTTGCATGCAGTGCAGAGAAATAAAGTATGGCTATTAAAAATCAGGTCATATTATAAATTAAGATTCAGGAATTACAGAAGAGCTCTGATGATAAGCATGACATTTCCTGTGGGAGTTCCAAATAATCAAGAGAAGTAGCAATGAAATAAAACTTTATTATTTCAAAATTAAATAGAATACCTATTTATACACTGTCCAAATTGAATGATTATTTAAAATAAAATTATATTATAATCAAGAGTTCGCTCATTTTTGTAAGCTAAGATCGAATAAGTACAGTGTTGAATAGCAGCCCCCAGACTGTAGGCATGTGCAAAAGGCAGGTAAAACAAACCTCCACAGAGAACAGCTTGAGATGGCAAGGAGAAAAACTAATACACAACAAAAATGTTAATATTAGTTCTCTCTGGATGATATTATGAGTATTTTTTCTTTTGTCTCTGCCTGTAAACAATTCTTTTAAATACATTACTAAGTACCTGTGTGAACTCACTTGATTCTCGAAACAACCCTACCCAAGAGGGGTATTATCATCCCAGTTCCACCCAAAAGAACACTGAGACAGAAACACAATGAATTAAACAGACACAAGCTCAAATAGGTAGTAAATGGAGGAGCCAAGATTCAAGAGCCCACACTTACTTTCCACATTATACTGCCACCCTCAGCAAACACAAGAAATAAATTTATGTATTTCATTTTATTCTATATAATGGCTAGGCAAGGG
Source organism: Eptesicus fuscus (assembly GCF_027574615.1). Taxonomy (NCBI): domain Eukaryota; kingdom Metazoa; phylum Chordata; class Mammalia; order Chiroptera; family Vespertilionidae; genus Eptesicus; species Eptesicus fuscus. Next base: position 82,173,322 of record NC_072476.1, on the reverse strand, counting down.
AGAAGATAGGACAAAACAAAAACCAACAAGCAAAGTGGAGGCAAAAACAGAGAGGGAAAGTAAGAAATAAAAAAAATGAATAAGCTCAAGTTCTTCAAGATGATGAACTATTTCTCTATTGATTACCGCCATCATTCTAACACCTATATCAAGGGAAACAGATCCTGCTCGCCATTCCTTCTTTGGACAATTCTCAAGAAGCAGCAGTCTAGGCTTTAGTGGAATTCTAACAAGCAGGGAGCTTTCAAACTTCTACCACTCCATTTAAGGGGGAAGTATGAGAAAAGGCAAGACAATAGTTATCAAAACAAATGTAGATTCAGATGACCAGAAAAATGATACACTGGGGGCAGGGAGGTGGATGAATCGAGACACTGGTATACCACTTCGGGGATCCTGAAAGATTTGAAACTGAACAGAAGACAGAAGTCACTGTCATTGGTGCATTAAAGTATGCTAATGAGCAGTTGGTTTTCCTAGAGGTAATTCCAGGAATATTTTTACTTTGAAGAACCAAATAGAACAGAAAAGGGAAGTTATTATTGATGGCATAAACACACATTAATTTAATATGGGATTCTATCTCTTTTGTTGAATAATAATTCTACGGATGGGGTCATATTAGATGTTTAAATGTGAATGTGCAAAAATAATATACCTTATCTCACAGAACTTATATTTTAATTTTCTCTAGGATAGGGACTAGCAAGCAGACCTTAATTAAGTGTTCCTTATTAGGAATTAAATAGTCCTCAAATACCCTTTGTGCTCACTCTTTCAGAATAGTTCCACTATGTTTTCTATTAATCTATGTTTGTATTGTTATGCTTCAGTAGACTTTGAATCCTTTTAGAACAAAACTGTATCACATATTACTGTAACTGTAGAGCCTAGTACAATGCAAGACACACAGTAGACACTCAATAAATCTTTGTTGAGTGAATAAGTTAATGACTTCCAAACATGACTGCTCCCCTAAGTTCCAGCGCCATTATCTCCATCTGCCTATTAGACACTTCATTTAATACAACCCAACTTTATCATCAAACATATTTAAAACCAAATTCATCACTATCCCTGACATATCTGTAAGCCCTTATAGAGACCCCATTTCTGTCACCAGTGTTACTTTTTCTTGAATTATCTTTGATACAGCCTAAGCTGCTTAACTATATTCTCCAAACTGAGATAATACAACTTCTTCAGATATTTTTTCTTCTCATTACATTGCCAAAAAATGTTTACATCAAATCTTTGCAAACAAAAGCATGAATTGGACATCAAGTCATATAAGACTAGATTAATTAAACACATTGGTGTTACTATAATTCTTAAAAACTGCCATACAAAATTTGTCTCTGCATTTTATTTTTTAAGCATTATTTCAATCTTGGTAGTCTTTAATGGAGATATTTTAAAGAAAAAGTAGGTCCCCAAAAAAGTTCATTGCATAATCAGCATAGGTTTTCTAAGATTAGCAGATTCTACCTTTTTTCATATTTTGTGTAGGGCTCATTCCACAATACTCCATGCCCCAACCTTCTCACTCTCAACTGGTGATAAAATTCAGGAGGAGGAGACAAAGAGGGAAAAGAACAAATTATAGAACTGAAAGGAAAAGAATAAAGGAGTTTTAACAAAAAACTTTTTGGTCTGAACATATGAAAACAGCTACCATATCTTCAGTCAAAATCTCAATGGGCAAGAGTGATAAAATGCAAAACTCAGTCTTTGTTATTGGTTTCTCAGCTATTGACACGTAAGGTATTGTTTTAAAATACTTTCAGACCAAAGTTCATAAGGAACTAACAGAGAGAACTGGACTAAGCCTGGTGGTTCACAGACTACTACTTATTCTTCCTGCTGCTAGCCATCAGTCTTTTAGTAATGGCACTTACCATCACAAGTGGCCTTACTGGGATGTTTTCTTGTGACACGCCTGGTGGGGAATCATTCCATTCTGGAAATTTAATAGCATCCTTTTGGTATGGGGGCCTCTTTGGATATGGTTTCAAGGGTGAGGAAGGAGGAAATCTAAAAGCCAAGAAGAAAACCATTATTATTATAGTCAGTGGAAGACAACACAGATATTTTAACAATAGTCACTTCTTGTGTCCTTGAGAATTTATATAACAGCAAACTTCATATACTAAATGAGTTCATACTTAATCAAATCATTATACGTGGCTAACTATAACCAACAATATTTTTTAAAAATATTCATTCAGGCCAGCTGGCGTGGCTCAGTGGTTGAGCACCAACCAGTGACCCAGGAGGTCACAATTTGATGCCTGTTCAGGGCATATGCCCAGGTTGTGGGCTAGGTCCCTAGTGTAGGGTGTGCAGGAGGCAGCTGATCAATGATTCTCATCATTGATGTTTCTATCTCTCCCTTCCTCTCTGAAATCAGTAAAAATATATTTTAAAAAATATATTCATTCAGCCCTGGCCAGTATGGCTCAGTTGGTTGAGCATCATCCCGCACACCAAAAGGTCACAGGGTCAATTCCCAGTCAGGGCAAATCCTCAAGTTGCACGCTCAATCCACAGTCAGGGTATGTGTGGGAGGCAGCCAATCGATGTTTCTCACATTGATGTTTCCTCTCTAAAATAAATAAAAACTAATTTTAAAAAATCCACTCATCATGCCCATCAAATAACATTTGTGAAGAAAAACAGGAATCAAGCATATGACAGATTTTTAAATAAATAGAATTTATTCTCTTATTATTTGGCTTTCATGATTAAATATGTTCTTAATGGGATGCCCAAGTAAGCCATTCCTTTCACCTAGCTCAAAATCCTTACTGCCTCATAACTCCAGCTGAAATTTGTAGATGATAAGCATACAAATAGAAATTGATAGATAAGTCCTTGGTAATACTTGCTAAGGAAGCATAATACTTGCTAAGGAAGCATATATAAATAACAAAAATCATTTGATCTAATATTCATTTTTATAACTACTTCTAATAAAGATTAATCCTCCTTCCCTAAAATATCCAATACTTCACACTGAGATTGAAGCTTTGGTCTAGAAATTCATCTCCAAGGAGGTAAAAGCTGTCCAATGTCATTATTCTGACGTTCAATAACCCACTGTTCCTATCCCTCCTAGGTTTCAACAGCATTACTCCTGAACTAACTCATAGAAGCCTAAATACAATCTAACTCTCTATGAACTAGTCTAGACCATACCTGATAAAGAACAACAGAAATGTAATTAATACATAATTTACTTAAAGGCTCTTTTTCTGTTAGCTTGTTAGAAAACAACACATTGCATTGCACTGTATTGCATTGCATTGATGAACTAATGCAAGAACTCTAGTTGTTAATGTTGACATAGAAGTCAGTAGGCAATTAACTTTTTGTTTGTTTTAATCCTCACCTGAGGACATGATTAGAGAGAGGAAGCAGGGGTGGGGTGGTGGTGGGGGGGTGGGAAGCAAACACATACATTGATATGAGAAATATTGATTGGCTGCCTTCTCTTCCAGGAACCAAACCCACAACCCAGATATGTGCCCTGACCGGGAATCAAACCGGCAAACTTTGGTGTACAGGACAACATTCAATCAACTGAGCAACTCTAGTCAGGTGGTAATTAACTTTTTAGTTTGACTTTTTACTTATTTAAGCCAAAATAAAGGCTTAAAATTTTGTTCATGATACCCATTGGAAAAATCAATCAAATAAATTATAAAGATCTTATTCCTAAGACAAATGCAGAAATGAATCATTTTTAAATGTCTATTGTTTATAAGGAAACTTTTATCGAGATGAAACAGAAAGAATCACAAATAAAGAGTACTATGGAGAAACATTTCAAAAGCAGTCACAATAGACTTGGAAAAAGATGACTGACCGAGAGAAGCTAAGTTTCATCTTCTCTGAAAAGAACATCCAATAACTACACTTTATTTGAAAGGTCAGTTTTGAGTCAGTAAGAAAATAATGAGGTCTGCAAATCATTAAATCAAATTAAAAATAAATAAACTGAAAGATAGCTTAAATTTTTGGTATTAAGTTACCAAGGCAGATATCTCCAAATGATTCCAAAATACTATTAAATGGAACTCTAAAGTCAGTAAAAGTTACCCTAGTTCATAAGTAGAGCATGGCTTATAGAAATCCAGTCCTGTTTTGTTTTTTTTAGATGCCAACAATCACAACAAAAGTCCTATTTCCAGCCAAAGTATAGCATGTATGCATACATACACACTCACTCACATACACTTTCACATTCACATACTATACTTACTGCATATAATTCCAGCAACAATGTAAGGACAGCAACTACCCTAAGAGCATCCTGCCACAAAAAGCAAAACCCATATAGAGATGCCCTGAGGATGAAACCTCGTATAGAAAGGAGAGGCCAAAAAGCACAAAGGCACCATGTTTGTAAGCAGAGAAAGAAGCCATTTTCGAAGTGAATTTTCTAGCTCAACCAATGGCTTATGGGTAAAGGGCAAACTGCCAAATGAACCTCTTTTAAATTTTTGACCAAAAAAAAAAAAAAAATGAGCAAAATAAAACACTTTAAGCCCTCACCGGTTTGGCTCAGTGGATAGAGCGTCAGCCTGCGGACTAAAGGGTCCCAGGTTCGATTCCGGTCAAGGGCAGGTAACTTGGTTGCAGGCACATCCCCAGTAGGGGGTGTGCAGGAGGCAGATGATCGATGTTTCTCTCTCATCGATGTTTCTAACTCTCTATTCCTCTCCCTTTCTCTCTAATAAAGTATATTTTAAAAAATAAAACTCTTTAAGTCATCAAAATAACATCACAAGGAGACAGCATTTCACTTATCAGACTGGCAAAAATTTAAGTCAGTCAATATCAAATATTTTCTACTGGAATAAAAATTAGCATACTCAGTATGGAAAAGTTTGGAATTACCTAGTAAAGTTGAACATGCATACTGGTATATCCTCTAATATAATTCCACTCCAAGGTAATTCTGGGTATCCTAAAGAAACTTCCACATGTGCAAAAGGAAACAGGTTCATAAATGTTCGTGGGAGCATTGTTTATAAAGCAAAAAAACTGAAAGCAACCCAAATCACCACTAACAGAACAACAGATATATTGATATAACAAAATAGAACATAAATGAGAAAACCCAGGAACTATAATTAAATATATCAACATGGATGAATTTCAAAAATCATGAGAAATATAAGAACAAATCTGAGAAGCACAGACATTCTTTAATATCTTTTATATAAAGTTCAAAACAAAAATATTTCAGAAACAAATCAATATACTGTTTAAGGATTTAAGTGTTAAAACACTAAAGAGAAGCGAGGGCATGATTAAGACAGAAATCAAGATATTGATGACCTCTGAGGAAAATATGCAAATTGTGGGTAAACAGATGTTCATTTTATCATTATTATATAAATTGTTCAGCTACAAGTTATACATTCTTATATGAAAGATCTATTTTTCAATAAAATTGAGAACATTAAAAAAGAACAGTGCTCCCTCTAGTGGGCTATATTTGTTTCTGCTTTATAAAGTATAAATTTAATACTAACATGATCATGGATTCCAGAATTTCAAGTTCTTTAGAAATGATCTAGTACAGACTCCACATTTGTACACTGAGGCTAGAAAAGATACTGACCACAGTTATCATCTAACAAAAAAACTCAGGTTTCCTACTGCCACCTCCATTGCCAAATATTGACTGCAAAAAATAATCTTATATAATAAAAGCCTAATATGCAAATTGTTCGACCAGGAATTCGATCGCTTGCTATGAAATGTGCTGACCAGCAGGGGGCAGCGTGGAACATTGCGGGCATTGGCAACACGGCTCTGGCAGAGAGCAGCAGTGGAGGCGCTGATGGCCCCAATGGGCCCCCACAAGAGCAGGACTGCGGCGGGATGGTGGAGCAGGTGAGCAGGCAGTGCCAGGCCAAAGCAGGTGTGAGCGGGGGCCCGATTGCCCCGCCAATAGCCCCGCAGCCGGGATGGTGGAGTAGGTGAGGGGGCAGCGCCAGGCAACAGCAAAGTACCAGGCGGGGTTGCGGGGCTGTGAGCCTAGGGGAGTGAGCTGGGGCCTGATCCCCGCAGGCCACCCCAAGGGACCCCACCTGTGCACGAATTTGTGCACTGGGCCTCTAGTAATAATAATAATTAGAAAATAATCTATACTACAACTAGTATCCTTTGATGAATTTACTTGAAACAAATTAGAATTCATTACCTAATCAACGAGGGCATCTAAACCACAAGAAAAACATTTATATTTTAATAAATATGACCGTTAAATGATAGAGGACACAATGTCTTAAACTTCTTACCATAATATATACTGAAATTATTCCATTAGCATCAGCAGAAATTTGCAGCATCTACAGCTTTTGTCAGCCTGAGCCTGCCTCTTTGCCTTCAGAAGTAACCTAAGCCCTTGGTATAAAAAAGCTAGCTGGGCAGTGATTAGTATAGGAGTTGACTACTCTGAGACTGACATTTCCCAGACACCCATGGGTTAGGCCCATGGTCGGCAAACTGTGGCTCGCGAGCCACATGCGGCTCTTTGGCCCCTTGAGTGTGGCTCTTCCACAAAATACCACGGCCTGGGTGAGTCTATTTTGAAGAAGTGGCATTAGAAGAAGTTTAAGTTTAAAAAATTTGGCTCTCAAAAGAAATTTCAATCGCTGTACTGTTGATATTTGGCTCTGTTGACTAATGAGTTTGCCGACCACTGGGTTAGGCAAACCCATAGCAATTTGCTGGGTATCAAATGTACGCTGTACCCATTCAACATATTCTTCTAGCCCAGTAGTGCTATATAATAGTATGCCATTTAAATGCTGAAAACTGCTAATGATTACATTTCACAGTTTTGCTTAAAGGTATATCAGGAACGTAGAGTGTTTGAGGGCAGAATGAGAGATGCCCTGGCTTATTTTGCTTTGTAGAGCATCGGCCTGTGGACTGAAGGGTCTCAGGTTCGATTCTGGTCAAGGGCATGTACCTCTGTTGCAGGTACCCAACTGGGGCACGTGAGAAAGGCAATCAGTTGATGTGTCTTTCTCACATCGATGTTTCTCTCTCTCTGTCTCTCCCCCTCCTTTCCATTCTCTCTAAAAGAAAATCAATGGAAAAAATATCCTTGGGTGAGGATTAACAAAAAAAAAAAGAAGGAGAAGAATGAGAGGTAAGAAATAATTAGTTGTCAAACTAAGGAAACCTTTGAGCTCCCAGCTCAGAAATCATTCTTTATTCCTTATTCCAAGTGAATAAAGATTCCATTACAAGTAAAGGATCAAATGAGTATTTTTAAAGAGGGGAGAAATATGATTTACAGGGAAATAGCATTTACAATAGCACCAAAAACCATGAACTACTTAAATCTAAATCTAACAAAACTTGTGTAGAGTACTCAAAGCTAAAAAACACTGCTGAGAAATTTAAAACCTAAATAAACTGAGAGATATACCACGTTCATGATTTGGAAGACTCAATTTTGTTAATTTGTCAAATCTCTGCATACTGATTTACATATTCCACACAATTTCACTCAAATCTCAACAGAAATTTTTGTAGAAATAAGCAAGTTGATTCTAAATTTATATAAAAAGGCAAAAGAACCAGAACAGCCAAAACAACTTTGAAAAAGAACAAAGTTGGGGGACACACTACCAGATTTCAAGATTTATTATAAACCCCCTGAATCAACACAGTGTTGTCCTGGAGACAAGCTGGAATATAGGACTCTGTATGATGCTGTGCCTTATATACATATGAATAAATGGCCAAAAACCATGGGACAGAGCAGGAATAGCCTTACTCACCATCCCTCCCAGTGACCCATTCCCACAACTAGAGGTCCTGTCCCCTATAGAGTACTCGGATCAGGAAACATAATAGGGCACTTTGGTCTCCTTAAGCAGGGAGCAGCAGGCAAGAGGAGGAATCACGAACCCAGCAGCAGTAAATGATCCTGACCAGCAGAAAGAGGGCAGCTTCTCCGACCCATCAACACAAGAGCACCTGTGGCAGCTCTTGAATGGGCATGTGAAAAACACCAGCCTAAGAAGTGCATGGTTATCAAGGGTTCCTACTCTCAGAAATGAACTTTTGGGTCACACTACCAGTAAGCAAACCCAAACCTGCCAAGGTGATAGGTGAGGGTGGGGAAAATGTACAATGGAGAGCGGAGAAGAAGATGAGCACCAGCTGTAGCCAGGAAACCAGCTGCAGCATTAGGGACTGTGTTCTTCCTAGTATTCTCCATTTCCTAGACTTCGCCTCAGAAAGAGCCCCATGGACATGTGTGGAGCAGCAGCTCTGGGCAGCACAAGAAACGGACTGCACTGATCATGGAGGTGCACAGCCCATATCTCCATTCAAGAACCCAACAGACACCAGTCTCTAGCTGCTTATCTGTCAGGCTTTTCCCAGGAAGCTTCCAGCACATAAGTGAGCAGTGGGGGTTCTGGAGCCGGACCAATCCTAACAGAAGATACAGGACTCCTCTAGCAGGCAGCCTCTGCCCAAGGACTCCCCATCAACCTGGCCTGACTTTCTCAGAACTGCACCCTGTGGTCTGAGGCCCTTCCTACCCAATTCCTTCCCTCTCTATTTCACAGAGGTCAGGCCTGCATCACAAGCTGAAGGCTCACCCCAATTCCTGCTCCTTTTCCCTTTATCCTTTCCAGGTGGCCCAGAAGCCAAGCATTAAATCACTTGCATTCCCTAGGTCCGTTTTGGCATCTTCTTCTGTTCTCAGAGGGCCTGAACTAACAGAATCATCTAGTAATTTGTATTCATCTATGTGTGATGACATCACTTCAAACAATGTAAGTGCCTACTACATATCAGATACCTCTAGGTAGCAGAGATACAAGAATTAATACCAGCCTGGCCAGCGTAGCTCAGTGGTTGAGTATTGACCTATGAACCAGGAGGTCACAGTTCGATTCCTGGTCATGGCATATGCCTGGGTTGTGGGGTCGATCCCCAGTGTGGGGCATGCAGGAAGCAGCCCATCAATGATTCTCATTACTGATTTTCTATCTCTCTCTATCTCTCCTCTCTGGAACCAATAAAAATATCTTTTTTTTTTTAAAAAAAAAAGGAATTTATACCAGTTCCTGCCCTCAAGAAACAGTCTAGTGCAGGAGTAAAAAACCATGACCTGCAGGCAAATCCCACCACTTGTTTTAATACGTTTTACTGGAACACAGTCATGCGGAACCCTTTACATGTGCTCTGGCTGCTGTCACCCTACAACAGAAGTCAGGCGGTTGTCTGACCCACAAACATTTACTATCTGGCCCTTCACAGAACAAGTTTGCTGTGCCCTTGTCTAATGAGACCATATACCAATCTAGACCGAAATGTTAACATGCTTACTCTGTAGATGAGGACACAGAGGTTCAGAGTGTAAGCAATTTGCCTAAGATCACATTGGTAGCAGTAACTCCAGAACTGGGATTCGAACCCAGGCCTGCCTCACTCCAAACCCTGTACTTGTTATAGCCCTTCTATTACTGAGCTTGTGTTACACTTAACCATAGCTCACCTGATGTGGGAAATGACTGAGTCACTTTTACTCAGGAATAGAGGTGCGGTGATTATTGCTTAATTCCTTCCCAGTATAAAGGAAACTCTTCACTTACTAACCTTTGAACTTCTTTCTCAATAAATACGAGGCATTGTGCTGGGTGTGGGGGACACAGATAAAAACAAATTCTTTCACAACCTTACCTAACAACACTCCCTGCATAATAACAGGTAACATGTTGTTACATACTGTAACCTCACTTATGATGACATGACGGACTTTATAAGCAAGTCCCCTTATCTTGATCAACTTCTCTCCCTTCCTTGCCTGGCAAACACCTATTAATGCATCAATACTCAACCCAAGTGTCACCTCTGAAGCAAAATATTCTCTGACTTACTCAAGCAGAGTTGATTCCCCAGTCCTCAAATGGCATTGAATGCACCTCCTTATAATGGCATTTGTGACAATGAATTTTTATTTATCTGTCCTCTTATCTAAACTTTAACTCTGAAGATAGGATCATGCATCCAAGTGTTTAGTGGTGTGGCTGGCATAATTAGGCACTCCATAATACTTGAGAAAGGAAAAACAGGCAGGAAAGGAGGAGGATGGGGAGAAGCAGCATATATGAGAATCTAATTAACACTGACCCAAAAAACCCCGAAAGCTGTAAGAAAAGGCCATAACATAAATATTAATCAAGAAACTGGTGAAATGCCGACTGGACATCAATTGCATAAAAATGCTTAAATAGACTATGCTTTCTGATACTCATATAAAACATTTGTCTGCCCTCTCCCACTTCTACTCTGCAAGCTTATAAAACTCCTCAAATCCAGAGTGGTATAGTCTCACCTTTAAAGGTCTTTTATAAATCTGGTCTTATAATCTGTACCTCAAGGCAAATTCCCACTCCTCTCAGAAAGTTAAGGTTTAGGGTTAACTAAGGAAAGAAAACTGATTGATACCTGCATGATCTTTATTATTTTGTTCAAGGTTAACAGTATTTGAGAAGTACTCCTGTTCAATCCACCTTCTCTTCACCTAAAATAGAAGCATTCAGTGAGCCATGCTCCTTTGAGTTTTCTAACTTCCATTGCTCCATTTCCTATCAATGATAATAACCAGGCATCATGAATTCACAGGAAAGGAACCTAGGTAAGGATTAAAGAAAAAAGGATTTTTCAAGGGCAAGTTGGTGAAGACCAAGTTGATAAAACAAATATAAAGGGAAGGGATATAGACACCTGACAGAGAGAATGAAACACAGAAACTAAGACCACAAATGAAGGGCTAGGATAGAAAAATAAATCATGGATTTGAAATTTTTACAAATTATTTAAAAATCCTATAAAAATTACAAAAGTTTGTCAGTAACCAGGAACTGCTTTTTCTTTTCTTTTCTTTTCTTTTTTTAAAATATATTTTATTGATTTTTCACAGAGAGGAAGAGAGAGGGATAGAGAGTTAGAAACATCGATGAGAGAGAAACATCGATCAGCCGCCTCCTGCACACCCCCCACTGGGGATGTGCCCACAACCAAGGTACATGCCCTTGACCGGAACCGAACCCGGGACCTTTGAGTCCGCAGGCTGACGCTCTATCCACTGAGCCAAACCGGTTTCGGCAGGAACTGCTTTTTCTTAGGACAGTCTGTGTCAATGCATTATTTAACAGACCTACATGTACTGACATCTTTTACATCCAAAGGTAGTGGTAATGTAACCTCAGAATTGGTTGGACTTAACAATCCAATACAAAACTTTCAACCCAGGGGCCAAGTCTAACCAGCCTACTACATACTCTAGTGGACTGAGCTCCTGTGCCTCAGAGACTACCAGGACCCTGAGCTGGAATACGTCACCTACTGCTAATTGCTGCAGGCCAGTCTGATCTGCTGCTTAGCTTTTTGGCTGTCCCAAAAATCCTGGCACTATTTTCTAGACCCCAAAATTTGCCCCCATTTTGCTCCCTTTACAGACATTGCTTGTTATATCAGTCTGAGTGAGTTCTGGGTGGCAGAAACCAATTCTGACTAATTTAACCAGAAAGAAACTTGGAAAACACCCAAATAAGTCACAAAATCAATCAATAAGGAGAGCACAGCAGGAACCACAAGTGACAGCTCGTGTGAAAGCCACTGCGGGCACCGTGGCCTCTGGATGCTTCTGCCTCTATGCAGGCCACCACCACCATCACAGGGAATTCTAAGATGTCCCCTCTTCTTTGCATCCCTCACTCAAGATTCAGTCCTAGGTAGGAACATTCCAGCTGCCAAGGGTAGGGCACGTGCCTGCACCCTAACTGCTCGGGGCAGGAAGAGGGAGTATCTTACCTACTGAGGCTTCCACTGTTGGAAACATGGTTCATACAAACAGGAATCCCACAAAATAAACAGGAATGTTTAGAATACTCAGCAATGAAAAAAAAAAAAGTCAACTCTATCCTATTATTACTATTCACTTAATCTATTCTAGAACACAGACTTTATTCCTACTCAAAACGATAACCATGACTGCCTTGGCTTTTTAAAACAAAAGTCTACTCCCCAGCCAGGTATTTAAGAAACTCCATCAAATGTATCCCTATGACGCCCTGACCTAAAACTTCTTCTGCAGCCAGGCCAGTCTCCTCCCTCCTCTCCCAGTAAAGCTGACATTCATTTCTGAGAACCTCAGTCTTGCCACTCTTGTCACCTGAAATAACATCTCTCTTCCTGTCCCTTATTATTAAAGTCCTACCCCATTCTCAGGACCCAGGTTGAAGTTTTCCCCTCCTCCTCCATGAGGTCTCAAAACACTCCAGTACACACCGAGTAGGTCACAGGCACAATCCCTTCACTGGCCAGACAAACATAATAATGGTAAAATGTAGGGAAATAAATGGTGGGAAGTGTGGCAATGGAAATGGGTTTGCCCCACCTAAAAACTTTCAGGTTCATAATTTTTTAAAACAATGGGTTAGAAGCTAATAGTACTAAGTGCCTCTAGGGAAGGGAATTGGATGGCTGGGAGGAGAGCTGGAAGGGAGACTTTAAAAAAAAAAAAGTATTTTTATTGATTTCAGAGAGGAAGGGAGAGGGAGAGAAAGAAACATCAATGATGAGAGAAAATCATTTATCGGCTGCCTCCTGCACACTGGGGATCACGCCCGTAACCCAGGAATGTGCCCTAACTGAGAATCGAACCATGACCTCCTGGTTCACAGATCAAAGTTCAACCACTGAGCCATGCCAGTCAGGCGAGACTTTTATTATACACTAGTGGCCCAGTGCACGAAATTCGTGCATGGAGGGTGGGGTTCCCACAGCCCAGCCTGCACCCTCTCCAATCGGGGACCTCTTGGGGGATGTCCACAGGTATCGGGCCTAAACCGGCAGTCGGACATCCCTCTCACAATCTGGGACCGCTGGCTCCTAACCACTCACCTGCCTGCCTGCCTGATCACCCCTAACCTCTCTGCCTTCCTGCCTGATCACCCCTAACTGCCTCTGCCTGCCTGATCACCCCTAACTGCCCTCCCCTGCTGGCCTGATCTCGCCCCCAACTGCCCTCCCCTGCAGGCCTGATCTCACCCCCAACTGCCCTCCCCTACCAGCCAATTTGATTCTGATTGGTCAGTTTCTATGCCAGTCAGCGTCTCTGGGCCTATCAACGGGCCTGATCAGAGAGGCAGGGCTGGTCAGCAGCCCCCATGGAGGCCCGGAGAGAAACAGAGGCATGGCTGCTGGCAAAGCCCGGAGAGAAAGAGAGAGACAATGGCTGATCAACAGCTGCCATGGAGGCTGAGGATCAGACCCTGCCTTTCTCTTCGGGCCTCTCTCTGGGCCTGATCCACAGCCCCCTTGGCAGTCAGTGCTGGGTCACCACGGCAACCCAGCACTGACTGCAGGACTAACTTCCAGTGTTCGGTTGAGCCTTCGGTTGGTTGTTACAGACCCCAGGTTTTTATATATTAGGATACTCTTTTGTACTTAGTAAATTTTGAACCACATGAAAGTATTACCTCCACAAAATATGGAAAATAAAAATCATATGGACAAAATTTTAATGACCAAAACATTACACCAGTCAAACAAAATACATGTGCCATCCCAAGGACCACCAGTGTAGCACCTCCAATTTGTTGTTTGTTACAGATTAATTAAATAGCCTTAGTTCTGCTACTTATCTTTATCACATATGTATACTCTATCACAAGAGACTGCAAAGTTAGGGAGGAAAAGAATCATGTTATATTTCTTTTTTATCACCTTCAATGCCTTGCATTAAAAAACATGTGATTATGGAACAGAGTGCAGAATCTCGGAGGGAAGGTGGGGAGGGTGGGTGGGTGGGAGGTAACCAGCCAAGAACTTTGTATGCATATGTGCATGGCCCATGGACACAGACAATGGGGCAGTGAAGTGAAGGGGCGGGCAGGCTGAAGGGGGTTAGTGGGGCAAAATAGGGGACATATGTAATACTTTCAACAATAAAGAATTATTAAAAAAAGAAAAACGTAATTATGTACTCAATATTTGAAATTATTAAAGCTTGGAATTTAAAAATGCATTAAAGGTCTAGTTCATCCCTGTAATTTAATGATGAAAAAACTGATGCCTAGCAAGCCTAAGGAACTTATCTAACTATTAAAGGACAAGAACCTAGGACTTGAGGAAATGAATAAAAACAAACTCACAGCCCTGACCAGTGGCTCAGTGGTTGGAGGGTCATCCCACACACCAACAAGTTGCAGGTCCCTGATTGGGGCTCATATAGGAGGCAACCAATCAATGTTTCTTTCTCACATCAATGTTTCTTTCTTTCTTTCTCTTTCTCCAGGGTAAGGATTTAAAAAAAAAAAAAAATTCACAGGCACACATTCTGAGCATTACTATTAAAACAAAGGATGTCCACTAGAGGGAGCCAATAGTGCATTAACTTAAAGGTGAAGTTCCTAAAACAGTTCCCTTCAAAAGATCTATAGGGTAGTTATAAAGAACTTTTCCCAGACCACTGAAAATGACTAAAGGGCCAAATACCTAAAACAATGTAAATTCAGATTTCTTTTCACTAGAGGTGAAAATAGAGGCTTTTCAAATCCCTAGCATTAAAAAGAAATGTTATTAGCATATAGTAAAACAGATTTTTATGTGTGTGTACATTTCTATCAATTTTAGAACATTTGTATAATCACTTCAATCAGGAAACAGAACAGGTCCATTATTTCCGCCCCCCCACCCCAAAAAAACAACAACTACCTCCTGCTCTGACTTTATAGTGACAGCCTTCTGCTGGAACACCCCCACTTCCCACCCTCAACAGACAATAACATTCCATTGTATAAATATACACTGTTTAGCCATTCATCCACTGAAGCACACATGGGTTGTTTTCAGCTAGTGGTGTTTATTAATAGAGCTGCTATAAATATTAGTGTACAAGTTTTTGTGTGAACATGTTTTTCTTTTTCTAGAGTAAATGCCCAAGAGCAGGAATACTGAGTCATAGCGTAGCCCTGCCAAACTGTTTTATAAAGTGACTACCAATGTAGGCTTCCACCAGCAATAAAGGAGATTTCCTACTGCTCAGCATCCTCACTAGATCTTGAGATTGTCAGTATTTTTATTGTAGCAATTCTAATAGATATGTAGTGTATCTTGTCATGGTTTTAATTTACATTTCCCTAATGCTAACTATGTTAAACATTTTCTCAAGTATTTATCTGCTATCTGGTTATCTTTGGTAAAGTATCTGATCAAGAAAAGTGTTTGTTCATTTTTTAATTGGGTTGTTTTCTTACTATTGAGTTTTATATAGATTTGAGAGAGTGAGGAAGAGAGAGGGGGATAGAGAAACAACACTGAATGAAAACTATGATTTGGCTGCCTCCTGCATGCCCCCTATTGGGGATCAAGCTGCAACCTGGGCATGTGCCCTGACCTAGAATCAAACCAGTGACCTCTGGGTTCATGGGATGACACTCAACCGAGCCATAACAGCCAGAGCTAGTTCTTTATATTTTTTATACCAATCCATTGTTATTTATGTAGCTTGCAAATATTTTCTCCCCATCTGTAGCTTGTCTTCTAATCCTCTTCTTGGTAGCTTTCATAGAGCAAAAGATTTTAATATGGATGAAGTTCAATTTATCATGTTTTCTTTTATAAATCACACTTTCTCCTGTTTAATTAAAACTTTTGTAGTTTTACATTTAAATCTATGATTCATTTTGAATTTTTTGTGTAAAGTCTGAGATTTAGGTTAAGGCTCATTTTCTTGCATATAGAGGCTAGATATCCAAGTGCTCCAACACCACTGACTGAAAAGACTACTCTTTTTCATTTAAATTATTTTTATACCTTTGTCAAAAATCACTTGGCCATATTTGTGTGTATCTCTGGACTCTTCTGTTCCACTGACCTATGTCTATCTCTTCACAACACCACAGTCTTCATTCCTGTGGCTTTATGTACAGTAGGTCTTAAAACTGAGTAGCATGATTCTTTTGATATTTTTTTTTTAATTAAGAACTGTGAAAGTAACAGTATTCAACAAAGTTGACAGCATCTACATAAAAAATTTTAGTTTCAAATTAGAATCAGTATTTTGGAAATAGGCCAGAAAATAAAATGCAAATATGAGGGAAAGGAACAGAAAAAAAGAGAAAAAATGAAGTAGGAGGAAACGAAAAGGAAAAAGAAAGGAGGATGAGAGTAACACATGGAGAGATAGAAAGAGAAAGAGAGGAACAGAGAGGTAGGAGAATAAAAAGAAAATGGCACCCAACACATTAGCTCCAAACCACTACAGCTGAGCAAGTGAATGCCCTCTGTAAAATATGAACACCTTCTGGGTTCTCAGTACTCATGAAGCCAGCATTAGTAGTGAGAGGAGGTCAAAGGCCAGGTGTAGGCTAAAGATCTACCGTATTTTCCGGCGTATAAGACGACTTGGCGTATAAGATTTTCCTGGGTTAAAAAGTCGTCTTATACGCCGGAAAATACGGTACATACACTAAGCCAGTGGTCGGCAAACTCATTAGTCAACAGAGCCAAATATCAACAGTACAACGATTGAAATTTCTTTTGAGAGCCAAATTTTTTTAACTTAAACTTCTTCTAACAACACTTCTTCAAAATAGACTCGCCCAGGCTGTGGTATTTTGTGGAAGAGCCACACTCAAGGGGCCAAAGAGCTGCATGTGGCTCGAGAGCTGCAGTTTGCCGACCATGGCACTAAGCCAAACACTTTCCTCATTAAATAGCCCAAAACAAGCAGCTATCATATTACATACTTCTATTTTTATATAACCCACTAGTGGCCTGGTGCATGACACTTATGCACATTAAAAGGGAATTAATTAGAGGAATTACTTTACTATTGCTATTTGCCCTTTCTCTATAATAGAAGTATCAGAGATGAAAGAAAATTAGTAAAATGTATATGAAAATCTTCCTCCTGTCAGAGTCTGGGTTGCGCCCTGGGACCCAGAGTTAAGTCCCTGCCCACCCGTGCACGCCTCGAAATCATGCAAGATCCAGACCTGGCCAGCCCCACCCCTGTCAAGCCCCGCCAGGCAGAGGGTGCAGCCTCAGATCCCCCGGCCTGCGCCAGGCAGGTGGTGCGGCCTGGGGTCCCCCAGGCCAGTGCCAGGGTGGGGGGGTGTGCCTTGAGGTCCCCCATCAAGCCACACCAGGTGGGGGGCACAGCCTCAGGTCCCCTGGCCCAGCCCGCCTCCATGCAGCCTCAGGTCCCTGCTGATCGCTCATTATGGGAACTCCACCTCCACTGTGGGTGCAGCCGTCTTGTATTACAGAAACCCCGCCTCCACTGTGGGTGCAGCCATCTTGTGATGGTTAATTTGCATATTAGCTCTTTATTATATAAGATTATATTAAATTTAAATAATCCTATATAATAAAAGCCTAGTATGCAAATTGTCCCCTCAACTTAAAAATCGACCACTCACTATGACATGCATTGACCACCAGGGGGCAGCGCAGAACATAGTGGACATCAGCGATGCTGAGCTGGTAGTGTGCGGCAGTGGTGGTGCTGCCGGCCCCGATGGTCCCCAATGAGAGGGGGACTGCAGCAGGATGGTGGAGCAGGTGAGCAGGTGGTGCCAGGCCAAGGCGGGTACGAGCAGGGGCATGATCACCCGGCCGATCACCCCACGGACAGCTACCAGTGGCAGTGGTGGGGGTGGGGCTGCCGCCCAGCTCCCAGGCACTGAGGGAGCTGGGCAGGGGGCCCAGCCCCGATCAATCACCCTGCAGACGGCAACCAGCAGCCAGCAGGCCCTGATTGCCCAATCAGGGCTGGGCCCTGGGCTGGGATGGGGCACTGGGTGTGTGTGGCAGCAACCAACCTCCTGCGGTGCCCAGGCAGGGGGGCTCTAATGTCTGGCTGGCTACCTGAGGGTGGGGGTGACTAGACGGAGGTGCAGTGAGAATGTGGAGTGTCCACCAAGCTTGCTCTCACTCCCTCTGCCACCCTCTCCCGGGATGCCAGAGCTTGTGCACTGGGGAAGCCCCTGCACTCAGGTGCCAGGCACCCACAAGGAGCCCACCCCACACCTGTGCAGCCTCTTCCATGGGTTTGCACAGGAGCCAGTCTGCGAGGCTGGCCGGGAGAGAGCGCGCTGCCCACCAGGCTTCTATGGGTGCCACTGGGCAGCCCAGAGGCCCACGCTGCACCCCAGCCCACGGCGTCCAGCCATGCTCACCGCATCTCCACATGGGGACTAGGGCGCCATGACTCAGGCAGAGGAGGGAGCGTGGGGTCCCGAGGGTCCATGTGCTGCCCAGGGCCCAGAGGACAGCTGAGACCTGCTTTTCCACGCCAGACGCTCACACTTCAATTGCCAGCCAGGCCTAGGGACTATACCCATTCATGAATTTCGTGCACCGGGCATCTAGTCCTACATAATATTCTGTTCATACACAAATAGGGGGAGATCCCATGATCAGTATGAAATTTATTTAACTATAACATTCCTGGTATTTTATTTAGATACTAGAGGTCCGGTGCACGAAATTCGTGCATGGAGGGGGTGGTGTCCCTCAGCCCAGCCTACATCCTCTCCAATCTGGGACCCCTCGAGAGATGTCCAACTGCCCTCTCACAATCCAGGACTGCTGGCTCCCAACTGCTCGCCTGCCTGCCTTCCTGATTGCCCTTAAATCGCTTCTGCCTGCCAGCCTGATCACCCCCTAACCACTCCCATGCCAGCCTGATTGATGTCTAACTACTCCCCTGCCAGCCTGTTTGCCCCCAACTTCCCTCCTCTGCCAGCCTGGTCACCCCTAACTGCCCTCCCCTGCAGGGTTGATTGCCTCCAACTGCCCTCCCTTGCAGGCCTGGTGCCTCCCAACTGCCCTCCCCTGCTGGCCATCTTGTGGTGGCCATCTTGTGTCCACATAGGGGCAGGATCTTTGACCACATGGGGGCAGTCATATTGTGTGTTGGATTGATGGTCAATCTGCATATTACTTTTTTATTAGATAGGAGGATAGAGGCCTGGTGCGCGGGTGGGGGCCAGCTGGTTTGCCCTGAAGGGTGTCCTGGATCAGGGTGGGGTTCCCTTGGGGCGTGGAAAGGCCTGAGCAAGGGGTCTGTGGTGGTTTGCAGGCCAGCCAAGCTGCTGGTGACCCAAGCAGAGGCCCTGGTATCTGGAATTTATTTACCTTCTACAATTGAAACTTTGTAGCCTGGAGCGGAGCCAAGCCTCCTGCTGGATCCGTGGCTGCCGCTTGGATTTGTTTACCTTCTATAATTGAAACTTTGTATCCTTGAGTGGAGGCCTGGGCCAGCCAGAGTGTGTGGAAAGCTTAGCTTCTTCTATTGCCGGGGAACCCAATAGTAGCCATCTTAGCTGGGGTTAATTTGCATACTCGCCCTGATTGGCTGGTAGGCGTGGCTTGGCTGGTAGGCGTGGCTTGACTGGTGGGCGTGGCTTGTGTAGCGGAGTGATGGTTAATTTGCATATTATCCTTTTATTAGATAGGATTTCAAAGAGAAACGTATCTGGTTTTCTGAGGATGAAATACCCACCTTTCCCACCTTACAAGGTTGTCATGAAGATCAAATGAGATTACAAAAGGGAAACTGCTTCAAAAATTAAAATTTCTTATAAAAATTCAAGATAGTGTAACTGGCTCTCCTCAGAAGCCTAGAGCCATGAAGTTTTGTTAGGACATAGATGACAGCAGCTGACTCAACTCTGAGGACCCTTTGGTGAAATCTAAAATTGTCCTCACTGGAAGCAATTCCAGAACCTTTCTAGTCACCAGTATTCGTAACAGGAAATAACTTGGGGCACTTCTCTGCAACATCTCTTCTGATTATTATAAACAACTAGAGGCCCGGTGTGTGAAATTCGTGCACGGGGGGTGGGGGAGGAGGAGGTGTCCCTCAGCCCAGCCTGCACCCTCTCCAATCTGGGAACCCTTGAGGGATGACCAACTGCCCATTCCCTCAAGGGTTCCCAGATTGGAGAGGGTAGTCGGACATCCCTCTCACAATCCAGGACTGCTGGCTCCCAACTGCTTGCCTGCCTGTCTTCCTGATTGCTCCTAACTGCTTCTGCCTGTCAGCCTGATCACCCCCTAACCCAGTGATGGCGAACCTATGACACGCGTGTCAGCACTGACACACGTAGCCATTTCTGATGACACGCGGCCGCATGCCGAGGATGAAACATTTGTGACTAGAGTCTTGGAGTTAGTTTTTTCCTCAAAGTGACACACTACCCAAGTTATGCTCAGTTTTTTGGCGAAGTTTGACACACCAAGCTCAAAAGGTTGCCCATCACTGCCCTAACCACTCCCCTGTCAGCCTGATTGCCCCTAACTGCCCTCCCCTCAGTCCTGGTCACCCCCAACTGCCCTTCCTTGAAGGCCTGGTCCCGCCCAACTGCCCTCCCCTGCTGGCTATCTTGTGGTGGCCATCTTTGACCACATGGGGGCAGCCATCTTGTGTGTTGGAGTGACAGTCAATTTGCATATTACTCTTTTATTAGATAAATTCTGCAACAAGTCTGACACATCATAGGTGCTCTATAATTTTCATTCCTTTTTTCCCAGCAAGAACTCTCAGCTACATAGGCCAGCCTTTTTCATACAACTTATAAAGGCTCCTCTTCCATAAAGCCTGATATTTAGAATCAGGTTCTGGAATTTCTTCACCTTATTGACTCTCCTATTTTCAAATCTAATCTTCCTCTAGCTCCTAATCTCCCTTCTCTGCTTTCATTATAATATGGCTGTAGTGCTATTCAACCGCAAGCAGCATTGGAAATGGAGCAGGTAGGGCAGCCTGCCCCACTCTTCCCTGGAGCACTGGCAGGTAATGGTGATGATCCTGAGCACTAGTCCCAGAAGCTATACTCCACACTCATTAGCTTACTCTCCATTCAAGGCATGTGCTCCTTAACAAGTGACTTACTAGTACATATCTACATAGATTTCATCCCAGATTAACCTGAGAACATCAAACATCAGGGCTTAACTTATAGAACTTCCACTCAGGAAAAGGGAAGATTGTGAGTATTCAGGTGGTAAATAATTAAGGAAAATACTGCTCCCTTATGACTCAAATAGTCTATAAGAAAAACTGGATCATTATTTCATGAACAAATTTAATCTGTGCACACTGTTTTTTAAAGGGGAAACATGGGCAAGTCTTCATATTGAAGGGAACATGCTCTCACAGTCAGTGCTGGGTGGTCAGCTCCTAGAGCACGATCCTATTTTACAGTTCTGATGACTCTCAGTGCCTCATGGAACTCAATGAGAGGTGCCCAATAGAACAGATTGGAAATTGCTCATCCAGAGAATCTTTTAGCAGTATGCTGGCTAAATATTGATGGGGGTACAAGCAATTAGAGTTTCCCAAGAAAAATAACCACTGAAGAATCCCCAATAAAGTGCAGCATGTGGAACCAGGGCTAGAGCATTATGATCGCCGAACAAGCTAACATCACACACGATCCTAATTAAAAGTTGGATCAGCAAGTCAGAAATAACTGCCAAATGGAGAAACAACTAACTGCCCAGATGACAACTTGATATCTACTAGTAGAAGCTGAAGACTGCTGATAAAACTATGTGAGGAAATTAGATTCTAAACAAACAGCAACGTCTGGTCTTGGCCTTGGCACCCTCTCCTTGCTCGTCAGCCTTTCTCAGTAGCTAGTCTTGAAGAAGCCAA
The DNA here is from genome assembly GCF_027574615.1 of Eptesicus fuscus. NCBI lineage: Eukaryota > Metazoa > Chordata > Mammalia > Chiroptera > Vespertilionidae > Eptesicus > Eptesicus fuscus. The sequence continues at coordinate 82,151,595 of NC_072476.1, read as the reverse complement.
AGAAATTGTTGAGGTTTGAAAAGTCAGGTTTTCTCTACTCAAGCCAGGTGTCCCAGTGGCCTCCAAATGCCCTCAATAAACGTGTTGTAAGAGGATTCCTTAGTTTTCTGGGGCAGGCTGCCCTGACTGCTCCATTTTCAGTGCTGCTTGCAGTTGAATAGCACTACAGCCAAATTATAATGAAAGCAGACAAGGGAGATTGGGAGCTAGAGGAAGATTAGATTTGCAAATAGATGATCAAGTCCTTATTTTGATGTAAAATAAAGCAATTAAGAATCCATATTCTCCCATTTTTTTAAATCCCTCACAGTTTCTTAGCACTTTGGTAAGCCTCTCTGTAGATAACTCAACAATTCTTCTTTTCGGAACTAGTGTGACTTCATTCCCTCTTTAGTCTTCTCCCATTCCCTGAATTTTAGGTAGGGCCCTTCCACATCCAGCAGTAACAGCCTAGTAAGTAGTGGGCATGGAAGTACAAGCAAAGAGATTATTTGGTAGTAAGTGTCCAATCATAAGAAAGCACTGAAACAAGCAAAAATGTTTGAAGAAGAGCAGACATGCATTGCCAGGGTTAATCTGAGACATCAGGGAATTCTAGTATAATTCTTCACATGAGCCCTGAGTTCTGCTTAATGATCAGACCCACTCTGCCACTAGATCCCTTGAATATGTACCTTCTCATTGTTCACAAAGGCTGATCCAGAGCTACTATTTAACCTTTTCAGATCCCCTAGGACAAGTACTAAGCTAAGGTAGCCATCCTTGCAGGTGTGCAAAAGATTTCTTTACTAAAAGTCACTGCAACAAAAGACTGCTATGGGATGCTCTATGGAGTCAGGAAACATTACAATCGGTTTTATTGTAACAACTCATTCAGTTCTCCACTCCACAAACCACAGGAGCAGCAGCCCTCCAAGGGACAAGGTAAATTCTTTCACATAAGGAAGTTTCTGACTCTGACAGATCCGTTCATCCTCCCCATATTCCTCCCCTTCAGAGTTTACTGGTTGCTGTTACCTGTACAAGTGACCGTTGTCTTCAAAATCTTCCTGACCCCATCTGCCCTTGATATCTTCGATAACATGATTCTTCAGGAATTTTTTTAGCAGCTGCACCGTTTGTTTGCGGGTCACTTCAGGGCCAAAGTTCTGATTGCACCTCAGCAGGTCATGTAGCCAGTCCACAGCTTCAGCCGCTGTGAAGCAACGTTCGTAACTTTTGAAACGACAGCGATGTTTCCGTAATGGCATCCTAGTGCGAAAAAGCTCAACAGTTTCGTTCCACTAGGAGAAAAAAGAGAGAAAGGCATTTAGCAATCAATTGATTTTTTTTCAGGTTATTGTATCCAAAATATTTCTGACAACAAATGCAATTTTTCCATTTAAAAGGCTGTCTAAATAACAGATGGAGCTTTGAAATTTATGTATTTACAAGCTTCACACTCTAAAGAAAAAGTAAATTTTTTAAATGAATTTATTCAATAAATACTTACTGGAGATATTGCTGTCAAGTTGTCCTATGAATTTTTACATTAATAAGATACATATGATCAAAAATAATAGTAAACTGAGGTCAATATGCTTAATTCACTTCTTGGAATCCTAAGTTTAATATGACTCTACCTCACTCAGCAATTATTTAGTGTTTGTTCCATGAAAGGCATTATACGGTCTCTAGCTTTGGGAAGGTTTTGTTGTTAATGATGTTGTTTTAAGGAAACAATATAATTTTTTTTCTTTATGGTTACAGGGTTTACTCAGAAAGCTTCCCCAGCCTGAGGTATTAAAAATATTTATTGAATTTTTATTTTAATGTGACTCAGAATCAAGTACTAATACAGGCACTCTGCATCTATGAAAAGTGTACTTCATACATTTCTGTGAATATGAGATTTAAAAAAGTTCCAATTATCATGTAATTTTTTTAAGTCTAAAGCAGAAAGGAGAAGTGCCAATATCCAGAGCTTCTCTCTGTTTTCCTTGCATAAATGATGTGAATATATAGGTGGAGACGGGAGGGAGGATGTGTTCTTTTCCTTCCACAAAAGAGAGTAAAGTTTTTGAAAGACCCTGATAAAGCACAATCTATAATTCATCCTGACATGGGACCTACCAGATGGTTTCAAATAGTAGAAACCACTGGGAAGTGGAAGCAGATATGAAAACATTATTTTTAAAACACCCTATTTGTTCCCTACCACCACCATCCATATCTCTCAGAGGCTAGCAGAAAGAAAAACTTAAATTTGTATTTGTTGGTTGCTTTTTTTAATGAATCATTCTGGATGTCTGTAGTAGACTGTTTGCAAAGATGAATGCAAACACTCCTCCCATCCTGTTCACAGGTACCTCTGCAATGTGACTGCAAATCTGTCCATAAAGAAGTACAACTACCCTGGCCGGTGCGCTCAGTGGTTAGGGCATCGTTCCTCAAATCAAGGGGTCTCAGGTTCAGTTCCGGGTCAAGGGCATGTACTGGCTTTCGGGTTCGCTCCCCACCCCCAGTAAGGGCATGTACAGGAGGCAACCAGTTGATGTGTCTCTCTCACATCGATGTTTCTCTCTCTCTCTCTCTACCCCCTCAGTCCCTCGGTCCCTCAGTCCCTCCCTCCCTCCATCCCTTCCATTCTCTCTGAAAAGCAATGGACAAAATATCCTCAGGTAAATATTTTAATAAAAAGTGGAACTGAATAGGGAATATAGTCAATAATAATGTAATAACTACGTATGTATGGTGTCAGATGGGTACTAGACTTCCGGGAAGAGGGATCACCTCATAAGTTATATAAATGTCTACCCACTATGTTGTATACCTGAGATATTAAATGTCAACTGTAATTGAAAAAAAATTTTTAATTTAACCAAAAAGTGGAGCTGAATTTCTACAATCTGGAATTAGCTGATTGACTTGCTAAATTGACTTTTGTTTAGATCTCAATGAGATCTAAACAAAAAGTTACAGGCAGAAACCTTCTTTTGGTTATGTTGAACCACTATGTGAAGACACTGGGCCCAGCCAACAGCCAGAACCAAGTCAAGGGGTCATCCTGTCCTAGTCAAGTCACTAGATGATCGTGGCACATGAGTGGCTCCAACAAAAAAACCACTGACATAAGCCCAGTCCAGACTGGCTGACTCACAAAACTCTGGGCACGTAGATGGTTAAGCCAAATACAACAATGCCACAGACTCCCCATGTCTTCTGAAATCTATGTATAATTTCATGAGTATGTGGCATGTGCACTAGTCCACAAAAAAGAGATTCTCAAAGTGGTCTATGAGCCAAATAAAAAAATTAAACAACCATCTGCCCCAACCATGACTTCTCTTAGAAGCTGGCTTTCTTAACTCTGGCTTGACCCCACCGGCCACTGTGACACTGATTCCAGAAAGAAAAGGAAACCCTAATTATACCTCCCCCTGTCCCACTGTCCTCATCTCTTCCACATACACAAGTCTAGTTGAATCAGAGGTTGGAACTTAATTCCCATCTTTTCCTGGATGTCCATTGGGGTGCACAGAACAAGGAGGCTAATTCCCAAGTTAAGAAGTGACCAGAAGTGGTGACAGACCCAAGAGAAAGGTCCCTTCCTCCCAGATTACCATTACGCTTTCATAGAAAGCTGTCTAAAAACCTGCCATGAACATACCAAATGGTCATCACTTATTCCTTTATGGTAATCCTCTGAAACAGAAATCACTGTAATTACTTGCTCCAGGTCACAAAAGAAATCAAAATAAGTACCCCTGAGAACTCTGAATACCAAAGCTCTTCTCCCAGGAGAAAAGGCAGCACCCTGGACCATCAGCAAAGGCTCTTAGACCAACCAGCCCAACCCCTCAATTATGTCCATGATGACAAAAAAAAAAAAACAGAAACGCCAGGAACCGGAAATGTGGTCAGGGCGATCCACCTCTGTTCTAGGCACCGTTAGAACGAGCCTCAAGTTGTCACCACAAGTGACTCTCAGGACGGAGACACGCCCTGCCCGGACTGCAGGAGGGTCCCTGAGGTTAGAAATGGTTCCCCGCCCCGCTCCGGGCAGCAGGCGTAGGATTACCCAGGACAGACAGGCTGGGAGAGGGGGTCACCTGGTCCTCCCGGCTCTGCAAACTGGGAGGTGCCATTGATGGCCGAGAACACCTCCTAGACCTAGGGAACGAAGCTGCGCCCCCGGCGGCCTAGGCTCCGGGACCCGCTATCCGTTCTTTGAGCAACCGGCTCCAGAAACCGGCTCCCCCGGCCCAAACCCCGGCCCGGCCTCCAAACCCCGGCCCGGCCTCCAAACCCCGGCCCGGCCTCCAAACCCCGGCCCGGTCTGCCCTGGAGAAGCGAAGACGGCCCGTCGGCGGGAAGGCCGGGGAGTCGGGGGCCGGAGTCCCCCTCATGCTCACTCACCAGCTTGGTGGCCCGGTACGGCCCGGGCCCCACAATGCGGTGCTCCATGGCCCGCACACGGCGGCGGCGGCGACCGCGGCGACACGGCGGCGACACGGCGGCGATACGGCCGATCTGCGAGAACCCACCGAGCCGCTGTTTGAATCGCGAGCCTGCGCGCAGCGGGCGCTGATTGGGCGGCGCTGCGGCACGTGACAGAAACTGCTGGGCGGGGCCGCCAGGACCCACGCGGAAAGGGGCGGGGCCGGTGTTTCCACGGAGTCCTTCTGCGGAGGGAGCTGTGGACGCACGCACACCCCTAAGTCGGCTACCGGCCCTCGCCCCGCCGTGCGCACATTGCCAGGGCGCCTGTCGACTGACCGTGCAGGGGTGTCTCCGCCACGCTCCGAGGCGAAGGTGGCTGGAGCCACCGCAGACTACCCCACAGCCCGTCCACCCTGCATACACACGCTTTTGCTGCAAAAACGTCAATGAAAGTAACAGTGACCGAAACCCAGCGGGACTGGATAGACAAATCCCTGTCCGCCCTTCCAAGTGCACCGTGAACCTGGAGGTGCTGCCAAGATTGGGAAAAGGAGGCAGTGAAAGGAAGCGAGAGGATAGCGTCTACAGGTGGAGGGACATTTAAAAACTAGATAAGAGCACTTAGCCACGAGGAGTGTCTGTAGCGTGTAGGAACAACAAAGATAGGAACGAGTCCCGACTTAGCTTTCTATTTGTTCTTTTGGTAGAGTAGGCTTTCCCTTGAATTTGAGTTCTATGTTTTATATCAGACTGAATTTTTCAGTCCCTTGCCGCAGGGCTGTGAGTTCTTTCTTTACTGCTCAGGATTTTCCCCACCTAGGAATTGGTGGCCTGATGTTCCTTCCATTTTTCAAAAGGACAAATGAGGTACCAACTCTTTGCCTATGACTAAAGTTCAAAGTTCAAATCTGATCACCTCAGAGAGTACTCAGGATAAGACTTGAGACTCCCTTCCTCCATTTGCTGGTTTGGGTATGTGTCTACCTGAATTTTAGAAAGCCAAAAAAAAAAAAAAAAATCCTGGGATGATACATATGTATTTTGTAATCAGAAAAAGCAATAAAGATCATTTTACTTCCAATGAGTGAATCCTTATCAAACTTCTTTTTGTTGGGGGACAGGGGAAGAGGGAGAGGGGGGCTCTGAATTCCAAGGAAGAGATCTTGGCAAGGAATACCAATGGGGTCCAAAAGAGAGAAAGACAGAAGGAATTTCAGAGCCTTGTCCATCTGGAACCTGCCACAGTGATGGAACTGGAATCTGATACAAAACCCAAGAGTCCATCATAAGCTATGGAAAAGATAATTCCTTTTACTGGAAAGGCACATCTTCAAAATGATCAGGAGCCACAAAGACAGTGTTTGTAAATGTAGTTTAAGTTGGACTGCTGATAATCATCCTTTCAATATCACATAAAAATAATTGGGAAATTTTTCCCCATCTCTGTGCCCTAAAAAGTCAGTGCTTTCTACCTTTCTAGCCTAGCTCCAACCACGATATTATTTCTACTCCTTAAACATACTAAGTTGTTTTCCCAACTCACAGCCTTTGGACTGTTCCCCTGCCAGGAATGTTCTTACCCCAGCTTTTTGCAAGGCTATCCCCATCTCACCATTCAGGTCTCAGTTTAAATGCTGCCACCCACTCTTTTTTTTAAAATATATTTTATTGATTTTTCACAGAGAAAAAGGGAGAGGGATAGAGAGCTAGAAACATCGATGAGAGAGATACATCGACCAGCTGCCTCCTGCACACCCCCCACTGGGGATGTGCCTACAACCAATGTACATGCCCTTGACCGGAATTGAACCTGGGACCTTTCAGCCCACAGACCGACGCTCTATCTGCTGAGCCAAACCGGTTTCGGCATGCCACCCACTCTTGCACTGTTTTTTTCCTTCATGTCACAAAAGGTCTCTAAATTATTTATTTATTTTTGGTCTTCTAGTGATCAAAAAAGGGTCCCACCTTCTGTGAGTATTTTGAGCATCTGTAGGGCTGTTTTCTGGTTTTCAACAAGATAGGAGGGGAGAGAAAAAAATTAGGAGGGCCACTACTGGTATTTTGTAGGCGGGAGCCAGGGGAGCTAGATATCCTGTGATGCTTAAGTTAGGCTGCACAAGCAACAACTGGCCCATGTTCTGCATGAATTTTCAGTGTCCCACCGGGCCTTGAGGTCAGTAAAAATCTGTTTGTAATTATCTGAGCTGAGCACATAAATGTCTTTTACATAAATAAAAAACATTTTCAGCCAGTTTTAATATAAACTGAAGTTTCCAGGAATAGTATGCTCTCTTTAATCAAGGAAAACTTGCTTTCCATGTCAGAAAATCCTATCTAATAAAAGAGTAGTATGCAAATTAGCCATCACTCCACTACACCCACATGCCACGCCCACAAGCCATGCCCACAAGCCAATCAGGAGCAAGTATGCAAATTAACCCAACCAAGATGGCTGCAGCCACAGAGAGAGCAGGAGGGAGGCTTGGGTTTCCCTGGTGATGGAGGAAGCCAAGCTTTCTGCACTCCCTGGCCAGCCCAGGCCTCCGCTTAAGGCTACAAAGTTTCAATTACAGAAGATAAATAAATCCCAACAAAAAGGGCAGCAGCCACGGAGCTGGAGAGAGCAGGAGGCTAGGGTTGCCCCCAGCGATGGAGGAAGCCAAGCTTCAGCCCTGGCCTGCTTTGGCCTCTGCTTAAGGCTACAAAGTTTCAATTAGAGAAGATAAATAAATCCCAACAGAAATGGCTGCAGCCACAGAGCGAGCAGAAGGCTTGGCTCCACTCAAGGCTACAAAGTTTCAATTGTAGAAGATAAATAAATACCAGATACCAGGGCCTCCGCTTGGGTCACCAGGGGGCATAGCCGGCCTGCAAACCACCATAGGCCCCTTGCCCAGGCCACCCCACGCCCCAAGGGAGCCCCCACCCTGATCCGGGACACCCTTCAGGGCATACCAGCTGGCCCCCACCCATGCACCAGGCCTCTATCCTATCTAATAAAAGAGTAATATGCAGATTGACCATCACTCCAACACACAAGATGGCTGCCCCCATGTGGTCAAAGGTCCTGCCCCCATGTGGACACAAGATGGCCACCACAAGATAGCCAGCAGGGGAGGGCAGTTGTGGGAGATCAGGCCAGCAGGGGAGGGCAGTTGGGAGGGACCAGGCCGGCAGAGGAGGGAAGTTGGGGGCAAACAGGCTGGCAGGGGAGCATTTAGACATCAATCAGGCTAGCAGGGGAGTGTTTAGGGGTGATCAGGCTGGCAGGAAGAAGTGGTTAGGGGCAATCAGGAAGGCAGGCAGGCAAGCAGTTGGGAGCCAGCAGTCCTGGATTGTGAGAGGGATGTCCGACTGCTCATTTAGGCCCGATCCCACCAGTGAGATTGGGCCTAAATGGGCAGTTGGACATCCCTCGAGGGGTCCCAGTTTGGAGAGGGTGCAGGCTGGGCTGAGGGATACCCCACCCCCCCACCCCCCGTGCACGAATTTCATGCACTGGGCCTCTAGTCATGTAAATAATGGCAATGCAGTTTGTGGTGTTTGAGACACATACCTGTGACATTCTGCATCTGTAATGGTTGAATTCATGTATGTGGTGCATATTGATGTAATATACTTAGTTCTTATTTCAAAATGTCAAATATAAAAAAAATGATAATATTATGTTGACTGTTGTCTTTACTTCTCTTTAATCCAAATTTATTTTTATAAGTAAATGCAAATACTTCCCTATTTCATTATATCTTTAGGTGTAGTCATGCTTAGGTATTTACTTACATTTTCAAATGAATATTGCTTTATTAGAAACTAGAGGCCCGGTGCACAAAATTCGTGCATGGGGGTGCAGGGGGGGTGGGTGTCCCTCAGCCCTGTCTTGTCCTGCAAAGATGCCAGCATCCCTCACCCCGGCATCTAGCCAGAGGTTCCTCCCCTCCTTCTGCACAGCCTCTGGGAAGATGCTTGTCCTGGGGCCTCCTCAGGGCCCTGGCCCACGACGCCCTGCAGTTCGGGTACTCGGGGGCTTGGGCTTTCAGGTCTGGCTTCCTCATCTGGCATGGTGAGCATCAGCTGCCATGGGAGCCTTGCCTTAGGAGTCACCCCCTTGGACCATACTACTTGCGAGTGTGTGTGGGGGGGATGGCCTCGGTGGCAGTGATTTGATGTCTGTAGCATGCCCGCTGACACCCACCACCGCAGCACCACACTGGTCCCGTCTGGACTGCTGGCAGGGGGCTTCCAGTCTGTGACTGGGGCTGATGGGCTGTGACTGGGGGCTGCAGGTGGAGGACCCCAGCACCCATAGGGCTGTCAGCATCAGGAACTGGAAAGATCCATTTTTCTGGTTCCTCCCCTGCCGCACGGATGCTGAGCTCCGGGCCCCAAAGGCCCGTTCACTCCCGCCGCACGGCTGGCCGGGGCGGGGGCGCGTGCGCGCGGCGCTGGGCGGCCCTTTAAGTCCCGCCGCATGGCCGGCTGGGGGGGGGGAGCGTGCGCGCAGCCCCAGAGGCCCGTTTACTCCTGCCGCACGGCCCGCTGGGCCGCAGCACAGCCATGGTGCAGATGCTGAGCTCGCGCCGCCGCTGGCAATGCGAGCTCAGCGTCCTGCCGGCCCCATTTGGTCCCTGCTCAGCAGCGCGGTGGCTGATCACGAGTCCCCGCCCCCCCCGCTCCTCTCACCGGCCCAATCGGCTACCCTGGCCACCCCAAGTCCCGCCCCCTGTGCCTCCCGGCCCAATCGCAGGCATAGCGGAGGTACGGTCAATTTGCTTATTACTCTATTATTAGGTAGGATTACTTCCCTATGTTAACTCTTAATTATGTGTAGGTTGATTATCTGTGAATTTCATTTTAGCAGAGTAAAAAGGATATTCATTCTGATCCAGTTACGAACCATTGCTGTGGCCTAGAACTCCATGAGATCAAGGTCCTTTTGTTTCCCATTGTATTCCAGTTCCCAGAACAATATCTGCTACATAATAGATATTCAAACAAAAATTTTAAATAAATGATATTCTTTATTTTAATGTAAAAATGTTTTAATTTATTCAAAATAGTTTGTCCTGTGTTTTCACACCTGAGCATACCATAATCCACAATCCCTCTCCATTGATAACCCAGTTTAATAAACACAGAAATTGCTAGTTTTTGTTTTTGTCTGACCGACTCATGACTATGGTAAATGAATATTTATCTCTGATTTATCTACTAGGAATTTATAGCTAAATTTGAGGCCAATTTCTAACAACTATAAAGAATGTAATGGTGAGTTATTTTATATTTCTACCTTTATTTTCTACTTATTATCTGGTAGTCTATAAATATATCATAAGTCACCTCAGCTTCTTTTTGGGAAGAGAAACTGTTTAGTTTTTTTGTTTTCTTTGTGTTGTTTTTTTGTTTTTTTAAGAAATAAATTACACATCAACAAATGACAAGTGCTGGTAAGGATGTGAAGAAAAGGGAATCCTCATACACTGCTGGTGGGAATGCAAACTGGTGCAGCCTCTGTGGAAAACAGTATGGAGTTTCCTCAAAAAATTAAAAAATGGAACTCCTATTTGACCCAGTGATCCCACTTCTAGGAATATATCCTAAGAAATCAGAAACACTAATCAGAAAGAATATATGCACCCCTATGTTCATAGCAGTGCAATTTATAATAGCTAAGTGCCCATTAGCAGCCTAAGTGCCCATTAGCAGATGAGTGGATTAAAAAACTGTTGTACATCTGCACAATGGAATACTACACAGCTATAAAAAAGAAGGAACACTTACCATTTGCAACAGCACGGATGGACCTGAAGAGCATTATGCTAAGTGAAATAAGCCAGTCAAAGATAAATATCACATAATCTCACTCATTTGTGGAAAATAATGGACAACATAAACTGATGAACAAAAATAGATCCAGAGACATAGAAGCATGGAACAGACCATCAAACCTCAGAGGGAAGGCAGGGGGGGGGGGCAGTGAGCAGGGGCAGGAGAGAAAGAGAGAAGATAGAGACCAACCAAAGAACTTGTATGCATATAAGCATAACCAATGGACACATACAGGCAATAAGGGGTGATGGCCTGGTCTAGGGGGCAGGGGTGGGCTAGGAGTGGTCAATGGAAGGGGGGGAAAGGGACATATGTAATACTTTCAACATTAAAGATTTTTTTAAAAGAAATAAATTACAATCCTTACTTTTGTAAAACAGCTTACAAAGCTTTTTCACATTATCTTATTTGATTCTCAGAACTATGTAAATCATGAATAACCCATTATTGCTGTTCAGGAAGCTAAGCTTCAGAGAGGATAAGTGACTTACCCAGAGAAGTTAAGTGTCCCATTAACAAAACTTGCATTTGAACCTAGACCTTCTTCAGTGAAAACCTGGGGAGTTTGGTTTGGCATGGTTGTTTGATTGATTGGTTTTTACCAATACCTTCAGAAAGCAAAAAGGATAATTTTCAAATATAAAGTCAAATTTTGCATTTATATTTATGCAAACACACATTTCAGGAGAAGGGGAAAAAAGATAGAAATCTTTCATAAGTCTATCCAAATGCTCCTTCCCAGGAGTGAGTTTCATAAACATCACACATTTGAATTCTTTTCAACTATGGTTTGGCTTGTTATTTTTGTACTAGAGGCCTGGTGCATGCACTGGAGGGGGGTCCCTCAGCCCGGCCTGCCCCCTCTCACAGTCTGGGAGCCCTCAGGGGTGGGAGGCATCCGACGATCAGGGGAAAGCAACACCCCCATCACACCTCTGCTGCTGCCACTGCCAGCAGTGCAAGCCTTGGCCGGCCCTGGTTACCTGAGCCTCGGGCGGCCCTTGGCAGCTGGGCAGCTGCCATCCAAGGCTTACCTGTGCCTCGGGCTGGCCCTGGGCAGCTGGGCAGCGGCCATCCAAGGCTTGCCTGTGCCTTGGGCCGGCCCTGGGCAGCTGGGGGGCTGAGGGGACTGGGGGACTCCGGAGGCAAGAGCGCGGAGCGGCCAGGCCCGCCTGGGGCCGGGCCTGGCCTTGCCGTGCACCTGCTGCCCTGGCAAGGCTGAGGGGACTGGGCACCAACCACCTTGTGGCTGTGGGCGCCACCATCTTTGAGGGCGTGACAGTCAATTAGCATATTCCCTCCTTATTGGCTGTGGGTGCCACCATCTTTGCTATGGTGTGAGGGTCAATTAGCATATTCGCTCTTTATTAGATAGGATTAACTGGGATTGACTGCATATGAAGTATAAATTTAATCAGATGGCTACACCCCCAAGACAATTGAATTCTCAGTTCTATTTCAAATTATTAAAATTTATTACCACATCCTGAATGTAGCAATTATTAAACTTCATTACCACATTCCAAGTGTAGCAATTTTAATAAATTACTGTACATATTCTTATCTGGCATATTAAGAGTGAGACCATCAAGATCCTTAATGTAGCTTTCATTCAGCCTCTGAACATCTTTATAGAGTGTGTGTTAGTACACTGAGAACTGGCAGTTGACTTATCACTAACTGACTTATCACCAGCCGACTTATCACTAAAATCAGGAAATTTCAAGCTGTGGAGGAAAAAGCAACATAGACATCAAGTACATTATGGGTTTGGAAGCTGTATTTCTCAATCACACTGAGTAGGGAGTGGCTGGAAGTCATGCCTTCACTCTCAGGAGGATTCCTGGCTGCCACACTCAGTCCTTCTGCTGTCTGAAAGCTCTCCCAGCCGGTTGGATCTGTCATTTTGAAAGAACTCTGCTGAAACCTGATTGTTCTGCAACTACATTCAGTTGTGCATTTTGGCATTTAAGCCATCGAGACAGTCTGTTTGCTGAGGTTCTTAAAAGTTGCAAATTCCATGACTTGATTTCCACTGCTATTGGTCTGTCCCAGCACCATTCTGTTGGAAAATGCCCCCCCCCCCCACTCCCCCCAACCACCCGGCGTGCGCGTGCACACACACACACACACACACACACACACACACACCAGAACTTTTTGTATCAATACTATTCATTAATAGAGATCATGTTCTTTGGGATGTGGGTAAAGAGGAAGGCATAAAAACATGTGGAAAATATAAAACCGTACTATTTCATTGAAATGGTTTAATAATATTTTTATTTCAGTATTTAAGAAAATAAATGCCACAAATAAATACGTGCATTTACATCCATTTCACTTATTCAACATGTATGAGTACCTCCTATGTGTCAGACACTGTTCCAGTCACTAGAATATAGTAGATAAAATAAAAGCCCTTCTTTTCAGGGACTGACATCCCAGTAGGGAGGGAACAAAGAACAAGTCAACTATAATACCTTTTTTTAAAAGCATATACACCAGGTGGTAATTGAGTGCTGGAAAGAAAAATAGAAAAAGAAAAAGTAGAAAGGAGGGACATGATAATTGGTCTCAGGTGGCAAAGGAGGGTCCCTTTGATAACATTTGAGTAAACCATCTGCATGAAATAAAGGAGTAGCTGTCTGGGGGGAAACATTCTAAGTTGACGTGTGAATACCAGCCCATGTGAACGCCTGAGGTGGACACATGCCTGCCATGTCCAGGGCACATGGGAAAGAGGCCAGTGTTTGCTGAAGTGGAGTGAGTGAAAAGGAGAGTGGAGGAGGTGGGCTGGATACAGAGTAGAGAAGGGCTTATTAGGCTACATAGTGGGCCCTGGAATTTGCATTTTACTCTGAATTAGTTAAAAATGTATTAGAAAGTTTTAAGCAACAGAGTGTCCAGGCCTTAAATAGGATTTTTTAAGCATCACTTTGGCTGCTTTGTGGCTAATAGACTGGAATGGGCAGAGGAGTGCAAGGTGAGAGTGAACGCAACCAGTCAGGAAGCTGTTGCAATACTCCAGTAAGGGGAAAAAGTTAATTTGGAGCTACAGTGCTTGATACAAAGTGACAATCAACAAATATTTGCTGAACAAATTAATGAATAAGCAAGTGAAACCAAGCTTCTAAAGTTATTCATCTCTTAAAAATAAATGAGATTTATTCTGTGTTTAAGTATATTTCTTATATATATGTACTCTACAATATAATAAACTTCTTAGACTTTCAACTTAACCTATAAAATTTGCTTCTGAACCTAATGCTCTGTTATGTCTTATTGTTCAGTATTATTCATACTTGCTTCTCCCTTCTGATCTGGAAAGATACAATCCGCACTCTATACCTTGTATTATAATCACTCACACACACACCTCCCTCCTGCCACCTTAACACTCACAACTTACAATTCTATGTTTGCATCATAAAATCTTCACCAAGGATACAGCTGAATAGATTCTCATCTTTGGGCATAAGTTCAGTTTCTGGTACATTATACTAGTACTCATGCCTCCTTGTTGCTATAGCAATGTATAATTCTCCATCTCTAGGAAAGTGACCTGGTGGGGGAAAATGTTTTTTAACTAACATTGGTCTGGCCAAAGGATATAGGATAAATTAGAGGAGGAAGGTCTTGGAGGTAGGAAAGCCATTCAGAATGTAGTTAAATGAATACAGACAGGGAATTCCAAGAGCAGTGGAGCGTTGTGAAAATAGCTTAGACTCTTCTCTTGTGTCTCAGTTTCCTAACCAATAAGATGGAAATAATAGTGGTATCTGCTTCATAGGGTCATTGAAAGACTTAAGTGAGAATATACATTCAAATTTCTTAGCATTCTGCTTCCCTTGTATGGTAGGCAGAATTCTAAGATGGTCTCCAAGATTCCCGATGTACACACACTCTTCCACATATTCAATCAAATGCTAATCCAGCTACTGCTGTAAATGGCTTTTGCACGTGAAATTAAGGTCCCAACTCAGTTGACCTTACAATCAGGAGATTATCTACTAGTAAGTGGGCCTGACTTAATCACATAAGCCCTTAAGGAGGAACGAGTTTTCTCTGGCTGATTGCAGAAGTCAGAGATTTGAAGGGGAACTGAATTCTGCCACCCTGAATGAGCATGGAAGCAGATTGTCCCCAGGACTTCCGGAGGGGAACTCAGTTTGGTTGATGTCTTGATTTCAGCCTTCTGATGCCTGACATTCTGAGCAGTGACCACGTCACACCATGCCAGACTTCTGACCCACGGAAGTGTGAACAAGTAAATGGGTATTGTTCTTAATCACTAAGTTTATAGTAATTTCTTATGTAACAAAAGAAAACTGATAAAACTTGTATAAACAAACTCTCGATAAATGTTCGTTCTAGCTCCTATGTGGCTATAGAAGGGATAGAAGAAATGTCAATATTTAGTGAATATTGGCTAACCAAAGAACTTACATGCATATATGCATAGCACATGGACACAGACAATAGTATGGTGAAGGCTTGGTGAGGTGGGTGGGCTAGAAGGACTCAATGGGGGGGGGGGGGAGTATACCTGTATTACTTTCAACAATAAAGATAAATTTAAAAAAGAAATGAGGAAGAAAAAGCCATGGATGGCCCTAAATATCGTCTGGGAGACTGGCAGAAAGATTGCACCACAATGAAATCGAACTTGTCTGGATAAACAAGAAGGAGCTCAGAGAAGGGACTTTACTACTCATAAAATTCAATTTATGTATTCTACCAACAGAGGTACCTAAAGATACTTAGATCCCATATGTGACTTATGGTTTGACTCTTTACCAGGAACTGCAAATATCCATGATACATACAGCTTTCTAAATTTCATGAGGTGAAACCTTGAAACTCCCACCTTGGAGGTTGGTATGCAAGAGAATGTCATCACCTTGAAAGTGAGTCTAGCCGTCCACCTAGGATCCCCTGCTCCATATGACTTTGATATTAACTCCTCTTCTTGCCTGTGCATGTTAGGGGAAAATATATCATACTAGTATTTGAGAATTCACCCAAGTCATTAGTCCTGTTCCTCATAAATGCCAAAGGCCAAAGAAAGTTGAGATTTGGACATGCAGCCTTTGATTAACAGTGAAACATCCAAATAGAGATGACCATGGTTGAAAATATTAGATCAAGAGGGCAGGATAGAGTTTTGGAAGTTGACCCCTGCAGGTAAATGAGAACTTTGAGGAAGGAAGAATATATAGAGAGAAGAACAGAGGACTTGCTCTCTGCTTCACAGCTGAGCCGAGGCTTCTCTGCCCACGCCTGGCAATTCGCCTACTGCATTCCTCAGCCTGCCCTAGGCCAGTGACAGCTGGATTAGCAATTTGTCCCACTCTTGGTTCCCTTCCTAGAGGTTTAAACTCCAGCCATCGGTCAAAGACCTTCTCTTCTATTTTACTCTCAAAGGCACAAGATTCAAGTTTTTGCCTTAGCAGATTACAAATCAGTACATGTTACTGAACTTTCAGGTAGCTGACAAATAGTCAAACTATAAACTACAGGATTAGTAGATCAGTTGTCTGGCCTATAGCACCTAAATTGAGTTTTAAGAAAAATGTGAAGAATAGGATAAAATTATCTGCACTTGTAAAATATTCATCACAAAAGGTTCAGGAAACAACAATGTATTTACTACAGCCCCAAAGAATTCGATTTACAAAACAAAAGTGAAGGAAGGGGAGAAAGTGCAGAACTTTTGGAAAACGCTATCTCACGGCCAGGCACTTGTAAGTAGTAAGGTGCCCAGGGCAGGGGTCGCTTCCTGTGGGGCAAGATATTTAACAGGGAATGTCCTCCTCTTGGAGGCAGCAGCAAAGAATCCTGGCAGCCAAGGCCCATGGACCACAAACAAACACAGGAGCCCAGAGGGCCCCAAGTGGGGCAGTGGTCAGCAGCGCTAAGTCAGAGCAGGATGAAAATGCGATTGTGAGGCCAAAGCAGCTGGGGAACAAGGCGGATCTGTGAGCCGGGCTTGGGCAGGGTGCCTGTACGTGTTGGGCTCTCTTACAGGACTAACAAAGGCAACAATGGCTATTGTGTTCGCCCACAACACTGCCACTCTTGTTTTCCTTCAGAGCCAGTAACTGAAACTGGCTTGGCTATGACAAACAAAAATCATTTTAAGCATTTGTCCTTATTGATGATGCTTATGTGATATTTCATATTTTTCTTTTGTTTATTTCTAACACAGATCAGCTCTCTTTCAACTTTTTATTGGATTATAACATATACAGAGAAAAGCACACAGATTATCAGCATAGGGTTTGGGAATTTTCACAAACTGAACACGTGCTTGTAACCAACATTCAGGCCAAGAAACAAAACATGACCAGCACCTGAGCAGACTTCCTCATGCCACCTCCAGTCTCAACCACCCCTCCCAAGGTTGAACTGAAGCAGATCCTTTACTTGTAAGGAAAAAAAGAAAGAAAAAAAAGGAAGAGTTTACCCCAGACCAAAGAGGGAACAGGAGCCAACTCACAAATTACCAGAAATTTAGTCCACCTACAGTGTAACCCAAAAACCAACTATGAAAGGTGAAGGGATGAAAGGATTTTCTTTAGAGGACCAAAAAACACAGCATTTGGTTTCAAGCTTGACTGGATATGTCATTTGTGGATTTTCCTTTCATTTCAGAGAGACTTTCTAGACATTTAAACCTGTTTGACTGCATTTTCTTAACTAGCTTTCTTTGTCGCTCCTGTTATTAACAATAGGGCAGTGCTTTGATTCTAGCTCCAATAAGGGATGAGGAGGGACAGTGGCTCTTCGGAGTGGTCCTCAGCCTGTCTACACACCAGAACCCTGGAGACTCTTAACAAAACATAGATGCAAGGCTGATGCCAGGTCTTCTGACAGTAGTCCCTTTGGGGAGAAGGGACATAAGAGGAGGGATCACGGAAGTGCCATTATTACCAGATCCCCTCCCACAGCAAGCTGTGGGCTGAAGGAGGGGTCCTGCGGGCCCTGCCATGAAGCGTCCTGAGGACCTAGACAGCATCTTAGAAGACAGTGCCTCTTGCCTGTTCTGTGCTTGAAGCTGAAGTTATCAGAAGTAGCATACTAAAGGAATCCTATCTAATAATAGAGTAACATGTAAATTACCATCACTCCGCTACACCCACGATTGGGCAGCGGGAGGCTGGGGGGCGGGACTCGGGGTGGCCTATCCGGCCATTGAGAGGCACGGATCCGCTGCCACTGAGGGGGGCTATCCTGCTGTTGAGAGGCGCAAGGGGTGGGACTTCCGCCCCCTGCGCCTCTCAACGGCCAGATCCGCGGCCGCTGAGGGGGCCTGTGGTGGACACCCAGCTGCGCCTCTCAACGGCAAGGTAGCCAGGTGTCCGCGGCAGCCCCCCTGAGCGGCCGCGGACCATCAAAAGTGGGGGAGCTGGGTGCCTGTCTGCTCTGGCACCAGTGGACAGGCACCCAGCTCCACCGCGAAAAGCGAAAGCGTGTAGGGGACCCTACACGTACATGATTCAATCATGCACTGGGCCTCTAGTGTTAGATAAAGGGCCACGAGGAGAGTCCAGTCAGATCTACAAATTCCGCCTGGTTAGTCCAGGAGAAATATAGAACCCAAGAAGATGGGAAGAAAGAAGGTACAATGAGCTAAGAGGCTGAGGCAGAGCTTGGAGTAACCTCAGAGCTACAGCAAAAATAGCTAGAACCAAGTTTTGGGCAGAAGTTTCCAAAGACAGGGACTACAACACCATCTATTAAGAATTCTTGCTCCCAAAATGCAGCTTAAACCTGACCTCAGCGCTGTTTAACTACCAATTTATAAGAAATGAAGAAAATAGGAGAATATAAGGGGTTGCAACCAGCAAAATCTGAGATGTGGGAGGTTCTGTGTATGACCAGGTGTGCGCAACTGCAAGGAAGGGGGAGGGGGGAGGATGGAGGGAGAACCAGTAAGAAATTTAAGAGACAAATCAATTAATCACAGTGTGTGGACATTATTTGGAACATAATTCAACCAACTATAAAAATAATAAAAACTAAAAGCAATTAGACAATTGAAGTTAGAATACAAAATAGATATTTGAAGATAAACAGAAATTAGTGTTTAAAATTTTAGGTGTGATAGTTGTATTTTAGTTATATTTTTAAAGAGTCCTTAATGTTTTAGAGCAGTGGTTTCAGAACTTCAGCATGCATCAGGATCACCTGGGAGATTTCTTAAAACACAGATTTCTGGGCCCTGCACCCAGAGTTCCTAATTCTGCAGGATTTTATTGGGGACTGAGATTTTCCATTTCTAACAAGCTAGATGCTGGGTACATGAAGGTCCATATTACTATTCTATTTTTGTTATGTTAGAAATTTCTATTTTAGAAATATTTTAGGATAAGGAAAAAGAAAAACTAGAAAAATCATTTGGCAATATCCAACATCCACTCCTGACTAAAAAAATAAAATAAAATAAGCCCTGGCTGGTTTGGTTTAGTGGATAGAGCGTTGGCCAGTGGATTGAAGGGTCCCAGGTTTGATTTTGGTCAGGGCCACATGCCTGGGTTGCAGGCTCGATCCCAGTGGGGGGCTTGCAGGAGCTCTCTAATCACTGATGTTTCTATCTCTCTATCCCTATCCCTTCCTCTCTGAAATCAATAAAAATATATTTTTAAAAAAATAAAATAAAAAATCTCAACAAACAGGAATAGAACTTCTTCAACCTCATTATACTAATAAGAATCTATGAAAATCCTACAGCTAACATCAGAGGTGATGGCAAAGACTGAAAACTTTCTCCCCAAGATCAGCAACAAGGCAAGGATGTCTGCTCTCACCATTTCTATTTAACATTGTACTTGAGGTTTTAGCTACTGCAATGAGGCAAGAAAAGGAAATAAAAAGCATCCAGATTAGAAAGAATAAGTTAAACTACCTTTATTTGCAGACAACTGTCATCTATGTAGAAAATCTTATGAGATCTACAAAATAGCTGCTAGAACTGATGTAAAAAGTTTTACAATACAGTGGCCACGGAGAGGGACTGAGCAGGGTAGGGGCTGGATGGCTGTCGGGGCAAGAGGCTCTTTCTCTTTCTTCTCTACAACCCCGGGGAGCTTTTCCCCTTCTGAGCCTGCTTCCTATCACAGCCTGGAGGCCCCAGGTGGGTTGCTTTTCTTCCCTGACTGATGTTGGTACCGAATACTTATTCCTCGGTTAATCATATTTCCACATGGAAAGACTTACCTTAAAGCAACTATTTTCAAATGTGTCTGTCACTTGGAGAGCTTGAAAAACTACTGATGCCTGGGTTCCACTTCCACAGATTGTGATGTAATTGTTCTGGGTCCATGGTCGACAAACTGCGGCTCGCGAGCCACATGCGGCTCTTTGGCCCCTTGAGTGTGGCTCTTCCACAAAATACCACGGCCTGGGCAAGTCTATTTTGAAGAGTGGCGTTAGAAGAAGTTTAAGTTTAAAAAATTTGGCTCGCAAAAGAAATTTCAATCGTTGTACTGTTGATATTTGGCTCTGTTGACTAATGAGTTTGCCGACCACTGTTCTGGGTTATGGTCTGGGCAGAGGATCCCAGTGATTCCAAAGAGGTTCTAGTTTGAGAACCACTACCTTAGAGTAATGTATCTTGCCTTGTAACTTCTCTGAACGGTGAGTTTCAGAAGTGATACTGGGCAAGAATGGCTCGGGCCCTAAGGCTTTTTTTGTGGGATCTGACTGCCTACAAAGTTTACCAAGTTTGTTTTACTACTCTGAGCCATAAATTTTATAATAACAGGCCCTGTGGCAAGGGGCAGAGCGAACAGGAGGTGGAAGAAGCCTGTGGTTGTCCAGAAGTGACTTCAGCAAGTTAAGTCAATTTAATTTAGGTAGAAGGCAGTAACAGTGCCCCTGGCCAGATGGCTCAGTTGGTTAGAACATTGTCCTGATAGGCCAGGATTGCAGGTTTGATTCCCAGTCAGGGCACTTACAGGAATCAACAAGCCCACTTAACCACTTATTCAACAGGCCTCAAGCCATCTCATAATTACGTATCACCTCAATTTGTATTTGAAAAAATTTCTAGCCTACAGAAAAGTTGAAAGAACAGTCCAGATACACCTATATGCCCTCCAAATACATTCATCAATTGTTAACATTGTGCTCTATTGCCATCTCTCTGTCTTGCTCTCTCTCTTTTGGGGGGCTGAAGGGAGGCTGAACCTCTATAGTTTAACAAGCATTTCCTAAGAACAAGAGCAGTTTTTTACTTAACCATGATACCATTTTACTCCCAAGAAGTTTAACAAATATACATTATTTAATATATGATCCATATTTATTTATTTTGTTAAGATATATTTTTATTGATTTCAGAGGGGAAGAGAGAGGGAGAGAGAGATAGAAACATCAATGATAAGAATCATTGATCAGCTGCCTTCTGCATGCCCCCTACTGGGGATCAAGCCCACAACCCCGGTATGTGCCCTTGACCAGAATTGAACCTGGGACCCTTCAGTCCACAGGCTGATGCTCTATCCACTGAGCCAAACCAGCCAGGGCAATATCTGATCCATATTTAAATTTCTCCAATTTACCATAAAACTTCCTTTATACCTATTTTAATAACTACGCACTGCATAATTGTCTTGTCTCTTTACTCGCCATAATCTAGAATAATCTCCCTCCTTTTTATGAGACACTGACACATTTGAAAAGGCCAGACTGACTGTGTCATTGAACACCGTATGCTGTAATGATGTTTCCTTATGGTTAGACCATATTAAATATTTAGTAAGAATACTATGTTGATGATCTTGTGTGCTTCCAATCACCTCACATCGGAAAGAACTTGTTTGTCCCATTATCTCTGGTGCTGAGTTTAATCTGTTGGTTAAGGTGGTACCCATCAGATTTCTTCATTTAAGTGTATCTTTTTCTTTTATACTTAATAAATAATGTGACACTATGAAAACATATGAATATCCCATTTCCCAACAGTTTTTGCATCCATTATAATCTGTTATTATAATTGTGATTGCAAATAGTGATGTTTTAATTCTATCATTCCTTCTACATTTCTTTTTTGTTAATCCTCATCTGAGGATATTTTTCCATTGATTTTTAAAGAGTGGAAGGGAGGGGGAGAGACAGAGAGGGAAAGAGAGAAACATTGATGTGAGAGAGACACATGGATTGGTTGCTTCCTGCACATGCCCCAACCAGGACTGGGGATCGAGCCTGCAACTGAGATATGTGCCCTTGATCGGAATCAAACCCAGAACCCTTCAGTCCACAGGCCAATGCTCTACCCACTGAGCAAAACCAGCTAGAGTCCTTCTA
The DNA here is from genome assembly GCF_027574615.1 of Eptesicus fuscus. NCBI lineage: Eukaryota > Metazoa > Chordata > Mammalia > Chiroptera > Vespertilionidae > Eptesicus > Eptesicus fuscus. The sequence continues at coordinate 82,130,031 of NC_072476.1, read as the reverse complement.
CATTTTTAACTGGCATTCTATGTAAAGAAGAGCTTCCCTCACCTTCACTCCACTTCCTGGTTTTTTTGTTTTGTTTTTAGTGTCATTATGGACTTATGAATTCTTTGTTTATTTAATGAATTATGATCCATTACTATTATTTGTCTTTATGAAACCAGCTCCTGTGTCCTTTCAGTATATCCCATTAGTCTTTAAGTAGTGTCTTTATTTCTATCACAAGAGGTTTCAAGCTCATCTTTTTCCAAATCTGAAGACAACCATTTCTCCAAGGAGGCTCCATTTCTTTTCATTGGAAATGGTATTTCTCATACCATTTTTCTTCAGTTCTAGTTTTTATTTTTACCTTCCTGGCTCCTGCATCTACCTCCAAGACTTTTCCAAACTCATCCAGGGGAAATGAATTAACCCTCCTATACCCCAACACCTGACCCAGTGTGTGACAGAACATACACCTTATCTTTTATATTGACCAATTTCTATATTGATTCGACAAATATATTTTTTGAGTGAGTGCTTCTTCTACATAGGGTTATCCTAAGCACCCAAGATAAAATTTGAAGCAGCACAAGCACAGTCGTGGCCTTCATGGAGCTTACCAGTAAATATGAACTAGATGATCATACACTTAACTGAAAATACTGTGTGGGCTCTAAAAACAGGCACTGAGTTCTAGGCATACAACAGAGAATCTGATATACTCTGGGCAGATGTGAAGGCATCCCTAAGATCTGAGACATGGATAGGCATTATCAGTTCAAGGATAAGCGGTTTGTGTGTATGTTGGGGGCAGTGGTGGCAGAGGGCTAGGGACATAGTCAGTTGAACAGGTTCCAGACAGAAGTAAAGAAGGAACTTGGAATATCAGAGAAGCCAAAAAGAATGTTGAGGTCTCTATTCAGCCAAAAGCTAGGGAGAGGGGCTATTAGGGTAACTAGAAGGCTGGGCAGATACTGACTCCATCGGGACTTGAAAGCAAGTTAAGGTTTTTAGTTTTTATCATCCATATAACAGAAAGCTATTAAAAGGCTTAAACAGGAAAGAGGCATACTTGGATCTATATTCTAAAATTCATATTGGCTGATGCGGAAAAGATTGGCCGGAGCAAGTGTGCATGTTAGCATGTCAGGTGGAAGAAGGCTCTTTCCTGCAGTGCACATAGTGTTCTAGGGCAGTGGCTGTGAAATATCACTGTCACTTCCTGTCACCAAAGCGAGCACACACCCATTTTGTGGTTCTCTGAAAATTTCTCTAGACAATGGGGAATCTAATTAATGGTCTCCACCCTAACTTAGCTCTCCCTAGCAGGCCCCACGCTCTCTGTTTCCCTTTTTTCTTTTATGCCCTTTTTTCTTTTATACCCGGCAGGGAAATACAAAAATGAGAATGGAGTTCATAATAGGAGCTTAAGAACACAAAGGTACACAAAGCAAATAAACACATTTCAAAAGCCTTCAAAAGGAAGGTGTGCATCTCTGGAGGAAGGGAAAGAAATGGCAAAAAAGCTGGAAATTTGGTTAGATCTTTTGTGGTGAGGAGGAAAGGATGGGTGAGAGGTTAGGGGGACCCGTGTCTGAGCGCAGGGCTTGCCTTCACCCTTCCTTACTCCAAAGATCTGCCCTGTTGCCACCATACAATGTGGCCACTAAAAACCTGGCCTGCCCCAGCCCTGGAAATGGTTGAAAACAGAGCAGTGGCAAGAGTGAATGCAGAGAAGGAAGGCCAGAGGTCTACACTCAGGTGGGGCAGGTAAAGTGTGAGTAACATGGAGAATTTAGAGGTTATATCTGGAGGTAAGTGCAGAGTAACCTGGAAGATTCCTTATAACTATGTACAATCCGTATGCTATGTGAAAGTGTCTAACAGATTTTTTAAAGCTTTCCAACTCCTTTTACAATGCTGGCATAACTCTGACACCAAATCTAATAGACGTGGTATCAGGTTACAAATTTAGGAAACATAAGGGGAAAGAGTAACGTGAGAGTTACCATCTTAACCATTTTCGAGTTCAGCAGTGTTCAGTACATTCACATCCTCATGCAACTAATATTCAGAACTCTTTTCATCTTGCAAAACAGAAACTCTGTACTCGTTAAATAATAACTCCTCACTCCTCCCTTCCCCCAGCCCCTGGCAACCACCCTTCTACTTTCTGTTTCTATGAATTTTACTACTCCAAGTACCTCATATAAATGAAATCATACAGTATTTGTCTTTTTATCCTATTTTATTTACCATAATGTCCTCAAGTTTCATCCATGTTGAAATGGATGGAACTTGGAATATCAGAGAAGCCAAAAAGAATGTTGAGGTCTCTATTCAGCCAAAAGCTAGGGAGAGGGGCTATTAGGGTAATTAGAAGGCTGGGCAGATACTGACTCCATCGGGACTTGAAAGCAAGTTAAGGTTTTTAGTTTTTATCATCCATATAACAGAAAGCTATTAAAAGGCTTAAACAGGAAAGAGGCATACTTGGATCTATATTCTAAAATTCATATTGGATCTATATTCTAAAATTCAAATCCATGCGTCAGAATTTCCTTCCTTTTTAAGGCTAAATAGGATTCCAATAGATGTAAATAAACACATTGTTTATCCATTCATCCACTGATGGATATTTGGGCAGCTTCCACCTTTGGCTCATGTGAAGACTTCTATGAACATAGGTGTACAAATATCTCTTTAAGTCCCTGCTTTCTATTCTTTTGTGTATTTACCCAAAGGCAGAATTGCTGGATTATATTGTAATTTTATTTTTATTTTTTTAATACTTTTCTTCATAGCAGCTGCACAAGGGTTTCAATTTCTCCATATCTTCACCAACCCTTGTTATTTTGTTTGCTTTTTTATTTCAAAATGTAGCCATCCTAATGGGTGAGTATTTAATTTTTTTACACTATAAAATACATATGTTTATTATGGGAATTAAAGATATAGAAAAAATAAAAGAAAGAAAAAAGTAAAAACAATGGAGATAGAAAAGTCTCTTCAATAAACTGTGTTGGGAAAACTGGACAGACTCATGCGAAAGAATGGAACTAAATGATTATCTTACACCATCACAATATTAACTCAGAGTGGATAAAGACTTGAATGTAAGACTGAAACAATAAAACACATGGAAGAAAACATAGTCACTAAATTTCTGGACATTTGTCTCAGAGATATTTTTGCAAATTGGACTCTAAAGGCAGGAAGATCAAAAGCAAAAACAGATGAACTGGACTACATCAAACTAAAAGGCTTCTATATAGCAAAAGGAAGCATCAACAAAACACAAAGGCCACCAACTGAACAGGAGAAGATATTTTCAAATGACACTTCCAATACAAGGTTAATATCTAAAATATATACAGAACTCATACAACTAAGCAAAAAACAAACAATCTGATTTAAAAATGGGCAGAGGCTCTGAATAGGTATTTTTCAAGGAGGACATACAGATGGCCCACAGACATAGAAAAAGATGTTCAACATGACTAGTTATTAGGAAAATGCAAATGAAAACCACGATGAAATATACCTGTTAGAATGGCTACTATCAAAAATAAGAAATAACAAATGTTGGCGAAAATGTGGGGAAAGGGGAACCCTCATACACTGTTGGTGGGATTGTAAATTGGTGCAGCCACTACGGAAAATAGTAGAGAGGCTTCTTAAAACCTTAAGAACAGAACAAGCATATGATCTAGCAACTCCTCTTCTGGGTATTTTCCTGAAGCACTAATTTGTAAAGCTATATGTACCACTATGGTCATTGAAACATTGTTTACACTAACCAAAAAATGGCAACAACCCTGAGTCCAACTAAAATCAGCTCAACCAACCCACTGACCCATAAAACTGTTGTAAACTACTGAGATTTTGAGGTTGACTATTAGATAGCATTATTTTGCAACAGTTAACCTGAAACTTACAACAAATACTAATAGTAGATCTCTTTGGATGAAGAAAATATGGTAGATTTCATTTTCCATTTGTACTTTTAGTGTTTTCCACATTTTCTACTTCCAGCTTGTGTTATTTTTTAAATTGGGTGGGAAAGAACTAGAAGGGAAAAAACAATGTAAATAATTAAGTTTCTTCTTCCTAACTTTATATATACTTAAACTAGAGGCCCAGTGCACAAATTCATGCACCAGTAGGGTCCCTCGGCCTAGCCTGTGTGATGGGATCGAAATTGGCTCTCTGACATCCCCCGAGGGGTCCCAGATTATGGAGGGTGCAGGCCAGGCCAAAGGACCCCACCAGTGCACGATTGGGGCCGGGGAGGGATGAGGGAGGTTGGCTCCAGGGCGTGTCTGGCCCATCTTGCTCAGTCCCGATCAGCTGGACCCCAGCAGCAAGCTAACCTACCAGTCAGAGTGTCTGCCCCCTGGTGGTCAGTGCACATCATAGCAAGGGGTTGAGCGGCTGTAGCATATCATTAGCATATTACGCTTTGATTGGTTGAACGGATAACTGGACAACTGGACACTTAGCATATTAGGCTTTTATTATATAGGATTAGAATGAAATTGTTTATTTTCCACAGTGCATGCATGGCTACAATCAATCAAGCACCGAGAGTTTGACATGGTAAACACTGTAAAAAGAAAGAGGACATCTTAACAACAAAATCTATGCCTGCCTGTCTTGGTGCTCTTCTCCTTGCTACCTTCCCTAATTAGGCAGAGGGAAGACCTTCCCTTTGTCCACTGCCGCTAAAAGCATACACCACACATTTCTGCCTTATTCTAACAACTTTTTTTCTTTAAAATAATTATAAAAATAAGGAAAGGAGAAATTGTGAGCAATCAATATGCTATTCAATTACTAACTAGTTAGAGGAAAAGAATTGAAACGTTGCCCTCACAATATTGAAGAATTCCACCATCTGTCTATGTATAAGTCCAGGTAATACTCTGCCCTTTTTCTTACTTCATGCATCAGGGTAAAAGTTATTTAAATCTGCAGTCCATATCATTTTTCCATATTAGCCCTGATTGTCTTATGTTTGCCAACTGGGTATGTATAGCCATAAAAACATATCCCCTACAAGGACACATTTGAAAAAATTAATGTATCAAAGAACATTCTATAATCTGATGTTACCAGATATGTTTTAGACTAGCAGCTTTCATTCTTCAATTTTACAATCCCTGTGAGTTAGAGACAGGACTTTTTATTAAAAGTTCAGAGCCAAGTAACTAGAAGTACTTAAATCTATCTATACTGTTTATTCAATAACAATATCTAAAGTTTCTTTTTCCTTTTGTGTGGAAGAAAAATGAATGCTGTTTATTGTTTATTTCACCCTGCTAAAGACAAAGGCAGGGGGTTGCAGGGGGCAGAACAACATATTAGGCAGACTATTATTATATGATATTAAAGGGAATCAGCTTCCTCCCAAAAATTAGTTTTTTAAAAACAGAATTTGACAAGTTGGATTAAAGACACTAACAGTTTAAAGAATAATATGTTTTACATAAAAATTATTTCTAGCAATTTAAAAATCTTTGTTTCTGGGTGTATAAATTCTCAAAGGGGGAAAATACTGTATTTACTAACAAAAATTATCTTTTTCCTTTTATTTTCTCATTCTAAAAAGAGAAGGTAAAAATTATGTAAGCCAAAACTACAATGAGATACAATCTCACACCTGTTACGGTGACTATTCTCAACAAGACAACAGATAAATGTTGGCAAGGATGTGGAGAAAAGGGAACCCTTGTACATTGTTGGTAGAAATGGAAATTAGTACAGCCACTATGGAAAACAGTATGGAGACTCCTCAAAAAAAAATAAAAAATATAATTTCCATATAATCTAGCAATCCTACTTCTGGGTATATATTCAAAGGAAACTAAAATCAGTATCTCAAAGAGTCTGTACTCCCATGTTCATTGTAGCACTATTCACAATAGCCAAGATATAGAAACAACCCAAGTATCCATTGATGGATGAATGGATAAAGAAAAGGGTTTGAGCAAAAAGGAGAAAAGAAAAAAGAGAAAGAGAGAACTCCTGGACACGGACAACAGTGTGGTGATTGCGGAGAGGAAGAGTGAATGGGTGGAGGAGGAAGAGGGCACAGTGAGGCTAAATGGTAATGGAAAAAGTAAATTTAATTTTAAAAAGAAAATATGGTGTATGTATATATTAAATGAAATACTATTTAGCCTTAAAAAAAAAGAGAAGGAAATCCTGTCATTAGTTACAACCTAAATAAACCTGGAGGACATTATTTTAAGTGAAATAAGACACTCAGAAAAACAAAAACTGCATGAGCTCACTTATATGTGGAATATAAAATGTCAAACGCATAGAAGCAGAGAGTTAGAAGTGGTTGCCAGAAGCGGGAATGGGGGACGGGAGGGGAAAATGTGGAGATACGGGTTAAAGGGCACACAATTTCAGTTATACAAGACGAATAAATTCTGGAGATCTAATGTACAGCGTGGTGACTATAGTTGACAATACTTTATTGTATAGCTATGTTAATTAGATTGATTTTGGTGATAATTTCACAATGTGTATAAAACATCAAGTTGCACACTTAAAATATATACAATGTCTATTTGTCAATTATACCTTAATAAAGCTGAAAAAAAAGAAGAAAAAATATGTAAGCATTCAACAATGAATTAGGCAAACATAAAGTTAATTGTGTTATAGGTCCACACCCTGAAATGTTAGAGCCTACTAAGAAATGACAACAAAGACTCCTGTATAAAAATGACAATGTGATTGTGAATCACAGATGACAAAAGTAGTAGTTATATGTAGTTGGGAGATTTATATGTCCCACCCTCGGGTGGAAGACCAAGAAGAGCATAATCAGTCCAAGGAAGTCAGTAATAGCCCAGAAGGAAGAAATGGGCACAGTTATCGAAGGAGGGAAGGAGTCCACTAGATCTGAAAGACAATCACACATATCACTACTACCACCACCATCACCATCCAGCAGCACAAATGCTCCCTTCCCTCCCGAAGTCAGGGACAAGAAATTAGATGCTACTCCTTTAAGGTAGGAGTGAAGATAGTGAATATTTGATTTGACTAGGACAAAATATATTGCAGTTTTATGCAAAAGTGCTCTCCAGTGGCAGAAGTAAATAATGACAAAGGGAATGTGTTTTAAATGAGGAATTGCATGACAGACTGCTTTGCCTGTAGGTATAAAACTGGCACATATTCTTAAAATCACAGGTTTAAATTTTCTCTCTTGGCAACTATGATTACTCTTCAATGGGTACGGGAATTGTGAAAACCATTTATCTTGATTCACTTTGCAAAATGGTACAAGGAAGAAAACTGGAAAGTTATACAGTACACATGTGGGGAAAATATATGGATAAAAGGTACCATAATGTAAGCAATCAGTCCACATGACACCATAGGGCTATCAAGGAACAGAAACCAGAACAATACTGCAAAGAGCTCTACAGCCGTCCTCGGGTTGCATGCTGATTCAAAGGCCTCCAAGATGTGAAACCCTGGGAAGTTTATTTCTCCACAATGGAAAGAGGAGCCACAGCTCTTTGAGGGTGTAATTTTATCTCTCCATGTCAGGTAGAATTCTTAGTTCACAAACTCATAACTCCAAGAAATAGAACTTCTTACATTTTTTAACAATCCAAATTAATTTCTAACCTTGACATGTATTCTTACTGGTTTGTTATTTTTTTAATATATATATTTTTATTGATTTCAGAGAGGAAGGGAGAGGGCGAGAGAGAGAAAGAGAGAGAAACATCAGTGATGAGAGAGAATCATTGATCGGCTGCCTTCTGCATGCCCCACACTGGGGATCAAGCCCACAACCCGGGCATGTGCCTTGACTGGTAATCGAACTGTGACTCCTGGTTCATAGGTTGACACTCAACCACGAAGCCACACTGGCCAGGTGCTACTATTTTTTTTTTAACAGATAAAATTACACCCCATTTCTTTCCACAGTTTTCTCAAGGTATGGGAAGGTGGACAGGCTAGAGTATGCCTTTTGTCATCTGACATTAGAGATGGCCCTTGTGATGCCCAGTGACCCTCCCTCTCATCCTCATGTATTTAACAGCTTCTTTCTACACTAAGACCAGCCTCAAGGCCCAGAAATATTTTTTTAAAAAATATTTTTTTATTGATTTCAGAGAGAAAGGGAGAGGGAGAGAGAAAAAGAAATATCAATGAATGAGAATCATTGATCAGAAGCCTTCTGCATGTCCCCTACTGGGGATCAAGCCTGCAACCCTAGCATGTGCCCTTGACTGGAATTGAACCTGGGACCCTCAGTCCGTAAGCTGATGCTCTATCCACTGAGCCAAACCAGCTAGGACAAGGCCCAGAAATCTCTACCTGGCTCTCTCTGGCCTTGTCTGACCAGATAGTATCTCCAGAGAAACTATCAGAGAGAAGGTGAAAGTCCCCTGCTCTCTGGAACCCAAAGGTATCTCTCAACCTCTTGAGATCCATTCTTACCAGTCCTTAGAAAATTAAAATAAATCCACTCCCCTGAGAATAAATGTAATCCACGATCTTTCTGAGGAGAATATATTGTACACGTATATTATGTACTATCACAGAAGAGGTTTGGGCAGCACCCCATAAACAAACACATTCATATTTCTACAGTAAATCAGGATGAATAAAAGGACAAATAGCTTCTCGGTGCCCAAGTCAGGTTTGGCTATTAAATAAGTGTGCTGCAAACTTACAAACTTTGGGTTCCAGGGCCTTTTGGATTTTGTAATCACATGGAAAGATGGTGGATTTACAGTTGAATCTGAATCAGTTAGATAGGATATGACATAACTCCACTGTAGTACAATAGAAATTCCAAAGAGGAAGACACTGCTAAGGGATAAGAAGATCTGTATATATTTCATGGAGGAGAAAACACTGAACAAAGTCTGGAAAGTGTATGGAAATATGTAAAGATCAGAAAATAAAAGGCATTCCATGTGAGGAATAAGAAAACATCATTCTTCATAAGAAAAACACAAATTAAAACAATAATGAGATAATACTATATACCTCTTAGAATGTCTACAATCAAAAAAACTAAAAATATCAAATTGTGGAGAGAATGTGGAGCAATTGGAACTCTCATTCATTGCTGGTGGACTGCAAAATGGTACAGCCACTTTGGCATTTTTCTTATGAAGTTAAACATGTAATACTATACAACCCAGCAATTGTGTTCCTACGTATTTGCCCACATGACTTTAAACCTAAAGCCACACAAAAACCAGCATGTGAATGTTTATAGCAGCTTTACTCATAATCACCCCCAAACTGGAAGCAACCAAGATGTCCTTCATAGGCAAATGGATAAAGAAAAATTAAATATGATTGAGCAATAAAAAGAAATAAGCTATCAAGCCATACAAAGACATGGAGGAATCTTAAATACATATTTATAAGTGGATCTATCTAATCTAAAAAGGCTACATAATATATGATTACATTTATATGACATTCTGGAAAAGGCAAATCTATAGAGATGGCAGATAGAACAGTGGATGCCAGGAGTTCAGGCCAGGGAAGGTTTGTACCTGTGAAGCACAGAGAATTTTTAGGGCATTGAAAATGTTCCATATAATACTGGTGGATATATGACACCTTGCATTTGTCAAAACTCAAAGAGCTTTACAGCACAGAGAGTAAACCTTAAAGGAGGCCAAAAATTTTAAATCATTTAGAAGGTGAGAGGATCCAGGATGAAATGTAGAATGTGACAAAAGAATCTAACTGTGTTACAAATACTGTGTATGAAACAACCTCATTGAAGAAGATGGGGGAGAAAGGCACTAACCTAAGTAATTCTGGAAATAAGAGAAGTCTGTATATGGAAGACAAAAGGAACTGTAGTTGACAAAGTGAGCTTTGGGTTAACAATTCAGAAACCACTATACATGCAAACTAGACTTGAACTATTAAGTAAATAGATAGCAGATGTTGGGAGCCAGGTTTCTCAATGTTGGAGTTATAGACAAGCAAGAGGCAAAGGCTAGAACGATCCATGAGGTAATGGATTACATTTGGAGATATCAATATGAACTCATTTATCTTAATAAGATATAGTTACATATAGAAATACTAGAGGCCTGGTGCACGAATTCGTGCATGGGTGGGGTCCCTCTCGGCAATCGGGGCCGGCTTGCCCAGTTGGGGCCAATTGAGGCTGGCCGGGGGGAAGGACCGCAGGTGGTTGGCCGGCCACAGGAGGTTGGCTGTGGGAGCGCACTGACCACGAGGGGGCAGCTCCTGCATTGAGCGTCTGCCCCCTCATGGTCAGTGCACATCATTGCTACCGGTTGTCTGGTTTTAACGGTCACTTAGGCTTATAGATAGATAGGTAGGTAGGTAGATAGATAGATAGATAGTAGATAGATAGATAGATAGATAGAGATAGATAGATAGATAGATAGATAGATAGATAGATAGATAGATAGATTTAGATATGTGTTTATACTCTGGTTAGTATACACACATCTTCCTGGCTCTATCAGTTGAGAGGGCCCAGAGCAATGATACTCCAGTAGAAATTAGCACACCTAATTCCAGCTCTTGGTTTCCAATACCATTCTCCAACCAAAGGAGCCAGGGCCCCTAGGAGATTCTACTGACTCTAGGATTAGGGCAGGAAATATATAAGATGAGCCTGGAGCATCTTGTAGTGCCAGAAAGTAAGTGGGGATATGTCAAAGTGACACAGGAAGACCTCCTAATGGAGACAGACAAATGTGAGCAATGAAATAAGTAAAGCTGTATTGGATTATAACCTAAAGTATAAAATAGGTATTCATGAGTCCATACTAATATAAATAATTTATGTGATTAAATACTAGAATAGGCAACTTACCCATACAGAAGAATTCTAAATAATTTATGCAGATACTTTTCCCTCAAGGGGGTATCCTTAAGTGTATCTGTACACAGTTACTCCCTCCCAAAGAATAAAGGAGGGGGAAAAAGAGTAACATTACCTCAACCAGGTGAGCAAGGTTAACATCAGCAGTGCAAAGTCATATTGATAGCAGGTACCTTTGATATGACACCCTAGATGAGAATACTTTACCTCTATTGTCTCCCTCCTAAAATTAATCAATAATAATAAAAGCGTAATTTGCTAATTAGACCAGACAGCTGAACGACCTTCTGGACATCCTTCCAGACAACCTTCTGGATGAAGCCGCGGCGGTGGGGGCTGAGGCAGAGGTGGTTGGGGGCAATCAGGCAGGCAGGCAAGTGGTTAGGGGCGATCAGGCAGGCAGGTGAGTGATTAGGGGTGATCAGGCAGGCAGGCAGAGGCTGTTAGGGGTGATCAGGCAGGCAGGCGACTGGTTAGGGGTGATCAGGAAAGCAGGCAGAGTGGTTAGGGATGAACAGGCAGGCAGGTGAGTGGTGAGGGGCAATCAGGCAGGTGGGCAAGTGGTTAGGGGTGATCAAGCTGGCGAGAGGTTAGGAGCCAGTGGTCCAAGATTGTCCCTTAAGCAGAGTCAAAAGCTAAACCAAGGGCCCTAAGATAAGAATATGCTTAGCATGGTCCAGTGGACACAAGGAGGCCAGCGTGAGTAGAGCAGAGGGAGGCAAGGGTGGAGTCACAAGTGAGGACACAGATACAATGGCAGGTGGGAGACAGCTCATGGACGGCCTTGTAGACCACTGTAGAAACTCTGGCTCTTTCTTATTTGTCTGGGTGAAATCAGATGCTACTGAAGGCTTTTGAGTAAAACTGACATGATTTAATTTACGTTTGAATATGACTTAGACTATGCATTGTAAGAAGGTGAGGGCAGAGCAGTGAGTCGGATAGGAAACTAATCCAGAAATCGAGGAATGACATAAGCAGGGCCCAGTAGTCAGATTTTGTTTATGTTTAAGGTGGAACTTTAAAATAAACTTATTTATCTTTGCTTTAGTGTCTCATGCCCCCCCCCCCCAAACCCCATCCCACCCCACCAGAGGACTCCTCTTAAGGTACCACTTCAATCACCCCTCTTCTCTCCCAAAAACCACTGAATACTCCCATTGCCTGGAGAATCAGCCCAGTTGCTGCAGCTATGGGTACCAGAGGTCAGAGCCCGCCTCCCTTTCTGGCCTCATTTCTCTGGAGCACCTACAGGAAGCCTCACTTTGATTTGGTTCATTGGCCATTCCCTCAAGTTTTCTAATACCTTCCTTCCCCTGGCCCATGCTTTGTTATTTCCTTTTACTTAGCACACCTTCCTCATTAACCCACCACCCATTTTGAAATTCTGTACACCTTAAACACAGAAGTCAAATTCAAATTCCTTCATAGAGCCTTCCCTGCTTGCCAAGTGACAGGATTTTCACTCAGATGGCAACTATCATATACTGGCCTATAACGTAATTTCTTCTACCAGCAAACCGCTAAGCTCCAGGAGGCCCCAACTATGTCACAGGTGTCTTTGCATCACTAATGTCTGAACATGGCATGTATATAACAAATGTGTAAAGTGCTTTGGTTAAAAGGATATTCAGGTTAAAAAGCACCTATCCATGCAAACATATGCAGTTAGGATCCAAATGAAACACACACACACACACACACACACACACACACACACACACACACAATACAACAAATATATTATAATGCACACACATACACATACATGTAACATCACAAATTTATTATAATACACACACACACACACAATCAAAACTTTGACAATAGCCAGAGTTTTCCACAGTCTTTAAAAACATGAAAAAATAAGGGTTAATATGAAGAAATATAACTCATAACCTTATAATTTAGGTAACAATGTAGTTTACTCAATTAAGAATTCTAATTAAGACTGGAAAATTGCAATGTCTCTTATATATATAATATTTTTAATTTATATTTGTTTACAATATTCTCAGGGATTCATAGAGCTTCTTATGTCATAAACCAGATTTTGTAACTGGGCTCTTTATTTGTTAGGTAAGCAAATCCAAAGGCAATAAAATCCTGAAAAGTGGAATGAAACCCCAATAGAAACTCTCTGTAACCCACAAAGCCCTTTAATAAAAAACACTGACTGTGAAAATTTTGCATCCGGTGGATGTATTTTTATCTGCCAATGTTTACACAGAGGATGTTTCTGCCGGCTGTGATTTTTCATGTAACATAATTTCTTTGATTTGTATCATTTAGAATGTGTTTCTATCACATGTTGCTGTGAGCTGGTAGGCACCTCAAACATTTCAAAAACTACAGGGCAATTAAGAGCGGTCATACAATGCAGGTCAGAAAGGATGCAGGGAAAGAAACCAAACTCTCCTGTTTTATCTTCTTTTATTTTTGCTTGCATTTGGTCTTTACCCTACTGGGATCTTTGGCAATTGTGTGAGTACTAGTATATGACAGCACCAACCACACCTTTTTATTTAGCACAAGTTGGATTTGAAGAGTCAAAACAAGAAAACACTTAAGGAATCCTGAGACTCTCAGAGAAGTAAATTAAATCTGATTTCTTTTAGCTCTGCTCTCCTGTTCTTTATTCTTTATTTTTAAAAATATTAATTTCCCCCCATTTTCAACCCTCATCTTCTCATATTGTAAGCAAGCTAAGTCATTAAAGGTCACTAAAGGCACATAACCTTATGAACCGGGTAAGTGTGAAAAGGCCATGGTATAGATTAACAGACTGGGGGAAGACACAGAACTAGAGGAGCTTACAGTGAGTAAACACTCAGACATTGCTGTACAGTAAGTATCACTGTGTGTTACACAATAACTGAGGCCCGAAAGTACTACTTGTTTGCAGCGGTCGCCAACCTTTTGGACCTCACGGACCACCAGTAGTTGGCGACCGCTGCTCCAATGGTTTCCTTAAACCAGCGGTCACCAACCTTTCAGACCTCATGGACCACCAGTGGTCCGCGGACCACCAGTTAGCAACCGCTGGTTTAAAGTAATACAAGCATAAGCTGCCCATCAAAAATTGAGTATAAATATAATGGGAACAAACAAGCTATAAGGAAAAATTTTAAATGTCCAAATATTTGTGTTTCTTGGACAAAAATCTACTATTCAAGAATAAGAGAATTTTAGAAAGTAGCAATTTTAAAGAAATGAAACATTGCAAAATGAATTTTAGTCCTTCATTATATAATTTATAAGTTTGAAAAAATGCAGGCTGTTAATTAATAAATCTAAAAAATATTTTTTTATGCAGTATATCCATTACAATACTTACTATGTAGTCTCTCTCTCTCTCTCTCTCTATTGAAACACTCATATAACTAAATCTTCCCTGAATAATCTCTGTATCACCATTTGCCTCCAATTGCTTCATAAGCCATTCTAACACATCTCTGGAAACTGTGATGGGTAGTCTAAAATCATTTATGATTTAAGGATACCTGCAATATATTAATGACATGAACATTTACACATCTAATCAATATATATTTAACCAAGATAATCTTTTAAATGATGACCATATAAGAAAGTGACATTATGATACAACAGACAACAGATTTTTCTCAGTGAACTATACAGTACTTTTTCTTTTCTTTTTTTTTTTAAACATTTATTCACCTTTATTTATTTATTTTTGTTTGTTTTTTGTTTTTGTTAATCCTCAGCCGAGAATATTTTTCCATTGATTTTTAGAGAATGGAAGAGAGAGGGAAAGACAGAGGGAAACATTGATATGAGAGAAACACATGGACTGGTTGCCTCCTGCAGGAGCCCTGACCAGGGCCCAGGCCAGGGAGGAGCCTGCAACCAAGGTACATGCCCTTGACCGGAATCAAACCTGGGACCCTTTGGTCCGCAGGCTGATGCTCTATCCACTGAGCCAAACCGGCTAGGGCTATACAGTACTTTTTCCATTGACAAATTCACCTCTTTCCAGAAACATACAAAGATAATTGAAAGACAGTAATAGCAGAGTGCTCATTAAGCCATCAGAAAAAAATCACCTGTTTTCAAAATATTAGCTTAACCTTAGTATTAAGTGCATCAACGTGTTCCTTGAAAGGAGTGTTACTTCTAAACACTTCATATGACAAAAGGTTGTGAGAAAGTCTTATCAGCAAAACTGGTGGCAGCTACTCAAGAGATCCATTAAAAACTATTGTTAGTGATTTTAAATGACAACTTACCCAACATTCACTTAATGCTCATTTTGTTAATTCTTTAGAATAGGAATTTAACTCTAGAATAAACATAGTGTCTTCTGAGTATAGTCAACAAGCTACAACGCCAAAGCCCACATTAGAGGTTTTCAGACCTGGCAGGAGGAATCCACTGTACAGCATAGATCTCTGTCTGTACTCAAAATACCTAGTGATATTTCTCATTTATACTGAACTTCTTTGAAAAGTACTGTACTATTTCACATGATCCTTTTAGTGTAACAAAATATATTAAATAAAACCTTTAGATGAGGTTTAAAAGCAGCTGAAAAACGGGCTGCCCTAGGCTCTAATTATCAGAAGACTCTGTTATCTGGGAGTATAGGCTCTCAAATATCAGAAACCCCAATAACTTATCATAAAAATACAAGCTCTTGCTTTTGAAAAATATACAAAATGCACTGCACATGGAAATATCTCTTGATTGTCAAGGAAGACAAGATATCAGTCTCATTCATAGATTCATGTTGTACTTGAATTTCAGTGATCTTTGTTTTTGCAGATTCCATTTTTCACAGTTTTGGGCGGCCTCTGACCTTTGGTGTAAGCACGGTACCAAAAATGGAGAAAGAGCAGCAGAAAGATGCACCCATAACTCATAATGATGTACAGAAAGACTGGAAACTGGTACTTGCAATCCTCCATGAAAAAGAATTGGCCTATGTGGATGGTGACAATAATGAACTGGACCTAACAGATGAAAGAATGAAAAATATTGTTCAGATATGAAGAGTCACAATGGAGCAATTATTTAATGCATTCTTTGCTACTTATGTTTAAACACTCTCCAACCACCTCCAGCTACTGTTGGATAGGCTAGCCTCCATGGGAGTGAGTGGGTGGAACAGTGTTAAAATCCAGATGGGAATTTGGAACCACTATTCAGTCCCACCAAACTGCACAACTCCAGAGGACCTATGCAAATGTGCCTGTTGCTGGGCAACACAGCAGCCCTTTCCTACTCAGAGAACCAACAGGGCAAGTGTTCTGCAAGTGATGTGAGTCTTTGATTGATGAAATGCACATGGGACCACTACCTTATGGCCTAATATTTCAGATAGTTTCAATTTCAAATAGTTTGATGTTAGACTAGGTATTTCAATTCTGGGGAAATAAAAACATTCTAATTAGAGCCCCACCAATTTTGTAGGCACCAAGGCATGTCTGATTCCTCATATCTGCTATTTGTCCTTCACTGTTATAGATAAAAATACATACCGTTTGCCAGAGACTCTGAAAGGAGTGAGACAGTTTTAGGGACATTCTTAGTGATGCCCAAAGACTCTGTGTTCCAGAACATTCTACATAGTCTTAAGAAGGACACTTAATATATCCAGATTTTTTAAATATATTTTTCCCCTTACTAAAAGGCAACATGTGTTGTGTAGAAATTTTAGAAAAGTAAAAATCTATAAATAAATATAAATAACAATTACCCACAATTCATCCAGTTATCACTGCAGTTAAGATTTTCACATAGTTTCTTTTATTATCATCATCAACTTTCCTTGCATTATGTGAAGGAACTTCTATGACTTTCCTGTGCAGTAGCTAGAGTTATTCCTCTCATTTTGCAGAGAAAGAAATGAAACCTTAGGAAGCCTAAGCAATATCCTCCACGTTCTATGCAGATGCGATTGTGTGTAACTGATACATGTGGAATAATAATGAACAAAAATCTATTCTTCTTTCTATATAAGTATTTTTCCACATTGCTAAAAAGTCTTTACAACATATAAGAGTATGTTAAGTGAAAAAAAAGCCTAATACAAAATATTACATGCAGTATAATACAAATCATGCAAAAGGTATACATATATATGCATAGAGGAGAAAAGCTAGATGAGAATAAAATAAAAAATAAGCTCTGATTTTCCCTGAGTGGTGAAATTATATATATTTTTTCTCTTTGCTTACCATGATGTTCTTATTTCTCTGCAATGAGCATATGTTATTTTAAAATCAGAAAGTATACTTTTTAAAAAAAGCAATTGTGAATAATTTTTATGACTTCATAATACTCCAAAGTAGGAGTTAAAATAATGTATTGCACTATTTCCTTAGGACTGGTTATTTAGGGTGTTGCCAATTTAAAATACAATAAACAATTCTGCAAGGATATACTCTGATATTGACTTAATATCCTTACAAACTAAAATATCAGGCTCTCACCTGGGAGAACACATTATATAAATATGCCGAATTTCATTTAACAAGTTGTAGGATTTTAATAGAATCTGAATTTCAACAGGCTATCTACACCTAAATTCACACTTTCTCTTTAGTGTTATTGGCAGAATATAACACTACATTATTATAGACTATAAATCTGGAAACATGAGGATCATAGAATTTTTCTTTTAATAGAAGATAAAATGTAAAGCAATCAGCATCTCAACCTATGGTTACTCTTCAGAAAAATTGTACGCCATATATTTTTAGGATTAATGCTTGGAAAGCCTTATTAGGTCTAAAATGAGTGCCTCTGCAATTCTGAACATTGTTTACCTGAGGACAGTGTTCTAATGTATGTTATGGGGGGAGGAGGGGAACGCTTAAAAAGAAAGAAATTGTAAATAATTTTCATGACTTTGTAATATTCCAACGTAGAAATGAAAATAATTTATTTCACCATTTCCTTATGTTTGGTTATTTAGGATACATATAAATATTATACCATCACTGTAGATCTTTAATCCTCACAGTACTTTTCCTAGTTGGAGGAAAATAGACTTAGAAATATGAGGACTAGATAGGCAGACACACAGGAAGGCTCATGATTCCCTCAAAGTTATAACCCCTCAAGATCATTAGATCTAGAATACGAAATTTCTAACTTCTAATTTAATATTATGCCTACTGAGGTTCACATAACTTTGAGATTACTTTGATCATAAATGTGTATCTATACTAACAAAAGGGCAATATGCTAATTAGACCGGACGTCCTTCCAGACAAAGCCACAGTAGGGGGCCAAGGCAGAGGCAGTTAGGGGTGACCAGGCCGGCAGGGGAGGGCAGTTAGGGGCGACCAGGCCAGCAGGGGAGGGCAGTTAGGGGCAACCAGGCCGGCAGGCAG
Organism: Eptesicus fuscus; assembly: GCF_027574615.1. Classification (NCBI taxonomy): domain Eukaryota; kingdom Metazoa; phylum Chordata; class Mammalia; order Chiroptera; family Vespertilionidae; genus Eptesicus; species Eptesicus fuscus. The sequence continues at coordinate 82,111,821 of NC_072476.1, read as the reverse complement.
AGACGGTTAGGGGCGATCAGGCAGGCAGGGGAGCAATTAAGGGCATCAAGCAGGCAGAGTGGTTAGGGCGATCAGGCAGGCAGGCAGGTGAGCAGTTAGGAGCCAGCAGTCCCAGATTGTGAGAGGGATGTCTGACTGTGAGATCAGGCCTAAACCAGCAGTCAGACATCCACCGAAGGGTCCCGGATTGGAGAGGGTACAGGCCGGGCTGAGGGTACAGGCCCCCCCACCCCCGCCTTGTGCATATATTTTGTGCACCGGGCCTCTAGTTTTATAAAAATACACAAAACAGTATAAAGATGGTATATGGATACACATTTTGATTTAATTGTCTAAGCCTCTTGATTACCAAATATGCTTTGTTTTCAATAACATTCCTGACAACAGTTTAAATAAGATAGAAAGGATAATCATGTGATACCACATAGAGGTCAGACACTTCATATCCCTATTGTTTTGTAAATTTTGTTCTTTGTTTAGTTAATATCCTAATTCAAAGGGAAAACAAATGACTCTAGTTTAGTTTTATATATTGTTTTAAAGACAATTAATTACTCACAAGCTGTAATGATGTCAGATATTTTTTCCACCACAAATACTTCTGGTAGGCTGGTCCCAGTGCACATAGTCCGTAGTAGGAATACATGACTACATGGACAGCTGTGTTTAGAAAGGCATGGAATGTTCCCAAACCACCTGGAAAATAAAATTATTGTCAAATGGGGGCACTCTTCCTCAAATAAGACACATTTTTGTCTGAACTGAGATTTTAGTATATTTATTTCTTTAATTTTAGTGGGGGAAAAACACGCATTATGTGAAACATCAATCTTATTAAACAGGTATCAAATTAGAGGGAGGTGGACAATGCATTTATTTAGTAAAATATAATATACAAATCTTAGAAAATAAGCTAGCATGCCCTTATTCTGTTATATCTTGACTTAAGATGGACTTATGATTTGGTTTTATTTTAAGAATCTGAGTTAAGGTAACATGATATATTACTAAATAATAGTAATCAAGCTCATTTTTAGTGAGAGTTAACACAAAGTACATGAACCTTAAGTGTACATATGCATAGACTCAAGTAAACATTACCAAATTCAAGATATAAAACATTTGTGACACCAGGTAAGGCTCCCATATCCCCTTCCAAAGAATGTAACCTTCATTCTGATTTCCATAATCAACCATTAGTTTTGCCTGCTTTTAAACTTCATATAGATAGAATTGTACTGGGTATAGTCTTTTGTGCCTTTCTTTCAATCAACATGTTTTTAATATTTATTCATGTTGGTGTGTATATTAGTAGTTTGCCTTTTTATTGTTATGTAGTATTATACTATATGAATACATAAGAATGTATCCATTCTCTTATTCAAAGATATTTGGATTATTTCCATTTGGGGTTATTATGAATAAAACCACGAAGAATACTTTTGCAAGTGTCATTGCATGAAATCAAATTCACTTTTTCCACAATCAATTTTCAATAAATATTTTTAGTACCACAAAACTTTGGCTTTTATTAGTAAGCTATGCTAAGTTTGCTTTAATCAATTACTTGTTTTTCCAAAATACAAATAAATGTTTATTGTTAAACCACCTTTGTTTACTGCTTCCATTTGATTTTTATGAATTGTGCCATCCTATCTTGGTTTTCATCTTCTAATTTCCCCATAGCTCCTACTTATTACATTTAATTTAGAATAGAAGCAATGAATGCTGGGGGAATGTAAGCAAAGATCATTTCAATTGCCTTTAGCTGGACCAGTAGTACAGGGGAGGGGTAACAGGGTGATTAGTTGGTAGTGGGAGAAAAAAACAAAACTCTTCCCTAGCATCTCTTTCCAAAGTGGCACATTCTAGAAGAATCTGCATTTTTTATGTAGAGCCTAATTCAGCATAGTAATGTTGGCCTGAAACTTAATTTTTTCTCCAAGATATTCTATTTCCTTTATTCAGTATTCTTTAATTCCAGAAATAAAACAAAACCTCATTAATCTGGACTGATTGTGTTAGAAGAAGGACCAAATTCATTGACACTAGAAATTACAGAAAGTTTAAAGCAAAATAAAAATTGTTGCACAGTAGAAACTAATTACTTTTTAATAATCATTCATAATTGCAGCAATTCTAGATATACCACTGCTAAAGTACTCCCTTAAAATAACCTATTTTAAATAATTATTTAAGTAGCTTAAATATTCCTCCAATACCTCATTTATGATATACTGTCCCTTCATAAACTTTCCCTTCCTGAATAAAATTTTAGCTAATCCTTTAATTATCTCACATTTCAAATCAGAAGAAACTAAATTAATAAAGCTTATTAACAGCCTCCCAACTTTTATTAAACACATTTGGATTAGTCTTCTTTCCCAAAAGAAACAACTAAATATAGTGGTGAGGAAACACCTTTTCTAGGGGTATTTTAAAAATAGAATAGGTGTCTATTTCTGATAGTTTAGGAGTTAAGCTGCTTAACAGGGATAAGCCAAATACCTCTCAATTCTATTTGTGTCTCATGATTATAAACACACAAGAAATCTACTGTACCCTGGATAACCAACTACGTCAGAGCCACTCTTATTAAGACACTACTCTTATTTTTTGGTATAAGCATGTCCATGTTCCCATTCAGACGCTTTCATCATTTAAATGTCCTAAAACAAGGATCCCATGGACAGGAATTTAACAAAGTACTGGTGTAGCTAAGAGTGTTTAGTAAGGATTAGTGATCAAAATAAGCTATCTAAATAAACTTGCTTATTTTCTCTAGTTAATGATTATTTTCTAATAAGTTATTTTAATGAGTTTGTTCACAGAATAATCACATGTTAAGTAGTAATGTTTTTGGAAGGCTTCTCCAAGAAGTATTTTCTAAGCTTACTTTCTTCTTTGTGATAACAGTTTTGAAAAGCAAACATCTCAGAATGAATTACAATTAGTGCCATCACCTTTTATTCCTTTGGTTTGGGAAAAATAATCACCTGGCTAATTATTATAATTCTCCATATATCTAAACAGGAATCTGTGCATAATTAATATAAAAACGTGTCACGAAAATATTTTCATCATATTCAAAAGAAAAGCTGGATTGCTATTATCCCAGAGAGCTGTACAATAAGCCAACAGGAAATTAAACACTAGATAGAGATCAATTATGTTCAAGATTTTGGAAGAACAGTTTGAAATGGGCAGTTTCATTTGAGGGATGGGAGCCAATGTCAAACCATATCTCTGCAAATACCTCAGCTCTTATTCTGTGCTTGTTACTGAATAGATATCAGGTGTACATGTGTATACTAGAATTCATATGAAGATCTGAACAGAAATGCCAATCCATGGTACATGAGAGGAAAAAAAAACATTATTTTCTAATATTTACATTTCATAAAGCAGTAGGGGGATTAAGGAATGGGAAATGAACCCACTACAAAGTGCTTGAGGTCCATAAACATGGTAACAATGAAAAATTGAGGTATATTATATGTTTAAATTTTCATTATTAAAAGCATTGTTTGTTTGAAATTGATTTGAAGATAGAAATTAGAAAAGTGCTCAACTCCACTCTTCAAATAAAATTTATTTTCCCATTATGGAATGAACAGATATACAATATAGAAAAATATAAAAAATACAGAGAAGGATACAGAAGGAGAGAGAAACCACTTTTTCTGTCAATATCTCTAAATAATTATATTTGGGGGTATTGCTTTCCAATCTTTTTTCTATTTTTATATATTATTCAGTGTTGTGATAATATTCTGGTCTCCTGAAAGAAATCTGAGTAAATAAATTATAAGGGTGTAAAAGAACCTTTTCTTTTAAAAACAGAATAGTCACCTATTTCTGATAATTTAGAAGTCAAGCTGCTTAAAAGATGCCTCTCAATATTATTTGCATTTCACAATTATACACACACATGTAATAACCATTCAATTAGTGGATATTTGGGTCATTTTCAATATTTCACCAAGACAAAAAAGATGTCAATGATATTACTGAAGAAAGAACTGAGAGGCACAATATGCATGTGTGAGAGAAAAAAGAAAGTAAAGATAAGTAAAGTATGGAGATTAAATAATATAGCTACCCTTTTATTGTGAAATGGACACAGATGATATTTGGGTCATTTTCAATATTTCACCAAGACAAAAAAGATGTCAATGATATTACTGAAGAAAGAACTGAGAGGCACAATATGCATGTGTGAGAGAAAAAAGAAAGTAAAGATAAGTAAAGTATGGAGATTAAATAATATAGCTACCCTTTTATTGTGAAATGGACACAGATGAGACTCTCTTCTAGTGCAAGTTAATTTTGTACATTAACATACCTTATAAGAACAGATACATTTACTTTTTTAAAATGCTCTACAGATAAACGCCAATTTTGGGCAAGGAGATACTTTACATACTGAAAAACCTAATGCCCTCTTGGCTCCTATAGGTTCTAGCACCGCTTTTGTGCCACTGATCAATGTCTTCTCATGCTCTGAGACATAAGACATGCAGATTAGACTCCCCAAGCCTAGAGAATCTAAAACGCAAACAGAAGTTCCTCAGTTGTGGTTCCGCTTTTTTTTTCTTCTTTTTTTAAGTCTTGCAGAATCAGAATGCCTAATAGAGGTGAGCCTTTCACAGAAATGCTAAAACATTGTTTACTATGAGCTACAGGCCTACTTAACGACGTCTTAAATTTAAGAAACTAGCATAAATAAGATGTTTGTTAATAAGATAAGAATATGTCATTGGGAATATCACTTATTTAAAGCTTTATGATAAGGTAAAATTACTTAACCTCCTATTGTTGTTTTTTTCAATTCTAGAAGCATAAAACCCAAACCAAACAAAAGAGCCTGTAGCCAAGCTTTTGACTTAAACTATTCTTGACTTGAAAAACAGTAACAAAACATCCTTTAATATGGCAGGATGCTTAACGAAGTTGGGACAACTGCGATCTCACACATCTTTACAGAGCTGTTAGGGTTTACAGTGTGTATCAGTTATTAGAAATTTGAAGGCAAAGAAGACATGGAACTTGAGATAAACATTCTAACTCTCTGGATATATATAAGGAAATAGATACCTAATTACATTCCTATAAAACCATTTTGTTTATTTTTTATTTTTAAAAGATATTTAATAGAACTCCTTGGGAAAATAATAAAATCCAAATAAAACAACTAAGATATATGTATAAGACTGTACCCAAAAGTCAATGCATTTCTAAAGAATGGAGAGTTGGAGAAGGATCTGGGTAAGAGTCCTACATTTAGGTTTCAAGTAATAATAAAAGTTAGAAGTTTGATCAAAGTGATTCTTTGACGTTTTGAGTTGCTCTTAAATCACACTTAAGAATAGATTTTGTGTTTATACCATACAAAAATATTAGTATTTATAAGAAATGATCCCAACTCTCCCTTGGCTACCTGCAGCAAATTTGACTCCAAACCACCAGGTCCATGGCATGATGGTATGATGGAAGACATGCAGAAAAGTCACTTGGCTATTTTTCTTACGCAGAACAAAAAAGATCTGAAATAATTTAAAGAAAATCAAGTTCATATAAAATCATGCAATAATTTATCTAGAGTTATAAAAATATTGACAAAGTGAAACTATTTCATATCACAATTTGCTTTGAAAGGACTGACTTATAGAATGCTCATGGAAGCAGCTGATTCTTCAAGTTCAAAAGCCAATTAGTATGAAGGAACTTGGGTATGATACCTAGTCATGGGAGAATCGATAAAAGGTAAAAAAGAAATTGCATGCAGATTTGAAAAATCAAAGATATAAAATGAAGACTATGGCCCCAAAAATTATGGAAAAAAATGTTATTGGCAAAAAAAAAAAAAAATCCACATGTATGGCACGGAATCTTAATGCTTAGGACTGACATTATTCTACATTGCTCTCTAACACATTTTCCCAATTTAGGTAATGGATTAAGCAAATGAAGAGGACTTGCAATAAATCAAAAGTTAGCAAGTTATTATTAAAGAAAAATGAAGAGGAAAACACTTGAAGAGTTAATTGGGGAAATAGGACAGAAAAGAAAGCAAAGCTGCCTTGGAAAAACGAGGAGGGCAATGAAGGCACCGTTCAGATGGAATGTACCCAAGTGGTTTGCAGAAACTCTACAAACAAAGGCATAGAATAGAAAGAATTTGAAGGGAAATTTTTTTTTTCCAAAAAGATACTCAAAATTCAGGAGCGCACAATGAATTAGACTTTGAAATATAGGACTAAACAGAGTAGCAGAAACAAAAGTACTAGTAGGAGTATCTTAAAAAGTGTGGCTTAAGGATGGACACAGAGGCAGCAACCATTTCCTTATGTAAGCTAGACCTGAGAACATGCAAAGCAGAAACAATGAAGCCAAATACATTTGCTTATGCACATGAGAGAAGGCAGCATGGTGCAGAAAAAGCCATAAGACAACAATCTGAGATCCTAGCCCCATGGTCGGCAAACTGCGGCTCGCGAGCCACATGCGGCTCTTTGGCCCCTTGAGTGTGGCTCTTCCACAAAAATACCACGGCCTGGGCGAGTCTATTTTGAAGAAGTGGCGTTAGAAGAAGTTTAAGTTTAAAAAATTTGGCTCTCAAAAGAAATTTCAATCGTTGAACTGTTGATATTTGGCTCTCTTGACTAATGAGTTTGCCGACCACTGTCCTAGCCCATCAGTGGCAGCATTCCTTTGGGTAAGTCATTGAACCTCAGTATTTTCAGACTGAGAGCTTTGGACTTCAATGGATCAATAGTTCTCAACCCTGGCTGCATGTTACAATGTCCAAGAAGCTTTTTTAAAATAGCCCTGCCTGGTATCTACTCTAGACCACCTAGCTCCAAGTCTCTGAGGTTGGGGCCCAGCCTTTTGGCTTTTTAATGCAAGTAAGCTGACTACCCCATGAGGGTTGACAACCACTGGCCTAAGCAAGGGTTCTCAAAGTGTGGACCTTGGACCAACAGTAATAACATCACCTGAGAAGTTGCTAGAAATGCAAATTTTTAAGCTCCACCCAAAACCTATTAAATCAGAAACTCTAGGGATCAGGCTATGGGGCTTGTGTGTTTTTAACAAGCCCTCCAGGTGATTCTAATGCATGCCAACTTTTGAGAACAATAGGAGTGATTCTATGCTCACAAAAATCCTTTCCAGTTATTACATTATGCGTAGTCATCTGGGAAGGTAAAAGCATGTTGAGACTTGTTATATATTCTGAAGAGAGAACACACTTAGGCCCAAGACTGTTTCCAGATAACCAAGACCCACATACCACAAAGATATAATAATTACACAGCTTTCCTACTCTGGAAACAAAGGCATAGGACTTTCTCCTCTCCTTACGGACCCTAATCTATAGCACTTGCTTCTCCCAGGGTCCAGTCACCCAAATTCAGCTCATTCCCAGGCAGAGAGAGGACTCAGAGGGCAGCTGAAGGTAGTTTTGACATTTCCAAAATGACTGATATGCAAGGGTAACAATATCATTGTGTAAGTTTATAAATTTTGAAGCATTTATCCTCTTAAAGGAGTATGGATGACACAGGGTTTTTGTAAGAAGGACCAAAGGTAAAGTGTTCTCTGCTCTTTGCTTCCTAAACTTGCTTCCCAGCACAACTGTCATCCATCTACAGAAAGATGCAGTTTTTTCGTCTATGTGACAGTTACACGCTTATCTTAAACAGGTGGTAGACACATAAGAACACCTTTTAGAGTTTGCAAACGACTGAAAAATAAGCTTATCCTATCCATTTTCTAAAATTACTGATAAGAAAAGGCAGGTCTGCCTGAAGAAGAGAGATAACCCAAGTTATCGGACAACAGAACTCTAGTTTATTGCTTTCATCAAAAGATCAGACATTTACCAAGTGAAATGACTACATACTCACAGTATCTAACAGCTCGATAAATTTGGAGAAGTAATAAAGCCAGCAGGTGCGTGCCATCTGCAAAAGCACACATAAATATGAATTTATTTTGTTTTATTTTTACATGGGGGAAAATTTAGTTCTTTTTAATTTTGGCAAAATACATATAATATAAAATTTACCATCTTAACTATTTTTAACTGTATAGTTCAGTAGCATTAAGTACATTCCCATTGTTGTGCAACCATCACCACCATCCATGCATAGAGGTACCCATCCATGTACCTATCAAACAACTCCCCATCTGCCACAGCCCCTGACAAAGGCCATTTTAGTTTCTGTCTCTGAATATCACTCTAGGTACCTCATATAATAGAATCATACAGTATTTGTCCTTTTGTGCCTGGATTATTTCACTTAGCATAATGTTCTTATGGTTTGTGAATGTTGGAGCATGTGTCAGAACTTCCTTCCTTGTTAAGGCTGAATGATATTCCATTGCATGCATACACCACATTCTGTTTAACCTTTCATGCCTCCACCTTTTTATTTTTTTAAATATGGAACGCTTCATGAATTTGCATGTCATCCTTGCACAGGGGCCATGCTAACCTTCTCTGTATCATTCCAATTTTAGTATATGTGCTGCCGAAGCGAGCACGCCTCCACCTTTTGGCTACTGTAAATAATGCTGCTATGAATATGGGTGTACAAATACCTTTTTGAGTTCATGCTTTTAGTTCTTTTAGATATATACCCAGAAGTGGAATTGCTGGGTCATATTATAATTCTTTTTTAAGTTGTTTAAGGAACCAGATATGAATTTACTTTTAAATTTTACAGAAAATAACATATCCGACTTTGGTTCTTTCTAGCTGGTAAATTTTAGCTTTTCTTTCAATATAAATATCCTAATAATTGAGTCACTCATTCTGAATTCAAATTGTTACAAATGGAGTCCAAAAAGTTTTAACATTAATTTTGAGTTACGAGTTTTTCCAAAGAGAAACTTACCCTCAATGCTGTAGGCGACCGTGAATAGTCAACAATTTCACATCGAAATGAATAACCTGTACCCCAGCCAGACATCACAAACTGCAAGAGAGCACATGCATTTTAAAGAAGGAAACATTTGCTCAACAGCTATAACAAAGGCAGTTTTGACTGTTTCTTCGTTAAATTCTCAGCTGAGTCAGCAGCCAGTGTGGAGGGAAACTTGGGCAAGAACAATTACAAACTAGGAACTCCCTGGATATAAAAGCAGTAAGAATTTTCAAAACCATAAACTCATATCTTATTTAGATAAACTGGGTTTGGACTAAAATGTCCATTTCTTGGGATAATTATTCTAATATAGTGGAGAACAAAACACTGGGAGTGTTTTTGCTTAAACATCAAATACTGGAAGTATATGCTAGTATATGTACATATTAGGTATATCTATATATGCCTGTGCTTATGTTTGTGTATTCTAAAGGGAATAAATGGGCCTGAATTCAGTCTTTTCTGCTGATCTTTAAATGTCCCAAATAGTAAAAAAAATAAATTAGCAAACCAAAATTCCTCAATGTACTCATAAGATACATTGCTTTTTTCCTGACCTTAGCTAGTCGGTGTAATGTGAAGTGGTAATCCATGGTTCTTAAAATTAAGGTTGACCAAACACAAGACTCAGATATTAGTTTGGCTTTGGATCCACATGACAAGTAAGAAAGGAAAATCTCAAGCTTAAAAATGCAAACTAGCAAGCCTTAATTCCAGCACACCCACAAAGTGACCTTCTACTAGTGGTGAGAAGAAAAAGCTTACTGTTGATAAGTCTGAACCGCAATTCAAAGATTACATTGACATTCTTTCAGTCTGATGGTGGGAAGGTCTTCTTTTAAAACAGTATCTGAAAACGAAAAACTAAGGACTGTAATTTTAAATAAATTCCTATATTAATTTAGAGCTCTGAAAATATGACCACTTCTCTTTTTTGATACCCTGTTCTCATAAGTGCTAATATCTTCCCAAGAATGTCTTCTTTCTCGGTATAATGGTTATATCATTTTATGCCATTGAAGTACACTTTAAATTTCTATTTTTAATTGTTATTAAAGCTAAAATGACAACTTTACAATAAATTAACTTCTAAAAAAGCAAAGGTTTATGAGGCATTATCAGAATGATATTTCCATGGTAAAAAGAAACAAAGGAGAAAGAACAACTATTTAGACTGTGATATTTAAAAATATACCATATTTTTCTAAAACTAGCTCCTAGCTTATGCCGTGAGATAATTTAATCACAATGTTAACTTGGTAAGTTATGAAATCTTGAAAATTAAGATTCAGAAAAGTATAAGACATATTTCACAGGTGAGAAAAAATATCTTACAAAAAACAGTCAATAAATTTTCTCTAAGGAACAGGGAATGTGGTACAGAAATGACTTATTCTGCTTTACGAAATCTGTCAGAGAGAATCATCGATCGGCTGCCTCCTGCACGCCTCCTATTGGGGATCGAGCCCATAACCTGGCATGTTCCCTGACTAGGAATCAAACCCATGACTTCCTGGTTCACGGGTCAACACTGAGCTACAACGGCCTGGGTGGTCTCTCTTTATTAGTGTCTGACTGGTGCCAACTAACTAACACATTCAAACCATCACTAAAAAATAAGGCATGTGGGTTCCTTTAGTCCAGTGGTCGGCAAACTCATTAGTCAACAGAGCCAAATATCAACAGTACAATGATTGAAATTTCTTTTGAGAGCCAAATTTTTTAAACTTAAACTTCTTCTAATGCCACTTCTTCAAAATAGACTCGCCAGGCCGTGGTATTTTGTGGAAGAGCCACACTCAAGGGGCCAAAGAGCCGCATGTGGCTCGCGAGACGCTGTTTGCCGACCACTGCTTTAGTCTGATCTACCTTTCACCTTGCTCATATTTGCCCTAACACCCTGGTAAAGGTGTTTACTGTAGACCAAATGCAATCATGCTCCACCCAATAAACCATGAGTTCGGATGTGTTCCGGAGATGACAGGCTGCTCAGCCGCAAAAGTCTTCGTTTAAACAAAGAGTGGAACTTAATGCTTTCCTGATATTAAGTTTAAGAACATTCTAAAAGTCTGTGAAGCTTTTGACATATGTGTCTATGTTTCAGGCTGTCAAGAAGAAAAAGTAGTAGTTTATATTTAGCCGTTAATAAACACCAAAATGGAAACATAAGTAACTCTAGTATTAGTGGTTAATGGGAAATAGACTTTCAAATTCAGATATTTTCAAACCTTCTTTTATGTTGTAATTGCCAAAATAGAGATCAAAACTAACTGGTTATAACTGAATTATTTCCTAAGAAATATATTTAAGGATAGTATATTCAATGACACAGTCAGACATAGCATAAAGGAACCTGAGAGACAACTGGTTCAATGCTGACTTTATACAATGGGAGACCTGAGGCTCAAAGAAGTTAAGTGACTTGCTCAAAATCAGGTAGCTAATCAGTAGCATAACTGGGACTAACTAGCCCCTGGTCTCCTGGCTCCCAGGTCAGTTCTTAACACTGTCCTACAGTAGGCTATATCCTATTTCTGATAATATTGTATTTTCTCTGTTCTTCCCTTTCAGTTACTTATGCTCCAGAAAGGACAAGTAAGGTGGCCTGTGAGTTAATTTTGGAAATAAGGTAGAAGAAATGGAAGACAGCAAAGTAAGTCCAGACTTCTGAGGGGCCTATGAGGATGAAGTCAGAACAAAGTGAGGGCAACCCGACCAGGTGGATTCATGGTGGGAATCAGGAGAGGCCAGAGGGGCTATGCTGGACTCTTGTGAGTTCCAGTACGAGGAAGCCAGCCAGTATTGGGGAGGCAAGGAATCTCAGAAAAGCAGTGAGGGTAGCTGAGGCATGTTAATAGCAGAGGGAGAGAAAGTGAATCTGTGAGTCTTCTTTTAGGTTCTGAAAGATCCCCCCCCCTCTCTTACTGACAATTAAGGGACAGGCTCCCTTACCTACTGCTTTGTGTGAGTCTAAGTTCTCTATTCCCCCAAAGCTTGGCTAAACCAAACCCAAACAACCCACCATCATCACTCATGAGAGCGTGTAGAAACTAAATATTCCTACCATGAGGAGGACAATTCCTATCATTAGTCAGAATGAGCTCTGCTGTCAGACCTGGATTCAAATATCAGTCCTGCACTTACCAGCTATGCTACTTTGAGTAAGTTACTTAATTTCTCCAAGTATGTTTCCTTAAAACTAACATTTATGGATTCATACAATTATCTACTAAGGTTAACTATGTGCCAGTCCCTGGACTTATTGTTAATAATTCTCATTACCTATGAGTAAATTATACTTAGATCCTCTAAAGGATTTAATACCTGGTCTATACGTAACAATTTGGGGGCAAATCCCTGCTCTAGTGAGCTAAGATTCTAAAATTCCTTAAATTTCGAAGAGTTTTACAATCATAACAAGAAACATAATGACTGATAAACAAGAAAACTCAGGCAAAATTCTCCCATTAGGAATACTAAAGACACTTGCCTCATAACACATATACACAGAAAAGAGTACTATGAAAAAATTGTACGTTATCATCGCTTTCTTGAGTTCAAAGGGCTTTCGATTTTCCATGAGCTTTGGTCCCAGAGAAGTGACAAAATAGACATAGAGTCCCAAGATGATGGTTTGTGGCAGAGGTGATGACATTAAGAACCAGTCTTCAACTCTTGGATCTAAGAGAAAAACAAGATGTAAGTACATACCCACTTAACCCAGAGGTAACTAACATCAACCAGCACTTCTTTAAATGAGCACCTAGACCCTAATGTTGACAGCAGACTGCGTGGGCAATGATCACTACCATCTTCAGGGTAAAGGGAAATTATCAGGGATAGTGATCGGGTTAGAAACAGTGAGGCTGTTAGCACCAGAGGCTTCAAAGGGCAAAGGAAGGTAGTTACCACAACCCAGGAGAGAGTCATTATGGAGTAGCCCCCTGCAGAAGAGCTGTGACCTTCAGTTGAGGGATCCAGCCGTCACAAGGCAATTCTTCACGTAAGGGGTCAGGAGAACTGATACCCCAACACCACCCTCCTCCCTCTCCCCAGTTTCCTAGGGTTCTCCCTTGGCTGAAACCAACCAGAAACCAGAGGGCAGGATAGCAAGCCCATGGATATAGTCCATACTGGTCATTCTCCAGGCCCCAGCACAGCATGTGGAGTGCATCTGGAGGACAGAAGATAGCCAGCAAGGTCCTACCACCCACCATAACCAATAGTAACATTTTAGAGCTCCTCCATCCAGACATTCTCTTATATACTAAAAGTACACACATATCATCAGCCACATTAATATGTCTAGTTTTTATTCCCAATGAAATAAGGACCTAAAACCAATACCAAAGAACCCCTGCAAGAATGTTAATTAACATTATCACTTTTGGATGGTGACAATACAAATGATTTTTTTCTAAATGTTTCTGTTAGTAACACACATCACATGTATGATTGAAAACTAGTTGTGTGTTTTTTAAGTGTCAATAAAGGAATTCCTGAATTGGAGGTTTATTTTATTTTCTTCTTTCATTGACTCAGCAGGTGGGGAAGTCAAATGACATCATCATCTTTCTGTTATTCTGCTGGCAACAGTACAGACAAAACAAGTCAGGAAAAAGCATTCTGGGCTGGCTCAGGAAGTAGAAGAAAATAATTTTAAAATAAATAACCTTTTCTTATAATTTAACATTTTAAGCACACACCTTTTTGAACACCCTGTGAGTGACTTTCACGTGCTACAGATTTTTAAAAAATCATATCCTTAGGGAAAAGCTAGTTAATTAGATTTATTGTTATTTGAAAGCAAATAATAAAACAAAACACTATGCTTTAAAGAGCTCTAATCCCATTCATGAGGGCTCCACCTATGCTTTTTAATCCTATTTCAGCAAGCTCTGGAGTTTTGATCCTGGCTTCCCTCCTGACTTGGGGCCACTGACTTAAAGTCTCTTTGCTTAGTTTCCTCGTCTAAGAACTGGGCATAAAGCAGCATGTATGGAAGGGAAGGGATTTGGGAGGACTGAGTGCAAGAGGTGAAGGGATTAAGAAGTACAAATAAGTATTAACTGAATAGTCACCGGGATGTAAAGTAAAATATAGGTAATGTAGTCAATAACATTGTAATAATTATGTATGGTACAAAGTGGGTACTGGAAATATTAGAGGGAACACTGTAAAGTATATGATTGAATGACCACTACACTGTACACCTAAAACTAATACGAAATAATATTGAATGTAAAGTATAATTGAAAATAAAATAAAATAGCTTATATCACATAGAGGATTTAGTGAGTTACTGTATTCAAAGAGCCCAGGACAGACTAAATGCTTAGTAAATGTTTTGACAGCAGGTCTCAATTCAGCAGAGCAGTCACCTCTGGAATGTTTAAAGGTCAAGTGGCCAAAAAAATGACCCAGATCCAACTAAATCAGAATCCTAGGATCCATATGGGTCCTAGGCATCCATATTTTGAGAAAAAGCTGCTTTGGGTCAACTTCTTTCTCTTATATTTAGGGCCTAAGAGTCGCTCACCACTGCCCTGCAGGAGTCATTTCTGTGGTTTTCCTGCCTGCTGATCCAATCAGTGACATCTGGTCTTCCATACAACTGCCAAATTCCTAGAAGTATACTAGTAGTTGTACTCAGATTATTCCTCTGCATGAATTAGCTCTCTCCACTGAGCAGATGAAATTAAAAGTCTTTAATATGATGCTCATGACTCTGAAAACTGTTTATTTTCCATGTGAGGTAGTGGGCTTCCCATGATGAAAAGTGTACAAGACAGGTGCGGATGGTGACTTTGATAGGGGGGGTGGTAGAGGGGACGCTCGATGCTATTTAAAGTTAATCCTGAATCAGTCTATGATTTCACAAACTGCAAAAGATCAGGGGTGAGGTAAGTTCTGTTTCCCCCAGAGAGAAAAGGCTGATGATGCATCTTCTATTTGGCATCAGAGTTGGGTTTAAGTGCATAAGTAGAGCCAAGATGAAAGCAGAGGATGCGAAGGCAGGCTGTCTGAGAGTCTGTACCCCAGGGATTACCAAAGTTCTGACTTATTACTAGTCTGATTGTTCTTTTCTAAGAGAGTGTGTGTGTGTGTGTGTGTGTGTGTGTGTGTGTGTGTGTGTGTGTGTGTGTGTGTGTGAGAGAGAGAGAGAGAGAGAGAGAGAGAGAGAGAGAGAGAGAGAGAGAGAAACAGGGAAACTACAAGAGTCACATACATAGAACATTAATGAACTTGTCTATCAACTGCTTGTAGGGCAGTGTTCTCTTCTCAAGTATCATGTACTAGCTCAATGAGTTCTCCCTTTAAAACCCCAAGCACCAATAAGATGAAGAAGCTGGAAGGAAAAGCAATCATGTACCTCAGTACTTTGTGAAGTATTAAAGGTTCAGGATGGCAACACTCTTACTCAGATTGCCTTTGCGAAAAAGGTCACAACTAAGTCTGAAAAGTTATTAGTACCACCCAAATATAAGGAAAGTTGCTTTTTAAACAACTGAAAACATTATAGTATTATTTCAAAATCTGACACTTCATATCTAGAATCATAATAAATCCTCTTATAGCTTAAGTAGTAATTAAACCATTTTAAAATCCTGTAGCTGTGGAATTTTCCACCTGAAATAATTATGCATGATCACAACTTCTCTAGCCATAAGAAAACCAGAGAATACAGGTAAGTGTCTTGGAGGCGACTTGGGATTAGGGCCAAAGCCAAGAATACACTTGAAATTCTTGGCCCTTGATCAGGTGCTCAGAACTTCCCAGGGTAAGCAAAGTGCAACTGAACTAAGATGGCCAGAAAAGATTCCTAATGGCTTTCAGAGATCAATACCACACTACCCGGAAGCAAAACCCTCTCCTCTTTTACCTGAAAGTGTTCTTATGAAGGTGTAAGTCTCTACACAAAACTTTTTAACCCTTCTAGAGTCCAACAGGAAAAAAATGTGAAGAAACCTTTACAAACATGATATGCTATACTGAAAGCATTTTAAGATGAAAATGCTCTATCAATCATCTGTAACCACCACCCCCACGTGCTTTGTGAAACTTCCCAAATGACAGAAGCACTTCCACGTGTATTATCTGCTGGCTGGTAGCTATCATTCTAACAAAGAAACTGAGACTCACAGACAAGAAATCATTAGTTCCAGATCCTAGCTAGTACAGTAGTGTCAGGACTAACGTTTAGATCTTTGCATTAAATATCCCCTACCTTCCCTCCTCTCTTATGACTTCAAATTGGCCCAACTTCAGGTACGTAGCACTACCTGACTCTTCCTCTCATTCTTCTTGCACTGTTTGCAACACTGTCTCCAGGACTCTCCTTGTCTCTCCATAACCACCCCAGCCCTGGATCACTCCTTTTTCTGACCTAATATTATCCAGCTTTTAAATTCCTAATAAAAAGTAAAGAGTTGATCCATGAATAAAAGTAGAAGTAGAATTCAGAAGTAGTTCCTTTTTAAATATTTTATACTGCTAGCACTATATAGATAGTCATCATCTTTTAAATAGATTTGACCTGTAAGTTAGCATATTGATTATATGAATCTCTAGGGCTCCTGCATTTGGAATAGTGAATAGCAAGGGTTGAATAGCAAGGGATCTGTTCTCCCAAACAGGTCTATTTAAAAAAAAAAAAAGTACCTAAATCTATTTGGTTCCCAAATTCAAATAATAAGAGTTCAGGTAGCAAAGTACACCTCTACTTTGAAAAGCAATCAAAATATTAGTATTTTAAAAATAAATAAATGAAAAGAAAAACTATTAGAAAGCAAAAATATAGTTCTTAAATGAAATACCGAATTAATGAGAACAAACTACTATAAAACTTCAGAGAAGAAAAACCTCTAAAGAAACCTGTATGTCTTCTGCATCATTACATAAGTTGAAGAAAACTAAAATAAAAGAGAAGAAGAAAAAATGAAATAACCATTCTCCATTTCCCAACCAGACTGAAGCATCTCTACTTGTGGGATCTTTTTTAGATACTTGGCATTTTTCAGGGGTAAAACTAGTAGGACCTTTTTTAGTGAAATAAAATTGGTCTTTAGCAGTCTACTGAAAATGCTAGCAACCATGAAACAGTTTATCGTGGCTGAAATTAATGTTAATTGGAATATATTTCCAACTGTGATAGGTACCAAGAGATGGCACTTTTTCCCCCTGAATTTGGTGATCATGCAATTTCTGGTTGACAGGTAAAAATCACTCTAAAGTGGTGATGGTGGTGAACATGTGTAAATTAATTCAAATATGAAATGCCAGAATACATAGGTTCTAGTTTTTTCTGCCAAAAACTAACCATGATGTTGGCCAGGTCACATCTCTGGGCCTCAGTTTTTTCAACTCTAAATGAGGATTTAGCTTCGATGATATCTAGGTCCATCTCAGCTCTAAAATGCTCGATTGTCTACTAGTATTTATTTAAATGTACCTTTGTTATATTTTTAGAATGTTTTGGTAATAGTTATAAAAGCAATACACATTTAGTGTTTTAAGAAAATCTAGATAGACATAAATAAGTAAATAAGAAGTTACTAAAATCCTACCCCAAAGAAATAACTGCTAATCCTCACTAAAGAAATATATATGGTATTTTATAACCAGCTTTAATTTAATCTTCTTGCCCTGGGATTAAATGTTTTTCTATAACACTGATTTTTTTTTAAATGGGCAAGGGGAGAAGTCAGGCATTTCAGAATTATTCGGGGTTACCCTGGGAAACACTCCCTGCCCTTTCTGATACACCCCTGGGGGGTGCACCCCTCCCATTCAAGAAGCATCCTGAATAGAGCCATTGTTGGCAATAACTATTATCTCCCTCCGGAGCATTAGGGCAGAATCAAGCCTAAGAGCACTGTCTCTCCAAATCACTTTTAATGGCTACTCAGTTGGAATGTACCATCATTTACTAACCAATTCTCTTCATTGGATAGTAAAACTATTTTCACTATTATAAGCATCTTAATGAACATCTGTGTAGCTCTATCTTTGTACATATCTGTAATGAAACCCTTGACACATCTTTACTAATTAGTAATAAAAATAATATTTTGAAAAAAATATTTGGGGTGTCCTTGAGAGAGTGTTAAGCTGCAAAGTCTCTCATCCTGTTTCAGTGAAATCCTATTAAATGTGGGAATCTGACATAAAAAGGCAGGATGAGCCTCAATTAGGTTACTTACCAGCATCCTTGATCCAATTATCATAAAGACGCACAGTCCTCGATGTAAGATCACTGAAGGCCATTTTCCACAGGATTTACTAGCTCTTACAGTGGGTTCTTCAGTAAAACAAAAAAAAGAAATGCATTATGACCTATGAATGCAAATAAAGCCAAGTTTCTAGTAATACAATACTAAAAATGCTAAAAATTTAATAGAAATAACTGGCAAACCAACAAACTTTTACTGAGGGTAAATGCATTAGTGAACCACATTAAACCCTGATGTAGTTGCAAACATTTAAGATTTTTCATCATTGTAATAACAATGCTTATTTTGCTGAATAAGGCTGACATTCTATGTACAAGATACAAAAGGAGTAAATGAGTCTAAGAACTTTCGTGGGAACATCTCTTTATGCAACAATCAGATCAGAAATGGACTGCACCTCCCATGGCAATGCTGAGCTAAAAACCCAGGAGAAGAAAGTGGAAAAGACACACAAACTCTGATCCAGACTTATAGCTGATCATCAGGCATATGAGAGAGGTCTTCTATATGTCACTTTTCACCATGTAAGTAGAACAGAGGTAGAAAGAGGAAGGGAAAGAAGATTCACAAGAGCCAAGGAGAGGCTGCCTAGTTTGTCTGAACAGATAGACAAGAATAGTTGGAAAAAGACCAGTGAGGAAAAACTATCTGTACTATATATTAAATCTTCAATAATTAAAAAAGTGTGAAGAGGCAAACCAATGAAATACAACAGAATGTCCAGAAACGCACATTGGGGAATTTAGGATGGTATTTAATACATTCTAAGATGTACACTTTCCCACATTTTAACATCTCTAAAATCAGCACACACCTTACAAGTGGAGACTGTATCATAAAATGAATAGTATATTTGATTCAATTCATATGGTGAGAAGATGAAGTTCTGCTGCTCCCTTGTCTTATGGAAATGTAACCTTTGCAGCTTGGTAGCCCTGTGCTTTTTCCATGGACCCCTTAATTCCTAAAATTTCCTAAACCTGCCTATTTCACCCCTAAAAACTCCTTTCAGCACTTTATGGCTTCCCTTTGGCATATGCACATTACCGGCATAACCACTGTTGTGCTTTGGGGCCATTATTAAGTAAAATAATGGTTATGCAAACACAAGCACTGTGATATCTCAACAGTCAATCTGATACTGAGTCGGTGGTGACAGTTGCACAAGAATGCAAATGTACTTAATACCACTGAACTTACTTAAAAATGGGTAATATGGTACATGTATTTGCACCACAATAAAAAAGAAATTATCTAATGTACAATAGAAAAATTGAGTATTTTTTTATTGTTTAAAGTATTACAAATAGTAGTACATATGTCTCCTTTTTTTTCCCCCATTGACCTCCTCCCGGCCTCCCCTACCCCCTGCACATGCCTTCACTGCCGCCTCCCCCTCCCCCGGCCGCAGTGTCTTGCGTCCATTGGTTATGCTTACATACACACATACAAGTCCTTCGGTTGGTCTCTTACCCCCCCACTCCACAGCCCTCCCCTGCCTTCCTGCTGTAGTTTGACAGTCTGTTAGATACTTCTTTGCCTCTGTATCTATTTTTGTTCATCAGTTTATAATGTTCTTTATGTTCCACAAATGAGTGAGATCATGTGGTATTTATTTTTCACTGACTGGCTTATTTCACTTAGCATAATGCTCTCCAGTTCCATCCATGCTGTTGCAAATGGTAAGAATTCCTTCTTTTATACAGCAGCATAGTATTCCATTGTGTAGATGTACTACCGTTTTCTAATCCACTCATCTGGTGCTGGCCACTTAGGTTGTTTCCAAATCTTAGCTATTGTAAATGGTGCTGCTATGAACATACGGGTGCATATATCCTTTCTGACTGGTGTTTCTGTTTTCTTAGGATATATTCCTAGAAGTGGGATCACTGGTTCAAATGGAAGTTCCATTTTTAATTTTTGGAGGAAACGCCATACTGTTTTCCACAGTGGCTGCACCAGTCTGCATTCCCACCAGCAGTGAAGTAGGGTTCCTTTTTCTCCGCATCCTCACCAGAACTTGTCCTTTGTTGATTTGTTGATGATAGCCATTCTGACAGGTGTGAGATGGTACCTCATTGTTGTTTTGATTTGCATGTCTCAGATGATTAGTGACTTTGAGCATGTTTTCCTATGTCTCTTGGCTGTCTGTATGTCCTCTTTTGAAAAGTGTCTATTTAGGTCCTTTGCCCAATTTTTGATTGGATTATCTTCCTTTTGTTAAATTATACGAGTTCCTTGTAAATTTTGGAGATTAAACCCTTATCAGAGATAACATTGGCAAGTATGTTCTCCCATGCAGAAGGCTTTCTTGTTGTTTTGTTGATGGATTCTTTCGCTGTGCAGAAGCTTTTTATTTTGATGAAGTACCATTTATTTATTTTCTCCTTAGTTTCCATTGCCCTAGGAGCTCTATTGGTAAAGATATTGCTACAACAAATGTCTGCTATTTTGGTGCCTATGGCTTCTTCTACGATTTTTATGGTTTCCCATCTTACGTTTCAGTCCTTTATCCATTTTGAGTTTATTTTTGTGTATGGTGTAAGTTGGTGGTCTAGTTTCATTTTTTTTGCAAGTGTCTGTCCAATTTTCCCAACACCACTTATTGAAGAGACTGTCTTGACTCCATTGTATGCTCTTGCCTCCTTTGTCAAAAATTAATTGAGCATAATGGCTTGTGTCAATTTCTGGGTTCTCTATTCTGTTCCACTGGTCTATATGTCTGTTCTTGTGCCATTACCAGGCAGTTTTGAAAACAGGGGCTTTGTAGTATAGTTTGATATCTGGTATTGTGATCCCTCCAACATTGTTCTTCTCTCTCAAAATTGCTGCAGCTATTCGGGGTCTTTTTTTTATTCTAGATGAATTTTTGGAGAGTTTGTTCTAGGTCTTTGAAGTATGCCATTGGTATTTTAATGGGGATTGCATTGAATTTATAGATTGCTTTGGGTAGTATGGTCATTTTAATGATGTTGATTCTACCAATCCATGAGCATGGTATGTTCTTCCATTTGTTCATGTCTTCCTCTATCTCTTTTTTCAGCATCCCAAAATTTTCTGAGTATAGGTCCTTTATCTCCTTGGTTAAAATTTATTCCTAGGTATCTTAATTTTTTTTGTTGCAATGGTAAATGGAATTGCTTTTTTAGTTTCTCTTTCTGTGAGTTCATTATTGGTGTATAGAAAAGCCATAGACTTCTGGGTGTTAATTTTGTATCCTGCTACATTGCCGAATTCATTTATTAAGTCTAGTAGTTTTTTGATGGAGTCTTTAGGGGTTTTCTATGTACAATATCATGTCATCTGCAAATAAGGACAGTTTTACTTCTTTTCCAATTTGGATGCCTTTTATTTCTTCTTCTTGTCTGATCACAATGGCTAGTACTTCCAGTACTATGTCGAACAGGAGTGGTGAGAGTAGGCATCCCTGTCTTGTTCCTATTCTTAGGGGAAATGGTTTTAGTTTTTGCCCATTGAGTATGATGTTGGCTGTGGGTTTGTCATATATGGCTTTTATTATGTTGAGGTATGATCCTTCTATTCCCACCTTGCTGAGAGTTTTTATCAAGAAAGGGTGTTGGATTTTGTCAAATGCTTTTTGCATCAATGGATATGATTATATGGTTTTTATCTCTCAGTTTGTTTATGTGGTATATCACGTTTATTGATCAGAGCAGAAATAAATGACACAGGAGAAACCAAGATGGCAGCATAAGGTATACACCTGTACATGCTGCCTCTCACAACCACACCAAAACTACAACTAAAAGACAAAATGTCTATCACCCAGAACCATGGGAAAGCTGGCTGAGTAGAAGTACTACAACTAGAAGGAAAGATAAAAGAGCATTGAGACATGCACAAACGAGGAAAAGCTGAGGTACGCAGGCGCATGAATTGGGCTGGCGGTTGGTGACTGGGTGTGCTGTTTCTTTCAACCCAAAGGGAGACACAGCTCCCCATTACTCTGAACTCCAGTTTCTGGGCAAGACTCTGGGGACCCAGACCGCTATGGGGAGAAGCTGGACTGTCTGCCATCGGGTCGGAAAGTGGGGGTGGCTTTCTTGCAGAGCTGCACGCAAGAATCATTGTTTACTGCACTGGGAAATGCGGAGACACAGAGATGGCTGAATGGCAGCCATCGCTGTTTGCCATGCCCTAGTGACTCCCTGAGACTCTGCCCCGCCAATTTACAAACCCACCCAAACTGTGCACAGCGGCTTTTGCATATAAATGGCCTGCCCTATCACAGCTTAACCTAACAAACTGCAGCTCTGGTCAGACCCGGAGAAATCTGCAGACCTCGCTGTAGCACCTGCTGGGTGGCCTCAGACAGTAGCTGACCTGCACCCCATTGGAGATCCAGAAGCCAGTGTACCTAGCAGTCAGTGTGAGACGACACCAGATTTCAACTTCTCACATCCATAAGTGACACAATCAAGAGGCAGACTCAGTGAGCACAAAAGCCCCACTGAAACAAGTCCTGCCCCATAAGGGTGTCTCCAGCACAGCAGTTCTTCCATTATAGACACAGCAGGTCCTCACAGCCAATTGGCCTGGAGGTAAATTCCTCCCAGTATACCAACAGCAATCAAGGCTTAACTACAACAAGACTGTTCACTCAGTCTACAAAGGGGTGCACCAAGAGTATCCACCTCAGGTGATTGGGGAGGCTGAACCACTGGGCCCTATAGGTCACCTACCACACAAAGCCACTCCATCAACACAGGGAAGCAGCCAGAATGCGGAGACAAAGAAACATGTCACGAATGAAAGAAATGGAGGAAAGCAAACTACTGGACATAGAGTTCAAAACCACATTTATAAGGTTACTCAAGAATCTGCTAAAAACCTCTGAGGAACTTAGTGAGACCTTTAAAGATCTTAATGAGAATGCCAAAAAAATGGAAAAGGACCAGTCAGAAATTAAGCATACACTGTCTGAAATAAAGAATATACAGAAATTCAACAGTAGATCAAAGAACCCCAAAAATCAAACCAAAGATTTGAAACATGAGGAAACGAAAAACACCCAACCAGAAAAACAAAAAGAAAAAAGAATCCAAAAATATGAAGATAGTGTAAAGAGCCTCTGGGACAACTTTAAGCGTACCAACATCTGAATTATTTGGGTGCCAGAAGAAGAGAGAGAGCAAAATATTGAAAAGCTATTAGAAGAAATAATGACAGAAAACTTCCCCTACCTGGTGAAAGAAATAAACTAACAAGTCCAGGAAGCGCACAGAACCCCAAACAAAAGGAATCCAAAGAGGACCATACCAAGACACATGATAATTAAAATGCCAAGGGCAAAAGACAAAGAGAGAATCTTGAAAGCAGCAAGAGAAAAACAGTTAGTTACCTACAAGAGAGTACCCATACGAATGTCAGCTGATTTCTCAACAGAAACTATGCAGGCCAGAAGGGAGTGGCAAGAAATATTCAAAGTGATGAACAGCAAGAACCTACAACCAAGTTTACTCTACCCAACAAAGCTATCATTCAGAATTGAAGGTCAGATAAAGAGCTTCACTGACAAGAAAAAGCTAAAGGAGTTCAGCACCACCAAACCAGGATTATATGAAATACTGAAGGGTATTCTTTAAGAAGAGGAAGAAGAAGAAAAAGGTAAAGATAAAAATTATGAACAACAAAAGGACAACATATACATATCTATCAACAAGTGATTCTAAAAATCAAGTGAATAAAAAATCTGATGAACAGAATAAACTGATGAATATAATAGAATCAGGGGCATAGAAAGGGAGTGGACTGACAATTCTTGGGGGAAAGAAGGTGTGAGGGGTGCGGGAAGAGATTGGACAAAAATCTTACACTTATGGATGAAGACAGTGGCAGGGGGTTAGGGCATGGGGTGGGGTGGGGAATCAGGTGGAGGGGAGCTATGGGGGGAAAAAAAAGGAACATATGTAATAATCTGAACAATAAAGATTTATTAAAAAAAAAAAAAGAAATGACACAGAGACCAAAAAAAAAAAAATACAAAAGATCAATGAAACCAAGAGCTGGTTCTTTGAAAGGATAAACAAAATTGATGAAACTCTAGCCAGGCTCACCAAGAAGCAAAGAGAGAGGACCCAAATAAACAAAATCAGAAACAAAAGAGGCAAAATAACAACAGACCCCACAGAAATACGAAGAATTGTAAAAAAAAAATACTATGAGCAACTCTATTCCAACAAACTGGACAACATAGAAGAAATGGACATATTCCTAGAAAAATACGACCTTCCAAAACTCAACCAGGAGGAATAAAAAATTCTGAATAGGCTGATAACTATGGAGGAAATTGAAGCAGTAATAAAAAAAAACTTCCAACAAACAAAAGCCCTGATCCAGATGGCTTCACAGGGGAGTTTTATCAAACATTCAAAGAAGAAATAAAACTTACCTTTCTCAGACTATTCCAAAAAATTCAAGAGGAAGGAACACTCCTAAGCTCTTTCTACAAAGCCAGCATTACCCTAATCCCAAAACCAGATAAAGACAATACAAAGAAAGAGAATTACAGGCCAATATCCCTCATGAACATAGATGCCAAAATTCTAGCAAATCGAACCCAGCATTACATTAGAAAGATCATACACTATGACCAAGTGGGATTTATTCCAGGGATGCAAAGATGGTACAATATCCACAAATCAATAAACATGATACACCACATAAACAAACTGAGAGTCTTTCTTTTAGTATTCTAAAATAAAACCAAATATATATATATGGTATTTCTAAAGGTGGCATCTCAAACCAGTGGGCACTAAATTATCAGCAGTTATTTAATAAATAGTGTGATACAACTGGATAGCCATCTGCAAAAAAAAAAAAAAAGTTGGATCCAAACATTATACTATAAACCAAGATAAACACCAAATAAATACAATTTTAAATAAGAAAACTAGAGCCATGAAGTACTGAATGACAACTTGGGAGAACACTTTTATAACCTCGGCACAGGAAAGACCTTTCTAACTTTGACTTAAGCACCATTAGACATAAGAGAAGACTAACAAATTGAACCATATAAAAATCAAGAAGGAAAAAAACACCAAATGACAAATAGGAAAAATATGTTCAATCTATATTACTACTTTCCCTTATAAAGAGTTCCTAGAGATTGATAAGACTTACAAGCCAAGATTTTTTAAAGTGAGCAAATATCCACAGAAAATAAAATATAAATGGCTCTTAAAACATATGAAAAGTTGCTTACCTTTAATCATAATAAGAAACCTACAATATTTTATTGCATTGGATGGGCCAAAGTCCAAACATATTTATCAATCAGATGGGCCAAAATGCAAAAATATGTTAACTCTGTTAGCAGGACTATGAAAAATTCATACATTGCTGGTGGGAGTGCAAATTAGTACAACCCTTAGTGAGAGTAATTTGGCATTGTCAATAAAAATGATAAATGCATATTTTTAACCCAGCAACCCTACTTCTAGAAACTTATCTAATAGATATACATGCACATATGCAGAATGACATATATTCAAGGTTATTCATTGCACCAGTTAGTAAAAGCAAAAGCCCTATTAAAAGGGGACTGGTTAATGAATGATAATACATCTAACACCATGAAACAGTAAGCTGCTGTAAGAAAGAATGAGGAAGTTCCCTGAGTGCTGATGTGGGAAAGTATCCAAGATAAATCTCTATGTGAAAAAAGCCATGGAAGGTACAAAATTTTTAAATGACTACATTTTACATAGAAAAAGACGAAAGAAGAAAGAATATTAATTAATATTTATTTATTTTAGCATAAAAGGAACTCTGAAAAGATATCCATGAGAAAGGGAATGGGGAACAAACTGGGCTGAAGGGGTGAAAGGAAGATCTATATTGTTTGTTGTTGTTTTTTTATGTGACTAAGAATTAAAATGTTCTAAAGGAAAAAATAAAAGAATAAAATCAGTTGTCTCTTTGCTGGGACAATTCCTACTTAAATACTCACACATAAATGCACATGTACACAAGAGAGGGGTTATCTTAATTCCTCAAGGGCCCGTCAGTTCCAGAACCTCTCTCCAAGTCCAGGAAGGTATCTCAGCATGCCCCTGCTTGGGTACATCCTGTGTCCTCAAGCTGAGTTCACATTCAAGATGTGGTGATGCCAGGGTCTTGCCAGTGTCAACTTAAACTCTGGTTTTCCTACAAATGTCTCTATAGTGAAGGTGTTATGTAAGGTTAAGAGCAGGGGCTGTGGGGTAACTGAGAATTTGATTTGAATCTCACCACTTAATAGCTGTGTGAACCTCAGCAAAAATTAAAGCTCAATTTCCTATTCTGTAAAACAGGACAACCTCCAAGACCATAGGAGATAATTTATATTTGTGAAGTTTAGAGCACAGAATCTGATAAAGAATGAACACTTTCCTGGCCAGCGTGGCTCAGTGGTTGAGCATCAGCCTATGAACCAGGAGGTCACGGTTTGATTCCCAGTAAGGGCATATACCGGGTTGTGGGTTTGATCCCCAGTGGGAGACATGCAGGAAGCAGCCAATCAGTAACTCTCTCTCATCATTGATGTTTCTATCTCTCTCCCCCTCCCTTCCTCTCTGAAATCAATAAAAACATATTTTTTAAAAAAAGAGAGAATGAACACTCAGACATTATAATTTGTAGAGACAAGTTGTACCAATTTAATTGGGAAACATCTGGCCAAACTCATTATCTTGTACAGTTGAATGGCAGTTTATGGAACAAATCTAGAGAAAACTCTACTACTTTCATTTTAAAGCCTGTATGTCACAGATTATATATGATTCTTCCCTTGATGTTTTCCAGTTGTCTCTATGTGAGTGTTCCCCTTCACCTTAACCACTGAGATAACAGACCTCAAGCCATTATTTTCATAATTAAACTGCCAAAATAATGCTGTTTAAATTCTTTAGAATCAGAATGAAAGATTCCAATTCTATATGGCATATGGTGGGGTTACATTTCAAAGTATTATTCTATTTTCTGTGCAATTTCCACCCTTCCCCCCTCCCCCACTCATTCCACCATTTTCCTCTCGGCCCATACTGAAGCACAGACTCAAAGAAACCACAGTGTAATGAAGGTGAGAAATATTCACAGGCTATAAACAGTGGTTTCTCTAATCCTGAAGGCTACACAAGGTTGAGATGGAGGAAGAGAGATGGTAGTCAGAGGAGCAGCTCACACTGGAAGGGCCGGAGTGGCAGAAACAGACATCCTCCAAGCCAGAGAGAGAAGGAGGACTAGAGAGGTAGGGAAGGGATCCATTAGCTCAAGTTTTGTGGGGTAGCGACTCTCTCATTGATTCTTTGCTTGTAATAACCTGCCATCCAACAGTCCTTAACACTTGTGGGCCCACCAGGAAAGAAGGAATGCCCATAATTGTGTAGGGATGGGGCATGAAAACAAACAAACAAACAAACAAAAAAACCTGATCCATTTACCTGTTGAAACTGAACTCAAACTGCTGAGAATTTCCTTATAAGTTTGGACAGTGATGGACTGAATGCCAATACTACATTGTAGGAATTGGTCTAAAAAGTTAATGAAGGAATATGGGGCAATCTGGGTTGTCCTGCAAATATAGTGCTACCCCTGGAGAAGAGCCAGGCATACCGCCTCCACCCCGACCCTCTACCATGACTAAACATGGACACTTGATTGCTAGACAATGGTACATGGAGATGGGAAGAAACTTATTCTATGTTCTCAAGGTATAGAGCTATCTTCTAGGTGACAGCAGAACTAGGACCTCGACAACCAATCTAAAATACTTAATGTCATAAAAGTTCAGGGCTGGAGATGCCAGAAAAGTCAGGGCTCTCATGTACGTGAAGCAGAAACTTAAAACTCAAAAACAGTAGACGACACACTTCCATTAAGGGTGGAAGAGACAAGAAAGGTGCTATAGGGGAAGAGAACAAAGCTCCCTGTCAGAGTTGGTCAGCCTCTAAAACATGTGGCAGGCTTTGAGTGAACAGGAGCTTGCTGATGGGAGGTTGGTGCTGGTAAGCCATTGCCCAGCCCCTGCAACTGACCCATGAATGTTGCTCCTTATTTTTGACAGTAGCACATAGTGACTGGGTCATTTAGTAAAGGGGCTTAATTTTTCCAGACTAGCTTCTTTAAGTCTACATTAAAGATGTCAAATTCAAATGTGAGAAATGTGCTTGCTGCCTACAGGAGAAGGCCCTTTCCATGGGGCAGCCTACCTGGGGACTATTCAAAGCCACAAGCTGCTTCTGTCAGCATAAGGACATAGAGAGCATGCTTAAGGTACCTTAACAGTAACCTATTTTAATAGTCATCACAGGCAGAACTCATCTGGGAGAATCTGTTGCTGGAGTTCACTCAGATGGGGATGAGACGTTAGAGTTGTCTGCGGTAGGAAGTACCTCGCAGGAGTTCAGAAATCTAAAACCAGGGCCAACTATTTCCAGGTGGGCCCTCAAACATTATCCAAATCCTGCAAAACATGTTGGGGACACTCTCTTGAGGGAAAGGAGTGGTAGAGTCAGCATATGGCTTTCCTAGGGCATGTCTATGGGCCAGAAATAGGGCCATATTCTTTTCCCTTTCTCTCTTTTTTTAAAATATATTTTATTGATTTTCCACATAGAGGAAGGGAGAGAGATAGATAGTTAGAGACATCGATGAGAGAGAAACATCGATCAGCTGCCTCCTGCACACCCCCTACTGGGGAGGTGCCCGCAACCAAGGTACATGCCCTTGACCTGAATTGACCTGGGACCTTTCAGTCCGCAGGCTGAGGCTCTATCCACTGAGCCAAACGGGTTTCGGCCCCTTTCTCTTTTGATGTTTGGGAGGTTGAGAGGTTCTGGGATTCCCTCCATTGATCTCTGTTTTGGAACTGTTTTATATCTGCTGGTGATTTCAGCAGGTCCTTTATTTGCCCTAAAAGTCCCCTGACTCTTCTCTAAGTTTGCCCTGTCTCTCTAATTATAGAACAATGCATTGGGACCAGATCCTCAGCAAGAGTACTGATTGCTCTGCTTAGCCTGGGAGGCCCTCTGTTATCATAAGAGTAATAATAAGGACAATAAATACCATAGGTAGCATTTCGCTAAAGGCTCGACATCAATTGTATTTTCTAGTGGGACTGGTGCCTAATATAATTGGTTTCCAGGATTCCATTTGTAACAAGTTATCATATTAACATGTTGAGATTGTTAAGTGATGAATATCTAATATAAGGTTTGTCTCTTGGCCCAAATTCATGAGTCATGACTGTGCTGCAGAGCTAGAACCAGATAGAAATGCAATCGGCACTAGTCTGGAGAGTCATGTACGTATAATGTTGTATTTTCCAGAAGCATCTGACTTTAGTAGGTCCCTCTATTAAGGGAAAGTGAAGAAGTGAAAATTAAGATGAAATAAGAGAATACTAAGGAATGGAGGGAATGGTAAAGATATTTGTTTTGAGGTCCTGCTTGACATGGAAATTACAACTCTTAAGCCTGATTGAAGAGCAAGCCTGACTCTTTTCATAGAGAGGTTTCATATGCACTATGATGTCACTGTTATTGGGAATAGGAAACACCCATTTTATTTAAACACTAGAGGCTCAGTGCACGGATTCATGCACCGGTGGGGTCCCTTGACCTGGCCTGCGCCCTCTCGCAATCCGGGACCCCTTGGGGGATGTTGGACTGCTGGTTTGGGCCCAATCCCCACAGGCTAGGCTGAGGGATCCCACCAGTGCATGAATCCATGCACTGGGCCTCTAGATCTTTGGTTAATCTCTTCCCGTCTTTCCCCCTCCCCCCTTCCCTCTGAGATTCATCAGTCTGTTCCATGTTTCCATGCCTGTGTATTGAGCATCTGTCCCCTGGTGATCAGTGTGCATCATAGCTACAGGCTGAATGGTCACTTAGGCTTTTATACATAGATGCCGTATTACAGTCAGAACAACCTAAGTTCCTGGAAGTGGTATAACAACAATTAGAAGTGTGAGTTCAACCCTCTGCTGTCTGTGTTTATGGGTTTACAGTATGTTATCTGTACCATCACAGACTGTGGTACAAGATAATTCTAAAGAACAGATATGTAAAAGTCACTAGAAAGTCTTCTGTGCTGCTGCACAGCATGCTTAACTTCTTAATCACATTTTGCTTTAAAAGCATTAAGATTAGTTTATTCTGTGCCTGTATCACCAGGACAAGCAGAGTGCACTTAGACGGATGGACTCACTGCTTCATTTCATATGTGAAATATCACTGCAGAGTAATCCCTTCAGGTCACAGTCACAACAGACACTGTTTCTCAAAGATCACTGCCTTTCTTCTTTGTGGGGTAACCACTCTTCCCCCTTATTCCAGGCTCTTCCTTCCCCCTGAAGCCTTGTGCTTCCCCATGTGACTGAGAGGTACGGATAGGAAATACAGTACGATTACCCTAAAGAAGCTGCTGCCGTCCTAATTCTTTCTCGGTGCTTGGTGTGGATATTGGCATTTGACACAGTTCTGGGAAGGGGGATTTGAGGGACTGCTGGGAAGCACTGGGGAGTGTTTTGGAGCTCCTAAAAAAGACACAAGACCCTCTCGGTACTCTGGATGAAAGGGGCATGAGAATGTGACATTTGGAATGATTGCCACCATTTTATATCAAAACAGAAAGTAAACCCATTTAGAAGACATTTCCCTACCTTTGGACTGCATTTTCTGTGATAACGCATCCCTGACTGCTGAGGCCATTTTGTGTTGACTGTTCTGTTGCTTATAAAGGAATGCATTTTCCTGATATGATAAGATTCATACTTGAAAAAGAGAAAGTTAGCTGTTTAGTATCCTTATTTGATGATATTTGTGATCATTTTATTTGTCCAGAAGACAAGGCTTATATTCTAATTTTCTGTAATTTACTATGACCTAAGATGTAACAATGATTTTCTCTTTTACAGATGCTTGAGAATGTCAAGCGCATTTCATCCTTGAAATCAGAAGCTTCTTTCCTTACATCCTGGGTGTATGTGTTGACTCAAAGACCTGCTCCCAGATTTCACATCTCTTGAGTTGTTTTGAATCACCAGATAAATCTTTTCCAATACTGACTGCACCTCCTATTCCTGTTCCTGCCCTTCTTGACCCAGATGCCTTATCAACCCAGGTGACATTCATTAACTGAATCCTTTGTCATGATTTTTGTATTTATTCCTTATAGTATGGATGTTGTCATGCCTGAGAATGGTTAATGCAGTATTAAGAAGAGGTTCCCAAACCTGGCCCATCACTAGACTCTCCCCAAACATATTAACTATATCCAAATCTCTCTCCAGGTAATTCTGATTATCAACCAGGCCTGGCAATCACTGATATAAGGACACAGAAGAGAGAAAAATTGTAGTGACCTGATTCCACACCAAAGGTAAATGGTTTCAAATCTCATCTGCCAAAGTCAATTATGTAAGAACAAAATTTATTTCCTTACTGCTTAATATTTAATACATCTTTCTTTATTCTTTGGGGGTGGTAGGAACTTATTTCAGTGGACTCCAAATATGACCATCCCTCTCAGCAAGTTAGAAAAAAATCAGTTGGGAGGAGGAATCCTTTTAATCCTCTATGTTTTCTGTCAACATTGCCATCCTTTTAGAATGCAGGGTCCCATCTTTTAATCCTCTATGTTTTCTGTCAACATTTCCATCCTTTTAGAATGCCAGTTATCCATGCAGGTCTATGTTGTTGCCAGCTGCATGACTTCATTTTCTACAGCTCTTCTGCAGTAATTCCTTTTCTGTGGAGAGTACTCAGAAGTCTATCTCTGCTCTTGTGTCACATGGGAGCAAAAGAAATTATCTGGCTGCCTAAGGCCCCATAGCCACCTGTTCCAGCTCTACCCAAGCAACAGAGCCTGACCCCTTTTGCTCTCTGTTCCCATAATCCTGCTGGGCACCTCACCAGGGATGTTGCCCTTCTCTCTGAGGACTGCACTAATTGCCTTCCTTCGGATTCCCCCTCCCTCAAGCCTGAAGCATGCTCTTTTCTGCTAGGAGACATGGAAACCTCAGAGGTTTCCTCCCAAATCTCGCGTCTATGCCCTTGAGTTCTTCTGTATGGGTAAGTGCCTGAGCTTTTGTCATTCAAAAGCTAGGATAATACTTTTTGTTTCTCTGCCTTTTGCTGTCTGTTTCATTCCCAAGACAATTTGCACAACCTAGCCATTAAATAGAAATGGCACGGGGGAAAGGGCGGCTGAAAAAGGAAATGCCAAGGAGGAACATAGTATAAAAAACATCAAAATAACACACAAAATCCTGTATGGTAGGTATAACAAACATGCATTTTTGCTTCATACTGTGTGTGCATGCACACATACTCACACACATACACACAATGATTAACAAAATTGAAAATCTGTCATTTGAAATAAATTTTCACTGAGTCTATTTTACATTCTAGATTCACTGGTGGTTTTTGTTTTTTATTTTTTAAAAGTCCTCACCCAAGTGTATGATTTATTGATTTTTTTAAAGAGAGAAGGGGGAGAGAGAGATAGAAACATTGATGTGAGAGAAACATAGATTGGTTGCCTCCCACACATGCCCCTACAGAGGAATGAGCCCACAACCCAGGTATGTGTCTGACCAGAGATCAAACCCACAGCTTTTCGGTGCACAGGAGAATGGCCAAACCCACTAAGCAACACCAGCCAGGGTACAATTCATAAATTTTAAATTGCACATTGTTCTCAGTAGCATTATGAAATCTCACTCTGTCTCACTCTCTCCCACTCAAGATGTAAATCCCTTTGTCCAGCATATCTACCTCACTTCATCTCATCAGATAGGCATTGTATCTTGTCACAACATCACAAGTAGAAGGGCGAGTACACTGCAATAAGATATGTTTACAGAGAGCCCACATTCACATAACTTTTATTACAGCACATTGTTATGTGTTCTTCTTTATTATTAGTTACTGTTGTTAAACTCTTACTGTGCCTCATTTCTAAATTAAGCTTTGTCATAGGTGTGTATGTGTAGGAAAAAACATAGAATATATAGGGTTTGGTGCTTGCTATCTGTGGTTTCAGGCATCCACTGAGGGTCTTAGAACATATCCCCCATGGACAAGGGGAGCATTAGTGTAATTGCCAAAGTGATTGCTGTGAAGAAAACTACTCTTATTTGGATGAATCAATGCTGGTAGTTTACTTTAAATCAGTGAATGACTTTGCCCCCCAGGGGACATTTGTCAATTTCTGGAAACCTTTTTGGTTGTGTCAACTGGGGAGGAGGTGTTCCTGACATCTAGTGGGTAGAGACCAAAGTTGGTGCTAAACATTCTACAATGCTCAGGACAGCTCCTCACAACTATGAATTGTCTAAAACCGTGGTTGGCAAACTGCGGCTCATGAGCCACATGCGGCTCTTTGGCCACTTGAGTGTGGCTCTTCCACAAAATACCATGGCCTGGGCGAGTCTATTTTGAAGAAGTGGCGTTAGAAGAAGTTTAAGTTTAAAAAATTTGGCTCTCAAAAGAAATTTCAATCGTTGTACTGTTGATATTTGGCTCTGCTGACTAATGAGTTTGCCGACCACTGGTCTAAAATGTCAATATAGCTGAGGCTGAAAAACCCTGCTTTTAAACAACCAAATTATTACTTTATAGTCATTTTCCTCATTTTAATATACTTACAAGTTTCTGACCTCCTTCCCCCAGCCTCAGTCTTCCTAAATCATAGGGACAGAACAAACTCAGTACCCAAACCTTTGCAGCACTCAAGCTCACAACCTCTTTGAGGCTGCTCCTGCTTTACCACAGAGGGTGCGGGTGGCAAGGGCCAGCTGGTCCAGTGAGAAAACAGCCGATTGATATCTAGGTGGAAGCTTCCCTAGCAATCTTTGAGCTCTCACTGAGAGATGTATTTCTTATCTCAGGGTTTTTCTCCCCCAGGACAGCCGGAGCGGAGACTCCACCTGAACTCTGGTTTTTTAGAGTCATAACCTAGAGAGAGGCCATCTGTGATACTCACCTGGGGAGCCCTGTCACCACCCCGCAGGCTGAGTTCTGTCACCTGTTCTGACGCACTCTGAGCTGCCCTGTCCCTTTCTAATGAGTCAGGGTGCGCCACCTTTTCCTTGTGCTCTCTGAGCTGGCCTTTCCCTCCTTCCTTGCCAAACCATTCTCATTTGAAGGTGTGTTTCCCTTGTCAGTTCTCCGATGACCAGTTATCATTTTTGTGTAAGAGCTTCATTTGCCCTGTCTCCCTCTCCTCCCTGATTTTGAACAGGGATAAAGTTTTAGACCACCACCCAAATATGAGGCCAGAGTTGGCTTTTCAACAGAAAGTTTCCCCAGTTCCATCACAGACCTCCATCCCTATGCAGCTCATTTTGGTTTATGTCTCCCTGAGGAGCATCTGTGGCTAGCGGATCTGCTCTTGAAGGTTGGTGCCTTTTGTCTGCTTTCCAAAGGACAGGAGGATGGGACCTTGCCCTCAGGCAACCTCTGCATGTGGAAAGATTCTAGAAAGTGGGATGAGTAAGTCTGAGAGGAGAAAAGCATCTGAAAACCTGTCCGGATTATATGTCTCTAGGAAATATAAAGTTATATATGTATGACCCACCAGACTAACAGACTAAAGTGACGGCTGGAACCAATGGGACTTGTTTCTCTTCCAGAAGGAGTGCTAGAGTACTTCAAGGGCAGCTTAATCCCTGTTTGTAATCTGAGTCCTAGTACAATGCCCTAAGTAAAACAGGCGGCAATAAAAAATATGCTGAATGAATTTTAAAATGTAAAACAAGGCAGGGTAAGAACAAACACTCCATCCCTTAGGCCTTCTTCTCCACTTTTCTTTTTTCCTTCAAATGAATGCAATACTCCTGTCATTCATTTTCTCTTCAAACAAACAAACAAAAAAATTTTAGCATCTGTTATTGTGCAAGGAAGTGCTGAGCGGGACACAATATTATTTTTAAAATATGGTTCCCGAATTCAAACAACTTTCAATTTGGCAGGAAAAAATAAATACCTACACAGATATCTAAAATGCAAAGCAGAATGTAAAGTCACACAAACAGTTCCCGTAGACTCCTACAGCCTCTAGAAATGGAGATTCACATCTGGCTTGTGATCCGGAAGAAAGGCATATGGAGGAGAGGATACATGAGCTGAGCCTTGAGAATAAAGGTTTCAATAGGCAAAAATATGTGCACCTGGAAAGAAGAGAGGCATGCATCATTTGTTTATTCAATGAATACTCTTGAATATCTGTTATGTGCCAACCACTGTTTTAGGTGCAATATCTAGGTGGAAGTTTCAGTGAAATGGCAGAAAACAAAACAAAAATCCTGCCTTCAAGAAGTTATAGAAAAGCTCCCGGTGTGTTTCCGGAGAGTTTGTTAGTCCGTTTTGGTAATGTACAGAATTAAGGAAGGGAACAACAGAAA
This sequence comes from Eptesicus fuscus, assembly GCF_027574615.1. Taxonomy (NCBI): domain Eukaryota; kingdom Metazoa; phylum Chordata; class Mammalia; order Chiroptera; family Vespertilionidae; genus Eptesicus; species Eptesicus fuscus. The sequence continues at coordinate 82,076,236 of NC_072476.1, read as the reverse complement.
GATCAAAACAAGAAAGGTAGATTCCACAGACTGTGAAGGAACCAAAAGCCAGGCTGAAAATTTTTTTTGGATTTAGTTCGGTTGCCAGTGAGGTGTCATTACAGGTTTCTCAACGAGGGACTGTCTTAATCAAAGTGGTGTTTGGAAAGATTAACTGGGTGGTAGAGTCTAGGGCTGGGTGACTGAGGGTGCGGTTTGGAAGCAGGGAGAATAATTACGCAGCTATTGCATCTACTGGGAAGGATCCAACATAAGTATCATTTCCTTTGAGATGCCATCCCTGATTCAATCCGATCAGTCAGGATTGGTGTCCTACTAAGGTATTCTCACAACAATCTGTCTCATCTACGCTAGCACTTATTGCATAGCATTGCAAGTGCCTGTTTATTCATTCTTATCTTTCCACTCCTATGAGGGAAGAGCTGAGCCTCATTATCTTTGTGTTCCCAATGCCTAGACCAGTGTCTGGCATGCAGTATAAAATATCTGTGATATGAGTGAATAATCCAATGTTATGGGTTAAATACTGTCCCCTCAAAATTAATATGTTGAAGTCCTAACCCCCAGTACCTCAGAACGTGATCTTATTTGGAGCCAGGGTCTTTACAGAGGCAACCAAGTTAAAATGGCATCATTAGAGAGGGCCCGAACCCGATGTGATTGGTGTCCTTTCTTAAAAGGGAACATTTGGAGACAGGCATGCATATAAGAAGAACGCAGTAAGAGCATGAAGACGACCAGCTACAAAACCAAGGAGAAAGGCCTGGAACAGATCCTTCTCTCACGGCCATCAGAAGGGCCCAATCCTGCCAAACCCTTGCTTTTGAATTTTTAGCCTACAGGACTATGAGATGATAAATTCCTGTTATTTAAATCACCCGGTTTGTAATACTGGGCTACAGCATCACTAGCAAACTGATAGGAAAATGTTCATCTAACTTGCAGAAGCATCCAGAATTAGAGCTCAGGATTAAGGTCATCATTAACTATAAATAACAAGAGGTGATGACATGGGAGCAGCATACATTTCTGTGATAAGTAATGGAGGAGGAAATGTGGCAAAGGGCAGCATCTCCGGGAACACCCATGTTTAGGAAACACAAAGAGAAGCCAGGAACAAAGATAAGGATGCAGCAGAAAGCTGCAGCATAAAGCTGCCTGGTGGAATCTACCTCCAAATACTGAAAAAAGTAAAGTAAGTGGTCAAAAAACTGCCCACAAATTTCCACAGAAGCAACCACATAAGGAAGGGCCACAGACAGATGTTCAAAATCTCAAAAAGTGATGTGGCCCTGGGAAGGCTCTGGAGCAGAGTGGCGACCATAGGTGGCAAAGCTCCTAAAGCAACGTGGCCTCTTCCCCATGCAAAAAAAAAAAAAAAAACCACAACACACAAAAAAACAACCGTGGGAATTCTGACTGCGCCTGAACCTTGGGAATTCCTCATTTGAAACAGAGGCCGAAGCCATTAGGGACATTTCCGAAGTGAGTGTCTTCATCTCCTATGTGCTTCCTTAGCTGTAAGTGAAACTACACTACTGTGTGAGTTGTGCCACTCACAACAGGGTGGTCAGGAATGGCTCTCATGAAGCCTGAAGGACCAAACACTTCCACCCCAATTTAGACCTGGAGGTGCTGCCCCACAACCTCCACCAAAGCCCATGTAAGGAGCTAAGTCCTTAAGGACTGACAAAAAGTTTTCTGGGGGAAAAATAAAATGGAAATTATACTTTTAAAAAAGATGAAAACATCCTGAATACATGTATAGGACCAGGAAAAATTGGTGGTGAAGGAGAGGTTGAAATTGTGTGTGTATGCATATGCCTCAGAGAAGAACTCTGACTTGACAGGAAGCCAGAGAAAGGAGGAAAATAATGAGACCATAGTCAAGTGAAGATCCCCTGGCCACACCTGCAAGGAAGGCAGGCATGAGAAAGTCCCTATTTCAACACCTGTAACTCAACCTATAAGCAGCTGCGGTTCTAAAGTGCAATTATATTTCAGTTGTTTGACAATTCAAAGTATTTCATTGAAACAAAGTATAGCAGGCATTTAGTGTTTTAGACAGGCCACAAACACTGACTTAGCCCACAATGTGAGTAAATACAGTTTTAACTGGAGTTCTGACTCTAAGAAATAGAGGGACATTCAGCACAGCAAAAGAAAAGAGAACACCTTTCCCAGGACCTTAAGACAAACCTCATGGGGGTGTATTTTATACCCAGAGATCTCTATCTGGTCTACATCCCCGAATACAACTATCTACCAAGGCCTAACTCCACCCAAAATGTTCCAAGTACACACTTATTTATTCCCTCAAACATGAAAATGAAAAAAGAAAAAAAGTCAAATTATTCAATTTCAACTCATGTGGCTCGATACTGGAAAGAAAACAATTTCATCATTATCTATATATATATATATAAAATCCTAATATGCAAATTGTCCCCATGGGAGTTTGACTGGGAGACTGATCGCTTGCTATGACATGCGCTGACCACCAGGGGGCAGCGTGGAACAAAGAAAGGCGGTGGCTGGCAGCCAGGGAAGGGAGGCCCTGGCCAGCAGCTGGAAGGCCCCGATTGGCCCTGATTGCCAGCCAGGCCTAGGGACCCTACCTGTGCACGAATTTCGTGCACTGGGCCTCTAGTCTAAAATAAGATAGTAATTCTTAAATTTTAATGTGCACTATACGTTCTTGAGATACTTGTTGAGAAGCCATATTCTAGGGCCTCCCCCACAGGTTGCGTCATTCTGGAAGGTGGTTCTTCAACCACACTTAGGGAAAACACTGAACTATGATTTTCTGTTTTTATTTAAGATAATGCATGTTAACACAAATGATTTTTTAAAGGGATATGTTAGGTACTTAAGAAAACAAAATAAAGCATTTCTCACAGTATGGAAGAAAAACTTTTTGGAGCAGGAGAACTACAGAAGCAGGTCTTGGCCCAGCCTGAGGCAGCACCCCTAGGATCCTCTCCTTATTGTGTATTAATACTTAACACACATCTTCATTTCACATCTGTGGGTGAAAATACTGACAGTAGAATCACATACTGAAGGGTAAGGGGGAAGTTGAGTTTATTCATTTATTCCAGGCTTTTTACACATAAGGGTTTTTCCAAGCCGACTGTTTAGCTATTGTTTATTGCTTATCTAAATTTCTGCTTAAAGAGATTTAATGGAGGTCAATGGGGTGGGGGGGAAGGGGAGACATATGTAATACTTTCAATAATAAAGATTAGAGAAAAAGAGATTTAATGAAGAATTCATGATGTAGAAATATTGTTCTGACCAAAACTGATGATAGCTTAGTCCATTATCATTTATTATTATTCCTCTGAATCAATTACCAAATTATACAAATTGTATGCACTCCTACAGCACAGTAGGTCAAACATTCCCCTCTTGTGCATTGGGTCAGCCAAGTTAGTATTTCATGGCTGGCATCTATTCTGATTGGTAGGGCATCTATGCCACACTGGTTGTTAATAATTTTGGTGCCCACTCTAGTTTGTAATTCTATATTTGATAGTCACCATACCGCAGTTTAGTTGTAGACATCTCTTGCATCACCTAAATTCTGTAAGTTCTTGTGAGGTAGGGTGGGAAGATTGTCACATGCAAATTTATATCTTATACAGAAGTAACACCAGGGCAGGTTAGGCAAGAAGTAAGTGTCATGGTATCAACAATCAATCAGTAAAGGAAATTATCAGAGCTGACGATCACATTTTACTACACTGCTAGCAGAAAGACCCAAATTTCTCAGCTTTAAATTTAAGTTACAGGTATAAGCAAATAAGACACTTTTATTTTTAAGTAACGCACATGACATGGTCAACTTCTCAACTTTTTGTTATTTAACTGTATTCTGTTTGTGCTCTTGACTTTTACTGAGAGGTTATACTTGATCTTCTCAAAAAATTTTCTTTAATGAGATTTGGTTCTAAAAAACTTAAAGAATGTGTTTTCATTAAGGTCAGTTGCACTTTTTTTAAACTCTAGGACTAAGATTATTTGCATTTTATTAATTTGAATTATTACCATTTAACCAAATCTTCATGGCTTAAAGGAAGATATAATACATTTATATTAGGATATGTGTATATAAATTTATATTCTTTCTCTATATATATAATGAGTATATATATTTAATTAAAGTGTATATGTTTAATATTATGGATAATATGGAAGATAGTATGGCTAAATTAAACATTCTTTTTTTTTTAATTAAACATTCTAAGTAAAGAGAAACTTACTGGCTTAAGTGTTTTTTAGTTCCGTTAACTTGGTTCCTGGTAACTAGCAGAACTAATTTGCTAGTTTAAACTTTGTTAGAAAGGCAAATAATGAAATACCAACAATATAGATCAGAAACTGAGAAACTGGTACCTGGATAAGTTACACAAAGGCAACCTCTGTCTTCATATAAGCTTTACTTTTCAGTCTAGCTTCAACTTTGAGGTTTACTTGCCCCAGTACAAAAAGTACCAAAATTCAGTACTGCTACAGGTGGAATTAACCAGAAGCACACTTGTTGTTATCTCTAATATAAAAAGTCCGTGGAAATTTTGAAATTTGATGTGTTTTCCTTTTGGACAGTAAATAGATACAGTATTGCAAAGTACAATAAAATCGTAATTAGTCAAACTGCACATAAAAATGTTTTCTTAACATTTCTATTATTGTATTAATTTGACCAAACGTAAGTCATATATATATATATATATATATACATATATGTGTGTGTGTGTATATATATATATATATATATATATATATATATATATATATAGAGAGAGAGAGAGAGAGAGAGAGAGAATTTTTTAAGTGAAATAAAATATCTGAAAAATTTTGGCATAAATAAGTTATAAAATCTTCAGAGTAATTAAGGCCATAGAACATCTTTTCAAAATAGCTTTCTACAGAGATATTTATCACCTACAAATTCCAAAGTGTCTGATATCCACACAGCTATTGCACTACCTTTTTGTCATCTGGAACTTCTTTTTGATAGAGTTTAATATCTCAGATGACCACTGATTATATAAAAATGCACCCCTACCATAAATCACACCATTTAAACTACAAAGGATTTCACCTCTCCTTTTACTTTTTTTCCCTTAGACAGATGCAATATGTATTGAATTTCTTCCAATCTGTTGTCTGAGCTATGGAGTTTGTGATTCCTTTAGACAGAATTTAGGAATATAACCTTGAACCATGTTTCTATTAAGTATGTTGATCTTATACTTCTCACTCAAACATCATTCGTGGAGTTCTTAGAAGGCTAGCCAATGGCTTTAAGGATAGCAACAATGCGATGTCTTCTCTTTCACTCTGTGAACCCCCATCCACAAGCGGCCACTGTCATCCTACCCTTTTTATGACCCCAGCTCTCCTTCTGTATTCTCTACTGAGAATGCTTCTCTCTTCACCTAATCTCAATCTTAATCCATGACAAGTCCTAGAAAAAAGCAAAAATGAGAGATAAAAACAATAAAAACTTATCTTGAGGGAAAGCAGAAGAGCACAAAGTAACAAAGGGATCCTTGCCGATTAGTCTGACAATAGAGAACAAAACATTGTTTGAGCCCTAACTGGTTTGGCTCAGTGGACAGAGCGTCGGCCTGCGGACTGAAGAGTCCCAGGTTCAATTCCAGTCAAGGGCATGTACCTTGGTTGCGGGCACATCCCCAGTAGGGGGTGTGCAGGAGGCAGCTGATCGATGTTTCCTCTTATCGATGTTTCTAACTCTCTATCCCTCTCCTTTCCTCCCTGTAAAAATCAATAAAATATATATTTTTTAAAAACGTATTGTTTGATATATATTTCATTTTCATCATAAAGCATGTGTTGTGATAAAAAAAAGTTGAACCAGTTGTGACCTGCGATGGTGGATCAATAGCAATAGTGTAAAGCCCTTCGCCGGCTGGAGCAGACAAGCTGCTAAACCTCATTGGAAAAAATAATAGGCATCTGATAATGAAATAAGGGAGAGGGATTGTTCTTGAGTAGATCCAACATACTGTGACTGTCTTCAGATAACCACTGCACGTGGTTACAGGTGCCGTCTCTCAGAGGAGCTATACACAAAGGTTGGGAGCCTCCCTCTCGCTAAAACCCAAAGATTGTTTCCTGAGTTCTTATCTACCCTGTTTCCCTGAAGTCCCATTTTGCTGACCTCTTCTTCCTTCCTGAAGCCCTGACTTTGACTTTCAGAACATACCACCCTTCTAACTGGCTTCATGCCATTCCATTGTTCAGTCCTTAATCATTTTGTACTGTTGGTGCTTTTTTTCATACTCCTGTACAGGGGGTTTCTCTCCTCAACCCTTGGCACTTTTTTTCTTAATCTATTTCCTCCTAATACTGTGTGTGAATGACCAACAAATCTGCATTCTGAACCCCAACCTTTCACCCACGCCAGAGGCCACTATTTCCAACTGCCAATAAACATTATAACTTGGATATTGCATTGTCGCAGGACACCTAACTAATCCCTAAAGGAACTAATTTTGCCCAAGTTCCACCTGCCACCAACTGGCTTCTTTATCCAACAGCTCCACTGATGTTAATGGCTTGACTTTTCTTCTGACCTGAAACAATGGAATCCGCTTTGGCTCTGCTCTTTCACCTCTAACTTGTAAGCTGTTTCTTTCCTTAGACCTTTCTCTACCATTCTCACTGCTAACAACCAAAAGAACCCCACTTCTCCCTGTATTACTGCAACTGGGCCTGGACAACTCCTACCTCCACTCTTATTTCCTTTAAATTCATGCTTAGGATAAATGTTATTATTAGGGGAGGGGAATCCTAAAATGCCACTTTCATCATCTTTTCCCCTTCTGGAGAATCTACAACGATTCCCTATCATAAACCACATCAAGCCCCAAGTTCTCAGCTCCATTATCTGACTTTATTCTCCCCATTCAAGTTCACTTCCCACCTCTCCCTACTACTCTCTAATGTTAAAATCTTTTAATTTTCCCAGTAAGCTATTTCCCACCTGTCCCCTTCTCTCCCTCGTAACCCTCAAAGTCATCAACTCTTGCTCCCATTACATTGTTTCTACTAATAGAAATGAGGACGTAGAAACTTCAGTGGGTGTCTATAACAAGACCATTAGTCTAGTTGCAAGGATTTGTAAAGAGAAGAAGCAGCAGCTAAAACTGGACAAGTAGATGGGGCTGAATAATGAAGATTCCCTAAGAGCAGTGTATCACATTTATTTGTCTTAAAGACTTAGCTCTCAGGTAAAAATGCTGAAACAATCATGAAATCATAATGAAGCACAAGCAAATAAAACAAAATCCCAAGGTCTCTCTTGTGACCACCATGTATGAGATGCGGAAGAACAATACTTCCTGCCTGGGAACTGTGCCCTAAGATGAAAGCAGTTCCTCTGCTTTCATAAATTAACCAAGAGGTTCAAAAGCAAGGCACAACAAGCTCTACTGAGTAACTTTTCTGACAAAGGTCAGAAAAGCTTTTCTCAGTCACCCAAATCAACCTGGGCCAACCTGGAAATTTTATTATTAGGAATTTTTGCAATTAGTAATCTAATGAACAAAATAACTGATGAACAAAATCTGAAGCAGGGAACAGACTGAAGAATCTCAGAGGGAATGGGGAAGGGAGGGGCGTGGAAGAGATTAACCAAAGAATTTATATGTATGGATGCATAACCCATGGACTCAGACAATAATGTGGTGAAGACCTGGAGGGGGTCAATGGAAAAAAGGGGGACATCTGTAATACTTTTAACAATAAAGTTAAATAGAATAAATAAATAAAGCTGTCTTGATTAAAGTTTTTAAAATTGTTCTGAAAAGAATACCATTTTAATAATGAATTAATAGGAACAAGCAAATCTGTGAAATAGGTCACTTAAAGCTAAAGTAGAAATATATAAGGAAAAGGCAGAACCACAGATGGACAATTAGTTTTTTGATAAGGCCTCAGCAGTCGTCATGGGTATTGCTCAAAAACTAAGATCCTCTGAGGAAATTTACAGGCAGTTTGCTTGAAGAAGGAAAGAAAGCTGACTCAGCATACTATGGGCAGCGCAACTAAGTACATCTGAAATCAAATGTTGCCTATTTCCTGAGGCCAGGGAGTAGCTACCCAAGTTATCCAAGAGAATAACAACAGCACCCACTTATCAAGGGCTCTGGGGCAGGTACTGCGCTAGTTATTTCATTCACATTATCTATTTAATCCTCATAGCAACCCCATGAAAGAGATATCATTCTCTTTATCCACTCATCTACTGATGGACACTTGGATAGATGTGGAGAACATTATGCTAAGTGAAATAAGCCAGTCAGAGAAAGACAAATACCATATAATTTCACTAACATGTGGAATCTAATGAATAAAATAAACTAATAAACAAAATGGGAACAGACTCATAGAGAACAGACTGACAGCTGTCAGAAGGGAGGAGATTGCTAAATCGTAGATTCAGAAAACAGTATGGTGATTTCCAAAGGGAAAGGTGGGTGGGGGAAGGTAGAGAGGTAAAGTGATGGAAGGAGACTTGACTTGGGGTGGTGAACACACAATACAATATACCGATGAAGTATTATAGAAGTGTACACCTGAAAACTGTATAACTTTGTCACCCCAGTAAATTCAATCCTATCTAATAAAAGGGTAATATGCAAATTAACTGTCACTCCATCACAAAGATGGTGGCGCCCATAGCCACAAGATGGTGGCGTCCAGTCCTCTCAGCCCTGCCGGAGTCCCCCAGTCCCGGGGGGGTGGCTGCTGAGAACGGGCAGCATGAGCAGCCTGGTGGAATGCTTGCTTCATCACCCCAGTGATGAGACAAGCATTCTGCGCCCAGCCGCAGATGGGCCTCTGGGCCCCGGAGAGCCTCTGGGCAGCGGGCACAGAAAGGCCAGGCCCCACAGAGAGCTACTGGCACCTGGATTCGTGCTCAGGGCTTCTAGTAAAAAATAAAAGAAAAAGAATTACCGAGAGAGAGAGGTCATTATCTTTATGTCACAGATAAGGAAACTAAATCTCAGATAAGTTAATTAACTTGCTTCTGATCACACAGTTATTATGTTGCAGAGCAAGTATTCAAAATTCAACAGGACTCTCGTCTATGTTTACCCACTACAGCATAGAGGTTTTCCAATATGAAGGGTGTTAAGAGGAGGAAGATGGCAGGACAGGCGTAGTTTATTAACCAACATGTATTAATACCATAGCAGAGGCTATGCTGAGGATTCAAAAGTGGATCAACCCCTTCACACCTACTAGGATGGCCATAATAAAAAGGCAGACAATAACTAGTGTTGGCAAAAATGTGGGGAAGTTGGAACACACATACATTGCCCTTGGGATTGTAAAATGGTGCAAGAAAACAGTTTGACAGTTCCTTAAAATATTAAACATAGAGTTACCATATGACCCAGCCATTCTACTTCTAGGTATATACACAAGAGAACTGAAAACATGTGTCTACACAAAAACTTGCACATAAATGTCCATAGCTGATTATTTATAGTAGCCAAAAAGTAGAAAAGCCCCAAATGTCCATCAATTAATGAACCAATAAATATAATGTGGTATATGCATACAATAACATACTATTGAGCAAAAACAATAATGAAGTACTGATTCATGCTACAATATGGATGAACCTTGAAAACAGTATGCTAAGAGAACCAAGATGGTAGTGTAAGTAAACAAGGTATTTTCCATCTCGCACAACCACATCAAAATACAACTGAAATACAGAACAACCATCATTCAGAACCACCTGAAATCTGGCTGAATGGAAGTCCTACAACTAGAGAAGAAAGCACATTCAGGATGATAGGAGGGGTGGAGGAGTAGAATGTACTGGTTCAACACCCAAGTGTGGTGTGTTGTTGTTTTTTTTTTTTTTTAATTGAGAGGGATATCTAGGTTGCAGAGGCCTCCCATGAGGAATAAGGGGTCCCAGCCCCATACCAGACCCCTCAGCCTAGGGTTCCAGTGCTATGTAGAGAAGACCCTATAACTTCGGGCTATAAAAATTAGTGGGGATTGTGGCTGAGTGACAAGGAGGCTGCTGGAGACCCAGGCAATTCCTCTTAAAGGGCCAGCACATGAATTTACTTGAACTTGCTCCCTCTGAAATTCAACACTGGGGCAGTGGTTTGGGGGGGATTCAAGGACATACGAGGAGGAACTGAGTTGTCTGGTATTGGAGAAAGAACTCAGGGGCAGCTTTCTCCAAGAAAAAAAGGACCATTGTTCCTATGTTGAGACCTCCCCCATCACAGAGCTGCTTGGCAGACACCATATCTGAATCTCCATCAACGTTTTTCACACTGTTTGCTCCACCCTGGTGATTCCCTGAGACCCTGCCCCACCCAATTAGCAGCTCCACCCAAGCTGTTAGCAGTGGCTTTTCCATACAAATTGCCTGTCCTGGCTCAGGTTTCAGACTTTCCTAAAATCTCTCAAACAAGCAGCAGCTGGCATTAGCATGCCCCATATCTCTTAATAAGGGGCCCCAGACCTGGCACTAGCAACAGCCTGCCTTGCTTCACAGCTTGGCCTCTCCTGGGCACTTCCAAGCCCAACACAAGTAGCAGCCATCTGCAGATCACTCTGTAGCTCCTGATGAGTAGCCACAGGCCAGGCATAGTCAGTGGCTGACTTTGCACCTTCAGGGGGGCCCAGAGCCAGTGCACCAGAGTCACAGGCAGAGATCAATAAAGTTTTCCTGGAAGAAGTGGTACCAGAGCAGGCCATCCAAAGGAGCTAGGCTGATGAAAAAGATATAGTACCCTGCAGAATATAACCTGGGAATGCCTTATAAGAGAAAATTAATATAATTTATTCCAGTTCTTCTTGATTGCTGATTTTTAAACCTAAAATGGCTTGTGGTTCACATTATTGCTAATCTCCCCAGTCTACCACATAGAAAAGTCTCAGAAAGGAGTAAAGGTAGACTCAGAAATAGAATGTTCAAGTCCTCCAATGGGATACATCTCCAAATTGAGGTATGAAATCTACAGTGTTAACCACCCACCTTCACAGATTGAGGTTACTATAGAATTGAAGGTCTTTGCATGAAGAGCTATGGACCTGGAATGAAAGACAGCCAACCAACTGGTAACAATTAGGTTCCACCCTTCTTATGAAAAGAAACAATGTAAAATTTACATGGTGAATAAATTTTAGTAGGTTGTGACAGTTCTGTTGAAATTAAGGATGGTGATGCAAAAATGAATGCCAATTGCAAGACAGAGGTCCCCTGGCAGTCTCAAAAACATAGTTGGTGAAGTACGTACCAGGATTTTCAGCACTGCATGTCCCTCAGAAATGTTTGGTGAGGATTAACTGCATGGTTAATCTTAAGCAGTACATAGTCTAAAGGCTTTACCTTAATAGATTGGAATCGAGAAGCAAAGATGAACTCTTGGAGGCCAAGGAATGAATGTTATTCACTTGCACCCCAGCCCAGCACAACCTACAACACCACAAAGTCAGTTCTAAACAAATGGGCCAAATTACACCAAGGCCAGCAAGATCATATCAACATGTAGCTCTTAAAAATATATACACTAACAGTTCAGATTTTCTTCAGGTTGTGATACATTAAATATTTTTTTAAAAATTAACCACTATATGCAGAAATTTAGTGCATAATACATCTGCATTTTTAATTACTGGTGAAAATATAGATTACTCAATAAGTAATATCTGGACAAATGGGTAACAGATTGGTAAAAAAGAAATTGGAATCCATATCTCACTTAATCAAAATAAATTTCAAATGCACCAAAAATTTAAATGTAAAAAAATGGAACTATAAAAATGAAACTAAAAGGTACACATTATGTCTCTGTACTAACTTTGCAACTTCCCGTGATTCTATAATTATTTCAAAATAAAAACTTAAAAAATATTTGGTGAAATCTGAGATAATTATTTTATAATTCTAAAATGAGGAAGGCCTTTCCAACCATGACACAAAGTACAGAAGTCACAGATTTAAAGATTAATTACATATGCCAACCTAAAATTAAATATCTGTGCATGTCAAAAGCTTCAGTATACAAAGTCAAAAGACAAATCAAACAGAATGAAAATTATATGCCTCTCATATCCCAAAGGGCTAATTTCCTTAGTATGCAGACTGCCAACAAATTAGCAAGAAAAAAGCCAACAACCCAACAGAGAAATGGATAAAAGACATGAATAGGTTATAGAAAAGGAAACAGAAATAAATCTAAAGTATATACAAAGATACCTGACCTTACTCAGCAATGTGATAATACAAATTTAAATTAGAAAGAAATATCATTTTTACTTATCAGATTGGCAAAGACCATAAGTTTAAGAACATACGTCATTGGCCAAGGTGTAGAGAAACACGCACTCTCATGCATTGCTGGTAGGAATGTGAAATGGTACAACCTCTGTGGGAGTGATTTGGCAATATCTGTTGCAACGAAAATGTTCTATGTGTCTATTTAACACTTGTGTGAAAGATGCATGTACAAGATTTTTTATAACAATGTTTTAATAGCAAAAGAAATAAAAACTTTCCAAATGTTCACGAATGTGAGGGAATACTGTGTAGCTATAAACAAAATAGAGTAGCTTTACCTATACTGCTATTGAATAATCACTAAAATATATCATTAATGCCAGGTAGAAGACAAACTCACTTGTATATACACAGAATGTCTCTGGAAAGATTAAGAAATGGTTAAAAATTATAACAACAATTTAAAATGTTAATGTTTCCTAAATTTTATGACCACACATAGAAGGCAGTGAACCACGTAGTAATGATCGTAATTACACACATTTACTGAGTCCTTGGTACAGGCTTTGAAACTACAGGATACTGAGAACAGATTACTCACTAAGCAGGGAAGAAAACAGCATCAACACAAGCCAAACCCATCAGAAGATGGCATGGATTTAAGAAAATTTTATCTAGACCTCAATATACAGAAGATGAGCTATAAGAAATCAGGTATTATTTACCTTTGTAGCTCACTCTCTGCCTCTTTTCCCAAACTAGCATAGACTTTTAAAACAAAGCAGATACTCAAATGTTTGAGTGAATGAATAACTAATTGAATGACTAAATGGATGGGATGGATGGGATGGACAAATGGATAGATGGTTAAAAGAAAGTGTAAATAGAAGGGCTTGATCTACTTCTGTTTCCATTTCCTTCTGACACTGGGCAAGCCTCAGTCCCCTGTGGTTCCCTGTGCCAATGGGAGGTGCTGGAATGTGTGTTTAAGAACCATGATCATAATCCCTACATGAGTTGGTGGATAATTACTATTATATGTGGCAAAATAATGCCCCCCCCCCAATTCAAAAATGCCCATACCTTAATCCCTGGAATCTGTGACCATGTTATATGGCAAAAGAGACTCTACAGATGTAATTGAGGTTACAGGCATTAAAATAGGGAAATCATCCTATATTATCCAGGTAGGCCCTGTGTAATCACATGAGCCCTTATAAGCAGAGAACTGTCTGGTTGGAAGAAGAAGAGATGTGGCAGAAGAAGAAGGCAGAGAGATTTGAAACACAAGGATTCAATGCACTGTTGCTGGCTCTGAAATGGGTTTAAGGACTAGAGAGAAGCCCCCCAGTAGCTAAAGGAAGCCTCTGTCTGACATCCGGCAAGAACACAGAGATTTAAGTCCTGCAACCACAAGGAACTGGATTTTGCAACAACCTGAATGAACTTGGCAACAGATTCTTTCTAGAGCCTTCTGATAAGAATCCAGACAGCCAGCACCACAAGAAACACAGAGCAGAGTCATCGCTCTTGACCACCTGTGTTTCTGACCTACAGATCTGTGAGATAATTAATCTGTATTGTTTTAATTCATTGACTGTGTGATGATTTGTTATGGCAGCAACAAAAATCTAATATACAACCTTTTATTCAGTCTAAGAACCATTGTGCCACATGTTGGACCCTGTGCCAAATATTTAGGGTAGACAAGTGGGTACATGTTCTCAAAAAGCACAGAAACCCGCTGAACAATTCTATGACAGAGGTTAACACAACATACTACAGCAAGCATGTCAAACTCAAAGGCTAACACAGGCCAAATAAATGAGGCATGCGGCCCGTGGGCCACGAGTTTGACATGCTTGCACTACGGGAATACAAAGAGGATTGCCTAACTGGTATGGCATCCTTAGATGCTTTACTTAACAAATCTCTAATCCCTCCCCCATCTACCAATGAATTGGACCACCAACCTTATCAAAAGCAGAAATTACAAGCCATTCTAAACACTATTGACCTCTCAAGACCTATGACTTATATCACCCTAATAATATTTCTCCTAAAAAATTCTGTTCTCTTTCCCTCAATCTTACTTCTTCTTCCCCAAACCTCTAGCTCCTACTTCTTGACTCTATTCTTTTCTTTTCTTTTTTTTTTTTTTTTTTTTACTTCTTGACTCTAATCATCTCTTACCTGGATTACTGTAATGACCTATCAATTAACTTTCCAATAGTCATCATTTTCCATAGTCTACCAGAGACATCTTTCCAAGGATTAAATTGATCATGTCATACTCTTGCTCAAAATCCTTTGAAGACTGCCTACAGCAAAAGTCTAACTCCTTGGCTACCCTTAGCAACCTTTCTAAGCTCCAATAAGGGCAAAAGCTATCTCTGCTTGGCTTCTAATCCCAGTGCCCAGGAAGGATCTGCCACATAGTTGATTCTTGCTAAGTGTTTCCCACCTGATGCTCCAGCCTCATCTCTCACCTTACAGCAGCCCCCTTTCTCTATCTTACTTAGTCTTACCTGTTCCAGGCTGTTCCATCTGCCTTTTCCTTCTGTTTCAATTTCTCCTCAAAGCTAAAACGTCTTGTTCATCTGACTTGTAACTTGATCTCATTTTTAAAGATTGTGCCTTCCTCTAGTAGGGTTCCTTCTCCCCTTAGAGATCAACCATTCAGGAGAAGTATCTCGTCTCTTCTGGGTCCCTGATGTAAATTGTCCCCTCTCCTACCGTAGCCTCTACAGTAAACGCTCTAGTGTGGTGTTGTCCAAAGGTGGCCTGTGGACTGATGCTAGTGGTTTATTACCAGTCTGGCACAAGGCAAGTCCAGAAATGAAATGTAAGTACTTTAGAAATGTTTATGGCAGTTTGACATTGCTGTGACATCCAAGTATGTGATACTCGTTAAACAAGGTATAGACCAGTTTGGGTGTTGCTGAATTGGTGTGGTGAGTCACATGTGGCGCAAGCTGCATTTTATTCATGTGCACCAGGACCACTTGTTGTGCATGACAGAACAAAAACAAACTAACAAAAACCCCACTGGTCCACCACCACAGATGTCCTAAGGAGCACTGCCCTAATGCCCTCAGGTATGTCCTCATCGTCCACCTGTAGGATGTTGTTGGCTGCCTGAGAGATGTCCAATAAATACCAGTGACTAAATCCTTAAAGATGTGAATGATAGACTTCCTGAAAGATGTGAGATCTGTGCTACTTCTTAGTGATTGGTAGAAATTGAGCACTTTGGGATAACAGGATGGGCAAATGCACTGAGGAAGGAGTGCAAATGAGGAATAGTGAGAAAAGACATTTAAAGATATTACACAGGCAATGAGAAGCTTTCAAAAGGTGAAATATTACATAGAAATATATTTATGTAAAAGAGTTCAACCAGACAGTTCTGCCAGAGTTCTACCACTCTGACCCCTCTCCCCCCCCCCAAGCTTACTCCAAAGCACCTGCTCTGGGCAGAGTCTGCAAGGCCTAGCCTATAAGCAGAGGGAGCCCCTAGAGCAAGCATGTCAGACTCAAAGGCTAACACGAGCCAAATAAATGAGGCATGCGGCCCGCGGGCCCCGAGTTTGACATGCTTGCCCTAGAGAAGGTTTAAAACAGTGTTGTGACCTCGCTGTATGAAGAATGAATGTGAGGTCCTAGCTGGTTTGGCTCAGTGGATAGAGTGTCGGCCTTTGGACTGAAGGGTCCCGGGTTCCATTCCGGTGAAGGGCACATGCCTAGGTTGCTAGCTCAATCACCAGTAGGGGGTGTGCAAGAGGCAGCCAATCAATGATTCTCTCTCATCATTGATGTTTCTATCTCTGCCTCCCTCTGCCTTCCTCTCTGAAAATAAATAAATAAAGAATGAATGTGAGCAGTGAGCCTGCAGGAAGGGAGACCAACTAGGCTTTAACTGCTATCATCCCAGTGAGAATTGTTTAAAGGCCTCAACACGCGTAGAGGTAGTTTGGGATGTGCAATGTTAGTGAGCGCAAAGTTAAGAAATATTTATGAGGCAATATGGGAAGGGCTTGATGATTCACTAGACAGGATAAAGGGATGGGATAGCATAACTAAAATGTCCAGATTGGTTTTGGTAACTATGAGCATGGTGGTGTCACCAGGTGAAATAAGGAACAAAGAAAGCGGGACAGGTTTAAGGGGCTGAGGGTTCACAACTTTCAGTGCGACAAGCCTGTGGGATGTTCAGGTGAAGATGGCACTTGGGAAGAAGGTCAAAGTATCTAAAGATACAGAGTTTGGAAGCTTTCACCTCTAGATGGTGATTAAAACCATAGTAATAGATGAGTGAAAAAAATTGTGGTCTAAAGACAAACCCTTGAACAATACTATGATTAAGGGGTAGGCTGAGGTCGGGAATCTCACAAAGAAGATGAAAAAGGAAGAGTCAAAAGGACATGAGACTTAGTACATGCAGAAACAAACAAAATTGGGAGAAATTCTGAAGAAGGAGCCAGTGATAAACATAGTCAAATGCACAGAGAGGTCCAGTGTGACAGTGCTGAATGGTCTCCACTGACTTAAATCAACTTGGAAGCTCCTGTGACTTTTGGAAAGTTAAGTAGAGTGATCAGGCACAAGCCAAAATATAAAGGCAAGTGAGAAACAAAAGACACTGAACAGGTCACTCAAGAGGTCTGCTTGTGAAGGCTAGAAAAGAGAAAAGAGGTACAAAATCAGGCTACATACTTTTTGGTAAAACCTTAATATTTTTGTAGTGAGAGGACAATGCAATAGAGAGAAACAGGAGGACCAACCAAGAGAAGTCTGGAGGAGAAAAGGAGGGGAGGGAGACAGAGGCCTCCCAAGTGGGACTCTTCTTCCACTGGGGCAAGGTGGCACCTCACCCTCAGGAGAGAAGGAGGGCAGGACATCGGTGAGTTAATAAGGGGGAGTGAGGCCAGGGCCCATGTGTGGATTACACCAAACCCACCACAAATCTTGATATTTTCCAGAATCCAACCACTCTCCATTCTAATGGTAGTCCAAGTCACTGTCCTCTCTTATCTGAATCACTGCAGTAGTCTCTCAACTGGTCTCCCTGATTTCACCCTCGTCCCTCTTCAATGGATTCTTCACATTAAAAAACAAAAACAAACAAACAAAAACACCCAAGTCATGTTACTTCTCTGCTTAATATGTGTCAATCAATGTCTTCCCATTTCACTCACTTAATAGTCAGTTTCTATAATAGGCTTTGAGGCTCTACATGATCTGGGCCCTCCCTTTCTGACCTTACCTCCTCCTCACTTCTCTTACTTAGCTTCAGCCACACTGGGCTCCTTGCCCATCCCTGAACACACCAAAAATGCTCTTGCCCCAAAGCATTTGAAACCACTGTTCCCACAACCTGAATTCTCTTCTTGCAGATACCTGCCACAGCAACTGATTCACTTCCTTCAGATGTCTGATAAAATGTCACCTTCACCACCCCCACTAACATGAACTTGCCTATCTTCATTACTTTATTTTTCTCTACAGCACTTGTCATACACACACACACACACACACACACACACACGTGTGTGTGTGTGTGTGTGTGTGTGTGTGTGTGTGTGTGAGAATTTCAGCCATATTCTGTATTTTTGTATTATCTGAACCCCCTACTCCCCAATTACACTAGAAATATTAGCTCCTCAGGGTAGGGATCTTTTTCTGTTTTTGGCATTGCTGCCTCTCTAACACCTGAGACAGTGCCTGGGACATGGCAGACATTCAAATACCTCTGGATGAATGGCTAAGCCTTCTCAAAAGTAGTGTATGGGCATGGGGTGGGAGGTTATGTTTGGAAGATGATGGGATTGAAGATATAAGAGAGTGAACACAATGGAACATGGTTTTCAAAGGATAAAGGACAGAGCTGAACATGTAGGAAGAAACAACAGAAAGGCTATAATACCTAGTAAGGGGTTTCTGTTTTAGGCAATAACCAAGAATTACAAAAAATGAAAGGAAGGGTGAGAATCAACTGGCCTCAAAATCTTGCCAAAACAAGCCAGAATTGGTAGTAATAGGTAGAGTGGAGGCAGGAATAGGAATAGGGCATAAAGCCCCATCAGTGGAGAGAGATGGTACCCAGAGGTAAATGTGTAGGTCATGTGGATTGATGAATCCTAGAGAGAATCATAATGTTCTTTCCCATTACAAATGAGCATGTAAGTTACCAGGTATACCGGTTAATAATGTGGATTTTGTAATCAAAGAAAACACGATAATTTCAAGAAAAACATCAAAAGTGCTTTATTTAAAGTAATGACACATTTCTCCCATCTTTCAGGTAATTTGTGGATACCGTCCCAATAGAACTTTTCTTGTTTTGAGGCAAACCATTCAGAGACCCAATTTTCCACTTCTTCCTACGTTTTGAAGTGCTGCTCAGAAAGTGCATGTGCCATCGATTGGAACAAGTGGTAATCTGAAAGAGCAAGGTCTGGTGAATACAGCGAGTGGGTTAAAACTTCCCAGGCAAGATCTTTTAACGTGTCTCTAACTGGTTTTGAAGTGTGTGATGGTGCATCATCATGAAGCAAAATTACTTTGCCATGTCTTCTGGCACATTCTGGTCATTTCACCATCAAAGCGTGGTTCAAATAGATTATTTGTTGTCGGTAGTGATCAGTATTAACGGTTTCACCTGGTTTTAGAAGCTCATAATACACCACACCTTCCTGACCCCACCAAACACAGAGCATTGTCTTCTTTCTGAAGCGATTTGGCCTTGTAGTCGATATTGATGGTTGACCTGGATCAATCCATGATTTTGTGCATTTGGGATTCTCAAAATAAATCCACTTTTCATCGCCAGTCACAAGTCGATGCAAAAAAGACTTCCTTTCGTGCCGTTGAAGCAACATTTTACTGATGACTTTCCGGTTTTCCATTTGTCTTTCGTTCAGTTGATGTGGCACCCATTTTCTTTCCTTTAAAATCTTTCCCATTGCCTGTAAACAATTGAAAATTGTTTGCTGAGCAACGTTTAATCTTTCTGCAAGTTGTTTTTGAGTTTGACACTCATCTTCATCCAATAATGCTTGTAATTGTTGGTCTTCAAACTTTTTTGGTTGACCTGGACGTTCTTTGTCTTTCACATCTAAATCATCACTTTTAAAGCATTTAAACCAGCGTTCACAAATATCTTGAGATGGAGCATGTTCACTATAAGCTTCCCGAAGTATTCAGCAGCACTTTTCTTCAAAATAAAGTCATGAATTAAAACTTCCTGCAAATGCTCTTTTTTTTGGCACAAAATTCGACATTTTTAAGTATAAAAATATCTATGATGTTAACCCTTCAGAAAATTTGACATATGAAGTTTTAAAGCTTGCTGTCAATACAACAAAATAGCATACATATCAAATCGCATATATATCAACATATGTGTAACTCTATCTATTGAAAAAGATCCGCATTATTAACTGGTACATCTGGTATCCCCTTACCTTGCAATAAATAACCAACAATAGAAATAAAGCAATTTTCAGAATTTCAACCAAAACATCCCCCTGACCCGGTCTTCCCAAGACCAACTTGGGCAGCACAATCCACCCATGTTTCCAGGCTAAAAACCTTGGTCTCCTATCCTTCCTTATCCAAACCTTCCTCTTCTTCACCTTCTCTTCACTTTCTCTGCCCTTCTCATGACTTTCCATCCATATAGTTATATATGACCTCTCCTGTTTCACACCCTAGTTTCCTTTCCACTTGACAGTGTGACAAGCCAGCAACCTGAACTAGACAGCTCAACGCACCTCTGACCAGGTCCTTCCTCTTTTCAGAAATTTGTAATAGAGCCAAGCTGGAATTCCTGATCATAGACTGCATTAACTAGACTTCTTTTATTCTACCATCCCCACTCACTCAGATTCCTGATAAACTAGTCTCTCAGCCAAGTAAACTTTCTTGCTGTTCCCTGGAGTCTCCCTGCTACACCCTCACAATAACTGTAATAGGAATACATCCTTCAGACTTTCAGGATTTTGCCTTTTTTTGTTTGCCTTTAAAAGTTATCACGTACCTTTAAGGGTATAAAAATTGTTTCTACTACTGAAATAAACCCTAAAAATAAATAAATTTGCACTGCTTTGTTAATTTAACAGAGCATATATTTATCATTATCTAATTTTTATTACTCTTCAGTTAAAGGAACACTGGGAATAAAGAAACAGCAAAGTTATCCTATGTAATAAAGAGGGAATATGCAAATTGACTGCCACACGTGACAAAGATGGCAGCGCCCATAGCCTCAAGATGGTGGCACCCAGTCCCCTCAGCCCCGTTGGGAGTCCCCCAGGCACAGGCAAGCCTCAGATGGCAGCTGCCCAGCCACCCAGGGCTGCCTGAGGCTCAGGTAACCAGGGCTGCCTGAGGCTTGCACTGCCGGCAGTGGCAGCAGCAGAGGTGTGATGGGGGCATCACCTTCCCCTGATCGCTGGGTTGCCTCCTGCCCCTGAGGGCTCCCGGACTGCGAGAGGGGGTAGGCTGGGCTGAGGAACCCCCCCCTCCAGTGCATGAATTTTCATGCACTGGGCCTCTAGTTAAAATATAAACTGTCAGATTCCTTAATAACATTACTATTTATCTACATGAGGTAAGCATTATGTGAATTTCTATTGTTTTTAATATTTTATTATGACTTATTCTATAATTTGTTAAGTAGACTGCACATCATCTTATTAGCCAAGAATCTCTACACTACTACCCTATAGTCAGTAGTTGATTTATATTTATTTTTTATAATTTTCTTATTGACTGGATATTTGATGGCATTAATGGATTACTTTTAACTTTTTATATGTAATAATGCAATTGTGGTAATTTTTGTTAAGTCCTGATCTTTTGGAGATATACTGAAATATTTACAGATAAAGTAAGATTAGCCATGAGCCTGGGTAATGTGTACATCTAGTTCATTATATTCTCTCTACTTTTATAAATGTTTGGAAATTTCCATAATATGAATTTTTAAAAAGAAATAAAATTTCCATTTTGAAAATGCTTATGTTTGTTTGGAGTGGTTTTTTTTTTGTTTGTTTGTTTGTTTGTTTTTGTTTATAAAGTATACTGAAAGATGGTTTTGTTTCTTCATCTAAATAGTTCCCAGCTTTTTCCAAGAAAAACTTTGCCAACCTTTAAAAAAAAAAAAAAAAAGCCTACAAGAGGCTACAAAGCAATTTACCAAAGTGTTATAATGGTAATTTCTGAGTGGTGGTGAGGACAAAAAATAGGTTCTATGGAAGGTAACCTCACAGGGTGATCTGATCATAAAATCCTAACTGAGTAATTAGGTAGCCACTCCTCTAGTGAAAAGTTTTAAGCCAGCCCTGCCCATTGTTCTCTGGCAGCTAGGTTAACATATTTTTGAAATACCAGAAGTTACACCCACCTTGCTTTCTCCAATCTTCCTTATGCCCCCTCTTTACTTTCAAATGCATAAAAGCTGAAAAACTGTTATTTTCCAGAACATTTGAGATCAGTTTGACTCAAAAAATTCATTAAAATTTTTCCGTAAGTTTGGACATTTCTTATGTTGACAGTGGGAGATGTATGTTTTCTTACTTGTTACAAGTTTTGGCTTTCCTTGTTATGTTTTCCATATTTCTAAAATCAGCATATACTGTTACCTTAGTCAGAAAATAATCAGATTTTTCTGATTATATGAAAGTATGATTTCCCAGGCCAAGTACAGAAAATCTGTCTATATCATAAATTGCTATACCTTTCCCTATATTTACCATGAAAAAATACTAATGAAAAATATGTACATCCAAGTCCAGTTATCCACAAAACTACCTGTAGTATGACAGCAGGATGGAAAGGGCGAGTTTTGATTGTCATTGGGAAACTCACGCCAGACAAGATAATTGTGAAATGATAGAAAGATCGGTAAGATTTGGTCTCATTTTGGCAAGACAGTCTTATTGACTAATACAATTGAGTGCTCATAATGAACCCTCTAAGAGCAAATGGTCTAGAGGAGTCAAGCATTTCTGGGAATGTGATACACGATATCTTACACAATTTTCATTTTAAGCTTGGCTTGGACAGGGTTCATGCCTGGATGCTGATATGTAGCTATATTTTTATTTTCTCTTACATTTCCTTTAGATGAGGAGGGGTATAGAAGAGAAGAAAAGTTTCTCTCCACCCTTGAATGAGGGGAAACAGTTCATGTGGTTTTTACTCTTGCCCCCAACATAATTCTCTCCTCCTCCTCCCCCACATCATTTTATTCTCTATGAGAGACTTAGCTGAGAGACTCTCAAAGACCTTGTGCACAATCACAACTTAGGGCTCCTGAGACTCAGTATCAGAAACTGCGAAGTCCTTGGAGGAAGGGACCACATCTCCATTCACTTAGTCAATAAATATCTGGCCACCTAGTATACACCAAGCACCCTTCTTGCCACTAGGGATACATACAGCAAGATCCCTGTTCTCAATCCGGAGTTGACTTTCTTATGGGAAGACACACAAGTAAACAAAGATAAACACAAACATAAATAAGACAAACGGTGGCAAAAGGTATGAAGAAGTGCTACATGAGAGTGATGTGCCGGTCACCAGGAAAAGAGGACTGCAACCGAATAGTTGGAAAGATCTAGAACACTTGAGAAGATATGAGGGGTAAGTGACCCTGGAGGAGTTAACAGCAAGGGCACAGGCCTGGAGGCAGGAACGAACTGTACATCAGAGGAACAGGGAGCAGGGCACAAGGAGAGTTATGCTAGATGACCTGGAGACCCACTTCTCCAAGTGACTTTTAGATGAGGAGGGATAGACCCAGTCAGGGCCTTGAGGCTTAAATTAGAGCCAGGGTTTTATTCTAGGTGCAACAGGAAGCCATCAGAGTCTTTTTTAATTTTATTTTAGTATGGCTATTTTCCTTTTTTTAAAATTATGTAAAATACACATAGCATGAAAGTTACCATCTTAACCATTTTTAAGTGGTGTTAAGTACAGTCATATTGTTGTGCAATCATCACCACCGTCCATCTCTAGGACTCTTTACATCTTGCAAACTGAACCTCTCATCAGAGGCTTTTAAGCAAAGCAATGACATAATCTAGCTTATGTTTTTAAAAATTAATATGGTTGCTCAGTAGAGAATTGATTGCAGGGAGACAGTAGGATTGGGAGTTTATTGATACATTTTGTGGACATAGCTGACATGACTGCTGCTAATTTCGACGTGGGCATGATATAAAGAAAGAAATGAGGAGAGGAGATGACGTCTAGATTTTTACATCTCCAGTGTCTATAGCCAATGTTTATTTCATAAATAAGTGAATATTTATCTAACATTTAAAAAGTAGAAACCTTTATTCCTAGAAACGAGGACAACAGACATGAAAACTACCAAAGATGTGGTAGATGTCTCTTTTCTAGGGTCCAACTATCTGTGCTAATTCTGTCCTTATAGCATAGATAAAATCGACATAGTTGGTTCATGTCAACATTATCAGCCTAATCCCAACTGAAGATTAAAGGCTAATCCTTTTTATGCATATAATAAATTTTATTAAGCATTTCATATAAATTACTTCATGAATTTCCTAATAAATAGCTTTTAACCTTTGAGACTATGGTGCTATAGGCAATTGGATGTTTTATGAACCTTTCAAAGTGCACCCAGAGACCAAGCCTGGGTTAAAGAAGCCCTGCTCCACCTTATGTGAGTTGTTACTGTATACCATTATGCGGACCTACACTTTATTGGCCTAGTCCTGGAGAAATGCTTCCAAAGAGCTTACCTTCATTAATGTCCATAACAAATGAGTTATCAAGAACCAATGTTAATTTTTAAAATATTTTTGCATCGTTAGCAAAACTGGTATCCAAAATATTATACAAGAAGTAATTCAAGGAACCCACCTGATAAATCCCTTTTAAAATTCATTTATAGGGGGGGAAAGTACTACCTTACAAATTTATGTTTGATGGTTGAAAACCAAACCATTAACAGTGGTGGAAACATTCTCTTACTTTTTCAATATGAGCTCCCCAGCTAATAATTAAATTTTAGTGATCCATTTATCCCAGCTACATTACCTAGATTTTTCCCCTTCTATGCTTAGATCTTAATAGGTTTATTGTGAGAATTTCTCAAATCATTTTTGGAAAAGAGTGCAATATGAATAATAGACTATCACATGCAAACTTTGCAATTGTCCTATTTCATAAGCATATTATCTGCCCTCCTCCATGCTTTTTTTAAAATTTTTGTTTGTTTTGTTTTGCTAATCCTCACCCAAGGATATTTTTCCACTGATCTTTTAGAGAGAATGGAAGAAAGAGGGAAAGACAGAGAAACATCGATGTGAGAGAAACACATCAATTGGTTGCCTCCTGCATGCGCCCCAACCAGGGCCTTTGCTGGGGAGAAGCCTGCAACTGAGGTACGTGCCCTTGACCGGAATTGAACCCAGGTCCCTTTGGTCTGAAGGCTGATGCTCTATCCATTGAGCCAAACTGGCTAGGGCTAATTTATTTATTTTTTAATGTTTTTATTGATTTCAAATAGAGGGAGGGAGAGGGAGAGAAAGTTAGAAACATCAATGATGAGAGAGAATCATTGATCAGCTGCCTCCTGCACGTCCCCCACTGGGGGTCAAGCCCGCAACCTAGGCATGTGCCCTGACTGGGAATCGAACAGTGACCACCTGGCTCATGGGTCAATGCTCAACTACTGAGCCACACCAGCCAGGCCATGCTTTTTTTTTTTTTTTTTTTTCTTTAAAGATAAGGAAGCAGACTCTGAGGCCACATGTAGTAAGTGGCAGGTTGAATATAATCAGAGTATCTATATTCCAGATCCAGGTCTGCCACTCACTACTCAGGTGACCATGGCAAAAATCACTTAAATCTCTTGGAGCCTCGGAGTTTTGGTATTTAGAATTGAGTTCAGAGCACATATCACCAAAGGTTGTAAAAACTGAGATGATGAATGCAAAATTTTTTCATGACATAAGAAAGCAAAGAAAGCCAAGGAGTAGAAACAGTAGCAGCAGCAGCAGCACATACTTTCCTGTTAATAAGGAGAGAGCTAACAACCCATCCCTGCTCTGTCTACTGATGAAATGTGAAGACCAAATTGGGGGTTGACAGATTTTTAGGGGGTGCCTAGCAAAGCAGTGGGCACTAATGCTTCATTGACCTCACCCCTCCCTAGCCCCACTACTTCCAGAGATTATCAGGCAGTCACCCAAAGGAGATGAATTTTGCCTAAGAACAGAAAATGAGAATAGAAAAGAGTTGTTAGATGAGACAGCATGACTTGGCTGGATGGTTTAGTCATCTTTGCTAAGATAATGTATTCTTGTTTTACACTCTGTCATTGTTCAGAGTTAGGTTTTATAACACATGGGCCTCAGGACTAGGTACATCATTGCATAGCTCTGGACTTCAGTTTTCTCACCTGTAATAGGGGGAAGTATATAATTATATATATAATTTTTGCCCCATTCAAAATCTGTAGTAAAGTGTAAGGAGTAATTAATATTGTTACATTTATTATACGTATGAAAAGGATTAGCCTTTAATGTTAATGTTGGAATAACATTAGCATAGACAAAGATGGGGATGGGGCAAAAATTCAGTAGGAAAGCACACTCAGAGTTAAGGCTAACGAAGAGAAAGTAATTAGTAAGTTAGAAAAGGTCTTGAACTCTAATCTGAACTTGCTTCTGGTCCCAACATATTCAACAGGTTCGTGACCTTGGCCAGTTGACTTGGCCTTGCTGGCTTTCAGTTTCAACAGTGTAAAAGAGAAGGTGGGCATAAATGACCTCTAAGGTCCTTTCCAGCTAGAAACACTTTTAACATGTCTTTAACAAATAAACAAACTCATAGACACAGACAGCAGAGGGTGATTACCAGAGGGGAAGGGGTGTGAGGGGAGGATGAAAAGGATAAAGCAGATCAAATATATGGTTATGGAGGGAGACCAGACTTTGAGCAGTGAATACAAAATGCAATATACAGATGATGTATTATAGAATGGTGCACTTGAAACCTATGTTATTAACCAATGTCACCCAATAAATTTAATTTAAAAATACTATGAGAGAAATGAAGGAAATTAAAATAGACAATGCATGGAATTTTTTAAATTGTGAACTACTAAATAGGTATTGGTTATCTTATATAATAAAAGCCTAATATGCAAATTGTCCCCTTGGGCGGACCGGGAGTTGGACTGCTCGCTATGACGTGTGCTGACCACCAGGGGGTGGCGCAGAACATGGCAGGTGTCAATGATGTGGCGTTGGCAGCGGGCGGCAGCGGAGTCACTACCGGCCCCGATGGGCCCCGACGAGAGCAGGACTGCAGTGGGATGATGGAGCAGGTGACTGGGCGGCGCCAGGCCAAGGTGGGGTGCCAGGCGGAGCTGTGGGGCTGCGAGGCTGGGGGCGTGAACTGGGGCCTGATCTCCACAGGCCACCCCGAGGGACCCCACCTGTGCATGAATTCATGCACCGGGCCTCTAGCTATTAATAAAAATAAGACTTACCTTTAGAAAACATTTTCTACACACTCATATCCCAGAAAAGGTTTCACTTCTTCACCCCTTAGGTGGGAGAACTCTGAGACATGTTGCAGTGGGAGTGAAGCCCAGGTATCCACAGGGATAGTAGTAGCATCTTCATTAATATATCCGGTACTAGCTGCCTCCCTTCCCTTTCTCTGCTGCCAGTCTCTAGGATCACTTCTCAGATAAATGGCTTACAAAAAAACCACAATCCGATATTAGAAATTCAGGTTGAATTACTGCATTATAAAGTGGTAAAAGCATGGGCATATTAGCACTGAAATTCAGATTAAACTGAGTCTGGTTCCCAGTTCTGTTACCTACTAACCACATGACTTTGGGCAAATTACTTACTTCTATATGCATCAGCATTTTTGTTTATAAAATGGAAACAATCGCCCTAACCGATTTGGCTCAGTGGATAGAGCGTCGGCCTGCGGATTCAAGGGTCCCGGGTTCGATTCCGGTCAAGGGCATGTACCTTGGTTGCGGGCACATCCCCAGTAGGAGGTGTGCTGGAGGCAGCTGATCGATGTTTCTCTCTCATCGATGTTTCTAACTCTCTATCCCTCTCCTTTCCTCTCTGTAAAAAAAAAAAAAAAAAAATATGGAAACAGTATCTGTGAAGAGTAAATGATATAAGGCATATGTAGAAATTAGCAAAATGCCTAGCACATAGCAAAATAATGCTACTATTATACAATGTACTTTTATTTTTCTCATTTTATCTGTTCAGTCTGTTTTTAAATCAGTTCAGCCTTTTTATCACTAACTTGTAAAGCTTTAAAAATAACTACTATACCTCTGTAATTAGTTTGAATCTAGAATAAGTTTTATCTTGCCCAATTCAACCTGTCAGCTTACCATCACTAAGAAATTTATCAAGTTTAATAGACTAGCTAATGCTATACTATGTATTATTGCTTTCAATTATTATGGAAGTCATTTAAGGGAAGTAGGAACCAGCTCTAGGTTCTACATATTGGTTCATATTGTTGAAATAAAATGTTGCGTGGATGCTAAAAGCCTAATTTAAACAATAAGTATGAGTTCATTAGCATAGTAGGTGTAGCAAAGAAAAAGAAATCTCCATGTGCTCTGCTTTTTACATTCCCCAGTGAAACATTTCACTTTGTCTTTACTGATGTGTGTCCTTAGAATAACTGCAGAAGCAAAGGTTCTGACTACTTACTATGCTATGGCATAAACTATTACAGTTAGACTAATAGCAGCTGTAGTTTTGACTGGTTCTGATCAGTTAGTCAAAAATACTGTTTACAGTAAAGAATCAAAAAATGAGTACAAACCATAAACATTGACTTAACCTTAGACATATAAATAAGCATTAAGTCCCCAACTTTCTAAAGCAGTTTCAAGTTTTCCTTGAGGAGGAATACCTCCCCAATATTTTTCTTACATAAACCATACTCAGAATTTATTTTCTATAATTTCTAGTTTTAATTTTCTAACTGAATTAAGAACTAAAAAAACAAAACAAAAACAAAAAACTTGTAAAGCAAGGTTGGGATATTTCCTTCCAAGTTTTATAATTTTCTCTCCAATCTTGGTTTTCCTGCCCACTCTTTTAGTCACTAACTTTTATGGAATCTTCCTCTTTGCATTTATGTTTCATAGATTTACACACTGATTTAAATTATCTAATCACAATGACAAGTGTAACTGGCACCAACAGGTTTGCAATAAGTACAACAGACTATTGTTGTTGGAACAGGGAACAGGCCTCTAGCAGCCAGGGCAGCACACAGTCTGCTTTATGGGGAAATGAAGCGCATAGGCTCACGGGCCAACTGGTTAGATGTCAAGAGGATTGTCTTTGTATTAGGATAAACCATATGCAATTGTCAACATTCAACTGTCTTTTATCTAGAGAAACGACAAGTGCATACAAGTGCATATATTCAACGTAAGATATATTTTTATTAAATATTGTTAAATATTATATTTACTACCCATTTTCCCCCTGTGAACAATGAATAGTGATCCTTTATTTTTAAATGCCATGCTACATTAACTCAGGAACTCACCTTAAGCTACTGAATAATCAGTAATTGGACTCTGGGTTCCTAAGAATGTTATTTCTATCTCCTTCCTTTCTTCAAGTTAAAGTCACAATTTAGAATTTCAAAGAGGCTGAAGGCGTAAGTTTGTGCCTTCTAGCTAACTGGATGATCAACAGCACAGGGATTAAAATGTAAGGCCAGCATTAGTTTGTTTACTGGTTTGCTTCTAAGACAAATGCTTTTGGCCCCCAGGATCCAAGGCAGCACTGCCTGTCTAGAGAAGGCAGAAAAAGGACAGGTACAAAGGGGAGTGAGCAGAGAAGCACCGGGACAGAATTAGGATACATTATCCCTAAATACAAGCACCTTTTACTTTTGTTCTATCCTTGTTATGCTATTTAATAAACAAACAAATAAATCACAAATGTGCTATTAAGACAAAACCCAGAAATGTGGGACAGAATGGAATAAGGAGGGACTGTATTGTTTTATTTTTTTTATTGATTAAAGTATTACAAATGTGTGATTATCTCCCCCCCCCCCCATTGCTCTCCCACCCCTCCCCCCAATCCTGCAGAGGGACTGTATTTAGATAAGAGACTACTATCAAACCCTTAGAAGTTCTCACAATTCTACTACTGATGCTAAAATGTCTAAGTCGGGTTTATAATTGTGTCCTTATGCCCACACAAAACTATTGAATGATATTCGAGCCCTAGTGTCTCATACTTTCTACAACATCAACACACAGCGTTAGTACGCAGAGTGAGAAGAGCCTCAACACTTTAATTATACCCGGGTTTCAATCCCGGCTGCATACATCTAACCATAATCCTCATGGCATGCATGGGTGCAGAAAAGTAAAAAAAGGTGCTCACTCTTTCTGCTTTTGCCATCTGAGCACCTTTATTCACTTTTCTGCCCCCATGTGTATTATGAGGATTATGGTGCACACCTTGCTGGCTTCAGACGATTCGTGAGAAAATGCATGTAGTGCCTTCCTGCAACTATTACTGATTTCTAAAAGGTGCCAAAACTTCTCACCTCATGACTGTCAACAAAGGTTTTAAATCTTAAATGCAGGCATGAGTAGTCTATAAACATGTGGCACGGAGGATGTCCATGCAGTTTATTTTCTATTCCAAAATTGTTGTGCAAACTGAGCATAATCAAGATATCGGATGTAAACAACGAAGGTAGCTGTCCTTTCCAGATCAGATAGAGAAATCAGAGCCTCCCATGGGAGGAGGAGAGGGTTCAGAGAGGTGAAGATGCAAATGCCAGAGGGGTGCCTTTAAAATACAAATCTTAACAGGTCCCTCCCCTTCTTCCAGGTCTCTAATGGCTCCCGATTAACTTTTTTTAAAATATATTTTATTGACTTTTTACAGAGAGGAAGGGAGATGGATAGAGAGTGAGAAACATCGATCAGCTGCCCCCTGCACACCCCCTACTGGGGATGTGCCCGCAACCAAGGTACATGCCCTTGACCAGAATCGAACCTGGGACCCTTGAGTCCGCAGGCCGACGCTCTATCCACTGAGTCAAACCGGTTAGTGCCCGATTAACTTTTGAATAAAATCCAAAACGTTAGTTAGAAACCAGGCTCTCTGTACCCCCAGCCCATGCCTATCTAGGCAACCTCCTCTCACACCCTCTTCTGCGGTGATTTTACAGTACTTGCAATTCTCTGATCACATCTGCATTCTCTCTGCCTGAATCTGATTTTCTGCCCTCACCCCATTTCTCTGCTGCCCTGACTTCCAATCTTCCTTCTTTCTCCTCAGGAGGACAACTTTGTCTGCCTTACTCTGCTTGGCTTCCTCAGCACCATCTGTGCTAATCACTGTTCATCACACTGTACTGTTACTGTTAACCTCCCTCGAATCCACACAGACCTGAACAGGCTTTAGCATCTAGTCTTACAAAAAGCTGACACTCAATGATTTTTGATATGCGTTTCTGAAACTCCCTTGGCCCTACTGCCTTACAGTTAAGGGGACGAAGATGTTGGGCTGCTGGTGCTCATGGCTTGTGTGGCTGGTTATCCAGATGGATAAGGACCTGTCTTTAACATGGCAGACATAAATTATATGGTAACTTATTTCTCTAAAAATATGTTTATGGCACGCTTCTTTCCATATTATATGATGTGTATTATTGAAATTCAAGGTTATCTCCCAATTTACATGCTACCATATTTACAAATGTTCCAAAATTATTTGTTTGGTAAATAGCATTCTTCCATATCCTAAAACTGATGTTTGTACATGTAGCACACCAAGGAGAACAGACAATTAAACAAATTAGGAAAAGTCTTATTTCTTCAACTAGCAATTATATAAGAATAGAGGGCTTTCCAAATCTTGATGGAAATAACGGGCGAGATTCACAGTAATACAATCATAGTAGGGAATTTTAATACTCCATTGACATCAAAATATAGATCTTCCAGACAGAAAATCAACAAGGGAACACAACCCTAAATGACACACTAGATCAGATGGATTTAATTGATA
The DNA here is from genome assembly GCF_027574615.1 of Eptesicus fuscus. NCBI lineage: Eukaryota > Metazoa > Chordata > Mammalia > Chiroptera > Vespertilionidae > Eptesicus > Eptesicus fuscus. Next base: position 82,044,850 of record NC_072476.1, on the reverse strand, counting down.
TCTTCATAGTATTTTACCCCAAAGCAGCAGAATATACATTCTTTTCTCAAGTGGATATGGTACATTTTCTAGGATAGACCATATGTTAGGACATAAGACAAGTATTAATAAGTTTAAGATTGAAATCTTATCAAGCATCTTCTCTGACCATAATGATATGAAATTAGAAATCAATCACAAGAAAAAAACTGGAAAACACTCAAAGACATGGAGGCTGAATATGTTACTAAATAAGGAATGGATTAACAATAAGATCTAGGAAGAAATAAACAATACCTTGAACCACATGGAAAAGAGAACACAATAACCCCAAATCTATGGAACACATAAGTCCTGGAGTAGGTAGATAGGAGACTCGGTAGAATCTTATTTTCTTTTCATTAGCCGAAAAATGGAGATTTAGAAAGTTTAGAAACTTGACCCGACTGAAAAGAAATAAGAAATGGTGGACCTTGAAAATGACATCACGTTTTCTCACTGCACAGAATATAGTCAAACACTGCTGCAGTTAAATATTTTACCCTTTGTTCTCCCTGTGTGATCTACAATAATAATCTGCTTTGTGTTGATATTTATTGCTGTGTTGCTGACAATTACTTGAAAGAGAAGTTGGAGTGCTTCACTGGGCTGGAAAAAGTTTAGCTAAATCAGAAAGCAGGTCTAATTAAGCAAGTTTATTCTATATATAAAAGGCTCAGTTGACTTGAGCATGTACAATACATATAAAGCTCTCGCTGGTGCTAATCGCATGTGTGTGTTTCCATCTGTCATTGTCGATCGTGAATTTGGTTGACACTTCTATTCTAGAGAAAGAGTGAAGAGCGATATTAAAATATTTCTCCTAATTAATTTCCTTTCAATGTGCATGAGTACGTGCACTAGGCTACTAGCATAATATAAAAGATCAATGAAACCCAGAGCTTGTTCTTTAAAAGATTAATAAGATTGACAAAACTTTAACCAGACTCATCAAGAAAAAAAGACATATTGGACAATCTGGATGAAATGGATAAATTCTAAAAACATACAGTCTTCTAAAACTTAATCAAGAAGAATCACAGAATCTGAATAGACAGATTACAGTTAATGGAAATTGAAGCAGTAATATTTTAAAACTCCTAACAGATAAACATCCTGGACTGGATGGCTTCACACGTGAATTTTACCAAACATTCAAAGAAGAACTAACACCTAGTCTTATCAAACCATTCCAAAAATTCAAGAGAAGGGAAGACTCCCAAGCTCATTTTACAAGGCCAGCATTATCCTAATTCTAAAACCAGACAAAGACACTACAAAGAAAATTATAGACCAATATCCCTGATGAACATAGATGCTGAAGTCCTCAACCACATATCAGTAAACAGATCCTGCAATACATTAAAAAGAGCATATGCCATGACCATGTGGCATTTATTCCGGGGATGCAAGGTTGGTACAATATCTGCAAATCAATAACCATGACATCTACACTAATAAAAGAGAAATATGCAAATTGACCATACCTCCACAATGCCCACCAGCCAATGAGGAGTGTGTATGCAAATTAACCCAGCAAAGATGGAGGGTTAATTTGCATACACAGACATGGAGTGAAGACTAAAGGCTCTGCCCAAGCGACGACTGAAGACTGAAGACTGAAGACTCCACTGCGGCCGGAGCCAAGCCTGAAGGCTGAAGGCTTGGCTCCGCTGTGACCAGAGCCCAGCCTAAAGGCTAAAGGCTTGACTCGGCTGAAGGCTGAAGGCTTGGCTCCACTGAGGCCAGAGCCAAGCCTGATGCTTGGCTCCGTTGTGGCCAGAGCCAAGCCTGAATGCTGAAAGCTTGTCTCCGCTGAAGGCTGAAGGCTTGGCTCCACTGCGGCCCCAGCCAAGCCTGAAGGCTGAAGGCTTGGCTCCGCTGTGGCCTGGGTCCTGGGTGCCAGAGGAAAACCAGTGCCAGTAGCCAGGGGAAGGAAGGATCTATTGCACAAATCTTTGTACAACGGGCCTCTAGTACTACATAAACAAAATGAAGGATAAAACACACATGATCATAGATGCAGAAAAATCATTAGATAAAATCCAGCACCCATTTATAAAAACTCTCAGCAAAGTGAAAATAGAGGGAACCTCAACGTAAAAAAGGACATATATGGCAAACTCACAGCCAACAGCATACTTAATGGGCAAAAACTAAAAATATTTCCCTTAAGTTCAGGCACAATACAGGGATGTCAGCTTTCAACACTCTTATTCAACATAGTATTGGAAGTTCTAGCCACAGCAATCAGACAAGAAAAAATAAAAGGCATCTAAATTGGAAAGGAAAAAGTAAAACTGTCATTATTTGCAGATGGCATGATACTGTATAGAGAGAACCCTAAAAATTCCACCAAAAAAACTACTAGAACTTATAAATGAATTCAGTAAAGTAGCAGGATACAAAGTAAATATCCAGAAATAAGTTACATTTTTATGCACCAATAATGAACTATCAAAAAGAGATCCCATTTACAACTGCAGAAAAGTAAAATAAAATAAAATACCTAGGAATAAATTTAACCAAGGATGTAAAAGACTTGTACTCGTAAAATGATAAGACAATGAAGAAAGAAACTGAAGAAAATACAAATAAGTGGAAGCATATACCGTGTTCATGGATTGGAAGAATTAACATCATTATAATGTCCACACCACCCAAAGCAATCTATAGATTCAATACAATTCCTACCAAGATGCCAATGGTGTATTTCACAGAACTAGAAAAAATATTCCAAAAGTTTATATGGAACCACAAAACACCCCAAATAGCCATAGCAATCTTGAGAAAGAAGAATAACGTTGGAGGAATCATGCTACCTGGTGCCAAAATATACTACAAGGCCATAGTCATCAAAATAGCATGGTACAGGCATAAAAACAGACATATAGATCATTGAAACAAAATAGAGAGTCCATAAATAAACCCATGCCTTTATGGTCAATTTTTATTTGACAAAGGAGGCAAAAAACACAGTGGAGTAAAGATAGTCTATTCAATAAATGGTGTTGGGAAAATTGGACAGATATGTGCAAAAAAAAAAAAAAGGAAACTAAACCATCCTCTTACACCATATACGAGAATAAACTCAAAATCAATTAAAGACTTAAATGTTAGACTAAAAACCATAAAAATACTAGAAGAAAACATAGGCAGTAAAATCTTGGACATTTCTCATAGCAATATTTTATCTGATATATCACCTCAGAAAAGGGAAACAAAAGAAAAAATAAACAAATGCAACATCAAACTAAAAAGGTTTTGCACAGCAAAGGAAACCATCAACCAAATGAAAAGACAACCCATATTCGCCCCAATGATACATATGATAAGGGGTTAATATCCAAAATTTATAAAGAACTTCTAAAACTCAACACCAAAAAAACAAACAATCCAATTAAAAAATGGGCAAAGGACCTGAATAAACACTTCATCAAAGAGTACATACAGATGGCCAAGAGACATATGAAAAGATGCTCCATGTCACTAATCATCAGAGCAATGCAAATTAAAACCACAATGAGATATCATTTCACACCTGTCAGAATGGCTATCATCAATAAATCAACAAACAACAAGTGTTGGCGAGGATGTGGAAAAAAGTGGACCCTCATGCACTGTTGGTGGTAATGCAGACTGGTGCAGCCACTGTGTAAAACAATATAAAAGTTACCTCAAAAAATAAAAAATAGATTTCATTTTTATATGGAATCTAATGAATAAAATAAACTAGCAAACAAAATAGAAACAGACTTGTAAATACATAGAACAAACGGACAGCTGTCGGCGGCGGGGAGGGGGGGAATTTGGGAGGCTTGGTAAAAAAGGCAAAAGGATTAAGGGGGAAAAACCTCATAGACACAGACAACAGTATGGTGATTACCAGAGAGAAAGGGGGATGAGAAGAGGTAGAAGAGGGAAAAGGGGGGATAAATGGTAATGGCAGGAGACTTAACTTGGAGTGGTAAACACACAAAACAATACACAGATGATGTATTATAAAATTGTACACCTGAGACCTATATAATTTTATTAACCAATGTCACCCCAATAAATTCAACAATAATAAAAAAGAACAGAGGACTTTCTTTTATGTATATCCCAGTGTCTACCAATAGTCCTTATTATGGGTTGAATTGTGATCCCCAGAAAGATATGTTGACATTCCAGCTTCAAGAACTTCAGAATGTGACATAATTTGGAAACTGGGTCTTTGCAGATGTAATTAGTTAAGATGAGGTCATACCTTAATCCAATATAACTGTGTCCTTACAAGATAATGGCCATGTGAAGACAGACACACAGGGAGAATGCTATGTGAAGACTGAGCCGGATATTGCAATATAACATCTATAAGCCAACGACTGCCACCGTCACCAAGAAGCTAGGAGAGAGGTGTGGAACAGACTCTCCTTCAAAGCCCTCAGAAGTCACCAATACTGCTGACACCCTGATTTTAGCCGTCTATCTTCCAGAGCTTTGAGACAATAAATTTCTGTTGTGTTAAGCCGCCTAGTTTGTGGTGCTTTGTGACAGCAGCCCTAGGAAACTGACATAGTAGAAAACATGCAAAAGGGGTTTAATAACACTGTTCATATTGAATTGAATTACTGACACTTCAGAGAGAAAAAAAGTAGGCACAACAGATCCGTTGTTTTTAAATTTTCTTTTAGAAATCTGACAATGTGTATTAAGAACCATAAAAACATCCATAATTGTCAACAAAGTAATTCCACTCCTGGAACACTATCATAAGGAAACAAATCCCAATTTGTTCAATGATATATCTGCAAAGATAAGTAGTACTATAACTTGGGTTGTTTATAATTTGCTGCTAATATATCTGTCCACAAATAGAGGATCAGTTGAATAAATTACTGGAATATAATGCAAACACCAGGACTTTTGGAAATTATATAAAATGAAAAATGCTTACTATTTGTTATATGGAAAACACAGAATACTAAAATTCTATAGGGAGTGATTTAGGAAAACACGCATAGAAAAAAAGGAGAGAGACAAAGGTAAAAGTGGCAAAAAAAAAAAAATCATTGAGGTTAAAGTTTCTTGGTAGGTCAGAACTCTCTCCTTTGCTCCCTAACCTCACCATTTTGATACCTCCTTCCAGTTTTCTTTTCTCCTTAAACCTCCCCAAGCAAAGCCAATTCTTTCCTGACAATGCCTCTTGGGACTGATCCAGGCCCATGTCGCCTTATATAGAGGTGTTTTGGGAAAAGCTTCCTATTTGGCCTGTCTGCAGACTCATCCAACTGTCATGTCTACTGCCAGAATAGGACAGTCATTCTACAGTCACATATATCTGTTGTGGTCATCTCTTCATTTGTGTTGTGTGTACTTTTATGTGTATGTTATATATTTTTTTCAATAAAAACAGGTTTGTTTTTTGGTAACTTACTGTGGTTTCATATCTTGTTTTGCTAAAATAAGATTAGGATTCATGGTTCTCTTTGGATATGGTCCTACTCCATTACACTCCTGTGTGTAATGTTTATTAGCCAAGATAACTGGGTTCCTGTTCTCTGCCAATATGGTCCTACTTCATTACACTTCTAAGCGTAATGTTTAGCCAGGATAGCTGGGTTTCTGTCCACAGAATGGAGTTGGAAAAGGCTTTTCTCTTCTTCTACAATGCCTGCCAATGCCTGCATGTCTACCAATGCAAACGCCTCAACATCCTGTAAAACCTGGCTTAAAAATTTCAAAGTTTCCCTCCATCAGCAAACCCACCTATCTGAGCTACCTTAATTCATTGATCACATTCTGCAAATATGTATCAACCAACTAGTAGTTGTAAGGCCTGAACATGTAATTTCCTAAGTTCACAATCTTTTTGTGGACATAAAACATTTATGAAATAAGATAGCCAACAACAGAAAATGACATGTGATAAGTGATAAAGGAGTGTTTAGGGATAGGAAGGAGGGAGACTGGTGAAGAAAGGATGGGGAGGGGGTGAGATTGCTAAAGGCTAGAAGGAAGAAACAAGGGAAAAGTTGAATAGATTTCATGACCAGGAGAGAGGTGTTTGGAGACAGGACCACTACGTTTGGTCCTAGCTGACTAGAAAAATGGAGGGGGCCCTTGACAGAAATTATATCAACTACAAATTCTCTGGGACAAAGCAGGGCAAGTCCAAACAGAATATTATAGGCACTGAGTGAGAGATGCTGCACGCATACTGAGTAAGACACATGGAAAACATAAAATCTTAAGCTGGATGAGTGGAGGTGTAACAGAAGAGACAAAGTTCTATGAAAAAAAATTTTTTTTGATGTGGGTGTTTATTAAGTTCTTTGAGCAAAATGCAGATACCTCACATTCTGGTAAAGCAGTTCCAACAAATAAAAAATAACTAATACTATCTCTCAACTCTAAGATGGGGAGGAGAGGAAGAAAAGAGGTGAAAAAGGCAAAATGTAAGCCTTGACTCATCAATCATAACAGTTTTGTTTGTTTTCTAATCCCACCAGCACCTGACAGCATTCAGGCAAAGTCAGCCAGACTAACAAAGAGTGAGTTTGGTGTAATCAGGGAGTGATCAGTAATTATATACACATTATCAAAAAGGTAGCAATATAAGAAAATGGGAAGATATGCTAATTTTTATAGCAAGAGAAAATTAGGACTCTCTTAACAACTTATTAATTATTATTAATAACAAAGAACATTTAAAGTAGCATACATTCAAATAATAAGTGTGAATCCCTTTATTGGTGCCTACGGGGTCTGGATGTGCTTATGGGTTCCGTAGATGTCCGACACACCATTTTTTTCTCATTCAAAGACAAACTTGGATTTTATTTTAAATATAGTTTATTGATTTTTTACTGAGAGGAAGGGAGAGGGATAGAAAGCTAGAAACATCGATGAGAGAGAAACATCGACCAGCTGCCTCCTGCACACCCCCTACCGGGGATGTGCCCGCAACCAAGGTACATGCCCTTGACCGGAATCAAACCCGGGGACCCTTCAGTCCGCAGGCCGACGCTCTATCCACTGAGCCAAACCGGTTTTGGCAAACTTGGATTTTTTACACTCACTGCCACAACCAGTGAGATGTGTGTTCTGAGTAGTCTGTCTATAGAATGGATGCAATTACTCTGCCACATAGTCCTTTGAGTTAGAGGCTTTTGCAGTTGTGGACACAGAGAGAGAAATGCTCACATTTCCTGACCAAACTGCTAGAGTCCCTATGCCTGTGTCTTGGGGCTGGAACAATACGCTTTGCTCTGGGAGAGGCATTTAAATATAGACAAATGTCAGCCAAGGCTCTTATCTTCCAGGAATGGACACTATCATCGCAAGCATGGGGTCCTTCTTAAATCTTTAGAAGAACCCAAACTAGTACAAAACGACACAAGGAGGAAAAGAGGGACCTGAGAGAGTCTGGTGAATGATGCCTGACACAGCTCAGAACTTCCGGAAACCAAGGACCCAGAAAGGACCTGTAGGTGAGACAGGATGCAGTGGCTAACAGCCCCAGTGCTGGACCACAGCCCGAGTCAGAATCCCCCGATATTCCCGTACCCTGGGGCAAGTTACCGTCTCAGTTTCTTCATCTGTAAGATGAGGATCTTATGTATCCTTTACCTCACGGGATCCTTGAGAGGATTAAGCGTTCACACAAGTTCTTAGAACAGTGCCTGCACAGAACTATCTGCCATTGGAATAAAAGATTTTTTTTTTCAGTCCTCAGTGACCTTGGGGAGAACAATATTTGGCCAGCAGTAGGAGCAGAAATTACAAAGTAAGGTCATTAATGAAGCAAGTGAGCGGTGAGAAGACGGAGGCAGCCACAAAGTATCGATGAATACTAGTAAGAGTGAGGAGTGAATGAAAGAGTATAGGGTTAAGGGAACATGCTTTCCGATGGGGCTATCTCAGCCAGAAGGAAAAGGCCGGCTCTCCAGAACTCTTCTCCAGTCGGTGTGGGACTAGTTCCCGCACCCACGGGGAGCTGGAAAGGGGAGACCGGACCCTTCCAGTCCCAGCTCTCCAGGGAGCCCCACGCAGCGCCGTCTGCGCATCCGGTAAGTTTGAATCAGCGCTGACTGATTACGGGAGAGGCCCATTTCCTACCGAACGCTCCTTGGAACAACAGGCTTTCCCATTTCCCTCTCCGGTACGACCTGTTCCACGGCTCTGTGCTCATCACACCGCTCCTTGGCCACCAGCAGCCGCCGGGACAGGATGCGGCTCGGGGAGCTACAGAGGCAGCGCCCCGCTGCCAGAGCTGCGCCCCAAGTCCATTCCGGTCTCAAGGACACCCAAGCGCCACGGAGGGGAAGGAAGCAGGAAGAAAGGGGTTCGGGGATTCTGGGGTGTGGCTAGGGAGGCCGGATCCCGGAGCTGGGAAAGTGACCTCGGTGGTCAAGGTCGAGCAGATCCTTCCCACTCCCAGTCCCACCAGCGAGCACCTTCGTCCTCCCGCCGGCAACAGCGAGACCCGCGCCGCGTGGGAGCGCTTAGGGGAGGCGCGCAGCCCGGGGACAGCCGGTCACCAGGGTCCCTTTGGGACGCGGGGGGGGGGGGGGGAGAGAGACAGGGGGCTCCCGGGAAGCGCACAGGTGAGCGCGGCGGTCCCGCCCTCCCCCGGGGAGGGGCCTTCTCCCTCCGCTCCGCGAGCCGCGGTGCGGGAACCACCAGCCCGCCAACCCTGACCCCGGGGAGGGCCCTGCTAGGCTCTCTCTCCGAGTCTCCGGCACCCGAATCCCAATCTCCGCGTGCAGCACCCAAGTTCCTCCATCAGGCTGCTCCCAACCCCTTGCCTCGGGGTCTCTCTCTTTCCCCCGTCTCTCCTCCGCGCCCCGTAAAAGTTTGGCCCCAGCCGGCGGGCCCAGCGCCCCCACTCACCCTGCGGGAAGCGGAGCCGAAGCGCCCGGCGCGCGAGGGAGCAGGGGGTGGCGGCGCGAGCGCGGAGCTCCTCACGGCGGCCCTCGCGCCCTGGCTGCCGACTGAACTGCGAAGGGGAGGAGGCCGCCGCTGTCACCTGCCCACTCTCCCACCCGCTGCGTGACGCGCGCAGCGCCGCCCCCGCCCTCCTGCCAGGTACCCGCGAGGGGCGGTGGGCGGAGCCGCCGCGGCCCGGAGGGCGGGCCCGGGAGGGGCGCGCGCCACGGCGGCCCCGCCTCGCCCCGCTCCGCTCCCGCACCGCTAGCCCGACGCCCAGAGCTTGGCCCGGGACTGGGCACACTGGCTGCTTTGGGTTATCGGTTCTGGCCGATGGACTCATTACATTTCTTTTTGGCACAAGTGCCATCACCCGAGGTCATCTCGAGACTTAACATAAACAATGTGAACATTGTCCTCGGGCAGGATTCAGGAATGACACTAGAAAAATCTTAAATGAGGAGAACCTGGCCAAGGGTGAGGCTGGCAGGGGAGAGGGAGAAATAAGGACGTCCCTGCTCCAGGAAAGGCTATACGGAGGGTTAATTCTTTATTTTTAAAAAATGTATATTTTATTGATTTTTTACAGAGAGGAAGAGAGAGGGATAGAGAGTTAGAAACATCAATCAGCTGCCTCCTGCACACCCCCTACTGGGGATGTGCCCGCAACCAAGGTACATGCCCTTGACTGGAATTGAACCTGGGACCCTTGAGTCCGCAGGCCAACGCTCTATCCACTGAGCCAAACCGGTTTCGGCCAGAGGGTTAATTCTTAATCTAAAATGGAGGCCAGACCCAACCAGGGCGAGAGGACCAATTTGGGTCAGCTTCATCCTCTGCTTATTAAGAGAATTCCTGCAAATAAGGGGGCTCTTAGAGCAATGAAGAGCAAATTGTACATAAGCTAACTACTTTCCTGGTTATTAACTGCAACTGCTGCAGGAAACAAAGTCTAGCAAACTTTCTCCTGAACTGCTGCTGTTGGGTTGGGGAGTGAGGTGAGGATGCACATTACACATATGTATGTACAGGGCACTCCATTATTTTTTTTTTAACTTACTTGGCCTTGTTTCTGGTTATGGTCTTCTTGAATGCTGTTACGTTTTGGAATCATGACATCAATAGCTGAAAGGCAAAATAGGGGTCCAAAGAAGTTACTGATTTTAAAAGCAAGACCAAGAACTGGGATTGAGTTATCATCCAGAAACCTGAAAAGTAATCTGAGGAGTTGCAGTCCTGACCCAAGCACCTCGCAAACATGGCATGTGGGTTTGTGCTGCGAGTTTTAAGCATGGAATCACGACAAATGGTTCAAAATTACCCGAGAGGGTGGGTAGAGAGGACACTCAGTGGGCCAGAAACACATTTTTCTCATGGGCTTTGGCTTCTATCACTTAATCCTGCTGCCTTGAACACGAGGTTTTAAATGCTTTTTGTAAAACTTTGAGGGTCTACACAGTAGCTATTGAAAGGAAGGCAAAAAATGGGAAACAAATTTAAGAGAACCTTGAAGTCAAAGGATTTCTCCTTCCTGTAAGGTAAACATTGCTTTCACAATAAAAGCAGGTGGTTTAGAGATTTGGGAATTGGGAGACAATTGCTTAATGATATTTGCTTTTGAGTCTTTCACTATCAACCAATCTACATATACTAGTATTTATGAAATTTCAAAAATGCAGGTCAAATGGATTCATTCGCTTAACATTTATTGAATGCTACTATGTTCCAGGTCCTGAAGATTCAACAGTCAATAAAACAGACACAAAATCCTGTTCTCATGGAGTGTACATTCATTCTACTGGGAACAATAGAACATAGGTGAATAAACAGTATTCAGTGTTCTTGTTATGATATGCACTACAAAGTACAATAAAGAAGGAAAAGAGCTGAGGGCTTTGGAGGTGGGGAGCTGCAATGTTAACGTGATTAGGGAAGACCTCAATGGAAGGAGGCGTTGAGCCAAAATTTGTAAAATGTGAGGTGGCAAGCCTATTTGTCTATCCAGTTTACAGCACTGCAGTTAGGGGCAACAGCAAGGCTAAAGGCCCTGGGGTATGCCTGGGATAGAACAGCAAGCAGGCCAGAGTGGTTGAATTGGAGAGATTGAGGATAGTAATAAGTAAGTAAGGTCAAAGAGGTAAGAGACGCATTTTGAGAAATGACATCATCTGACTGAAATTCTAAAAAAAGAGTATCCTGGCAACTTTGTTGAAAATACTTTGGGAGAGGAGAGTAAAAGGGCAGAAGCAGAGATGATTAGAAGGGTCTTACAAAACCTGAGAGATAAAAGTGGCTTGACCAGGCTAGTAGTTGTAAAGGTGATCAGGTTTTTAAAATATATTCTGAAGATAATATCAACAGGATTTCCCAAGGATCTGATGTGGGGTGTGAGAGAGGAAAAAAGAAGTCAAGAATAACTTCAGGGTGTTTTCCGTGAAAAGGAAGAGAGCTTTTTTCCATGAGAGGTAGTATACCACTAGTTGTGGTTGCACACTCAGCGCCTGCTACTCTCATAGTCCTTTCACCATGGTGGCAATATTTTTGATGTGAAAGACATTGACCCAGAGGGCAAGAAGTTGGATCGAGTGTCTTGACTGCATTGTGAGAGTGAATCTTTCATGATGGACCTTGTTTTAGATGTAAACATTCAGATTTATCCTGTAGACTTGGGTGAGAAGTTCCGGTTGGTCATAGCCAGTACCTGGTGTGAAGATGGTACACTGGATGATGGTGAATACAACCCCACATGATAGACCTTCCAGGTATGACCAATTTGAGTATGTAAAGTCTGGAGAAGTATACAAGATTGAGGGAGATGAAAGCAGCAACATGTTTCTCTGCCTACATGTTCTATGGGGGCCTGTTCATGAGGCTGCAGGGTATTGCCAACATCCTGCATGTATTTGAAGTAGATTCCAGAGTTTATCTGCTGATGAAGAAACTGGCCTTCTGAACCACCTTTGAAGCCAAACTTCCTCCCATCTATGTCTTTCCAACATCCTGAAGCTCCTATCATCATCCCTTGCTTGGATAATAACAGACTATTAACTCTTCATTGCTTCTGCACATTGCTCCTTTTCAACCAATCCCCACACCGACATAAGAGTGATCCTATTAAAATCAAAGTCAGATTATGTCTCTCTCCTGCTCAAATCCTTCCAATGGCTTCCCATATCCCCTTCACAGGGACCTACAAGGCCCTTCTTAATCTCACATCATCTCTAACCGTTATCCCCCTAATTACTCTTCCCTATTTGCCTGTCTTGCTGATCCTTGGACATTCTATTTATGCTCCTGCTTTACTTGATGTTCCTTTTATAGATGTCTGCATAGCTCACTTCAGTTCATTACTCAAAATTCCATCTTTTTCAGTGAGGAATTTCCTGGCTGCTCTATCTAAATTTAATGCTGTTTTCTACTCCCCATTACCATTCCCTCTCTCTTTTTTTTTTCTCCTGCACACTTTTCAATAACATATTTGATTTTCATATTTAACATATTGTCTTTTCCCTTCACTTCAGTATAAGATCATATCTTCTCATCTTTTAAAAACTGCATTCTTCTCATTCCATTTCCATTTATTCAGTCTCAATTTTATTTATTTTTTTCTGAGTAAATCAATTAATTTAATAAAACATTTGAGAAATGCTTATTTTTTATTGTATTCAGTCTCAATTTTAAGGTCATGCTAATAATATTTATTCTCAATGGAAATATCTGAGAATAGCAAAATCGTCTGTTTTCTTCACTGGCACATAGTTGGCATCCAAGAAAATGGAAACATGTATGCACATAAAAACTTGTACACAAATGATCATATCAGCATTATTCATAATAACCAAAAAGTGGTAGTCCAAATGACCATCCACTAATGAGCTAATAGCTATAATGTGATATATCCATACAATAGAATATTATTTAACATGAATGAATCTTGCAATCATGTTGAATCACGAGGAGGAAGCTAATAGAGGGTATGAGAGTAAGTATATAGAAAGTGCCTCGTTTCTTGATGGTCTTTGAACCAGCACACCAGCTGAGGACTGCCTTCTGGGCTTTTATTTAAAAAAATGTATTTAGTCTGGCAGATGTGGCTCAGTGGTTGAGCACCGGCCTATGAACCAGGAGGGTACATGCTGGGGCTGTGGGCTCGATCCCTAGTAGGGGGCATGCAGGAGGCAGCTGATCAATGATTCTCTCTCATCACTGACGTTTCTATTTCTCTCTCCCTCTCCCTTCCTCTCTCTGAAACAATAAAAACTTATTTTTAAAAATAAATACATTTATGTTTTATTTAAGCTATCATGGATTATCAGGTAAACCTAACCCTAATTTATAAAAACTGCTGCCTTTGGACAGGTGTTTCAGGCTTATCATAATTCCCACCATTACCTAATGTCTTCATAGTACTGACTGGGAGCTACCAGGTATCGTCACATCACACTACTTTTCTCTCCATAAAAAATGAGTAAATGAAAGCCAGCCAGCCATGTGTTTCATGAGAAGTGGAAGAGTGCATGTCATTGTGGAAGAAGCGGCTCTTCCTACATGACTAATACGCGTAGCACAGCCACTACTGGCGCACATCATACTAAATGTACTTAAGAAGCTGTTATGAAATTAGCCACAGTAAGAATTATGACCAGAATAGCAAAGACACGAAATGACAAATTAGCTTAATAAAAAACTTAATGGACTGAAAATCACAGTTGTGACAATGGTGTAGAAAGTATTAAGTAAAAAATTTTTCTTGGCATGAAAACCTGTTGCCAATGATGGGATTACAAAAAGGTTGATTGCAGCATGTACTAGTATTGCTTCCTGAACAGAAACTAACACTTGCAAATCTGAGTTTAAACAGGTATAACATTTCCTAGCATGTTGAAGCTGTGGTGAAGGGGCTTCTAGTACAAATTGCATGAAATGGTTAAATCGTTTATATTCTCCCCTCCCCCAGCCAATGAGAGTACAGATATAAAATACATAAACACCACCTAATTAGCTATAGTTATTTGTGATGTCCAAAGGTTTTAACAGTTTGTATAACTTTTGAACATCATGTGAATAATGGGCATATCAGGAAATTATTTTTGTGTAATGAGTAAAGTGGGTAAACAGGATTGCAAGAGGTGATCCAGCAAGTCGGTACTGACACTGGACTTGTTTTACAAAACTTAAATCCAATGGTGGCAGTTTGCACAAGTCACACAACATGTTTATTTCATAATTAAATGGGAATCATATTTAATTTAGAAAAAGAGAATGTCACAAATGCAGTAATTAATACTATGAAACAGATATACTACCAGGGTTTGCACCACATCGATGATGTGCGAGACCAAAGGGATTTTTTTGGATAGATAAAAGAAATTGGTTTTTGCTATCGAAAGAAAGGGTCAGCTGATCCATTAGTGAAGATTTAGTCAAAGATTGGGACTTTGGTTGACATTCTATACACTCCATTTCTCTATAAGTGTGTTCACAACCAGTTAAACAAATTATCCATTTATTCATCACATATCTAATCAAATTGTGCCTTTATGAAACTAACTTAACCAGGAAAAATACGGCTTATTTTTTTTCTCACCTGAGGAAATGTTTTCCCATTGATTTCTAGAGAGTGGAAGGGAGAGAAGAAGGGGGAGAGAGAAATATCAACGTGAGAGAGACACATCTATTAGGTGCCTCCCACACTTGTCCCTACCGGAGCTGGGGAATCTGCAACTGAGGATTGTGCCCTGGACCAGGAATCAAACCTATGACTCTTCCCTGTGTAGGCCAATACTCTAGCCAAGCTAGCCAGGGCTGGCCTATTTTCATATGCAGAAATCATTTTCCAGTAACCTAAGTGATGATTACCCCTTGTGGAGCTAAGAGCTGAATTCTAAAAAAGTTATTTGATTTCAAATAAATATTTGTAAAATTGAACAAACTTGCCTTTTCTCAGCTAATATTGATAATATGAATAAAGAGTTAATGTAAGTTAGCATACTGAAGTGTAGGTATGAAAACCAACCATGAATTGAATGATATAAACAACTCAGATATGTTAAATATACAAAAAATTTACTGAGAAATCTATATTTTGGAAAAACCATATCTGTGAAAAATTGTTAAATTATTCACTTGAATAAAATTAATATTGCTCTCAAATAACATAGGAAAAAATGTCACATTTCTCCAGGTCAAGATTAAAAATCTACCTAATAAAAGAGTAACATAATTGACCGTACCTTCATGACACCCACCACCCAATCAGGAGTGAGTATGCAAATTAACCCAACAAAGATGGTGGGTTAATTTGCATACATAGGCACAAAGCAGCCGTGGATGGGGCGGGACACAGGCATCCCGCACCACCCCAGCCGCTCCGGGCCTCTGGGCAGCATAGGAAGGCAGAAAGGCTGCTCCAGCCAGAGCGAAGGCAGTGCCAGCAGCCAGGGGAATGAAGGCCCATTCTTGCATGAATCTTCATTCATACATCGGGCCACTAGTAATAAATAATAACCAAAATACGTACTTTTAATTGGGTATTTGATTTTACATCAGAAAATCTAATCTCTAATATTATGTATTTACTATGTTATATGCTGATATCAAAATGTAATAAAAATAAAGGGTATGACTATAATTCTTACATTTGATTCTTGTTATCCCCACCCCTTCACTTATTTACCATGTTCTGCCTTTTGTAAGCATCTGGGATTGTGAGCCCTTATCTTTCCTTTCCTACATTCTTTCTGGGTTCAAAGCTACTCAATGACCTGAAATATATAAAATTTCCAGAACTATCTGTCATATTTCCATGATTGGGGGGAGGGGAGGGTGCAGGGGGAGAGACACTAGAGAAGAAACTTTAGAGCCTAAGACAATGGAGAAATTCAGTCCAACCATAATATTACCAGGTAGGAATGGGCTAGTTTGAGAAGACCATATTAAGAAATCTAAACTCAAGGTTTCAAAGTTCCCCTAATTTTGTTTAGCTATTGAGAATCACCAAGCTAGTCTCCAGTATAACAGCAGCCCTCTAAAGGATTCAGGGAGGATCTATGTTCGTGTACAGGTTGGTAGCAGCTTGCAAATAGGACCCTTTGCCATTTTGCAAGAAAAAGGCTATATTACTAAAGTAATACCCACTTATTAACTAATATTTAATACACTTAAAATGTCATACATAGTAAATTACAAAAATAACACAATTAAGCACTTTATTATTTGCAAATTGTGAGTGGAGTTGCTTTGCAGTTAAGTGCCTGTTAATGGTGTGGTTTCACTGATTAATTCAATAAATAAATACATATTTTTGCATCTACTATTTGCCAAGCAGTGTTCCAGGTGATGAAGATAAGCAATAAACAAAACAGACAAAACCCCTGCTCTAAGAGTGTACATTCTAGAAAGGAGAGGAAGACAAAATAAATATGCAGACAATGTCCCGTGGAGTTGAAATTTCAGGAAATTTTGGTAAGAGCTCAGACCACAATAATCTTGAGATTTTTAAATAAGAGTTCTATTAGTTGAACAATTCTTACATGTCAGAACTTTATTTCAACTTTGTAAAGTGTATTTTATTATCTTTCCTCAAATAAAGAAATTAGCTCAGGGAGGCTAAGTAACTTGTTAAATAAAACAGCTTAAATGGTGGTGGCTCCATAATAACATAGATGGAAACTTTAAAAGTTTTAGTTTAGGCAAAACAGCATACTCCTTCCATTAGAATTTGAATGGTTGTTCAGAGTAATTCATGAAACTTTTATAAAGACACTTCACCTTTGCCTTCAATGAATGTCAATTAATCTTGACTATACGCCTCTATGTATTTCACACAGTGATTGCCACTTAAAAATGCTTTCTAAATATTTCAATGTGTGATTCTGGAGCGAAATGAATTTAACAATTTTCTATTCCAGTTTTCTGTCCCCTTCCCTCCTTTTTTAACTAATGAGGAAAAGAAAGTAAAAACATATTATTCAAATTCATATGTTTACTTGTTGACTTGGTAGTAAAACTAAGATTAAGGCTCAGTTCTTCTGATTTCCAGTTCATTGTTTATTATTTATTTCTTTGTGAAGCCATTACAATTACTTTTCATAATGTTACCATCTTCAATGTTCATAGTGATTGTCACTGAGTTATTTTAAATCTTTTTCCACAGTATTTACTGAAACTGACAAAATTTTGCATAAATATACTAGTACATAAAAACATTAAAACAGTAAAATTGAAATAGATAACTGAACTCTCAAAGACTTATTCAAGATTATTATTTCCTCATTTTAGCACAACTTAAAACAGTATATTTATATAGAGACATACAACAATGGATGATGCTGGAGCGGCGAGAAGCTGGGGAGTGCGAGCCACTGGGAAGTAGCAGCTCTCCTGCCCCTGCTGTTGTTTAAACAGGAAGGTGTTATCAGCCTTTAATTTAGTGCTGTAGCTAATTCCAGCCACAAACAATGAGATGAACAAAAGAGAAGCCACTTGAGCCAGTCATTTTTTGCCTTCAAGAGTGACCACCAATGCCAAGGAAACAAAGCCACTGGCCAGGCCTAAGGTTACAGCCCTATTAAATAACGATTGGCAGAATGTCAAGGCATTAAGAGGAGCTGGGTCTTAAACACTGCCTCACTTGTATTTTTAGTGACAAATAACAAACCAGGCTAGAATTCTAGCATTCATTTCTTTGTAAGCCCTGAGAAAGCATAGCCCAGGAGAGCCACATTAACCCATGAAAAAGTTTATGATCACCTGCATGAGTTTAAACAGTAGTAGTTAGTCAGGAGGATACAGGGCATTTGTAGATTCCTACAGAGAATTAAGAGAGGTCGCAACAGGGTTATTATTTCCTTGTTTTTTCTATTTTTCAATTGTCTACTTAAAAAAAGTAGAAAATAAAGAACTACACTTCCTCTATTTGAGATTTTTAATTAATTGTAAAGAACAGGCTTAATAGGAAGTTTAGGTTCAATTGGGTCCCCTATTACCAAGATGAGCAGCTGTCTGGTCCATGGACAATTTGGTTAATGGATCTCAGGAGAGTATGTGTCCTTTATCTGACCTCCAGCCTTTCTGGGATGTAGGAATGATTAAAAAAATTATAAAGATAGGTGAAGACATTCTATAAAGGGTCTCATATATAAGTCTTTATGTACATGGAGGCAATGGGCATCCCCCTTTATCTATAAGGGGAAGGGAAAGTTTTTAAAATTGGTGTGAGGTATAAATTGGACAAGGAGCTTTGACTTAAGAGAAAGAACTGGAGCAAGATAGAACCCCATTTAGGGGTGTACTTACCTGACTAAAATTTAAAAAGAAGTTGTTTAAGAAGACCAGATGTATCTCAATTAAAATGGCTATTTGGGACCTATTAGAGAAATGAAAGTTCTATGAATACCTTTTCTGAGAGACTAGCATTGTTTATTTCGAGAAGTAAAATGTGTCTTGGTAATTATTAGTCATGTCTGTAACCCCTAAAGTAGTAGAGTGTCCTGGCAAGGTTTTGTATTGTGGCCTTAATACATTGAAGATGTGTGATTTCTTTTATACTTTGGATATCTGGGAGGCAAGAGTCCCACAGTTGGTTTGTTCTATTCTCCCGAAAGGGGCAATTTTAGGCAACGGCCCAATTGTTTATAATAAATATGAAGATGAGGCTACTTGTTGACCAGGGCATCTAGCACTCAGATGACTGCCTAAAGTTTGGCCAAGTGTGTTTTTTCTAGGTTCCCATCCTTTATTAAGAACATCCTGGCTAAGATGAAAATCTGCATTCCACTGAGCTCCATCCTGTATGATGGTTAGCTGTGCTGTGTATGTAGTCTATGTACTCCCATTGCTATTCATTCAGTGAATCCCAAGTGGCTTCCCAGATAGCCATGTGGACTAGAGGTGGCATCCTCTAGTACCATGGCATCTAGTAAGAAACAGAGGACAGGGAAAACCACATCCTCATGCTGGTGGAATATGCTAGAAAGCACGTTTGGTTCCATCCTGTCTTAAAGAAGCCTCAGTAGCTGTGTTGCCTTTCTGATGTGCTGTTTCCATGACCCATAACTAATAGGCAGCTGGTTATGGAAGGTCACAGCGAGAGCCTCTGTTTTCCAGAGAGCCCAGCATGTATTTCATTTGTTGTTTTAACAGAGTACAGAATGAGGCTAAGAAGGGCAGTTTCTTACATCAGAAGCCCTTGGTTAACTTACAGTCATCTTAAGTGGTCCAGAGACTCCAGGAGGCAACAAGAGGTAGCCAGTCTCTTGAGGGGTCTAGCGGGAGTGCCTGTTGATTTTAATTTAGAAGTAAAAATTGTAAATAAATATCATCAGAACCCCTGAAGTACTAAATGATGTTGGGCCTGTAGATCCTAAATGATTGCATCAAATGAATCTCCTTGGAGGAGAATGTCATCCATGTAATGTCATACCTGTTTCTGGAAGAAGGTGGATACAGTGGAGATCCTATCTGCAAAGAATGTGTGCAAAGCTGTTGAAGTACCCAATGGGTAGCCTGGAAAAGGTGCATTGTGTCACTTTGAGGTGAAGACAAACCGTAGCTAAGAGGCTGTTGAAATAAGCACTGAACAGAAAACGTCAGCCAAATCTACAAGAGCAAAATATGTACCAGTTGTTGATTGAACAGAATCAGTAATTTTAATAATATTGGATACTAGGTATGAGGGCCACAATGGATATCAACATCATAGAGATCCATCATAAGGGTCCTTTTCATCTTTTTGTTATATAAATTATTTTGTATGTTAACCTATAATAATAAAAGCATAATATGCTAATTAGACCGGATGTCATTCTGGATGAAGCCGGGGCTGCAAGGGAAGCCCGGGTCCCGGGTGCCAGAGGGAAGCCGGTGCTGGCAGCCAGGGGAAGGAAAGCCTACTCTTGCACGAATTTCGTGCATCGGGCCTCTAGTTTAGTATAAACATTTTGAGCTTCTAATTGGATCAAATTATAAAACTTTGCTATTATATATGTATTTATTACTTAATTACCTTTTATTTTCTCCCCTTGTAGCTAGAGGTCTGATTTTGTTTGTTTTTAAATCAGTAAGTAATCTAGGACTAGAACTATGTTTGCTCAACTGGCATTTGCTTATTGCCTAAGATTTAAAGTTTCCATTTTTCCCTTTGGGCTTAGAGTCACCAAAAATAGCTATCTTTTTCCTTTGTTTTCTTCCTTTTTCAGGCTTTTGCTCCTGAAAGTGTAGTACATCTTTACTCTATCTGGCTGATAAGAGGGGAAGGGGAGAAGCTGAAGGAGCCAGGTACCTCTAGGCAACCTCTCACTGGGAAGACCTGACCCCTATCAACAGAATAATCATTCTTTCCTCATACCCTGCCTTTTTTATTTAAGAGGAAGAGAAACATCGATTGGTTGCTTCCTGCACATGCCCTGACTGGGGATTGAGCTCGTAACTGAGTATATGCCCTGACCTGGAATCAAATCAGTGACCTCTGGATACATGGGACGACATTCCAACCAACTGACACTCCAGTCACTGGGGTAGGCCAGGGCACCCCACTTTTTTTTTTTTTAACAAAATCTTTTACAATGGCTTGTATTTCTAGGCAGCTAAACTTTTTCCTTTTGGATGTTTACCTGATAAGCTCCTAGTGGTGCCAAGTGGCCTTTCCTATGAGCTGTGGCCCCTTCCCTAGGGTGTCCCAATCAACCTCAGGGGAACTAGGAAAGCAATGGTGGCATCAGCTCTATTTGTGCATGAGACCCTTTGCATACTGACAAGCAGCAGCTCTCAGGAGAGCCCATGCACATGTGGCAGAAGAAGTAAGGAAGGGGAGGAAGGAGGGGGGTTTCCATGATAATGATAGCATGTTGAACATCCTGTTATGTGTAACAAAGCGATGCTTGGAAGAATGCCACTAAAAATGTCAGTGGTGGTTATCTCTGGTAGTATAATTCTGCATGACCATCACATTATTTTGGGTAAATTTTTTATGTTGCGTGAATTTTTTCCAATGAACATGTATACAGCTTCCCTTGGTATTTGCAGGGAATTGGTTTCAGGACCCCCCATGAAAACCAAAATCTCAGGATGCTCAAGTCCCTTATATAAAATGGTATAGTACATACATCTTCCCATTACTTTAAATCATCTCTAGATTACTTCTAATACCTAATACAATGTAAATAGTTGTTATAATGTATTATTAGGGAATAATGACAAGAAAAAACTGTATGTGTTCAGTACAGACACAACCATCATAGGCCTAATTAGTAACAATGTTAGTAACAATGTAACTTTCTTTTTTGGGAAATATTTTTGATTCACAGTTGACTGAATCTGCTGATGTGAAACCCAGAGATGTGGAGAACGGACTGTATTTATATAACTAGAAAGAAGCAATACACTCTCTTGGGTACTGACCTAGTTTGCAGAGACATTGCTAAATGCATCAAAAAGGTTGGAGTTGTTGGTAAATACGGGACCCGTTATGGTGCCTCCCTCAGGAAAATGGTGGAGAAAACTGAAATCAGCCAGCACGCCAAGTACACTTGCTCCTTCTGTGCAAAGTCAGGATGAAGAGGTGAGCTGTGGGGATCTGGCATGAGAACAGTAGCTGGTGGTGCCTAGACCTACAACACCGTTTCTGCCGGCACAGTGAAGTTTGCCATCAGAAGGCTGAAGGAATGGAAAGACCAGTAGAAGCTGCACAATTTGAAACATTGCTAGCCTATAATAAATGGGTTAATTTATGTTAAAAAAAAAAGGAAGCAATACAGTTATTTGTGGTTTAAAGGAAGTTTTATTTTTCCTTAAAAGTAAAAAAAAAAAAATTCCAATTTCAATAGCATTCTCAAAAGTCATAAGCATACTATCCTCACCAAGAGGAGCAGGGAAGTGAGAATAAATTGGTAATAGCTTAAGAAAATCAACAATAAAGTAAGTTTATATAAAACATCTGTCCAGAAAAGTCTGATATGAGGTCTAGCACTTACATACTTAAAAACTTGACAACTATGTACTTGATATTCAAGCTCATAAAAACTTTTACACGTTTCTTGCTGATAAGAATCAGGAAGAAAGGAAATATCAGATTAACTTTATGATAATAACTTATGGGTTGACACAAAAAAGAGTAGACAGTAAACTAGAAATTTTATTACATTTCATGTTTAAGCCTGGTTCCCTGTCAGGAAATTTTCTGTCTTGATGAATGAAGTAGAACTTGGTCACATCTTAACAAGATTCAGAGAAAGGAAGTTCAAGTATGAGTACAAGCTGCCATCTGCTGTGTTAAAATAAAGGCAACATGGGATTTTCCCCAAGTTAAAAAAATTCCTGTGGTGCACTTCTTGAATTTTGGGAAGAATGAATCCAAAAATATTTAACATCAAGCTAGACAACAGTCAACTAAATGAAATCACTACAAAAACCAAATGCATGAATAAGAATAAAATATTTTTATGCTAACTTTTCAACTATTATTTTTGATATAGTCATCCTCAGTAAAATTGTCCTTGAAAGTGAAAATGAACAGATTGATGGTGTAGCCAGTAGAAAGTCAGTGCTGTTAACCACCACTTGCTCATCCTCAGAGACAGCATCTTATAGCTCACACAGTCCGCTC
This sequence comes from Eptesicus fuscus, assembly GCF_027574615.1. Lineage (NCBI taxonomy): Eukaryota > Metazoa > Chordata > Mammalia > Chiroptera > Vespertilionidae > Eptesicus > Eptesicus fuscus. The sequence goes on along the minus strand of NC_072476.1, from coordinate 82,022,316 downwards.
AAGATCCCACATGGGGTGCCGTGACTTATCTCCTTAATTTCTAATTAAGTGAAGAAACTATAGCAATAGGGGCTGCCCTAGGCCACAGCAATTGGGATCAAGAGATATGTTTTCATTAAATATACTACATAGAAGCCTGTTTTAGGATTTCATGCAAATACTAACCACATTTTTTGGTGGTTGTTAATCCTCACCTGAGGATATTTTTCCATTTAATTTTAGAGAGAGTGGAAGGTAGGGGCAGAGACACAGAGAGAGAAATATCAAAGTGAGAGAGACACATCAATTGGTGGCTTCCTGCCCACACCCGGACCAGGGCTGGGGATCGAGCCTGCAACTAAGGTATGTGCACTTGACCAGAATTAAACCCAGGATTCTTCAGTCCAAGGGCTGACACTCTATCCACTGAGCCACACTAGCTAGGGCATACTTTTATCACATTTTAAAACATGAGGAGAAAAATCATCCAAATTCAGAGCTAATTTAGCTATTACTGAACAGTTACAAAAAAAAAAAAAACCATAACAGTCCCATTTTAAAATTTTCATTAATAGAGACACAAGGTACTTAGGATTGACATTCATCCTTCCTCATCACTGCTGCTCCAGGCATCTTCAAATGCTGGATTTAAATGTGATCTGGTTGAGGTCTAAAAAGGGAGGGAAAAGAAAGATTTGATTAATCTATCTCATGATTTTAGGTTCACAATATAGTTATTAATATATCAGATAAAAACAATTAGGTATTTTGAAAGAAACAATATAACTTGTTTTATTTTTAAAACAGGTAATGTAAGAAACACCCCACATACTATATAAGAAAATGTAATTTCATTTTAAATAGACATACCAGACTTTATCCAAATTATCTACGTTTCCCTCAAAGCAGTTACCTCAGAACACATACATATATGTGAGCTCGTGAAAGTGTGTGCACACACACACCATGATGCTATTGTATTTCTGCAACTCTTTGGAATTATCTGGAGAAAGTAACAAATTACCATCCATATGGCTAAGATTGGAGCCAGGTCTACAGTCTGACTAGACAACTTTTTATTGTTTGGATGGACCTGACTTTTATAAATAAGCAAATATCCAAAAATGAAGAATAAGGTATTCATCAACCTGAGTAATACCATTTTTGGTTCAAAAAGTAATTTGGGTTATTAAGTTGTGAGGTTTATTTATTTTTTATGTTTGGTAAAGGGGTTCAGAAGCAATGCAAAAATGTGTCAGAAATGGTAACATGTTTGTCATTAGCACTAGGTTTCCCTGGGAGATTTCTTGGAAAGATAACATGCATTTGGATGATGTTTATTTAAAACAATAAAACATCATAGTATTCTGACAACTTTAGAGTCATACCTAATAAAGGTAATCAGAAACTAGAGGAATTTTAATTACTTGTGGTATTTTAAAGCAACTCACCTTTTTGGGAAACATTTTAAATGGTTACCTTCTTATTCTCTGGCAAATGACTAAAGGGCTTTAAGATGGTCTCATTTTTTTTGAGTGTCTGGGCATTATGAGCCAGGTTTACTTCTTATTCTGCAGCTTTAACATTTGCTATAAGACCTCAAATTACCACCAAGACTACTCAAATTATCTTACATGTATTCCTTTTTACAACATACAGCAATATTTTATGGTAAGGGTAATCCCTAGTGTATGTCTGAGAATGTTCATTTCCTTTTTGATGACGAGGATGACATAATTTTATAGTTCAAACAATGATAATGGTAGAAAAAGTAGACATTCCAGTAAATACCCAAAGTATCAGCCAGGATGGTTGTAAAACAATATATTAATTTAGGTATTCTTTATAGCTGTCCTATAGTCTATTACTAACCTAATGTTGGCTATTGTCACTATTACTAAACCTAATGTTGACTATCATCACTTAGTTGTACAAACAAAATTCCATTGTACCCCAAATGTCCAGATACCAAACTATTACCAAATTTCAGCTAACTATTCACTTATTTCTAGCAGCAGTCCATGGGTTTGCAAGAGTAGTGTACTAAACTATATTCATTTATTCTTTCATCCAAATGTTTACTGGGTTTATAACTTTACTAAGTTATCTAGTGAGAGTTTATTCAAAGATGCATTGACCTTAGGGCAAGGTGATTTCTCTTTCCTACTCTATCTTTGGAAGTCTTTAACTCTGCCTTATATATCTACCAAAAACATCCCTAGATGGATAAACCATATAAAGGTCATGCCTCCAAATTCCACTATGGAAGACCATTATGTAACCTATTAAACATTTAAATTTCATTTGGAGAGTCAACAGATAAGTAAAATTATATTTTACTGTATGTTATTTTTGAGCAAAGAAACAAAAATAATTAAGTGAAAATTGAAATGTAGTTGTATATAAATGTTAGTTTATAGTAGTAACATTATAGTAGTAACATTACTTCTTATACTGTAATGTATTATAGGAAGTATATTTTATTGCTAAAAATCACAAATAAAACATCAAAACATCATACTTATAGTTAAAAGCTGCAGTAAAAATATGTATGGATGTGTACACATATTATTGCTTGAGACCCACTGATCAAGTGTAACTACCAACAGTTTTCTCTACAACATCTCCTCCTAGTGGACATCCTTTCTATGCTTGAACATCTCTACCTTACCAGGCTGCCTGTTCTATTGACAGATAATTGCAAAAGTCATGGAAATAGGAAAGCATGAGTTTAGAGGGGATCTAATCCAGGTCCAAAAACTGGGAAAGAAGAACAGAAACAAACATCTACCACACATACATCTTGATAAATCCTAAATTTCTTAATGGTCATTACTGGAAAGTCTCCATAGGTAGAATATAGGGTTGTTAGTGTCAGCAAGTAATTATATACTTCCACAAATTATAAATAAAACAGCTCTGTATTATGTGACTAAAAAAGAAGTAATATTCTTGATGAGAGGTCAAATTTAGACTGTAATGTAGCTGACCTATAGATCTCAGAAAGGAAAAATTGATTAAGAGTTATATAGGCTTGCTTTGACCACAACTATTTTAGGAAGAGGGGGAAAAAGAAGGCAGATTACTGATATAATAAAACAGCCTGTCAATTAAATAACAGGATTTATATTTCAAGACCGTAACATTTTTTCCTACTGCCCAATACCCATCAGTTTCTAATGCAGAACTAAATTCCTCCTCTATCTAGGATTTCAGAAGAAACACCCATAATCGATTATATCTTGGTTGATGGGGAAGTAAAGCTCACCTAAGGGTGGATCTGAAAGGGATCCTAAAAACAACTTTGCTTTGATGATATAAACTTGGAGATATAAACTTGTCCCAGACCACTAATAAATGGCCAAATTGGGATTCAAATCCAGTTGCCTACCAGTTTTATTATTACTTAATTTCCTGAAACTAAAGACTGAGTGTGTGTATGTATGTTTTGTTCTGAACTGTGTAGTTGCCTCTCTGGGAAACTGCAGGAGTTATTTATTTTATAGTTGAGATGAAAAACATTTAAATATGAATTAAACAGTAAATATACATGTCAGGAAGTCTTGTATAGATGGACTTCTCCACTGGGTATCTGTAAAATGATCACATTCATGTTGTACCTACATTCACAGAAATCTTTCAAACTAAAGTTTTGTGAAAATAATCTTAGCACAGACCATTTTATATTAACACTAGTAGCCCTGTGCACAAATCCGTGCCCAAATAGGTCCCTGCCGCCCTCCTGTAGCTCCACCTCCCCCCCCCCCGCCCCCCCCCCGCCCCACCTCATAGCTTTCTTGCTGCCCTGCCCTGTCCTGTAGCTTTCTGCTCCCCACTTGTAGTTCGATGCCCTACCCTCCTGCAGATCCGGGATCAGGTCACTATGGCGGTTGGTCATTATGCCTCAGGGCGTAATGGGTAATTAGCATATTCCTCTCTTATTATATAGGATGAGAATGATTGCTATCTTAAAGTAAAACAGTATATTTTGAAAGATAAGGATTTATAGCTCTAAAACAAAAATAAAGCTAACTTGTGTTTGATTTTCTCCTTGTTCAGGTTAATTTCTCATATACAAAAATTTTTCTAGATGAGGAGTTCAAATTATGAAAAGGAAATAAATAACCATAATCACATGCTATCTTTATAAATTAAGCATTTTAGTTTTCTTCTAATGTCCTTTTTCCAAACATAAATCATAGTAGATTAACTTTTATTTGGTAAATAATTGTTATACTTCCTAACAGGACCTATACTGTTTTAACTTGGATTTAATGTATATAGTGATTCCCAAACAGCAGGACACAGTAATTAAATAATAATGCAAAATAAATGGCTGAATCAAATTACTTGACCACATTAAGCTTTCTACAGAAAAATATTCAGTCACTTAAAGCTGCTGTGCACTAAAACTAATCAGGGCCATAATAAACCAATTAGACATGTGATGAAATCTGGAGGTATTCATACAGTGTTTGGCCAGCCACTTGAAGATTTGTCATTGTCTTTTTTTTCTCTTTCATTTAGATTAGGGCCAAATTAAATTATTCACAGGCAATAAGGGGATTAACAGTGCTTGGTAAAATAATATCTTTGGTACGAAGGATATCACCTGCAGATAGCTTGACATAAATGGCCAGTTGCTCAGTGGTTAGGGTGTCGATCCATGGACCAAAGGGTCTTGGATTCAATTCTCCATCAGTATTCAATTCTCGGTCAAGGGCATGAACCTCGGTTGCAGTTTCAATCCCTGGCACCTGAGGTCGCTGCAACATGCAGGATGCAACCAGTCAATAAGAAAGAGACACATTGATGTCTTTCTCTCTCACTCTTTCTCTTTTTCCCTCTCCCTCTCCCTCCCTTTCATTCTCTCAAAAAATCAATGGAAAAAATATCCTCAGGTGAGGATTAACAACAACAACAAAAAGTAAAAAAAAACAAAACAGTCTACTATTTAAGACTAGGGATTCATCTTTGTTTACACATCACATTTTTAAGGCATTTTATTCATACTGTCATATTTGTAGCAATTTGTGCTCTAAGATAGGAACTAACAGATTGCTTGCTATGTAAATTGGTAAAATCTGACAGTGTGAAAAAAGAGCCTTAGAAATGTCACCTATTCTATCCAAAGAAGTAATCAGAAATATAAATAATTTATGAACAAATATTTACTTTGAATTGTTAATAATGATAAAAAGAAATGTCTATGAGTAAATATTTATAAGTAAATTGTGGTATATTAATGACAGAATGCAATATTATTAAAACGATAGTTATTAATGACATGAAAAAGGCTTATTATACAATAGTGAGAAAAGTAGGATACCGAGTTGTATGTCCAAGCATGATATTAAGTGTTAAAAAAGACACATATACTCAGGAAAAAGAAGTAGTAAATAAAAATGTAAGAGTAATTAATTCAACTTTTAGAAATTTATTACTCTTTTAATATTTTTCTGAATTTTCCAAGGGTCTTATAACAGGCAAATTATTTTTAAAATCAGAAAATAGAAAGAAATGCTTTAAAAGTTTCTCCCCCATAAAGTAAATTAATAAACTTTTCTTTATGATTTAGAAGTCACTATAAAAATTTGTACAAACAATATTTACCTCCTCATCATCAGGCACTGGTTCATTTAAGGATGGTATCCAAGCAAGTATGTTGCAGTCTCTGCTACCACTGTAAAGTTCCTATAACACAGAAAGCAAAGATGTGAATGTGAGTTAATTAACTTAAAGCTGGTACTAATTTGAAATACTTTCATCACTCATATTCAATATAGTTTTGGAAGTCTTAGCCAAGCAATCACATGAGAAGAAAAAATAAAAGACATCCAAATTGGAAAAGAAGAAGTAAAACTGTCATTATTTGTAGATGACATGATACTGTAGAAAATCCTAAAGATTCCACCAAATAGAGGCCTGGTCCCCTCAGCCTAGCCTGCACCCTCTCCAATCCAGGACCCCTCAGGGGATGTCTGACTGCTGGGATCGGGCCTAAACTGGCAGTCAGACATCCCTCTCACAATACTGGACCGCTGGCTCCTAACTGCTCACCTGCCGCCTGCCTGATGCCCCTAACTGCCCCGCCCCCTGCCAGCCTGATCACCCTAACCGCCTCTGCCTGTTGGCCTGATTGCCCCTTTTTGTGCCCCCCTGCCAACCTGGTTGCCCCTAACTGCTCCCCTTCCAGCCTGATCACCCCTAACTGCCTCTGCCTGCCGGCCTGATCACCCCCAACGCCCCCCTTCCTGCCGGCCTGGTTGCCCACACAGCCTGCTGTTCAGTCGTTTGGTTGTCCCTAACTAACCCACCTGCTGGCCTTGTCGCCCTACGCAGCCTGCTGTTTAGTTGCCCATCCAGTTGTTTCGGTCATGACGGCCCCTGGCTTTTTATATATTAGGACTAAAGGCCCGGTGCATGAAATTCGTGCACTGGGGAGGGGGGTGTCCCTCAGCCCAGCCTGCACCCTCTCCAATCTGGGATCCCTCTCACAATCCAGGACTGCTGGCTCCCAACCGCTTGCCTACCTGCCTGCCTGATTGCCCCTAACTGCTTCTGTCTACCAGCCTGATCACCCCCTAACCACTCCCCTGCCAGCCTGATTGACACCTAACTGCTCCCCTGCTGGCCCGATTGCCCCTAACTGCCCTCCCCTGCAGGCCTGGTCACCCCTAACTGTCCTTCCCTGCTGGCCCGGTCACCCCTAACTTCCATCCCTTGCCAGCCTGGTCACCCCTAACTGCCCTCCCATGCTGGTCTGGTTGCCCCCAACTGCCCTCCCCTGCAGGCCTGGTCACCCCTAACTGTCCTCCCCTGCAGGCCTGGTTTCCCCCCAACTGCCTTTCCCTGCTGGCCCGGTCACCTCTAACTTCCCTCCCTTTCCAGCCTGGTCGTACCTAACTGCCGTCCCGTGCCGGCCTGATTGTCCCCAACTGCCCTCCCCTGCTGGCCTGGTCCCTCCCAACTTTCCTCCCCTGCAGGCCTGGTTGCCCCCAACTGCCCTCCCCTTCAGGCCTGGTTGTCCCAACTGCCCTCCCCTCCCCTGCAGGCATGATCACCCCAAACTGCCCTTCCTTGCAGGCCTGGTCCCTCCCAAATGCCCTCCCCTGCAGGCCTGGTCCCCTGCTGGCCTGATTGCCCACAACTGCCCTTCCCCTGCTGGCCATCTTGTGGCAGCCATCTTGTGTCCACATGGGGGCGGCCACCTTTGACCACATGGGGGCAGCCATCTTGTGTGTTGGAGTAATGGTCAATTTGCATATTACCTATTATATAGGATAGCCTAGATATGGAATCTACTTCAATGCCCATCAATAGACACGTCGATAAAGTGGTGGTACATATATACAATGAAATGAAAAAGCTTCCCATTCGCGACAGCATAGATAGATCTAGAGGGTATTACGCTAATAAGCCAGAGAAAAACAAATACCATATGATTTCAATTATATGTGGAATCTAAATAACAAAATAGACAAATAAAATGGAAACAGACTCATAGATATAGAAACCAGACTGATGGTTGCCAGAGGGAAGGTGAATTGGAGAACTGGGGGGAAAAGTGGATAAATTATGAAGTACAAATTGGTAGTCACAAAATAGTCATGAGGATGTAAAGTACAGCATAGGGAATATAGTCAATAATATTGTAATAATTATGTATAGTGCCAGGTGGGTACTGGAAATATCAGGAGGACCACTTTGTAAAGTATATGATTATCTAACCACTATGCTGTACACCTGAAATTAATACAAAATAATACTGAATATAAACTATAATTGAAAAATTACAGCAAAAAAATCAGAAAATTCACATTGATATATTACTATCAGCTAGTACTTAGATACCATTTAAGTTTCAACAATTGTCCCAGAAATGTCCTTTAGAACAAAAGGGTCCAGTTTAAAAATCACATGCTGCCCTTAGTTGTCATGTCTTTCTACTTTCCTTCTTCAGTTTCTCTTTGGCTTTCATGACCATGACAATTTTGAAGATACACACCAAATTTTGTCTTACATTTTGTCTTACCTTTCCTTATAACTAAATTCTGGTGATGCATCTTTGCCAGGAATATCACAGAATTGATGTCCCATAACTAGGATATTAACTTTGATAATTTGATTAAGGTAATGTATGCCAGGTTCTTTGAAGGTAAAATTACTCATTTTACCTTTTTAATTAATACTTTGTAGTGTGGTACTTTGAGATATGTAAATATCCTATTTTTCATCAGACTTTCAATCTATTAGTTTACTTACTTATACCAGAATGGATTTGTGGATCCTTATTTTAGTCAATGGGTTACAATCCATTATTATCATTATTTATTTTCATGTTGGGTATATCTTGTTATATTTATGATAGAACTAGAGGCCCGGTGCACGAATTCGTGCATGGGTGGGGTCCCTTGGCCTGGCTGGCAATCGGGGCTAATCGGGGCCAGCCAGGGGGAGGGACCACTAGAAGTTGGCTGAGGGAGCACACTGACCCCCAGGGGGCAGCTCCTGCGTTGAGTGTCTGCCCCCTGGTGGTCAGTGCATATCATAGCGGCCAGTCATTCAGTCACATAGGATTTATAACTATAGATTACTATAAGTATCCGTTTTGTTTTCAGACAGTGAGTTTTATATAATATTTCATTTGGAAAAGGTTTCTAATGCTAAATAGATGTAAAAGTGCTACTCTTTTTTACTTTTGAGATTTATAATTATCTTCCTTTCCCAGAAATCATAATTGATGAAATGGCATAAGAGTTGGAAGCTTTCTGATATAGTGCAGTGATTCATATCTGAGTACATAGCATACAGAAATGGTATTTGTCAGGAGGCAACTGGCCCCAGGTTTCTGGCTGTTCCAGGCTTACCCCAACTATTGTAGGGATGGAGGGGAATCAATACTTTGGCACACTTTTAATCCATTCTAGGCACAACTGCTAGGAAGCTCTGATGTGTTGGAAACAATAATTTATAGTCAGAATACCTGGATTAAAACCTTGGCTGTGTCTCTAAGTGTCTCTGGACAAGAAAAGAGGTGCAATATTCTAATAACTTAATTGAATGAATAATCATTCTCTGTCAGTAACTACTTGCAAGTTTAAGACGTGTCATGGAATCTCTCTGGTGGCTTTAATTTTCTTCTCCCTGAAGTAACACTAAAAATATTTAACAACTAGTATACCAGGACACTGATTAATCAGAAGAGATACTGGTCATAAAGTAGAAGCAGGTCCCTTTTAGTTGTTGGGTTGAGATGAGGTGTAGGAGACCCCAAGGGAGAGGGTGAAGCTGGAGATCACTTAGGCATCTTGGTGTAACAACTATTTAACAGACAGTAGGACATGTATTTGAATATTTTAATAATGGGTATTGCCATACTGATGCATGCTGGCTGAAAAATCAACCCTATATATCTTACAGCATAGTGTCAGGCACAAATTAATAAGTATTAATAAATGAGTAAGAGCTCCATTCGGTGACACTTAAAATCACTCCTAGCTCTAATATTCCATAATTTTCATTCTATCAGTATTTAACTTTCATGATCCTCATTTTCTTCTTCTACAAAACAGGGAAATATCAACACTCTTGCTATATTAAACTCATTTAAAGGAGTACTTGAAGTAATTTCTGTAAATGTTCTCTGAAAAATCAATCCACTCCATGGGTTAGATAAAAGAGAAAGGTCAGCATGTTAAACTAACAGTTATAGATAAGTATTTAAGAAATTATGTAAGTTGCATTAACTCAAAAGCAAACTTATTAGCTACTGGTAGAAAATAAGGAATAAACAAAATTTTACACAGACTCATACATACATAAATCAAGATACACAAACTGTATTTTGAGATTAAACACATATATTCTATTTTTCCAATAAGATTGTTTGTAAGAACTTACTTTAATTTGCCAAAGTTTTCTAAATAAATGGAGCCCATATGCAAAAGAAACAGTTTATCTCAATGAAGCTGTTGAGTATTATATATTGATTCATATATATATCCTATACCATCTAAAAATATATTCTATATTAGCCTTTATTAATGAACCCAAACTCAAATGTGAATTAAAAATATAATTCCTCATAATTAAATTATAATTTATTCTGATATATATATAAATATTTATTTATTTTTTATATACAACTAGTCTGGCAAACTACCTACCTGAATATTTTAAATTCCCATTGGTATCATTCTTACCTGGAAATTAGACTGAAATACACAGCAGTCAACACTTTTATAATGTCCCTTAAGCATAGTTATCTGTTCTCCTGAGTAAATTGTATAAACAGCAATGGTGCTACCATATGGTACAAAAACAAATTCTGAACTGCAGCCACAGGAGACGGCGAATTTCAATCCTTTCCTACTGTCATTATAAACTTTTCCGTAATTCACCTGTGGGATATAAAATCACAAAGTTACTTCTTAAATATGAATTAAAAAGATAAAGACTCGAAGTATTTACTTGAAATATTAGACTATATTATAAAAGGGTTCTTATATATCTAAAGGAAATGACCAATGCCCTAATATAAATAAGGGCCAATGACATAAATATACATTTCAAAGAAGGAAATACAAATAGTAAAAAACCCCACACACACAAAAAAATGTTCAGATTTCAACCTTGATAGAAATAAAAAAGCAATTAAGGCATCCTTAAAGAATAATTCTCACCCTAGCCGATTTGGCTCAGTGGATAAAGCATCGGCCTGTGGACTGAAGGGTCCCAGGTTCGATTCCGGTCGGGGGCATGTGCCTTGGTTGCGGGCACATCTCCGGTGGGGGGTGTGCAGGAGGCAGCTGATTGATGATTCTCTCTCATCGATGTTTCTAACTCTCTGTCCCTCTCTCTTCCTCTCTGTAAAAAAATCAATAAAATATGTTTAAAAAAAAAAAAAAGAATAATTCTCACCCTAGCCGATTTGGCTCAGTGGATAAAGCATCAGCCTGTGGACTGAAGGGTCCTGGGTTTGATTCCGGTCAAGGGCATGTACCTCGGTTGCAGGCTCCCGGCCCTGGTCAGGAGCATGCGGGAGACAACCAATCGATGTGTCTCTCCCATGTCGGTGTTTCTCTCTGTCTCTCCCTCTCCCTTCCACTCTCTCTAAAAATCAATGGGAAAAAAATATCCTTGTGTGAGGATTAAAAAAAAGAAGAATTCTTCTCAACAATTTAGCAAACATTTTAAGAAACCATAAGACACTCAATATGGATATAAGGGAAGTAAACATGGAGGCCCTTAATTTGGTCATTTCTTCTAAAGGCCAAATGGTTTATTATGCAACAAAAATACAAAGATACTGTACGTGGTGGGAAATAACCTTTTATTTTAAAACATTTTAAATTATGGTAAAATATACATAACATAAAATTTGCCATTTTAATCATATTTAAGTGTGCAGTTCATTGACATTAAGCACATTAACAATTGTACAACAATCACCACCATCAGTGTTCACAATCTTTTCATCTTACAAAACTGAAACTCTATACCCATTAAACAACAATGATATTCTTATTTCTTGACCTAGTAACTACTCCTAGGAATTTATCCTAGGAAAATAATTAAACAGCAGAAAGCTATATGTCAAGAGGAATTCAATGCAGCATTAATTCAAATGGCAAAATAACTGAGATTACATGTAAATTTCTAGTAATGTTACATTAATTCTATAGTTTATATAGCAATTAAAAATGAAAATTATGAAAATTATGCAGAAAATAGAAATGCAGAATTCTCGGCCCTATCCCAATCCTAATCTTTATTTTAACAAGATCCCTATGTGATTTGCCACAGCATAGATGGACCCAGAGGATATTATGCTAAGTGAAATAAGTCAGAGAAAGACAAATACCATGTGATTTCATCTAAGAACAATATGAATGGACAAACAGAAAGGATATATGCACCCCTATGTTCATAGCAGCACAATTTACAAAAGCTAAGATTTGGAAACAGCCTAAGTGCCCAGCAGCAGATGAATGGATTAGAAAACTGTGGTACATCTACACAATGGAATACTATGCTGCTATAAAAAAGAAGGAATTCTTACCATTTGCAACAGCATGGATGGAACTTGAGAGCATTATGCTAAGTGAAATAAGCCAGTCAGAGAAAAATAAATATCACATGATCTCACTCATTTGTGGAATATAATGAACAACATAAACTGATGAACACAAATAGAACCAGAGTCATAGAAGCATGGAATAGACTGTCCAACCTATGAGGGAAGGCAGTGGGTGAGGGAGTAAGAGATCAACCAAAGGACTTGTATGCATACATATGAGCATAAACAATGGGGGGGGGGGGGGGGTACACAGGAGCGGGGGGTGAGGGCATGTGCTGGGGGTTGGGGACAGCTGGGGAGAGATCAATGGGGGGAAAAGGAGACTTATCTAGTATGTAATATATTAAACAATAAAGAAAAAAAAGCTGATTCAGAGTTAAGAAATAGAGTTAGACAAGAAACGGAGTTAAATCTATAGGAAAAAAAAATCAAGTGGTGTATGACACAGATCCATTTCTTTAACTTATATTCAAAAAGTTTTTAAAATTTCTTACTAATGTGTTTTCTCCATTGGAACTATTCCAGAGCCTCATTCGATTATCAGTACCAATAGTCAGCAGGTGAAGCCCATCACTTGTAAAACATAAGCCATTAACTTTCCCATTATGAGCAGTGTTTGCTGCAATGAAAAATACAATTCAGTTTATCTGTTCTTGTATTCAGCATATATTTAATGCCTGATGATCTACTTATTTAAACACATTAAAGGACAACTATCTGAATTACTTAAAATATATAAGTTGATTATATTTAACATTCATCAACCCCTTGATTATTTGAATATGATAAGCTATATACATTAGAACCATAAAAAATAGAGGAAAACTAAAAAGTCAAAGGGAAAAAAATCTTGCCAAATATATTTGTCTTCAAAGAGTAAGCTGTGTGCCTAGCTGCTGTGGCTCAATGGTTGAGTGTTGACCTCTGAACCAGGAGGTCACGGCTCAATTCCTGGTCGGGGCACATACCCGGGTTACAGGCTCAATCCCTAGTAGGGGTCGTGAAGGAGGCAGCTGAACAATGATTCTCTCTCATCACTGATGTTTCTATCTTTCTCTCCTCTCTTCCTCTCTGAAATCAATAAAAAAATACATATAAAAAGTATTTAAGATGTGCTATAAAACTCAAATACATAGTTTAACCAAAAAAATTTAAATTGAACACCTTTCAAAATTCTTATATACTATTTCTATTTTTAATCTAAAAATCATCCCAAGGACTATTAAAAATCATTAATAGTAGTATTTCCTATTTAAAAAAACTTTAACAGAAGATAACTGTTCTAATCTCACAATCAAAATTTATATTACTTTCAAAATAAACAATTTTGAGAAAGCATAATTCTCAATAGCCTGATTAAGTAAAAAGATTAAAACAATTAAGATTTTATATAGTTCATCCTAATTATTTCTGATCCAGAATTAATTCTGAATCAGAATTTTAACCTACACAAAAATGAAATTCTATTGTAAAAATGCAATTGAGGTACTTTATCACCTGGATTGCAGCTGACACATTTAACACAACTTGCAAATTTTGTTCTGACATAATGGCCACTAACTGTTATTACTTCTTTAATTTATTAAAACTTCCTAAGTGGCACTGAATTTGTATTAGTTAGTGTAATTAGAAAGAAGAAAAAAAAAGTAACAGACTAATCCAGAAAAGTTTCTACACTTGAAAATTCAGGGACGGATGAAATGCCATACTAACTTGTATTTTGAAGAAAGACAACAATAATTTATTTTAATTAAGAAATTGATTTAATATGAATGGCTTATTTTTTTAAATCACAAAATTTGCCATTTGTCAATATACATTTAGTATTGGTTATATTCAAAATTTTCAATATAAGAATGCTATCATTGTCATATTTCATATTAGTGCATTCTTCATTACCTGATTCAACAGCTTGTGACTTTTCCCCATTATGCTGATCAAGAGTAATCAAACATCCTGATGCTTTCCTCACATCCCATAATTTTACTCTACTGTCAGCACTGAGAAGAGATAAATGTTACAGTGACATATATAACTAGAATAGTGACTGTACTCTTCACCTACCTTTCCAGTATTATGGCATATTTGTACATTTGGGTTATTGTACTTTTGCCTTATCATCTACCATTCAATAGTCAATAGGAGCACAAAGAAGTAAAAAATAAGAGAAAAAAATATAACCTTTTTTAGATCACAAAGAATTCTGCTGCTTTTCATTTTTTTATTATTTTTTTTTATTTTCTTTCTTTCTTTTTTTTTTTTAGTGACAGGAACATCTTTCTTCTCAAGGAGAAGGTAGGCTTAGAGCTTGTTGCTTAAGCAAGTTTGTCACTACAGCCTTACTGTCTAGATAATCAAGCAGTTAACTCATTTCACTTTGCTTAAGAATTCATTTGGCATGAATTTGGTGGGCTTTTAATTAATTTATTTATTTTAAATATATTTTTATTGATTTCAGAGAGGAAGGGAGAGGGAGAGAGATAGGAACATCAATGATGAGAGAGAATCATTGATCAGCTGCCTCCTGCACGCCCCTACTGGGGATCGTGCTCAAAACCCAGGCATGTGCCCTTGAACAGAATTGAACCGAGGACCCTTCAGTCTGCAGGCTGACGCTCTATCCACTGAGCCAAAGCAGCTAGGGCTGAGCTTTTAATTTTATATGATAAAAATAAGAACAAAGTGAATAATAAGAGCAAAATATTTTTATTTGGTTTCCTATACTCAAATCAATCTTTGCCCAATATACAAGAACTGAATTTAATGTCTTCTAGAAATTAGATATTTATTTTCATTTTATTTCAAGGAAAAGAAAGGCAAAACCATGGTTTATTAATTTCAGCTTCTCAACTATTCCTAAAGAAAATATTTACCCCAGTCCGTTTTTCTCAGTGGTTAGAGCATCTGCCTGTAGGCAGAAGGGTCTTGGGTTCAATTCCCGGTCAAGGGCATGTACCTTGGTTGCAAATTCTCCATCCCAAGTAGGGGCGTGTGGGAGGCAACGAATCGATATGTTTATCTCACATCAATGTTTCTCTCTCTTCCTCTCCCCGTCTTCCCTCCCTTCCACTATCTCTAGAAATCAATGGAAAAAATATCCTCCAGTGAGGATTATATATATATATATATGAATATAAAATCAGTTCAACACCTACTTTCAGTCCTCACAAAGATTCAACAATATTCCATTGGGCTTATCCAGGCCATTTTAATTAGAAAGACCATTGCATTGCATTTTATAAATCTGTGATTCATTTCACAGATCACTATCAAACCTAGCCAATCAGAAGAGTCAGCAAAAACCTAGTTTTCCATTCTCAAGTTGGTTTTATTTCTTTCCAGCTGGGGAAAACATATGCAATGAGATGAGTATGAGGATTTAAGTCTCTTCTGAAACAGATTAGATTTAGAGATATCTGACATGGATTACTAAATCCATTCTGGTACTGATTCAAATTCTGAGGGTACTCTGAGAACTTATCATCCATTAGGCTCCCTGTTATTTGACGAAAACCCTAGCATGGACCCACAACCAGCACCTAGCTCCTCACCTTCACACCTCTTTAGTCACCTTCTTAAGAGTTCAACTTCAAAAATTGCAAATTTCAACATCACATTCTACAAACTAGTAAAGAATAGTCTTTTGGGACTTATCTGTGACAGAGAGGGAGGGCTAGCAGCTTTATAAAAATCCAGACACATATCTTTATAAAAATTATCTGAATAGCTTTTGTAATAATTCTTCTGCAAACATTTTATTAAAATGTCTATATCAAAATCTTTGACTACTATTTCCTATCCCTTCAGTTTTTTAATGTTCTTACTCTGATACACATACTTCTTCTATCTCATTATGTCTCTGATTCACTCCAATAAGTTTTTCCGTGATTTTATTTCCTTCCTTATACCCACGACTTTCACAATTTTTCACACAATTGTTAAGTCTGTGTCATTTAATATTTTGATTTCTGTGGCTTAGTAGATCTATGGTCTAAACCTTCAACTAAGCACACAACACTGCCCACCCCGCATTCTTATGTGGTCCATACCAGACCTCTAGCCCAATCATTAAAATTGTTAATCTAAATCTTTACTACTTCCCCTTAAAATTGCATCCCC
Organism: Eptesicus fuscus; assembly: GCF_027574615.1. Classification (NCBI taxonomy): domain Eukaryota; kingdom Metazoa; phylum Chordata; class Mammalia; order Chiroptera; family Vespertilionidae; genus Eptesicus; species Eptesicus fuscus. The sequence goes on along the minus strand of NC_072476.1, from coordinate 82,006,136 downwards.
ATTCCGGTATTTTCAATGGATGACATGAAGTTCTATTCCACTAAAACAGTGGTCGGCAAACTCATTAGTCAACAGAGCCAAATATCAACAGTACAACGATTGAAATTTCTTTTGAGAGCCAAATTTTTTAAACTTAAACTTCTTCTAATGCCACTTCAAAATAGACTCGCCCAGGCCGTGGTATTTTGTGGAAGAGCCACACTCACGGGGCCAAAGAGCCACATGTGGCTCGTGAGCCGCAGTTTGCCGACCACTGCACTAAAAAACCATAGAGGCCACTATGCTCGCATTTCTTGAGTTCTCTGCAAACTCACAAATTTAACTGTATTCCTCCTTCCATTTAGTCTCACAATGCCCTTCATGCGTCAAATTAAGTGTCCTCCTTCTACCTGGACCATTGATACAACCCTCTTGAATCTGTTTAAGGTCTTGATGTAACAACTTTCCCTCCATTTCTTATCTTCATCAATTCCCCTCTACTGGTACTTTCTCTCAGCATTTAAATACTTAAGACTCTTCCCTCCAACAAACAAAACCCCCCAAATGCCTTGGTCCACTCAAGAGTTAAGTGTTTCTGCTTTCTTTTCCCATATTACACCTCTCAGAGACTTAACTCTATGAAAGCATTTTTCAGGATGCAGTGTAATTGCTGATTTTTCTGTTAGCTTCTTGAGGGGAATATACCTTAGTTAACTCTGTATTCCTAGCACAATGCTTGGCACATGGTAGGCAGTCTGTAAATATTAGTAAATTGAATCAATGAATGGATGGATGTGTTGAATCAGATTCAAAATAAATCTGGATTAAAAATGAATAAAAATGCTATTTTTAAGTTAACAGTGTTAATACTTTTATATGCAAAAATGACACAACACAGTTGTTTTCCTATTTTTCCAGCAGTACTAGATTTGCACTGCTACAGTGATTCTCTTATTTTCTCTTATTTTAAAAGGTGAGCACCTTCAAAATGGATAGACAAGATTAGAGCTTTATGCAAAGGAAAATTCTTTCGGTGATACGAATTAAAATCTGTAACTCAATAATTTTATTTTTAAGGACCTAATAACTAAACACACATCTTACATAGTCTTCTAGAAATGCTTTTTATTAATTATTAACTTCAAAACCAAATAATTTACAATTTACCTTGCAGTTGCCAAGATATAATCATAACGTGGTGACCAGGAAACTGCCAAAATTTCTTGTCTGTGACCTGCAAATATAAACTGTATGAAAAGTCTTGCAAAGTATTTGAAAATCAAAAGATACAGTGCAATTAATTTTGATTCTGAAGAAAGTGAAGACTAAGTATTAAAGATAAATTGATATAATCATTTTTTCACTTTTATAATAATGGTTTAAATATAGGGTGCTCCAAAATATGTATACATACACTTTGAATAATTGTAAAGGCAGCATTTATTAAAATATATTTCATTTTCAAAATTGAGCTATAAGCTGTTACAGTGTATAGACCTTTGTGGGGGGGGACATCCTGTATTAATGGGAAGTCTATGGGGCATTTCTTACATACGGTATCCTATATAATAAAGAGGTAATATGCAAATGGTCGTTACGCCATGACGCATAACAACCAGCAGAGAGCTACAGGAGGGCAGGGCAGCGAGCTACCAGCAGCAAAGAGCTACAGGAGGGCGGGGCAGCCAGCTGAGGCATGCAGCAGCAGCGAGCTACTCACACATGTGCAGGGCTACTAGTTTTATTATAAAAGGCCTGATTTTGCTTTGGAAAGAACAGGCAGAGCAAGTGAGTCTTTCTTTTTAAATACAGGTGTTGGCCTAACAACTCAATCTATCATTGGTGATATAGCTCAAGCTCACTTACTTATCTCTATAGGAAAAGCCACTAAACTAACCAAAGATAAACATTCTAAACAATAAAAATGTTTTCTAACTTTTTAGGAAGTTATAAGACAGAAAAGTAATTTTTAATTCATGATTATAAAAAGACATTTGTATAAAAGTTTTTTCCAGAAAGCAGAAGTGATAAGTTCATAGGATAAGTGATTTCAGCATTTTAATGCATTTTTACCTAACTGAACTATTCAAATCAGTTATTTTAATCTATCTAGCTTATATTAAAAAGAAATTAATAGTATAAAACAAATGTTATCTATTTCATCAAGTTTTTCTTACATATTTATTATGTGTTTCTCAGAGATGAATAAAGATGTATATTTCTGAATTACACCCCATATTTTCATTGTTTAAAATTATCTGATAAAATGCTGATTTTTAAAAGTAGCAAAAATAATTTCATATACCTTTACCAAAGTATTATTTCAATATCTTTTTCTAACATATTTTTATTGAGGAATAAAAAAAGCACCTAAATTTTAAGAACCTTTACTCAGCCAGAACAATATTAGACTATGTTCATGAGACAAATGTACTCATGTAAGTTTCATAAGCAGTTTATTTTTCTACAGGTAGAAATAGCACAAGGTTTTGAGTTAGACCTTCCATAACCTTTGAGCTCCCCTATGGCCATTGTTCATATAAATGTCTCTTCAATAGTTCAGTTTTATAAGAATAATGCACAGAAGGATCTTTATTTCCCTGTTGACTTTTAACAACTAGCACAAAATACATCAGTCATGTCACTTACAAAGCATACATTGTTAGTAATGTTTCTTTTTATTGAATGGTTTACTCAGAGTAGTTGTTGTTACAAATAAAAAATACCCTGTAGAATGTGGCAACAGGATCCAGACTTTAAGTCACAAAGTTGTACTTTGGGCGCTCTAGTACCAACTGTAAAACAAAAACAGAAATGGTTTAAGATAATTTTATTATAAATCATCATCAAAAGGAAATAAGAAACTACCATTATGAATTATGACATTTTCACTATATCCATACAGAAATATGAAAATGTATATTAAAAATATATTTCAAATAATTTTAAATGTTTATAATTAGAAAACTTTTTTTTGATGATAGTTATATTTTAGTACTAAGACAATTTTATTATTGCATTATTATTTAACATTTAATATAAAAATAATTATTTTTGTTCACAAGAAGTTGCAAAGATAGTACAGAGAGGCCCTTGTGTACCCTTCAATCAGGTTCCCCCAATGGTTCTATTTTAGGTAACTATAGTATAATATCAAATCCAGGAAATCTGTATAGGTACAATGTGGTATATAATTCTATATTATTTTATCACCTCAAATTATTTTAAAAGCTCAGTTTTTCTGTGATAATTAAATATTTCCAATCGCTAGTAATATATTCCAGAAACTCTGGACACAGATTGAGTGGACCTCAAAGACAATTTAATGCCCAGCTCTTCTCTTTAGATGAAGCAGCTAACTGATGTCCGGAGATTCATGTAGTGCCAGAGAATAATGAAATCACAGGGAAGTGACCCCTGATAACAGAAAAATATTTTTTCTTCCACATACTTGGAAATTGTTGCTGCAGGTACTTCCATAAAAATGGATGTTTAATTTGAATCACACAATTTTAGAGAAAAGGAAATAATTTCCTTATTTCATTGTGTTGAATTGAAAAAGTTGCCAAATTTTGCTCATGTAAAATCTTTAAAACTTGGTGGTTTAAAAGTAATTCTTTGGGAACAGAAAGGTGTCTACTTAATTAATCTTTGAATCCTACCCACTAGCACAGTGCCTGACTTGCACAATATCTGTTAAGCTGAGTATAAATAGTAGCATACACCTGTCTTTTCGTGTTTGTTTTTTTCTTTAAAGAATTGTGATCTCCATCTGAGTTAAAATGTCTATGTCAAAACTAACTAGAAATGAAAAAAGAGAAAGTTTTCAAAATGTTACAAAACAAAAGCGTAAATGTACAAACCTGCTACCAAGCAGTGCTGAGTGGCAACTGGAGACATATGATGACTATAAACTGCTTCTTCAAAATTAAATATATCTGCAGTCTGATAATCAAAAAACATTTTAAAAGTGTATTCTAATTACAGTCACAAAAGCAACAAATTCCTTATTTACTTATTTTCACATCACTAGCAATTTTTAAACTGACTTAACAATTTATTTGACTCAAATATAGGAATGTTAATACCCTAATAAACCTGATACTTTTAAATCCTGTTATTTGTAACACTTTTTTTCCCTTTTGTGAGAAACAGCTTTTCTCTAACAAATCCCAGAGATTAAGATTAAAGACAGCCTGGCTCATCATCTTTCTCTCTTCCATCCTGGGGACTTCAGCATCTACACAGATGATCTAGCCAGCACTCTGCTTCTCAGTTCCATGCAAGCATGGCTACCATACTCAGGACACTCTCATCACCTATAACTGCTCCTCCTTTAAAATCATACATTTCAGCCTAGTCAGTGTTGCTCAGTGGTTGAGCGTTGACCCATGAACCGAGAGGTGGCCAGTTTGATTCCTGGTCAGGGCACATGCCCAGGTTTCCGCTAAATCCCCTGCTGCTTAGGGATGTTGAACATCTTTTCATGTGTATATCCCTAAGCAACAGGGAAATGCAAACCAACACCACAATGAGGTATCACCTCATACCTTTTAGATAAAATAAACTATTATTAAAAACAAGAAGTAACAATGTTGGCAAGGATGTGGAGAAAAGAGAACCCTTGTATACTCTTCGTGCAGCCATTATGGAAAACAGTATGGAAGTCCCTCAAAAAGTTAAAAATAGATCTACCATATGATATGGCAATTCCACTCCTGGAAATTCATCCAAAGAAAACAAAAACACTAATTTGAAAAGATAAAACACTAATTTTAAAAGATATATGCACCCCATGTGCATTGCAGCTTTATTAAATAGACATATAGAAATATTATTCAGCCACAAGAAAGAAGGAAATCCTGACATTTGTGACAAGATGGATGGACCTTGAGGGCGTTATGCTAAGTGAAATAAGTCAGAGTAAAACAAATACCAGTTGATTTCTCTTATATGTAGAACCTAAGAAAGCCAAACCAATAGAAACAGAATAAAATAGTGGTTACCAGGGGTTAGGACAGTGGTCGACAAACTCATTAGTCAACAGAGCCAAATATTAACAGTACAACGATTGAAATTTCTTTTGAGAGCCAAATTTTTTAAACTTAAACATCTTCTAACACCACTTCTTCAAAATAGACTCGCCCAGGCCGTGGTATTTTGTGGAAGAGCCACACTCAAGGGGCCAAAGAGCCGCATGTGGCTTGCGAGCCGCAGTTTGCCGACCACGGGGTTAAGAAGTGGGAAAAATGGGAAGATGTTGGTCTTAGGGTATAAATTTCCAGTTGTAAGACAAGTAAGAAAAGGAAAAAGTTGCCTAGGGAAGGGGACTTGAGACAGAGAGTACAACACAGTCAAGATATGATCAGAAGGCAAAAGGAGATCAATTTAGTGGCAGCAAATCATTTTTGGAAAAAGAGGTAGAAGCTAAGTTTGAGGGAGTGGGGTGAGGTTACGGAAAACTTAGAATGTCAGGCTGAATTTATTGATTTTTTACAGAGAGGAAGAGAGAGGGATAGAGAGCTAGAAACATTCGATGAGAGAGAAACATCGATCAGCTGCCTCTTGCACACCCCCCACCGGGGATGTGCCCACAACCAAGGTACATGCCCTTGACCGGAATCGAACCCGGGACCCTTGAGTCTGCAGGCCGACGCTCTACCCACTGAGCCAAACCGGCTTCGGCAGAATGTCAGGCTGAATTTAAACAATGAGAGACAGTAGTGGGTTTGGGTGAAGACAGGATGACTGTTTTATAATAAGATTAATTCTGGGGTAGAACTTACCATAGAAAATGTGGGAAGAAAAATGCAGGGAAACCATTTAGCAGTTTTTAGTAGTAGTCTAGATATACGGTGATGGTAAGGGAAAGAGAAATATGAGAGTTAGAAGAAAGATTGCTACGATTTGAGGACTAAATGAATGTGAGGAGTGATCAGTTTGTAACATGTTAAATTTGAGCAGAGGTTCTATAGAGAGGTAGAGAAATATGGACTAGAGCTCAGGGAAAAGATTAACACTAGAAATATAAATTTGACCAAATATCATGAAAACTATTATCTACTGTTGACCTTTACTAAGCTATAATATTAACAACTTTCTTTTCCTTTACATTTTTAGGTCAATAGGAGATAAGTCCAATTTCCTTCTTTATACCACAAGACCATAGTAGTTTTAAATAATAAAGATAATAGCTAATGGTTTTTAACCACTTACTATATGCCAGGCACTGATCTAGTTTCTTTACAATATTGCCCTATTTAAACTTAATAACCATTCTATAAGGAACAATCATTGTCCACATTTACAGATGAGGAAACTGCAACACAGACAGGTTCAGATACTTGCCCAATGTTATACATCTAGTCACCAAGATATGACCTCAAATAGTGCTTTCACATCTATTACATGACATCTTAGCAAATAATCACACCAAAAGGGTTTAGAATTAAATTCCTCATCATCCTACAGAGCCATTTGGAAATATTTTAATATACTTACTTGTAATGTGTTTGTATCCCATACTTTCAGAGTTTTATCAAATGAGCTTGATGTGAACATGCCAGTGTCATGAGGATACCACTGTACAGTCTCCACACTATATTTGTGAACATCAGGATGGTATCTACAAAACATCAACCAAAATTTAGAGATAATTGACTTATGTGAGTTTGACCTGATACTACAATTAACAAATAGTAGTCTCATGAAGGATGATATGAATGGCCAAATCTAGGTCACATGACTGTGTCCTAGCTGTCCAGGGAAAGAGAATGTTCAGACATCTCTAGTTTTAGGCTTCCCTAATGTGATATGGAGCCTGCTCCCTACTAAAGCTCTTAAAACGAGAGGCTTCTTATTTCAGTACTGTAGCCTGGAGGGATCAGCCAGTTACACTGGACCTGTTCATGGAGGGGACAGTGATTTTTCCTTACCGAAAGAGATACCTATTCTAGTTTTGGATCTGCTCTTCCCAATATCATTTCATTTTATCAGCACTATCATTCTTAGAATTGAATTCCTCACATACTTCCAGGATACCCCACACAATATTATTTCTGATCAAGGAACTTACTCTATGGCAAAAAATGCAACTGCGATGCCCATGGGATTCACCACTCTTATATAACCCATCACCCATAGAAGCATGGTCAGGTGATGACTCAGTTATAATATCAGCTACAATACACCTTGTGAGGGTGAGGTGTAGTCCTAAAAGATGCAGTATATGGTCTGAGCGAGTGCTCAACACAGTATATATGTCACTTTACTGAATCTTAATTAAAAAAAAACTGGGTATTAAGAAACACATGATAATGGAGGGACATTTGAACACCTCCTGAATATGTAATATAAAAAGTATTGTGTGAGATGATACTGTGATTATGATGATAAAATCTTTATCTTCTAGAGATATAAATAATTATGAATAAAATGATATGATTCTGGATTTGCTTCAAAAGAATTCTCAGATTGTGTGGGTAGAGATGAAACAAGATTAGTGATAATTGACTAGAGGCCTGGTGCACAAAATTCGTCTACTTGGGGGGGGGGTCCCCTCAAGCCCGGCCTGTGCCCTCTTGCAGTCCAGGAGCCCTCAGGGGATGTCCAACTGCTGGTTTAGGCCCACTCCTTACAGTCAGACATCCTTAGTGCTGCCGCAGAGGCGAGAGAAGCTCCCGCCACTGCCGCTGCGCTCGCAGCCATGAGCTCCCCCTGTGGGAGTGCACTGATCACCAGGGGGCAGCTCCTGTGTTGAGCATCTGCCCCCTGGTGGTCAGTGCACGACCAGTTGTTCCACTGTTTGGTCAATTTGCATATTAGCCTTTTATTATATAGAATAGTTGTTAAGCTGGGTGATGGGTATGCAGCTCATTATATTACTCTCTACTTTTGTATATGTTAGAAATTTTCCATAAAAGTTAACAAAAGACGACTGCAACTGTGTGAAGATAGGACCAGCATGAGTTCCGATTCCTTAAGGTGAAGGTTTGGATCACAATACCAGCTTAAGGACCTTGAACATTTGTGCTGCTACCTGAAGAATGAGAACATGAAGAAAGTCTTAAGTGCCAGTTCTGGCCTTGAGACAGCTACAAAAATGAAAGGAATATAGTGCCTATCCATATTTTCTTTCTTTCTATGTCATATGTAGATATACTTATATATACTTTAATTTAATTTCCCTTCTTTCCTCTATCTTAACTCCATTAATTTATATAGGTTAACTATACAATTGAGCCCAAAGTTTGCATAATATTGATACAAGATCATGTAAAACTAGTGGAAAAATGGACATTATCTTGAACTGGAGTTGGATGTGGTAACTAACTAGACTTAGGGTCATCACCCTTTAGGGATGAGGATGATACATTTTGGTCATATAGTGAATATGTGCATTAGGTTAGGCTGGAACTTTTTGTCCCTCCCCCAAGCCCCCTAAAAAGGAAGGGTAAGCATGGGAAGAAAGATGTATATGGATGTTAAACAGCCAAATGGGTGGACTGTAATAGACATGTGCTCATTTCTTGGCTGCTGAGTATGAGTATGCAAACTCCACCTGTTTGGGGGAAATACCTTTGTTTTACTGAATGGCAGGACCCTGCCTCTTATTACAGAAAGCAAGGGGCTCCATTCTCGTTTCCTTCCCCTTGGCAGCAAGGGCGTGGGCATGTGTCTCGAACTTCATCAATCCTGCCTGGGACTCTAAAACTCTAGCCAGTAATAAACATAAATCCCAGGGATAGTCAGCAATTATTCATAGCTGTGGAGTTTAGACTCTGTGTTGGTGACATGTAGCAGAAACTAAATTGTTCCTGTGGAATAACCTTGATGGTGTTCCCTATCCTAGTTTCTCCTGCTTTTGCTCATTTTCTACATTTAATCCTTCCAACTTCCTGCCAGGTATGTGAGAAACTAATTATCTTTCCAATAAATTTCTTTTTTAACCAATATCCCAATAAATTTCTGCTTAAGATAAGAAGAATCAAGTTCTATTTACTTCTAAGAATCTTGAACTACAGGAGATATTCCAGTTTTAAACAAAACAAATCTTTAATGTGATGATCACAAAAGCTCATTTATATTTTAAATAGAAAATGTTTTCAATTTAAAATAGGACAAAATATTCTATTATTCCCTTATTATGTATTATCTGTTATTCTCATTCACATTTAATAAGAATTTTCGTAGAGGAAAAAAGCCTTTTTGGTGCTCAAGAACAAATACATTAAGTAAAGCCAAAATAAATATCAGGAAACCATGTAAGCCACATTAACTCAACAACAATTTTTATTGAAATTAATTTTTAAAGTTCGTTTATAAAGTCTTCAGATATAAATATGCTACTTTAAATCATTTTGTAAAGATGCTCACTATAAGCCTATGTTATACTTTAAAAGACAGTGAATCCAAAGTAAAGCAAAAGGCTGATACACTAAGCATTTACCTGACTTTACACACCAGAAAAGCAGATCATAGTCTTCATGGAATAACATTATATAGCATGTGGTATATATATATATATAAATACTATTTTGCTATATAACAAATTAAACAATGTTAAATGTTATCTATGATAAAACAAGATAAAAATGAATTTAATTAATATGACTTTCCTACACTTAAGAATTTAGATTTTTTTTTTTTTGGAAGTAGTGAAGACTATAAAATGATATAGGTTTTATAAGAAACCACATTTCAGAATATTTTAGATGGTAGCTTGCTTTGTACTAAGTTTCCCTACAACTATATATTACTTCCCATTCACATAGTGGCTTTATAGTTTCCAGTGTGCTTTTTGAAAGATAGTATTTCTTTTAAATAACATTTCATTTCTCACAGAAACCTTGTAAGAACAATCTGAGGCTCAGAGAAATATTTCCTAAGTCTATATTTCCAAAATGAAGCACCAGAGCCAAGAAACAATCATCAATCTCTTAAACATTTCATGGACTCACACACCGCTTCGAACGCCTTGGGAACAACTTTAATACAGAGTGGTTGTTATATTAATGTTCATGACTTTTTCCTCTTAAAAGCATTTTCTCAACACCTATTCCTTCTGTAAATTCAAAGGTCTTTTCAACATCAGATCAGATATAGGTGACAAGAAGTGACCATTATGAAAAAATAAAACATTTTATTAAAACCACAAAACATTTTGTCAAAGCCTTAAAAATAATTCTCACAAGCCTGGAAAGACAGTAAAAAATAGTCAGAAAATTCAAGACAAAGAGAGCTATGTTTTTACCAGTAAGTTAGGAAGCTTTAAGTAAGTAGAGAGGTAAGAGGGCTGTGTGTACATGTGCATGTCTGTTTGGTGAGGGACTGCCAGTATATTCATTGCTTCTAGCCATTAATCCTTTTGTTCTATTAATATCAACTGAAAAATCTAATTTGTGTTTATAATTAGCTGAGAGACTCATAAATGACTCTTACTCTAAGAGGTACTAAAAGCTAATAGTTAGCTGAGGCGTGCTACATAAGTAGAGAATAAAAAGCACATAATCAAAAGTTTTTAAATAAAATCCTTTTGAGAAATGATGTTTTTGGGAAAATCTCATTAAAAACATCTACACCTGAATTTGTTATTATTTTTTAAGAAAATGTCAAGGAATACCCAAGTAAATACATCATGTGAACAAGCTGATTGAGACATTCAATCATATGACTGCTTTTTTTCATAGTTTGCATTTGGTGCAAAAAAAACACTCAACTTTTTACAAATTAATGAATTACATTTTTAATACACACCTGTCAACAGAACACACTGCTTTACATGTGTAACAAGGTTGTCTGCTGGAGTTCTCAAGATCATAAAGTACAATCACACCATCTGAACCACCTGATAACATGCTAATAATAAAAAAGTTAACATTTATCATTTTATGTAGTTCAATTATTTATGTTTACGTATTTCTGAAAATTACTGATCTTTAAAAACCCACATATATATGCCCACAAATACCAAGTAAAAATTAATCTAGACTTCAATAAATTAAATTTTCTTAATCTATTATTTACAGAATGAATATGAAAAGATTCATTGTGATCATTTAAAATTTACCTTCATGATACCACCAAGAAAGGACAGTAAAAACACGATAGCAAAAGATATTTCTTACTAGAAAGTAAAGTATTACAAAGTAATTTTAAATGTCCTAATTATAATTGTGCTAAATAGAAATGGAATCAGATAGGCTAGCTGATCATTACTGATGCCAGCTAGCTATATGATCCTGGGCAAGTTACTTTACCTGTTTCAGTCTTCAAACATTTCAGAAAAGGGGGACAGTTTCACCTAAATCATAAAGTTGATGTAAATATAAAAGTAATATGCAAAGTGCCTTATATATTGCCTGGCAAAAAAAATGGTGATCAATAAATGTTAGATTCTTTCCATTATGAACATTTTTACTCAATTAATTCAACTTTGAGACCTGCAATATGCTAGGCACTCTGCTAATACAACTGTGAACAAGATAGGCATGATTCCTGTCTTTTTTTTTTTTTTTTTTCTTTTTATGATTCCTGTCTTCGCAGAGTTTAAAATCTAGTAGGGAAGAGATACAGATCTAGGAAGTTATAGATCTATATAAAGTATTGCTATTTGCTAATATTATTGCTCACCATCAATCCTCATGTTGCTGACTATTCATTCTGGTTCTCTGATTTTATTCTCTGGTAGATTCCCAAGAACCATATTCCCTGAATTATTGTATGTTATTGACAATTTGTCTGTCCTTAAAAATCTGACTGGATATAAAATCTTTGACTCATATTTTATTTCCTCATATTTAACACCTTAGATAAGAAACTTCATTTCTTTGGATAAAGCCCAAAATATGTAAATATTTGCTAACATTATAATTTTCTTTCCCTTACATGTAACTTCAGATCTTATTTCTTTTAGGAAAGTCTTCTTGGATTATAGTTTTAATATTTATTCTGTTCTTTTCCTTTGGGTCCTTTCTCAGGGAACTACTATTGTATATGTGGTGGAACTCCTTTGCCTATCATTTATACATGTCTCTATCTCTTAAATACTTTTCCTTTCTCCATTTCTTTCTTTTTTAAATTTATCTTTATTGTTGAAAGTATTACAGATGTCCTCCTTTTTCCCCCCATTGATCCCCTCCATCCCAGACCTCGCCACCCCAGGCCTCCATTTCTTTTTTTATTTAACACCAGAGGCCCGGTGCATGACATTCATGCACTGGGGGAAGGGAGGTCCCTCAGTCTGGCCTGTGCCCTCTCGTAGTCTGGGACCCCTCGGGGGATGTCTGACTGCTGGCTTAGGCCTGCTTCCCTGACTGCTTGTTATGTTAGAGCAGGCCTAAGCCGGCAGTCGGACATCCCCCAAGGGGTCCTTGGTGCTGCTGTGGAGGCGGGAGAGGCTCCCGCCACCTCCGCTGCGCTTGCAAGCCATGAGCCCAGCTTCTGGCTGAATGGTGCTCCCCCTGTGGGAGTGCACTGACCACCAGGGGGCAGCTCCTGCATTGAGCATCTGCCCCTTGGTGGTCAGTGCACGTCATAGCGACTGGTCGTTCCGCTGTTAGGTTGATTTGCATATTAGGGTTTTATTATATAGGATTTCTCCTTCTTTCCAACTTCACCTAAGGCATTATATCTTATATGTATTTGCTTGTGTTCCCTATGCTTTAGTCTTCTTTTCTGAAACATTTTCATTTCTACTTGTTTCTTGAATCTGATCATCTCATTTCTGAGTTTTTCTAATTACAACTTATGTCATTCTTTCATATACTGTATCTTTTTAAAATGACTTTTAGTTTTGAAATATTAGGTTAAAGTTCTCATTACTTTATTAGCATATCTTTCTGACACAACTGTGTGATCTATCGGAGCATAACTTTTGCTTATTCTCTTTGTTCTAATAATAATTTTGTATGTAATTTGACTTTAATCTGTTCTTTTGCTCATTTTTACATAAAATTAATTTTCTTAAATTTTTAGAAGGGAGACTTGGTTTAGAATATTTATATTTTCTACCTCTAGAGCGTTTTCTTCTTTTTTGTAAGATGCTCAAAATATGGCAGCTTACTTTCAGAGATTTTCTGGTTCTGTTATCTCTCCCACACTTATCTGGGCCATCTTTTTCCTTTGTTCTAGTGTCCCTATATTACTTAATTTGGATTCTATTCCAAGTAGTTTTCCTCAGTATAGGGTTCTGTCCTACAGGGGATTTGTAGTTGATTAGCTAAAGAGATATAAGGCCAAGACACTCCAGCTCCACGGGCCTGTGAACCCCTTGAACATTCAGAATATGCCATCCTCTCCCACTTTCAGCTGCTATAGTCAAACTGGCTTGCTGAGTTTTCAACTGTCTGCTGGTTATGTTAGTTATCAGGTCTATCTGATGCCCCAATGCTTTTAATTGCCTTCCCTGGTATACATGCTGATACAACATAGATCTTGCAGTTACATGTATCAGTTTATTCCCACTCATTCACACCTTGTGGCTTGTGAGGATACTTCCTCACTTATACTTATTATAAATGTTATACATTGGTTTTGATCTTGCCATTTTAGTTTCTTTGCTATTTAAAGTACTTGTCCATAAAGAGCTTGTGCCAGAAATGAACACTCTTCAGAGAAAGTCTTGCTACAAAAAAAATCTCAGCTCATCTAATCTGTGTGCTTAGTGACGTAGTAGATTTACATTCTGGTACAAGCTCCTTATCTTGTGGTGAACCAGTTACAAAGGGTTCATGAAATAGCAGCATGTCTTAAGTAGCACTGATTTACAGACTTGTTTTAAGAAAAATTCAATACCAATTTGTAGAACAATTAGGTTAATTTAAAAGCAGTTCTTCAAAGTTCTTTAATCAAAGAGTTCTAAAGTCCAACTGATGGTGGGCAATAGTTGTTTTTTATTCATTAGCTTCGTTACATTTGTAGTTTTTACTCTAATTATGTCTATACAGAAATATTTATAATTTTAACAACTACAACTTTTAGTTTGGTTGATAAAGTGTTGCAGCTTGTTTGGATACATGTGAGTTACATGTGTTCCACAACCAATTTCAAAAACCTTTATGCTTTATATTTGAGATTTGTGAAATGCATTTTTTTAAATCACAGCACTACATGTATTATAACAACAAAAACAAACAAATGTTTTTAAAGTTGAACTCTTAAACTGAATTTAAATGGTATTTACAATAATGCCAAATGTTTCATCTTTGCTAGAATGACTTCCAAAAGCTTGATTCCAGTAATTGGATGAAAAAACTGAATTATTACCGGAACTGACTGTACTTGAACTACATGATGGCATGGACATTATTTAAAAGTAAGATTATTATTATGTAATAGAGTAAACCCAATAAGAGATACAGCTTCATGTTTTTATGCGGAAAAGATAATCTGGTATTAAAGAGGAATAAAATTAATTATAAGAATTTAGAAGGTATAAAAGCATAGCTAGTGGTTGAGCAGCCTTAGCATATCATTAGCATATTATGCTTTCATTGGTTGAACAGATGACCGGACACTTAGCATATTAGACTTTTATTATACAGGACAGACTACAGGAAAGGTTTTGAACTTTCTTGTAGTCATGTGGGGGTCAAGATGAATTTTATGTAGGGTAATGACATGTTCTGATTTGCATTTTTCCAAGCACTTCAGCTGTTGTGTGAGAAATGGACCAAATGGTATAAAAGTATAGGTAATAATGCTTTGGATTAATAGGAGTAATGGCAACCAGTAATGATATGCCAGGTCCTATGCTAATCATCCTATATAATAAAAGTCTAATATGCTAAGTGTCCAGTCAGCCGTTCAACCAATCAAAGCATAATTCACTAATGATATGCTAAGGCCGCTCAACCACTCGCTATGACATTGCACTGACCACCAGGGGGCAGATAGTCAACCGGTTGACCAATCGCTATGACATACACTGACCACCAGGCGGCAGACACTCCAACCCATAGGTTAGCTTGCTGCTGGGGTCTGGCCGATCAGGACTGGGCAATACCTGCCGGACACGCCCAGGAGCCCTCCCGTGGTCCCTCCCTGGCTGGCCAACCTCCTGCATCCCTCCCTGGCCCCGATCGTGCACCAGTGGGGTCCCTCGGCCTGGCCTGCACCCTCTTGCAATCCGGGACCCCTCGGGGGATGTCCAAGAGCTGGTTTTGGCCCGACGGCGGAACGACCGGTTGCTATGATGCGCACTGACCACCAGGGAGCAGACGCTCAATGCAGGAGCTGCCCCATGGTGGTCAGTGTGCTCCCACAGAGGGAGCACTGCTCAGCCAGAAGCTGGGCTCATGGCTGGCAAGTGCAGCAGCGGTGGTGGGAGCCTCTCCTGCCTCCACGGCAGTGCTATGGATGTTGGACATCCCCCGAGGGCTCCCAGACTTTGAGAGGGTGCAGGTCGGGCTGAGGGACCCCCCCCCGCCGAGGGCACAAATTTCGTGCACTGGGCCTCTAGTGTTATATATATAATCTCAATGAATCTTCACAATGAACTTATTGGTATTATTGTTCCCATTGTATAGGTAAGGCTATTAAGAATTAGAAAAGTTAGATAAATTGCTCATGGTCACCCAGCTGATAAGCGGTCACACAGCTAATAAGTGGTAAAACCAAATAAAAGTCTGGTTTGCTTAAAACTTAATGTTTTAAAATAGACTTTTACTTTTTAATATTTCCCCCCATCAGTCTCCTTGAGAGTAGCAACTATAGTTACATATCCCAACACTTAAACACTTTCTGAGTTAAAAATGAATATGTTTATATTAAAGTAGTTTGGAAATGTCTATCTGGCAAAATTTTATAGGTATGAAGCTCTGTATTTATTTAAAATTAGTAATACCAGATTAAAATTTTACAACTTAAAATTTTCACTAATATTTATGAACCTTTACATAATTAATCTGAAAGCAAGATTTTACTGCTTCTCACTTAGAAAGAAAAATGTATAAACTTACTATCTCCCTTCAACAGGTTCAATGTCCAGGCTGTTAACTCCATTGCTGTGGATCCTTTCAACATCTCTGTCTTTGTTTAACTCCAGTCCCAAAACCCTTTAAAAAAATATAAAAATTAAACAAGGGGGGAAAAAAGATAAAATTAAACAATAAGAAAATAATTCAAACATAAAAACTGTCCTTAATCTTACTAAGATTACATATAGAACAAAAATCACAAGTAGGCCCTGGCCTGGTGGCTCAGTTGGTTAGATCATCCCATACGCCAAAAAGGTTACAGGTTCACTCTGATCAGGGCACATACCTGGTTGTGGGTTCAATCCAGTGTTTCTCACATACATATTTCTTTCTTTCTCTCTCTCTCTCCCCGCTTTCCTATCTCTCTAAAATCAATAAAGACATCTTTGGGGTAGGGGGGGACTTAAAAAAATGCAAGTAATGCTTAAGTCTCTTTCTACCAGACACCCAAAAGTTTTTATGGGTTTTTAAAGACCTTATACAAATTTTTAAAATATCAAAATACTAACAATTATATGTAAAGAATTTTTCCTGAAGTACTATCTTAAACTTAACTTATATAGGTTTCAGATGTGGGTTTCTATGTTACAAGATTTGTATATTATACCATGTGCTCACTACCCAAGGTCAAATCTTCTACTGTCACCATGTATTGGGACCCCCTTAGCCCCTAACCCTTTCCCGCTGGCAACCACCACACTGCTGTTTGTGTTCATGAGTTGCAGTTTTATATCCCACATATGAATGAAATCATATGGTTCTTAGCTTTTTCTGACTGACTTATTTCACTTAGCATAATGTTCTCAAGGTCTATCCACGTTGTTGCAAATGATGCTATTTCAGCCTTCCTTATGCCTGAGTAGTGGTCCATTGTGTATATGTGCCACATCTTCTTTATCCAATCCTTTAAACTTAATTTAAAGAGTGTATTTTATTAAATTTTTATTCAGATATTTAGAGACAAATTTTCATGAAAATTTAAATTGATAAATTCAGCTGAGGACACCTAGTGGACAAAAGCTTAAATTACAGTATGTTAAATAAATTCCAGGAGCATTTCCTATGCCTTAGGTATAAATATAAAATGAATATGTTTAACTCAACAATTAGGCACATTTAAATAAAGCCAATTAAGTATTTATAAATAAAATCAATAATTAATCTCATAAATTAAGATGAATGAAATTTTTGATATTCCATAACTGTAAACCATCATTATTCTGGTCAGGCTATTAAGATCAAATGAGTTAATACATAAAAAGTGCTCATTACAATGACTAGACATAGTAAGTGCCTAGTGAATGTTAACTATTAACATTTGTCTCAATCTCTTGCATGTTACAAATAATTTACATTAATTTAACCAGAATGATTTCTAAATTCATTATTAATGAATATTATGCTAATTTACATGAAATGTTTACCCCACCAAATTAATTGGGGTTTTTTAAAACAATGCAGTGCTAGAAAAGTTTCAAACTGATATTTTTATAGCAGTATTGATAATTTAAAGCATTTTGGATATCATTTTAGCACTAGGAAGCTGACTTAAAGATATACATGGCCCTTTGTCTTCTGGGAGACAGTTTAGCCTTAGGTTCACTTACTACTTCTCTGTCCTTGCCCAATAACAATAACAGTTAATATTAAAAGCCTGCTATTTAATGACATTGTAATCAGTGGTAATAGTAAGTGTAATAAGTGGTAATCCTAGCTGGTAGATTTCCTAGCTAGTAGGTTATATTATTAAATGCTTTTCCTGAATTTTAAACTAAGATATAAGTAATGTGCCCAAGGTCATTCATCTAATAATTAGCTGAACTGCATCTGAACTCTGACTTTTTTTTTTCTCCAGATCACCATGCTGTCCTGACATTTCTGAATTTCCACCAGAAAATAGTTTTTCCCATTGAAATTCCATTTTCTTCTTAAAATATTTTTCCATTTGATGATTATTCAAATTATGACAGTAATATGTGTTTCTTGTAACAAGTAAAATATCAAACAAACATGTGCCAAGGTAATCCATCATCCCTTCCTTGAGTTCTCTTCTAACAATGAGAAACATGGCTTTCATTATCATTAATGTATTTATTTATCTGGTCAGTCCCCCTGTATATAACTAATCTCCCATCATCACTACCATTCCCTTCGCCAACAAGGATGCTACTCAGGAGGATTGGGCTTTGATTTCTGCTCCCCCAAACTCCCTTATCACCTTGAGCTTGTGAGTTCCCACACTCAGACTACCTCCTCAGGCTCTGAAATATTACTCCAGGCCAACCTAATTCCTGTTTGGAAGCCTACCTCTGCCCAACCTAAAGACTTTAGGCCTGAATTGTTTTGGAACTATGAGAGATTAAAATGAAGGGAGGGTGGGAGGGTAACACTGTAAGATAGGGAAACAGTGGTGAGGTGTGTGTGGAAGGAGGCAAGATGTGCAAAAAAAAAAAAAAAAAAAAGAGTTAATATCGCAGGTCTGAAACTGCTATCCTTAGAAAGGCTTGCTTGCAAGATTGGCCCTTGCCTGGTTTCTGGGATGAGAATGGTTCACTGGATGAGGATGGTTCACTGTGCCTAACCTATTTGGAGCAAACAATGCTTTATGTTGAATACCTGCTTTCCTTCTGGGAGGCTGGAATTTTTATACATTCGAGCTACATGCGTGTACATACACGGAATTTTGGTACATGCTCCAAAAGAAGAGTAAAGCCGAGTTTGGTAAAAGGAAAGGGATAGATAATAAGGCCAGAAAGTATGAGGCAAGGCCAACACAGCTATTGGTCCAATTTTCAACTGGCCTATTAGGAAAAAGAGTAATGTTTTCTATACCTTCGTGTGGACTCCGCTCTTTGTAGGTGAAGAGGGTCGTCCAATCCGGCTTGTCGCGCCGACAAAAACCCTAGCATCCCGTTCTTCTGCGCGCGTAGGTACACTGGCCGCGGCCATGACCGAGCTCGGGGGGCGGGGCTCCAACAACGGATCCTCCCATTGGTAGAGCCAGGAAGCCATCTGACCAATGGTGAGCGCCGTTACTGGGAGGGCGTGAGGCCAGTGGGAGTTCTCGGGCTGGTGGGCGGGGCGTTCCTGTTACTGTCGCGGCGGACCCTGCAGCAGCTCCCGCTGGGATCCGGGGAGCCGATATGGGTTGGTCCCAGGATTTGTTCCGCGCCGTGTGGAGAGCGCTGTCCAAGGAAGTGAAGGAGCTAGTGGGCACAGACCAGTTCGGGAACAAATACTACTATATCCCGGCGTACAAGAACTGGAGAGGTGAGATGACAGCGAGGGCGCCGGTGGCGCGATCAGCACACGGGGGGAGAAGTCAGGGCGCCCCGTAAACTAAAGCAGCGTGCGGCGCGTGTGATGTCACCTGAGGGGACAATCCGAGTTCGCTCGCCCCGCCACCCCTTCACCTTGGTGATTTTCACTGAACCGCTTTGGCGCCGCGGCCCGGCCCGGTGTGTGCCCGCCGTCCGTGCGCCGCAGCCCTCGGTCTGTGCGCCCGGCCGGACCCCCGCGAGCTCGGCACACCCCCGTCTCTCCCCGCGCGGCAGCCACGCGGGCATCGGACGCCCCAGGGTTGGTCCTTGCCTTGGGGCGACGTAGACGGGGACAAGTCCACGGAGGTCTTTTAGCCAAGGTCCTCCGAGGGGCAAAAAAGTGGCCTTTCCTCCTCCTGTGCCCCGTTGGGCCCGGCCGGAGTGGTGTAATGGAAGGGGAGTATCTTCAGCGCCTCTGCTTTCGTCTCTCTCTGCGCTGACCCTTTTTCCAGCAGCTCGGAGACTGTCTCCACGCGGCACCTTCCTTACAACCAACACCTATCAGAAGTGTGTCAGTGCGCACTAACCGAGTGGAAAAGAGATTCCCCACAAGGCTCCACGTTACCTTTCCTGCCAGTTTTCCGACCAAGGCCCTGTTGAGCTCACTTTACATACAGTTCGTGGCTCTAAATCGTGAGACTTCTGTATAGAATTCGTGCGAAGTACTTAGTGACACTTGAGGAATTAGGGGCGTTCCTGTCCGCTGAAATCACATCACCTAGCGGTAGTCATAACCCCTTCTGTGGGGGACCCCACACCGCGATGCAAAAGATCTTGGGCTTTGAGGTAAAAAAAAAAAAGGCTTGGTGTAGAATGTCAACTTTAACGTGGAAGAGTTGAGGGATCGAGGAGTATTTGTCCTCCACAAGTCTCAGCCTCTTCGCTTCAAAGTTAGAGATGATAATAATAACCATTATATTGAGAAAGCGGTAAGACTTAGCCAAAATTGTGTTCCATTCATTTCTCATAACTCTTGACAAAGGGAACTGCTTTTTCCGTCCTCATACAGCACATATAAAGTGCATTCTGTGATTTATCACTCAAAATTGTTTGCCTAGCCTTTCTCTGTAACTTAGTTTAATATTTTAGATGTTTCCCTAATGAGCTGGCTAAACTCTTTCAGGGCTAGGAATAGCTCTTTTTTTAAAAAAGTCCACGGAGAAGCTAGCATAGTGAACTCTATGGCAGGTTTTAAGCAAAGAGAAAGATATTTCTTTTTCTATAAGTTATCAGTAACGTTTAAAAATACGCCATACATCAGATTGACTTGTAATTGAAGTATAATTTACATTCATTAAATTTTATACTTTTTGGTATACGGTTTTATGATTCTTGAAAAATGCTTAGTCATGTAACTATCGTTGCCACAATCAAGATGCAGAACAGTTCCTTCATCCCACCCCATACCACCCCCACCCGCACCTGGCAAATTCCCTCCTACCCCTTAGTGCTTCATTCCCTCACCCCACACCCAGACCTTGGCAACTGTTGATCTGTTTTATGTCCCTGTGGTTTTGTCTTTTCTAGAATATCATATAAATGGAATTATATGGGTGTAGTCTTTTGAATCTAGTTTATTTCACATAGCACAATGCAGTTGAATTTCATCTTGTGTCAGTTCCTTTTTATGTCTAAATAGTATTCTACTCTTAACTTTTCCTAATACTGAGCTAAAGCTGATGTTCCCAAAATGGAATTGGTTGGCTGGAAAGGCAGCGATAGCAGTGGATAGAAGGTAACAGTGATGCCTGCTATTTATTTATTTATTTATTTATTTATTTTACATTTTATATTTTATCGTCACCTGAGAACATGTTTCCTTGGTTGTCCCATAATGCTGTTATTTATTGATTGATTTGTTTACTTATTTTTGCAATTTGTATAAATTGAGCTTCTTTACATTTTGATTGCTAATATGTTTTTAAAGCCTCTTGTAATTTATGGGTTCTCTCTTTATGTTGATTCCCCACTCCCTGCCCAACACACAAACCTCTGCTTTTTTATTAGTGGATGTTGGAAAAAAGCTACTTTTTTAAAAAGATATTTTAAATATATTTTTATTGATTTCAGAGAGGAAGGGAGAGGGAGAGAGAGATAGAAACATTAATGATGAGAGAGAATTATGGATTGGCTGCCTCCTGCCTGCCTACTACTGGGGATCAAGCCTGCAACCCAGGCATGTGCTCTTGACTGAAATCAAACTCAGGACCCTTAGTCCCTAGGTTGATGCTCTATCCACTGAACTAAACCGGCTAGGGCAAAAGCTATTTCTTTTTTTAAAAAATTTATTGATTAATTTTAGAGAGGAAAGAAGAGAGTGAAACATCAGTTTGATGTTTCACTTATTTATGCATTCATTGGTTGATTCTTCTATATCCCCTGACTGGGGATCTGCAATCTTGGTATATCAGGGATAATGCTCTAACCAACTGAGCTACCAGAATGGGATGCTACTTCTTTTTAAAAAAAATAATGCCATTAACCCATTCATATTTGTTGTAATAAGTGGTAAACTTAGTCTTACTTTAGTAATCTTGATTTTTATGGGTTTTTTTTTAATTATGTTCTCTTATTCTTGAGTATCCTCCTTAGATGTGTTTTGCAGCACAGCCTCCATTTTACTTGAAATTGGCTATTTTTATCAAATGAGGTCTGAGTGAATGCTACAGCCTGTGTCTTCCTACAGGGCTCTGATAGTATTTCTCTGGGAAAACTGTACTCAGTACTTAGGATGCCTTCACTTTCAGCCTCTGCAAATGGGAATCTTAAGTGTCAGTATCAAGTCAGAGTTGTAGTAGCCTTTGAGAAAGGGGGACAGAGCTCACTGGGATACTTAGCACATGCTATTGTTAAGAGTCTTTTGTTTTTTAACTTGCTTTTGTGACATCTTACAAGCAGTTCATATTAGTGATAGCTAAAACTCCCTGTGGGGGCACTGGTGGCATTTCCAAATTCCTTCGACTTGACTCTTACCACTTGTTTGCCCCTTGCTCTCAGTCATGCTGCTCTAAGCTTAGGATTTTTCTCAATACTTCTTTTTGAGAAACCCATATAGATTCTTTCCATTGTAGCCCATATGTCTGTGCTGATTCACAGGCTAGTCAGCACTGCTGAGTTTGCCTTCCATCTCATCCTGTATCATTTATTGTTTTTCTCATGTGACAAATATTTATTTAGCACTAATTTATGCAAAACATATTCATTTTATGCATTTTAGATTTATTGGCCTCAGTCTCTGACCTATTAGTACCTTTTTAAAAAAATAAATCTTTATTGTTCAGATTATTACAGTTGTTCCCCCGCCCCCTGCCCCATCACTTCCCTCTGCCCAGATCCCACCCTCTGCCCTTACCACCACCCCCCACTGTCCTCATCCATAGGTGTACGATTTTTGTCCAGTCTCTTCCCGCACCACCCACACTCCCTTCCCCCCGAGAATTGTAAGTCCACTCCCTTTCTATGCCCCTGATTCTATTATATTCACTAGTTTATTCTGTTCATCAGATTTTTTATTCCCTTGATTTTTAGATTCACTTGTTGATAGATGTGTATTTGTTGTTCATAATTTTTATCTTTACCTTTTTCTTCTTCTTCCTCTTCTTAAAGAATACCTTTCAGCATTTCATATAATACTGGTTTGGTGGTGATGAACTCCTTTAGCTTTTTCTTATCTGTGAAGCTCTTTATCTGACCTTCAATTCTGAATGATAGCTTTGCTGGGTAGAGTAATCTTGGTTGTAGGTTCTTGCTATTCATCACTTTGAATATTTCTTGCCACTCCCATCTGGCCTGCATAGGTTCTGTTGAGAAATCAGCTGACAATTGTATGGGTGCTCCCTTGTAGGTAATTAACTGTTTTTCTCTTGCTGCTTTTAATATTTTCTCTTTGTCTTTTGCTCTTGGCATTTTAATTATGATGTGTCTTGGTGTGGTCCTCTTTGGATTCGTTTTGTTTGGGGTTCTGTGCACTTCCTGGACTTGTAAGTCTATTTCTTTCACCAGCTAGGGGAAGTTTTCTGTCATTATTTCTTCAAATAGGTTTTCAATATCTTGCTCTCTCTCTTCTTCTGGCACCCCCATAATTCGGATGTTGGTAAGCTTGAAGTTGTCCCAGAGGCTCCTCCTATCTTCATATTTTTGGATTCTTTTTTCTTTTTGCTTTTCTGGTTGAGTGTTTTTTGCTTCTTCGTATTTCAAATCTTTGACTTGACTCTTGCGATCTTCTAGTCTGCTGTTGGATCTCTGTATATTATTCTTTATTTCAGTCAGTGTATGCTTAATTTCTGCTTGGTCCTTTTTCATATCCTTGAGGGTCTCACTAAATTTCTCAGAGGTTTCTAGAAGATTGTTGAGTAACCTTATAACTGTGGTTTTGAACTCTATATCCAGTATTTTGATTTCATCCATTTCTTTCATTTGTGACTTGTTTCTTTGTTCCGCATTTTGGCTGCTTCCCTGTGTTAATAGAGTGGCTTTGTGTGCACCTCTTTGTGGGCTGTGTGCACAGTGTTGTTGTAGTTAAGCCTTGATTGTTGTTGGTATGTATCACTGGGAGGAATTGATCTCCAGGCCAATTGGCTGTGAGGATCAGCTGTGTCTATGATGGGATAACTTCTGTGCTGGAGACACCCTTATGAGGCAAGACTTGCTTCAGTGGGGCTTACCAAAGGAATTGATCTCCAGGCCAATTGGCTGTGAGGATCAGCTGTGTCTATGATGGGAGAACTTCTGTGCTGGAGACACCCTTATGAGGCAAGACTTGCTTCAGTGGGGCTCACTGAGTCTGCCCCCTGAGTGTGTCCCTTATGGATCTGAGGAGTTGTAATCTGGATGGTCCCACTCTGACCCCTGGGTACACTGGCTCTTGGATCTCCAAGGAGGTGCTAATTTAGCCTCTGCCTGAGGCCACCCAGCAGGAGCTATGGAGAGATCTGCAGATTCCTCTTCTTTGTTTGGGGTTTGGAGGTGCCCAGATGAGGCCCAGCTGTGAAGCAATGCAAGCTACTGTGGGGCCTTGGGCCTTCTTTTGGATGTTCTGGGTCTCTCTGACTCAGCTGCAGTTTGTTAGGTAAGTTTAGATTTCAAAGGACCAGGCCATTCATATGCAAAAGCCTCTGCACACAGCTTGGGTTGGGCGGGGTCTCAGGGTAGAGCAAACAGCAATGGCTGACAGTTAGCTCTGCCCTAAGAGGCCCCCAGGTCTCAGTGTCCCTTGGTAATCGCTGCAAGCACCTCTGAGAGAAAGCCACCCTCGAGTTCCGCCCGATGCCAGACAGTCCAGTTTCTCCCCATATGAGTCTAAGTCCCCAGAGTCTCACCCTGAACTGGAGTTCAGAGCAGTCAGGAGCTTGTGTCTCTCTCCCAATTGAAAAAGACAACCACATCCTCAGTTGCCAGCCCCTTTCAGCACACGCACGCCTCCATACCTCTGCACTTTACTTCCGCAGCTCCTCTAAGTCTCAGTGTGCTTTTCTCTTCCCTTCTAGTTGTAGAATTTCCACTCAGCCAGCCTTCCTGTGGTTCTGGATGATGTCCGTTTTGTCTTTTAGTTGTAGTTTTGAAGTGGTTGTGCAAGGCAGCAATTTCAGGTGTTTATCTATGCTGCCATCTTGATTTCTCTGACTTAGTAGTACCTTTATCTGTTTTACAGTTTAGCTATATACCCCTTATATAGTACTAGAGGCCTGATGCATGGATTTGTGCACTGGTGGGGGCTGTGTCCTGCGGTGATTGGCCCGCTGTGGGAGCACCGCTCATCCCGGTCAGCCGATGTGGGAGTGCACTGACCACCAGGGGGCAGGCAGCTCCTGCGTTGATTGTCTGCCCCCTGGTGGTCAGTGCACATCATAGCGACTGGTCATCCTGGTCATTCCGCCATTTGGTCGCTGGGCTTTTATATAGAGAGATAGATTCTTTAGTAACTCAATAAGATTTGGGAAGATAAACAATATAAACATGAATCAGTGGCTATTTTAGACTGAAGTTGTGTATTTAATTTGAAACAAATTAGAAATATATATTCTTCTCCATTTTGTTCTCAAGATAGCCTCCAATCTTTTTAGTAATGTTCACATTAATGAAAGATAGCATACATTCAGTGTGAACTCTGATTGTTTCATGTATCTACAACAACCATATAAGTAGATATTATTATCCTCATCTTAAACATGGGTTATTGTTTCGTTCTGAATGTTTAAATGAGAGTCATATATACATACCTGGACTCAGAGTATATACTCAAAAAACAACTGTTAAATGAATTGAGATATTTATGGACCCAGAATTATAAAAATAAAAACAAAAATATTTTAAAACCATAGGAAATGATAAAGTTGTTTTAGAAAATCTTAAAACAGGTAATTAAGATAAATAGATATTTTAAATTCTTACCTGAGGATGTGATTTTATTGACTTTTTTAGAGAGAGAGGAAAGGGAGAGAGAGAGAAACATCAATGCAAGAAAGAAACATTGATCGGTTGCCTCCTGTGTGTGTCTGGAATGGGACTGGAGCACACAGCCTTGGTATGTGCCCTGACCTGGTATTGAACCCACAACCTTTTGGTGTACAGGACCACACTCCAACCAATTGAGCCACCTGGCCAAGGCAAGGTATGTTTTTATTTATGATAAATAGGCCAAATTATTCTTCAGAGACTAAAATACTCTCATTAGAAATGAATGTCTTTTCCGTAACTTTTCTAGAGTGGTTCCTGTTTGGACTTAGCTTAGTCAGTGACCTTCTAAGTTTAGTTTTATTGCTAGCATCAAATTTCTGTTAAGATACCCAATCTAGTTTTTTTCCTTTTAGGATGAACATATCATCTGATAATTCAAAACCAGCATTATCCACTGTTATATGTACTTATAGAGCTGTTTTTGATGATGTCACCTCAACCTATTTGTATTTAGTATTTAAATATACTAAAACTTTAATAATTTAATATTCAATTAAGACATAGTTATTAAGGCCCTAGCTGGTATAACTCAGTGGATAGAGCATTGGCCACGGACTGAAGGGTCCCTGGTTAGATACCTCAGTTGCAGGTTCTATCCCTGGCCCTGGTACAGGGGTGTGTAGGAAGCAACCAATCGTTCTCTCACATCAATGTTTCTCTCCCTCTCCCTCCCACTCTCCCTAAAAATCAATGGGAAAATATGCTTGGATGAGCAAAAAACAAACAAACAAAAAGACATAGTTATTAAGAATTAGACAAATTAAATGGTCAAAATTATTAAGGTGTGTCTTGTTTCAGTAGGTAATTGGAAGATCATGATACAGCTCTATTGAATGTGGTAATCTTAACATTTAGGAAATAATGAAGACATTTTCGATTTTTCCAGCAGGTGGCAGAATTGTTTAAAAAAATGAAGGTTGTCAGATTATTAAATATTTTTCTTCAAGCTGATTTCAGAGAGTAATCTTTTTTCTAAAATAATTGGAGATATATATATATATATATATATCCTCTAAATAAACCCTGCATTACTGCTTTATAACCTGCTAACTTTTAAGACAAGAATTTTAAAATGACAATATGAATTATTCCTAGTCAGTAATGTACAATGATGTAAGTGGCAATTGTATTTTGAAGAATTGAACAAAAAAATTAAAAAGCATGCATATAATTTTACCAACAGTAAGTAATATATTGTCTTGAGCTTTTAGTGAACATATAATCATCACTATAGACATCATCAAATTGATAGATTATCCTAAAATATCTTATTATTTTAGCTAAAACATGCCTTTATATTCAGGGGTATCTACAAAAAGTTGAACTTTCTTTAAAAAATTTGTGCAATATAAAATAATAATTATAAGCTTTAAAAAATATTTTTTTATTGATTTCAGAGAGGAAGGGAGAGGGAAAGAGATAGAAACATCAATGATGAAAGAGAAACATCGATCGGCTACTTCCTATACATCCCACACTGGGGATCGAGCCCACAATCCCGGCATGTGCCCTGACCAAGAATTGAACTGTGATCTCCTGGTTCATAGGTTGATGCTCAATCACTGAACCATGCAGGCCAGGTTAAACTTTTTATATAGATTGTGTCAGGGTTATCAGAAGGTCGTACTTTTTTCTGATCTTCATTTTAAAATTTCATTTCTTAATAGTGTTTTCTTCTGGGACCATTTCAGTTGCTTGTTGAATTCCCTTAGATTGTGTGTGTATGCATGCATGTACTTCAACAGTTGTATTTTGGTGAAGGATAAATACCAACAAATCCCTGGAGTTTTTTATTGCACTCCTATCTCACACTAGTAGAACCACATCTGTGTCATACCTTCATCCAAGAGAAAAACAGAAGGATGAAATGTGTTCACAGTCAAGCATGTCAATCCTTTATACTAGCTTTAAAATGAATTTAAGGAACCTTAATCTTGAATTCTGCCTTTCCCTGTCAAGGAAATATCAAACTTTTAGAGAAGAAATGTAAACTATTAATGAATGGGTGACTAAGCTATGTAATATCTATTTCTAAGTGAGGCTGGAAATATTTCATGTAAGAGAAAAATGGTACTTGTCCTCTTTTGCTTTGAGAATTTCATAATTGTTTTACATTGAGAATAGTAATGTCAATAACAATAAGAATGATAATAATAATTATTAAATACTGTGAATTAGACACCTTTCCTTGGACTTGTCATATTTACTGTATTGGTGGAAGAATGATAACTAATAAGAAAAATAATGTACCTAGTGTTGGTTTATCAAGGTCGTTTAGTGATGTACTCCATTTGTATTATGTTTGCCTATTTGTATTTCTTTGCATGGAACCCAGTTTCTCCCTGACAATGTAAAGCATGTGAAACTGTTACTCAGCCCTCTTACTTTTCAAAGTACTGCTCAGTTCAATTCATTTCTGTTGCTATTTGAAGACTTTAAGTGTTAGTCACTCTGCAAGAATTACAAAATTGGGTTGACATGCTTGCTTTTGAGATTTGACAATTGAATGGGCTTAGGTAGAGAATTATCACAGAACCTTATTGCAAACTTCACTGTTTGTTAGAATAAATTTTCATTTTTACAAAATTACTTAGGAATGTACTAGCATACATTTTTTTAAAATGTTTTTTTGTCGATTTTGGAGAGGAAGAGAGAGATAGAAACATCAATGATGAGAGAGAATCATGGATCAGGTGCCTCCTGCACACCCCCTACTGTGGATTGAGCCCGAAACCCAGGCATGTGCCCCTGACCGGAATCGAACCTGGGACCCTTCAATCCGCAGGCCAACGCTCTATCCACTGAGCCAAACCGACTAGGGCTTTAAAAAAAATAGTTTTGTAATTTTAATGCTGAGGAAGCTTTCTTTCCTTTTGTCTTTATTGCCTTCAAGGTCACTGGTGCCTCCATCTTGTGGTCCAAGTGATCAATTGCACCCTTTGCCAGAGATTCTGATTAAGCTTTTCTTTCTCAGCTGAATATATCATATAAAGTTATTTATTTTCTTTGGTTTGTTTATTAAAAAGCATAACTCTTTTTAAAAATTTTTCACCCAAGGATATGTTTTTATTAATTTTTTAGAGAGAGTGAAAGAGAAACATCCATTGGCTGCCTCCCATATGCACCCTGACTGGGGATCAAACCTACAACCTAGTTATGTGCCCAACCAGAAATCAAATCCGAAACCCCTTGGTGTACGGGATGGCACTCCAACCAACTGAGCCACCCAGCCAGGGCTAAAAAACATAACTCTTAACCTTTTGTACTCGGATGTCGAGTGTGACTCGACACGGTTACATTAGAATAAAGGAATCAAGAAAAGAGCAAGCGAGTGCAAAGGGTTAATAAACAAACATTGATCCAGACTTTCTAGCAGGGCTTTGCTATGAAAATCATCTTCTGTCTTTTCTATTTATTTTCTATCTTTCCCTCTTCATTGTCTGCTCATTCTCAGAGAACAAAATGTGCTCAAAAGAGACCATTTAAAGTGACTTGTTTAAGGATAAAGTATCTAGAAAAAGAGCTAGTTTGATGGTGATAGTGGTAGTAGTAGCTGTGTGTGTATGTGTGTGTGTGTGTGTGTGTGTGTGTGTGTATGAGAGAGAGGGAGGAGTTTGATTAGCCCTTTATGTTGAAACCTGAAACCTGAGATCTTAAAAAAACTGTATAATTTCAACTATAAGCTTATTAATAAAATTTAAAATTAAATAATGATCTTTACATAGTTTTTTTTTGACAAAATTATAACACAATATGACATCCTTTATTTCATATTTATTTATTTCAATGGGATTAAGAAAAGTATTCTTTTTGCAAAATTTGAGGGCTTAATCAAATTTCCTAAGGATTTTTATTAATCTTTGCCAAATATTCTATTCATTATCCTTTGAATCTTCTTTCATGTTCTAATCCTTATTGGTCTTATGCTGGCCACCTCAATTAGAAATTATTTTATTATAACTTTATATTATTTTCATAGACTTCATGAAACCATATTTTGGAGCATTTGCAATTTCATTTTGTGTTCACTAGTGCTATATTTGTAAAATAGGCCCCCATTGTGTTATAGGTAATTGCTTTTGTAGCTGTTTCTCTAACTGTTCTTCTGGACAATATCTGGATTGAACAGGTGTTTAAGAAAGCTTATCTATCTATCTGACTGATAGTTGTTTAATGCCGGATGTTGGGCGACATTTAACGCTGGTGGGTCTTGATCTGGCATCTAGAAGGGTTCTGGAATCTGGAGAAGGCTGTGCGTAGATTAAGTAAGAGTTCAAAGACGAAAGATAATTTTGAAAGGCATTGGGGGTCAGAGGAGTTTTAGCTAAAGGAGCTAAGTTCTCCTTGTCTCAGGACCCCTTGCTTTTTATTAACACAAATTGTCCTAAGGCAGTGGTCGGCAAACTCATTAGTCAACAAAGCCAAATATCAACAGTACAACGATGGAAATTTCTTTTGAGAGCCAAATTTTTTAAACTTAAACTTCTTCTAATGCCACTTCTTCAAAATAGACTCGCCCAGGCCGAGGTATTTTGTGAAAGAGCCACACTCAAGGGGCCAAAGAGCCGCATGTGGCTCACGAGCCGCAGTTTGCCGACCACAGTCCTAAGGCAAGGTGGAGATACACTTCAAAGGGTAGGGTTTCTGTACAGAAGCATTGTCAGAATGGGGAATAGCCTACAGCTGTTCAGGTGTTTGGACAACAGGAGGCAATAACATGTAGATTAAGATGCCCTGAGCTGTCTGGCAGCAAACAATCAATTTAATGCATCCCTTTCAGGTTTGGGGAAATGCCTTTAGCCATTCCCAACAGGTAACAACATATGTGACTCAGCCCTTGTTGAGTCCCCAAGTTCTGTCAACCTTTTGATGAAACTCTTGCAATTATGACATGCTGAAACTGGCTTCCGGCAGTTGTTGAGTACCCACCGTGTGCCAGGTATAGTTCCAGGTGTGACATATACCAATAAATAGAATATGCAAAAACCCATGCCCTTTTTGAGTTTGTATTGTAACTAAGGGAGTCAGATGATAAAAAATATATATACATAAATAGAAAAAAACTTTGTCACAGTATGGTAAATGCTAAGGGAAAAAGAAAATTAAATCAAAGTAAAGGAATTAGGAATACTGGAAGTAGGGGCTGAGGTAAAATTTTTAATGGGATGGTTAGGATAGTTTGGTTTAGATGGTAACATTTTGAACAAACCTAGAGGAAGTGAGGAAGTTAGTCAACTGGATATCTGGAGCAAGAGTGCCCCAGTCAGAGGGAATAGCAGTGCAAGTGAGCATTTACTCTGAATGAAATGGGAGTAATTCTCAGCACTTATATTGGTGCCTACCATATACTAGATATTTAGTTA
The DNA here is from genome assembly GCF_027574615.1 of Eptesicus fuscus. Lineage (NCBI taxonomy): Eukaryota > Metazoa > Chordata > Mammalia > Chiroptera > Vespertilionidae > Eptesicus > Eptesicus fuscus. The sequence goes on along the minus strand of NC_072476.1, from coordinate 81,975,041 downwards.
GTGTTTGTTAAATTGAAAGAAAGAGACTCCACACGGGTAGACTTTGGCTTACCTTACCTCATTTCCTTCCTTGCAGTGCTTCTGCTGCTTCTCTCTCTTTAAGCAGCAGAGGAAAGAAAAGTAGTCCCTGCAGAATATGAAAGCCCTTGGGGTGGTTTCACATTAAACCTAAAAGATTTCCTTGTAATTTTACCTCTAAAATTTGATTTTCTTTTTCTAAAATGTTGTTTCTGAAGCCTTTGAAATGGAACCTACATTTAGTGACTGGTCCAACTAGTACCTTTTTAAAAAATCAGATATATTGTTTTATGCCTATGTGTTATCTAGGGAGGTAGTCCACCAAAACTAGGACCATCTTCTGTCATTTTCATTCATCTCTTTAATAGTTCTTGAATATCATGTATATGCTAGGCACACTAGAAGTGTGTGTGTATATTTAAGATTATTTTTTAGAAATGTCATTTCCACAAATTACTCTCCTTTAGATACTAAGATCTAGTTTGTAATAAAATATTTCAAGTACTTTAGTAAATACACTTAACAGTTAAATTAAGTAAAGCATTTTAAAATGGAAAATACTTTTCCTCAAAAATTGGAAACTAGTATATATTATCATTGAAGGTCAAAAATACTTGCTCTTCAATACAAGAATACCAAAGTACTCTTGTCCCCAAGACTTCTTTTGACCACTCTACCATCTGTACCAAAGAAAAGTGATTGCTGGTAAGACCGAACCCTCTTTTCTAAATCCATTTTGTTGTTGTTGTTAATCCTCACCTGAGGATATTTTTCCCAATGATTTTTAGACAGAGTGGCAGGGAGGGAGGGAGATAAGGAGAGAGGGAGGGAGGAGGAAGGAAGGAAGGAAAGGAAGGAGGGAGGGAGAAAGAGAGAAAGGAACATCAATGTGAGAGAGACACATCAATTGGTGGCCTCCTGCACATACCCGGGGGCCAGGGATTGAACCTGCAACCCAGGTACATGCTCTTGACGGGGAATTGAACCCTTGACCCTTTGGTCCAAGGGCCTATGCTCTACTACTGAGCCACACTCATTAGGGCTCTAAATCCATTTTTAATAGAGCCATCTTTTTCCTTCATAACTCTTACAAAGGCATCTTCCCCCTCTGAATCTTAAATTTACTTGCTTGACCTTTAAGTTTTCCATGTGAGAGCACTGACTTTGCATTTGTAGTTTTCCAATGAGCAACATAATTTATATTAAAAAGTACTTCTAATTAAAGTAATTCCTGATTTTTCCTCTTTGTTAAACACTAAAAGTTACTCTGCTAGAAAATTAAAATGTTTTTACTTTGATTTTTTAAATTATATCAGAAACAACATGACCAGCTTGAAGAAGATAAAGAAATCATTAAGTCATTTAAATTTTTAACCTCATTTGTCTATGTGTATGTACATATGTGTATCTTTAAGTTATTTTTCTCCCAAATATGATTTATAAATGGAGGGTCTTTTGAATGATTACTTTTTTCCATTATAGAGGAGACAACTGAGATTGTTACTGTCCCAAATCTCCTAAAATCTCAAAGCTATACTTTCCCAGTTTAGTTTAACAAAAATGATCTTTAACGTGATTTTTTAGTATGCTACTTTTTATTAGTATGCACTACACAATAAATACCTTACTCTTCTTTTACACCAATTGAACTTTCTTTAGTACTGTACTAGAGGCCCAGTGCACGACTCGGGTCGGGAGAGGGTGGTCCTCAGCCCAGCCTGCACCCTTTAGCAGTCAGGAGCCCTCAGGGGATGTCATCAGCCAGGCTTGTGGCTGAGCGGCACTCCCCCTGTGGGAGCACACTTACCACCAGGGGGCATCTCCTGCATTGAGCGTCTGCCCCCTGGTGGTCAGTGTGCATCATAGTGACTGGTCGTTCTTCTGGTCAATTTGCATATTACCCTTTTATTATATAGGACTAGAGGCCCATTGCATGAAGAGATTCGTGCAATAGGCCTTCCTTCCCTTGGCTTCCAGCACCGGTTTTCCTCCGGGACCCAGGCCTTCGCTCCGGCCAGAGTCTGCCTTCTTTGTCTTTGCTGCAGACTCCGGCTAGAGTCTGCCATTTTCATCTTCATTGCTTCGCTGCAGACTCTGGCCAGAATCTGCCGTCTTTGTCTTTGCTGGAGACTCCAGCTGGAGTCTGCCATCTTCGTCTTCACTGCAGACTCTGGAGTCTGCAGTCTTGTCTTTGCTGCGGCACTCTTCCTGTAGATCCCTTCGACCCCCGCCATCCCTCTCATAGCAGGCATCCCTAACTCGGAAATGAGTCTGGGTCAAGTTTGGAGCCAGCAAAATTAAATTTGTAGTTAATTCTTAAATTGTTGGAAAGGTAGCAAATTCAGGAACATTTTGGGCAATTATAGTTTTATATGAATGAATAAATAAACCTACAAATCTAAAGCTTTACTTTCAATAAGGACAATTATAATCGTTAACATTTACTGTGTCCTTTAAGAAACTAATACTGAAGGAACAAAAAATTCAATGATCACTTTCTTTTCTTTCCAGTATGTATAATTTTGGAGGATAATTGTTTTATATCTATTTCTGAAAATTATGAAAGAAGATGTGAAAACTCCAAATAAATTGTTTCAGCAATAAGAAATTATTGCTGTTTTGGAACTATAGTAGCTTGACCTTTAAAAAGTGTTCCTTTTGTTTAACAAATATGTGAAATAGACTTATAAAATTTTATTTGCTCTCAAGATGCTGAAAACATATTTTTTTCCTATGAATTAGCATGAATGTTGGAATCAGAGACTTTGCAAAGGCTTTGGCTATTGAGTAAACCATAAAAATGTTGCGGAGGTTTGAGTCCTGTGCTCCCTCCGAATGAAAGGTATTGTTACTTAACCCTAACCTATGTGATCATACTTTCTTTCTGCAAAAATCCAATTTTTCTCTCCTAATAGTATTCCACACAGTAGGTGATACCTTTCTCTGACTATGTGTAGGTGATACCTTTCTCTGACTATGTGGAATAATTGATTGACTGCCTCCTGCAGGTCCCCTGCTGGGGATTGAGCCCATAGTATAACCTAACTGGAAAATTCCTTACCAAACCTTCATAAGCCACTTAATTTTTTGGCTAGATAATTTATTGTTAAAATGGGATTTTTAAGTATAGGAGACCCCCATTGTAGTCAGATTTATGATTTAAAATTTTGAATAATTGAGTGCACTGTATCAACTCATGTTTTCAGCATAAATGAAATACAAAGCCACTTATCCATGGTAGAGGAAGTAAAATTGGAGGCTTTGAATCTACATGTTTTTAATATAGATCCTTTGTATTTAAAACCCTAACAGACCAATTAAAGTTCAGTGGAATTAATGGCATGTTACCCCAGATGGGTAAGGAGCTGAGAGTCTCAAATTTTTTCTATATAGCAGTTACCCCCTTAGACATTAATGTAGGATGACAACATAATCTTTTAAAATATAAGTGCCCCTTTTGGAGGAATAAAGCTATAATTAATTCTCACTCTGGATTGCTTTAACCATTAAGAATAACAAAATCAAATTGGATTAAAGGGCAGTTAAGACAGAATAGTTTTAGAAGTTTAAGGAAAGAGAATATCTTCCTCTCTTTTACTTGGGAGGCTTACGTCTATGGGTGGAAGACTTTTTAGATATAGAAAGAGCCAGAAAGTGGGGGAGACATTTGATAAAGGAAGTAGAATGGTCAAGGTAAAATTTGTAGTTTTGTTAGGAGTCCCTGAAAATCACCTTTCCCTTTGACATATATAATCTGTGCATCCTTGCAGAATCTCTGGCCCCATCTCAGGCCTACTGAATCAGCATCTTCATTTTTATAAGACCCACAGATGATTCACATGCATGTTAAAGTTTGAGAAGCACTGCTCCAGGTGGCTGATATCTGAGTTAAGCAAGTGTGGTTAGTTTAGAAAGCAGCCCTTCCACTCACTCTTCCTCCACTCCCTTCCTCTGTCCCTTTAATTTGATCTTCCTAGTCAGGCTACTCTAAGCTCTTATTTTTCATCTCAGTGTTATGTATCCTTGGGAATTCCCTGTTGAGACAGGGAAAGAAAGAAGAGCAGAAGATGTGCTAAGAAATATACCACCTAAAAGAGGTTGGTGAAATAAGTCAAATGAGGTGTGACCCTCATCACCTACCTTATGATTTCTCAGATGGTAGAAATTTTTCTTATGTACAACCCTTCAGAAGATATTCCCTGTAAACTCAGAGACCTCTCATGTAAGGAAGTGGGATTATTACATCCTGGGGCACTCTAGGGTAGAGGTTCTCACCTAATACAAGGGCTGACAGCTTCCTGCCAGGTAAATGATTCTATTGCTGCTCTTAAGTATTCTGCTTCTCTGGATGATCTTAGAAAGAAGCAGACTTCTGATTTCTCATGAGTAAATTTCAAGAAGCATCTAATTCTAATGGCATCTTAGGCACCAAAGGTTATATCCCTCATTCATAAAAGTAAAAATGATAGACATGATCATACCACACTTTTAAAATTTATGGATTCTCTGTCTATCTTTTAATGTAATTGTATTGTGAGTTGTAAATAAATCTCTTAACAGTGGTCATTGTTGAAAACAGTGGACTTCATAGATCAGGGCCAGCTAGGTTATATCCTTTTTTTTTTAACTTTTAAAAAAATATTTTTACTGACTTCAGAGAGGCAGGGAGAGGGAGAGTTATATAGAAACATCATTGATGAGAGAGAATAATTGATTGGCTGCCTCCTGCAGGTCCCCTGCTGGGGATCGAGCCCACAACCCGTGTGTGTGCCCTTGACCGGAATCGAACCCTGGACCTTCTGGTCTGCAGGCCAACGCTCTATTCACTGAGCCAAACCGGCTAGGGCAAAGTTATGTTTTTAGGTACTAGAAGATAAGTGAGGATAAACTAAAAGAAAGAAGAAAGAAGAGAGAGAGAGAGAGAGAGAGAGAGAGAGAGAGAGAGAGAGAGAAGAGAGAAGAGAAGAAGAGAGAAGAGAGAGAGAAGAAGAAGAAGAAGAAGAAGAGGAAGAGGAGGGAGGGAGGAAGGAAGGAAGGAAGGAAGGAAGGAAGGAAGGAAGGAAGGAAGGAAGGAAATTTCCTGTACTTTCTATAATACAGAGATTAAAAGAAAATAATTCCTGAGACTTTTCTTCCTCAAAACTATCTTGAAAATGAACCTTGAAAGTAGCTTCAAAATTTGAGCTAACATAAGGTAGTATTTTACCCCTTCACTTTTTTCATTTGCCCATTTCCATGTACTATTTTCTGAATTAATAAATCAAGAGAATGAGTGTCATTTGCAGCAAAAAGTAAGCATCACACTATTCCCAATGAAATTTTCCAGTATTTGTGGCTATAGGTATGTGGTAAGCTGTTGTCTTGGTCACTTGGCCCAAGTTTATCAGCTGTTGCTACCGATTGATATAGGTCTCCTGAGACTAAAAGCTTTTGCCTTCTTTTTGTCACATTTTTCTTCTTTTACCACTCTTCTGCTCCCAGTGATGATGAGCTAAACCAGTGGTCCGCAAACTCATTAGTCAACAGAGCGGCAAACGGTGGCTCGCAAGCCGCAGTTTGCCGACCTCTGAGCTAAACAAAGAGGAAGGTTGGTAGTGCTCTTTCAGGGCCATATAAGTATATGATGAAGAGTGCCTGAAATTGATTTTTGAGAATTTAAAGAACCTTCATTTTTCCTCATGCCAGCTCCAGGAAGAGGGTGCTTAAAACCAGTGCCAGCTCAGGTATCTTTTCTACCAAAAAAATAACTCAAGTTACAGATGTGGTTGCTGTGGAGAAAGCATGTCACCAGTTTAATGGAAAAGTTTAGACCAAATTAAAGATTGTAGTGTTTCTTATCCAAACCCTTTTGTATTTATACTTTGAGCACATAGAGAAATATACAGTTTAAATGGATAACTATAGACCTATGAAATAGATTTGAGAGTTCAGAAATAAACCTATACATCCACAGCCAATTGATTTGCAACAAGGGTGCTAAGACTATTCAATGGGAGAAACACTAGTTTCTTTAACAATTGGATAACACCTCACACCACATACAAAAATTAATTCAAAATGGATTAAACATCTAATATAGGAGCTAAAACTATAAAACTCCTAGGAGTAAGTCTTCATGACCTTGAATTTGGCTGCGGATTCTTATATGACACTTAAAGCAGTCAACAAAAGAAAAAATAAATTGGAATTCATCAAAATTCAAAACTTTGGTTCATCAAAAGACATTATCAAGAAAGTGAAAATGCAGCCACAGAATGGGAGCAAATATTTGCAAATCATATGTCGATAAGGGTCTAGTATCCAAAACAAATGACAAAAAGTAACAACTGAATTTAGAAATGGGCAAAAGATTTGAATAAACATTACTCCAAAGAAGATACAGAAATGCAAGAATGGCCCTGACCGGTTTGGCTCAGTGGATAAGAGCGTCGGCCTGCGGACTGAAGGGTCCCAGGTTCGATTTCAGTCAAGGGCATGTACCTTGGTTGTGGGCACATCCCCAGTGGGGGGTGTGCAGGAGGCAGCTGATCGATGTTTCTCTTTCATTGATGTTTCTAACTCTCTATCCCTCTTCCTTCCTCTCTGTAAAAAATCAATAAAATATATTTTAAAAAAAGAAATGCAAGAATTGATGCTTAACATCTGTAGTCATTAGAGAAATGCAAATCAAAATAAGATAACCATTTTACACCCACTAGGATGGCTATAATAAAAAAAATGAAAAATAAAAAGTGATGGCAAAGACATAGAGAAATTGGAACCCTCGTGCATTGCTGATGGGAATGTAGCAGCTGCTCTGGAAAACAGTTTGGTGGTTTCTCAGAAAGTTAGAGTTACATATGACCCAGCAATTTTACTTCTAAGTATATATCCAAAAGAATTAATATAAATACTGAAGCAAATACTTGCACACGGATGTTAATAGAACTATTCACAGTAGCCAAAAGATGAAAACAGCACAAATGTTCATCAGTGGATAAATGGAAAAACAATGTGGTATGTACATATGATGGAATATCACCCAGTTTTAAGAAGGAATGAAGTACTGACACATGGTACAACATGGATGAACCTGTGAACATATTAAATAACTAGAAGCCAGGTGCACGAAATTCGTGCACGGTGGGGGGTTGTCCCTCAGCCCAGCCTGTACCCTCTCCAATCTGGGACTCCTGGAGGGATGTCCGACTGCCCGTTTAGGCCCGATCCAGGATCAGGACATCCCTCTCACAATCCAGGACTGCTAGCTCCCAACTGCTTGCCTGCCTGCCTGCCTTCCTGATTGTCCCTAACCGCTTCTGCCTGCCAGCCTGATCACCCCCTAACCACTCTGCTGCCAGCCTGGTTGATGCTTAACTGCTCCCCTGCCAGCCTGTTTGCCCCCAACTTCCCTCCTCTGCCAGCCTGGTCACCCCTAACTGCCCTCCCCTGCAGGGTTGATCACCTCCAACTGCCCTCCCTTGCAAGCCTGGTCCCTCTTAACTGCCCTCCCTTGCAGGCCGGGTGCCTCCCAACTGCCCTCTCCTGCTGGCCATCTTGTAGTGGCCATCTTGTGTCCACATGGGGGCAGGATCTTTGACCACATGGGGGCAGCTATATTGTGTGTTACAGTGATGATCAATCTGCAGATTACTCTTTTATTAGATAGGATAGAGGCCTGGTGCACGGGTGGGGGCCAGCTGGTTTGCCCTGAAGGGTGTCCCGGATCAGGGTGGGGTTCCCTTGGGGTGTGGGGCGGCCTGAGCGAGGGGCCTGTGGTGGTTTGCAGGCTGGCCACGCCCCCTGGCGACCCAAGCAGAGGCCCTGGTATCTGGAATTTATTTTCCTTCTACAATTGAAACTTTGTAGCCTGGAGCGGAGCCAAGCCTGCTGCTCCCTTTGGGGTGGCAGCCATTCCTGTGGCAGTTAATTCACCTTCTACAATTGAAACTTTGTAGCCTTAAGCGGGTGAGCCCGGCCAGGGTGTGTGGAAAGCTTTGCTTCCCCTGTTGCTGCCGGCAACCCTGGCCTGCTCTCTCAAGCTCCATTCTGCCGCCATTTGTTTGAATTTGTTTACCTTCTATAATTGAAACTTTGTAGCTTGAGTGGAGGCTTAGGCCTGCAATGGCTATGGAAAGCTTGGCTTCCTCTGTTACCTAGGAAACCTTGCTCTCTGTGGCTGTAGCCATCTTGGATGGGGTTAATTTGCATACTCTCCCTGATTTGCTGGTGGGCGTGGCTTGGTTGGTGGGCGTGGCTTATGTAGCAGAGTGATGGTTAATTTGCATATTACCATTTTATTAGAGAGGATATTATAAAAAAGAAGTCAAACATGAAAGGTAACATAATGTATAATTTCATTTATGTGAAATATCCAGGATAGGAAAATCCAATGAAACAAAGCAGATTGCCGGGGCTAGGAGAGAGGAGAACAGGGAGTGACTGCTTAATGGTTATGGGGTTTTCTTTTGTGATGATGAAAATGTTTTGGAACCTAATAGAGGGGGTGTTTCACAATGTACTAACTGCCACTGAATTGTGCACTTTAAGATAGCTAATTTTATTTTAGATGAATTTTACCTCAATTTTTAAAAAAAGGAATAACAGGTTATACTAGTACACAGGGATAATGCTGTCAATATCAGCATCATCAAATACAGTTTAATTCGAAAAATGTTTGCTGTGAAGTCAGAGTACTTTATTCTGGAACTATTCAGAAATTTTTTAAAAAGTACTTTTTTTTTTTTTTTTTTTTTAAATATATATTTTATTGATTTTATTCAGAGAGGAAGGGAGAGGGATAGAGAGTAGAAACATCGATCAGCTGCCTCCTGCACACTCCCCACTGGGGATGTGCCCTCAACCAAGGTACATGCCCTTGACCGGAATCGAACCTGGGACCCTCCAGTCCGCAGGCCGATGCTCTATCCATGAGCCAAACCGGTTTCGGCCTATTTTGCTTTTTCATATGGTGTGGTGGTTTTTTGTTTTGTTTTTCACCTTTTATGAATCAGAAGATTTAATAATGCTTAGAATTCCAGATTGATTTTTTTTCTTTTTTGCCTGGAATTTGCATAATGGTTTTTGATAGGGAAAAATAAAAAATGTTAGAAGACAACAGGATAGAAATAATTAAAATTGTTATAAATGATTGCTAAAGAATATTATGAAATCTTCATAGTATTGAAGGATCCAATGCTTAATTAAGAGTATGTAACTTGTCAGCATTGAAAATATGCTAATCATTTTCCTCCCCCAAAAAGATGGACAAAGATTAATAGAGCTTTAGTCTCTAGTGCTCCTTTTCAATGAGAGATGAGTAGATTTAATGTTCATTTGCCACATATGGTTTCATAAATAGCACTCCAGTTTTTTCTGCCCCATCTGAGGCTTTCCACTTAGAGAAGTAAATGCTACCTCCCATCAGACATGCCAGAATTTTGGTCTATAATGTTTGTTCAAAGGTTATCTTTGAACACTTTCTAAACCATGTTTAGAAATGCTTTATTCATATACTGTGCACAGGTAGGGTCCCTAGGCCTGGCCAGCGATCAGGGCCGATTGGGGCTTTCTGGCTGTTGGCCAGGCCCTTCCTTCTCCAGCTGCTGGCTGCTGGCCAGGGCCTTCATTCATTCTGCATCACCCCCTGGTGGTCAGCGCACATCATAGCGAACGATTGAACTCCTGGTCTCCCGGTCGAACTCCCGAGAGGACATTTTGCATGTTAGCCTTTTGTATATATAGACTAGTGGCCTGGTGCACGAAATTTGTGCACGGGGGAGGGGGGTGTCCCTCAGCCCGGCCTGCACCCTCTCCAATCTGGGACCCTTCGGGGAATAAACAGCAGTCGGACATCCCTCTCACAATCCAGAACTGCTGGCTCCTAACTACTCGCCTGCCTGCCTGATTGCCCCTAACTGCTTATGCCTGCCAGACTGATCGTCCCTAACTGCTCCCCTGCTGGCTTGATTGCCACCTCTACCTTGGCCTGACACCCAGGACCCAGGATTTCCTCCTCCAGCCGGCCACAGGCACCTGGGATCCAGGCTTCCCTCCCTCTGGTCAGCCATAGGCATCCAGGACCCGGGCCAACTTCGCCCGGGCCAGCTGCAGCTGCAGGGGATGGTGGGCAGGTGGCCTCACCTGGGCCACAGCTGCAAGCACTGGAGCCGGGGACTGCGAGGTGGGCGGCTTCTCCATCTGCCAGGCCACAGCCAGCCACAGGTGCTGGTGCCCGGGACTACAGGGTGGGCGGCTTCTTTGTCTACCAGGCCATAGCCAGCTGCAGGTGCTGGCTCCTGGACTGCAGGCAGGCGGCTTCTTCATCTCCTGGGCTGAAACCAGCCTCAGGTGCTGGCACCTGGTTTCTCCGTCTCCCCCAGGACATGAGGTGGGCGGCTTTTGTGGCTGGCTGCAGCCTGGGATCATGGAGCAGGCGACTCTCCGTATCCTGGGCTGCAGCCAGCCTCAGGCTCTGGCTCCTGGTTTCTCCATCTCCCCCAGGACGTGGGGCGGGCGGCTTCTGTGGCTGGCTGCGACCTGGGATCACGGGGCAGGCGGCTTTTTGGTCTCCCTGGCTGCAGCCAGCCTCAGGGGCTGGTGCCTGACTTCTTCGTCTCCCCCGACTTCTCCATCTCCCCTGACCCGGAGCGGCTAGGGGGTGGGGCTGCCGCCATCTTTGTCATGTTAATTTGCATACTCACTCCTGATTGGCTGGTGGGCGTCACAGAGGTACAGTCAATTTGCATCTTTCTCTTTTATTAGTATAGATTAGTTTATTTCATGTTTAATATCAATAAATGACATGCTGAAATTATGTTTGTTAAGACAACATACAGAATCAAAATAAGAATCATAAATAATTGATACCTGGTAATGTAATACAATTAGAAATAGACTTAACCTGAGGTGAAAATATACTGTTTCCTTCAGGTTAGCCCTTTGGCTCTTCTGCCCTCATTTAAGAAGACCTCTACCTGCTGTCTTACCCTGTGGATTAGAAATTTTCACCTGGCTCCTTGGTTATGTTCCATCAGCCTCTTCTGTTAGTATCATGACCTGTGACCACTAGAGATAAAACACCTGATTACATTAAATGTTTTGTGAAATCTTTGTTTTTAGGTTACCTATTAAACCTGTGCTCATCCTTTATAATAAAAGGGTAATATGCAAATAGACCAAATGGCAGAACAACTGAACAACCAATCAAAGTGTAATATGCTAATGATATGCTAAGGCTGCTCAACCGCTCGCCATGACGTGCACTGACCACCTCAACTGGTCGACCAGTTGCTATGACATGCACTGACCACCAGGGGGCAGTAGGTTAGCTTGCTACTGGGGTCCAGCTGATCAGGACTGATCAGGGCCGGACATGGCCTGGAGTCCTCCCGTGGTCCCTCCCTGGCCCGATTGTGCACCAGTGGGGTCCCGTAGCCTGGCCTGTGCCCTCTTGCAATCTGGGACCCCTCGGGGGATGTTAGAGAGCCAGTTTCAGCCCAATCCCGCAGGCCACTCCCCTGTGGAGGGCGCTAGACGTAGGGCTCATGGCTGGCGAGCGCTGCTGCAGGAGTGCGAGCCTCTCCCGATTGGGACTGATTGGGCGTGAGCCCGCAGCAGACACAGTGGGGCTGGGATGAGCGGGAGTGGCAGGTAGAAGCTGCAGGCAGCATTGGACTGCGGGTTTCAGCCTGATCCCTGCAGGCCACTGAGAGGGACCTCACCCGTGCACAAATTCATGCACCAGGCCTCTAGTCTATGTATTTAAAAGCCTAAGCAGCTGTTCGACCGGTAGCTATGACGCACACTAACCACCAGGGGGCAGACACTCAAGGCACAGGCATGGAAACATGGAACAGACTGATGAATCTCAGAGGGAAGGGGGAGAGGGGAGGGCAGAAACAGATTAACCAAATATCTTATATGCATACTAGAGGCCCGGTGCACAGATTCATGCACCCTCAGCCTGGCCTGCGGGTATCAAGTCGAAACTGGCAGTTCAACACCCCCCAAGGGGTCCCGGATTGCAAGAGGGCACAAGCCAAGCCAAGGGAACCCACCAGTGCACAAATCCGTGCACCGGGCCTCTAGTATTAATATAAGAATTATTACAGAATGACAGTAAGATATATGGCTAACAGAGAATGGGTAATAGAGTGGCTAGAAACCAGAGAGCAACTTCTGTTTAATAAGAGAGAGAGTGTCAGAATGAGTCAGAAGAATAAAATACAATTTCTGGTTCACATTTTATTCTGTGAATCATTACCATATTATACCATGTCCTTTTTCTAGCAACAGACTCTGTTTGGGTGTCCAGCCACCACATGATACTATTCGTAAAGGTTTTATTCTTATTCTCTTTCCTCGGCAGAAACACCCCAGGGAGGGATCCAACTCAAGTTCCCCTTTCCCAATTACCTTCTAACTATTTCTCCTATCCCGCATTCCCAGCTATTCCCCTCAAGGCTTTTCTCTGTATAATAAGTTCAGATGGGCCCAACCTGCTTGTACTTTTACTTTTAGGTTATATTTGCCTGTTTCTTTTTAATGAGCTCTGTTTCACATTTGCCTGACTTTAAAAATGATTGGGAGAATGCAAAGAATGACTTCCTTGTGCAACTTTATTTCCAAAGGGAATACCATTAGGAAGACTATGCACCAATATAGACTCATAATTCATTGTGCCCATGATATCTGCTCTCCACTAATATTTTGTAGGGTTGCACTGAACATATTTTTCTCACCCATGCTCTTCTAATAGTCCTGGGAAACATAATTCATTTGGTCTTCAAGATAGTGAATCCTTATTAAACACAGTTTGATTGGAAGTCATGTCTGATAAAATATTCTATCAATTTAGATATTGAGTAAAATATTACTATACTGTGATGATTTCCTTAATAAATAAAAAGGTAGAATTTCTATTTTTAAACTATAAAAATAGAAACATTATATTTAGAGACATTTTTCCTTTTCACTCTTTCTCTTTTAGGTTCTAACCTCAGAATTGATTCTGTTGGCATCCTCAATCATCATCTACATTACCTGATCAGACTTTCTTATATGATCTTCTTATAACACAGGAGTGTTGCTCGCCCAATGGCAACCAAGATTATACCTTAAAAAAAACCCAAAATAACAAAACCTGCTTAATAAATGCATTCTTACCTAACCTCTAAAACTGATATACTCATATTTCCTCTGCAGCTGGACTAAAGTTTTAATAAGTTGGAAAAGAGTGGAAAGGATTGATAAGAAATTATGTTTGTTAAGACAACAATAGAAATTATGTTGAGGTGGAAGTGTAGGATGGCGTAAGCTGCCTGCTTGGATCAGCTCTAGAATGAGCAAGAAGTGACAAAGTACTAACTAGGACAGTGTTGTCAGAAAGTGGAATTGGAACTTATAAAAGAAGTTCATCTTAAAAAGTTTAACTCATAGGCTCAATTATTAACTTTAAATTATCAAATAGGTCTCCTTTGGTTACTTATTCTGTGAGTCCAGTCTAATTAAGGAATGTAGTTTTAGTTTGATATATCACTCACTTCTCTGTCAGACTAAGCAAGTAGGGTATTCAACGCTAACTACTTTAGTCTTAAGTTAGTCACATATTTCTTATTTGTTCTGATTTAAGATTATAAAAATCTTGAAATGTGGTTTTATATTTCAAAATCTACCACATTTAAATCAATGCATAAGTTCCAGGGCATTGGAGTCGTATAATTTATGGTTCTTTTTTCCTCTCAGCATGAATAACTTCAAATTCAGTCAGGTGTTGTTTGGCTTTTCTTACTTAAATGGTATACTTATCGGACTCACTTCAATAGTTGCCTATTTTCTCTTTCAGAAATGTCTATTCTCTCACCAGGAGACTAAAACACTGTGCAGATGTACAGTTGGATACAATGATACCAATATAATATATGCACTCTTCAATAATTTATTTTGTATCTGGAGTGATGCATCTGTTTCCTTCTTGTGGGAGGGGGTTTGCGCTTCATTTCAGTGTCATTTTAGGTACTGGTCCAATTCTTCCATCAGTTAACCAAAAAATGAAAATTTCCATCTGTTCAATTGCCATTCAGAGGAATGTTTTTATCTCTAAAGCACATATGACAACTAAAATTGATGGCATAATCTGTCTGACTTTTTTATTTCCTCTCCACATTCTCTTGAGCTTTAACAAGAGAGTATTTTTTTTTTTGTATAGCTGCCTAAGATTATAGGATTTACTCTTTCTTCTCTCTAGTAACTATAGACCAATAGAGCATGAATGCTTGTCCACTATTCACTACTCCATTATGTATTTATTTCTGTCCATTAGTGACCCTACAGGAAACATACTTGTTAGCATGCTATTAACAGGACAATGCAAACATAATAAATGTCTGCCAGTACTGTTTGGCATTCCATTTAATTCAGACTCTTTCCAATCGACTTTTGGAAGGTACAGTTATAGGCTGATTTTTATTGATCATTCTGTACTTTAGAAAATTGGCTAAGGAGGCCTTTGGAATATACTATTTCTAAAGTTTTTAACTCTTTACTTAAAAAACTAAGACTATTGACTAAAATAAGTTTTGTTGCTGAAATAGCAGAAAGATTTTTACTATTAATATTCCAATATAAATTAACAAAAAAAAACAAACAAAACCTCTTTCTATTTATGGACCAAGTAAAAATTTTAAGTGCAGTGAATTAATCAAGGTCCTGGCTTTCAAATGAAGGATTATGTCATTGGAGCAGCACAATCATGTTAAAATAACTAATTTTTGCAATCTGGTATTTGAGGGCTTTGGGATCTCATGATCCAAGAAATACTCTTGTTAAACTGTTACCAGTATCTCAACTTCATTGGAGATGCTTTAATTTGTCAGTCTATCCTTATGGACCATTTTCTTGGGGAAATGTAACTAGGTAGCATTTAAGATATAGTCACATCATTTAAGGGATTATAATCATATGTAAAAAAGCCTAATATGCTAAGTGTCGGGTCATCCAGTCGGCCGTTCAACCAATCAGCATAATATGCTAATGATATGCTAAGGCTGCTCAACCATTCGCTATGATGTGCACTGACCACTAGGGGGCAGACACTCCAACCAGTAGGTTAGCTTCCTGCTGGGTTCTGGCTGATTGGGACTGAGCGAGATGGGCCGGACACGCCCTGGAACCCTCCCGTGGTCCCTCCCCAGCTTGCCAACCTCCCGTGTCCCTCCTCGGTCCTGATCGTGCACCGGTGGGGTCCCTTGGCCTGGCCTGCACCCTCTCAGAATCCAGGACCCCTAGGGGGATGTTGGAGAACTGGTTTCTGCCCAACGGCAGAAGGACTGGTCGCAATGACACTCACTGACCACCAGAGGGCAGACACTCCCCCTGGTGGTCAGTGCACTCCCACAGGGGGAGCGCTGCTCAGCCGGAAGCCGGGCTCACGGCTGACAAGTGCAGTGGCAGTAGTGGGAGCATCTCCTGCCTCCATAGCAGTCGGACATCCCCCAAGGGCTCCCGGACTGTGAGAGGGTGCAGGCTGGACTGAGGGACTTCCCCTGAGTGCACGAATTTCGTGCACCGGGCCTCTAGTTTATTAGAATTCTAGGGCTATAGATGTTTCTATTTTAAAAGCATTTTAAACCTCTCTCCTTAATCACCTAAAAATGAAAAGAAAGGAAGGAAGGGAAGAAGTGGAGAGGGAAGGAAAGAGAGAAAGAAAGAGAAAAAATGAAAGTAAGGAATGAAAAAAAAAAAGTTGGAGTCAGCTCCCACTTTAGCTCACAATCTTGTGGGGAAAATTAGTCACATTATGTGGATAAGGAAAATTTTCTATGAGAGGTCAGAAGCTGTATCTGTAACTATTTCTTTCAGTGCTGGGGATAGAAAAAACAACAAGCTATGGATCTTGAATACAAAGCAATTATTTAAATGGAAAAAGGAGGGGAGTGGAATTGGGGAAGTATTCCAGGAAAAAGGAATGGTGTGAATTGGTTCTGTACCTACAGATATACACATTTTGTTGTTCTAGTACCTGAGAAATTATAGTATGAAATCTAAAATGTTACTTTATTCAGTAAGTATGTGTTGATAGCCTATTTTCTACACAACAATGTACTATGGGATATGGAGGATATAACAATAAGTCAGAGCCAACTCTGCCTTCACAACTCTGCCTTCATTGTATGACATAATAGACAAACTCTGAGAATAGGCAGCCAATCAGGCCTGGATTTAAATTCTAGCTTAACCACTCAGTAATTCTTTGATTTACTCACAAGTATTTATTGAGCACCTACTATGTGTTGGGTATTTTGAGTGCTGAAATATTGTAGTAAACAAGATATAAAAGGTACATGTTCTTATGACATTCTAATTTTATTGAGATTTAATGGAAATATAACATTGTGTAAGTTTAATGTATACAAATAATGATTTGATACGTTTATATTGGGAAATGATTACCACAGTAGGATTAGTTAACACCTCCATTACCTCACATAATTATTTTATTTTTTCATGGTGAGAACATTTGAGATCTACTCTCTTAGCAGTTTTCAACTATATAATACAATATTGTTAACTATACTCACCATGCAGTAATTATATTCCCAGAATTTATTTATATTGTAACTGGAAATTTGTACCCTTTGGCCAACATCTCCCCATTTCCTTCATCCCCACACCCTGACAACCACAATTCTACTCTGTTACTATAAATTCAGCTTTTTTATTTTTATTTATTTTATTATTTTATTTTTTTGTTAATCCTCACCCGAAGATATTTTTCCATTGATTTTTAGGGAGAGTGGAAGAGAGAGGAAAAGACAGAGAGAAACATCTGTGTGAGAGAAATGCATCGATCGGTTGCTTCCTGCACGAGCCCTGACCAGGGCCCAGGCTGGGGAGGAACCTGCAACCAAGATATGTGCCCTTGACCAGAATCGAACCCAGGACCTTTGGTTACGCTGTATCCACTGAGCCAAACCCGTTAGGGCAAGTTCAGCTTTTTTAGATTCCACATGTGAAATCATTCAGTATTTGTCTTTCTCTGATTATTTCACTTAGCATAATGCCTTCATGGTCCATTCATGTTTTTGCAAATGGCAGGATTTCCTTCTTTCTCGTAGCTGAATAATATTCCATTGAATGTATTATACCACATCTTTATCCATTCGTCCATCAATACTTAGGTTGTTTCTGTATCTTGACTAATATGAATAATGCCTCAATGAACATGGAAATACACATAGTGCTTTGAGATATTGATTTTATTTACTTTGGCTATATATCCAGGGATAGGAATTTTGGATTTATTTTTAATTTTTTGAGGAACCTCCATACTGTTTTTCATAGTGGCTGTGCCAATTTATCTTCCTACCAACAGTGCACAAAGGTTCCCTTTTCTCCACATTCTAATTTTTGAAGAGGGCGACAAACAATAAACAACCAAATATATAAAGAATATCCTGTCCGATAATTAGAAGTGCTATGAAGAAATAAACTGAACTGTGTGATATACAAGGTAGGGACAGGGACATGTGGGTTTTTCTTTTGATTGAATGACTAAAATGGCCCTAAGGCAGGAATGTTTTCTGTTCCTAGAACAGAAATAAGGTTTATAGTTGGACTCTAGTGAACAAAGAGAGTAATATGAAATGAGATCATAGATAGTCTGAGGCCAGATCAAATAGGGCTCATTAATTATGGTAATAAGTTTGGTGTTTATTCTAAATATATTTGAAAGCTATTGAAAGATTTTTAAGTAGGTCTTCCTGCTTAAAATATAATGACATTATATGATTTGTCTTTTAATTTTTAGAAATGGCTTTTTTGCTTTATTTGTTTGTTTTGTAAAGTTTGATGTCCAGAATGCAAGAAAAGAATGAGTTATCCCATTTGACTGATTTGTTTAATCTAGAAAACTAGGAATACAAAATAAAATTGATATTGCCAGTAACTTCCTTTCTTTTCATTTTTAGGTGATTAAGAAGAGAGGTTTAAAATGCTTTTAAAATATAATAATCTGTAGTCCTGGAATTATAATAAATTATAAGCCTTAAATGATGTGACTATCTATATCTTAAATGCTACCTAGTTACATTTTCCCAAGAAAATGGTCCATAAGGGTAGACTGACAAATTAAAGCATTTCCAATGAAGCTGAGATACCAGTAACAATTTAACAAGAGCATTTCTAGGATCATGAGATCCCAGAGACCTCAAATACTAGATCACAAAAGTTAGTTATTTTAATCTGATTGTGTCTTTGGTCTGAAACAGCTCTTTGCATGTCTCTCTCCATGATTGGTGGTACTTGATCACTCAGACCCTATGTGTTCTTCCATAGGCACAATGTTATTCACCTGTAAAAGTGCGAGTTACCATGCTAACTCAATATAAAAATTAATAAGATATAACATCTATCTTCAAGGAACACTTACCACTGGCTCCTAACTGCTCACCTACCTGCCTGCCTGATTGCCCCTAACCCCACTGCCTGCCAGCCTGATTGCCCTTAACAGCCTCTGCCTCGGCCCCCGCCACCGTGGCTTTGTCTGGAAGAAGGACCGGATGAGGACCCAATGACCAGAAGATGTCCGGTCGACCTGGTCTAATTAGCATATTACCCTTTTATTAGTATAGATTGTGCACTAGGAATCTCTAAGAGGGAAGGTGGATGTATAGTGGGCAAGATGTAGTATCTCCTAAACCAAGGTTTCCTTGGTTAAATTAGTTTGGGGAGAAGGCAGAACTAAAGTGTTGAGGCTGGAGGCGCCATCTACTGTTTTGTGCTAATGAAATAGGTGGTGCCAATTGTAGCAACTAGTGCTTGGTGGTGGTAACAGCCAGGTCTTCCCTAGCCTAGTTCTGCAGCATCATTTTCTATGGTTTCCTCCTATATTACGTAGTTTCTAAGCCTGTTTCTTCAGCCTCCCACATTCTGTGAACTAGCTAACATTTATTTTTTGTTTTAAGCTAAGCAAAGGTTTCTATTGTGTGCAGTTAAAATCCTTTACTGATATAGTTGCAATTAGTCTTCCCTAGCAGATTGAAAATGCTGTGAGGGCTATCTTCTCATCAGTATATCCCCATAGTGCCTTGCAACTCAATATATTCTAGCTTTATACCTGGCACATTAAATAAGTGCTCAGTATTTTTTTAAGTGAGGAATCCATGCCACTGATCTCAACTTTCTTATCTACCCCAGCAATTTCACTTTAGCTCCATTTATTTACTTAGAAAGTGCTCTTGGTAATTATTTATATTAAAATTTATATTGGGGGGGATCACTGCTTGTTATTCTACTTTCCAAATCCAGTGGACACTTTTCACTCTAACTCAATTAACTTCTTTAAAGCTTAGATTACACTATTTCTTCCTGGTTCTCATTTTACCCTTTTGACTATTTTCTTTCAGGTTCTGAGGCTATTCCTCATTATCTGCTAGCTCTTATATCTTAGTGTTCCCCCAGAAGTCTTCATTCAGCTCACCCACTCCTATGACATCAGGATCTATATATGATGATGACTCCTAAATGTTATCTTCCACCCAGACCTCTCTCTTGAGCTTCAAACCACTATATCCAACTACCTATTCAATATCTCCAGAGATCTGGACATCCTACAAACCTCTCAAACTCAGTATGTCCTACATGTCTAAAATTAAACAAATTTTGTTGTCTCTCCCCAACAGACAGATATTGTAGATATGACTATTATCTAAATCATTTGCTTAATCTAAGTCTCAGAAGATTAGCTAAAATTGTTAATATACATGTGTAAATTCAGTTAAAATTTACTCTCAGATATTTTTTCTTTCTTTAGTACTTTCTATTTTTCTAATAGTGTACAATTAAGACTTTATAATTTCCAAACTTCTGTTTAGCAGCAGGACTTTACTATTGAATTAGACATGAATAATAATATATATTAGTATTTCATATTGAACAGACCTAAATTGTAGAACATATTGGCATTTATCTATATTTACTTTAAGAAATAATTTTAATTACATTTTAAATAATTTTAATTTACCATTGTTGTTTAGTAGAATTTGTAATTTTTTCAAAGTATGAGTAACTAATCTTTCAGAAAAATATGACATAAAACAAAGAAAATGGGACATAGTAATTGAAAAGATAGTCAAAGTAAGTCACATTTATTTCTCACCTAAAAATTTCACCTATAATCTTACTTATTCACTTTGGAATTTTCAGTTAAGTATTTTGAAAATTATAGCAATAATTTGTTTTAACAAAATTTATATCTTGCCTGAACTCTCTATGACAGGACAATTTCAGTTAGAAACCTCTTTAATAGTTTGGTTTTCAAAGTCTCTATGTTGGGGATTTATTAAACCACATAAACAAATAAAAATTGGTTGTTAATGTTCCAAACATTCAAACTGAAACATTGAGAAAATTATTGAAATTTTCAGGGTAGTATTTATTTTATCACCCCAAGGAAACAGCTGATGCATAAAAATATGTTACTGCAATTTTGTTCATTTGAAAATCCTTAAGTTTAATTAGATTTTTTTCAAACACTTAATTTATGAAAGTTTCTTTTGGATTTTAATTTTGTTTAATGTCTTTTGTTCAAAAGCACATAAAAAGAAATGTTTCCCTTTATAATAATTTCTTTCAACTCTCTTAAAATAAGGTATTTTAAAGTTCCCTTTGTTGATCTACTGATATAATGCTTCATGCCTTGTATACTTGGCTTATAGTAAAGCTAATGGATTTATTTCAACTAGCTATTCTTTTCTCTTAGACATGTACTTGAATGATTAAAGATTCTGAATAAAGCCAGTTTTTAAAGTCATTGCTGTGAATCATATGACATGGTCTATACTTATGTAGTCATAATTTCAGTGGACTGTTTCTTGTGCATCACTGGGGCCTATGCAAGATACCTTTGGTCTTAATTGTTCCCAAATTTATCTCTTCTTTTTGCAGAGCTAAGAATTCCTGCGAGTAAAATTCAGCATTCAAAGGGATAGTTTAGAGAAAACAAAGCTAGAAAATGAGAAGTTTCTGTGACATTTGTATAAGCTATGTCATGTATAATGTATGCAATGTACAAAGCATTTTTATTTTAATATTTTTTAAAATATATTTTTTATTGCTTTTTTAAAGAGAGGAAGAGAGAGGGGTAGAGAGTTAGAAACATCAATCAGCTGCCTCTTGCACACCCCCTACTGGGGATGTGCCCGCAACCAAGGTACATGCCCTTGACCGGAATCTAACCTGGGACCCTTGAGTCTGCAGGCTGACGCTCTATCCACTGAGCCAAACCGGTTTTGGCACAAAGCATTTATAAAGGTATTCTAACTGCTTTATACAACTGACCTTGGGACATTTCCTATTGGAAATTGTTAACTTTGATTATAGACCATTATTATTAATATTCCTACTATTGTTAATTACCCATATAACAGACCTTGGGTTTTATAAGTTTTAGGATAATGTTAAACTCTAATCATCAAGAGAACTTCTTTTGCATGTTTAATATTTATTGAACACCCATGATATAGACATTTAATAAGAGTACAGATGCCCTAACCAGTTTGGCTCAGTGTATAGAGCGTCGGCCTGCGGACTCAAGGGTCCCAGGTTCGATTCCGGTCAAGGGCATGTACCTTGGTTGCGGGCACATCCCCAGTGGGGTGTGTGCAAGAGGCAGCTGATCGATGTTTCTCTCTCATTGATGTTTCTAACTCTCTATCCCTCTCTCCTCCACTCTGTAAAAAATCAATAAAAATTAAATTAAAAAAAAGAGTACAGATTTTTTGTTTTTCCTGAAGTTTCTTGTTTGTTATCTGTGGAGACCAAATGGAAGTAAAAGAACTTTCACAAGCAAGGTTTACTTTTAAAGCTTTTTCTGACTTTGTTCTAAAATAGGACAGATTGCTTAGGTATGAACGTCTATAGTAAGTGTGAAAGTATGTCATTATTAATTCAAAATATTTTCTGAGTGACTAAACCAATATATACATATCTGATACACTATTTTTAATTACTTAAAATGTTAGTAAATATAACACTCAAGTTCTTGTATTTTCATATTTAATAGGCTAGTCCTGGAAGCAAGATGATTGTTTAAATATTTCTTGAAATTCTCCAGTACTCAAAAATCTTTCCATATTACTGCACAGAAAGTTCTGTATGTCAGAAATCAATCAGTGCTATAAATTTCCAAGTTCCTATTTAAAGGATGATTTAAATTCTGAAGGAAAGTGGTTAAACAACAATAATTATGGATTATATTTTAATTAAATACATTACTAACAAATTTTAAAAAATGATTTATACAGAGGTAAAAATGATTCATCTTTGGGATTCACTAAAGAGCCCTTTTTACATTAAAGTAGGAAAAGACAAAAGGCATCAGAGGTTGGAAGTGGGATACTATGTAAAGTTGGAGAAACAAAAGGCTGAAATTGCATAACTGTATGTTGGGGAAATAGGATTAATTTTAACAAAGTCCTGTTGATGATTGCTGTGGTTGCATGCATGTTGAAATTTTAATAATAACATTTCTGGTAGGTGGCAGCTAAGTAGCATGAAAGCTGGTAGCAAATAACTATGTGGTGGGGAAACTATGGATTAACTGTCAGGAGGGAATTTGAAGCTTTGTTCTTTTTTGACTCGTTTTGCATTCTACCACACTAATATATTCTGTCTTAAAGTGGTGTACTTCTGAAGGTGGAGGTAAATGCAGGAGCAGTTACCATGGTTTCCCCTGCTATCATGGTAGAAATCTCTGGGACAATTCTCTCCCCAAAGCAGAGGATTCCAGAACAAATGCTACGTAATTTCATAATCACCCAAATGTTGCCTAGAGAGGCTGATGCTTGGAGTTTTGGATATGAACCTGGCTTATGAGTCTAGATTATAATAAGGGAATATGAGTACAGGGACCAATGCCATGTTGAAAGGCTAAAGAGTGACATTAGCTCTAAGCTGTATGTATTTTAAAGGAGTGGTTGGTTGCTTGTGCATTAGTAGCCTGTACGTACCTCTCACTTCCCCATCTGATGTATCTGGAATGTCTAGCCCTTGAGTGCCTGGCCAACCTTGATAAGAGTCAGGACTATCATGAAGAAAGTACTTATTTTCTCCTCTCTGTCCCTCTTTTGTAATTTAGGGATTCAATGCCTCAGATTATAAGTATCTTCTTTTCTCTATTTTTATCTCTTTCTTTTTTATTCCTACTCTAATAAGGTGGGATTAGGCATGAGACAGTTTACAATAGTTTTCATAAGAATTAATTCTAGCCAAAACCGGTTTGACTGAGTGGGTTGAGCGTTGGCCTGTGGACTGAGGGGTCCCGGGTTTGATTCCGGTCAAGGGCATGTACCTGGGTTGCAGGCACATCCCTGGTGGGGGGTGTGCAGGAGGCAGCTGATCGATGTTTCTCTCTCATCAATGTTTCTAACTCTCTATCCCTCTCCCTTCCTCTCTGTAAAAAATCAATAAAATATAAAAAGAAAAAAAATTAATTCTATCCTAATAAAATTATTTTGGAATAGCACAATTCATATTAATGTTATGTTGACAGAGTGTATTAGAGCAAAATAAAAACCACAAACCCAGAATGTTTAAATATGGGAGTCTTTTCTATATAAACTTATAATCTAAATTAAAAATCTTTGTAGAAACTTTGAACTAAAATGTAATCAAGTAGATTATTGATTTGGGTTTTCTTTGGGCATACTGGAAATTTGTTATGAATTGACTTTTGCTAAATCAGATAACTGTACAATTTTTTGGACTAAAATTATGTTTTTATGTGCAATTTCAGAAACAGCAATAGTATTTATAGGTTTTTGGAGTCAGTTTGCACTGACTTGTGAAAGCTGAATGGAGCCAACTTGTACTGGCTTGTGAAAGCTGGTTTTTAACTCTTCAGAAATTTTGTGTGTTGGTTATTCAATGTAGACATTATTAAAAATTAAATAATATAAACTTAAAATATAAAAAACAAAGATAATAAATACTCAAAATTTAGTACTATGTAATTAATTATCATTAATAGTACATTTTATTATCTAGGCTCTTGAGATTATGCCTGTCATATATATATATATGGTAGAAATAGATATAATGGTGGGCTTCTATGCATCTGTCTCTTCCTAACTCCATGTTCCATGACATCACGTTAGTAGCTTGAAGTTGGCCATCAGTGGAGTATTCATACTATACAAATTGACAAGTGCAAATTGACAAGTGGTTTCCCATGATAGCAGGAGAAACCATGGTAACTGCTCCTGCATTTACCTCCACCTTCAGAAGTACACCACTTTAAGCTACAAATCGAGGCTTGATATGTTGTGTTGATTGCCTACACTTAAACTGATGGAAAAATGTTTACAATACATATTGTATCTACATTTATTATATTACAAATAGCACAAAAATTGAGGAAATATTTAAAACTATAATCCAATATAATACTCATGTAATTACACTCAGAGAGCCAGTTTTTTGAGCATTTAACAGCATACCACTGGTTTACATTTATTAAACTTTATAAATTTTTACTAATAAGTACTTCAAATTTAAACTACACAAATGTTAATAAAATGTATTTTATTCATCCAATATCAGTTACTACCCAGAACATGAGATGTATTTGTGCATCTCTATATATAAAAGGCTAAGTGACCGACCATCCATCTGTCCAACCCATCCAACTGACCGACTGGCCGTTACATATGACACGCACTGGCAATTTAAAAGTAAACGCTGGCTCACACATGTGCGATACTTATAAAGCTCTGAAGTATTAACAGGATCTGTGGAAGGAGAGATTGTTCTGATTCCAAGAATTGATCTGACACTGGCCTCCCATTTAAATTAATTCAAAGACAGTTTCCCATGATGCCAGAATTTGTGATGACTGTTAATAAATCACAAAGACAGAGTAGAAATATTCCTACTTGAACCTGTTTTCGGACATGGTCAGTTATATGTTGCTTTCTCTCAAGTTTGAAGAGCATGTGACGTTAAAATTAGAATTGTAAATACTTCATCACAAGGGAAATTAGTCAAGCACTCTGAAAGTGTTTTTACTCTTAATGTGGTATACAGGGAGATATTAGAATAAGTTTAATCAATTTATCAGTTATTGTTTTTATCACTGTTTTTATATCATGTTTTTGTTGTTTTTATATCATGTTTTTATTGTTTTTATACCCTGTCTTTGTTGTTTTTATATCATGTTGTTATTGTTTATTTATTAATCAATTTATATATTATTTTCATATACATTTTACTAATTTTCTTTCATCTCTGACACTTCTATTATAGAAAAATGGCAAATAGTGATATTAAAATATTTCTTCTAATTAATTTCCTTTCAATGTGCATGAATTCATGCACTAGGCCACTAGTTTTTAAATAAAAAGCTAGCTTATAGTTGTCTTAAATTTTAATATCCTCAATAGCCTCTATATTAGAAGTTCCCTAAGTGACTGACTGGTCTGAGTAACAGAAACTTTAAACAATAACAGCAAAAACATAACTTGTATTCTAGAGATTCTGATCCCATAGTTTTATGGATTGCCTAAGAACCTACATTTTACAAACCTCCCCTATTGCTACCAATCATCAGTCAGGTTAGGAATCACTGTACTTCCAAAAATAATTTTCAGTGCCTTTTTGAATATTTGAAGAGCTTTACTTGGAACAAGTAAAATAAAAAAGAAGGAACTTCAGCAAACTCAATGATGTTCATTTATTGAGTTTAAGGAAACTATTGCATATATTATGTTGGTGCTATTTTAATGCCATGAGCAATATACTGTGAAGACCCTTTTAGTTCATCACTAAGAAAGTTTTATCCAGATAAAGTATCAGCACACACACAAAAATGTTTGAAGATTTCTTGTCCTGACTTTGTTTTATTACTTTGCATATATAATGCTCATTCTCTTTAAAGGTGTCCATTTCATCTGTTAAAATAAGGAGATTATACTAGATCATCTTTAAAATATAAAAGATGATATTACCTTTCATGTATAGGGATTTTATATATATATATATATTTTTTTTTTAATTGATTTCAGAGAGGAAGAGAGAGAGATAGAAGATAGAAACATCAATGATGAGAATCATTGATTGGCTGCCTCCTGCACACCCCCTACTGGGGGGGTTATTAAGCCCACAACCTGGACATGTGCCCTTAGCTGGAATCGAACCTGGGACCCTTTAGTCCACAGGCCGATGCTCTATCCACTGAGCCAAACCGGCTAAGACTATAGGGATAATTTTATTATTTTTTTTAGCAGTGTATTATTTTTTAAGTATTTTATCTATTATTTCTGTATGTTTGTAGTAGAAAGTCCCTGTTCATCAGGTTAAACTAACATGTTATAAGAATTGTCTATATTTTTAAATAGTGATGGAATTTGATTGAATTTTAATGTCCATATTTTTAAGATGTTGATTGATTATATTAGTAGTTTTTAAAAACATCTATTTTGAGATTATTTTAACTTTTCCATTTCCTCCAGTGGGTTTTTTAAAACCTTTTTTTTCTTTGCATGTGCCTATGCATAATGAGTATTCAGTAAATGTTTTCTAAGTGAAAATAAGCTGAATGTGTAGTTTGTGCCAAACAGTGTTCTAGCTGATTATAATTAGATTATCTGCTTTAGTATTCATGTATATTAAAGTTAGACCTAATGAACCTACCAAACTATAAAATGATGATGATGTTGATGATGATAATGATAATAATAACAATGGTAGCTTCAAATACTTAGAAGGTATTTCATTCTCATATTAATTCTACAGTACAAAGTATTATTATTACTGTTTTACTGGTGCAGTAATTGAGACATAGAGAAAGTAACTTGCCCCAAATCACATGGCTAACAAGTGGCAGAACTGAATTTGAACTGAGTCTGTCTTCTTAATCATTATACTTTAAGTTATATTTTCCGTTGAGAGATATTACACCTCTTTGTCTTCTGCATAATGTTTAAATAAATATTTTAACATAGCACTCATACCTCTTCATGACCTTATTCTAGCCTATCTATTGTACCACATCACTGTCAGTCTTGTTCTTCATCTCCAATTACTAAGAGTTTTCCAAAGGCGCCGAAACCGGTTTGGCTCAGTGGATAGAGCGTCGGTCTGCGGACTGGAAGGTCCCAGGTTCGATTCCGGTCGAGGGCATGTACATTGGTTGCGGGCACATCCCGGTAGGGGGCGTGCAGGAGGCAGCTGGTCGATGTTTCTAGCTCTCCCTTCCTCTCTGTGAAAAATCAATAAAATATATTTAAAAAAAAAAGAATTTTCCAAAGGCACTATAATACTTTATGCTTCCATCTTTTTTATTATATTCTGCCCTCTGGCCGGAATGTGTCCTCTTCTACTTCTCTCTTGGCTGACTCCCACATGTCCTTAGAAACTATGACTTTTTCTCAAAGCTTCCATAACTGCTCATGAGACAGTTATCTGTCTCCTCGGTGCTCTCCTAAATTTGTCCTCTCTTAATGTACAGTTTATAGCACTTATTTCACTGAGCTTTAATAAATCATTTCCTTTCTCTCAACTAGACTACTTTCTTGAAGTAAAGGACTGTGTTTTGCACGTCTCTGTGTCCCCATGGCCTGCTAAAAATTACCAGGCACATAGGCGATGTTCCATAAACGTTTGTTGAATGAATGATTGTCATTTCTTTACTTGTTTTATAGACCATTCATAAGGTTTTCTTATTTAGTGTCATTTTGAATTTTAAAAAGGGCTATGAATTATTTTGTTAGTAACATTAATGAAAAGATGTTTGTAAAAACAAAAAGTTATCTTGGAATGCAAGTCACCTCATGAGTGTTTCAAGATACCTTTTAAAACATAATTTTTTTTTGCGTATTTAGTTGCAAAATAACATAGGCTCCCATAATAGGGTATTATTAAAAATCAAATCTTTTTAGCTATTCAGTTGAAGATGATTCCTTAGTGAAAAAAACAACACAGTTGTAAGTATGTGTTAAGAAGAATGACTGGTCTAGCTGTTACAATTCTTTGTTTTAATATTTTTACTCAATAATATTTAATTAAAATATATATCATTAAAATTAAAGTTACTAGTAATTATTTTTTACTACATTTCATTTATCTACTATCTTGACATTGTATATAGAAATATTAATTTTATCAAGGCTCATAGCAGTTTTCACCACCAAATATAGTAAAAATAAATAAATATAGACAGACAACTATATAGAACAACTAAGCTTCTTGGGAGAAAATCTCTTTTTAAAACATATCAAATATGTGAATGGTTTTTATATCCTCATTTTTTTATAATTGTAATGAAAAATTTGATCATTTAGTTTGGGGGGGAAATATTTTGTTTCATGGCATTAAAAAGAATTTAACTCTTTAAATGGCATGAAAGAATAAGAAGAGAAAATTACTTGTTTCAGCCTGATAGACAGTGTATCAGGCTAGCACTATTTTGCTGCAGCTGAAATGCAAACATGAGAAAATTGCAGAAATTTACAATTCAATGTGTGTTTCATCAGGGAGAAATCCACAGATTGTTTTGACACTCAGTTAGAAATTCAGCATGAAGATGGACGTCTCATGAAATTTGCAGCTGCTGATTGAATTTATATTTCCATAAAGGCCATCAACAGTAGCAGCCTGCAGGGGAAGAGGGGGGAGAAATGACAAAAATTGTGAGGCTAGCATTTTTCCTCAGCGTTATAGTGGCAAATTACTGGTAATAAGGGTTTACACTGACCAGGATTAAAGAAAAATATAGACAGCCAGAAGGGAAGGACTTCTCAGTTTAATTGATTTTAACTAAATTTGTCTATATTTGATATCTAAATATGTGTTTAGTCATATGTAGAAAAGGTAATATATACCTAAAGGTCAGTTTATTCGTCTTTACTATTTACAGAGGTAAAAATAAGGTAGTTCTTTAAGTTATAGGAGGCTTTATTGTATAGGTTATTTTCTTAAGAGCATTTCAATATAGAAGATGAGTATTGTACACAGTACAAGCTTGTTTTTTTTATGAGATTGAAAAATCATTTCATGTTCTTGCAAGTTAACCTACAATTCACTTAAAAAACTTTATTTTTATTGTTGACAGTATTACAGATGTCTCCCATTTCCCCTCCCCACACACCCAGCCCCTTACAATTCACTTTTTGAGACTACCAACTCATTTTAAATATTAAAAATTTTTTTTGAATTGACAGCCAACAGATAACAGGCATAACAAGTTGTCTTTTCAAGGACCTTATTTCATTCTTACTTTAAAGTTAATTTTTAGCAAAATTGATTAAAAGTTATTTCTTTTGTTTAATGCTTGTCTTGTAGAGATTTCATATTGTACATGATTTTAAAATATTCATGGATTGTCCGTGAACTACAGGAATTAAGAATGTTTATTGTTCCTGTAGAGTTCTTTGTCTCTGTGGAAAATGTGTTTTAACCATAAAAGGATATACTCAGGTGGCTTTATTTGAAAATTAGTATTTGCACAATTGTATGTAAAAATAGTATCCTTCCTGAGAAAACAAAATTACATTTTGTTTAAAATTATATACTCTAAATATAAAAAGACTATTACCCAGAAAACATATACATGATTGTTAGCCTTTACTTTTTTTAACATACTAGATTATTTAAGAGTATAAAAACATAGAAACTGATTCCATTAGTTTTTTTGAGTATATCTAATATGTCTATATTGTAAACCGTTCTAATTGACAACAGTACACATTTCTGGTATTTGTACTTAAAATATATGTGGACGTTTTTCAGAGTTTCAGAATTTGCTTTTGGTGTTAAATAAGCATCTTCAGCTTAGATGACAAGGGTGTGCTTATTCTGTTGGGAGTCTATGAAGGCTTGCTTTTTTCAACATCACCTGCTATTATTTTACTCTCTGTGTATTAATACTGGAATGTGCCATTTAAATATGTTTTTATTTATTGTGTATTAGTTTATACACCAAAGCAAAACTGTTTTATGAGAGAAGTACCATGTGCTCATTGTATACAGTTTAAAGGTATTTGGACAAACTTTTCTCATTTGTGCTTTTTCTTCATAGCATTACTCAGGCATACACATTTAGTGTCATTCATTCATCCAGGCTTCCCCTCTTTCTTTCTACTTCTCTCTTCCTGCCTACCCCATTTGAGGATTTACTATTTTCCAAAATGTATTAGCTTAACTAATTTAATTTACTGCATGTTAAGAGTCACCTTTTTTTTTGTTTTAAGTTGCTATCAATTGCACCACCCAATCACATTAATATCTTTATTTGCTATTTTGTCCCTGCCCATGTGTACTTTTAGTTTTGATACATGAGATATAATTAATTCTTTCTTTATTCAACAAATATTTATTTACTGATGTTTATGTATCAGAGACATATATCATAGATAATAAATAATTGAATACGTAATATAATGTCATGTAGAAATATGAAAAACAAAAGCACAGTAAGGGGCTAGAATGTGACAGAATGGGGATGTGGTAACTATTTATGTA
Organism: Eptesicus fuscus; assembly: GCF_027574615.1. Lineage (NCBI taxonomy): Eukaryota > Metazoa > Chordata > Mammalia > Chiroptera > Vespertilionidae > Eptesicus > Eptesicus fuscus. The sequence goes on along the minus strand of NC_072476.1, from coordinate 81,944,528 downwards.
GAAAGTTCCAAAAGGATCTTTGAGGATATGCCATTGAAAAAGAAACCCAAGTGAAGTGAAGGAGTGTGCAGTAGTTCTACATATTCCTGTTTGTTTTATACAGCATGATCACTTCCCCCTGATTTTGCTGTGTGTTTGCTTCCACTTATCCCCATCCTCTAGTCACATTCAATATTAGTAGTCTAGAATTATTCTTTCACAGCTCCAATAGCTTTTGCATGTTCCTATAATTTGTATATTTATATACAAATACACACAAATACGATTTTTGGAGGTGGTATTGTTTATTTATTTTTTTACCAAAAAATGGAATCATATTTACCTTTCCTTGGCACTTGTGGTTCTTACTCAGCAACAAATCATGACCATCACTTATGTCAGAAGATACAGATCTAAAGCAATTCTTTTAATAGCTGCATATATTTTCATAATGAGGATATACCACAGTTTATTTAACCTTTGATTAATACATTAATGGACATTTGAGTTGCAATCTTTTTGCTACTAAAAATGCTCCAGTAAGTGTCCTGTACAAATAGCTTTTCGTACTTATGCTTTTACATCTGTAAGATAAATTCCCAGAAATGGCATTGCCATGTCAAAGGATATGTGCATGTTTCATTAATAAATGTTACCAGAGTATTTACCAAAAAGGACTTAGCAATTCACATTCTTGCCAGCGATGTAGGTGAGTGTCCTTTTCTCCGCAACCTTACTAGCACTAGGTAACTTTTCATTATGTTTTGTGACTCTTTTTAACCCATCTGTCATATCTCTATCAGGTGCTCAGTTTATGTGTACTCTACCTATGTACTTTAGAACAATGGGACAATGTGCCCTTAAAGAACTCTACAGCCCACTTTTTAGCAATCTTACCATGTTGTATTTTAATACATGTTTAAGTATATGTGTTCACCAGCTCTAAACCCTGACACTTTAGTAACATGTGGCCGGGCACACTATACGAGAGTGGTCTGGGTCAATGCTTATTTCAAAACTAAATGTGTAAGATTTTTTTGTTGCCAAGTCTGTTAGATTATCTGTGCTGTTGATTTCTCTTTGTCAATGCAGGGAGGAGTTCACTAAAAGTTTTTCTTTTTTTTGACACTTTCTTTTTGAGGTTTAATCAAGCATTTTTCTTACATTGCACATTACTGTGATAAGGACACAACTATTATATTTGTCAGATTTTTGCTGGCTACTAATGCAGTTTTTTTCTGGCTCTGAAATCACACACATATTCTAGGTTAGTCTTCTGAATATTTTTGAATATTGTATACAGTTTATTGGGTATCTTCACCGCAGTATGTGATATATACCAATGAACAGGGGTCAGACAAAGGGAAAAGCTGTTTATCATTTCTAAGCTGTTTGTTACAACCAGATAAAAGTATATTCCCATTTCAGATTTAAAGTGTAAGTAAAGTTCATCCCTAGTAGCAACCAGTCTCTTCATTTTAGAATCTTAATGTTGAAATGTCCCTATGCTGTTAGTTAGCCCAATCCCCTTTTCATAGGCACTTATTCCAGAAGGTTATGTTTCTAGTGTATTTTGATTTCTGCCCTTATTTATTCTTCATGAGAACTGAGAGCTATAGTGACCCAGCAAGAGCCTGAGTGACCATTGAAGTAGTCTGTATTAGTACCTCGACTCTAGAGAAAAGGGAAAATGTGATTCCGATTACGCCCTGGTTGACAGATCATGCCTTTAAATGGTGGGCCTCAAAGATTATTCAGCCTTCACAAGTGTAAAGAGCCAGATGGTATTTCAAGTTTTTACTGTAAGATGAGTGTGAGAGTCTTTGAAGTTAGTTTTAGTGATATGTCACATATAGAAATCTTAGGGGATATTCCATACTGTCTTTTATAGACAGGGGGGACATATTGGTTAATCCAAGAGACTTCTGACAAATATAGTGTTGAGAATATAGGCCGAATGGGCATGACAAGGAGGGAACCATATCATCTCTTCAAACTACTTCTGGAATTGCATTATACAGAGCAGCCAATTCTATTTTGCCTTCCCTTTTCTTGTTTTCCCATTCCCTGTCTTATTCATTCTTATTATTTTGATGTGATCAGAGCATATATTTCTCTTCTACTATTTATTAGAAATTCATGGGGTAAATCAGACACTGAAACTTGGAATAATACTCCTCTAAGCTCTGACATCAACAACACACCTCAGCTCTTAGATCCTTTCTTGAATCTTACTATTTAGTTGGGACCACTTTTTTTTTGAGGTAGCAACTTTTTAATTTAGATTTTTTTCATGTGTAAAATCATTGATTATTTTTTCTAATTCATTTTTTTTTTGCATTAAGTAGCCCAATCTCCTTTTCTGCCTTAACTGTTTTCTTAGCATTTTTTAAAATGTGAAGTGTTTTTTTTAATCTATTTTATTAAAAGTACAACAAAGTTCAAAAGTAAGAGATGATGTACCTAGATAATTTAACAATTATTTCCTCTTCTTTCCTTCCATCCTCTTTTCATTTTTCCTTTAGTATTTATAAGCATATTTGAATATTTATTCTAATTCCCTGCATAACTAATGAGGTCTCTTGTAGTAAAAAACCAAGCAGTTTACAGAACCTTTTAATTTTAAACTAGAATATTAAGATTTTCCCTGAACCTACTTCTACCAAATACCCATTTCTTCTTTAGTTATCATTATCTTTTGTTTCAGGTATATCATGTCTCCTTAGCTCCTTTCCCTGATGGCCCTACCATATCACCATCATCTGTTCTGGTTAGTTTCTCTGGTTATTTTTTTTTTAACTTAGTTTTGTATAGACCCCTTAAAGTACCCAGCAGGCTTATCAACCACTTCAATTCATATAAGAATCATAGATACGGGTGGCAAATTCCTTACCTCTCAGCAACCATCAAATAACCAGTATGTTTCACATAGTAAGAAACTGGGTTTATATAGGGGGTTTTTGAACCTTAATTATTACACAATATAATATAGTGATGCAGATATTCTATGCTATCTATCTATGTCCATGTATAATCCTAGCCTATATAATAAAGAGGTAATATGCAAATTGACCATCACACCCTCACAAGATGGCCACCTCCATGTGGTCACAAAATGGCCGTCAGGGGAGGGCAGTTGTGGGCGATCAGGCCAGCAGGGGAGGGCAATTATGGGCGACCAGGCCGGCAGGAGAGGGCAGTTGGGGGTGACTGGGCTGGCAGGGAAGGGCAGTTGGGAGCGACGGGACTGGCAGGGGAGGGCAGTTGGGGGTGATTGGGCTGGCAGGGGAGCAGTTAGGTGTCAATCAGGCCGGCAGGGGAGTGGTTAGGGGGTGATCATGCTGACAGGCAGAAGTGGTTAGGGGCAATCAGGCAAGCAGGCAGGCGAGTGGTTGGGAGCCAGCAGTCCTGGATTGTGAGAGGGATGTCCCACAGGGATTGGGCCTAAACCAACAGTTGGACATCCCCTGAGGGGTCCCAGATTGGAGAGGGTGCAGGATGGGCTGAGGGACACCTCCCCCCACCCAGTGCACGAATTTAAAGTTAAACTAGGAAGACTATTTAGTAGGAGTCATAACTTCTTGCAAAAAAAGGAGAGATTAGACAAACAAAAGGAGTGTTTTTATATGTAACTCTATAGGGAAAAGCTATGCATAAATAAATATATGCATACATACACACTATTTTATATGATAAATCAGTGGCTGAGGTTCTCATCTGCTAAGTCAGAAGGAAAGTGACATATCTACTTGTGGCATAATTCTGAACATAAGGAGAATATTGATCAGTAAAGTAGAAGCTTGAGAGAAATCAGAATACCATTTTAGAGTTTATGATGGCTAAGAAAGGCAGTACTATAGGTATTTAGATGTATATCCTAACATACATTAGAAGAGGAGGCTTCAGAAAGCTCTGCAAGGAACATAGGCAAGTGTTTTTGTTTCAAGAAAGATCTAAAAAATGGAAGTGTTGATAGTATATCTGCTAATGATCATGTTGTGGAGATGGAAAGTCTGCTAAGGGAGTGCTCTAACTAGTGTTTTAAAGGGGCAGGTACACAAAAATGTCTGTACCTGTAGCCACAAGAAATGTGATGGCAGCAAGATAAGGGACTGATGTGTTCCCACATAGTCATTAAACACATATCATATAGTTTTGACACATTATAAATATAATAATTGTTTAAGGTATTTAACCTTTTGCACTCGGATGTCGAGTGTGACTCAACACGGTTAGCATTAGAATAAAGGAATCAAGAAAAAAGCAAGTGAGTGCAAAGGGTTAAGGAAAAAAATTAACAAAACGGCATGTTTATGAAAGGAATAAAAGCCAAAGACAGTTGTTCAAATCAGTAGGACATAATACAAGAAAGACCAAATCTCAAAAACAGATGAAATTTTTAACCTCTCAAACAATACAAAATTATCTACTTTTATGTATGAATTTATATATGTACTAGAGGCCCAGTGCATAAAATTTGTGCACTTGGGGGGGTTCCCCCAGCTTGGCCTGTGCCCTCTCACAGTGTGGGATCCCCGCGATCCATCGCCCCAAAGAGGTAGGCCAGAGCTGTGGGCCCCGACTCCGTGCTGCGTGGAGTCGCGGGACCCCCAGGCCTTGCCGCACGGAGCCATGGGCCCTGCCTCCACACCGCACATTCAGGGTCAAGCCCCCACCCACCCATGCACACGCAGCCCTGCCCACCCACATGCACTCGCTGCGCATGCAGCCTCCTGGTGATCACTCGTTGCTGCGTGAGGGCGTCACAGCGTGAGGGCGTGATGACCCCATAGATTTTTATTAATAGGATATATATTTGTTTTTCTTAGAGAGCTAAATATATGTAGGTTATAAATATGTTCTTCTTTGATAACATTTTGTAGTCTAAACATGTATTAAAATCTATGAAAGGCTAAAAACATTTGGAGCATAAAAATTTCAAAAGCTTTATCCTCTGCTTGAGAAGATAGTATATTTTTAATGAATTAGAGTTAACCAGACAACTCTATCTTTTCTCTCTCTCTCTCTCTCTCTCTCTCTCTCTCTCTCTCTCTCTCTCCCTCTCTCTCTCTCTTTGAGAAAAAAAAAAATGCTTTTAAGCTGAAAATATAAAGCAAATATAGGCAAGAGGGGACTTAAAGAAAATGGCCACCAAATCTAAAAATGGTCCAAACTTCTGGAAACACCATTCTTTATACCTTGTCTTTTCAACCACAGAACAGTCCTTTCTTTCCTCCTTTCACTGCTACACCAAGAGGAACACAGCATGGGCCTATTTTTGGGATGGGGTCTCAGTCTAAAGATAGAAATTTTCAGATCATCACCCATCACCTCATTTTTTAGTTGTCTTATTCTTAAGCTTACTTAATGCTAAACAAATAAAAATATTTTTGTCAATAATAAATTTTTAAGGCATTGTATTTTATATTAATTATATTTTCATTCATTGTATAATATAGAGCATATGATTAGTCTTTACTGTAAATGAAAATTTTCATAAGAAAGCTATATCTAAATAGAAGTTAAAATCAGTTGTATTATTTTAAATTTAATGCTAAATTGTATAAGTAGGGGGCAGTAGGACTATATTAGGTAAATCTATATATATAAAAGCCTAAATGACCGACTGACTGGCTGGCTGTGACACACAATGACCACCAGGGGGAAGACGCTCAACACAGGAGTGGAAACCACAAGCATGGAAACATGGAACAAATTGATGAATCTTAGAGGGAAGGGGATTATAATATATTCATAGCCAACTCAACTATCTATTGATTAGTCATACCTGTACATTTAAGGCTTTTGTTATACCCCCCAAAACAATTTTGGCACAGAACCGGTTTAGAGTAAGAACCAAATGTGAGCCAAATATATCTTGTTTATTTGGCATTCTATTAACAGTAATAACCTAAGAACATTGCAAATTTTCATAGCATGTTTCTTAACACCTTTCAAACCAAAATCATGTTAGGAACAGCTGCTGGCCTAACGTTTGTACAACCACATACTAAAAGAAATGTGTTGGACAAAGAAAGAAATACTATATAGATCTTTTAAAAATTATTTGGTAGTAAGTCATAATCATTCAAAAAAGGGGGAAAACCAGAAACAACTCTGTAACATCAATTTTGGGAGTCATAGTTCTTAATTGATGCTCTCTTTGCAGCTGTTACTTTTTTCTTTTCATTTCATAGCCTGCTGTCATTTGCCTATTTCTTCTGTGCATGAATGCTTTTTTTTAATCTTCTTATATTGTGCTTTTATTTATAGAAGACAAAGTACAATGTGATGTTTCTTATTACTTGCTAAATTCCTTGTTTATATGCTAAATTCCTATTTTAATGTAGTTTTGGGATAAATTTACTGAAAATATTCAGTGCTTATATTTTCAGTTTTGAATTTATTCATATTGTGACAGTAATTGGTAGAAAACTGTTTCTCACAGCTGACAGGCTAAAAAAAAAAAAAAAAAAAAAAAAGGCTTGGGGGACAAAGCTACCACATGCCAGAGTGCTGAGGACCCATCAGATATTTAAAGAAGTGGCATTTGTACTTGCATTATTTAAGCTACTGTTGAAAAGAGAGATGTGAACAGACTATATTTGTAGCATGCATTTTATAGAATTTATTTTCTAAAGAATCATGTTTTTGAAGAAGGTAAAACATCTATCAGACATTTTTATAAAGCACACAAAGCCAATAGATAATAGTTCTTCTAAAAAAGAACTGGAAACCATGAAATGCTTTCACATAAATCTTTTTTTTAAATCCCAAAACTCAAACATATTTACCTCCTAGAAAATAGTAATTAAGAGCAAATTTCAAACCAAATGTTAATGAATAATTTTATTATTTTCTACCATAGAAATACTATTTGGTAAATAGTATAATTAAAGATATAATGTATTTTAACTTGTTTTGCCAATTAACTTTGATCATTAATTGTCAAAGTGTGATTTGGGGGACCTCTGGTATCTTTAAGAATCCCTCAGCTGATGGGATAGCTAGCCAATCTTTTTGTTTTATTGATTATGGCTGTATTTCTGTTTTTTCTGGCAAGTATGAATAACTATATTTAATAAAAATCAGATAGCATTTTACTGATGTCTCATCAAAAAGAAAACCACCCTTAATTCTGATAAGATATGCTGAAGTTGCTAAGTTGTCCTCTTTCTCTGACTTTAACCATGATACACAAGTTATAGAACACTTTAACCTTAAAAGGGTTTTTTTGTTTGTTTGTGTGTGTATGTGTGTGTGTGTGTGTGTGTGTGTTTTAACCTCAAGTTTTCATAGTCTGATAAGTTTGTTTGTTTTGCTTTTTTCTTTCATACGTGGTCAGTGTAGTGAGTTGAATAGTGTCCCCCAAAAGTTTGTGTTTTCCTGAAACCTCAGAATGTAGCCTTTTGGCCCTAACCGGTTTGGCTAGTGGATAGAGCGTTGGCCTGAGGACTGAAAGGTCCCAGGTTCGATTCCGGTCAAGGGGAAGTACCTTGGTTGCGGGCACATCCCTAGTAGGAGGTGTACAGGAGGCAACTGATCAATGTTTCTCTCTCATTGATGTTTCTAACTATCTCTCTCCCTTCCTCTCTGTAAAAAATCAATAAAATATTTTTTTTTTAAGAAAAAGAATATAGCCTTTTGGAAATAGGATTTTTCATATGTAATTCATTAAGATGGGGTCCCATTGGATTAGAGTGGACCCTATATTCAATGACTAGTGTCTTTGTAGGAGGAGTGTACACACAGAAACAAACACAAGGATGAAGTCCAGGTAAAGATGGAGGCAGAGAGTGGAGTGATGCAGCTACAAGCCAAGGAAGGCCAGTACCATGAGAAGAGGCAATGATAAAGTCTCCTGTAGAGTTTTCAGAGGGAGCCATAGCCCCACCTGCACCTGATTTCAGATTTCTAGCCTACAGTGAGATAATAAATTTCTGTTGTTTAAAGCTACCCAGTTTGAGGTCTTTTTTATGGCAACCCAGGAAACCAAGGCAGTCATTATTCTTAAGCATTCTCCTATAAGCCTGCATTTTACTGCTTATTCTATATAATAAAACCCTAATATGCAAATCGACTGAACAGTGGAACAACTGGCAGAATGACCGGTTGCTATGACGTGCACTGACCACCAGGGGACAGATGCTCCACGCAGGAGCTGCCCCCTGGTGGTCAGTGTGCTCTCACAGGGGGAGCGCCACTCAGCCAGAAGCCGGGCTCATGGCTGGTGAGTGCAGCAGTGGTGGCAGGAGCCTCTCTTGCCTCTGCTGCAGGCGGGTGGTAAGGAGTGAAGGGTCCCAGACTGCAAGAGCCCTGGGGGATTGGGCCTAAGCCAGCAGGCGGACATCCCCCCGAGTGGTCCTGGACTGCGAGAGGATGCAGGCCAAGCTGAGGGACCCCCCCCTCTACCCAGTGCACGAATTACATACTTGTTTTATCCTACTAAATGATAAAGTCCTTGAGGGCAAAACAGTGAGGACTCATTCATAGATTATATATGAGAACACATATAATTCAGTTCCCCCCAAATATTTATTATTATACTAGTGGCCCAGTGCATGAAATTCGTGCACAGAGGGGGAGTGTCCCTCAGCCCAGCCTGTACCCTCTCCAATCTGGGACCCCTTGAGGGATGTCCGACTGCCCGTTTAGGCCCGATCCTTGTGGGCAGTCAGACATCCCTCTCATAATCCAGGACTGCTAGCTCCCAACTGCTCGCCTGCCTGCCTTCCTGATTGCCCCTAACCACTTCTGCCTGCCAGCCTGATCACCCCCTAACCACTCCGCTGCCAGCCTGATTGATGCTTAACTGCTCCCCTGCCAGCCTGTTTGCCCCCAACTTCCCTCCTCTGCCAGCCTGGTCACCCCTAACTGCCCTCCCCTGCAGGGTTGATCGGCTCCAACTGCCCTCCCTTACAGGCCTGGTCCCTCTCAACTGCCCTCCCTTGCAGGCCTGGTGCCTCCCAACTGCCCTCCCCTGCTGGCCATCTTGTGGTGGCCATCTTGTGTCCACATGGGGGCAGCCATATTGTGTGTTGGAGTGATGGTCAATCTGCATATTACTCTTTTATTAGATAAGGATAGAGGCCTGGTGCAGGGGTGGGGGCCAGCTGGTTTGCCCTGAAGGGTGTCCTGGATCAGGATGGGGGTTCCCTTGGGGCATGGGGCAGCCTGAGCAAGGGGCCTGTGGTGGTTTGCAGGCCAGCCACGCCCCCTGGCGACCCAAGTGGAGGCCCTGGTATCTGGAATTTATTTACCTTCTACAATTGAAACTTTGTAGCCTGGAGCGGAGCCAAGCCTCCTGCTCGCTCCGTGGCGGGCAGCCATTTCTGTTGGGGTTAATTCACCTTCTATAATTGAAACTTTGTAGCCTGGAGTGGAGGCCTAGGCCAGCCAGGGCAGGTGGAAAGCTTGGCTTCCTCCGTTGCCAGGGGCAACCCTGGCCTGCTCTCTCCAGCTCCGTGGCTGCCGCCATTTCTGTTTGGATTTGTTTACCTTCTATAATTGAAACTTTGTAGCTTGAGTGGAGGCTTAGGCCTGCAAGGGCAGGTGGAAAGCTTAGCTTCCTCCATTGCCTGGGAAACCTTGCTCTCTGTGGCTGTAGTCATCTTGGTTGGGTTTATTTGCATATATGCTCCTGATTGGCTGGTGGGTGTGGCTTGTGGGCGTGGTTTGTGGGTGTAGTAGAGTTGGGGTCAGTTTGCATATTGCTCTTTTATTAGGTAGGACTAGAGGCCCAGTGCATGAAATTTGTGCACTGGGAGTGGAGGGGTCCCTCAGCCTTGCCTGCACCCTCTCGCAATCTGGGACTCCTCGCTCCTTACTGCTCGCTGCTCCTTACTGCTTGGCTCACTGCTCCTTAGCACTGCCAAAGAGGCGGGAGAGGTTCCTGCCACCACTGCTGTTCTCGCCAACCGTAAGCCCAGCTTCTGGCTGAGTGGCACTCCCGCTGTGGGAGCACACTGACCACCAGGGGGCAGCTCCTGTATTGAGCGTCTGCCTCCTGGTGGTCAGTGTGCGTCATAGCGACCAGTCATTCTGGTCATTCCGCCTTAACAGTTGCTTAGGACATTATATAGATAACTATGTGTACGCTCTTTTTTTTTTTATACAGTTCCCAAATGTATTCTTCATGAATAAACATGTTAATTTTTATTACATTTGCATATTTGGGGAAGACTAGTATATAAATAACTATAAGGAAATGGTTGTAGATAGTTATCAGGCTTAGGTTCCTATAGTTAGCAAAGATATGCTAGTTATTATTAGCACTTTTATATCCCATTCATATGGAAGATTTGAAGTGAGTTCTAAAGTAAGTGAAATTTCTAAAGGGCTTTTCATCTAAATTCCCCAGAGAATATTCATTTTGTTACAATTTTGCTCTAACACGATAGAACACAGCTGAAAATAAACAATTGCTTAACTATCAAAATTCTACCCGAATCACAGATCATTTATTCACAAAGATTAACGCTTTAGTTAAAAAAAAAAAAAGCACTAAAAAATGTAATTGAAAGTAACGTGGTATTTTATGGAAAGCTGGTATTAAAAATAACATTTAAATAGATATGTAAATATTTAAATTTTTTAATCTTAAGGGATTGGCTTATAGCCTAAATTTCTAAGATTTGAAAAATGGTTGTTAAATAATATTATTATGTCTCAATTTAGACATAGTCTACATATACTAATCTCATTTTTATCTCTTTATTTAGAAGTAGTTTTAAATTGTCCCTTTGAATATTTTTACCCAAGAGTTGAAATATTGCCAGTAAAAGCACTCATGACTATTTGAGGTGGTTGTAGATTATTTTCACTAGTCCCAATTTTTTAATGAAGTTTAATATATAAAGATTCTCAGTCTTTGTGTATCAAATTCTCACCCTTCTTAGAGACTGTAATTAAGAAAAATTACTTATCTCGTTATAGGAAAAGGACCAGTACTGGAATAAGAGAATGCCAAGTTTAAAGCTTGGCAAAGACTTAAGTGTATGTTTCCTTTAGTTACATAAATTAATGAATTATATGCAGAACTTAGTTTATCCAACTAGGGGAATAGATATCACTTGTAATGGTTAAATCTTTATATGTCCATTGGCAAACACAAATTATCTTCTAATAAGGAGGAAAGAGTCATTGTTTTTAGTTAGTAGAGGAGATTCTGTGCAGACATTTGTTCACCAGGTTTCCTAGAGGAAAGTGACGGTTTTTAAGGGCCACTTGGTAATTATTTTCTTTCTGCTTTTCACCGATGCTTTCACATGCCATGAATCAAAATAAAAATCCCTGTGGCAGCCATGGGCAAACCAGATATGCTTCTTGAAGCCTGACAATTTCCCTGACATATCATATGAGTGAATCATATGGGTAAAATTATCCATAATAAACTCTAATTAAAAATTCAGCATGAATTATATTTGTAACTAATATAATGGAGTATTTTTTAGAAATATTTTTGGACTTAGAACTGTTCTGTATATCCAGATGAGCCCAGTAACCTTGATAGCACTATTTTAGCCATTGGGGATTTTTTTTAATCTTTTGTTTCAAATTTGTAGGTTCTTTATAAACAGATAATTCTATGATTGTAATTTAATTTTTTCTTAAACCCAAGTGCTTATTATTAGAGGACCAGTTGCATAAATTATGGCTCACGTACACAATAGATGCAGCTGCAAAAAATAATGAGGTTATGTTTTATGTATTAATACGGAAAAAAATTTCCAATATATATTGCTAAGTAAAAAGGAAAAGTGCAAAAAAGTTTGTACAGTAAGTCATTCGTAGAAAATCAAAAGGGGGGAAATTATGTATGTGTGTTAGGCAACATGATGGTCTTCTCTATTCTGTTTTGTACTTTACTAGTAATTGTATTCCAGATAAGGGAGAAACTTCCCATGCTAGGGACGATAATGCTGGCAAAGATGCTTAGCCCTAAATTGCATTTGTTTACCTCTCCCCTCTTCCACAATTATTTCCCCTTTGACTTTTCTACAAACTTTTCTGAGATGCTCTTTGATACTCAAGTCTCTATAGAGCTTTCCAGGCATAAGGATGACTGCCCTACAGGATGCCAGGCTAGTCTGAACTTGAGGAATATCCGAACTTCCCCTTGCCCACTCCTCCCCTTCAGCAGCAAAACTGCTGGTTTAAACTTCATCTAACACTCCGTGGTCAAAACTTGACTTATGATGACCCTTCTCCTCCCACCAGCCTCACAGCACCATAGAGAGAGCACTATTAAAAATGTCTGTGTTGCTTTTGTTTTGATGCCTCATGTGATATCTGATTGTTATTTCTTTAAGTTCAATATTTTAAAAAAAAACCTTTTGTTTAGTTTGTAGTGTGACTTTTAAATTGTTATCAACCAACAGAATGATTTATAGCTAATACATATACTAGTGCCAGGCATTATTCTTACCACTTTATATAGAACAACTAAGTTTTTCCTATGATCATGTTTTATCTTATTGTTCCTATTTTATAGATAAGGAAACTAGGGAACAGGGAAGTTAAATAACAGTAAAGAATATAAACTGGTGCCCTAACCGGTTTGGCTCAGTGGGTAGAGCCTGCGGACTCAAGGATCCCGGGTTCATTTCCGGTCAGGGGCATGTACCTTGGTTGTGGGCACATCCCCAGTGGGGGGGGGGTGCAGGAGGCAGCTGATTGATGTTTCTCTCTTATCGATGTTTCTAACTCTCTCTCCCTCTCCCTTCCTTTCTGTAAAAAATCAATAAAATATATATATTTTTTAAAAAGAATATAAACTGGTAAATATTAGAACCAGGTGGTCTGGCTCCAGAGTCAGTGTTCTTAACTAGTTGCCTACGCATTAGGGCAAAAAAAGCTAAGTTTATTCAGCTTTTGTTTTCTCATCTTAGTTGGTGTCAAGACATTCCACAATAATCTTAGTTATTTGTAGAAACCTGTGAAGTAAACACTTCCATAACTGTGATGAGGTTTGACCTCAAAAATTTCTGAACCAACTCCTGGTTTGTACTAGGTATACACTGCCTATGGACTTCAGTGTTGTAACAATCTTTTCCTCGATTCTCTCTGATTTTTCATATTCTTTAAACTGTGATGAGAATCTTATCTTCGTCAGATAGGATTATAACCTGGCATAGAGACCACAGCCTAAAAAAAGAATCAACCCAACTATTCCCAGAATAATATCTTACCCTGGTAAGGTTTCCTACTGAGATATTAAGGTCAGGAAAAGTAAAAGGTTTGGAGTGTTTGGTGATGCTGGGATGCCTAGAGTTAGCTTAAATGGCATTTATGTACATGTATCTACTGACACTATGGTGAAAAGAAAAGCCTTCCTTTTAAAAATGATTTTACAGTCCTCATTTCATGGTGTTGGAAGCTGCCCATTGCCTTCACTAGCAGAAAGGGGTGGGCAAGGATCCTGAAGGCTGGTCAACCTTGAGTCTCTGGCAAGGGTCAAAGCCATACACCCACTGTCTGGTGGAGACAAAGGTAGCTGAAGCAACTTCCACCTTTTAGTCTTATGTAAATCCTTGCTGATGGGCTATCATGGAGCTGTTACTGGAATTGTCTGCCTAAGGGCTATGGGTGTATCCCAAACCTGAATAAAAGGGATGGCAAGGTTAACCAGAGGGAGTCGGACCTCCATTACCACCATTTGTCCACCATCCAGAGCTGAGGGGTCAGTGCTGACATGTACACATAAGGAACTGGTGGACATTGAAATTGGGTCTCTAAAGAACTGTTGGTCCAGAAAGAAACTCACTACAGACTGAAAAAAAAAAAAAAAAAAAAGGGATGGCAAGGCCAGAGCAAAACGGAGTCCTCCCTTGGGCATCCGCCTGGCCCCCAATTCCCAAATTAGCATTTCTTGTCTCTTTCATTTGTATGCGGCCTCCTCCAGAGCCCGAACCCAAACCCTGAACCCTGAACCACGCGGGAAGTGGGACACTCGCATCATGGCAAATGGAATGAAAGAGCAAAGAAAGTTTACTTCCAAAGCAATTTATTAAACATGAAGTGAAAAAAAATCAAGATAGACTTGTTTCTTTTCATATTTTCCCCTTCAAAATTGGTTTATTATTGACAAATGAATTCATTTCTCTTTCAGATCATAAATTTAAGTGTGTCTCTGAATAGGAGCCAGTGTCTAATATTTTTTAAAGTCCTAATATGTACTGGAACTAAGTTTAAAAATTCATTTCCTTGGTTGTTTCTTCCCTTTACAATTGGGAGGGTTTTGAAATTACATTTGGATGGCTTTTATTGAGGAGCTATGTTTGCTTGTTTATCCATTTTAAATCAAGAATAAGCATAAATATTTATATCATTTCTTGCCAAATAACTGAGTTGTCAAATTGTTTTTGTAGCTTAGTGCTTACTCAGTTAAACTTTTTGAAAAGGAGATTGAGTTTAAAATGTGAGGTTTTTTAATCAGATAGGATACCTTGCACTGTTTCAAAGGCATGGAAAGTTTTGTTTTTATATGTAGTGAAGAATTAGGCATTAGCGTTATAAAATTAAGATTCTTGTTGGATAGCACATTTGCCTAAGGATATTGGGTAATGGAAATGTTTAATAATTGGCATTGAGAGGTTAGTGTTGTCCAAAGCTATCTCCCAGGCAACTCTCTTCAAGCCGGCATACCTGGGCTAGTCATTTTATTTCCCAATCTCAGCAAAGTTGATGTTAATCCTAACACTTGAATAAGAATTCTTCCTATAACCCTTGTGTTTTTTTCTTGATGACATTATAGTAGAGAAGTGTCAACCCTCATTTTTCTTTGCAATTTAGATGTTTCTCATCCTTTTTCTAGAAGCAATCAGGCAGTGCAAAGTATCATCTTTGAGACAGTAAGAACACCAAAGTTCTGACCAGAGTGGATTAAAATGAGTGATTTGAGAGAAGAGAGGTGACTGGAGAACATTCACAATTGGGTTCACCTTTCCAGGATTTGTGGTTGTGTCTTGAGTTTCTTTTACTCAACATGCAAGGTAAAACTATGCATCCTTATAATCTCTCTGTGGGAGCCACAGCATATTAAAGAACCAATATATATCAATCTCTAAAATTAAGTACTTTGAATTTATATCAGAGTTTTGTATTTTTTTGTAATATATAGAAGGTGTCTTAATTTGGCAATTTTAAAGATCAAATATATCCCTTTGGATTACTGCCTCTAATTATATACTACGTGAGTTAATATATTCTGTAACCTTTATTTAAAATGATATAAATAGATCACAAGAGAACATAGTAATTTTTTATAAGTTCAGTCTTAATTGGTGCAAAGAGTATCCTTTATTAAGATTTTTTAAAATCACTTCCAGGTAAAAGTTGTTTTTAGTTCATGTAATTTAGGATCTCTAAAAAGTTATTTAAGGAATGAGACCTGGAATTTTATCCTCCCTCAGGGCTAACTATGCTGTTGAAAAAAATATTCAGTATACCCAAACTTACATTTTTGTTATATAAAGCAATTTAACTATTTTGGTTGATACCACAGTAGAAGAAAGTGTACATGCATTCACATTTTCTCTAGCAACTAATTGTATGACCGTGACCCAAATTTATTTTCAACTATAAATAAAATGGGAATAATATTAAGTTGCAAAGTGAAGATTAAAAGAAATAGCTTAAGAAAAGCACCTAGTACTATTCTTTAAACCCTACCATATTTTCCGGCGTATAAGATGACTTTTTAACCCAGGAAAATCTTCTATACGCCCAGTCGTCTTATACGCCGGAAAATACAGTATATCCAATTGATCCAAATGTGTAACCTATTCCACCTTATAAACTTCTCTCTAGAATATTATGGTAGTCTAGTATTCTAATCCTGTCTCTTCTAAATATCCTCATTGTAGCCACCCAAGTGATTCTTTTTTTTTTCTTTATTGATTAAGGTATTACATATGTATCCTTATCCTGCCATCATTACCCCTCCTCCTCCCACCCACCCACTCGAGCCCTCACCACTCCTCCCCTCCAGCCCCCCCCCACCCCGTGTCTGTGTCCATTGGTTATGCTTTTATGCATGCATACAAGTCCTTTGGTTTATCTCTTCTCCCTTCCCCCCACCCTCCCCTGCATTCCCTCTGAGGTTTGACAGTCTGATCTGTCTCTGGATCTGTTTTTGTTCATCAGTTTTTGTTCATCAGTTTATGTTGTTCATTATATTCCACAAATGAGTGAGATCGTGTGATATTTATCTTTCTCTTGACTGACTTATTTTACTTAGCATAATGCTCTCCAGGTCCATCGATGCTGTTGCAAATGGTAGGAGTTCGTTCCTTTTTATAGCAGCGTAGTATTACATTGTGTAGATGTATCACAGTTTTCTAATCCACCCATCTGCTGATGGGCACTTAGGCTATTATAAATTGTGCTGCTATGAACAAAGTGGTGCATATATCCTTTCTGATTGGTGTTTCTAGTTTCTTGGGATATCCTATATAATAAAAGGGTAATATGCAAATTGACCCTAACAGTGGAACAACCAGGAACAAATGACTGACCAGTCACTCTGACGCACACTGACCATCAGGGGGCAGACACTCAACACAGGAGCTGCCCCTTGGTGGTCAGTGCACTTCCACAGGGTGAGCTTCGCTCAGCCACAAGCCGTTGACAGCTGTGAGTGCAGCAGCAGTGGCAGGAGCCTCTCCTGCCTCCTCAACAGCGCTAAGGATGTGCTAAGACATCAGTTGGACATCCCCCAAGTGCTCCTGGGCTGCCAGAGCTATGTCTGACTGCCAGTTCAGGCCTGATTCCCTGGGGAGCGGGCCTAAGCTGGCAGGTGGACATCCCCTGAGGGGTCCCGGACTATGAGAGGGCACAGGCCTGGCTGAGGGACGCCCCCTCCCCTGAGTGCACAAATTTTCGTGCAGCAGGCCTCCAGTATTCCTAGAAGTGGGATCACTGGGTCAAATGGAAGTTCCATTTTTAGTTTCTTGAGGAAACTCCATACTGTTCTCCACAGTGGCTGCACCAGTCTGCATTCCCACCAGCAGTGCACAAGGGTTCCTTTTTCTCCACATCCTCGCCAGCACTTGTCATTTGTTCATTTGTTGATGATAGCCATTCTGACAGGTGTGAGATGGTACCATACTGTTGTTTTGATTTGCATCTCTCGGATGATTGGTGACTTTGAGCATGTTTTCATTTGTCTCTTGGCCTTCTGAATGTCCTCTTTTGAAAAGTATCTATTTAGGTCTGTTGCCTATTTTTTTATTGGATTGTTTATCTTCCTTTTCTTAAATTGTATGAGTTCCCTGTAAATGTTGGAGATTAAACCCTTATCAGAAATAACATTGGCAAATAAGTTCTCCCATGCAGTAGGCTTTCTTGTTGTTTTGTTGTTTCTTTTCTATACAGAAACTTTTTATTTTGATGTTGTCCCAATGTTCATTTTAGTTTTCATTGCCCTAGGAACTGTATTGGTGAAGATACTGCTTTGACATATGTCTGAGATTTTGCTGCCTGTGGATTCCTCTAAGATTTTTATGGTGTCCCATCTTACGTTTAAGTCCTTTATCCATTTTTAGTTTATTTTTGTGTATGGTGTAAGTTGGTGGTCTAGTTTCATTATTTTTTTGCATGTATCTGTCCAATTTTCCCAACACCATTTATTGAAGACACTGTCTTAACTCCATTGTATGCTCTTGCCTCCTTTGTCAAATATTAATTGAGCATAGTGGTTTGGGTCGATTTTTAAGTTCTCTATCCCATTCCATTGGTCTATATGTCTGTTCTTGTGCCAGTACCAGGCAGTTTTGAGAACAGTAGCTTTGTAGTATAGCTTGATAGCTGGTATTGAGAACCCTCCTACTTTGTTCTTCTTTCTCAGGATTGCTGCAGCTATTCGGGGTCTTTTTTTATTCCAGATGAATTTTTGGAGAGTTCATTCTAGGTCTGTGAAATATGCTATTGGTATTTTAATGGAGAGTACATTGAATCTATAGATTGCTTTGGGTAGTATGGACATTTTAATGATGTTAATTCTACCGATCCATGAACACGGTATGCTCTTTCATCAGTTTATGTCTTCCTCTATCTCTTTTTTCAGTGTCCTGTAGTTTTCCGAGTACAGGTCTTTTACCTCCTAAGTTAAGTTTATTCCTAGGTATCTTAATTTTTTTATTATAATGGTAAATGGGATTTTTTTTAAATCTCTCTTTCTGTAAGTTCACTATTGGTGTATAAAAATGCCACAGATTTCTGGGTGTTAATTTTGTATCCTGCTACATTGCTGAATTCATTTATTAAGTCTAATAATTTTTTGATAGAGTCTTTAGGGTTTTTTTTATGTATAGTATCATGTCATCTGCAAATAATGACAGTTTTACATCTTCTTTTTCAATTTGGATACCTTTATTTCTTCTTCTTGTCTAATCACTATAGCTAGCACTACCAGTACTATGTCGAACAGGAGTGGTAAAAGTGAGCATCCCTGTCTGGTTCCTGTTCTTAGGGGAAATGGTTTTAGTTTTTGCCCATTGAGTATGATGTTGGCTATAGGTTTGTCATATAAAGCTTTTATTATGTTGAGGCATGATCCCTCTATTCCCACTTTGTTGAGGGTTTTTATCAAGAAAGGGTGTTGGATTTTGTCAAATGCTTTTTCTGCATCAATTGATATGACTATGTGATTTTTATCTTTCAATTTGTTTATGTGATGTATTGATTTGCGGATATTGTAACATCCTTGCATCCCCAGAATAAATCATACTTGGTCATGGTGTATGATCTTTCTGATGTAATGCTGGATCCGATTTGCTAGAATTTTGTTGAGAATTTTGGCATCTGTATTCATGAGGGATATAACTTGGGTTATCAATACCAAAACCAGATAAAGACAACCCAAGTAATTCTTTAAAAACACATCTCTAAAACCATTACTCTCCTGTGTTTTTAAACTTGCCAGAGATTCTCTGTTGTTTGAAGGAAAAAGTCCAAGCTCCTTGTCTTGGCATATGTGGGCTTTCCACCATTCTGTTTTCTATTTCTATGAATTTGACTTCTGTAGGTACATTATATAAGTGGAAATCATACAATATTTGTTCTTTGATGACTGGCTTATTTTACTTAAAATGTCATCAAAATTCTTTCATGTTACAGCATGTGTTAGAACTGCCTTTTTTTAAGGTCAGATAATATTCTTTTGTATCTATATATCACATATTATTTATCCATTAATCTGTTGGGCTATTTCTACTTCTTTATTGCAATGAGTAATGCTACTATGAACATGGGTGTAAAATATCTCTTCAAGACCCTGCTTTCAATTGTTTTATATATATCCATCCAGAAGTGGAATTGCTGTATCATGTGGTAATTCTGTTTTTTATTTTTTTGAGGATCATCCTACTGAAGTTTTACCATTTTACATTCCCACCAACAGTATACAAGGGTTACAGTTTCTTTATATCCTTGCCAATACTTGTTATTTTCTGCTTATTTGGGAGGGATAGGAGAGTTCAATTGTAGCTATCCTAGTAAATATGTGATATAGTAGTAAATTTTAAATCAATTTTTAATAGAGAAAATTATGATGGAATGCACAATCTCATTTAGAGATTATAGCAAAAGTCTAAGTTTGAATACTGTGCCAATTGACCCTTTTCTATTCCAGTACTCCAAATGACAGTCATTGTGTGAGGCTTATGACAGCTTGATAGATTTGATGCAGTCTTTTTTTCTGGAGTATTACTTTATAATAGCACTGAAATATGGGTAATGGTATTTCACTAGATTTTTAATTCAATAAAGACAGTTTTTCTGGGGGGTGAGCAATGTGATATGGTCTGATATTCAGGTTCTTTGTTGATTTGGATTAATCCAAGAATATATTTGTAGACCAGTAGCTTTCCACCAAAATCCATGTTCTTCATCTTCCTGGACACTTAACTAGACCACATTTACCAGCTTCCTTTGAAATTAGGTGTGGTTATATGACTAAGTTTTCTCTAGTGCATTGTAAGTGGAAGTGATTTGAGTCACTTCCTGGCATAGCCAATAAAAATCTCCATATGTGTTTTCAGTGCTTTTGCTTTTTCCTGGCTGAATGAAATGGCAGTGTTCAAGGAAACCTTGGCAGGTTTGAAGATGGCTGAACAGCCATCAGCCTGGATCCTTAAATGACTGTGTGGAAAGAGCTGGCCTGCCTGAACATCCATCATCCAGGACTGTTACATAAGAAAGAAATGTATTTTTTTATCATTTAAGCTGCTTAATTCTTAGAGTCTATTTGCTACTTACAGCTTAGTCTATGTACACTGATACAACATTTTAGAAAATACAACTGAACAGAAATTGAACTAGATTCAAGTGTTTATCATCGGGCTATCTTCTTCCTATGGCATGACTCTACTTTCCTCTAAATTGGTTTCATCATAGGTAGGTTTTCTCCACAAGGTAGGATAGATGGCCCCAGCAGTTCTAGGTTTATATGGTCTTTATAGCTCATGATCACAGCGGTTAAGAGTCTTAGAAAATGCAATAACTCTACAGGTTATTATAGGAGAGATGAAGGAGAAAAAAAGAGAATATTACTTATAATAGCACTGAAATATTGGGACCATTAAACCAGATGTGAGCAACATGAGCCTTCTTTCTCATTCTCCCATATATAGTATGGTTTTTTACCCAGGGCACACTGAGTATGTGTGTGTGTGTGTATATTTATATAAATAATGTATTGTATATGACAGTTTAACATTTATATTTACATATATTTTTAAGTGAATAAACACTAAGGTAAAGAATTTTTTCTCTTTAAGAAAAATATTTGCCTTGTAGGATGTTAAAGTTTGTATAGAAAGAGTGATCGAGTTTATGATACAATAAAACTATGTTATAAGGTCATTCTCTTCCTTCTTCCAGAAGAAACATGAGATTGAGGTCTAAAAGATAGAGGTATACAATTTCCATGGAAGGGGAAAGTAAATCAAAGTGAGAGATATGTGGAGCCAGATATGAGGCTCTATTATAAACTCTAATTACCTGCACATTTTCTAAGAGTGGGCCACAAATGCAACTCTAATCAAGATTATAGCTTCCAGCTCAAAAAGAACAACCTTCTTATCAGAGATTCATGATGGCTATGTGATCTATTATCTAAACAACTGTTTTTGGGGAATAAGACTAACTGCTTATAAAAATAAAAATACCCTCATTTTGCTTTTATTCTTAAAGCAGATGTTTTTATTTTTCAAAAATCAACCTATAAAAAGATAAAATCTCATGTAATTAACCCACTAGACTCTTGTGACTAGAGATAACTTGTGTCCACACTCCCTAAGTTTTTTGGTAGTCCAGAAAAAGAAACAGATGGTTTTATAATTTATACTGTCTAATTTACATTCCCAACAGTATAACAGCCTGTTAATTTTCATGCATCCTCAATAACACTGTTATTGTTGTTTAATCTTTCCTAGTCATATATAAGAAAATTGATATTTGCTATTTTTCTATTACCCTTAGTACTGATATCTGATGTGACTTTCTCCCACTGTTTGTATTAGCAGACATTGTACAATCTAATAAACAAGTATCTTTGACAAAATCTTTTGATAGATTTGATGATTTTTTTTCTGAAGTATCTATATAATAAAAGACTAAGCGACCCTTACGGCGGAACAACCAGAACGACCAGTCACTATGATGCACACTGATCATCAGGGGGCAGACGCTCAACGCCGGAGCTGACCTCTGGTGGTCAGTGCACTCCCACAGGGGGAGCACTGCTCAGCCAGAAGCCGGGCTCACAGCTAGCGAGCACAGCGGTGGTGGTGGGAGCCTCTGCCGCCTCCACAGCAGCACTAAGGAGCAGCAAGCAGGCAAGCGGTAAGGAGTGAGGGCTCCTGCACTGTGAGAGGGATGGCCGCCAAAGGCTACTGGACTGTGAGAGGGCACAGGCTGGGCTGAGGGACCCTCCCTCAGTGCATGAATTTCATGCACTAGGCCTCTAGTCTAGATATATAAGAGGCTAAGTGACCGACCAACCGACTGTCCATCCTTCCATCCGACCGACCGACCAACTGGCTGGTACATATGACGTGCACTGGCAATTTAAAAATAAACATTGACTTGTGCATGCACAATACATATAAAGTTCTCGCTGGCACCAATCACACGTGTGTGTTTCAATCTGTCATTGTCGATCATGAATTTGTTTGACACTTCTATTATAGAGAAAGGACAAAAAGCGATATTAAAATATTTCTTCTAATTAATTTCCTTTCCGTGTGCATGAATCTGTACACCGGGCCACTAGTTACTTACTTATAATAGCACTGAAATTGGATAATGGTATTTCACTAGATTTTTAATTCGGTAAAAACAGTTTTTCCGGGGGGCGGGGGGTGGCCAATGTGATATGGTCCTGTACTCAGGTTCTTTGTTGATTTGGATATATTCAGTGATATATTTGTAGACCAGTAGCTTTCCACCAAAATCTTCCTGGATCCATAGGTAGACCATATTTACCAGCTTCCTTTGAAATTAGGTGTGGTTATATGATTAAGTTTTCTTTAGTGCATTGTAAGAGGAAGTGGATTTAACTCAGCTGAAAATATTTTCAAGTGGGTTTCATAAAAGGCAGAAGAAAAGAAGTGTCCAAATGATGTATTAGTCTTCCTGATCAGAAAGGAAGTATATGCTATTTTGGATAACTTGGATCCCTTTGCCAGCCAATAGGTGGTGCCATTGCCACACAATAGTTAGGTTGCTTAATGGTGCTAAGCAAAGGGAGGATGTGGGAAGTATATGCAAAGTGGTTTTAAAATGGGTTGTTAGAGGCAAAAAAATAAAGGTGTGGGAGTCCGTGCATACCTGATTATATGTGGATGATGTTAGCACATCAGGTTTTGTAGCATAGGAGGTGACTGTACTAGAACATTTTCTTAAATTTCTATGTGAAAATACAATATACAGATGATGTATTATAGAATTGTATACTACTTGAATCCTATATAATTTTATTAACCAATGTCACCACAATAAATTCAATTTTAAAATAAATAAGTACATAAAAATTAAACTTATTTTGAAGGAGAAAAACACATTACTTTGCTTAAAAGTAATTAAAATTCTTAGTTATACTTATGCAAAAGTAACAGCTACCTCACACAGTAAATGTGTAGAAAATACTTTTACAACATAATAAACTGCTTTTTCAGAAAAGAAAAAAGAAAATTAGATATAATTCAAAGCACACCTTTCCACATCTATAACATTTTCTTTGAGCTTTAGTTTACTCAATTATAAAGATGAAGATTGTTGTGAGAATTAAATAAGAAAAATAAAAGTGTCTAGTAAGTACCATACACATAATTGTTGCTTAATAAATATGATTCTGCTCATCTTCAAAATAGGTCAGATAACATTGATTAGTAAACTATATTAACATAATTGATATGTTGCTAAATTGGACTAAATGATATGATCTCTGGACCCTTAACCTTTATCATTTATTACTAAGAATAAGGAATTTTTGTAAGTCTAATTATTGGATTCTTTTATAGGTAAACTAGAGGCCCAGTGCACAAATTTGTGCATTTTGTGCATGGGTGGGGTGTCTAGGCCTGGCTGGTGATCAGGGCCGATCAGGGCTGTCTTGCCCAGTCCCGATCGGGACCAGGCCAAACAAGGCCAGGCCAATCGGGGACTGCTGGCTGGAGGGCGGGGGACAGGGAGACGGACTATGGGAGGTTGGCCAGCCGGGGGGAGGGAACACGGGAGGTTGGCTGGCTGGGGGGAGGGACTGCAGGAGGTTGGCTGGCTGCGGGAGGTTGGCTGTGGGAGTGCACTGACCACCAGGGGCAGCTCCTGTATTGAGCGTCTGCCCCTTGGTGGTCAGTGCACATCATAGCGACTGAACAACCGGTCATTCTGGTCATTCAGTAGTTCGGTCATAACAGTCACTTAGGCTTTTATATAGAGAGATATCCTGATATGCATTACCAGTACACCCTTGAGTACAGGCCATTTTCACTTGTATGTGTGTGGTATTTCTGGAGACATCCATTTTAAAGTAATACCATTTTACAGATCTTTACTATTTGTGACTGTAGTCTTTACCTTTTTCAACATCAATGGAAAATAAGGAATAAATAGGTAAAATTAGCAAGAAGAATGATCTTTATTGCAACCTTGACAAGCAAAATGGGAACAGCCTTTCCCTTTCATGCCCCTATAGCCTTCCTTTTGGTGAACTCACAATTTATTAGCATGTCTTTCTATCAGTGAACTGGAATAGAGAATGAAGTTATCAGCCAAGGTAAAGTTTTGTCATAAGGAAAGTTTAAATTAATGGGATGCTATCAATAAATTGCTCTTGCTGGAATTTTCTTTTCTATCTCTCCTTTCACTGTTTGTGTTGGCCTTAGGCTACCTCAATCTGTTCCCCTTCAAGGGAGCCTCCAGGTCTGGTGAAGGCATGCTCCTTGAAGACCTGAAGAGTTTTTCCTCTTTGTTATTCCTAAGGACTTCTTGTTCCATAGAGAGAATGATTTTCAACTGAACTCATCCTGTCTAAACACTATAAGCAAAGCCTTAAGTCAGATTCCAACCTTAAACCAAAGCTCCACAATTGAAACAGGACTTATAACTCGTAGGGGTATGGAACTGCAGGAAAAATCCTATATTATTTTACACCTGAATACTCAGAAGTTTGTGACAATTACTTGATTAACTACATGAAAAGTAAGGTAGGGAAAGAAGTAAATGTAAGATGGTTTTTATGCTATTCACAAGATCTCAGTTTTCTCTGAGAAACAGTATATGTTCATGAATGAATTTTTTTTGCCTCAAAAGTGCAGTAACTGGTCTGAATTAATGATTTTCATAGGCCTCCTTAGAGCTCTAGGAGTGTGAGGAGGTTGCCTCTAAGGAAGGGGAGGGGAGGAAAGGTGAGTGGTACTATGGACCCCTCTGCCTCAACCAGAGAATCTCTGCTTTAAACACTTTCATAAATTCAACCTGTTGAAGATATTTTGAAAGAAAAGAGCTTGAAAATTATTGATGATTCAACTTCTTACCAACTGAGCCCAAGTTTTATATTCAGGAATCTGGTCCACAAATACAAGTTGCTGTTAAGTTGATGAATATCACATTTCATTAGATGATTATGTGGTCTCTATATCAGAATAGATTTCTGTTCATTAATGATAAGTAGTGCCTGATCTAACTAAATTAGGTAGATTAATGAAGAGTATTAGTAATTTCATGGTTTAATAAATAATATATATTTTAAAAATTAAGACTAATATGGCACAAAATGTACTCTATTTTCATTATTTATATTTGAAATTATATATTCTGTGAATTAGTAACTGTAACTAACAGTGCAGACCTTGACTTTTATGATCTTTGATAAATGACCAAGTATTAACTTGATTTTTATGAAATTATTTGTATCTAGAAGGCAATCAAATAATTAGCCATCTCTTCTTCATTTCAAGTTTGAAAATAAAGTTTGGGCTAGGCCCATGCTATACAGGTAGCATAATTTTACCATTCTCTAAATTCTAGTAACAGTTGTTTTTTAAATTAATTTCTTCAGTTTCTCTCTTTACCTCTCTATTGACAAGCCCAGTGTTCAAGTTAAAAATCTCAAAGTGAAAATCAAATACTTAATTGGTTTATACCAGTCTATGAGTGTGTGCTAATTTTGACAGTAGAAAATATGATTTCTTTTTATATTAAGGGTGTACCTGATTGGAATTTGCTTGCTTTAGTTAGCAACTATGACTATAAAATGAAGATTTTTTTCCATCAGTCATAAATATCCTCATTGTAAAACAGTCTTTTTAAAACCTGAAATTTCCATATGGTATATCTTAAGACCTATCTGATTTGGCTAAAAAGAATTTTATCCCCCCTTTACTAGTATGTCTTTCCATTTTTATTCATATTTAAGACATTTTAACTCATCTGTCATGATTTAGACATAGTCATACTAGAATCACTTAATGTCAGTTTCTTGTGTTATTTTGTCAAATGCTCAAATTCTCTATTTTATATATATTTTATACATTGGAGATAATTTAGTTTATAAAGAATTGTATAATGTTTCTGATTTTAACATTGGACTAAAGGTCTGTGTTTATTTTTTATTTATTTTTTGTTTTGTTTTGTTAAGTATATTTTTATTGATTTCAGAGAGGAAAGGAGAGGAAGAGGGAGAGAGAAACACCAATGATGAGAGAGAATTATTGATCAGCTACCTCCTGCACACCCTTACACTGGGGATCAAGCCCACAACCAAGGCATGGGCCCTGATTGGAAAACGAACCATGACCTCCTAGGTCATAGGTTTGTGCTCAACCACTGAGCCACACTGGCCAGATAAAATTCTGTTTTATTATTAAAGAAAGATTTGTAGAATAATTTAGATGAATGAAGTATTTTTAAATATTGATTTCCTACACATCAATCAAAATGTGAAATGCTGCTTCTCTTTCAGTGTGTCAGAGTGAACACATTATTAGGTGGACTAAATAGTCATGAATTTGTCCCAGCCTATTTGGCTCAAAGAGCGTTGGACTGGATAGAGCGTTGGACTGCAGACTGAAGGGTCCGGGGTTTGATTCCTGTCAGGGGCACATGCCCGGGTTGCAGGCTCAATCCCCAGTAGGGAGCATGCAGGAGGCAGCCAATCAATGATTCTCTCTATCATTGATGTTTCTATTTCTCTCTCTCTCCCTTCCTCTCTGAAATCAATAAAAATATATTTTAAAAATAGTCATGAATTCATCATTTGAATTTTTCCTTTTAATGTTTACCCCCTTTTGGGGGAAGGGGGCAAGTGTACATATCCCAATGATAAAAAATTCCTAGTAGTTTGGAAAAGAAATGATTTTTTAATATAACAGTCAAATGTTTTTTTCTTTATTTTACAAAATATAACTATTTTCAATGTTTTCTTTCCACAGCAATGGAGAGGAAGTAAATAAAGTAAAATACTAGATACTTCAAAGAATTATGTGTTTTATTTTGGAATATAATCAGAAAACCTATTTAACTTTTGATTATAAATCTTCCTAGATTAATGCAAAAGACTATTCAATATATATTAGTTGGTTGAATAACATTTTTAGAACTTAAAATTTTTGTTTATATATAATATTACTATGGCAGTTGAAATATAAAGAGTAAATAAGAGTTGACTGTGCATATAGAAAACACAGACACGAGTTTGCAATAGGTTCATCTTTTTTTCTTAAATTGTGATATTATTCATATGTAAATTTCAGACTTAAATTTTACAAATTTTATTTATGGCTCATAAGAAATTAATGAAGTCATTTTTAAACAAACAAAAAAATTGATGTGCTATTAACTTGGCACAAAACATTTACACTAATATAGGAAACAGTTCCCTTGGAATTTTTCTGCTGTCTTTCTGGGTATAGTTTAAGACCTCGCAGCTTTTGAGTCCTGAAAGGCAAGACCATATTATTTAAGGCATTTCAGAATGACCAAGCATTTTGATATAATTTTGGGTGTTCTAAGTTGGAAGAAGCTGAGATCCCTTATGGGAAACGTATAAGGTGGGAAAGCTAATAAGATTTTAGGTAATCTATTGAACTAGTTGGCAGTCTTAAAAATTCTGAAAGCTTATCCAGAAGGCCTCTTTAATTGCTTTAAGAAAAAAGTATTACCTGCTGAGATAGTTTTCTATGCCCATATAAATATATGTAGAATATGTCAAATTATAAAATCATCACATTTTCAAGCAGAAATGCCTCATTTGATCACTATGGGAAAATAATAGCTTGAATAAATAATAGTTATGAACAAAATGTTAGTTTTTAATTGGATATGTGTAATGATACTGTATGTAAACTTTTTTTTTATTAAATCTTTATTGTTCAGATTATTACAGTTCCTCTCTCCCCCCCACCCCATAGCTCCCCTCCACCCGGTTCCCACCCCACCCCATCCCCTTACCACCCCCCACCACTGTCCTCATCCATAGGTGTATGATTTTTGTCCAGTCTCTTCCTGCATCCCCCACACCCTTTTCCCCCGAGGATTGTCAGTCCACTCCCTTTCTATACCCCTGATTCTATTCACCAGATTATTCTGTTCATCAGATTTTTTATTCCCTTGATTTTTAGATTCACTTGTTTATAGATATGGATTTGTTGTTCATAATTTTTACCTTTACCTTTTTCTTCTTCTTCCTCTTCTTAATGAATACCTTTCAGCATTTCATATAATACTGATTTGGTGGTGATGAACTCCTTTAGCTATTTCTTATCTGTGAAGCTCTTTATCTGACCTTGAATTCTGAATGATAGCTTTGCTGGGTAGAGTAATCTTGGTTGTAGGTTCTTGCTATTCATCACTTTGAATATTTCTTGCCACTCCCATCTGGCCTGCATAGTTTATGTTGAGAAATCAGCTGACAATCGTATGGGTGCTCCCTTGTAGGTAATTAACTGTTTTTCTCTTGCTGCTTTTAATATTCTCTCTTTGTCTTTTGCTCCTGGCATTTTAATTATGATGTGTCTTGGTGTGGTCCTCTTTGGATTCCTTTTGTTTGGGGTTCTCTGCACTTCCTGCACTTGTAAGTCTATTTCTTTCACCAGGTGGGGGAAGTTTTCTGTCATTATTTCTTCAAATAGGTTTTCAATATCTTGCTCTCTCTCTTCTTCTGGCACCCCCATAATTCGAATGTTGGTACACTTAAAGTTGTCCCAGAGGCTCCTTACACTATCTTCATATTTTTGGATTCTTTTTTCTTTTCCATTTGGGTGTTTTTTGCTTCTTTGTATTCCAAATCTTTGACTTGATTCTTGCAATCCTCTAGTCTGCTGTTGGATCTCTGTATATTATTCTTTATTTCAGTCCGTGTATGCTTAATTTCTAGTTGGACCTTTTTCATATCCTTGAGGGTCTCACTAAATTTCTCAGAGGTTTCTAGAAGATTGTTGAGTAACCTTATAACCGTGGTTTTGAACTCTATATCCAGTATTTTGATTTCATCCATTTCTTTCATTTGTGACTTGTTTCTTTGTTCCGCATTTTGGCTGCTTCCCTGTGTTAATAGAGTGGCTTTGTGTGCACCTCTTTGTGGGCTGTGTGCACAGTGTTGTTGTAATTAAGCCTTGATTGTTGTTGGTATGTATCACTGGGAGGAATTGATCTCCAGGCCAATTGGCTGTGAGGATCAGCTGTGTCTATGATGGGAGAACTTCTGTGCTGGAGACACCCTTATGAGGCAAGACTTGCTTCAGTGGGGCTCACTGAGTCTGCCCCCTGAGTGTGTCCCTTATGGATCTGAGGAGTTGTAATCTGGATGGTCCTACTCTGACCCCTGGGTACACTGGCTCTTGGATCTCCAAGGAGATGCTAATTTAGCCTCTGCCTGAGGCCACCCAGCAGGAGCTACGGAGAGATCTGCAGATTCCTCTTCTTTGTTTGGGTTTTGGAGGTGCCCAGATAGG
Organism: Eptesicus fuscus; assembly: GCF_027574615.1. Taxonomy (NCBI): domain Eukaryota; kingdom Metazoa; phylum Chordata; class Mammalia; order Chiroptera; family Vespertilionidae; genus Eptesicus; species Eptesicus fuscus. The sequence goes on along the minus strand of NC_072476.1, from coordinate 81,915,093 downwards.
CCCAGCTGTGAAGCAATGCAAGCTGTTGTGGGGCCTTGAGCCTTTTTTGGATGTTCTGGGTCTCTGACTCAGCTGCAGTTTGTTAGGTAAGTTTAGATTTCAAAGGACCAGGCCATTTATATGCAAAAGCCTCTGCGCACAGCTTGGGTGGGGCAGAGTCTCAGGGTGGAGCAAACAGCAATGGCTTCCGATCAGCCCTGCCCAAAGAGGCCCCCAAGTCTCAGTGTCCCTCAAAAATCGCTGCAAGCACCTCTGAGAGAAAGCCGCCCTCGAGTTCCGCCCGGTGCCCAACAGTCCAGTTTCTCCCCCTATGAGTCTGGGTCCCCAGAGTCTTGCCTGGAACTGGAGTTTAGAGCAGTCGGGAGCTTGTGTCTCCCTGCGGATTGAAAAAGCCAGCCACATACTCAGTTGCCAGCCTTCTCCACATGCACACTTCTGTACCTCTGCACTTTACTTCCGCAGCTTCTCTGAGTCTCAGTGTGCTTTTCTCTTCCCTTCTAGTTGTAGAATTTCCACTCAGCCAGCCTTTCTATGGTTCTGGATGATGTCCGTTTTGTCTTTTAGTTGTAGTTTTGACGTGGTTGTGCGAGGCAGCAATTTCAGGTGTTTATCTATGCTGCCATCTTGGTTTCTCCTGTATGTAAACTTTTTTAATGCTAATTTTAAAATCTTAAATGGAAAATGCTTACAGTTGGGAGTCATAAAAACACTAGGTTCAAATGCTGCCTAGTTTAATTAGTAATCATCCTATGCCTCTTGTTTCTCATTTGTTAAAGATTGTTTTAAAGATAAGAGATAATATATTGAAGGCATCTAAACATCATCTGGTATATAGCAGGCTCTTGATAAATAGATGCTACATCTTAATAACTTTAGTCAAATTACGTGAAAAGTCTTATGTGAAAATGGCTTTCAGTGTAAGAATTCTTATTTTTTACTCTTAATTTATTTATTTTTAAATTTACAATGCTTCAGCCGAAACCGGTTTGGCTCAGTGGATAGAGCGTCGGCCTGCGGACTGAAAGGTCCCAGGTTCGATTCCAGTCAAGGGCATGTACCTTGGTTGCAGGCACATCCCCAGTAGGGGGTATGCAGGAGGCAGCTGATCAATGTTTCTCTCTCATCGATGTTTCTCACTCTCTATCCCTCTCCCTCTCTGTAAAAAATCAATAAAGTATATATTTTTAAAAATTTACAATGCTTCAGAATAACACGGTTTGAAGTCCCCAAATCTGTTATATGTAGTGTGGTTCTTGACTTTCAGTAGCCCTCACTTTCTTATATTATGCATTGACACTTCTAAGCCTCCTTTTATATGCAAAAATTCCATCTTTTGTACATCACCACACAAACTGATTTAGAATTATCACTTGGTTGCACTAATTGCTGCCACTAGGATAAAGGGCCAGACATCAATCAGACAGAAACGGTCATACCTTGACCATACTACCCACTTCACCTTTCCTCTAAGCCAGGGGCTCCTCCTGTCAGCCATCAAAGGCCAGAATCTTGCTTATTTATAAGAGAATAGCTATCTCAGGGATGTATCACCTCACTTGACCCAACCTGTCTTTCCAACCCAAAGTCACCTCCAATTTCATTCATCTTTCCCACAAGTGGGAACTATTGGTCTTGAAGTAGACAGCTGGTTGAAACCCTCACCAAGGGTTTTTGGGTCACAACCAATATAGGCTTCCACCTTTGATTTGGTACTGGTGGAAGAAAATCCCTCCTCCACTGTGATAGATGTCTTGTGAGTTCTGAAGCTCCAAACTTTAAAGATTAAAGGCTGCCCAAATATCTGTGCTTTCCTGCATGGATGGATTAGGGAAGGAGCCTGGACCCTGGGGAAGAAATAGTTGATTTTTAATCTTCTGGGAAATGGCAGTTCCTTTTCCTTTTAGCTTGGCCCTTTTATTTACTAACTGAAATGTGGTGTTTACAGATGGAGCATTTGTAGATATCTAAAATCTGGCAGCATAGCATAATGGCTAAGTGTCTAGGGTAAGGGGATAGAAGGCCTGTGTTCAAATCCTGTTTCCTTTTGTCTTATGTGTGACTTAAAGTAAATGTCAAGTTCTCTTAAGTCTCAGTCTCTTTATTTATAAAGTGAAGTAATAATAGTACCTCATAGAATTATCAAGTTTAAATAAAATTACCCATTCAAAGTTAAAACTTAATCTAGTATCTGGCATAATTTATGAACATGCCATAAATTTTAGCTTTTTTCCCCCCTTCTGGTCACCCTGGAATTCTAGGGCCTCTGCCCTCTTCTTTCAAACCTTACACAAAATTGTTGTACATAACACAGGATTTTATAAAAATGAAGGGTAAACATAATCCAAGCAAGACTTTGATATTCATATCTGATTACAAAGAGTATATTCAGCCATTTCCCATCCACAGGAATTTCTTACTGCTGTTTTGGTTTTTATGCTCTGTATCATCATGTGTGTGGCTGGGCCTGTCTGTATAGGACCAGTGTGGTTTCCGAAGTGCGGTCTGCATGATGACTTCATGGGCTACAAAGACAACCTCTTAAATCTTTAAGATATGTCTATTTCATGTGTGTCTAACACAAAATACAACTAGTATATTCAGTAAGTGATTCATGGATATTTTTTAGGATAAGGTAAAAGTGACTATTGAAGAAAAAAACAAACTAAATTAAAGAAAAATGTTAAGGATAGAATGCTAAACTAATGTGACAAAAAATTGCTAAGCTGGTACTTCAGTGACTGAAATTTAGAACTCTCTACTTTAGATCCTCTTTCCCATATCTGTGTCCAGCGTTCCAAAACTCTATCCTGGAAGCCCAATAAAACAGATGAAATCTTTTTTTTTTAAATCTTTATTGTTGAAAGTATTACAGATGTTCCTTTTTTCCCCCCGATTGACCCCCACCACCCTACTCCCACCTGTCCCTAGGCCTTCAGCAAACAGATGAAATCTTTTACCTAAACCTGTCATCCACCCAATACTCAGGATCACTCCATATGGGTTCCAGATTTTTTTAAACAAAGGAATAGGAACTCTCTATCCTAGGACAATTAGCTCAGTGGCAGCTAGCTTTAAAATTTTTTAAATTTTGGAAATAATATTGTTTCTTATATTATAATTTTTAAATCCATGTATCTTGAATCATTATAATCTACCTGAATTCAAACTTATATTTTGTCTGTCTTAAGTAAGTCTAATATTGTTTAATATTAAGTTAAACAACTATATATTGTTTTACTTAATATTATTGAGTTCACCACTCTCAGTTATTTGTTCTTTTCTTAAAAAATGTTTTTATTGATTTGAGAAAAAAAAGAAGGGAAAAGAAAGAGAGAGAGAGAAACATCAATGTAAGAGAGAGAGGAAAGGAGAGAGATTTGTTGTTTCACTTATTTATGCATTCATTGGTTAACTCTTTTATGTGGCCTGACCAGGAATTAAACCCACAACCGTAGTACTTAGAGACGACGCTCCAACCAACTGAGCCACCTGGGTAGGGTTAAGTTAATTTTGTAAAATCATTTTTTAAACTGATCAGAGAGAGAGAGAGAGAGACATCAATCTGTTGCCTCCCACATGCTCCCTAATCAGGGATTGAACTCGCCAACTTTTAGTGTACAGGACAGTGCTCCAACCAGCCAAGCCACAACAGCCAGGGATTCTGTGCTTCCTGTATTTGCATGTCTATTTACTTCCAGGTGGGAGAAGTTTTCTGTTATTATTTCTTCAAATAGGTTTTCAATATCTTGCTCTCTCTCTTCTTCTGGCACCCCCATGATACAAATGTTGGTACACTTGAAGTTTTCCCAGAGGCTCCTTACTCTGTCCTCATTTTTAAAATTCTTTTTTCTTTTTGCTGTTCTAATTGAGTGTTTTTCTTCCTTATATTCTAAATCACTCTTTTGATTCTCTGCTTCATCTTCTCTAATGAGTTATCCCTGTAATGTGTTCTTCATTTCAATTAATGTATTCTTCATTTCTGACTGGTTCTTTTTTATGGTTTCCATGTCATTTTTAAGCTGTTGAAGTTCTCTTAAGTTCATCTACTCTTCCCCTAAGTTCGTTGAGAATTTTTATACCAGTGTTTTGAACTCTGCATCTAGTAGATTGCTTAATCTCCATTTTGTTTAGTTCTTTTTCAGGAGTTTTGTTCTGTTCTTTCATTTGGGACATGTTTGTCTCCTCATTTTGGTGGCCTCCCTATGTTTGTGTGTATTTGGTAGAGCTACTGTGTCTCCCAAGCTTGGTGGAGTGGCCTTAATATAGTGGGTGTCCTTTAGGGTCCAATGGCATAGCCTCCCCTTTCAACTGAGTTGGACACTCTAGGTGTGCCTCTATATACACCCTCTATTGTAGTTGAGCCTTGATTGTTGTTGGCAGGTCAATGGAAGGAATTTACCCCTAGAGCGATTGTCTGTGACCACTATGGAGTATCAGCTGTGCAAGGGTTGACCCCATGGAGCGGGACTTGCTTCAGTGGGGCTCTGGTAACTGCTGAGTCCACCCCTTTAATGTGTCGCTTGTGGAAGTGGTTGAATGGTTCTTCTCCTTCTCACTGAAGCTGTCCACTGGGTGCACTGACTCTGGGGCCTCCCAGGAGGTGCAGGCCAAGGTCAGCTACTGCCTGGGGCCACCTAGCATAAGCTATAAAGAGATCTGCAGGTGGCTGCTGCTTGTGTTGGGCTTGGAAGTGCCCAAGAGAGGCCAAGCTGTGAACTAATGCCAGTTGCCACTAGTGCTGTACCTGGGGCCACCTAGCAAGAGGTATGGGGCATGCTGAGGCCAGCTGCTGCTTGTTTGAGAGATTTTAGGAAAGTCTGAAGCATGAGCCAAGACAGATCATTCCTATGGAAAAACACTGGAAATAGCTTGGGTGGGGCCACAAGTTGGTGCGATAGAGTCTCAGGGAATCACCAGAGTGGGGCAAACAGTGACTTTGGGGGTAAGACTCAGAAAAGGAACAATGGCCTCTGCCAGCACATCTGTCTTGGAGAAAACTGCCCCAACCCTCACCCTGATGACAAGACATTTCAGTTCCTCCTTGTATGTCCCCAGTACCTTTTGAGCTGCTGCCCCAGCACTGAAACTCTGAGTGAGTCTGAGTAAATAAGTGTGTGAGTCCTTTAAGAAGAACTGCCTGGGACTCCGGAAGTCCTCCATCTCAGCCACAATCCCTGCTGATTTTTACAGCCAGAAGTTGTGGGAACTTTTCTTGCTGACACTGGAACCCTGGGCTGGTGGGCCTAGTCTGGGGCTGGGACTCCTCAGGTAGAACTCCTCAGAAGGGGCCTCCACACCTGAGATATCCCTCCTGATTTTTATCCACCACACATGGGTGTAGGATTAGCCCATTCCGCCATCTCCAACCCTCCTACCAGTCTCTATATGTGGCTTCTTCTTTATATTCTTACTTGTGGGATGTCCACGTAAGTGTTTCTGAATAATGGTTATTCTGTAGGTTAGTTGTATTTTTGATATGGTTGTGGGAAGATGCAAATAACACATTTACCTCCACCACCATCTTGACCTGAAGCCTTAAGTTAATTTTCAAATGTATATTAGATCCTAAAATTTTGACACTTGAGCAGGTACTTAAATTTGCTCTGTTTATTGGAATTTTTTCTGTGATAAGTAGAATTGTCTTTACAACTATTTTATGAAAGCATGTTAGTATGAGTAAATGTACAGTTTGTGCATAATTTCTTACTCTGTGGGAGGCATAAATTTCATTCCCAATAAATGAAAATTATAAAAGTAGGATTGATCCAAAGAATGGAGTAGTTCTAAAATAATTTGTTTTGGGGGGCAATAATCTTATATCTTATTATAAAGAGTTTATTTAACAAACTAAGGGCTTTATTTTATATTTTTACAAGATGTGTACATCATTTTTAAAACATCTTTGATGTCATGTATTGTGAAAAAAAGTTTTCTTTAGCAATTATCAAGGAATTAGTTAAACAAACACATGAATTAATCTTTTTCTTTCTACATACACACAAATAGGTATGGCCTCTGATTTTTAAAAATCTTAGGAAACCTTAAATGAAGTGTATAGACCCATGGACAGGAATTAAAAGTTAATTTTTGTGTTAATCTAAATGTCTATATAGATATATTTGTAATATATATGCATTTAGTGGTGCTACTGGGAATGGTAGACCCTCTCCCCATGTGCTAAATTTTATTGATGCACATTCAAAAGCTTAAAGAACATACTTTCAGAAGCCTATTTGTCAATATTTTGTATTTTTTACAACAGTGTTTCTTTCTACACTTGCTGTTGCTAAGATGACATACATCCTGGTATTTAGATAAGGACTATATGAAGAAACCGGTATCTTGGCTCTTTCAACATTTTGAAAATTGTCACGTAAACATATTTTAGTATGTGCTAAATTTATGATAACTCTGGTTACTATAATATGTTTATGTATGTGGATATAGATAGCATTTTAGTAAAAATATGTGTACATATATTGAGCCTCTGCTCTGAGAATAGTACAGCTGTCATTTTTATAGACCTTTTACCCTGACCTTTGTTCCTACAACCTAAGAGCCAGAGTCCAACCCATCCCTGGCTTCCTTCGTTTGCCAATGTATTATGGGGATAGGGTGGCAGCAGAGTTTTGTGGTTGGTTAAAACTTACTAGGGGCCCTAAATATCAATTCCCTTGGGCAGTAGCACCTCTAATATATTTATTCTTGTAGAGTTTAAGGGAATGGAACACCGTCAATTATTAAAATATTTTTATTGTCCATTAGTGCCCTACAGATTAATTGGTTGCTTTTTTTCTGTACACAGTAAGTATCTATATATATTTCACCAAAATTAATTTTACATCTTACGGTAGGAAATTTAAGTTTTTGCAGTCAGATAGAAATTGCCTAATTTTAAATGGAATCTATTCTTTTTCCTGTTAATTCTTTTATCATATGAGAAGGTATACAGTATCAAAGAGACAATATTACTTATTATAACTACTGTATCATGAGTTCATTTAAAAATGTAACAATCACTTTTGTCTTACAGGACAAATTATTCGAGAGAAAAGAATTATAGAAGCAGTAAATAAAAACGAAGTAGACTATGAAGTAGGGAATATCCCAACAGAATGGGAAGGTAAGTTTCTGCTTTTAGTGATATCTTCTGGAAGGCAAATTGTTGAAATACATACAGATTAAATAAGAGAACATATAATTTCATGTTCTGTTTCTGCAAAAACTCTTACAATCTAAATCCATAAAACTTTTTAAAAACATTTCATTTTTTTTGAAAATTGTGGAGGTGCCACATTTTTGTAAGGGAGCACGATAAGGAAATAATAAGGGAATGTATGTATCATGAAAAGAACTGTTAAACATTATCAGAGCTGGGACTAGTGCAAGTGAAGCTCCAAAAATAAAAATTGAAGGTGGCGCTCACTTTCATGTGCTGACACTACATTTGCCTAACCCCAGGGGTTGAATCCTATTTCTGGCACTCACTACCCACATGAACTTGGGAAAGTAACTCAAACTTCTCAGCCTTACCTTTCACTTTATAAATTGTGGATATCTTGCTGTAGGTAGCATTTGAAGTATTTGTTCAATTTACCATGACCATGTTAGCTGACTTCCTGTTCAGATAAGGAAGGACACTCATTCCCTATTAAACATTGGAATTAAGGTAAAAGATCAAAGAGGGATAAAAGAGTAGGAGCAATCTCTCAGTATGGCTGGAACAGTAACATTTGAACTCGTAGCTTGTGGGTGGCCATCTTCAATCCACTATTTAAGCTTCGTTGCAGAAAAAGCTCATCTATTTAGAAGAAAATAGAAACCAGTCTTCCAAGAGAAATATATAGCAAGACACAGACTATTTCCTAGGTTTCCAGCAGTTTTTCGGTTGCCAGTTTCACTTCTTTCTGAATGAAGTTCAGCTGCAAGTCTACCTTTGAGTTCTAAGTACCACCCAACACCCTTGTTATAAATTTTCCCTTTTTCCTTACCAGTTCTTAGCCTAGTGCCTGGCACATAGGGAGGCACACAGTAAGTGCTCGTTAAATATGTATTGACTATATGAAATCTAACTTGAGTTGGCTTTTATTTAGCAACTAAAGGAACTTTTTCTGAAATACTAATACCTAATTTAAATATTACTTAACAGTTATCAAGTGTTTACATATATACCTGGTATTGTGCCATTGCTTTTAAAAATTGTGATATAGTTTAATCATCATAACAATCCTGAGCCGAAACCGGTTTGGCTCAGTGGATAGAGCGTCAGCCTGCGGACTGAAGGGTCCCAGGTTCGATTCCGGTCAAGGGCATGTACCTTGGTTGCGGGCACATCCCCAGTAGGGGGTGTGCAGGAGGCAACTGATCGATGTTTCTCTCTCATCGATGTTTCTGGCTCTCTATCCCTCTACTTTCCTCTCTGTAAAAAAAAAAAATCAATAAAAAAAAAAAAAACACAATCCTGAGGTAGACACTGTAATTATACTCATGTAATAGGGAATCTAAGATCAAGAAAAATTAGATAAATTGCCTAGGTCCTACAGCTACACACTCTAAGCAGTAGAACCATTGCTTACTGGTGGTGTAGCATGATACCTAATATATGGTAGTTATAGGTATTAACTTACTTTTATGCCAGCATGTGAGTGTAAATATTTCCCTGGAAATATATTTTTCCATTTCTTCTTATTAGCTATGAAAATACTAGAACTATGAAAAAGAACATTAAAATGGGTAGATGCCATAGACTTTTTGAAGAAATACTGCATATAAACTGGCAACTTCTAGGAGGAGTAAATTGAGCTTTCTTATATTAACAGACTTTCCAATGTTGTAAGCTACATTTGCAATTCTCAAATAATGCTTGTGCCTTCTTATAATGAGCCTATTTTTCATTTTCCCCAATAATAGTATAGAATTAAAATGTGTATAGAAATAAATTAAGTTATAAATAAACAAATAGGTAATGACATTTTTTTAGCCTTTGCAACTTTCAGAGAATTAGAATAAGCTCTAATGCTTTTTATGGCTCTGTCCTAATCTAGTAATTCAACATAACTGTCCCATAGGGCATACCCTAAAAACAAATGTATCACCCACACACTGAAACTAAAATTATTTCTATAGTGTTATATATCAATTAAATGTAAAAAGAAGTTCATACCATGAAAAAAGTAAATTGAAGTCTAAGTAAACGCACAAAACACTATATACAGGAAAGGAAAGAGAAAAAGATCTTTTAAAGTAAATAGTATCAACACCAAATGAATCTAAAGTACTTTTAGGTCCAGATGAATATTTGTCAATTACTAGTAGCAACGTACAGGTACCTACAAGCTGCATTTACTGCCACAATAATGTATTAGACAATGTGCCCTTTTCATTTATCTAGTAAATATCTATTGAGGGCCTATGCATTCATGGACTTTCCATTCTGGAGTGGGAGAGTGGGAGGGAGAAGACAATAAACTAGACAAATAACTATATAGTATGTTAAAGAAAATAAAGCAGGGAGAAGGAATAGAGAGTGTTAGAGAAAGCTTTGCAATTTTAAGAAAAGGATTTGCTGAGATGACTTGAATAAAGGCAGAAGAGGAGTTGGCCATGCAGATAAACAGCAGAGGAGCATTCCTGGAGAGCAAATGCACAAGCCCTGAGGCAGGAGCATGCTCGGTTGTTTAAGGAACTTCAAGGAAGCAGAGTAACTGGAATAGAGCCAGAAGGAAAGTAATAGATAAGGTTAAGAAAGTAACAGGATGCCCAATCACGTAGGTTGTTATAGGCCAGTTTGAAAAGAGTAGTCAGATGCTCTGAGTTGTATTTAACAGGATCACTCTGGCTGCTGCATAGCAAAGAAACTAAGGGGGTCATGGGCAAAACATGTAGACAGAAAGCTCTTGTGATAATTTGGGAAAGGGATAATTGTGATTTGCACCAGAGTGAGAGTGGACATTGAAAGAAGTAGGTGCATTCTGTATCTATTGTAAAGTAGAGCTGATGGGATTTGCTGACAGATTGGATGTGGAATGTGAAAGAGAAAAGTCAGTGATGATCTTAAGCTTTTGAGCCTTACCTGGGAAAATGAAGTTGTTGACTGAGAGAGGCAAGACTGTGGGAGAAGCAAATTTTGGGGAAATGGGATCAATTTTGGAAATGTTAATTTTGATATGCCTATTATACATATAAGTAGAGATAGTGAGTTGTATATAAGCCAAGAATTTAGTGGAAAAGTTTGGGTTGCAGATAAAATTTGGGAGTTGACAGCAAATAAATGATTATTAAAGCCAGGAGACTGAATGAGATCACAAAGGGAATGAGTGTAAATAGAAAATGAGAAGTTGAAAGACTGCGCCTCCCCCACCCCACCCCCATACCCCTACACCCCCACACCCCCTCCCACCCCCGCCTTGGCTACTCCCAAGGTTAAGAGACAAGACAAAAAAGGAACAGCCAGAAAAGTAGGAGAAAAAAAAGAGAAGTGTCATGTGCTAGAAGACAAATGTCAAGGAGAAAGAAGTGATCAACTATGTCAAATGAGGACTGAGGACTGAGCTTCTTAGGCCTGTGGATTTATAGTTCCCATCAAATTTAGAAAAAAAAAATGCCATCATTTCTTCAAAATATTTTCTGTGTCCTTTTCTGTCCTCTATTTTGGTAATTTTAAACTGCTTTAAGTTTTCTCACAGCTCACAGATGTGCTGTTCATTTGTGGAGACTTTTCCTCTTTGGGTTTCATTTTGTATAATTTCTCTTGCTGTATCTTCAAGTCCCTATTTAATCTTTTTTTTTTTTTTTTTTTTTTACAATGTCAAATTACTATTAATCCATCTGGGGTATTTTTCATTTTAGAGATTGCATTTTTCATCTCCACAATTTTGATATGGGTCTGTTTTATATCTTTCAGATCTCTACTTAATATGTTTTACCTTTCCTCTAGCTTTTTTAACATATGGAATGCAATAATAACTTTTAATATTCTTGTCTGCTAATTCCACCACCTGTGTCTGTTTTCAGTTGGTTTTGGTTAGTTGATTCTTTTATCCTCAATATGGGAAGTATTTTTCTGTTTCTATATTTGCTCAGAAATTTCTGATTAGATATCAGACATTTCAAAGTTTTGCTTAGTTGGATACTGGATATTTTTGTCCTCATGTATATATTCTTGAGCTTTATTCTCTGACAGTTAAGTTACTGGGAAACAGTTTGATCCTTTCAGGGCTTGTTTTTAAGATTTGTCAGGTGGACTGGAGCAGCATTTAATCTAAGTCTAATTATTCTGAACTGTTGATGCAAGTAATCAATGCCATATTTTCATACTTAGAAATAAGTCATAGGTTCTGCCTTTATTCAAGGGGAAGAGATCACACAAAGGCATGAATACTATGAGGTGGGGGTTGTGGAGGCAACCTTAAGAGTCTGTTCTTTATACACAGTAACATGAATGACCTTACGAACAACATGGTAAGTAAAATAAGCTAGATGTAAGAGTACATACTGTAAGATTCCACCTATAAGAAATTGTAGATAAGCCCTAACCGGTTTGGCTCAGTGGGTCCCAGGTTCGATTCCAGTCAAGGGCATGTACCTTGGTTGCGGGCACATCCCCAGTAGGGGGTGTGCAGGAGGCAACTGATTAATGTTTCTCTCTCATCGATGTTTCTAACTCTCTCTCCCTCTCCCTTCCTCTCTGTAAAAAAATCAATAAAATATATTTTTTTAAAGAAAGAAATTGTAGATAAGGGAAAACTAATCAATGGTGACAGAAAGTATGTCACTCACTGGGGGCTGTGGGTGGATTAGGGTGCTTACATATAGTTAGACACTAGAGAACTTTTGGGGATGATAGAAATGTTCTGTATACTGATCATGGTGCTGGTCACAAGGTTGTATACATTTGCCAGAACTAATAGTATTGCATATTTAAAATGGTTTCACTGTATTGTATATAAATTGTATCTCAATAAAGTTGATTAAGAAAAAATAACAGTAATAGCTGTGAGCATCACAAAATTTGTAACTTAAATATGCCAATTAAATCTAATAATATCCTTAAGATATGCTTAAGGGTCAGTAGTCAGAAAATGACTCATTTCGCCCTACCCAATTTGACTCAGTGAATAGAGCATCAGCCCGCAGTCAAAGGCACACACCTCGGTTGCAGGCTTTATCCCTGGCACAGGTTGGAACCGTGTGGAAAGCAACCATTCGATGTGTCTCTCTCAGATCGATGTTCCTCTCTCCCCGCCTCCCAACCCCCTTTCCATGCTCTCTAAAAATCAATGGAAAAATATTCTTGGGTGAGGTTTAACAAAAAACAAACAGAAAATGACTCATTTTATAATGAACAACATAGACTGATGAACAAGAACAGACCCAGAAACAAGGAGGCATGGATCATACTGTCGGGCCTCGGGGGTAGGGTAGGGAAGGGTGGGGATAAAGGGAGAGATCAACCAAAGGACTTGTGTGCAGACATATGAGCCCAACCAACAGGGGGGTGGGGGCATGTGTGGGGAGGGGGGTGGGATGGAAATGGGGGGACGAGGACAAATATGTGATACCTTAATCAATAAAGAAATTTTAAAAAAAATGACTCATTTTATAATATTTCATTTGAAGAATTTTCACAATTTAAAAACGTAGGTTTTTTATATTTATAGTTCTTTATGATGTGTCAACACTCAGAACTGGCAAAGATCATTTTTTAAAAGGTGAAGCTTTATTATGGTGTCTTTTCCTTAAGTAAAATAAACAACACATATTTCTATAATATCTTTTATATGCAGACTGTTAGTGACCTTTCTATAATTTTAGTTCCGAATGGTCTATTGAATCTGGTGATGAATGTCTCATTTACCTTAACCCCTGTTGGCAATGCTTCTAAAAGTATATTAGCTATTTTCAGTGTCTGTGGAGATTTGTAGAATGTATGCTTCATGAAGTATTTTCCTGTCTGCTTCTTCTAGTCCCTTTTGGTTATTAATGGGAGCTTTAATTCGTATGCTCACTTTCATGCTCATTATAGTGAGTTATATTCCAATAAGAATATTAAAGTTCAATGAAAATCTTATGCATACTGATGAGAATGCAAAGGAACATTGATGAAAGAATGCTAGGATCTTAAGGCATAAACTGTCCAGTTGTCTTGCTAAATTCTATTCAAACAATGGTTACATTTTAATGAGGACTGATACAGAACCCACCTTACAGATATAATTACTAATGGTAAAATCATTATATAATTTATAATTGGATACGGGTTCAGTTCCGGATTATTCTGAGGTGAAAAGAAAAAAAAGTAGTGATTTGATACTAATGCTTATTTTTATTCCTTCCTCCTCCTAAATTTTGTCAACCTTCAACAGGACATTTCCTTTTTTGTACATAGTGAATAGGAAACTAGGGATGATTATATAATTGAGGATTCACATTGAAAATTTCCAGTTGTAAACCTTTCTTGGATGCATAATAAAGAATAGTCATCAACCATCATCTCGAGATATTTCAAGTATCTGGTTATTATAGAATTATAAATATATAAATTTATTTTAGCAATTACTTTTATGTAGATTAAAGATTTTTTTTTCCCTTCAGCCATTTGAAATAAAGCCAAAGGAAGCTCTTGTATCTTTTCTTGGAGATTAGTGTCCCATGAGAGTGAATAGTCTAGGTGGAACTTAATACATTATCTGAATTATATTATATTCTTACATTTATGAATGAATTTTATAAACTTATCCAAAACCAGTAAGCTTTAGAAAACACATATCAGACTTTCCTCAACCTATTAATGTACCTTGGAATTAAAAAATATATATTTGGATTCTATTGAAATATTTTTGTTTTTCTAACAGTTAAGGAAAATTGAAAATGGTATTTATAGACTATCAATAAGACAAATTTAGTTTCTTTTCTAAACTCCCTTCACTAGTACATACACTACAGAGAGAGGGAATTTATGTTTGGTTCCCTGTTGTATTTCCAGTGCCTAAAACAATATATAACAGTTTCTCAATATTTGGGTTATGCATGAATGAATAAAATGTTTGTGCAAGTTACGGGAAACTTACATTTAAATTTTTTTTTTTCTAGCTTGGATTAGAAAAACAAGAAAAACTCCACCTACAATGGAGGTAAGAATACATAAGGATAATATTCAAATAGCATGTGTTGATAATGTTGTGTTTCTCAATTGGGAATTTTTACTCCTAGGGATACATGAAGCCTCAGAATAAACATGATGCATCTTGCCAAAGTGTTCATTTTACTCCATAGAAAATAATTTAAAACATTTTTATAATAAATGTACAATTATGGAATATAACAAAATTAGTATAAAAATTTAAATGAAATAAAATTTAAAACAAAATCAAAACACTTTTTAGAAACTTTGGACTTATAGCAGCTTGGGTCAGGACATTTCCTCTGGCCCCTGAGATTTCTCTGTTCTAATACACATCCTTTGGGGGAAAAGTTTGGGAAACACTAAATATCTTGGACCTATCCAAATCATGTTCTGCTTATTTGCCCTTATTTTATATAAAACTTAAAATTTCATGATTTTGTATAACTTTAATTCTATCAAGTATCCAAAGAAACTTTGAAATATTCAATAAGATTATAACATGTAGCACTTAGTAATTACTAGTTGAGTTGTCTTTTTATTTAAGACTAAAACAGCGGTCGCCAACCGGTGGTCCGTGGACCACTGGTGGTCCGTGAGGTCTGAAAGGTTGGTGACCACTCCTTTAAAAACATAGTTTTGGTAGTATGCAGAATAAAAAGCATAGCAATGCTGTGGCACATGTGTTTGTAAAACATGTTCATTTTGTAATTTTTATTTTAAAACAATAGCATAACGTGTTATAAAATATTTTGTAAGAAATAAATGTATTTCATAACAGGAAAATTTCCAAATTCACTAGTGTACTGCCTATTCCTTTTCTCCTACTACTTAGGACTTCCCTCCTCTTTTATTTCCCCTATTCCCTCACTACTACAAACCCTTATGACAATGGAAGTTAGCTCCAACACTCAGGCCCCAATTGTTGGGATGTGTGGTATTCCAGGGAAGAAGCCATAATGACCCGTAAGTTGGAATACCTATCTTTACTTGCTCCATTCCTCCTACACTGACCACATCATTGTTTGTCTGGCCAAGGTCTGAGTGATCACACCTCTAAGCCCATCTCTAGCTTTGTATGTTGCTCCCACCTTGCCCTGTTCTACTCTTCGTCAACCCTTCTTTCTGATATCAGTGGAGCTTGGAATAAAAAGGGGAAAAAGTCAATGTGATCCAAGATTAGAAGTGGTTTACATTGGTAGGGTGGATCCAGGAGCCCTTGGATTCACCTTCTCTTGGTCACAAAAGGTACTGTTCTTAGAGCAAAGGCGTTTCTTCTATCATCAGAACTTTGAAAGCCTTCTTCTATGTAAACATTGATATGAAAAGTGAGTAGATGGAGGCTACTGCAATAATCTGATTGAGTCTCAATGTGCCCCTTAGGGCAGGGAAGCCAAGCCATCCAGCTGCCATCAGGCCTGCCTGCAGTATCTGCTGGGTTAGGTGAATTCCTACCTGCAGCGGCTCCACATGGGCTGTGCCCTAGGCTTCAAGGCCCATCTCTGCAGCCCTCCTGCTCGTAGTGGCCTAGAGTGAGTGGGGGTTCTGCAGCGACACAGAGGCGCCCTCCTTGCTCCCCTTCCACTCTGACCAACTGCCAGCTATGGCAGGGTATGGGCCTAATGCTCCAGCACTATCCATTTTCAGGGCTACCAAGCAAGATACCAGGGTTTCTCCATGGCACTCTTATTGGCTTCAAGTCTTCAGAATCCACACAGGACTCTTTAAAACATGACACTCCAGTCAAAGTTTACAGTCAATAAAACCACCATTGGAAACCAGTCTTATTGAATTTATGCAAAGAAATGCATTGCCGTGATTCATTCATTAAGAATTGCCAAATTTTGGAGGGATAATATAGGGGGAAAAATACACTAACCTGCTTTAAGATCTTTTGATTTTCCTTGCCAGTCCTTCCCATGGACTCTTCAGAAGATGTAATATTTTTCCAGATGCATTATAACAAAACAGTGTAACTGTCTCCAAATGACAAGAAGAAATTTAATATGACACGGTTGTGGATTTCATTATAATGCAGATGACATGGAATGATGACATGGAATGTTGTCCTTTCTGTAAAACCCAACATTCTATAATATCAATTCACTATTTCTTCAAATAACTGACCTTTAAAGGAGTTCTCTCTACCTAGTATTATTATGTTCATTTTATAAGTTATAGAATTGAAATGTCTTAAAATTGACAATTTGCATATTTAATTCTACTTTTCTGTGGACTTAAATTGCAAAGGTGGAGTGTATATCTGTTTGGAAAATTAGATCCCAACCTCGCATTATCGCTTTGGGGAATGGAATGGAAATGGATAAGAAAACTGTGGCACATTCACACACTGGGTTACAGCATGAATGAAGTAGAGCTGCATGTTTCAACATGGATAAATCTCAGAAATGTGATATTGAGCAAAAAGAGCAAGTTGAATAAGATTTCATACAATATGATGCCATGTATATAAAGTTTAAAAGCAGGGAAAAGATAATGGACTATCAAGTAAAGTTAGTGAGTTAAACAAATGAGTTTACTTTCTCTTTAAGCCTAATGAAAATAACAATGAAAGAATTTATATTAAAAAGCATAAACCTAAATTGAAGAGGCGCAAAACGGCAACAGTGCTTCAGAAGCTGGAAAGCAGATGAACAACTGGTAACAGATTTAGCAAAACTGAGAATAACTCCTCTGGCAGAGGAGAAAGCCCAGAAGTAACCCAATTTAAATTGTAAAACCCCAGAATGCTTAGTAATTGGCAGTGCCAGGAAACTCGGAAAGTGGACTTGAGGCTTATGCTGAAAATCTGTTTAGGAAGCAATTGGATACTAACAAATAAATGTAGAAGAAATAATAGAGTTGAAAAACCAGCATTTAGTAACTGTTATTAATTCAGGGGAAAATCATTAGTGGATACTAAAACCATTGGGTCAAATTGGGGAACAGAAAGTTTACATGGCATCCAGGTAGCCCCCTGAAAATTACTTATTAATTACAATGGGTAAAAAGAGATCTGTACTGGGCAAATCTGGAGGATACCACCTTAACCAAGTCGTCAAAGTTATGCCAGGTAAAGCAGATTTGACATCATATTTGCCTTCTTGTATGATGCACTGAGAATAAGACATTATTCATATAGTGCTTATTAAATTATACAAACAATCTAATCACGAAGAAACAACCAGAAAACCTAAATTGGGACACATTTCATAAAACACCAGACTGGTCATGTCATTGTCATGAACAACAGAGAAAGACTGATGAATATGACAATTAAATATAGTACTTGATCCTGGATTAGGGGAAAAACAACTATAAAGGACAGTATTGGGATAATTGGTGAAGTTTGAACATGAACCATATATTAAGAATAGCATCGTATCAAAGCTAAATCTGAAGATAAAGAAAAGGATGTTGTTAAATTCCCTTTGTAAAAGTTGGAAACCTAGGCAACTTCTCTACCCAGTTGAAAACTGTAATTTTATTCATGGGAAAGCGAAAACAGAGGAATTAAATGAACACATACATACTGAACATATCAAGTGAGGTTGAATTATAAATAAGCACATGGAAAATAAACAGAATTCATGTGTTATCTCCAAGAAAAACAGAACTTGAGTAGCAAACAAAAAGTAATTCAAGTATACTAGATAACTCCCTTATTCATAGGGTTTACTCATAATATAAATATTGAATATTGATCTACAACTATATTGAGAGTATTAGGCCACAAGAATAATGGGAAAAGTCTTCATTTTTAATAATGAGAAGTTAATGTACAATGTTTAAAACTGAAAAGTAAAGAATTAATAATGTGAGAATGTTATTTAGATATTACAGAGGGTTCAGTCTGCTTTATAGCTGTCAAACGCATGTGTGGCTCCCTGGTTTATATGTACTATAATCATAGACATTAGCTAAAAGAATATAAAATAGTTTCTTCTGGTGAGAGGGAAATATTATTTTTAATAAAAAGCCTTTTAGAACGATCTGGTCCTACATACTATGTGAGTATATAACTTTGATTTAAAAAATAATTTTTAAAAACACATAATGTTATAGATGAAGGGTAGGAATGTTTTTCTTTAAAGCGCCAATAGCCTGGCTGTTGTGGCTCAGTGGTTGAGCATCAAGCTAGGAAACAGGTCACGGTTCGATTCATGGTCAGGGCACATGCCCAGGTTGCAGGCTTCATCCCCAGTGGGGAGCATGCAGGAAGCAGCCAGTCAATGATTCTCTATCATTGATGTTTCTCTCTCTCTCTCTGAAATCAATAAAAATATATTTTTTAAAAAGGGCCAAATAGTAAATATTTCTGACATTGTGAGACAGTCTTGGTTGCATCTCTTTTAACTTTGCCATTACTAGTGTCAAAGCAGTTATAGATAATATGGAAACAAGTATTCAATAGAACTTTATTTACAAAACAGGTGGCAGATAGATCCTAGTTTGCTAGACCCTGCTATTGTTCAGTGGTTTTCAGATTGGGATACCTGTACCACTGGGTACATAAAGGCTTCCTATGCAATATACAGGTATGGATAGACTTTAACGAATTTATTTCCATATTCTCTCTTTCCATATGTCGTCTTCCCTAAAAATGATCTGCGTAAGAACTTCCTTCTTGTCTTCCAGTTTTCCTTTCTGACTTATTTCATAATCATCTCTCACTTTTCAAAAAGAAAACCTTACTCCTTGTCCATATTAAATCTTACGATAGTGCATTGCCTTGGGGTTTAAAAATCTCCAGGGCACCAAAATGAAGAGACTGTTGGAAAGTGAATCTCTCCCTCAGGAGAGTCCTGTGAGAGCAAAGCAGAGAAAACAACACTTTATTTCATCCAGGCAACAAACTCATACAAGGCTCCATACCTTATAGTTTCTCTTTCTAGCTAGCTAGCTAGCTGTCCATTTATCTATGTTAAAATTAAAATTCACAAGTGAGAAAGTTGTCATGGGGACACATAATAAAACATTTATTTGAATTTTAAAAGTTAAGTTAGACTTTCTCTGACACAGTAAGTTAGATTTGGCTGACTGGGTTTGAAAATGAGGCTTTGCCAATTAAGTTATATGGTTATATTTTCCATAAATTGAATAAGCTAAACTGAGGCTTCATATTTAAAGCATGCATTCAATATGCAATAAACTGGAAAATACATCCTTTGCCATTATTTAAATGTCAACTTAAATGTGTAAGGTAGTAAATAGTTTTCAAAAGTTTTAGGAGATAAGTGTGCAAAAAAATTTAGAAAACTACTGCTACTATTGTTTATGAATATACAAAGATGTAGTGAAAGTATAAAAATATGCCTGAAATACTTAAAATTCTAAAATATCAACGTCATTTAAGGAATCATCATAGTAATATGCATAAGAAACAATCATTGTGGTGGCCCAGTGTTTGGCATTCCTTTTTAAAGCCTTGATGCTTTTTTAAATTCATTTGGTTAATTCTTCAGCACCTGGTATGTGCTTAATAACCAACATAATTTCTTTGTAGACTTCTGTTGTACATACCACCCTTCCTAGATATCATAATTGTTAAATTACATTTAGATTCTATTTTTAAAATCAGTTTTTCCTCTGTGAAACTGAATTAGTTTGTTTCTTTAAGGCTGCAAGGAAAACACATTCACATATTGCCTTCAGAAATTGGATCTTATTGCAAGGTCACACAGGAGCATTATGTCTTCAGTGGTACAGTCATTCTGGAATCTGGTTTCTAATACTAGAAAGGATATATCCTGAGCTTGACCAAAGTCCCATTCTTTATTTACCTACTCACATATTTACAAAGAGGTGGTTGAACGGGTTTATTGCCATGCACAATGAAAGGTCCCTGTTGGCCAGATTTTTATGCCAGTCATTTGGCCTCTCTCATGCCTAACCCATTTGTGCCTGCCTTTGACCAGGCAAAGGAACAGGCTTGTCCCCACTTAGGAGTGCCTGAGGCTCTGCAGTTTAAACCTACCTGCCAGTGTAATTGGGGGGCATTTTTGTGACTCTTTGGCTTGGCCTCTACCATGACTTAACTTGATTTTTTTTCCTTTATTTTGTTAAAACATTAATATAACAACAATTTTAAAAAATCGAAATAATAAGGGGGAGGGTAATGGGGAAATAAGGACACATATGTAACACCTTAATCAATAAAGAAATTAAAAAAAAATAGAAATAACGAATTACCCCAAATTCTGTGGCTGGCTACATAACTTTTAACATTAACAAGTGAGTTTACCCATGCATACATTGGTACATAACTGTAATTTTGATATACTTATTATTTTGTATTGATTCTGTAGTCCTAACTATCATAATGAATAAAAGCAAACACTTGAAACAATAATGGAACACTTAGAGATGCCTTTCTGTGTGCCTTCTTTGATATTGACCTCTAGCTTTGTAAAAACGAAAATATAAAATTTGTCATGCTTAGAAAACTGTAGTAAGAAATGAAAGTATATCATTTGAGTGTTTTGAGCTCCTCATGCACTTTTAACCATAAGCTAGTGTGCTTCTCTAACTGTAGGTATTTACTTATATATCATGCAAGAAAATTTTATGCCAGTTGGTGCTGTAAATTTTTTTGGTTTTCAAAACATCAATTTTAGGATACTAAAAAGTAGTATCTCAAATTTCAAGCATCCACATGTCTCACTCTAAAAGGATTGCTTCCTGTATAGTCTATGCAAAGCTGAGGTCTGAGTTTGAGCTTAGCACATTTTTCCTTCTCTTTTGACCTTTATCTGACTTTTAAGGAGCAGAACAGAAAAGGTGTTGTTGTTTTTAAGTTGTAATAAATAAAGTCCTATTATTCATTATTTTTAGATATACTTGAATTCAATTCTTCTGAGATTTCATTATAACTTACTAGGTGCATATTTAAAAGTATACAGAATTAGTTCTGAGTAGTTAACTTCTGAGTCATATATCATCAGTTACTAAGACAAGTCTTATTTCGGTTTTAGAACTGGGCTTATATCCGGAGTGAAAAAGGTTAAGGGAGTTAAAATGAGGTTAGGGTTGTTGTTTTTTAAATTTACTTTTTTTTTCTTTTTTTTTCAGTTATCTCACCAAAACAATTTCTTGTGATTTTCTTCTTATTCTTTTTATGCTGGAGAAGTAATGATTTTCCTTATAATTTAAAAATAAAAATAAATAAATTGCTGCTGACCACTTTTATAGATATAATTTGATTTCTTTAAATGGGAGAGTGGGATAATGGTGTTTAGGAAAATTGTATTGATTTCTTTGGTGATGTACCTCTAGGACACCAAGCCACAGTTGATTGCCTCTGATTTTATTATGTCTTTAGGCATGCCAGATTTTATTCTCAAATGCATATTATGACCATGATAAAACACTGTACTCATTTGCTAACTATATGATGTTGCTATGGTAACAAGGAATTAGGCATTTTTATTTTTTTTCCAGATATTTATGTGTTCATTTCATTCAAATATACTTAATTTCCTTCTCCGATATCACATTCTGGTGTCACTGTGATGCATTTCTTTGCCAGTATTCCAAAACATGAGTAAATGGATATGTCATCCAGAGCAGGGTTTTTCAACTTACGGGATACATTAGTGGATTGTGAAATCAATTTAGTGGGTTATAAGTATTTTTCCTTTTAATGAAATAGAAAAAATATGGGATAGAAAATACCAGCATATAAAACCTTACTAAGACTAAGTATTGCTTTCTGAAACTCTTGTTTCAGATACACACTTATAAATATATATGTGTACCAAGTTGTGGTGTAAAATGTATTTCTTACTGTGATGGTTAATTGTTATGTGTCAACTTGGCTAGGCCACACTCTCAAGTATTTGGTCAAAAACAGTAGTCTAGATTTTACTGTAAAGGTGTATTTGGGTGTGTGTTGTTGTTGTTTTTCAGATGAGATTAACATTTAAATCAATAGATTTTGAGTAAACCAGATTACCCTTCATAGTGTAGATAGACATCATCCAATCAGTTGAAGACCTAAGAGAAAAAAGACTGACATCCTCTGAGGAAGAGGGGATTCTGCCTGCCGGTAGACTGCTTTTGGACTTGAGCTGCAACATCACCTCTAACCTGGGTCTCCAGCCTGTCAGCCTACCAGGAAGATTTGGACTTAACCAGCCTCCACAATTATGTGAACCCATTCCTTAAAAATCAATCAATCTCTCCCCTCCCCCTATATATTTTCATATACATATATACATACAAACATGCTCCTACACATACATACATGTATATATGATATTGAGTACCTGTTATGTGCTAGGCATTGTTCCAGGTATCTGGTGAAACTATGCATCTGGCATAATTCACAGGGCTCATAATTCACAGGAACTAAAAGTTTGATACAAGGTATTTGGATATTTTAAAAGTATCTCAAATCCGGTAGGTCTAAAATGAAACTCCTCTTTTCTTCTATTTCCCACCATGGTCAATGACATTATCTGTCATCACTCATCAGAAACTTGGGGATTGTCCTGATCTTGTTCGCTTCCACGTACTTGGTGACCAAGACTTCCTTTTGAATATCTTAACAATCTGTCTTTTCTTCTTCATCTTACTCCCATTGCCTTGGGTTCTGCCCTAATGATTTTTCCCTTGCATTTCTGCAGTAGCATTCTAACTGATTTCTCTATTCCAATCTTGCCTGCCTCCAATCCAATTTCTACAGTTGCCAGAGTCATTTTTTTTTTATATATATTTTATTGATTTTTTTACAGAGAGGAAGGGAGAGGGATAGAGAGCTAGAAACATCGATGAGAGAGAATCATCGACCAGCTGCCTCCTGCACACCCCCTACCAGGGATGTGCCCGCAGCCAATGTACATGCCCTTGACCGGAATCGAACCTGGGACCTTTCAGTCCGCAGACCGACGCTCTATCCATTGAGCCAAACCGGTTTCGGCCAGAGTCATTTTTTTTTAACATGGTATAGACATTTAAATCTTTCTGCTATGGTTGCCAGATTTCTCAAATAAAAATACAGGGAACCTACTTAAATCTAACTTTTAAACAAACAATGAATAATAATAAATGTAAGTGTGTCCCATGCAATATTTAGGACATACTTATACTAAAAAACGATCTGTTGTTTATCTGAAATTCAAATTAAATATTCTACTTTTTTACCTGGAAACCTACTCTTGCTTCAAAGTCAAAATATGTTCCAGGGTTTCATGGGTTCAGGATAAAACCTCAATGTCCTAACATTGCATGTCATATGAACCACTGACAGTGTCCTGAGTTTGCAGTGCTTCTTTACTCTTCCATTCCTGCAAATATGTACTTTATATCTTCCCAGAATGCCCCTGCTCTTCTCAGTTCTTTGGTTAATTTAAGACTCAGGCATCACCTTCTCTAAGAAGTCATTTCTAACCCCCTAGTCCCTACCATGTAGACCATAATAGGAACACAAGCTTTCTTTCTGTTTCTCATATCATTCTTTGCTTAATGTCACAAAATTAATCATATTGTAATTTAATTAATATTTCAACCTATCTCTCTTCTCGGGATTGTGAATTCCTTAAAGACAAGGTAAAAATTGTGTCTTTTCACTCTGTATCCTTGGCACAATAGTGGGCTCTCGATATATAAATGAACCAATGAATGAGTGAGACAGAAGGCAAGAACCCATGCTCATTAGCCATGTAACTGGCCATTGGTGCTTACCCAGATCTTCCCCACCTTGACTCCTGGATAAGTCTGTGTTGCAGCAAGTCACCTCCTTGGCCTGTCCTCCTCTCGGCTCCCAAGGAAGCTCCATAAGACTATGAGCCAGGTTTTGTTTCCTGTATCTCCAAGCCTTTGAATTGTAGGTGCTCAGGATACATTTGTTTAGTAAAAGAAAGAATGAACAGTGCATGAATGAATGAGTGTATCTTGGAGGACAATCTTCAGCAGGACATTTTTTATTCTCTAGGGCAGACTGTAAGCTGGAGCCCCAACTTCTCTAACTATATCTCACCTCTTCTTGCCCAACTCCTTTCTTCCCTTCCTTAACCTAGGAGATAACTGTTTTCTCTCTACAGCAGCTGGCGCATAACAGCTCAACAAATGTTAGCAATCATTCGCAGATGGAACCTCCTCTTTCCTCCAGGGCTCCAGTGCTCTGCCACTTATTTCCCATTCACGAGCCCAAGCCTGGAAAGCCATGGGGGCCTGACATTGCTTTCCCTCTCAGGGATTGTGGTCTTCCCTTCTCACACAAGGGAGCAAGGTTTCCTTTGTCTCCCACCAGGGCAATTCAATTAAGTAAGACTAAAGTTAAACGATTCTATTTTTTTTTAATTAATGTTTAATAGCTAAATTTCTTTTTCAATTAAATAATTGTATCTTTATGCTCAAAGTCTTTTTTTCATATATATGGAAGTTCTTTTATATCAAAGGAAATACCACCTACAAAACTATTAATGACTTAGGCTCTGTGATTAGTTCGTTTTAATGACATTTTTGAGATTTAATAATCTGGCTCACTTTCAATGAAAGAAAACTCAATGCCAGAAATTCCTAGCCAGCAAGGAATATAAACAAATCTTACAATTGTCTCCTCAAATAACAGGAATAATTGAGATCAACTTCTTGCAATTAGAAATGTTTTGAAAAAAGTGCAGGGGAAAAGTTCAAGAAAGCATGTCAAAACAACAAAACTCAGTCTAATGTTCATTATTGTAACTGATCAAAGTCTGTTTGCAGTATATTTGAATGTTAATAAATTAAATGTGACATTGATTTGGCAGAGGCACACTAGTAATTGGCAAAAACACGTAGCAGGAGCAGCTTCTGCTAAAGCAGAACTTGCTTGGTTGTTGTTTCATTCTCATAGCTTTCTTAGCAACCCAGTGCTGTCATACTAACCTAACTGTCATTTACCCTTTTGGTTTCTACTCCCATCCAGGCAAGATTAAATTCATTTTTTATTACTAATCTAGCAGGTGTTGCCTCTGGTCTGAACACAGAGTACCTTTTGGTGACCTTGTACCTCTCCCGTTTTTCTCTTCTCTCTTTCACATATTAAAAAAGGGTGATCTAATAACTTATTATTATATCCTGTCAGTTCAACTTGTAGAACTAAAAATGTAGTTTAATTAAACAGTTTGGCAGTATTTTCAAGCTTAGGCATTCTGTTGCATTTGCTAGGCCTGAATTATTTCATGGTATGTTATAAAATTGAAGCTGTAAAAAAATATTCAGCTTACAACATTTTGAAATAGTTGTTCCCCAAATTCCATTGTAATTATGTTGATTGTGGGACAGGGGTGTATAATATATTCTAGGAGGCCATTTTCTGAATAAGAACCTTCTACAGTAACCGACGTTTATGGTTTAGGGACCTAGGACATACTTTGTGCCAAATAGTCACATACAATCTATTTACTAAACCTTTTTGTATTCTTCAAAAATGTTTTTTCTTAAATTGATTCAAAGTCAATGTACTCATATTTAAATTTTTTAAATGTTCATTAACACAAAATTATTCATTAATATGTATAGTTTAAATTATAGAAAAAAATTAATGGAGATATCAAAGTCAAGTATATTTATACTAGAAGCCCGATGCATGAAATTCGTGCAAGGGGCTCGACCCTCACAGCTGCAGCGGCTTGCCTTGGCCTTCACAGCCCCAGCTTCATCCGGAAGGTTGTCCAGAAGGACATCTGGCTGTCCGGTCTAATTAGAATATTACGCTTTTATTATTATAGATTACAAATTATAGCAATTACCTAGCAAGAGTTGCAAAATATATAGATTAGGAAGAATAGAATATATTTAGTAATTTAAATATTTTAGAAAGTTGATCTTTTTATAAAAGCTAAACTGTCATTGTATCTTGCTCTTATGTGTTTGAATATGTAAACTTTCTAATAATGAAGCACTGTTGAATTTACTTTAAACTGTAGTTAGATTTTATCTTGGTATATATTTTGTACTTAAGTTTGAACATAGTTATTCATGGCATACCTTAATTCACAAGTACTTGAAGCCAAATGGAGACCATTTATAAATACTCAAGAGGAATGTGGAGCCAGATCATCAGAGAATGGGTTATAATATGTATAGTAGTATATGTATTCTGCCTGCCTTTTTTCCTAGCTATATTCATAGCATTTTTAAAAGCAAAAGTTATTATTCCCTAAAACCATTTATTAGTTCTTTTCATTTTTAGGTATATCTATATTTAAATTGTCAAATAATTTTGAAGGCTTTTATTATGGAACTAGTAGCCCTGTGCACAAATCCGTGTGCCAGTAGCTTTCTGTGGGGCCTGGCCACTCTGCGCCCACTGCCCAGAGGCTCTCCGCGGCCCAGAGGCCCAACCATGGCCAGGCGTGGACCGCTTGCCTCATCCCCACAGCAATGAAGCAAGCATTCCGCCAGGCCGCTCATGCTGCCCACTCTCAGCAGCCGCCCCCCCCCCCCCCCTCCCAGGGGCTGGGGTCCTCCGGCAGGGCTGAGAGGACTGGGCACCACCATCTTGTGGCTATGGGCACCGCCATCTTTGTGACAGAGTGATGGTTAATTTGTATATTACCCTTTTATTAGATAGGGTTTTATATTTAACATGACTATAACACCACCCATATCATATATATATATATTAGAGAGAGAGATATAGATAATATTACTGAAATACTCCATGATAGAAGAATTCTCAGTTGACTAGGTTGAAACTTGTGAGATAGATATAGGGTTAGGAGATTGAGGTTTTGAATTATATTATGAAAACCATTATTTATTTTTATTTATACATACATATGGCAAAAATGTGTAAGCACACTAAATTAAGAAATACTACTGATATTTTACATATCTTAAATTAGTAATAATGAATAATTTATTATTTATAGTTACTGTCTGTTATTTACTAGGTAATATTTCTAAAATGTTTTGTATGTATACTTAGAACTGCATCCAAATATTAATTCCACTTAATAGTATAGACTCATAGTTGTTCACTCCCACACCTCTGGTCCAAGTGTGGCCCCTGAGATGCAGAATGGCTTGGATACATGAGACAGAAGAATCTTTGGGTAACCTTTTAACTCACTCAGATATATTTCTTAACCTTTCCCTTTCCCTGATACTCATCAAGTAAACCAAACTTTCTTCCAGTTACTATAACTCCAACAGAGAGCACTTGTGGTCAGCTCTCTCTCTTCTCAGATACTATAGTGCAGTTCAAGGTCCAGCTTTCCAATGCTTCAGTTTCCTTTATCTCTCCCAAGGCATCATCACTGAGACTTTAGTCCTAGTCTGCCATTTGTTTTACCTCTTTTTTTGTAGTTCTAGTATCCAATTCTGTTATCTAATATCTCCCACAGCTATAACTATATATTAGAGCTGATTTTTTTTTCACCATCTTGGAAAATTCCTGTGTACTAGAATATCACATAAGGGACTGTATGATTGGAGTGGGATTATATTGAGCCTAAGGTCTATGCATGAGTTGTAAGTCAACATGTTAGTAGATTGCATTTTCAAGCTTTGTTTTTATCTGTATTTTATTAATAAATTAAAAAGAACTTTAAAAGCTTTTTATCATTACCATACCTAGCAATTTACAGCATTGAATACAATAGTACAGCTAGCATTAGGGCTCTTAAGCAAGGCTCTTAGCGAAGAATTGGCATTGGAAAGGACTTGAGCTACAACCTTTTGTATGCTTGAGTTCACAACACTGAATTAGTGGATACTACACAATAAATAACCATTACTTTGACTATTCTACAAAAACAGGGATGAGCTTGTTAAAGACATCCAAAGCTTTTTCTTTTAAAAAAAATATTTTTTCAGTGTAATCCTTCACAAACAATGGTAATTTATAATGTGACATAAAGAAACGATGTAGACTCAAATACTTAATACATAATACTTTTACAGCTGAGTGTCTGTTTTCCCAATATCAAGTATAAGCGAATTTGCTCCAACTGAACATTCCTACTGTCTGTTGAAAGGAGAAAAGTTGTCACAGAACAATAGTCATTCGTAGAGGATGTCTTTAAGGAGAGGTTTGAAATAACAGATTAGATACAGCTCATGCTTTTTCTATTGTCATTATGGTTTCTTTTTCTTCTTCCCTGAGACTGGTATCCTTCAATACTTCATTCCCAGGGACTCTTTGATGTGACCTTCTGAGAATGGAGTTGACCTCATGCATGACTTTCTAATTGTTAACTCCACTGCACTCAGCTTCAGATGGAGAAGTTCCATTGTTGACATACTCTTCTAAGCCCAGGCCAGGGAAGCCAAGGACAATGGTGTAACACATGGAAGAGTTGGTGGGCAGAAGCTGTTTGTCAGATGGGAATAGGGAGGGGATGAGGCATTGTCCTCCCTCCCAGGTAGGTGCTATTAATTTGAGGGCTGCATATGGTCACTATAGTCCTCTTGCCTTTCAGGCTGCACTTCTCAACTTAGTGGTAACGGATATCTTTGCAAAGCTTGAAAAGTCCTGTAGGTGGGGATACAGTCATGATATGCCTCAAAACCCACAGCAGTAGTTTCAGTGGATGGTATGAAGGATTTGTTGAAGGATTTTAGAGGAGGTGTATATAAAGTTAAGGGCATTGAGTACGTAGCAGAATGTCCAAAGATCTAGCATTTTCCTCTGCAATGAAGTTCTTCATTCTGATCGTTTCTGGTGCTATTCGTTCCTTTATGTAGATTTGAATTTCTGTTTATCTCATTTTCCTTCAGTCTGAAGTACTTTCTTTAATGTTTCTTGTAGAAGAGGCTAGCTGATGAAAAATTCAACCTCTATTTGTCTGAAAATGTCATGATACCTTTATTTTTTAGGGATATTTTCACTGGATACAGGATTCTAAGTTGAGAGTTTTTCTTTTCTTTCAGCACATTAAAATAACTCTAATATTTTATACCTTGCATTGTTTCTGATTTTTTTAAATCCTCACTCAAGGATATGTTCCCATTGATTTTAGAGAGAGAGAGGCAGGAAAGGGGGGGAGTGAAAGAGAGAGGGGGGGAAGAGAGAAACAGAGAGAGAGAAACATTGATTGGTTGGTTGCCTCCCGTACACACCCAACCTGCAACCTAAACAAGTGCCCTGACCGGGAATTGAATCTGAGACCTTTCAGTGTATTGGACAGAGCTCCAACAAGCTGAGCTACTGGTTAGGGCAGTGATATGTCTTTTTGCTGTAGCTGATTTTAAGATTTTATCTTTATCATTAATATTTAGCAACTGATTTTGAAGTGCTTTGGTTTTGTACTTATAATGCTTGGAGTTTTGTGGGTTGTTGTTTTTTTTTGGTGTGTTTTGTTTTTTTTTTTTCAGTTCTTTGGCTATGTAGATTTATATATTTATCTATTCGGAATATCTTCAATCATTATTTCCTCTCCTCCCTTTTTTTTTTTTAATCTTTCTATGACTCCAGTTACATGTATGTTGGACTGCATAATATTGTCCTACAGCTCACTGAGGTGCTGGTTCATTTTTTAAACTTTTTATCTCTCTTGCTTCAGTTTGGATAATTTCCTTGAATTTAGATCTGTTGTTCCTCTGTAGTGTCTAATCTTCTGTTAAGCATATGCACTAATTTTGTTTTCATTTCACATGTTGTATTTTCACCTCTAGAAGTTCAATTTGGTGTTGTTGTTTTTTTTTAATAATTTCTATTTCTTTTCCATTTATGTTCATTTTCCTTTTGGACATTGAACATCTTTCTCATAGTTGTGATAAAGTCCTTGTCTGTTATTTTTATCATTTCTGCCATATTTGGTTCTGTTTCTATTGACTGGAAAGGTTTGAATTAAAAGATGAAATACAGCTCCTGCTTTTTCTATTGTCATTATGGCTTCTTTCTCGTCCCTGAGATTCATATCCTTCAATACTTTATTCCCGGGGACTCTGATGTGACCTTCTGAGAATGGGGTTGACCTCATGCATGACTTTCTCGTTGTTTTGGATCACACTTTTCTTCTTCACTTCTTGATTGAATGATGAACAATGAAATAGTATATTGTTTACTATATTGTCTGCATTTTGTTGTCTTCCTTTAAAAAATGTTGAGGTTTGTTTGGGAGTACATTATTTTACATGTGAATCAGTGCAAGCTTTTGGAGACTTATTTTTAAGTTCTGTTAGAGTGGATCTAGAGTAGTGCTGTCCAATAGGAATTTTTGCAATGATATAAATGTTTTATATCTGCACATTCCAATATGATGCCCAGTAGACACATTTGGCTATTGTGTCTGGTACAATTGAAGGATTGAATTATTGTAATTAATTTAAATAACAATATGTTACTAGTAGCTACTGTATTAGACAGTGCAGGTCTAGAGTTACCAGTTTATCCTTACTCCTAAGGAGGGATCTTTTGCAAGTCTTTATATGAATGCCCTACCTGTTCAGTGAGGAATCTCTAGTTGATTAGAACTTGAATGTCTCCTAGTCTCATGCAAACTTCAGCAGTTGTTTGGTTTAGTTATTCTTTAGCCAGGAATTGACCTTCCTGGCCCTCCACCCTACCCACAAACAGCTTAACGTTCAGCTGAACACTCAAGTGGGCCCTTATGCACATTTCTAGTAATCTTTCGGTGTATTCTGGTACTCTACCCGACAAATTTCAGCTCCCTCAGTCTCCCCAATCATTACTATCTCTTTAGCTCAATGAGACCTCCAACCTCTACTTGGATTCCCCCACCCTGAGCAGCAGCCCATAATATGCTGCTACACAGAAAGCTGAGGTGATGGAGGGCTTATCTCATTTGTACCCCTTCTCTCAAGGATTGCACTGCCTGTTTACTGTCGGAAAAGTTTACTATTTTTTTGTTCAGTTTTCTAGTTGTTTATAGCAGGAGATCTAGTCTGGCACCAATTACTCCATCTTTTTCTCCATCTCATAGATTATATCTTATTAACACTTTTTATCTCAATCCAGTGGTAATGGTTGCTGCCTTTATTGGAGGCTGTAAAACATTAAAACATTGGAGATTTTTCAACCCAGCAAATTGTGAATATTTACAAAATTTTCACCAAAAAAAAAGTTATTCAATGCACATCACAAACTATGGGTTAAAATTTGTTAGTACTTAAAGTATAAGTATTGAGACTATTTTTGTACCCTGAGATGAAAAAGAGGATTGGTTACAAGTTTTGTTATGTTTATTTTTTAATGGAATGGAATAAGCAATCATTAAAAATCCACCTGTACCCATTTTTGTTGGTACTGTCCAGCAGTCATTTCTTTCCCAGCCTCTACAGTAGCTCATTGAAGAAGACAGAATTGCCCTAGCCAGTTTGGCTCAATGGATAGAGCATCAACCATTTGACTGGGTTGAAGGGTCCCAGGTTCGATTCCAGTCAAGGGCACTTACTCGGTTGCAGGCCCATACGGAGGCAAACAATCGATGTGAGAGTCATATTGATGTTTCTCTTTCTGTGAATCTCTCCCTCCCTTTCACTATTTCTAGAAATCAATGAAAATAGATACTCAAGTGAGGATTAATAACAACAAGACAGTATTGTTTTCTCCATTTTACCTATGAGGAAACAGAGACACAGAAAGGTTAAGCAACATTGACAGGGTCACCCAGCTCATAAATGGCAAAACTGGGATTTGTACGCAGGTAGTTCTTAACCACTATTAAGAAACTTCCAGAAGACCTAACAATGTGAACAGTATACACATGTGTATTTAAGATGTAAACATTTATACGTGCACTGTCACTTTATTCTCATTTTCAGATAAAGAAACTGAGACTGAACCCTGGCTGGTTTAGCTCAGTGGATAGAGGTCAGTCTGCAGACTGAAGGGTCCCGGGTTCTATTCTGATCAGGGTTGCAGGCTCGATCCCCAGTAGGGGGCGTGCAGGAGGCAGTCGATTTATGATTCACTCTCATCATTGATATTTCTATCTCTCTCTCTTCCTCTCTGAAATCAATAAAAATATTTTTTTTTTAAAGAAAGAAACTGAGACTGAAAAAAGTTAAGTGGCTTTCTTGGTGTCACCACTTAAATGAGAAGTGAAATACTGGGAACAACAATGAGGTATTCCTTAGATAAATCATGGCACAGTACAAATGATAAAATACCACATAGCCATCTTTTTTTCTAAAATATTAAAGAATATTGACAGGGAGTAAAGCAGTTTGTAAAAGGATAAATACCTATTTTGAATATATGAACATTCATGTAAAGGAAGAGCCACTTACTCTTGGTTTATCCCTATACTAACACTGAAAGAAACATACTGTTTTTTTACTGATAAACATGAGACTTAAGATGATATTGTTCCAAGAGAATATAAGGAAAATTCATGCTTTATGGCAGTTTCTACTGTAAAATAGGCTCTCTTACAAAATGACATGTTTATCTGTAAGTCTAGAAATTCCTATTTTTCTACCTACTTTCATTTTATCTATTCCAAATATTTACAAAACTAGATTTCCCTTCATAAATGATTTATGTTCTGTTTAACTTTAATGGAAGCTGTTAGCAAGGGTCTGATAACAACTAGTTTGTTTAAAAAGACAAAAAGGAAAATTCTTTTTAAGGAAAAATTAGTCTCCATGTTTTTCAATTCTGAAATCTTTATTCCATCTTCATATGTTAAATTAATTAACATATTTTGATTGGCTCTCCATTTGCCTAAATAGTTGTTATAAGAAACTGAGTGGTCAGAGTAATGGTTAAGTAAAGAGAGGTTATGTGAAGGCAGGAAAAAAGAACAGCTCTTTGCCGTCCATTTCCTTTTATGTAGAAGGCAGAGGCTTGCACCAGCTGTAAGACTGCAACAGTAGAACTGAAGCGAATAGGTAGCTACGTACAGGCAGCTTCAAGCTGTGTGGCTGATCCTCATATAAAAGCCAGGCAAGCTGCAAACTAGTATCTCAGTAGCTCTCGTTATTACCCATGTTGGGTTACTAGTGCAAATTCAACTCAGTCCTGAACCTTTCATTCTGCTCAAGAGAAAGACCTTCCATGAAAACACAGTTTATAGAAGATCTTGGAGAGTATGGAAGCATGGAAAAGTATTTTCTTCTACTTCCACTATTCCCAGTATCATACTGAGGGAGATCCTTTATGATATATGATCACCTCACCTGAGAATTTTACAATGTATGAGAGGCAAAGATTACTCTCACCCTCACTCACAGCAACTGTCCCCAACTCATAGTTACTATGGTTATTAAAGTAAACTATTTGTGGGGAATTGTCTATTTTGTGAAAATTACAAGAACATTTATATTCTTTCCCTCATATGTTTGCTTTGAGGGGGGTTTCATTTGATGGGCCCTTTGTGTCTAAAACTAAAAATCTGTAACACTGTAACCCCCAAAACCTTTTTTTCCCTTTAAGTACAAGCCATTATCTTAAATATTGGTGCTTATGTTTTTAAAGGACTACTGTTACTTGAAATTCATTTGAGAAACCAAGACTGCATCATACATTTAGATGCCCAGATGTTGCTGTTAAGTGTCATATATATTTTTTTAAGTGTCACTGGGAGTACTTGGTTTTGTCAGTGTTGTCAGATACATTACATTAACAAGTATTTTTAATGTTCTTTTAAAAAAATTAGAAAATAACATAGCAAAAAGGTCACCCATTTAGAATTGATCATGAAGACAGAAGAAAAAGAAGTAATCAACAAAAAGATATAATGACTGAACTTCATGTTTTTAAGATGCACATCTTTTCAAATTTTAACATCTCTGAAACCAGCTGTGAAGGTGTATTAATTGCTTTCTAGTGGTGCAAACAATGGTGCTTTTTAATTTGATGGCCTTGTATTTAATAAAAGACAGTGATAAATTCCTTGTAATTTGAGGTATAGATCTATACAGATAGAATAGCAGGCTGCATTGCACAAATTGCTTGCACTGGTTTGAGGAAACATTTCCATTTGCAAAGCGCTCTCTGGAACTGATGTGTAGAGCATGCTGAATTCTCGTTCCATTCCTCTGCTTTACTGCCATACCACTCCAGAGCAGAAAGAGAAGTAGATGGGGCTTGGTTCTGGCAAGATAGAGGGGCATCATTCTGAGACCATCTTTCCTTCAGTTCATCTCCAGTAAAAAGTATGATTACTGATTATTAGTTTTGAGGCAGAATATAACTGTTAAGCTTAGAGAATCTTTAATAGAATGACTATTAGGCTGTTGTATAATATTTCATGTTAGTTTCACTTGTTGAGTAGTAAATGTTTCTACATTATGGTCCTTCACATCTTTTTATTATAGTATATGAGGACAGAACTATTTCATTAAAGTAACTCTGGTATGTAATATAGCTTTTTCAAACTTATTTTGTACATTATCTATGTATTATTTGAATACAAAGCAAGTATTATGTATATATATATATATATATATATATATATATATATATATATACTTTATTTTTCACTAGCAATTTTTTTAATCCTATAGGTTGGGTTTTCTTCTAACTAGAAACTTAAGTTTCTTCCATCTATACATTCATACAGGAAATACTAAAGAATGAAAAGTATAGAGAAGAAATTAAAATAAAAAGCAACGAATTTTATGAAAAAGAAAAACTCCTTAGTAAAGAAAGCAATGAACTCTTGGCTCCACCAATTGAAACTCAGATTAAAGGGCATGCATCTGCCCCATACTTTGGAAAAGATGAACCGTCAGTGGATCCCACGAGCACTGGTAAAACCTTTCAACCAGGATCCTGGATGCCACAAGACAGCAAGAAGAAGCACAATCAATGAGTGCCCTGTGGTAAAAAGTTGTTTCATTTATAAGTATGTGACTACTTTAACAAATAAAAGTAAAAAATTACTTTGTGATTTTATGACTATACAGTAGTTCTCTATTCCATTAAGTTTAAGAATTCATTTTTTTAGTATGCACAAGAAATGTGAGGAATGTGCTTAGTTTTTCCCTCCTTCGATTGTTCCCATAAAGTATAATGTAGCTGGAAATGCTCAGGAATTTGGATCCTTATCATTTAAGGACCCCCAAGATATATCTTGGTAGAAATGATAAGGATAGTGACCTCTCCTAAATTATTAAATATAAAAGAAAAAAATGAGAAGACTATTTCTGAAGAAGCATTCTATAAAATTCTAAGGATTAATCAAGAATATAAAATTGGAGCCTGGCCAGTGTTGCTCAGTGATTGAACGTTTACCCATGAACCAGAAGGTCATGGTTCAATTCCCAGTCAGGGCACATGCTAGGGTTGCAGGCTCGATCCTCAATAAGGGGGCATGCAGGAGGCAGCCAATTGATGATTCTCTCTCATCATTGATGTTTCTATCTCACTCTCACTCTCTCCTCCCCTTCATCTCTGAAATCAGTAAAAACCTATTAAAACCAAACAAACATAAAATTGGATAAAACATTTTTAGGCCAAGAAAACTTAATTGATAAATGGGGAAAAACAAAACAGAAAAACCATATGCCCTTGATGAGTAGATGGGACAAAAGCTAGCTTATGGGTTGAGGCTGGAGTTGAGGACAAGAATTAGGGCCATTATAAGCAGACTATCCATCACAAAAGTCTGAGAGAAGAGTAAAGAGAAATAGTACAATTACTAGAATGCCATGAGATTAAAAAATACTTTGAAAAAATGGAAAATAGGAGAGGGTTCTAAGAGAGTGATTCCACTGATAGAGGGGATTCCAGTGACTTGTATATTGAAGAAAAATGTAGACAGATAACATTAAAACACTGATTTTATACAAAAGTATTTTTGAAGGGTCATACATTTTTCTGAAGTGTACAACCTAGTTTTGTTGCTAGTCTTCTAATTTTAATACAGAGTTCTTTTCACAGTGTTTGGCCTTTTAATAGGCAATCAATAAATATGTACTGAATAAATGACCCAAATGTTAATGCTTTGAATAATATAAGGAAATCCTTGGGTGTTAACAATGAACTCCTAAAACATAGGTTAAGATTTTTACTTAATAGATGGTAAAAATTTTTATTGCTTGATAAACTACAGAAAAATACTTTATAAAATATTATACTAAAATAAGTAATCAAATCTAATCACTGTAACATACTTATTTAATGGCAAAGCTGCTAGATGATAATACTAATATTCCAGCAGCCCTATTATTAGCGCTTTATATCATTACAGTCAAACCTCGATTCTCGAACGCCTCCCATCTTGAACAATTGGCTTCTCAACCTGACAATTCTTTCATGCTGATAGCTATATGATCAGTCACAAGTATCTCAGGCAACAAACAAAGAGATATGTTAAAATCTCAGGATATTGTGCTGTGAATATTTTCATGGTGTGGTTTTTGTTTTTTTTGCTTTTGTTGCTGCTTATTATTTTCATTTTTACTATGCATTTCCTTTCCTTTTTGTTAAATTTACATTTCATGCCCTTTTTGTTTTTAAAGTGTTTATTTATAGATTAAACAGTACATTAGACATGTGCTGTATATAAGAAAGGTTAAAACGGGGAATCATTTGGATGTCTGGAATGGTAATTCAATTTACATTATTTCTAGTGGGAAAAAATGATTTGGTTTTCAAACAGCCGTCTGGAACAAATTAAGTTCGAGAAACGAGGTTCCACTGTAGAAATTATTAGTACATGTTACCATAGAGGCAAAAAAGGAAATAGGCAACATAAAAACAGGTAAAATGTGTAGTATAATTGATTGTAAATTAAGATGAAGATGTTCTTGAATTCTGGATTACAAGAAAAATTGTAAATATCCTAACATGCTAGAATATTCCTGTTGCCAAATTTGTATTAGCTTAATGTATCTCTTGTACTAGTAAATGTTTGCAATATATATAGCCTGTTTATAGACATCTGAAGGTATGACAGAATTTACATTGCTTTTAATTTTTATAGTTTCCATTTAAAATATTTTACATAAGCAGCAAAATATATATATATATATATATATTTTAATTTCCAGCTGAGTTCTTAAGGGAAAATACCGTGTTACAATAAGATGGTGCTGGCCCACCATCATTAGAATATGTACTTTCAAAGTGATTTTGACAGGTGAGGAAGTTTGTAGTAACCCATCCACACTCCTTTCCTCAAAGCTAATAACATTTTTACGATGACCGCTTGCACTGTTAGGTGGTATCAGAATAGAGTTAAATGTCCTACATAAAAACTGATCTATAATCTTGACCTAATTAACAGTCTTTCCATTATACTTGGCTTTTAGGCCAGGTACATGCAAAGCAGAACTAAAGCATTAAATAACATACTAGTTTGTCTACAATATTTCATATTTTAAATTGTTATAATTTGGACATTTATAATTATTTTAAAGAAAATGTTTTTCACCTCTTCAAGGCAGACATCAAACCTATGCAATTTAAAAAAATTTTTAAGTACTTCCTCAGAGGTAAATCCTTCCTGATTTCTTATACCTCTACAATACATGCATATGTATATCTATCTATCTATAGATCTATCTATCTATCTATCTAAAGAGGAAATATGCAAATTAGCCAGGACACCATAACAGTCATGACTGGCTCAGGAGGCTGCAAGTGCAAATGGGCCCAGAGCGGAGACACAACACACAGGGGGGCCCGCCCTCGCTGGGAGACAGCACGCCAGCAGTCCTGCCTCTGCGTGTGAGCTGCAGAGGAAACACCTTTTCTTACAGCTCATTGGCTAAGCTCCCTGTACGCCACTCGCAATGTTCTTGGTAACGTGGGTAATAAGAATCCAAGGTGATCTAGGGTTTTTCCACCTCCCTCCTGGAGGAAAAAACAAAGGTCCGCTGCTGGAGGGGCTAAGAAATGGCTCAGTGGATAGAGCCTTGGCCTGCGGACCACAGGGTCCAGGTTCAATTCTGATCAAGGGCATGTACCTAGCTTATAGGCTCCTCCCAGGCTGGGGCCCAGGTCAGGGCTCATGCAGGAGGCAAACAATCGAAATGTCCCTCTCACATTGATGTTTGTCTTTCCCTCTCTCTTCCACACCCTCTAAAAATCAATGGAAAAATGTCCTCAGGTGAGGATAAAAAAAAAAAAAAAGTCATAGCCTATGAAAGAGACATCTTGAAAATGCCTAAAGGAAGTTTTCATTTTTTTCGTGAAGGGACTGGAGTCCATGTTGATGAAAACACCTTGGTGGCTGTGGTGGCCGGCAGTGGCAGCAGCAGCAGTGGGGTGATGGGGGTGGCACCTTCCCCTTATTAACCAGTCACCTCCCGCAGAGGGAGGGCAGACTGTGGCTTAGGCAGGCTCCCCGTGAGGAGCGGGCCTAAGCCGTCAGTAGGACATCCCCTGAGGACTCCCAGACTGTGAGAGGGGGCAGGCTGGGCTGAGGGACCCCCCCCCTCCCCCAGTGCACAAATTTCGTGCACTGGGCCTCTAGTCATATATTTTTTTAAATAATATTGGGCTTATTATATTATAAAAACTGTTTCAGTATAGAAAATGTGTTGGCTGTTGGGCTTAATCCTATAAATCTAGCTTAAAAGCTATGCTTTGGATATTTAAAGTTAAAAATAAAAATGGAAGAAGTAATTTTTCCCTATTATGTTACCTGTTTCCATTCCTACTTTCACTAACAGATTTTAGCTATCATTTTTCTTTTTTTAATTTTTATTTCTTAATTTAATTAGCTTTGAACCAATACCATTATATTTTCTTAAGGCCATCTCATTACCCACACTATTTAAAATAAAACCTGAATTTATTTAGCCAAAGCTTTTTCAAACTATGTGTTCTTTGAAGAAAAAAATTAGAGGTGAGGAGAGTCTATGATAGTCAAATTAAGTTAAGATTCCAATATAGATGCAGGAATGAATCCTTGGTATTTGAACATGGAATCCCTTTAAATGTTTCAGAGATACAGAATTTGTCCAGATAGCATATCAACCAGATTGATATAACAAACTGCAAACATAAAAGCAATCCTAAATAGGAACCAAACTTTCTCTAAGTGAAAAGTATATGAGGTGTAAAGTGCCCCTTGACACTTTCCCTTACTTCATCTGTAAGGAAAGATGGAATGGGTAAGGAGCTGTTAATTATAAATTTACTAGAAAATTCATGCACTGGGGGGGGGGGGGGGGGGGGGAGGGGGGGGGGGCGGGCGGGAGTGTCCCTCAGCCCAGCTTGTGCCCTCTCACAGTCCGGGAGAGAGGCAACCAGGCAGGCCAATCAGGGGACAGCACCAGCTGGCCCTGATACCCCCCCATCACCCCTCCGCCACTGCTGGTCGCTGCCGCCCCCCAATCGCTGTCCCCTCCCTCTGCCCACTGGCATGTACCTTGCTGGCCTGACGCTGCCTGCTCACCGGCCCCGCGCCACCCCCCCCCCCCCCCCACTGACCAGGCATTCTGCCATTCAATCAATTTGCATATTATACTTTTATTATATAGGATTTCAACATTGGGTTTCCAGCTCATAGCTTTCTAAGCTTATTTCCAGTTTGATTACTATAATTACAAGAAATAAAAAGTAAGAAATGCCCTTGCACATCTGATACAGTAATAATACCATGCTGAAGTTTATCACATGGACACTAAGGATCAAATTTCGACATGCAAACTTTGTAGAGAGGGGATTTTAAATGTTTGCTGCAGGCAGCATATCTTTTTTTCCCCAAAACCAGCCCCCCCAAAAAAAAAGGTAATTGATTGTATTACTTCTCAGAACTTCAAACAATATAAGTAGGCAATTTTTAAAGAAGTATTCTGGATAATAATAAATGTGATTCTTTTAACTATAGTACTATTTGTTTCAATGAGAAAAGATTAATATTTCTAAAAAATCCAAATCTCACAGTAGGCTCTATTTTTAATTCCCACCCCCATAAACACACACACACACACACACACACACACACATATACACAAAGATACAGACACAAATATTCTAAAACCTATTGATCTTACATGTATAAAAAGGCTTCCTAAGTGTTGGGAAAAGCTAAAGAAACAACAAATACCATATGCCAAACAAATATAAAATTGGCATGTGTTTAAGACTTTAAAAGAAATTATAAAAAAACATATTTCAGTTAAATTAATACCCTTAAATTATCACAACAGAACCAATGAAACCTCAGCTTTAATAGATAACTGAGAATTAAGAGGAATATTTCTTTTGCGATAGTATTTTTACTCTAAAATGTGGCCATAAGTGAGACCTATGTATATAAATTCCTTTTGTGAACAACTTGATGGCAGAAACCCAAAAGACCTATCTTAACCTAGTTTTTTCTTAAACTGGCTTCTGCAGACACACCAGGGTCAGTAGTTATACCTAAGCATTTTTTAAAGTATTGTTTTCATTTCAATAATACAAAAAGCATATCTTGACCACCTGAATTTATATCTCATAACTAAACACTGGATTATTTCAGTGCCTAGGGTTGCAATGTGATGTTTACAATGGCATCAAGTAGGAACTGACAACCTAAAATAGTGGTAGTATTGTTCATACCAGTCCATAAACCATTCTTGGGGTCCTTAGGTTGTCATTTGAGAAACATTAGCCTCAACTTTTACAAATGAAATTCATAATCCTTTGAAAAGTCTAACTTTCATAACATAACTAACTTGAATTATTTAATACCCCTTCCCCCAAAAAAATCTAAAACCCTAGGACCTCCTTATAAAAAAGTATCAATTTTATTTCAATATCTACTTTCATTTTTAAATTAAAGCTGTTGGATAATTTCTGTAATTTAGAATTCATTATTAGGATGAGGAAAATATTAATGAGCTATTAAATACTGATAGCAAGTAAAATTATTGGACCATTCATTTAACTTATGAAATATGACTTACTCTTTTAGCGTTCCTTGAAAACAAAATTGAAATTTTAATTTTCACCATGAACTTGTTTGATCAAAAATTATAGAACATCACTACATGAGTTCAAAAAATGGAAAAGTTAAAAGTGGTATTCATATAATCAGCAAATTATCACATAAGACATTTTAACTACTTCACATTTCTTCTTAGCACAAGTAAGAATAAACTGGTTCCAAAGTACTACAAGGGTTGGCATTTTTACTGCAAGCTTTAAATCACAGTGTTACTCTAGTCAACAAGTCATCTCTAAGTAAATGACAGCATTCATACGTACAAAAATTGTTAGTAGGTGGTACTCTATACAATCAGGATGAATTTTTCATAAAATTAGATTTTTAAAAAGGCAGAATGTCTGATAATTACCAGTCTCTCAAAGGCTAGAATGAGGAAAATGTAGAAAACGAAGTACTCACTGATTAATAATATTTTGCTTTGAGAAAGCCAGAAATGATGCTAAGATATAAGCAATAATGACAAAAGATGTAATTAATATGCGGTATCTCTTTTTAAGCCAAAACATACTTTTCACCTCAGGACAGTTCTCATTTTTACATTCTTAGTTTCCTTTGTCCAGAACAGGACCCTTTTTGAGGCAGTATTTGAAGAGTTCATAATCTAAAGCCATTTTTTCTCCACAGGATGTATTAAGCTGCAAAATGGCAAATGACTAAGTCGGTTATAAAGCATTTTTGGCATAATAAATAACTGTCAACAGACTTCTATACAGAAGCCTAAACGTTGCTACAGTAGCGGTCAGAACATGATTCTTCCATATGCTCAGGCTTCGTTTATTAAATACTATCATAAATCCAGAAGAGAAACTTTACAGGGTCCTTCCAAAGCTGCATAATTTCCCAAATGAGTTTCCTCTGGTTGCAGAGC
Source organism: Eptesicus fuscus (assembly GCF_027574615.1). Lineage (NCBI taxonomy): Eukaryota > Metazoa > Chordata > Mammalia > Chiroptera > Vespertilionidae > Eptesicus > Eptesicus fuscus. The sequence goes on along the minus strand of NC_072476.1, from coordinate 81,873,314 downwards.
CTGTTCATTCCTTCAATCCTTTTTCAGTCGTTTAGCTTTTGCAATATTTTCTTGGCGTTTTTGTTTTTTCTTTTGCTCCTTTTCCCTGGCCTCAATCATCTTGGCCAGTTTCCAGGACAGTACAGCACTTGCTAGAAACAATGGAGTAAGGGCCAAAATAACTGTTGTAAGGAAGCCATATGGATCCTTTGCAGCCCATTCCACAACATACTCAGCCCAAGCCTTTATGTCAAACATCTTTGTAGCAGTGTTAGGAAAAGGAGACTGGAAGGAGAGAACAAGAGAAAAGAATATGTAGTTAATCAAATTTTGAAAAAGTTACATTATACAATCAGTTAACTCAGAATTCCATTATCACTCATTAGTTGTTTTTTAAAAGGACTAATTAGTACTATTTTAATAGACTAATATCTCCAGTTAAGAAAGAATAATTCAACTAGGACAATAAGAAAACTGACACTTAAAAGATGTGAAGGTATAGAAGATAAAAGTAAAATCCATGTGGAATCTGTCATAAAGGCTATGCATTCTCACATGCTGCCTATATTCAAGATAAACTTTATTTAGCTGCAAAGTTTTATAAGAATTTTGAGTCTTATATACTCATTCCAGGAAACAGCTAAGTCCCATTTGTTTTGGGGTTTTTGTTTGTTTGTTTGTTTACATAGCCTTAGTACTATTAAGTGTTAATTAACAAAAATACAAATCATCAACTTGGGTGTTTGAAAAAGACAAGCCAGAGTACAACAAATGCTTGGAGTAGGAGAGATAATGGATGGCCATTTCAAGGAGTAAAAAGAAGCTACAATACTATCCATTCATATGCAAAGAGATATAAGCAAAATGTGACATGCTATTTTATGCCCTCTTTCAGCTGTGAGGACTCCTACTTGAAGACATAATTTAATCATTGAGAATATATTTAATAATGGGAAAATTAACCATGACAGGTGCCATGGATTTTGTTCCCTTTTGAATTGATAAGGGAGGGCCATCTGGCAAATGAGGAAAGTGTGGATTTGAGTGTCATTTTTTATTTTGCCCTAGAGGCTTTTCTACCTTTCACATTTGTGTCAACCTCTATTCAAAGTGGAGAATTAGAATACCTTGGTAGGAATGGGTATATATACAGTCACTTACAATTTCAGTTGGAATTTAAAAAATTATCTACCTTATGCTTGAGTTGTGATCTCTAACTTTGTCCTGGATTAGTGAGCCAATTACAATTTCAGATGGATGACCCCTGGTTGGTTGTCGTCTTCTGTAGCTCTGCTACACACTTCTGAGAGAAGGTTTAAATTCTATATGCTGGATGGGTTGAAAAGAATAAAAAACAAAATTTAAATCACAAATTTCAGGATAATTATAATACAATTTTAAATGAAAAATTTCTATGCCCTGACCGGTTTGGCTCAGTGGATAGAGCATTGGCCTGCGGACTGAAGGGTCCCAGGTTAGATTTCGGTCAAGGGCAAGTACCTTGGTTGCGGGCACATCCCCAGTGGGAGGTGTGCAGGAGGCAGCTGATCGATGTTTCTCTCTCATCAATGTTTCTAACTCTCTATCCCTCTCCCTTCCTCTCTGTAAAAAAATCAATAAAATTATTTTTTTAAATGAAAAATTTCTAAATACTAGATATGCAACCTAAAAATGACACCTAAAATTGCCTGGCACATTATAGACATCTAATATCGATTTCTTTCTTCCTAATTAGAAAGAAGTAATTACTACAACTGCAAATGCCCTATAAGAAAATCCTAATTACTGGAGCTATTTTACTAAAATAGCTTATTTCAACAATACAATTATGAATTTTATAATTTAGTGACATAAAAAGATGTTAGCTCACTGGTGTTATAGTGTATCCATTGCTACATCTTGAACTTTTTATACTAAATATGTCGTCGACTACTTATTTATAGGATTAGGTACATTAATTACAAAATCAAACACCTCACCTTGAGCTTTAAAGTTTTTTTTTCTCTCCCTATTACACGATTCGTATTCTCCATAGAAGAATCAAAGATAACCAAAACAAGATATAAATCACCCCCAATCCCATCACTTCAAGAAAACTATTTCGACTGGTTTTAATTACAGCCTACGACTTCTTCCTATTTTGAACTGAACACACAGTCGAGTGCCTAAGACTTGTGAACTATCCTAGCTCACCTGCCCACCCCGCCCGCCGTCGGAACGAGGCTCTACAGACGTCCGCCCGTTTCAACTTCAGCCCAGCAATGACTCCACCAGTGCAAAGCTCAGGGAGGAAGGAACTTGGCCATAACGAACAAAGCAGGAGTGAAGGGCCTGGATGTGGCAAAGTTCTCCCATCAACACAAAGAAAGGAGCTCCAGTCCACAGGCCACACACCTCCCGTGAGCGTCCCACACTTTCAGGAACAAATGTTACTCTTTGCTTCTTCCGTTAGGGGTTCACCGGGCTGGTCTCCGGCCAGAGCCGCGCCCGGCGCTGCAGCCGACGGCCCTTCACCGCCTCCGCACTCCCACCTCCTCCCGGGGGCTCCCTCTCGCTCGTTCCTCCCTCGTTCCCCCACCCGGTCCCTTGGGCCCCCGTTCACCCGACCCTTTCCGGCCCCGGCTAGTGCGGGCCCTGCGGGACTCGCGGAGCGGTCGTCCGGGGGCACCGGGGGAGGCCCCGCCACCCCTCGCGCCCCCCGGGCCGCGGCAGCCTCCGCCAGGCGCCAGGGCCGAACCCCCGCGAGCGGCCCAAAGCATCCCCCGCATCGCGCCCCGGACCTTGGACTCGGACCCCAACTCCCAACTCACCGCCAGGCCGGAAGCAGGAAGGCGGAAGCCCCGCTTCCCCGCCCCGCCCACAGGTCGGCCGGGTCCGGATCCGGCCCGAGGGAGCCGAGGGGCCAGTTTCCGGCTGCGCGGCCGCCGCGTGCGGCCCGGGACCTCGGCTTCCAGGGCGCGGGGCGGGGGCGGGGTGTCCGGGGGCGGTGGGTGAGGCCGCGTGGGTGGGACTGGCCCTCGGGAGCGGGTCGGGACCTCTGCGCCTCTCCCTTTGCCCCGAGGCCGGGAACAGCCCCACCCCTGCTGGAGGCAGCGGGGGAGGGCTGAGGTGGGGGGCGGTCTGGGGCCCCTGGAAACTCCGACCTAAGAGCGGCGGCGAGAAAGGCGTTGGTCCCCACCCGCCGCCCAGAGCCAAGGTGAGGGTCACACCACGACTCCTTTAGCCGTAGTTCAAGCCTCACGTAGAGGAGGCAGAGAAACCGTTGGACCCTGGTGGATGCACCGAATCTTGTTACTAAGGGAAAATGCAGCCGGGCTGTGTGAGGACTTTTTGCTGTTTGTTTTTAATTTAAGAACCTAACTCATTTCACAAAAGAAGGATCGATATTTGCCCAAAGTAAACGATAAATAATTAAACTGCATAGAGTTCCCACAGAGGCACTTGTTCTTTCAGTACACAAATAAAAGGGATGCAAAAGTCAACAAGCAGGAGCGAGTTAATATTGTCTTCTAACCTGCAGAAACGGAGAGACTAGCTCTGGTTTGGTTGGGGACCAAATTTTGAGATTGCTTGCACTGAACTGCGCTGTTTGACTCCTGCAAATGTTGCAAGACCTCTTCGCTGTTGGATGACAAATAAAGCAGGATTTTATTCTTGAAAGACTATAGAATGTACTCCTTGAGGAGCAAGCTGTAACATGCATAACTAGTTTAGGTATAACAACAGGAACTATTATTTACCAGGGAACAGGCTCTTGGCAAATCATCTAATGACCTGAAGTAGTGTTCGTTGGGTATATGTTAATGTTTGTATGTTTTATTAGCAGCAGTTGTTTTCTTATCCTTGTTCGAAAACTTGGATGATGGTTTCAAAGCTACTTGGACGTAGCCTGTACCTGTCGTAGCCAGAAAAAGCAGCGTCAGTCCCTGGAGTGACTGCGAGTGTTTACTGAAAACTACTTGCTGGAGGTAACTTTATGTGAATTTTTAAAACTTGTCCAAGTAGGAATTCCAGGAGGGGGTCAGAATTTATTTTAACCACCTTCATTCCAGAGGCCAAGGAGAGACAGTGTTCCCAATTACTGTCTCCCCAATAGTTTGGTCTGCGGCATCCCTTGTTAGACACACAGGAGTCCTGGGCCAGAGGGAAAAGTGCATGAGAGCCCTAGCTGGTTTTGCTCAGTGGATAGAGCATTGACCTGCGGACTGAAGGGTCCCAGGTTCGATTCCGGCCAAGGGTACATGTCCGGGTTGTGGGCTCGATCCCCAGTAGGGGGCGTGCAGGAGGAGGCAGCCAATCAATGATTCTCTGTCATCATTGATGTTTCTCTCTCTCTCCCCCTCTTCCTTCCTCTCTGAAATCAATAAAGAAATATATTTAGCCCTGGCCGCTTTGGCTCATAGAGCGTCGGCCTGCGGACTGAAAGGTCCCAGGTTCAATTCCGGTCAAGGGCATGTACCTTGGTTGCAGGCACATCCCCAGTAGGGGGTGTGCAGGAGGTAGCTGATCGATGTTTCTCTCTCATCGATGTTTCTAACTCTCTATCCCTCTCCCTTCCTCTCTGTAAAAAATCAATAAAATATATTTTTAAAAAAAAGAAATATATTTTTTAAAAAAGAAAAGTGCATGAGAAAGCCTCTGTAGCTCTTTGGCTCTAGTGTTCGACCATGCCTTCACAGTTTAAGGTTACTGAGCTAGCTTCCAGGTCCAGGGCAGGCTGCAAGCCCGGGTATGGCATAGAGTTGCCACTGCTGAGTTCCTGTTGCAACCTGCATTGCCTGAATGAGAGGCAGTGTCAAGATTGGTTCTTTCTGTAGTGAGAGTCAGTTTGTGAGTTGAGATTCACTTGTCTCTGCTGATCATGTATACTCTAAGTCAGGGGTCCTCAAACTTTTTAAACAGGGGGCCAGTTCACTGTCCCTCAGACCGTTGGAGGGCCGGACTATAGTTTTAAAAAAAACTATGAACAAATTCCTATGCACACTGCTAAGTCGGCTGCTAAGCAGGACAGGCAGCGGTGGCAAAAACACCCGGCGGGCCGGATAAATGTCCTCGGCGGGCCGTAGTTTGAGGACCCCTGCTCTAAGTCACTCTGAGCCGCCCCTTCTGTTTCTCGAAAGTATACTAGTTAGCACTGGTGTTCTTTCCACTTTCAAATTCTGTCAGTTGAACTGGATTTGGCCATTTTTCTGACTTATGCTTCATAAGCAATGCAGAGTAAGGAACTTAGTGGAAACATCATAGCCAGTTTTGTTAAGGTCTTGTTCTTAATTTGAAAAAGTCCTTAAATGGGTTTTAATTCTCTCTCAAATATCTTCCAGAATACCAGCTTAGAATAACAAGGGAATGAGGTCTGCCTGTATTTATTTTTAAGAACTAAAACTGTATCCATGTAACTAACCAAATTAACTAAACCTTACACTTTTAATTAAGTAGGGTTTGTCTTTGCATAGGAATTGATTTGAGAGAGAGAGAGAGAGGAAGGGAGAGAGAGAAAGCGAAAGAAACATCCATTTTTGTTGTTGTTCCACAACCTTGGCATATTGGGGTGATGCTCCAGCCAACTGAGCTACCTGGTGATTTCAACCAGTGCGCCACAAGAATTTTTAAAACATGCAGTACCTGACTGTAGTCAGGGGCACTGACCTCTTTTCCCTTAGATTGCTAAATGAAAAAAATGACAACAGCCAACACAACAATGGCTGTCTGGTGTGAATGAGTCAAAACTACACCTTTTGAAAATTTTGTCAGATGAGCAAAAACATATTTTTTATTGTGTTGCAGAATTTTAGTAATCCTATATAATAAATGCCTAATATGCAAATTGCCCCTCAGGCGGTCATTCGACCTGGAGTTCAACCGCTCATTATGACGTGCACTGACCACCAGGGGACGGCACGGAACATGGCAGACGTCGGCAGACACGGCGCTGGCAGCGGGCGGCAATGGAGGTGCTGCCAGCCCCGATGGGCCCCCGACAAGAGCGGGACCGCAGTGGGATGGTGGAGCAGGTGAGCGGGCAGCACCAGGTCAAGGGGGTTGCGAGCGGGGCCGATTGAGTCACAGCAACGGGGGGCGGGCCGGCTCCCAGGAGCTGAGGGAGCCAGGTGTGGGGGCCTGGCCCTGATCAATCGCCCCGCAGATGGATGATGGAGCGGCGCCAGGCCACGGCAGGGTGCCAGGTGGGGCTGCGAGGCTGGGGGCGCAAGCTGGGGCCTGATCTCCGCAGGCCACCCCAATGGACCCCACCTGTGCATGAATTTGTGCACCAGGTCTCTAGTTAGTTTATGTGTGCCATGAGATGAAAAAGGCTGAAAATCGCTGCTCTATTGCAATTATATTTTGAAAATGGAATCTTACAGAATTGTAACAGTTTTTTTCTCTTAAAAAGTTAATTCCTAGTCATTGTCATGTGTTTGTTTATAAGTATTTTCTTTGTATGGTACAAAGTTACATTTTACCCTGACTCGTGTCAAAACTGTGAATGAGTGAAACCTGAATAAGATTCACTTGTAATGAGCTAGACCTGACTAAACATTTTGAGAGCTTTCAACATTTTGTGCTTATTTCCCTGCAGCAACACTACATATTTGACTTATTTTGATGGAATTGGTTTCTTCCCTAAGTCTTTTTTTATATTGTGAGTTTTTTCTTTCATAGATACACAATGTAAATACATTTCTTAATAGGCATATTTCTGTGATTAAAAAAAGTAATAATCAAGTTTTAGTGCTATTTGGAAGATCATACTGAAGAAGAATAATTTTTAAAGGTATTTATTGAGTTGTTACTGTGTGCCAGGTACTGAGCTAGATGCTTCACATCTATTATCACGAATCCTGAGACTAAACAACCCCCCGAGATAGTATTCTTATATCCATTTTACAGATAAGGAACCAGAGACTTTAAAAGTACTGCAGGGCCCTGCTGGTGTGGCTCAATGGTTGAGTGTCGACCCATGAACCAGGAGGTTCCTGGTTCAATTCCTGATCAGGGCACATGCCCGCGTTGCGGGCTCGATCCCCAGTAGGGGGTGTGCAGGAGGCAGCAGATCGATATCTCTCTCTAATGGAGGTTTCCATCTCTCTGTTCCTCTCCCCCTCTCTCTCTAAAAAAAAAAAAAAAAAGTACAGCAAGATTCTAAGCACATCTGCCTAAATCTCTGCCATTTTTTTAATGTCCGAAGACTTGGCAAAAAAATATGATAATTTTATAAAATGAAAAGTGTGCGTTTTGACTCTGTAATTGTTGATTAACTGATAATCACAACTGAAATCTTCCTATACTTCAAAATTGCCTACTGCCCAGGTGGTGGCAGCATGTCTCAAAGAGCTGTTGAGGTGCAGAAGATTCTCCATCCTTGATAGTGGATTTGCCGCTTCATCTCACATATTTGACCTGCCAACCTCTAACTTCTGTATCGGGCCTTTCGCTATTCGAGCAGCTGATCAGTGATTCCGTCGTCTCCTCCGTCTTGTCTTCTGAATGGGTCCTACTCTGCCAGTTTGCTTTCAGCCTGTTTTGCTTATAAAGCTTCACCAAGTTATTATTTTCTAGAAAGGTCTTTTAGGTCTATCCAGTAACACAAAGAACTTTTTTTCAAATGTTGTTACTTTTCATCCATTGTTAAATGTAATTTAAATAATTAGCTAACATTATGAAATACTTGTTTAACCCTTTGCACTCGCTTGCTTTTTTCTCGATTCCTTTATTCTAATGCTAACCGTGTTGAGTCACCCTCGACATCCGAGTGCAAAAGGTTAAATTAGAAGGCATTCTTGAAAACTTACGTGATATACCAGTTAAGGAGGTAATGAAATACTTTTAAAAGATAGAATTAGTTTTCTATCTTTTAGATCTAGACCTGACTAAACATTTTGAGAGCTTTCTTACATGTTCAACATTTTGAACATGTAAGCAGGAACGAGAAGATTCAGCAGGGAGCAGTGCAATGTTATCTAATTCAGAAGGAATGCATACACATATATAGCAGGATAACTAGTTAGACCACTTTAGCCAAAAATTGCTTGTAACATTAGTTTCATATTTTTGCATGGCTACTGCCTTCCTTCCTCCTCACAAAACCCCTCTCTACCCGTATTTCTTTTTTTTCCTTTTTTTCACAATACCTCATTTTGACATCTATTTGCTTACTGATTTAATGTCTGTTTTTCCTACTAGATTGTAAGTTATATGAGATCAGTTAACCCAGAACCAAGAATATTGTTTTGAATAATTGATTCCAAGTTATAGCATTGCTACTTAAAAATGAAACTGTTAGTGTTTGAACGAATCATGAAATAATCTAAACCCTGGGGAGTTGTGAAGCTCATATTAAAGTACCAAACTGTTGCAACAGGTTTGGAAAGTAATAAGGGATGCCTCAGTAAGAAGGGTCTCAAGGTTAGCAAATAAGATGTGTGGGGAAAGGTAAAAAGAATTGTGATTATCTTGTTAATGAAAGAAGACTAGTTGCTTAAAGATTTCCAAGTATGTAAAAGTGTGTACTAGGAATGTAGTGATTCATCATCTTCATTGATAAGATAAAGGTAATTTGTCCTAGACCGTAGGTGCTGAGAAATAAGATACAAACAAGCTATACTGGAGATCTAAACAGAGATCTTTGAAAATGGGCTATGAGTGTATATGCAGGCTAGATGACCTGTCTAGATATTTCCAGCTTTATGATTCCAAATGTGGATTGCAGAAGAAATACTGGAACTAGATAGCAGATGCTGCTCTGGTTGATTATTCCTTTCTGTCCCTGGCCTTTTCCACACACTTTAGAAACATTTCAGTGTGTTTATGCACAGTCAGTACAGGTAGTTTATATGTTACTGCTTTTAGTTTACAGAATTATTTTCACTTAATACTGAAAATTGGGTGTTTCTGCTTTTTAACACAAACTGTTTACCTTTACAATTCTCTATCTCCAGAATGTACTATATATGTACTTGGAGCACACTAATTCCCTATAGAGAAAAGGCTACTCTTTTGAGGGGGTAAAATTTTTAGCAAATACATCTGAAGCTTTGGTTTGCAGTTCTATTAAAGTTCTGAGAAACACTAAGCTTTCCTGCTGAGTCTAGAGGTTCAATTATTAGGCCTACCTCTAAATGATGTAATTATACTAGTCATGTCAAGTCATCTGTTATTTCTATTCTAAGGTGTCCTAAAGATTTAAATAAGAACTATTGTCCAATTGGAAAAACTAACCCATATGGTATAAGAATTTTTAGTGTAAAAGCAATATGTATTGCAAAAACAGCTCAAGCAATATCACCTTCATTAGGTAGCATTTTAATTTGACAACTTTGACCTTCACCTAAGCAAACTATTGGAAGTAACGATATAAAACATGTTAATCGTATTTGCTGTATTTTCAAAAACATTGTCCTTTGTGTCATATGGTACCCTTTATATAAAATCCCATTTAAGATAGGCTAGAGTGTTATTATAAAAAAGTTCTGGAAGCCACTAAAAAATTGTTTTCATTTCATTTGTAAATGTATATTTCAATTAAAATTGACATACAATTATATTAGTTTCTGGTGTACAATATAGTGATTAGACATTTATATACCTTACAAAGTGATCATCCCAAGTCTAGTACTCATCTGACACCCTATATAATTATTACAGTATTATTGACTAGATTCCCTATGCTCTTTATATTATTGACTATATTCCCTATGTACTTTATATCCCTATGACTATTTTTACAACTGGCAGTTTGTACTTCTTAATCCCTTTTTTGTTTTTCACCCATTCATCTAATCTTGCTCCATCTGACAACCATCAATTTGTTCTCTGTATCTACGAGTTTGTTTCTGTTTTCATTGTTTATGTGAAATCATATAGTATTTGTCTTTTTGTTTGTTTGTTCGTTTGTTTGATTTACTTTACTCAGCATAATTCCCTCTGAGTTCATCCATGTTGTTGCACATGGCAAGTTGTCACTTTTTTATGGCCAAGTAATATTCCATTATGTAAATGTACCACAGCTTTTTTATCCACCCATCTACTAATGCACACTTAGGTTGTCTCTATAGCTTGGCTATTTTTTAAAAAATATATATTTTATTGATTTTTTTGCAGAGAGGAAGGGAGAGGGATAGTTAGAAACATTGATGAGAGAGAAACATCGATCAGCTGCCTCTTGCACACCTCCTACTGGGGATGTGCCCGCAACCAAGGTAGATGCCCTTGACCGGAATCGAACCTGGGACCCTTACAGTCTGCAGGCCGACATTCTATCCCACTGAGACAAACCAGTCAGGGCAAGCTTGGCTATTTTTTTTTTAATATATTTTATTGACTTTTTACAGAGAGGAAGAGAGAGGGATAGAGAGTTAGAAACATCGATGAGAGAGAAACATCGACCAGCTGCCTCCTGCACACCCTCCTACTGGGGATGTGCCCGCAACCAAGGTACATGCCCTTGACCGGAATCGAACCCGGGACCCTTACAGTCCGCAGGCCGACTCTATCCACTGAGCCAAACCAGTCAGGGCAAGCTTGGCTATTTTAAATAATGGTGCAGCGAACATAGAAGTCCATATATATTTATATTTACAAATTAGTATTTTAGCTTTCTTCATATAAATACCCAGAATTGGGATTGCTGTATTATGTAGTAGTTCTATTTTTTATTTTTTCAGTAACTTTCATACTGTTTTCCATAGTGGCTGCACCTATTTTCAATCCCACCAAACAGTATGTGAGGGTTCCCTTTTCTTCACATCCTTGCCAACACTTGTTTTTTGCTGACTTATTGATGATAGCCATTCTGACAGGTAGGAGGTGATATCTCATTGAGGTTTTAATTTCTCTGATGATTAGTGGTGTTGAGCATCCTTCCATATGTCTATTAGCCATCTGTATGTCTTTGGATAACTGTCTAGTCAGGTCCTCTGCCAATTTTTTAATCAGGTTGTTAGTTTTTTTGGTGTTAAGTTGTATGAGTTTTTTATTTTAATTATTAACCCGTTATCAGATGTTTTATTGGCAACTATCTTATCTTCTCCCATCCAGTACGTTGTCTTTTCATTATGTTGATGGTTTCTTACACTGTGCAATAACTTTTTAGTTTGATGTAGTCCCATTTGTTTATTTTTTTTCCTTTGTTTCCCTTGCCCAAGGAGATCTATCCAAAAAATAAGAGCAATGTCAGGGAGTTTTCTTTTAGGACTTTCATGGTTTCGGGTATGGAAACCACTTTTTGATAAGAGTCTTGCCTCTCTTTGATTTATTGTGAGGAAGCTCAAGAGCCAAATTAGAAATTCATGTTTAGCATCCATCCTGACCTGCATGCTTACATTTCTTTTTAAGCATATTTTTCTTATGTTAGGCCTCTTTTGCTTCTGGAGGCAACACATTCTATAACTAGGAATAATGCTCTCACTTACCTACCAAGTGACATTGAGGGATGCCAGTTTTGAATGGGGCCCAGAGCAGGAAAGGGCTCTGCAACAGTTCCAGGCTTTAGGGCAAACATCCCTGATTGACACTTGGACCACATGATCCAGCAGACTGTAGTGTCAGTGGTGGGAACTTATGGCAAGTCCAGAGGGGAGAATCATAATGCAGGTCCCTGGGGTTCTAGAGCAAGGACATGCATCTGCAGCAGATAATTGTACGCCCATTGGAAAACAGCTCTTGGAATGTAACTGGGTCTTGTAGAGTCTGAATGCTTCACCACAAGATGCTTAAACCTGCCCCTCCTCCCTGTCCCTATCCAAGTGAGTGGCCAATTTTCTAACTCCATCATTCTACCTATGGATATTTTTTATATTATCTTAATCTTTATAATTCTTTCTTATATGTTTTTATTGATTTTTAGAGAAAGGGAAAGGAGAGGGATAGAGAGAGAAACATCGATGATAGAGAAACATCATCGATCATCTGGCTCCTGTACACCCTCCCCCCCCCCACTGGGGATTGAGCCCCCAACCCAGGCATGTGCTTTAACCAGGAATCAAACCAGTGACCTCTTGATTCCTGGGTTGACACTCAAACCCCTGAGCCACACTAGCTGGGCTCTACCGATATATTTTAATTGGCATTCCAATAAAAGTGTTTTCCCTTCTCCCACATTTATTTATTGATTGATTAATAACAGATGGACTTATGGATTCCTAGCATTAAAATCCATTACTATTATTGTTTATTTAATGTTCTATTTCTCCCAGATTTGACGATGAGAGCCCCAGAATGTGTCCTGTATGTGTCAAGAGCCCCACTGTGTCGTGTTCTCATCATTCTTTATTTTAATCCTCACCTGAGGATATATTTTTATTGATTTTAGAGGAAGTGAGAGGGAGAGAGAGAAACATCCATGTGAGAGAGAAAATGGATCAGTTGCCTCCTGTACATGACTCAACCAGGGATTAAACCTGCAACCTTTTGGTTTACCGGACGATGCTCCAACCAACTGAGCCACTAAAAATGATGTCCTCATCATTCTTTGAGTCCTTTCTTACTTTGTGGTACAGCCACATGTTCCAAATTCATGTATTTTCCCTGCCGAGGCCCTCGAAGCAGCCTTTTTTTTTTTTCCAAGGAACCCTGCTTGCTTTTTGTGGAGAATGGAATTCAGGAACCTAAAAGCTGAGTGCTAAGTTTTCTCATTGCTACTGGTGTGTCATTGCTTGTAGTCCCTCTCAGCAGGCAGACATATATACAAATATCTATATTTACTTCTATACCTGTTGAAAACCACGAGTTTATACTGATAACTTCAATTCCAGTCTGTCACTACTTCCTAGTTTTCCTTTTTCATCTTGGTAATTCCCTCAACAGAAGGAAACCTGATTGCCATTATCCTCAGTGTATTTACTCATTTGCTCAAGGCTGGAATACATGAAAAGTTGTTTTAGATTGCTAACTCATTACTGTGAAAGGAAAACTTACCAGATTTTTAGGTGTCCCGTCTGTTTTCAACCCATCTCTCAATTTGGCAGCCAACTGAGCTATCTTTTAAGCTAGTTTCATAAATTCAAACTTAAGCCCCAAATAAGCATGTCTAGACTATTTAAACTGGGTGGCTCAGAGAATGAATGTTTAAAAGGCTATAGAGCTTCAACAGTCCAGATCAGTAGCTTCAGTTCTCATGTTTGCAGTAACTCATAGTGGCTGACACAGAATTGCTTTTGTTGGGTAGCAGTAGCTGATCATGGCTTTATCTTCCAGGTCTTAGTGAGTATAATCATGTCACTAAGAATTGCCAGCTCAGCTGAAGGAAAGGGCAGATTTCCTCTCAAAGGTGCTGTTTAATCATTTTAAAAGCAAATTACAATAGATTGTTCATAAGTCACTTATGCCCATGCATAAAGTACTTAAAGCACAATTTCTCAGTTACTATTACATCTTTTATAACCTTGCATTATGGTCATATCCTTTTGAAAATCACATCAGGCTTTAGGAGCTACTAGTATTTTTGAACAATTATTTAGAAAATGATTCCAGGAAAAACATGCTATCAAAGGCAGTATTCTATCTGGAAGGCTAGCACTTTCTTTCTGTACCAAAAACTAATTAATTTTGGAGAGATGGCATTTTGTAGCTTGAGTAGAAAAGTTCAGGGTTTTGTGTAAATATGCTGTCAACATCTTGTTTAAGGATGCAAGTCATTTGTGCCTTAACAAGGATTTCTTTTTGCTTTTAATACTTTGTGTAGTTTGCTAAATATTTTTAAGCAATTTCAACTTGCCATCTTAGCATTAAATGATAAGTTATCCAAAGATGAATGAATCCTTTTGTATTGATAGGCTTAAATTCTGGTTAGTGAAATCAATATTCAGTGTTATTCAATACATTGGCTTCTCCCTCCAAAATGAGAGGTAATCTTAAAATTGTTTACTCTCATCAGCATAAAGTCAGTACATGGACTTGCCTATTCTTTTTATATTGTACCTTTATGTTTACCTGCCCTCCACTAAAAATAAATTATATGTTAAATCCTTAAACTGGCCTGTTTTCTGTGAACTTGTATAATTGAGAAAATGTTTGGGAAAAGAAAGAAGGGCACTTTTAATCTGAAAAGCACATTGACCTAATTCATAAGGCCATGTGAAGGCTAGAATTATGCAAGCTGACCTGCTTTGATATTATCTTGTCCAAATGGCCTTAAATGAATGCATCTGTAGTTAGATGAAACAACTAATGAAACAAAATAAAAATTTATTATTAGAAAGTACACCTGTCAGTTTACTTCTAGTTCATCTCTGCTAAAGCAGGTTGGATCAGTTTTACAATGCTAAGACAGTCTGGTTGGGATTCTTAACTTTAAGGTAGGTTAATTTTTTAGCCAGGTATCATTAAATGTCTGTGGTAGGCAGCTTCTAAAATGGCTCCCAATGGTACCCACTTCCCGGATCCATGCCCTTGTATCATTTCCTCCCATTGAGTTTGGGCTAGCATGCTTTTGATGAATAGAATATGGCCAAAGTGATGGGATGTCACTTCCAAGATTAAGTTATAGAAAGAGTCTGGCTTCCATCTTGCTCACCTTCTCTCACACTTTAGTGAAAGCCAGTTGCTGTGCTGTAAGGTGCCCTACAGACAGGCAGGGGAACTGGGGATGGCTTCTGGCCACAGTCAGTGAGGAACAGAATCCTCCATAACCGTGTGAGTGAGGGTGGCTGCAGGCTCTTCCCTGTCTAACCATGGGATGAAGGCAGCCTCTGCCGACACCATGAATACAGGCTTGTGAGAAACCCTGGGCCCTTCTCTGCCCGATTCCTGACCAAGATTGACTGTGAGATAATCAGTGTTGGTTGTTTCAAGCTGCTAAATGCAAGGGTAATTTGTTACTCAGCCATAGATAACTAATACAGTGTCCTTTCTAAAAAAATCACAAAAGACCCTCACACTTCTCTGGGGGGTGGAGGGTACAGTAGAGGGTAACATTTCCAGATAAGTAATTTAGCACAGTGGGTTTCTACCACTAACAATATTCAATTCAATAGAGAGTTTTCAAGAAGTACAAGTGCCTGAGCTTTGCCCCCAGAAAATTCAGTTTAAGTTGGTCTGGAATGAGGTCCAAGCCTCATAATTTTTCAAAGTTCCTCAGTATTTTTTCAATTCCCATAAGTAGATGAAGAATTATTGATTTAGCATAAATTTATTAAGCCCCTTCTGTGCGCCAGGGGTAGAGAACTCACCCTTTATCCCCAGATTAGGAGAGAAGACAAGTAAGTCAACACACTGACCACAATGTGGCACATGTTTGGGGAGTCACACACGTGATAGAAGAAGCACGGAAGAGGAAACACCTAATGCAGCTTGATAAAGTAAGAAAAGGTTTGACAGGAGATGTTAGGCCAAGTCTGAAGCTGGAAGTAAAAGCTAGTCAGCTAGAACATGAGGCCGGGGGGAAGGGGGGTAAGCATTACAGGCAAAGGAATTAACCAGTAAAGATACAAAGTGTTAGAGAATAATCAGGGAAATATATGTCCATATTTGAGTAATAGGGAAGGAATAAACTCTGGAAGGGTAGGGTGAGTATTGAGAGAACACAGAATGAGGGTCCAGAGATCAGTTTGGATGAGGACGTGCCCTGTGGTGGTGGCGGGAGGGATGAAGAGGAGAGGGAGGATTCATTTGCTGTTGGGGACATATAGGACTGGGAGGTAGCACTGAAATGCAAAGGGAGGAGCCCACGTTGCCTGCCAGGTTCAGGCTTGGCAATTGTATGGGTGTTAGACTGTAACTTTGGCAGCAACCATGGGGGCAGCAAAAGCAGAAGACAGAGGGAAATAAACAGTTCGGTTTCAGATCTAAATCTAAAGCCTCAGAAGAAACAACTAGTTGCTGTTGGTACTAGAAACGAAAACCAAATTGACACGTCACTTGCCAAAAGAGCACATCTTTGTGGATGATTTTGTGTATTTGGAAGTAATCACGAACATAGCTTCTGTTTTGTCTCCATGTGTTTTGGTGATTTACAGTCAGCTTTCAAGAAGACGGGGAGATCTTGAGAATTAGCTATATTGCCTTTTATAAAGCATCCTATTTCACTAAACCAAAGAAACCTTCACAATTGAACCACATAGGCTCCTTTTCACTATTTTTCCCACTCATCCCGTGTTTCTCCTTGGACACCTTTGCCTCTCTTCCCATTTCGGTGAGTAATGCCTTGGTTTGCCCAGCTATTGGTAGAATTTTGAACTGACATCAGATTACATTGTGTCATGAGGTGGGAAGGGTTCAGATGGTGACATCCACATACCCTCTTTATGATCTGGTCATTGTTTTAATTTCAAAGGAGCAACACACTCAGCTCAGTACTTTGGTCTATTTAAAGCATGTTAACTGGTGTATCCGAGCAAAGTTACACATTCTTATTATGAATCCCTGACACTGACATGAGCTTTCTAGTTTCAGTCTGCCCATGTATTGTTGGTGCTTTTTTATTTTAAGAAACAAAGATATGTAGTATTCCCATTGTTTGCTTTTTATAAAATATTTTTTATTGATTTCAGAGAGGAAGGGAGAGGAAGAGGAAGATAGAAACATCAGTGATGAGAGAGAATCATTGATCAACTGCTTCCTGCACTCCCTACACTGGGAATCCAGCCTGCAACCTGGGCATGTGCCCTGACCGAGAATCCATTCATGACGACCTAGATCATACATAGGTCAGTGCTCAACCACTGCACCACACCAGCCAGGCCCCATTATATGCTTTTGATAAACTGACACTTCTGAACCTTTAAAACTATTTTCTTGCCCTGAACGGTTTGGCTCAGTGGATAGAGCGTTGGCCTGTGGACTGAGGGGTTCTGAGTTCGATTCCGGTTGAGGGCATGTACCTTGGTTGCGGGCACATCCCCAGTAGGAGGTGTGCAGGAGGCAGCTGATCGATGTTTCTCTCTCATCGATGTTTCTAACTCTATCCCTCTCCCTTCCTCTCCGTAAAAAATCAATAAAATATATTTTAAAAAACCAAAAAAACTATTTTCTTGCTTTCCACCACAGGGAAATACAACTGACTCTTAATGTGAAAGGAGGATTGCACTGTCTCATCATCAAGCCCACCTTGAGGCTGGTGTAAAAAAAATGCTGATGCCTGCATAACATGTATCTCTTAAGTAAATCAAACCTGTAATTCTGCTTGGCTGCCTCTAAGTCATTTTGATTCCTGCCAACAAGAACATTAATGAACCTAGTATCTCCACAGCCTTATTTGTGTGTAAGACTCCATTCCTTATGCCTCGTTCCAGCAGCTGCCCCACTCCATCTGATAAAGTGGAAAGCTGGAGCAGGTCACACAAATCCAGAGCATTGCTTAAACCCAGATTATTGTAGGCAGCATTCTCTAATTCTTCCATCT
This sequence comes from Eptesicus fuscus, assembly GCF_027574615.1. Classification (NCBI taxonomy): domain Eukaryota; kingdom Metazoa; phylum Chordata; class Mammalia; order Chiroptera; family Vespertilionidae; genus Eptesicus; species Eptesicus fuscus. The sequence continues at coordinate 81,856,000 of NC_072476.1, read as the reverse complement.
GCTTTTAGGATGGCAAATAATAGGTTTCTGGGACATGGATTTGAAAAACCATCCATACACTAGTAATCTTGTCGTGAAGAAGCATTTTATGAAATTCAAATTATTCATGCCCTTATTCTTCCTACTTTTATTCTTTTGACAATGATAAATAATTATATTGTACTTTTTGCTTTGGGATCTTGGTTTACCTCCATGGATTTACAGTTGTGGGAATATTCCAGAATAAGTAGTACTTCCAATGATGGGCTATAACAAATCCCGAAATGGCATGAGAAAGATATAGGAAGTATGGTAAAATGGACGTAAAAATATAAAAGAATACTAGTATAGCCCTAGCTGGTTTGACTCAGTGGATAGAGCGTCGGCCCTCAGACTAAAGGGTCCTGGGTTCGATTCCAGTCAAAGGCATGTACCTCGGTTGCAGATTTGAACCCCGGCCCTGGCCCTTGGCCCAGGTGCGTGCAGGAGGCAATCATTCGATGTGTCTTTCTTGTATCAATGTTTCTCTCTGTCTCTCCCTGCTCCCTTATACTCTCTCTAAAAATCAATGGAAAATATCAAGTGAGGATTAACAGCAACAACAACAAAATTGTTTGTAAATTTCTCTACACTAGAAACACCTGGAGATCTCTTTAAAATTCCATTGCCCAGACCAATTAAATCACACTTTCTTGGGGTGGGACATGAGTATTTTTGACTCCTCAGGTGATTCCAATGTGCAGACAAGCTTGGGAACCACTGATTTAGACAACTACTTCATGACTGCAAGAGAGCACAGCTCTGGCTTCTCATGGACTCCTGCCTGCCCTTGGCGGGAGGTTCTCCTGTCCAGATTCACCAATTTTGCCAACTTTGAGCCTAAGCAGGGGCACAGAATGAGAGGGAATTTAATCACAGACAGACAACAGTTAAGCATCAAAACTACAGGTGGTTATAACATAGTTGATTAGCAAATTTTTAAAGTAATTTTTATTTGTAATTTTTCCTGACAACAAAAACTGCATCTCAGATTTGATTTTTTTCTATTTCAGTCTCAGATACTAGAAACTTATGTTGTTAGTTTTATCAGACTGCTCCACTAGGGTAACATTTTTGTCATGCTTTGGGTGATTGTTTTAGAATTCCTTCTTTGAGTTAGTCATCTTTAAAATACCTAACTCAGAGTGAGAATTGTCCATTCGCCTTGTTTAAAGAAACACAGTTTGACACTGAGACAAGCATTTAAAATTTTATTTTCCTTATATATACAGCTCATTGCTTATTTATATAATCAATCATTGCCTGCCCACAAACTGAAGGAAGCATGATTTTAGATGTAACAATTGTTTACTCAAAGGGACTGAATATACATAGTTGATACCTTTATCATAATTAGCATTTTTACCAATAACCACCATGCTGGCCTGTAAAATTTTAAAGCTAATAGTGTAACCCAATAAAACAATGATTTTGCTATATCCTATAGAATAAAAGGCTAATATGCGAACGGCCTGTCGCTGTGACGTGCACTGACCACTAGGGGACAGACGCTTAATGCGGGAGCTGCCCCCTGGTGGTCAGTGCACTCCCACAGGGGGAGCATTGCTCAGCCAGAAGCCAGACTCATGGCTGGCAAGCACAGCGGCAGTGGCGGGAGCCTCTCCCACCTCCGCAGCAGCGCTAAGGATGTCCAACTGATGGCTTAGGCAAGGGCTCCCAGACTGTGAGAGGGCACAGGTCAGGCTGAGGGACACCACCACCACCAACCCCCCAGTGCATGAATTTCGTGCACCAGGCCTCTAGTGTGTGTGTGTGTGTGTGTGTGTGTGTGTGTGTGTGTGTATGTATCTTGAGAGATTAAAGGCAATAAAATTGCAAGTTAAACCCTGGCTGGTTTGGCTTAGTGGATAGAGAATCAACTCTGAAAGGTTGCGTGTTCAATTCCTGTCAAGGGCACCACCTTGTTCCTTAGTTGCAGGCTCGATCCCTGGCCCTGGTCAAGGCATGTGCAGGAGGCAACCAGTCGATGTATCTCTCACATCTATATTTCTCTCTCTGTGTGTTTCTCCCCCTCCCTTCTACTCTCTCTAAAAATCAATGGAAAAATATCCCTGGGTGAGGATTAACAAAAAAAAATTGTAAGTGAAGCTGCTGGATGGTTGAAATTATCTGAATATCTTTAAAGAATTAACAAGTAAGCTTCTTGCTATAAGTAATTAATTTTAAACCCTATTTGATTTAGAAACCATTTACACTGAATTTCTGGTTTAGTGTTCAATTAAAACCATCTATACTATTCTGTTCAGGCTCTGGATCCTAATCTTAGTTTGGTTACCTCCCTCTGGTCACTGACTGCTGCTGAAGTGTAAGAAAAGAAGGCATATGACTGCAATCTAATTCCTTATATTTGTTAGAGGAAAATCTTCAGGGAAATGTTTACTTAGAAAATGCCTGTGGTAATTAAATATGGAACTGCCATTTAACCCAGTGATCTCACTTTGAGGAATATTCCCTAAGAAACCCGAAGCACCAGTCAGAAAGGATATATGCACCCCTGTGTTCATAGCAGCACAATTTACAATGGCAAAGATCTGCAAACAGCCCAAGTGCCCATCAGTAGATGAGTGGATAAAGAAGCTATGATACATTTACACCGTGGAATACTATTTAGCCGTAAAAATGAAGGATCTCTTACCCTTTGAGACAGCATGGAGGGACCTGGAGAGTTTTATGCTAAGTGAAATAAGCCAGTCAGAGAAAGACAAGTATCACATGATCTCACTCATGTGGAATCTGAAGAACAAAATAAACTGATGAACAAATTAGATCCAGAGACACAGAAACATGGAACAGACTGATAAATCTGAGAGGGATAACAGGGGTGGGTGGGTGGGAAGAGATTAACCAAAGAATTTGTATGCGTAAACCATGGAGACAGACAATAGTGTGAAGGCCTGGGAAGGCGGGGGCCGGGGGGGGGGGGGGGAACAGGCTAGAAGGAGTCAATGAGGGGGAGAAGGGGAACATCTGTAATGCTTTCAACAACAAAGATAAATTAAAAAAAAGAAAATGCCTGGTGATTGTGGGGGCCATGGGGTTGGGTGGCGGTGGAAGAGTTAGGTATAAAAGGGGTAAATGGAGATGGAAAAAAAATAATGAAATACCTGTGTATTTTTTTTACTCAGTACTTACTCTACACATAATCATTTGAGCAAGGTGGTAGAAGTAAATGAGAATGCATGTTTGTCTTATTAAAGCCAAAAGATGAGATGTTGCAGTTTCTTACTAAAATTACTCTCTTTTTTTTCATATGAAAATTTAAGGAAACCAAGGACAGTTGTGTGTTGAAAGCACAAGAGCCATGCAATTGGGAGGCCTGGGGTTTAAATTTGAGTTAATCACAGATGTAAGGTGGTGTTATTTTTATCCCTCCTCTGTTTCAATGCTTTTTTAATATGTGAAGTTTACATTCTGTCCTAGAACGCATTTGCTTCTGCTCCATTAAAAAAAAAACAAAAAAGCCGAAACCGGTTTGGCTCAGTGGATAGAGCATCGGCCTGCAGACTGAAAGGTCCCAGGTTCGATTCCGGTCAAGGGCATGTACCTTGGTTGTGGGCACATCCCCAGTAGGGGTTGTGCAAGAGGCAGCTGATCAATGTTTCTCTATCATCGATGTTTCTAACTCTCTATCCCTCTCTCTTCCTCTCTGTAAAAAAATCAATAAAATATATTAAAAAACAAAGTTATATACTGAATGTCACTCTTTTATTTCATTATAAGTGAGGCAATCCTGGTATATATAAGCCAAATGGTAACTAATCCCAATGAAATGAGATTTGATTTTGAAATAATCTTAGAATTTGTATTTGAATGAAAATGATATTTTGGGAAATTATAACTCACTGTCACCCCGTTTATAACAGTATTGTTGGGGAACAAAATTGTAGTCTCTCATTCTGTTATCTCATGTTCTTAAGTGTATGTGGTTATAGAATTTGGGGAAATACCCTTTGAGTCAAATGATGGGCTATAACATGGATATTACTTAGGTAGAATAATGCAACTTCATTATAAGATTGTTCTATATATCTGTCTTTTTCCTTTCCTCCATTCAGAATTTATCCCTAGTCACCCTTTTTAGAAGCAGCAATTAGAGGAAGTATTAACTCAGGATGAAATAAAGCACCACCCTAAAAAGAGACGCCCATTTTCTTTCAGTGTTTATCTTTGCCAGGATAAAGAGGGGCAAATAAAAATGTTGCCTTTAAGGCCTTGATTCTGGATGTTAGATGAAATAGACAGAATGTTGACCACATGTGACCTAAGCCGTGTTGGTGGTTATTTTACCAACTTCGGATCAAGGTTTGCTTGAAATAAGCTGTGCCGTGGGTAAACCTTCGAAAGACCCAGGAGTGAACTGTGTTGCCCTCTACATTCTTCCCACCAGAACATTACTTTGTGGTATTGATTTTGAAAAATGAAATTTAACTTCTAAGAGCACAGATCAGATTCAGGTATTCTTAAATATGAAATTGCTTTTGACCTACCCAGGAGCTATAGAATAATGATAATCACAGAGGTAAGAATAAAGTCATTGTACAGATTTTTCTGTGCTCCTTTTAGTAAATCTATTCTGGAGTATAGAGGTGGGCGGTTGGTAAACCCCGTTTCTTTATTGTGTGATGCATCAGTTTGATATTGTCAGTCTGTTACCAAGGTTTGTATTGGGATCACTGCTGTGAAAGAGGCTCCGAGGATATTGTGTCACCAGTTTTTAGATGTTGTAGGTTTCATCCAGAGCAGATGGGAGGGTAACACAGTAACCTAGTACCCAGTTCAGGAGCGTGGAGAGAAATAGGCTGATGAAGGCTCAACTCAGTCAGATAACTTATATTATAGGTGGGCACGGCTGGATTAGTTTAGGGTTGTGTTTTTTCAAATAAGCAGATTTTTTTCTAAGATTAGAATCAACATTACTGGTGGGAGCAGGAAACTTAGGGGCAGGACATGAGGTAGAAGATCAAAGGACAGCTGCTTCTGTGTCACAGCTGTAAGGACAGCAAGATGCCCTTGTTTCTCAGGTGCTGCTTTTGCATAGTTACATCAACAACATGTGTCAGTAGGTAAAGGAGAGACTAAGAATATGTCCATGCCGTTCCGCCATCAGCCAAAGGCCACATAATGTTCATCGTGGGGAATAGTACATTTTGGTGTGCTTTTAAACCCTTATTTCTTTCATTTTTTAAAAATACATTTTTAAAAAAAAAAATACATTTGAACTCTTACTATGTGCTCAACAGAAGAGTAAGGAAACAAGATTCTAATATAGCATCACTCTTCTCTTTTCTCCTTGAAGCCAATAGGGTTTAGTGTGTGTATTATACACACACATATGTGTATGTATGCATTTAATATATAGTATAGTAACCCTTGGGTTTTTAGATGTGTTTTACTATTATGCGCTTATTTAAAAAGGGATAACAACATACATTTTACAAATGATTGTAAGAGTAAACACCCCTTGTAACTGCCACCCACATTAAACAAACAAACAAACAAACAAAAAAGACTTTGGCCAGCGTGTCAGAAGCCTAGTGGATCTCTTCCCAAATACACCCCGCTTGTCCCCCTTGAGTATGCTCTAGCCTCACTCTTAAGGTATTCGTTTCCTTGCTTTTCATCTTACCACTTAAGCGTGTACCATATGCACCAGAAACATCCATATAGTTCAGGGTTGTCTGTTTGGCAACTATATAAATGGAATCATAATTGCCCCTTTTTTTTAGTCTTGTTTCTTCCATTTGTTATCCACATTGTGGAATGTAGCTGTGGTTTGCTCAGTTTCATAGCTCTGTAGTATTCTGTTGTATAAATCTACCAGTTTATTCATCCAATGCTGCTGTGTTGGACATCTGGTTGTTTTTACAGTTTGCACCTACTACATGTACTGTTGCTATGACTATTCTTAGGCTATCTTTTGGTGCACATGATATGACAGCAGGCATGAAACTATCTTTTCCTTCACGCACATTTAGTGAGCCAGTAATCTAAAAAAGGAAAGCAACCTCTGTTTGGGTTATTCTAAGGTGGTAGGTGCTGTCTAGACATAGAGATGACCATTTTCATCCAGGTGAATAAAAAATAGAATGTCCAGGATTGTAACTTTGCTTAAGACTCATGTCTACAGTTATTTTTTTTATCAGGAAAACAAAATACTTTTGTTTTTAAACTACCTCTGGCATTATTTCTAGAACTCTAAAATTACCAGAATGAAATGTCCTTAGAGGGTGGAGAGTGTATCTTACATTTCTTTTACGTTCTTCACGAAGACCATGGCAATGCTGGAAAGATGTTAAGTCCCCACTAAACGTGCATTCCCTCAAAAAGTTTATTCTGGAGTGAAGTTATTTGTGCAAAAAGGGTCTGATTTCCAAGAGCAGGTTCTTAAAAAAGGGGCAGAGTGATTAGCTTATTTTTCTGTTTTGAAAGCCTCTTTCCTGACAGATAGAAAATACTAGCTTGGATGGGCCAATGTAATAATCTGCCTTCCCCATAATTTTTTTTTACCATATTCTTACATGTCCTAAGTACAGCTAATACTTGTGTATTCCTGAGGTCTTTTCAAATTATAATTTGGGCCTTTTGTTTGCCTTTTGAAATGAAAGACAAAATAGAAAATACACTATGAGGCAAGTTTATCACTTCTGGTAGCCTTGTACTTTAAAGCATCTGCATTTTAAGGCTGGACCAGGTAGGGCCAGATCATGGTATATTGATTCAGTATCATCCTGTTTATATGAGCTTCATTCTGAAACTTTAGCAAAATCAAAATGTTTGTCACAGAATTCTGGGTTATCTGAAGTCTTGTTCCTGTTTACACAAAATGACCATTGGCCTAATGCAGTTAACAAGAACACTTTACAGCTCACTCAACAACTATTTCAAGTGCTGAGGAAAAGGCATTTTAATTGAACAATTACTTACCCAGAATCAGGCTGGCTGAGAACGCTGCTTCTTGTGAATTCAGCACACTACCCATACAGAATTGGTTTTGCTCCTTTGCTGTGATGAATGTCTTTGAATTCTTTTTTGCAATGGAAAGATTCATATGGTTTGTCTTCCTTGGGGATTGTAACTTTCAAAAGATGCCCTTAAATATATTACTACTTCATTTAAACTGTTTGCTTCCGAGACGTGCAGTACTTTGTACAAAGAATAAGTTATGAATCCCCTGGACACACTAGAGGGAAATGCTCTGCTGGGTTTCCAACTGTTTTTCTGTGGTCAGTTTATGACTTGATGCCCAGCTTCTTTATAGACTCACCACTTACAGGATAGTTCCCTTTCATGTCTTTTCCACACTTATAGAAAGAAACACTGTGTTTGTGTCTTCGTCTGTTTGGGCTACTATAAAAAAATTGCCATAATCTGGGTGGTTCAGCAGAAATTTATTTCTTACAGTTCTGGAGACTGAGAAGTCCAAGATCAAGGCTCTGGCAGATTCAGTGTGTAGTGAGGCCTGCTTCCTGGCTCATGGACAGCTTTCTTGTTGCTGTCATCTCCCTGGTGGGAAGCTGTCTCTCTCACAGGGGCGGGCGGTAATCCCATTCATGAGGCTCCACCCTCCTAACCTAATTACCTCCCCAAAGCTTCACCTCCTAATGACATTACCTGAGGGGTTAAGATGTCAAACTATGGCCTTAGCCGGTTTGGCTCAGTGGACAGAACCTTGGCCTGCAGACCAAAGGGTCCCGGGTTTGATTCCGGTCAAGGGGTCAAGGGCACGTACCTTGGTTGTAGGCTCCTCCCCAGCCCAGGCCCTGGTCAGGGCGTGTGCAGGAGGCAACCAATCTATGTGTTTCTCTCACATGGATATTTCTCTCTGTCTTTCCCTCTCTCTTCCACTCTCTCTTTAAAAAAAAAAAAAAAAAAAAATCAATGGAAAAATAGCTTCAGGTGAGAATTAAAAAAAAAAGATTTCAAACTATGAATTTTTTTTGGGGGGGGGGGGTGTGGGCGCGAGGTGGGGGAACACACCAACATTCAGACCATAGCAGTTAGCAAACACCAGTAGAAATTTATTTTTCCTGCATAGCTTTCTCTTGGTATTTGAAGAGAAGCCCCCTTAAAGTGCTTCTATGAGTCCAGTGAAAGTATCTTTTCAACTGATATCTTTGAGATTTTGAAATATTTTCTTGACAGCTTACAGTTTTTATAAATCTTGGGGGGAAACATTTTAGATTCTGTTATGAAGTTAAAATTTAGATATTAAAGAAGTGGAATAGTAGCTAAGAAAATGTGCCAGTTTCCATGTTGGTGGTAGAGAGCTGGCATGTATAGGAAGGTATTCAAGCAAAGGAGTGACATAATAAAAGTGGTGTTTAAAGGAGACTACCAGCAGCAAGCCAGAGTCAAGAATAGCTACCCTTCCATGAGGTTGCCCCAGACTGCTCTACCCATGCTGTTTTCTAAACCCCTATAAATATTATTCAATATGTAAGCAATAATAGATGGGTGGGTCAAAATAAAATGCTTTAGTAGCAAATATAGATTAATTCACCCTGATAGGACAGCTATGATTAAAATTCACATGGAAGATAAAATTTTGGATATGTTTTTCCCCCTGGAGTTAGAACTTTTAAAATGTTAATGCTCATCTTGAGGATACAAGAGGAGCCTTATATTTTGAAGGATGCTAGTATTTTTTTTTAATATATTTTATTGATTTTTCACAGAGAGAAAGGGAGAGGGATAGAGAGCTAGGAACATCGATGAGAGAGATACATCGACCAGCTGCCTCCTGCACACCCCCCACCGGGGATGTGCCCGCAACCAATGTACATGCCCTTGACCGGAATGGAACCTGGGACCTTTCAGTCCGCAGACCGACGCTCTATCCACTGAGCCAAACCGGTTTCGGCAGGATGCTAGTATTTTAAGAAACAGAGTTTATGAAACACTGAGTTAAACTATAACATAATGTATTTATTACGTAAGAGGTCATTGAAAGTGAGAATGTACCCTAGCAGCATGGAGCAAGAATGGCCCTGGAGTCCCACTTTTGTGTGTCTTCAAGAATAGAAGTTACTCCCTCTAAAACTGTGATTCTCAGCAGAGGCCTCCCTTGACAAGGTAGTAGCAGAATCTCGATTGGAGCTTGTCAAATGTCTTTTCTGCATCTGTTGAGATGATCGTATGTTTTTCTTTTTTAGTTTGTTTACATGATGAATTTCATTGATTGATTTTCTAATGTAAGCCACCTCTCCCAGCCTGTATTTCTGGGATAAATTCTGCTTGGTTATGATGACTATCCTTTTAGTATATTGTTGGTTTGGTTTGCTAAAATTTTGTTTAGAATTTTTGCATCTATGTACATGAAATGAATTAGTTTTTAATTTTCTCTTGTTATAATATTTTTGTCTGTTTTTTGTTACTGCTGTAATACTAGCCTCAATAAATAAATTGGGGAGTATTTTCTCTATCTTTTGGAAGAGTTTGAATAGAATTGTCATTATTTCTCCATTAAATGTTTGGAAAATTTTACTCTGAAGCTATGTCGGCTCAGGAATTTTCTTATGGGTAGGTTATAAACTACTATTTCTTGAACAGATATACAGTTTGTTCCACAATTCTAATCCAACACCACGAAGTCAATCTTAGTTTTATTCTTTTCCATATTTGTAATTCCCTTCTCTGACAATGAGAAATCTCTCTCCCATTATCTTGAATATTTATTTATTTGATTAATTCCCCTGTATGTAATAACCAACCTCCCTTTCCATGCTGCTCCGTTCCATATGCAAATGCCCTCTTTATCCCACTTGGACTCTGACATCCTGCCCAGGACTATAGCTGCCCCTTGTCTTCCAGGCCCAACCTGCATGGATGCCCTCCTCATCCACCCAGGCTTTGACACCTGCGCCAGACTGCTCCACTGCTCCAAAGTGGACACCTCCCCACTTTCTCCTGTCATTTGTTTGTGAAATTGTTCCTGCCAACTGGGTCCATTTTATTCCACTTGAACTCCATGTTGTCTTGGACATAATTGGCAATTAATAAATACTTAATAAGACTAAAAATAACCACATTTTAAAGTGGACATATGCTATATTGACACTCTACAAAAAGGTGTTAGTATTATCAGAATTGCCAGCATTTGCATTCCAGCTCTGCTGTTAACTAATTCTGCAGCCATGAACAAATTAAATGAATTTCTTTGAACTTTTATTTCCTAATCTGTTAAATAGGATGAGGATGGAAATAATTATAAGAATGATAATAAATAGCACATGATGCCTACTATGCACCCAGTGCTATGCTAAAGACAACATATATTGTCATTTAATCTTTAAAATTGTTTTTTGGAGGAGATAATATTATATTCATTTTGCAGAAGAAAAAAAATGTCATTCGGAGGGACAGAGGGGAAAGGAAACTCTTGATCACAGAAGGCTGGGCCCGAGGCAGCAGCACGCAGACACACCTGCACTGAAGGATGGCTCTGTCACAGGCCGAACCGAAACCTGGAGACCTGATTGAGATTTTCCGCCCCTTCTACAACCACTGGGCCCTCTACGTGGGGGATGGCTACGTGGTGCACCTGGGTCCTCCAGGTGAAATCGCGGGAGCGGGGGTGGCGGCGGCCAGCCTCGAGTCCGCCCTAACCAACAAGGCCAGAGTGAAGAAGGAGCTGCTGTCCGTGGTGGCCGGGACAGACACGTACCGTGTCAATAACAAGCATGACGAGAAGCACTTCCCGCTGCATCCCAGCAAGATCCTGCGGCAGGCGGAGGAGCTGGTGGGGCAGGAGATGCCCTACAAGCTGACCAGCGAGAACTGTGAGCACTTCGTGAACGAGCTGCGCTACAGAGTCTCCCACAGCAACCAGGTCACTCAGGAAGTCGTGGAAGTCGGCATGGCAACATGCCTCGTGGGTGTGGGCCTGGCCCTCACGGAGATCATCAGGTCCCTGCGGGACAGACGCTTAGCAGGAAGAGCGGTGAGGTCAAGAAATCATGCCAGCCGAAACCGGTTTGGCTCAGTGGATAGAGCGTCGGGCCTGAGGACTGAAGGGTCCCAGGTTTGATTCCTGTCAAGGGCATGTACCTTGGTTGCGGGCACATCCCCAGTATGGGGGTGTGCAGGAGGCAGCTGATCGATGTTTCTGACTCTCTATCCCTCTCCCTTCCTCTCTGTAAAAAATCAATAAAATATATTTTAAAAGAAAGAAAGAAAAGAAATCATGCCAGCGGCAACCAGAGACAGAGGAAGGGGCAGGGAATAGAGAGAAACATCCATGGCAGAGAGACATCAGTGGCTTCCTCCTGTATGCTTCCTACTGAGGATCAAGCCTCTGGAAATTGAACCAGAGACCTCTTAGTTCATGGATCAACCCTCAACCACTGACCCACACCAGCTAGGCCATTGAGGCTGCTTTAAATGGAGCTATAAAAGCACAGGAAGATTTTATTTGGGGAAATAAGGCCTATTGTGAATGCTATTAAAGACACAGTTGTCTGTAAAAAAAAAAAAAAGTCATTCGAAGGAGGTGCCATTATATGGCTCTTTTTTACAAATGAGAAAATGAAGCACAAAAAAGTAATTCATACAAAGTCATGTAGCTAATAAGTGGTGGAGTTGAAATTCAGACATTATGCCGCCAGAAAGCAATACTGCCCAACACATATAAAAATTCTTAGTATGTGGTGAGCTGTAGTAAATAATAACCTTTTAATATATTAAGTGATTAACTGTAATAGCTCTGAGTCACTATTACCAGGTCTATGACACAGGAAGAGTCTGGCACAGCCCAATAGCGGGGAAGATGAGCCATTTTTAGCTAGAATACTAATTGGAGGTAGTTTTTCTTACTAGACAGAGTTTAAAATCATCTTTATTTATTCCACATTGGTAAAGGAGACATTTTTATGTGGGAAGTATACACAGACTCAGAAATACATTATGCACTTAAATCTAAAAGGAAATTTAAGACGAGAAAAGATGTTTTCAGTCAATAGAAGATGAAGAAAAGAATTAATGGTACCCTAGAGAGAAAAGAATAAACAAGGAACCTCAGAGCTGGAGAAAGTAGCCCAGTGGTTACCAGGAGAACAATAAAGACTTGAGAAGCATCTATCATTCCAGTTCAGCATTTAATAAAGCCCAAAGCTCACCAATCCATTAATGTTGGGATGGATCTGTGAACTTGGCACATGATAGGTGCTCAATACATGCTTGTTAAATTTATTTGGCAATCCTTTAAAAAGCTTAAGTCGAATTTCCAGTTAAAGGCACAAACCTAAAACAAAAGGGAGAAGAAGGAGGACAATAGTCTCAAATTTTTGGAAGCTGAAAAACATATAGGAACTGACTTAACTGACTAGAGAAAAGCAATCCTAAACTGTCAGTTAGGAGAACTCACGGAAACTCCATTTACAAGACCCAGGTATCTCTGGAAGGTGAAGGTGAAGATGGGCGTTAAGGCTTCACTAACTGTGTGTTAATGAAGCCATTATTCTTTGTTCCTTTCCCACTTGTCACAGCAACAGCCCCTTCCTTTCTCAGCTCCCAGACTGTTGGCTGTCAACAAACATGCACCTGGCAAAAAAATAGAATTCCTCTGTGGGAGAGGATTTTGACATTGGGAACCTCCCAAGGAATAGGCCCAGCTAAATGGCCCTACAATGAAGACCACAGTCAACAAGCCACATGAACGTGCAGTTTCTAATCAACTTTCAGTGGACAACTTGTGGTGTGAGCAAACAGTCAGTACAACTGAGATGTTCAGAAAATGAGAGATGCTTTTCCATTCATAAAAGAAGAGCATGGTGCTATGTTAAAAATAAAACATTCAGAGATCAAAGAAACAAACTTTTGGAAATGAAAGTTATGATAACAGACATGAAGGGGGTTTAGATGAATTAGAAGATAGATACAGAAGGTTGAATTTAGGAATTATCCCAGGAAGTTTATAAAATAAAAAGATGAAGATAAAGTAAGAGAAAAAATGTAAAATTAGAACACCAATCCAGAAAACTAGATTTACCTAAGTGACAGATGGATAAAATGTCTGGATGAATTTTAGTAATTTTATCATAAGTGGAAAAAGTAAATCTCAAATATATTCAGCACGATGTACTTTATATGAAATTTACTTTCTCTAGTGTTTCAATTTGTTTTTAGTGAAAGGGTTGGTCCTAATTACAAAGTTTGTCATTAAAATGAACTCCCAAAATTTACTTTTTATCTACTGGCTCTGTTTATATGTAGAAATACATATAGATGTAATGAAGTTATATAAAAATGAAAGTAAAGGAATGACAAACACAAGATACAGGACTATGGTTAAATCAGGTAAATGGTAGCCGAAAGGTGGATTGATTGTGGGTGGGGAGAAGATGGCTACAGGTAGGTTATTTTTAAGGCTCTAGCTTTCATGTGTCGTCAGTTCAAGGGCGCTAATTGCACTGTTAAAAACAGCTAATTAAATAAATAAAAGAGGGCCATGCACAGACAGTGATAAGTATCTGTCGTGAATTATAATTCATATTTGTGTACCTCAGGTTCAATTTTAAGAAAATAATTTAGGTAGGAAAGGAAATAAAATCATGTATATTATGTGGCACAGACAGGATAGCATTTAATTTGGGGATGAAAAGTGTGTATATGTGTGGAGGAGCAGGAAGTAAAAGATAACTAAACCCTCCTCTTCTAATCAGGGAAATTTATAGATAATGCCTACTATTAAAAAGTCATAAAATAATCATATTTCTTAAAACTAACAAAGTAAACAGAATCTGCTACAAGAATTCAAAATGGTTGCTTGGAAGTATGGTGGTGGTGTTGGAAGTGACAAATTAAGTTGATATTTGTTACAAGTTTTTAAAGCTGTTTGATTCTTTAAACTGTTGATAAAATTTGCAACTGATAAAAAATAAAGTTTAAAAAAATAAAAAGGAGTTATCAGGGCTAATTAAAATGAAAAAAAAAAAAGCATAAGAGAAAATAATGGAAACTCTCTTTCCTGAAAGATATTTTGCCAGGAAATTATCCTATAAGTTGATCTATTATATCAATTGATTTTCAGCCAATTCTTTGCCATTTCCACATTGCAAAGACATGCTGTGCCTGCTTTTAATTTTCTTTACAAAGCTAAAAAAAAGTATGTGCTGTTCATGTGCATGGATTCTCATTACATCAATGGCTATAGTGCTCAGCCCTAAAATTCTGGAAAGAGGTTAGACTTTTATTTGGGAACTAGAGGCCCATTGCACAAAGATTTGTGCAATAGGCCTTCCTTTCCTTGGCTGTCGGCCCTGGTTTTCCTCCGGCACCCAGGACCCAGGCCTTCGCTCCGGCCGCAGCAGAGAAGCCAAGCCTTGAGACTTCTCTGCAGTTGAGAAGCCAGCCTCTTCAGTCTTCAGTCTTCAGTCTTCAGTTGTCGTCTTCAGTCTTCAGTCTTCGCTCTGCACCTGTGTATGCAAATTAACCTGCTGTCTTTGTTGGGTTAATTTGCATAGTCACTCCTGATTGGCTGGTGGGCTTCACGGAGATATAGTCAATTTGCATATTTCTCTTTTATTAGTGTAGATGATAAGCTTAAAAAAACAAAACAGCCAAGATATTGTTCTGATTAAAAAGAAAACGCTCCATACAAATAATTGAAAACTTATTATTTGATAAACAGAAAACTAGAAAAATTATTGTTAAAATGGTGTGACATTGTTAAATACTGAAAAAAGGATTATTGTAAAACTGCAAAGAAAAAAATCCTGTTCTACACTTCTGATGGAAACTATACTTTTGTTCAGGCATGTTTAGTAGTTACCTAGGCTGAATTTTTGGCAATGTGTCTGTTAGCCACAGACAGTTTGTTTTATCTTCTAGTTACTGTATTTCAGGCTTGGCATTCAAATACAATTGTCGAGATCCTAGATGTGAGGATAAGACACCATTTAGAAGCTGTCTTCTTTGGCCCCTGAAACAAAAAGTATTTACAACCACAGTAAAAGCTGAGTTTGCACAGAACTTTTAATCATTCTGTATTTTAGTTTTGCCAATGCTAAAATGGAAATAATCATTTTAAGGTACTCATTAGAGTTACTCCAAAAAGCAATTAAGATGACTGTCAATGACAATCACCTTAAAAAATGGACTGTTTGATTGTTACATATTATGATAAGCACAAAGGAAAAGTGAAGTTGAGTTTCATATCAGGGTAGGAAAGGGATTGTTTCAGCTTTCTAGAGTAGAGTCTGAAAAGAAGGTGTCATTTAACTAAAAGGAATGAACCATGCTTATTATATAAATAAGCACATATATACTTTTAAGTCTTGTGATATTTACTAGATACTTGTTATCTGCTAACTCTGTGTAAAATACAAAATATGAGTATGTTTTTGTGTTGACATATCCACAAAGCCCTAAT
Organism: Eptesicus fuscus; assembly: GCF_027574615.1. Lineage (NCBI taxonomy): Eukaryota > Metazoa > Chordata > Mammalia > Chiroptera > Vespertilionidae > Eptesicus > Eptesicus fuscus. The sequence goes on along the minus strand of NC_072476.1, from coordinate 81,840,594 downwards.
TTGGGATTTTAGGTATAGCCAACGAACCAGCTATATTTAGTATCTACCAAGTGAATATAGAACATACTTTGCCAATGCCATAAGCAATGAGTTGACAGGCCCCATGACATTTTTTGGTTACATGTTTTGAGTGACCACATTTTGAGTTACAAGGCTTACCAACCTCATGGCCATAAAAAGTTCTAATGCTCCCACCCTATTAGATACTGCATTTATATCTAGTTTATTCATTTCTGCCTCCACATTGGGTAACTAGGGAAACAATGATGTCACTGCTCAGCGTGGTACTTATTAACTTCTCAATTTAGGCTCATGGTCTTGGAAGCCTACAGCTATTTAATAAGTCTCACCTCCACCTCTGTAATAAATTCATACAATTTTTATTTCTTTAAGGGGAAACCGTATCATTCTGTTTAATACATTGTTTGGAGGAAAATGTATATTCTAAAGTGTTATGTTTCTGAAAAATCATCTGTGCATTTGCAGAAATAGTTTTTTGATGGACAGTGACAACCTTGAGCCAGTTGTGTGACCTGAATTAAATGTTCCCCCTTGGACATGCTCTCCTTGGAGCAGTCGTCCTTCGGCCGGCCTTCACTGCCACTGGCCTTCACTGCCCCCTTGCTTTTGATTTCAGAGGCGAGATTTCTATCTTGCACTTCTTCCTTTTAATCTTCTTTCCAACTCCATCATGTTGGTAAAAAAAATGGTTTTTATAAATAAACTGTAGCCAGGTATAAGCCTGGACCTTAAAAAGCCATCTGCCCAGAAAATAGGATAGAAATGAGTTAGCAATCTTTTCAGTGAAATAAATAAATGGGCACTCAGTACAACTCAGCAATCACTTGTCTAATATGTTTGTGTTCTTAGTTTCCAAAATTATTTCACTCTTCTTTTCTCAAACCTGCTCTCCTCAGCTTTTGACCTGACAATATAATTCACTGCGAAAATAAACCAACCAGATATGAATTGCCTTATTTCTCCCCCATAAACCATCAAACCTACCCACCTCCATTCCTATATGTTCTCTTCCTTCCTTCTGCTTCTAGGAATGAAAGGCCAACCTTGACGCTTGGGCTTGAGGTCCTGCCCCCTCTATTCTCAACTTTCTCCTCTCTCTTGCATGAGTTTTTCCTTCTCTGCTGGACATTTTCATCATCCCATGGGCTACTGCTGCCTTGTTTTAAAAAAGCCTTTCCTTGACTCTTCATACCACTCTAGCTACTGGCTCATTTCTCTTCTCCCCAGTCACTGGCGAAAAGAAGAGAGTAGTCAACTGTGTTGATGCTGCTGAGAGGTCAAGGATCCACAGGATTTGGAGCCTTGAGAAGGCACCTACAGTTAGTTCACTGTCTCCTGCCTCCCCGATCGATCTTCTGCCCCATCACTCCTCTGAAACTGCTCTTGTCAGGGTCCCCAGGAATCCCATCTGCCACAAACCTGTGGGCCCTCAACCTCTTGGCAGAATTCAACACAATTGAATCCTTTCTCCTTCTTGAATACTGATTCTCCCAAAAGCAGAGCCTGAGACAAAGACTTGTATGTAGATGTTTTATTTAGGGAAAGACTCCAGGGAGGTAAAGTGAGAGATCACAGAGAAGGAGAGAAAGCCAACACAGGTTATGCTGTGGAGTTGGCCACTGCTATAGGCAACTGGTGGAACCAATGCTTGATTCACAAGACCCTGGTTTATAAGACCCTGGAGAGTCTTATAAAATGTGCCTCAGAACTGTCTGTCTGGAGGATAAAAAGGGAAGCTGTATCCATCAGATCTCATCTCCCTCAGCTCAGGGGTGGGGCCCCACAAGTATTGTCTTCCCTGTCCCAGCTCATGCAGAAGTGCCGAGTAGGTTCCTTAGGTAAAACCCTGCCAGTTTTAGCTGCCGTCTTCTGATTGGCCTGCTATGCTTTCAGTGAATTCTGGTAGACAATTTTGAGATATATTCTCATCTGGCAGATACCCTGTAGCTTCTCTGTGCTTCCCAGAGCAGATTTTATGGTTGCTGTTGGTTTGTTCCCACCCATTTATATTTTGGGGTCCATAGAGATAACTTGTCACCAAGTTTGGGTGTAAATGTAGTCCACAGATTTGCGGTTTTGCTGTCTACTTGCTCTGTTTTTATGGAGGGATTTAGTTTTCATCACCATTCCATCCTCCTGTAGCATTCTCAAGGAACTAGTAATTTTAGGCAATAAATCAGCCAAATCTCTCTTTGAGTCAACTATCTGGTTATTTTATTTGAAATGATAAAACTACTTTGGGTGTACTGACATGATCAAATTTTACTTTTGTATGGCTGCTTTCTGATAAATCAAACTTCTGGGTCTTTTCTTGGAGCCCTATCAAAAATGACATCACAGAGCAGCGTATATTGCTCCTAATTTAACACTTTTTGGATGATTAGGTCATAAAATGTTAGAGAAGTGATTCATATCTTTGTAAATCATTGTGTTAAAATATATGATTTCATTTAGTGCATTAATATTGTAAGTGCAGTTCAGTTTCTGACTTCATACACAAGTGCAAATGAATAGGCACATTTACCTCCTGATTAAATAAAAATAGTGTTCCACATTGATGATTGAACAAACCAGGGCTTTAGAGAATTATTACTTAAACCTTTACCTGGCATTCTGCTCAACTTTCCATGCAATTTATTTCATGACTGAATTACCCATGGCTTTAAAGCAATATTTACCCAGAACCTGTGGTTTTTAAGATAATTTAAGATTCCTTTGCCAGACAGATCACTCTGTCAAGTACAGCTTCTTAAGACCATAACAGATTATGCTTCTAATAGTTTTATTGTTGAGTAGATGATATGTGGTAGAGTTTATTTTCACTTAGACTTTTTTGTTCTAAATCAAAATATAAAATGTCTTTCAAAAGTAATTACAATGCCATCATAGATTGAAGATGGATTGACAGAGGAATAGATAGATGTATAGATAAATGATGAAGCAAGTATAGAAAAATGTTCATTGTAAAATCTAGAGTATAGGTAAAGAGATGTCTTTCAACTTTGCTGTATGCTTGAAAATGTTTATAATGAAATATTAGGGAAAATAATATTATAAACATTAAAACTCTAAGAAAGAGAAATGGAAGATCCTTGGATTTTATTCTAGAATTCCTCAGTTAAAACTGAACACACTTTGCAAAACCTAGAAGAATTATACTTTGAAAATTTCTATGTATATTTAAGCACATTTAAATAACTTTTTTGAAAGAAGTTTTTTAATCTCTACTTTCCTGATAAAATACTTTTTATATTCAATATTATTTTATATTAGTTTCAGGTATACAACATAGTGGTTTGACATTTATATAATTTATAAAGTGATACCCCCATTAATTCTCATATCCACCTGACACCATACATAGTTATTACAATATTATTTACTGTATTCCCTATGCTGAACTTTACATCCCCATGACTATTTTGTAACTACCAATTTGTACTTCTTAATCCCTCCACTTTTCTCACCCAGTCCCCCAAGCCTCCTCCCACCTGGCAGCCTTCAGTCTGTTCTCTGCAACTATGAGTCTGTTTCTGTTTTGTTTATATTGTTCTTTAGGTTCCACATATAAGTGAAATCATATGGTATTTGTATTTCTCTAACTTATTTCACTTAGCCTAATACCCTCTAGGTTCACCCATATTCTCCTGAATGGGAAGATTTCATTGAAAGAAGAATTTTTTAAAGACAGTTTTTATCACTTCTTTACAGAAGGTCTCTATCCAAAATAGTTTCAGGAAGTAAGTTTCCTTGATACAGGCTTAAAATAAAAGCTAAATTAAAAAAACACACATGTTTGAACCAGATGCCAGAGATACTAGTGTAAAGCTGCACTCCCTCCCTGCACACTCATGCACACCACGGGGCCTTGCCTTTTAGCCAGAACAGTAAGGATATATTTGGTTAGGGACATAGGGCTGCAAGATTGTAAAGGGATGATGTCAGCTTTGCCAATCAGCTTTGCCACCTGCCCTTAGAAATGAGCTTAATCTCTCAGGATTAGAAAAATAAAGGCCAGAAATCAGAACTCCTGAATCTTTGGGCACAAGCAGAGCTGCTGTGGAGCCTACAAGTCCCAATGCCCAGAAAGTGAAGGTGGAGGCTATTCTACCAATTTGGCTGAAAGCCAGGGGAGCTGTGGCACCTTGAGGACTAGCAGTTTGAGGAACAGCCAAACGCAGCATCCTTAGCATAGACATTGTTGACTCAGAGTGAGAGCCTTCGGCAGTGGGGTTCATTCAGCCAGTTTCCTGGCCAGTGGTGAGGACCTCTGACTGGGAGAGGAGAAGGTGGTGGACACCATGGGAGACTCCATGGCCGATTTCCTAGCAGATACTGGAGGCTCCCTTTGCTGGCTCACAGAACCAAATGAGAAATGCATTGCATAGTTTATTGTTTGGAAATAAGTTCCCTAAAAGCAGAGCCTGAGGTGGGAATTGTTCAAGTGATTGATTTGAGAACTGTTCTCAGGGGAAGGGCAAAAAGGAAGCAAGATAGGGCAGGGGAAGACAGCCACCCAAGAATGAGTTCTCAGCAGGCAGTTGGCTTCAGTCCAACCTCACACAAAAGCTCTAGCACCTCACAATTGGTCCCATTTGGAGGCAAGGGACTGGTTTTTAGGGTCCGTGTTTCAGCCAGTCATTGGCTGAAGTTTAGCTGAAGTGTGGAAGGTTGGAACAGCCTTCCCAATGAGGTTCCTGAGGGCAATTCTTTGGGGAAAAGGGAAGCTGTGTCTTGTTAAAACTCAAAGCACAGTAGCAGAGCCCAGTATAAAAGGAAGCTGGCCAGAGCATCAGTTAAGTCAATACCTGGTACTGATGTTGTATTCCTCTTTGGTAGCTAATTTAGACACAAATGTAAATGGGACCCTCACTGTATTAGGCTGTGACACCAGCTGTATTAACCAAATATTGATCTTAGATTAGCTTTAAGCATGTAGAGTAATCAAAATGTTCCTGAGATAAAGGCCAAAAATAAATTAAGTGCTTTTCCTCTGTGGACTATAACTTCATACTCATGGTTAGATAACTTTTTTTTACAATCCTATCTAATAAAAGGGTAATATGCAAATTGACTGTTACTCCAACACACAAGATGGCCACCCCCATGTGGTCAAAGATGGCTGCCCCCATGTGAGCACAAGATGGCCAGCAGGGGAGGGCAGTTGTGGGCGATCAGGCCAGCAGGGGAGAGCAGTTGGGGGGGACCAGGCCTGCAGGGGAGGGCAGTTGGGGGGGACCAGGCCTGCAGGGGAGGCAGTTGGGAGAGACCAGGCCTGCAGGGGAGGGCAGTTAGGAGCGACCAGGCTGGCAGGGGAGGGCAGTTAGGGGTGACCGGGCTGGCAGGGGAGGGCATTTGCGGGGGGGGACCAGGCCTGCAGGGGAGGACAGTTAGGGGCGACCAGGCCTGCAGGGGAGGGCAGTTGGGGATGACTAGGCCAGCAGGGGAGGGCAGTTAGGGGTGACTAGGCTGGCAGGGGAGTGGTTAGGGGGTGATCAGGCTGGCAGGGGAGTGGTTAGGGGGTGATCAGGCTGGCAGGCAGAAGCGGTTAGGGGCAATCAGGCAGGCAGGCAGGCAAGCGGTTGGGAGCCAGCAGTCCTGGATTATGAGAGGGATGTCCAACTGCTTGTTTAGGCCTGATTGCAGTGGGATCGGGCCTAAAGGGGCAGTCAGACATCCCTTGAGGGGTCCCAAATTGGAGAGGGTGCAGGCTGGGCTGAGGGACACACACACCCCCACACCCATGCACGAATTTCGTGCACTGGGCCACTAGTATCAAATAAGCATCAATAGTGTAAAAAGAACATGTGATTCAGTTAGCTTACAGGGAGTTCAACCCTGTTTCTGCCACTTCTGTGGCTTCAGCTTTAAACCTCTTTGGGCTTTTGTTAGATAACGGACAACTGACATTTGCTACACCCTTATTACTATTTTGCTTATTATATTTATGAGGTAATAGGGAGCCATTGAAAGCCTCAACCAGAGGCCAATATTTCTAAGATATCTTTGAGAAAAGTAAATCCAGTAACCCCATGTGTACTGCCTAGAGGAGTGAGAATCAGGGAGAGATACTAAAAGGCTGGCACAGTAATTCAGGCTTGAAGTAGTAAGACCTTCCCTGCCTCCTCCCCCAGCTGGGCTAGATTTCTTAAAAACAGTTTGTATCTCTTCTTCCCCCGAGAGCCCTCCCAGAGAACCTTGTAATTACATGTCCAATGTTCATTTTATCCACTGGGCATAAGGCAGGAACCATGCCTATTTCATCATCATTGCATACCCATAGCTGGACACTGTCCGGAGAGGTTTGAATAAAATAAAGTCTAATTCAATTGATAGTGGTCAAGAAAAAAGACAAGTCTTGCTATCTGATGAAGGGAAGGAGTCACAGGTAACTTTAAAGCTTTAAACCTGAGAGGACAATAGTAAGGAAGTTGGGAGGTTAGAGTATTAGTTTTCTATTGCTGCAAAACAGATTACCACAACATATTATATTAAAGCAATACACAACTTCTGTGGGTGAGGCTTCTGGGCACAGCTTAGCTGGGTCCTCTGCTCAGGCTCCCACCTGCTGCAGTCAAGGTGTCACTAGGCTGATGTTCTCATCTGGAGCTTGAGTCCCCTTCCAAGTTCATCCAGATTGTTGGCGGATTCGGTTCTTGGTGATTGCAGGACTGAAGCCTCAGCTGTTCTTTCCCTAAGCAGTTCACAAGGAATCACTTGCTTCTTGAAGGTCAATAAGAGAGTGTCTTTATTGCTTAGAGGCTTTTCTTTCAGGTAAGGCCTATACTCCCTTTTTTTTTTTTTAAATATATATTTTTATTTATTTTAGAGAGGAAGGGAGAGGGAGAGAGAGATAGAAACACCCATGATAAGAGAGAATCATTGACCAGCTGTCTCCTGCACACCCCCCACCAGGGACCAAGCCCACAACCCGGGCATGTGCCCTTGGCTGGAATCAAACCCGGGACCCTTCAGTCCACAGGCTGACGCTCTATCCACTGAGCCAAACCAGCTAGGGCCGGCCTGTACCCCCTTTTAAAGGTCTCCCCTGATTAGGTCAGGCCCAACTAGGATGTTTTCCCTTTTGATTAACTCAGTCAACTAATTAGGGACCTTAATAATATCTGCTCAGTTCCTTACCTTTGCCATATTCTGTTGGCTAGAAGCAAGTCACAGGTTCTGCCCACACAGAAGGGGAGCGGATGGCACAAAGGATACCAAGGACAAGAATCACAGGGAGCCATCTTGGAATTTGCCAACCACAGCTCAGTCCTTGTCAGTTTGGAGTGTTAGTGGGAGACAAGAAGCTAATGATGGGTGGAAAGTCAGAGTTGGACTTGTAGGTTTGACACAGTGATGCTCTCAGAGAGGAGAGCAAAGCACCAAAGACTCTTGGTTTGGGGAAGATGTTTACTATATAGGGAAGAAAAAGTACCTAGCAAAGTAGAGAAAGACCAGCAGAATGTAGGAGAGGAACAAATGATGAAATGTCACATAAGCAGGAAGGAATTTCAAGAACTGGGTGATTAATAGAGTTGAATGTAGCAATCCTCAAGGAAAATGTTGGTAAAGCCATTCATTTGACTATGCAGTGACCTTAGAGAAAACTTGTGGTGAAGTGGTAATGTCAGAGTTGAGGTTGCAGAGAACGAATGGGGCAGTGGATGTTAAGAGGGGTGTTCGGTCCAGACCTGTGACAACTCCCATGTCATTCAAAGGCAGGGCTGGGCCCTGAGTCACTGCTTCTAGATGAGAATGAGCTTTCCCAGGCCTTTTTCAGTCTAGCTCTGCTTACATGGCCCTCAGTTAACTTTTCTTCTGGGATGTGTGAGGTAGCACCACAGTTTACATGCTATTTTGGGACTCTTCTGGACAAGACAAAATGAGACTTGAGTAGAAAATACGAGTCATCTACCAACTGGGGGAAATCTGAGGTGAGGTAGAGAGCCTTTCTTCTCTCTGAATAATTAAAAGTGAACTCTTCCATATTAGTTCTGGAAGTTGAATTTTTAATGATGAGTAAAAATCTTTGCTTGGTTTCTTTTTGGCCAGGCCTCATTTCTTTCAAGACAGGAGCCCAGCTGCCCTAGCTGTTTTGCAGAAACCAAGTAGAATTCTAAGGAAATGAAATAGTAGGAAGGATTATGCAAGTTTTGGATCCAAGACAGATATTTTCAGGCTCTTGAAATAACCAGCATTGAAAAGGGTTATCGTTAATCAAATGCAGGGTTTCCATATAGAAGCTAAATTTAATTCTAATGTAACAAATCTATAAATGAAACTATTTCCCTTTATGATGTCCCAGGATTGTGTTCCACCTTCTCTCCTTTCATTCAAAAGATCAACCTGAAATAATTTTGTCTTATTATGAGACCTATATAGCTAACAAAGGCTAACACAAGTATTATCTGATTCGACCCATATAGCAATAATATTGTCCGACTTTCTTGTATCTTACTTTCATTATTAATGACAAATAATCACTTCCATCACAAAGCAATTTGCATAAGTATTTTCACCACCTATTTTTTCTTTATCATTTATCCCATGTTTAAAATTCCTGCATAGGAAAATAGGATTAAAATGGACAGCTCTAAGAGTTTATAATAATCTCTACAGCCTATGGTATGTTCATCTGACATTTTAAATAGATTTTTCCATCATTTTAGACCAATGGGGTAAGTGCTGTGCACGTTGTTGTAAAGTGTATTTCATGGCTCACTGAGCTTTTCTGTCTTTAACTTTTCAATATATAAGATTAGGTTAAAAATTTGGCTGGTCAGGATAAGGAGAAATACTAGAGGGAAATGGCTCTTAACAGAATCTCCAGTGTGCCTGGGATTATAATTGAAACAGAAATGAACATCTTTCTCTGTAGGAAGTTCAAGAAAGGCTTTGTTCCACTTTTACATTGGAGATCATCTGTTATTGTAACCTAGACACCTAAACCCACTCCAGATTCAAAATGTGCCATTTATAAACATGCATGCCAAGTTTCAGATGCCCTTTCTGAATGTTTGCATATAATTTGAACTTGCAGTGCCACAGTAACACACAGTTTCCATTGTATTGCCTTACCCTCACCGCACAGGAGCTGCCTCTTTTCTCTGACATCGCTTGAATAGACGCAACATACTTCGACTTTGTTCAGAAAGAGGAATGTGTCTCGGCTCAACTGAAATGATTGCTAGGTATAAGCTGCCAACTCCATTTTCCTCCTGCAGAAATGTACATTTCTCCCTATTATAAAATGTGCTCATAATAGAAATGAGACAGTTCCCAAGAGTGTGGTTATCCAAAGGTAATCTCAGCCCAATCTGATTAGAAGCAAGTGGCTCATGCCTCAAAATGCTCCAGGGTATGATTATTTTATGATAACCATACTCTGTATCATGTCTTATTGATTAACTAATAAAGCATCAGCTTTGCTATTTAGAAGAAATGCTGAGAAACCAAGGGGGATAACTGGTTCTAGAAAGGAAATGATTCTTTCAAAACACCCCAACTACCTCTTATGTCACCTTTTTACAACTTAGGGTGGACGTGAAAGGTCATTGGTGGCCTGTGTTAGTATCTCTTTAGTGTTAAGATCATTCATTTGCTAAACCTGATGCACTTACATGCATTCGAATGTACCCTAAACTTTAACTCTCTGTGCTGTGAGAGCAGGATGACATTTCTTTAAGGAATGCTGTATTTTGTTCCCATCACCCAGATGACTTCATTGCACAAGTCCAGGGAAATATAGATAGAACCTGAAAAATATAGCAACCAGCTTGCCTATGGAAGCATATGCTGGTAACATCACCTAGCATTGGAGTGAGACAAGCATATGACTAGCAGGCAAGTATTTTATACCCAAAATAGCTTTTGGACTATCACTAGGAATGTGTCCCTTAGCACATAAGTCCAACATTTAGGCACCCATAAAATCCTTATCGCTCCCAAAGGCTATGACTACACATCTATAAAAAAGGTGGAGTGGGGCAATTGAAGCAATTACCGTCGGTGATTCAATTTAACAACCTCTTTTGTCACAATTACTTTATGTTTTCATTGTAAATATAAGCTTATGGCCTAAATTACCAAATCATTGCCTTAGTATTTCATTTCCTCTTACTATATAGACACAGCTAATATATTCAAATTGAAAATGTTCACAAGAAATGGTGTCCACCTCTAGTGCTTGTTGATGTATCTTTTTGATCCAATTTAACTCTCCAAGAAATATAATCTAGTCACTTCTATAATAACTGGTCCAGAGTCACTGGGTGCTAAGGTCTGGAGATCTCTTTCCCTCCTCAGTCCATTTCCTTGGCTATGCATTTTTGATGTGGTCTGAACAGAATAACACTTTGAAAAGCTATACATAAGGTTAGTTCAATTTATACATGTCTGCTTTAAGTATCCCACTCTTCACAGAACCTGTGGTATTTTTATCTTCAAAATCCAAGTATTCTAGAATGGAATTTCTGTACATTTCCTAAAGAGCATTTTATTAAAACTTCTATCTTTAATATCTGTTTAGAGTTTGCCACGGAAACTATCCAGACTGTTTTCAAAAAGACCTTAAAACTGATATTTAACACCACTTCCTATTTACTTGATGTTGTTTCTCTCCCTTTTAAAAGCAGGGTTTTAATGCTCATCTTTTTTTTTTCCTCCTGTGATAGTACATTTTTAAAATCAGACCTTTTGTTTGTGTTGTTTGTTTCTTCTGGGTAGATGCATTCCTTCTAAATTATCTTTGACAATCTTGCTCAGCAGGATATGAGGACTGCCCTCTATGCTCTCTGAGTTAAAGAAATATGGAAATTCCAAAGACTGATGACGACATTTGTCCTCAGAAAAGTTGTACAAGAAGAGCTTCCCCCACTTTTCCTCCCAGAGAGTAAAGAACCGGCCACTTCACTGGTTTTGCCTCTCGGACATTAGTGGGTTCTGGGATCCTCATGCTTTTCAACCATAGATGGTTGAAGTTCTCATGTTTTTTCTCTTCTGCTTGTACTTACTTAAGGCTTTTATTGTTTCATTCACTTGTGTCCTTTTTTACAATGAGGAGTGGAAATAATTTAGGTATATGGAAACATGTAAGAGGTTATATATTCTATCTTCTTCTCATGTCTGTGTATCTGGTTGTTTCCTTTGGCTATGTAGTTTAGTAATTTCCTATTTAAGTCAGCATGAGCTACATTATGCTGCTGTAACAAGCAGCTGTGAAGTTGTGTCTTCAAATAACAAGATTCATAGTGAAATCATGGTTCAGCAAGATAGGCTCTGCCCCACATAACCTCATTCTAGGAGCCAGGCTACCAGGAGCATTGCTGGGCACTAGAGCAGAGAGAAAGAGAGCTCTGGGGCATCTTGCATCGATCAACAGCCCTGACCCAGAAGTAATACACATTACCAACATAATCCACATGGTCCTTTCAACAAGGACTGCACCAAAGGGACAGACAGTACAGAATATGTCAGGGGTCTAGAGTGAGGGAGAGACGGAAACACTTGGTGAACTGCAGGAATGACTATCACATGCCCTCAACTAAAACAATAGAGACATTTATGAAGGAGCTCATTAGTTTCTTCTCCCACATTACCTAATAAATCCTTACCACACCTCAAAGCCTCAGATTAGGGATGTTGTCATTGAACTTGAAAGCCAAGGAAAGATTTATTAGTTTTCTACTGCTACACAAACTTGGTCGCTTAAAACAACATATATTTATTATCTCATAGTTTCCATGGATCGGAAATCTGGGTATGGGTTAGCTGGGTTTTCTGCTGAGGCTCTCATCGGGCTGAATTCAAGCTGTCAGCAAGGGCTCAATCCCCTCTGAGACTTAGGTTCTTCTTCCACTCTCACTGGTTGTTGGCAGAATTTTCTTCCTTGCAGTTGTTGAAGTCCCAGCTTCTTGCTGCTGGCTGTTGGTCAGGGACACTCTGGTCACCCTCGGGTCCTTGCCACATGGCCTCTTCTACAAGCGGTTCACAACATGGTTGTTTGCTTCTTCAAGGCCAGCAGGAGAATCACTTCAGATCTCTCTGCTGTCTCGCATGAGCTCTTCTGATTAGACCAGACCTGCCCAGGATCATCTCTTTCATTAATTTAAAGTCCACTAATTAGAAATTTTGATTACATCTGTTAACCCCTCTGTCTTATACAAGTTCCTTTCACACTCGAGGGGAGGGTGTTATTCAGGATTTATACACCAGGGGCAGGAGTCTTGTTGGCCATCTTAGAATTCTGCCGACACAGACACAGAGGGGCCGCATCTGCAAATAGAAGCAAGTCTTAGAGCTGGTAGCATTTAAGATCATCTTAACTGGCTTCACAGAAAAATTTGTTGAATTGTTCAGTGAATCATCATTTAAAACAAAAAGGAGAGGGGGGAGGTAGGAAAGAGAAGAAGGAAAGTGATGTGAAATGACTTCAAGTAGAGAGGGCCGGAGGCAGCAATGGAGCCCTGAGTCAATCAGATCAGCCTCCCAAATGCCAAGCTCCACACTTACTCCAAAGGTTGCACTGTCTCTTCAATAGAGATAAGCATGGCATTCTTAGATGGCCCTGATGGTGTCTCACAGTGTATCTCTTTTTGAGATAGCATTTCTTTTGAAGGTTTACTCTAAAGGAAATTACTGCATTATTCTTTTCTAAAGAGAAGACCATTGGTTGCTCGGCTTCTTACGCAACCTCCTAGGATGGCTCATTATTTTATAATATGTGCAGTATTGCCCAGAAGTAATTTTCCTTTTATTTTTGCCCAAAAGGTGGAAAATTAAGGTTGAAATACAACTTTATTTTTGCTTTTCCCAGAAGAGGTGACAGTGTAGTTTTTCCTACCTGTTTTCAGCAAGCAGTGACATATTATTTTGGCTACGACTATTGACTCCTCCATCCTATCTTGGCAAAAGTTTTATGTAGAGAGCCTCCTGCTCTTGTTTGTGCCCCAGAGGCCATCCTAGGGTCTTGTGGGATGGAGGGACATTTCCTCCCAGAGCCTTTGTGACCTGGCCTGTCTACCTGTCACCATTCTCAGATATGCCTCTGCACATTTTTCCTCTTTTTCTAATTGGAAAAGCTTATTCCAAATTTCTCCATAACATTTCTGCCCAGGAAGATGTGGAGAAGCTCTAACAAAAACTTGAGCCTCAATGGTTTTGATTTTTCTTTGGTCCTGAATAAATACATTGGCCAAGGGATACTATACATTTTAAGAGACTTCCTCTTCATTTCATTATTTTCTGTCTTCTGTTGGCTTTTTTGATCTATTCCAATGTGATGAAGAATTTGTAGAACTTCAATAATAAAAACTATTAGGATTATCTCTTAGGTTCATTTTTATAGATCTTTCCTTCTGCCATTTTGTGATCAATACCTAAGATGAACTAATTAGATAGGAAAGGTGGGTTGTTTTTTTCTAGCTAAATAACCTTAAAGAATCTATAGGTTCCTAAAGCATCATTTCAGTATTTATTCAATACAAATTCCTGAGTGGGTACTATGAGAGTAGCGCTGCCCTGGGCATTTGAGACATAGAAGAAACATCTGCTTTCTGCCTGCAATGAGACTAGCAGGTAGAAAGAACGTAAGTTTAAAATTATACAGACCTGAGTTTGAATCCCATTCTACTACCTTATGCATATTACATTTTTCTCTAAGTATTACTTTCTTATCTATAAAATGGGTATAATAAACCCTATTCCCTTAGATTGTGAATATTCATTGCTTTAACATGCTGGCCTTGCCTACCTAAAATCATGGTTATATCTAACACTCCATCTACCCTATACCTGCATCTGTGCAAGTGAATGTGGCTAGAATAAAATAACACAACATGCTGGCTCACTTGACTTTAAATTCAGGATTGCTAATCTCAACTGGGCCTACTGCTGCCCTGAAATGCGATTTATTTGCTCCATTCTTGCTCCCATTCTCCTGGATCACTGTCTTCAAAATGAAAACATGAACATAGAATTAAATGTAATCCAGCAATTCCACTTTTGGGTATTCACTCAAAAGAATTAAAAGCAAGAGACTGATGTACAGTAATGTAAATGTACTTAATGCCATTGATTGTACACTTAAAGTAGTTAAAATGGAAAATATTATGTTACATATATTTTGCCACAATTTTTATTTAAAAATATCATATGAATACTTCCTAAGAAACATGTAGGCAAGGGAGTCACTTTGCAGATATACTCTTTCCTGAAACTAATTGGCTTGAGAATGTCTGAGATTCCTGGGTCCCCTTTCACACCTGCCCTTCTCTTCTTTATGAAAATCAAAATTTTTAATGATGCATTTCATCTCTTATTATGAATCTCACTATGGTGCATGGCTCCAGTGTAAGAAACCAGATAAATAAACCATTTGAAATATTAGTACGTGTTGAGAAAATGAATGATCCATTATTGATTAATACTTATTATTATAGCTCAGTTATTTTCCAATTCTTTGTTTTTAATTAATTGAACAAGGACTAATGAGTTGTCAGCTCATAGATCATCAAAAAATAATTTTTGATAATATAAAATATTTATAAAAATTAATTCGATAATCTTTGGGATTTTGACAAATAACTCACAAGTTTAAAAAATTCTGTAATGTTGCTTTAACAAAATTCTTCTCAACTAGTTATACAAGTGAATTTATATCCTTTACAGTGATTTAAATTTATGATAAAAAATTTTTAGTTGTCACCTTAAGAGGTTTGAAGACATATTTTCAAAATTATTTAGGAAGTATGCAAGCAAAACAAATTTTGATGATTACTAAGTTAGTTGACTACTTGTATTTTTTCCTCTGTTTGCAAAATGCCAGCTTCTCCCAGATTCTATCAGCTGATGACCCTGATTTCTGCTGCATTGAGCAAATTGAAGCAATCAAAAGACATCCTCCACAAACTTCCCCCACATCTGTACACCTGCTAGCACCTGCACTCACACACTAGACCACCCTTCCCACTCCTATAGATGAACTCCCCAAGCTTTTAAATAAACTCAGGTCCTCTCTGTATGCCTCAGGCCCCATCCTTTGTCTATTCCAGGGTATTGTTTCAGCAGTTCACCTCTCTCTTTCATCACAATGGTTTCCCCTTTACACTGGATCATTCCGATTAATATACAGATAGGCTATTATTTCCTCTCATCTTAATAACAACAGACAAAAAAACCTATCTTGGTCCACTTTCCCTTTCAGCAACCACCCATTTCCCTCAGCCCCTTTATGTATAATTTTATAATTGGCAGCAAAATTCCTTGAAAGAGTTATCTATTCTCTATTCTTTGATTTCTCTCTTGCCATTTCCTTTTAGACCCACTTCAGTGGAGTCCCCCTCCCACTGTCAAGGCCAGCAGAGGCCTCTGCTTTGCCATGTCCAGTGAGCAGTTCTCAGCTTCATCTTACTGGACATATAGACAGTATGGACACTCCCTCCTTGAAGCGGCTTATTCACTTGACTTCTAAGACCCCTGCTGTTCTAGAGTTCCTTTCTGGTGGCTCCTTCTCAGTCCCCTTTGCCGAGTCCTCCTTATCGATCCAGCTTTTCAGAACTGGAATGTTCCAGAGTTCAGTCCTTGAACCTCTTTTCCGTCTACAGGCCTTCTCTGGTCATCTCAACCAGTTTCGTGGCTTTAAATGCCATCTTAATCTGCTTGCTCCGGGAATCTTCTCTTTCCCTCCAGATCTGTTCTCCGTCTTTCTCCATCCTGGCCTCTGCCTCGGAAGGTGGCTTGTATGTAATTTATCAACAGGCCTCTCTGTGCCTTCTGGTTGGTTGTGAACAATGGTGAACAGTGGCAGGATATTAGGGGAGAGAGAAGAGTGACATCGGAGTATTTATTCCCTCAGCTCCTTCTGGGTGAGAACTCTTAACCAAAGAAGACTCCTCCCAAGCCTGCCCTCTGCATCCAGTTCTCTGTTTCCTCGTTCTTATAACAACTGTCTCCCTTGTTCCTTTGGTATTTGGGACACCCAAGATATCCCGCTATTCTTTGTGTTTCCTACACGCCCACCTCTAAGAATTGACCCCTTTGTAAAGAAACCCTCTTTAACTATTCCTAACTTGGCTATGCCGTTATTTTCTACTGGAATCCTAACTGATGCAGTGTAGATGACTTCCACATGGATAACTTCGTTCAGGGTCCCTCTTCTGAACTCCAGCCTTCTGTATCTATCCGGCCGCAGAGCACTCCTCTGAGTTGTCCACTAGAAATCTCAAACTTATCACGTCTGTTGTTGAGCTCCTGACATTCCTCTCCAATCTTTTCTTCCCCACCTTGGTAAGTGGCAATGGCGTCCTTCCCATTGCTCAGGCATACAGCTTTGCACTAGTCAGCCCTTGATCCTCTCCCACCTCACATCTGGTCCGTCAGCAAATCCTCTTGGCACTACTTCTTACCACCCCATCGACACCAGTCTGGCCCAAGCCACCATCACACCTCATCTCGATTATTGTAGGAACCTCATATATGGCCTCCCGCTTCCCACGTCCTGCTTCACAGGTTCTCAACACAGCAGCCCTGGGAGTCCTGTGGCACAGTCGGTTCACATCCCTCCTCTGCTCATCAGCCAGGCCCCACTCTGACCCATGTGAGTGGGTCCCTGTGTCCTTTGTGATCTCATCTCCTACAACACCTGCCTCTGCTGTCTGTACTCCAGCCAATCCCAGATTCTTAGATGAAACTGGCTAAACTTGATATCCCTCTGCCTTCAGATAGGCATGTGGTCAGTTTCCTCGCTTCCTTCTGAGCTTTCTTTCACTTATTTTTTTTTTTTTTACCTATTTTACTTATTTTATTTACTTATACCAGAATGTATTTTTTTGTTAGGACAAGAGTTTTTGCCCCTTGAAGTAGTATCTGGCACAATTGAATTCTGAGTGAATGAAAACATTAAAAGAGACCTAAATAAATGAGGACACACTATTTTGATAGATAAGAAAATATTATGAAGATGTCAATTTTTCTCAAATTGATCTGTAAACTCAATGCAATTCCAATAAAAATCCCAACAGAGGTTTTCAAAGACCTTGACAAATCGATCCTAAATGTATATTGATGAGCACAGGCTAAGAATAGCACTATTAAAGAGGAAGAAGGTGGGAGAATTAGCTCTTCCAGATATCAATACTTTTTTATAAAGTTATTAGAGGCCCAGTGCATCAATTCGTGCATGGGTGGGGTCTGGCCGGCCTGGCCCCAATTGGGACGGATCTGGGCTGGGCCTGTCGGGAGGAGGAGATGGCAGGAGGTTGGCTGGCCGGCCTGCCCCAATCGGGGCTGATCAGAGCCAGGCCAGCTGGGGGAAAGGGCTGCAGGCGATTGGCCGTCGGGCCCTGCCCCCAATTGGGGTTGGGGGACTGATTGGGGGTGGGGCCGTGGGCAGTGGACCAACCAGCCCCACCCCTGAATGGGGTGGGGAGTGCCAATCAGGGGCCAGCGGCCTGGAGGAGGGGCCATGGGTGGTTTGCCAGCTGGCCCTGCCCCTGATCGGGGTGTGGGGACTGATCTGGGGTGGGGCCGGCCAGGGGAGGGGCTGCAGGCCTGTTGTGGTGGGGCGGGCTGATCGGGAGCGGGGCCGGCGGGGGGGGGGGGGGGGGGGGAGGGGGGGCGGGGAGAGAAGGGGCATTTGGCCAGCTGGCTCTGCTCTTGATTGGGGTGGGAGAGCCAACCAGGTGTAGGCTGGCAAGGGGGAGGGACCTCGAGGTTGGCCAGCCGGCCCCATGCCCTGATCCGGCCAGTTCGCTGGCCACATTGGGCATCATAGTGACCGGTAGTTATGGCCGTTATGGTTGCTGGCTTTTTATATAGAGAGATGGTAATTAATACAAGGTGGTATTGGCTTAGGACTAAACATATTAATAATCGAATAAAATAGAAAACCCAGCAGCAGACCTGTGCATATGGAAACTTAATATATGACAGAGTTAGCATTGCAATCATTGAAGAAAGGAAGGATAATTCAGTAAATTGTCCTGGGACACCTAGTGATCTATACAGAAAAAGAAATGGGATTCCTATCTCATACCATACACATAATTAATCCTAGGTGAATTAAACTTAAAGGTGTATGGCAAAACTTTAACATTTTTAGCAGAAAATAGAAGGTCATATCTTTATGACTGTGAAGCAGAGAAGGACTTACTAAAGAGACCAAAAAAGTACTAACCATGAAAAAAATATTGATAAATCTGCATACATAAAAATGAGAAAAATTTGTTCATTAAGACACACTATAAAATAAGTGAAAATACGCATTACAAAATGGAAGAGGATATTTGGAACAAATATAACTGACAAATGATTATTATTCAGGATATATACATAACTCCTAAAAAATAAGCTAGAAAAATACAAATATCTCAAAATGAAAATGGGCAAAAGTCTTGAACAAGCTATAGCAGAAGCAAAAACATAAATGACCAATATTCATGATAATATGTCTTATCAGTAATCAGAAAAAATCAAAATCAAATTTGAATAGGAAATTACTAGATTTTTTGAAATTAAACAGTGTAAAACCAAGTGTGCATAATGATACGGAGTGGATGCAACATTTGTGCACTGCTCATGGGAATGTCAGTTGGTGCCATAATGAGGAAAGCAATTCGTTATTATCCTCTAAATGTGAACATTCGCCTATATTACCAGGAGACCTGTTTAGGAATGTTTGTAACAGCATTGTTTATAATAACAAAAATTAAACAACTTCCCTCAAAGGAACACACTATTAAGAGACTAGAAACCATCCAATGGCCATTTACTGTATGAATAAATGAATTGTGGTATATTTCTACAATGCAGTATTTTAGAATAGTGAGAATGACTGAACCGCAACTACACACTGGCTTTCTGTGTGGTCTCTTTGGCTTGTGTTGCTCCTGTCCCAGCAGGCCATGCAGCCCAGCTCCAGGGTGGGATGGCCAGTCCTTGCAGTGACATCATGGACTTTCAGTGCAAGCCCTTCTCCCTTCCTCATAATATCAGCTTTCACACTGCCTGCACCCTACCCTCAAAGCACGCTCTCTCTCTCTCTCTCTCTCTTCTCTCTCTCTTTCCCTCTCTCTCTCTCTCTCTCTCTCTCTGTCTCTCTCTCTCTCTCTGTGTGTGTGTGTGTGTTGTGTGTGTGTGTGAGTGTGTGTGTCTGTGTGTATGTCTGTGTATGGGTGTGTGTGTGTGTGTGTGTATGTAGTATGTAGGGGAGGTGAAGGGAGGACTTGGAACAGGTTTGGGATTCTGCTAGGAGGAGGAAGAAGGGACTGGGCAGCCACTACCCACTATTTTGTCTCTCCTGCATGCTGCAAACCCCTAGAGAGAAGGGACCAAGTTATAATCATCTCTGCATTCCCTGAGCACATCTCAAGTATTCAAAAAATATTGAACAAAAGATCAGCCTAAGTAAGACCTAACTGGTCAGATGCACTGAAAGAGAAATCAGGTCAAGAGCCTCTTGCCAGAACCAACACACTCACTGGGAATGCTGGCATCTACCGATAAGGAAATGGTGGGTGACAAGTTAGGAAGTGGAGGTGTTTTAAGGGCTTTCTTTGACTAGCAAAACAAAAGCTTACTGGTCAGGGGCTCCGGCCTCCTGGGGTGTGGCGAGGCGTGCAGAACACTGTTGCTTTTTGGTGCAAGTGTCCTGAAATCTCCTGAGGTAGCTCTGCAGTGAGGTGTTTTTCTGATCGTGAAAGGAGCACAGCAGAAGCTTTTGTCCTCCAGTTGCCAGGGCGGGGAGCATGGCTTACCATTCAACTGGAACAATATTCTTGGCAGCAGTGCCTTTCAGTAGCTTTTCTCAGCTTGTCCCCTGCACAAGCCAGCCACTTACTGGACAGGCCGGCTGGCACCGCAGTGCGTAGGCACCAGGGCCCCTGGGCCCACCCACTTGCCCTCTGGTTTCCCAATTAGCCTGGCGTTAAGATTTCCTATCCTTCTGGTGATGCCTAATTTGCCACCCCTGTGTCTCAGGAGGTACAGAGAAACCCCTAATTGTCCTGACTTATGGTCAAAAATGTCAAGATATGGCTAGTGTATTGAAACATTTTGGCCAAAAAGCCCTCATTGCTGCCTCCACACCGGTCACCTTGTGTGGTTATGTACTTTGAACTTCGCACAAGGGCTCTGATGAGGGCCCAGGAAGGCTGAATCCAGGCTGCATTCTGCTCCCTAAACCTGGGATGGAGTTGAATCTTGAGTCTGCCTGGAGGAGGGGTCCTTTCTCCTCAGATAGGCACCCGATGCATGCCTGAGGGGCACCTTTGTCTGACTGGCACAGAGGCCTGGTATTCTCTTCCCATACTGTCACAAGGTCAGACCCAGAAGCCCTAGGCTGATTTGCAATTGCTTCCTGTCCCAGCTCTTGCTGGGAATGAGACCAAGAGTGACCCTGGCCTGTCTTCCTAGCCCTGCTCCTGTGAGCTCTCTGTCTCCCTGATCTCTGCCTGTCTGCAGAGCATCCTCCAGAGCCGGAAGTGCCCTGCCGCAGGGGTCACAGCTGCCCAGCCTCCTCTCGCCCGCCCTCTGGCTCCTCGCCTGGTTGATGCCTGGCTCCCAGCTTGGCCCTGGACTTACATGTGTGCCCAGGCACCTCCCGGTTGCTGACGCCATCCCTGGATGCTGCTTACATTTCTGACCCTGAGCTTCAAAACTTCAGGGCTTAGCACTGAAACAGCCCCTGGTTGGGACAAGAAGGGATTGTTTCCCAGGGGGTGGAATGTGTCAGTCTAGACCAATAAGATCTTGGAGCAGCCAGATTTGACCACTGGGGCGTCCTACACATGCCTCTCTTTACGAGAGCCTCTTGGACCCTTTTGTTCCAGCACCCCTCCCTCCTACCTTATTTTGGTTTGCAACCGCAGAGTTCAGACCACTGTTATCTCGTCGGTGCATCTCCAGATTACAGATGCTCTTTCTCAGTATTGATTTTAGCAATGTGCTCAGACTCAATAACATCCTTCACAGCTGGACCCAACCCTACGTCTCCCCCCGGAGTCACCCCTTACACCACATACACACACACACACACACACACACACACACACACACACACACAGCCTGCCTTGGGGGTGAGACTCAGAGATGATTTGGTTGTGAAGCCATATGCAGGATGAGTCAGAAGCCAGCACTGAATGTCCACGTTGTTACTGGGAAGACTGGCCCATTCTGTAGCTGAGCTGCATGGCCTGCTGGAATAGGAGCCACAGGGCAATTAGGGCCAGAAAGAAAGCAGGATTGGGGAGGAATAAAAGATGAGGGGAAATGATCCTGTCAAAAGCCAGGGAGAAAAGATCATACTGAAAACTGCTGGGAGCCCCCAGGCCTCCTGCTCCCTTGCTCTGCCCCGGCCCCATTTCAGGGTGGAAACTGCAGTGTCCTACTCCCTTTCCCCCATAATTCATTCTGGTTACCTACTCACTCCAACACACCTTTTGATAAATTCCTATAGCTCAGCTCCAGGTGCTTTCCTCAGTCACCTTGGGTACTCGAGCCCACATTGTAATGCCCCTTGCTTCCCACCTTGCTCTCTCCTATGGGGGGATCCCAGCCTTCAGGCTCCAACCCTACACCTAACCCCTCCATGCCTATCTCCAGTCAAGTATGAGCACCTTCCGGGCTGGGAACTTTTCTTGATGCTCCTTTTCTACTCTCCACAGCACCTAACATGATCAGCCAGAGTTTCTGGGAGTGCAGCTGGCGTTTCCATTGCAATGGATGAAAGATGGCCACACTGTCTGACATTTCTCCCACCAGGAGGTGAGATCTGCTTTCACCCTTAAAATTGGCCCATGGCTATTCTGAAGATTGAAGTGATACTTTGTCAGATCCAGGCCTAACCTTAGCCCAGAACCCTGGACCTCATGGAGAGACCCTAAAACTACATGGAGAGGGAGAAGAGCCCAGCCAAGCCAACTTGATAGTCATCCCCTCTAATTTTCCAGACACGACTTGGACTCTCCACGTGAGACCAGATACCAGCTGAAAACCACATGAGGGTGGCCTCAGTCACATGGAGCAGAAGAACCACCCAGCTGAGCCCTGCCAGAATTCCTGATCCACAACATCATAAAATGGTGTTGCTTTAAGCCTCTCTAAGTTTGGTGATCCAGATAACAAGAATATGCAGATGTAACAAATTCTCCAGGTTATTCTTGTGTGTCCTAGAATTTGAGTCATGTAAAGCGAGCTGACATTTAATGAGCAAAGTTTTTTATTAAAGAGTATTACATATAAACTCATTTTCTACCTTGTCTGCATATCCTAAGAGAAGGAAGATATGGTAAAATAAAATCTCATCACTTATATTGTTGAACTCATTTTGTTTCTTGGACAATAGGCCAGTTCTGTTTCTGGCACAAACAAGAGAGGGCCTCCAGCTCTCCTGAACTTTTCTAGACGATCCAGCGCCACAGACAGTGTTAATGAACAATGTCACCTCAACGGAATGAAGTTCAGCTCTGGATTTAAAACACAGTGAGTCCTGACAACATTTGGTTTGGACGTATTTTCTTCCACTATGCTTCCAGGCCAAAACTGAGAAGATTTTCTTTTTCTTTTTTCGTTTGTCTCATGAGAGTATATTTTAAGACTGAAGGCTGTGGGTTTCTTTCAGGTTTCATAATGAAACCTTTAGGCTTGTAAGTCACATGACCGACCCCTGCTTCGCCATAGTTTTGGACGAAAACCACAGGACCCTACAAACCCCACTGGGATTGGTGGTTTTTGTTTTTGTTTCTCAACAAAGCAGTTTGGGCAAGTCTGAGAAATTTTTTGCAGACTCAGCAGAGATTGGTGTGAAACTCAGCATCTCCTTTGGATGCTTCAGCTCAGCGTCAGTGGGTTTGGACAAGCCCCGTGCTTAAAAATGGAACTCTAAAAGCATAAAACCACAGAAGCCAGAAATATTTTCCAAAATGAGTTGAACCAAGCTGAAGCTGCTGGGATTCGCGCCCTCTCTGTGCAGACAAGTAGATGTGCCCCTTCCAACCCGATGCCCCACCAGCCTTCGGCTCACCGGGTCTGCTGTGTCACCTGCTGGGCAGAGCTGACTCTTTAGAACAGAACTCTGGCCTCTTCTGATGCTCTTCAGAGGTGGCCCTGTGTTTCCACAAACTCAATAATTCCAAGTCTGGCAAGGAATCGATCTCACCATTTATTTTGTTTCGTTCATCTGAAAATCAAAACATCCATATGGTGGCATCACTTGAGGACAGCTGACAAATAAATACCATCCTTGAAGCCTGTGGCTCCCAAGCAGCCTGGGGCATGGCAAGGCTGCATCAACATGGTTCCAAGTGCTGGTTAAAATACAGATTCCCAGGCAGCCCTCCGAACCAGGGTTTCTGGGTGGGGGCCCAGGAATCTTTATTTTAATGAGCTGCTCAGGCCACTGTATACCTCCAAGTCTAGGAAGCACTTCTGTGTTTAAAAAATATGACACTTCTGCTTCTGGCCCAGATGGAGTAGCAGGGGTCAGATGTATCCTCCTGCCTGAAACAACTGGAAGACGGGCCAGGTTGACGCAGGAATGGACTTCAGGCAGCACAGGGTGTGACTGCGAGAAGGGGACCAGTGAATTTTCAGATGCCAGAAAGGGGGAGTCGGGCAACACTTGGGATGTGACCAATATGTTTATAAAAAGAGGTTACCAGGAGGCGACTTCGTTTTACTACACAAAGGACTCTCACTCACTGCCTAGGAGAGTCTTCCACAGTGAGGGCCGGCTGAGTGGCCCAAGGTCCTTCCTTCCGGTGGGTATTCGGCAGCAGGGGTGCACCTGCGCAGCTGCAGGCTGAGTGAGGCCAAGGCAAGAACAGGTTACAGCGTGCTCCGGTTTGTGTTTTTAAATGGAGATATTTACATACTACAACACGCAGACTCTTTCTGTAGGAACCATGAGAAAGTGGAATGCTGGTTGTGTCTGCAGCACTGGGCTGGCAAGCGGGGAAGGAGATTCGTTTCACTGCACACTTTTTGCACTGTTCAACTATCTTACAGCGGTCGCGTAGTTTGTTTTCAATAAAAAAAAAAAGCTAGTTAAAAAAATAAAAAATAAAGATAAATGTTTTCTCTTAAGGATTTCTTTAAATATTTAATCAAATTTTATTGCATTTCTACATACTACCTATCATATAACTTTAGAAAACATCCACCATTAACCATTAAAGTAATGGTTATAATGTGCGCCTATGCGATAATTCTGTGTCATTCAGAATTTAGTTTATCTTTTACTCATCTGGCATATAATACAACAGATTGCATCATTATTGTGCTTCAACTTGTTTGAAAGACTGGTTGTTGTCATTGTTGCCTATTCATTTCCAAAATATGAGTTTGAAATTATTTAATTGTTCTTGGGGTCTGGCACAGTCCCTGACAATGCCCAGTATCAATTATATGGTTACATACACATTCCTGTAGTTGTTTCTAAAATCTACAAAGTTATTCTTTTGTAGACACCTAAGTGTCAGAGGAGTAAGATGTTCCTAACGTCCTTGTTTGCTCTGTGTATAGGTGCAGGTAAGATGAAGAAAAGCTTCTGGGTTGGAATAAAAGCTCTTTCCTCAGGCTACGGCCACCATCCCACTGGGTGTCCATGTTCAGACCTCTGGGAGGGTGAGCCCTTCTTAAGGGGATCCTGCATTGCACTCAATACTGTACTTTTTTGTTCTTTTCTTAAGGATGTGGCATATACACATTTTGTTGTTAAGCAAGAAAGATGAGCTATATGAATCATTTAAAACTTTGCTTGTGCAGACAAGAATTTTGGGTGTTTAAAGAAGAGGCCCAAAGAATAGCTTTAACCAAAGAACTAATGTCAAAGAATGTGATTCCGGCAGTCTAAATAACTAATTATCATTCTTCTAAGCTTCTGATACTCCACTATGCTTTCTCTACTCATGTGGTGCCACCACTGGCACAAACAAGGCCAGTTTCTTCTCTCTTAAATGCTTTCTCAAAAACAGTGGGAAAGGGAGGAAAATGTGGATATTTGTGTTTGCTTGAATTGGAATAAACACTGAGAACATAACGCAAGGAGCTAACAGTATGCTTACCTATAAGGAAAGAGGAACGAGGAGAGGGGGACTGGAGTAGATTGGGACAGACCTCTCTCTCTCTCTCTCTCTATGTATATGTATGTATGTACATATATATATATATATATATATATATATATATATATATATATATCACATTTTTGTATTGTTTTCATACTGGACCATGTGAATGTATCACTGATTTTTTAATTTAAAATTAAACTCAAAGTTTAATAATAAAAGCATAATATGCTAATTAGACCGGACAGCCAAATGACCTTCTGGACGAAGCCAGGACTGTGAGGGCTGAGCCCCCTTGCACGAATTTCGTGCATTGAGCCTTTAGTCTTTTCATAAAAGCTTTATATAACACTAGCGTTCCCATTGCAGGAAAAATCCTGCAATAGGGTTTCCTGCTGCACTCTACCCCGCTCTGCCTGCTATCCTCCCTTGTCCCCCGCCCCGCCTTCTCCGCCAGCCCTCCTGCTCTTCTTCCTTCTCCCCTGGCCCCACCTCCGCTCCTCCCTTCTCCGCCAGCCCTCCTGCTTTTCTCCCTTCTCCCCCGGCCCCGCCTCTGCTCCTCCCTTCTCCTCCCCCCTGGCTTGCTTGCTTCTCCGCAGCTTTGCTCCCTTCTGCAGCTCTTGGCTTCTTTCTACGCTGTCTTGATATGCAAATTAGCCGCCATCTTTGTTGGGGTAATTTGCATACTCACCCTGATTGGTTGGTGGGCGTGGCTTGGTTGGTGGGCGTGGCTTGGGCGTAGCAAAGGTGTGGTCAATTTGCATATTTGTCTATTATTAGGTAGGATGCTTAAAACTGGGTCCAATGGTTGAAATTTCCTAAACTGAGTAAAAATAACAGGAAACTGAAACTCAAGCCCCACCTCCCTCCTCTTCTTTTTTTTTTTTTTAAATACTTTTATTGATTTCAGAGAGGGAGAGAGAGAAGTATCAATGATGAGAGAGAATCATGGATCGGCTGCCTCCTGCACTCCCCACACTGGGGATTGAGCCCACAACCCGGGCATGTGCCCTGACCAGGAATCGAACCGTGGCCTCCTGGTTCCTAGGTCGATGCTCAACCACTGAGCCACACTGGCCGGGCCTCCCTCCTCTTCTTATCAATTGAGATGAAAAAAGGGCACAAGAAATTGTACCAATGATTTCATCTGGCTGCCATTTTCCATGGTTTATATCCATTGAGTCTATGGCTTCTTAGAAAATTTTGAAAAACAAGAGACAAAATTTGACTTTGTGTAGTTTTTCCTTTTGGAGACATTTTGGGCACCTCACTGTAGAATGATCTGTGTACATGTTAGGATAATAGAGGTAAACACAACAAAGAGGATCCTGGGAAGAAAAAGATTGTGTGTGTGTGTGTGTGTGTGTGTGTGTGTAAGTGTGTGCGCGCACATGTATGCAGGGGGCTGGAGAAGATGGCAGTGAAGTATTTCCCAGTGTAAACATTAAAGGTTTAATTTTTGCAAAGCAGCTTTTCTGGTGAAATATTGCTGACTGTATTTGGAAGTTGATAATATAATTCAGTTCTCCTCTGGGCATTGTGGGTATACTATGATTTTCTTGGTTGAAATGCCTCCCTCCCCATCCCAGAATAGTAGAAAGACTGAATAATTTCATATTGGACACTTTCCCTTTCAGGGAATAATTTAAGCGCTACCATATGTCTTCTTATTTTGTCCTTGTACTGTCTCTCACAAACCACTGGGCTTTGAAAATGGAAAGACAACACGAACACAGAGGAACACACTGGAGCGGTGTGTGTGTGTGTGTGTGTGTGTGTGTGTGTGTGGTTTACAAGCACTCTGTGGTGACTGCCCAATCATTGGGCCATGGTAATTGTCCAGGAAGGTGTTCGTAGATGTGTCCCACTGAAGGGGACTGATAACAACCTTCAGAAACTGTTTAATCCGCAGGAACTAAAATCGGTCGATGGCGGCTGCGCAGTTCTGGAAGGAATAAAGGCTGAAATTCGACCCGAGGAGGAAGCATGCTCGCTCTCAGCTCAGGCCCAGGTGCTGTGCCTTTTCCCCGGGATGAATCCCGGAGACTTTCCCTGGGTCACAGCTCGCTCCCGGGCACTCCAGGTGGGCCGGCGGCTCTTTCCCGCACGCTGTGTGGCATTGCTGTCCCAGGTTCCCAGGAGCAGAGCCTGGGTCTGAAGCCCCGGTCCGCCTGGAAACCGCAGTCTGGTCATCTGCGTGTCCAGGGCTCCCTGCCCGTTCCCCCTGAGGCCGGCAGGAGGTGAGCTCCGGGAGCCGAGGCCACGTCCTTCACTGGAAAAGCCCGGGGATTCTTTAAGTACATTCCCGTCACACGCATCCAGCAGATTATTCAGGAAGCTTCTTATCTCAGAAAAGCTGATCAACCTATGTAAATTATCAAGAGATTTATTTCAAAGGTCCTGCGAAAGAGAAGAGCACTCTTCTGGGCCTGTAGCACTTTTTTAAGCTTCTCCCCAACATTCTTGAACATCCTGCCCTGGAGAACAGGGGTCCCGCCCTTGTCCTGACTCCGGCGGGTTGGTGACGCTCTGACCAGGGAAGTGCGGCAGCAATGTCGCTGAGATGGGGAAGGGCCAGGCCGCTCGTGCTCTTGCTCTGGGGGTGCTTTGCTCTGGCAGAAGCCGCTGCCGCCGAAGGGGTCCGCCCGCCCGGGGAAGTCAGCGAAGGGCCAGGTCACAGCCCCGCGGAGCCCCCAGCAGCCGCCCGCTGTGCAGATGGGCCATCGCTGAGCCTCCAGGTGGTTGCAGTCCCCGCCAACATCCCCCTGCAGCCTCGTGAGAAACCCCATGTGCCAGCAAAGCAGCCAAGCCCTTCCTGAAGTCACACCCCACAAAACCATTAGTGTTTTTTTTATATATTTAATATATTTTATTGATTTCTTACAGAGAGGAAGGTAGAGGGATAGAAAGCTAGAAACATCGATGAGAGAGAAACATTGATCAGCTGCCTCCTGCACACCCCCCACTGGGGATGTGCCTGCAACCAAGGTACATGCCCTTGACCGGAATCGAACCTGGGACCTTTCAGTCCGAAGGCCGACGCTCTATCCACTGAGCCAAACCGGTTTCGGCAAAACCATTAGTTTTTGTTTTATTTATTTTTTTTTTTTTGAACGAAGTAGTGTTTCGTGCACAGCGCTAAGTTGAAAGTGTCCCCTGTTACACCGTGCCAACGGGGAGGCACGTGCCCGTGACACGCCTCCTCACTCCAGCTGCTGCTTTCACTTCGGAGTGCTCGCCCGTGGCTGCTTTAATCCGCTTTCCTTTAGGTTTATCTTTTCACACCCCGCACATATGCACACACACAGCCGCACAGGCACAGCAACCCGCATACACAAAACCGATTCAGCGAGTGCCACCAGGTGAGGGTGAGCCCCGGATCGCCTAGTCCAGCGTTGTTTCTCAGCTGAGAACACGCGGGTCCGATGGGATTGAGTTTCTCGCCCAAGGTCGTGTGGCTAAGGAGTGTCCCAGCTGGAAGTAAACCCTGGTCTCTGACAACCAGTCTAGTTCTTTTCCCCACTAATTAAGTTCTCACCCACCTCATAAAATAAAATGGGTCGTTCCTTTTCTAGTCCAGAGGCCATAAACTGAAGGCCCCCGGGCGCAGTATCGCCTTGGCCTCCTAGGGGTGATCAGTGCGTGTTGCCTACGGCTGGACTGCCTGCCGGGAAGCCAGGGCTGGAGTGGGAAGTGCTGAGAGGGCCCGGCCTGCCCACCTCCTTCCTCCTTCCTCCTCCTCCTCTTCTGAAGTCCACATGCTCATTATGGTCAGAGTGCAGGCGGGATTCCCGAATGTGCTGGGAAAATGCCAATTCCCTCCCCTCTGGAGCTTCTATGTTAGACCCTCCTTACAAAAGCAGAAGTGTTTTCAATGGTATGTTGCATATTTCTGAATCCAGCTAAAAAAGATGAGTGGTGGGGACAAAAGACTGGGAAAGTCTCTGTTAGGACGGGAGCTGGTTAAACTCGAGGAGCGTGGGTCTGTGTGTTTTATCTGCCACTCAGGGCCCAGGCAGGCTGTCATTAATACGCTCTCAGCCGCCCACTGCCCCAGAGTTGCCCCAATTTTTCTAAGCCCTGCAGCATTGCCATTTCATTCGTCTGGCGAGGGAATTAGAGCCAATGACTAAGAAGGCCGCCACCCCGCGGTAATGATATATTTCTCGTCCCTTCAGGGATCTTGCCAACCACCAGATCTCCCTCCTCCACCCCCAGCTACCACCGTTCTCCGACCCAAAGAGTAAAGGATGATTAAAAGTCTTTGACATGAGGTGTGGTTTAGTTCAATATGTACTGTTGGTTCTGCAAATAAGCTGGTGGGAGGTTGACTATGCATGTTATGTGCCATATGCCACTCTGTGGCTGGCATGCAGTGGACGCCTGAAAGGCAGGGGAGGGGAAGTGCATTTTCTTTCTACTTTTGAAACACAGGCTTGAAAGCAAAACAAAACGAGCTTTAGAGAAAAAAAAACATCACATAATTACAGTTTTGTTAATCCTTCCTGGATCCCTCATACTGTATACTGTTTGCCTCTCAAAAAAGCAGCAGCAGATTCGATCGACCACAGATTCATAAAATCATGTTCAGATAAAAGTAACTCACTTTGTGTGCTTGATATAGTCTGGGAAAGTTATGTGTAAATTGAATTTTCGCAAATGTGGTTATATTTCAAATAGTCTCAATTTAAATCAGTCCCATTTTGTAAAGCAAATAATAATTTTGTAATGCAAATCGTCACTCCCTTATTTGTTTTGTAAGTTTAGGCTATTGTGCTTACCTTTTTTTCTAAATGCAAGATACATTTATAGATAATGGTAGGCAGTAAGAATTTAAAGTACTAAAAAATTTTTTTAAATATAAATAAAAATGTTTTTAGTTTTAGAAATTTAATCTAGGAATTTAGATTTTTATTTAAAACTTTTTTCTAAAATAAGCATGTGCCTACCCCATAGTAAAGCAGTCTGGCACCATGTAGCAAAATATTGAATTTATCCTTAGGATATAAGAAAACAACTGTGTAAAGATGTATAGACCAAAAAAGTTGACCGTGGCATTGTTCATAATAACAAAAAATGGAAAGGAACCTACAATACCATCAATAGAGAAGTTAAAAAGGGCAAAAGAACCACGATGAGATATCATTTTCACCGACCATGTGGGCAACAATTTGAGTCAACTTCCTGTTGGTGAGTGTGGGGTAAGGAGGAGAGCAGAAGTGGTATGACAAGTACCTGAAACACTTCCTCACTGGGAGTGTCGAGAGGTTTGAGTACCATCGGTCCACAAATACTCAGGAGACTGAGATGCTATCATCAGTGTGACATGAACTTGAATTATTTATTTAAAAAAAACACTAGAAGGATATTTTTATATATTTAAGAGATTCATAAAATATTTTAAAGAATTATACTATTTAATGAGCAAGTATTCAAGTTCAATTTTTCTAAGATATTTTCACTGGAAACTTCACTTACTACCATATTTTCTGGCGTATAAGACGACTTTTTAACCCAGGAAAATCTTCTCAAAAGTTGGGGGTCGTCTTATACGCCGGGTGTCATGTTATAGGGCGGGTATATCCCAAACTCTATATTTTAACTGGAAAAGTTGGGGGTCGTCTTATACGCCCAGTCGTCTTATACGCCGGAAAATACGGTATTTTAAAGGGAAAATATGTATTTGGCTTTCAGAACAAGTCCTAGAGAAGATCATTTGATGTACTAAAGTTGGGTAGTGGTTTTGCTACATTTACCAATACTCAGTGTTACTCACTTCTTTGGTCTTTTTCAGGGGAAGGTATACTTGCTCTCTAAACTTATTTGATTAGAATAAGTTGAGAATTATTTAGCAATTTATGGAAATGAACTGTTATTTAAAACTAGAGGCCTGGTGCACGAATTCATTCATGGGTGGGGTCCCTCGGCCTGGCCAGCGATCGAGGCCTATCAGGGGTCCAACCGACCGGGGGGGGGGGGGGGGGGGGGAGGGGCCATGTGAGGTTGGCTGGCCGGCCCCCCCGACTGGTGCCAACAGGGGGTGGGGGATGGCCAGGGGGAGGAGCCATGGGAGGTTGGCTGTGAGCATCTGCCCCCTGATGGTCAGTGCGCATCATAGTGACTGGTCGACCGGTCATTCCGGTTGTTCCAGTCGTTTGGTCATAACAGTCGCTTAGGCTTTTATACATGTAGATGCTATCCTAAAGACTTCCATTTGGTACCAACTTTCTTTTTGTGCGTAGTATAGAAAAACAAGGATAAGGAATACTTATCAATAATCTCACCATCATAACTTAAAACTTTAAAAAAAATTTTTCTTCCAGGAATTTTTCTTAGAATTTTTATTTTTTTAAGTACAAAACACTACAAACACACAGAAAAATACAATAAATAATAGAATAGAACTCCTGTGTGCTTTTTATAGCAAATTAGCTACTCTGAACATCCCTTCACTTTTCACCACTCCTCCCTGAAAGCCAAGTGACAGAAAACAAAACGGTCTGTTGAACTAAAGATGTAAAATTCTGCATCTTCCAGGGCTATATTTATGATTATTTATTCGGTTGAAGATTCACACTGACTTTTGTAAACTATAACTGTTCCCACTTTGACATACACCTCTTTACTTAAGCACATGAAAAAACACACACACACACACACACACACACACACACACACACACACAACTAAAAATGCAAAATAAAATACCAGAATTAAAAATTATTTTTAAATGCATCACTGAGCTGGTAGAAGAGTAAGAAATATTTAGTGACTAATAAAGTAAAAGCAGGAATCCTGACAATTATGAATGCTCTGAACTTCTTTTTCTCTATAGGGGCATCTGTAGAGCCTTGCTGGCATTAAACTTGGGTCTTGATGGTGGCGTGGGATGGCGGAGACCAAGGCCATGGCCCAAAGTTCAATTGGAGAGCCTCTCATAAAGCTATGACTCCACAGCTGCAGTACATGAGTGAACTAGCCATGGAGTTGGCGGTAATAAGGAAACTCATCATTTATGCTTTGTACTGGGTGGAGGAGAAAAAAAAATCTCCCTTGAAAATTCATAAAAAAGCAAACTCTCACAAGGGTTTGTGGTATGCTGCATATTTTTAAATGCATAATTTCCATTATCTGTGAGAACCAAAAACCCAACTCAAGCTAAAATTTAATTTCAAAGCATTTTCAGGCTTTAGTTGCTTCCGGGCACAAAGCAATATTCTCCGGAGGAGCCCACCCTCAAATCAGGCCTCCAAATATTCTTATGATGAAACATGAGAATCTGGCCTGACCGTCAAAACTCACAAAACACACAAGTAATCGAGACACTATAGGGAATATCCCAGACACATAATAGAAGAATCAGGCCACAAATGATTCTGAATAACATAATTATCAGTCATACCTAAAACGGGTGTATGTTTAATTGGCAAACAGTAAAAATAAGGGGGATTTAAAATATATATGGAAAAAGAGAACAAAAATAATGATCCTGAAAATTTGCAAAGGAAATAGAATTTCTAAAAATAAAAAAAATATTATCGTTGAGATTAAAAGTCCAATGAGCTCTGCTAGTATGGCTCAGTGTTGACCTATGAACCAGGAGGTCACGGTTTGATTCCCAGTCAGGGCACATGCCTGCGTTTCGAGCCCCATCCCCAGTAAGAGGCATGCAGTAGGCAGTCGATCAGTGATTCTCTCTCATTGTTTATATTTCTATCTCTCCCTTTCCCTTCCTCGCTGAAATCAATAAAAACACATATTAAACAAAAGAAGTCCAAATGAACTGGTTAAACAGGAGATAGGGTACAAAGATATTATTCATAATATAAAACAGAAAGAGATGAAAGTATGAAAAGGTAGCTAAGAGACTTAGAGAGTAGATAAGCTCTTACAAAAATCTAATCAGAATTTCTAATAAGAGAAAAGACTCCAATAGTAATCAGGGAAATGCAAAGTGAAACAACAATGAGATGTCATTATACCCGTCTTATCTTGGTAAAACTTATAAGACCATGTTCTGGAAAGGATATGAACAAACAGGAGTTAGTATGCATTGCTAGTGGGGTATAAATTGGCATAACCACTTTGGAAAGGCATTTGGCAATATCTAGGAAAGCTGAAGATGAATCTAGGTGCCGACCCAAAATACATTCTCATTCGTGTGCCCAAGAAAATCCAGACAAGGATGTTCATCATCGCACTGCCTGTCCTAGCCAAGGTGTGAAAAGGCCTAATTATTACCTTTTTTTTTTTTTTTTGCAAATCCCTGCATAACCCCATTCTGCAGGAAAGGAGCACAAAACAAGAATCTAGTCATTTACAGAGCCTGGGACAAGGTCTGCCTTTTTCACTTCAGCAGGGGGCAAGGACACCTGGGAAGAGAGTGAAAGTTGGGACTGAGGGAGTTCTGAGGATCATCTTGGTCATTCATTCATTCATTCATTCATTCAACTCATAATGCCTGGAAGCCTGTTCTGTAGCACGTCCTAATAATTTGAACGGCCCATCCCTCCAAGCTCAAGCCAATTCTAACTTTTTGGGGTGTGATGAGACTGGACCTGTGCATCCTTAAACCTGCTGTTTCTCCCTCTGAATCTCAACCTTCTGGGTGTTTCACTGCACATCAGCTTTCCTCCAAGAGATAGTCAGGAGTAATGAAAGAAGAGCACAGTTCCTTCTGCCTTTGGTCAGGAAGGAAACGTGGAAAAGGCCAAAATTCTTCCCTCTCCATCCCTCAAGGCCCTGCTCAGTACTGTGCTTCACTCCTGCCACTCGTCTTTTTTTCTCCGATCCCAGGCCTCATTTTCCGTAGCAGTCACTGGGCTGTTAATAACATACTTGCAATGGCATTTCTTGCAGTGGTGTTTAAATTAGAGGTAAATTTCTCATTGCCTGAGCATGAGTTTTAGTTGTTTGATGGCCAGAATGACTCTACATTTTCTCACAGCACACATAGAATGTACTGTACACAGTCAGTTTGAATATAGGTTTCTTTTTAAAAAATAAATACATAAGTGAATGGATGACTTAAGCAAAAAAATTGGAAATTACTTTTTAAATTTATTTACTGGTATAGTCCCTTGTCCCTGTTGTAGGACCCTAACTCTGATGTCAGGTTTGGGGTTGTTGTTGTTTTTAAGATTTTTTTTTTATTTTTAGAAAGAGGAAGAGAGAGGGAGAAACATCAATGTGAGAGCAAAACATCGATCAGCCACTTCCCGCGTGCCCCCTTACCAGGGATCCAGAGTCAGCAGCATGTGCCCGGACTGAGAATTGAACTGGCAACCTTAGCTATATGAGACAACGCTCAACCCGCTGAGCCACGCCAGCCATGGCGGAGGTCGTTTTTTTATGTGACAAATACCTCTAACTGGAAATCCTTATGGGGATCAAAATATATCGTGTTGCATGTAGCTGAAGCCTAGGTGGAGGTTTGGGGAAGCACTTTGTCCTACAGCTATGAAATTTGGTATTTTATCCTATTTGGTATTTTATCATATTTGGTATCATATCTTCCTTATGATCCCATAGAATTAGCTGCATCTAGCAAAATAAGACAGTATCTCCTAAATCAATGTTTCCATACACTTGAATATACTCTCAATAGGCCCATTCAAAGCATCTTTAAAACCTTAATTTTCCAATATCAGATCTTATTTTTAATTAAGGCTTAACTTCCACTCGACCTTGCATCTCCACCGAAGGATTAGGCCAGGCCACATCACATCTGGCTGGGCCTGCGACGTCTTGGGGATTTATGAATGACAAGCTATATTAGAACTGGGGTCGTGTGCAGTCATCCTGAAATCAGAAGCTGAATGCTCCCTTCCCAGCAGCGTGGGGTCTGGGTAAACAGGCCGTCCAAGGCGGCAACAGCTTCTCTCTCTCTCTCTGTCTCTCTCTCTCTCTCTCTCTCTCTCTCTCTCTCTCTCCAGAACCGTGTGCTCCATGAAAACGCACAACCAGAATCCCTGGCATTCTCTAACGAGGGAGCTGTCATTGAAGCAAAGCTATTTCTTTCTTAACGTTGGTTATGAGGGCGAGGGGAGGAGGAGGCTGGAGTAGGTGTGAGGGAGAATCAGGAGGAGACAGGAGGCGCTGTGAGTTCACCCGCACGCAAGACTGCCCTTCCTGCCCTTCGTGGAAGGGCAAGGTCATGGGCCTTGTCTATCGGAGTCCCCACTCATAAGCTGAAAAATATGCAAACGCGTGAGGTCACCCAGAAGTTCAGACATTCTTGGGGCATGACAGAGAATTATTTTGAAAACATACAATAAGATTCTTGAGGGGCTGGTTTGTCCGTCAGCAGCAGCCGAGTCTCTGGGAACGGGGGAGCCTTTCCTGAAGCCGCTGTGACCGCAGGTCAGGGCGGGATGCGTCTCCCCGTGAACAGGGCTGTCTGTGTCTGGTCCATGAGACCCGCCGGGCAGCTCGGAGTCTCCTCCTTTCCTTAGTGACTACTGCCACCCAGGCCGCAGCCCGAGGGACTCCCGGGGTCACGGCCTGGCTGCTTGAAGCCCTGGGCTTCTGCCTCTTCCAGGGCAAAGTGCTAGAAAACAGTGAGAGAAAAGCAGGTATCCCCAAAGATGTATTTGGGAGAGACGGGCCTACAGATGACACTAAACGCCACCCTGAGGTAAAAGGGTTTTTGAAAAATTCTAGTGCTACGTACATAAAAGATAATACTATTCCTATCTAACCGCCTGGCTTAGTGGATCCACAAACTACGGGCACTGAGCCGTGGATAAGCTGGCCTTTAAAAACAGAACCAGTCTGCCTTCCCTTCTCAGAGCTCCTAATCCCTCGCGCAGCCTTCTGGAAACTCGGCTGGACTTGGTGATGTACGGCAGTTGGCAGCATGCAGGTCAAGGCAGAGACCTTTACCTCTTACCCCTGGTCGTGGTCAGATAAGAGAGGAGAGAATAGAGAGTGGCATCTGAGAGTTCACATGCCTGTGCATCACGTTATGATTTTCAAGGCACTTTTCGCTTTGTAGCCCGAGAACCCCGTGGAATAGGTGGGGATTATTCTCTCTGTTTTCCAAGCAAGGACACCAAGGCTCAGGGAGGTGGCCTGGCTCGCCCAGGCCCCAGGGCGCTGAGAGGTGCCCCAGGGCTGTGCAGTCAGCGGCCTCTAGGACGCGGGGCAGAAACGTGGCAGGACCTCCTTCCAAACCCAGAGAGTGAAACAGGTGAGCCGAGGCCAGCGTCCTTTC
Source organism: Eptesicus fuscus (assembly GCF_027574615.1). Classification (NCBI taxonomy): domain Eukaryota; kingdom Metazoa; phylum Chordata; class Mammalia; order Chiroptera; family Vespertilionidae; genus Eptesicus; species Eptesicus fuscus. The sequence goes on along the minus strand of NC_072476.1, from coordinate 81,804,297 downwards.
CCTGCCGGTGGCTCCCAACAGCTCGGCCCCGTGTGCCTGGCCGGGGCGGGCTTGGCTGGCCCCCTTCACCCGGCGCCTGCTGCACCCCGGCTCTCAGAGCCGCACGCTCTTGAATAATCTGGACAAAGGAGCGCTCGCTCCAGTATCAGGGTAATTGCAACAAGCTAATATTGGGCGCACTCAGCACTTTCCACCCAGATGTTATCTCATTAACCTTCCCGCGTCCCAGCGAGGCGTGTGCTACATGCAAGGTTGCTGCAGCCTCGGCTGCTTTAGGAAAATAGTCCTCCCTCCGCCCCGGCATGAGCTTCAGCACACAGAATCGGCTCTGCAGCTGTTGTGCTGGGGTGGGGGGCCCCGAGGTGGGATTCATCTGGAAAGGAAATGACTGCAGTGCAAGTGGCAATACTGTATCTATTGCCATGTTCTGAGTGCAGGTACTTAGAAGTCTCTTTTTGCTATAAAAGGGGGCATTTGCTTCTCTAGGATGATGCTGAATAACAAACGTTTTAAAAACGTCGGTTACTTCATTCTTACATTGTTGGAAGTAGGCATTATCCTGTCTTTATAGGAAACCAAGGCGGCGGCGTAGGGGGTGTGCCCGGATCTGGAAGACCCTCCAAAGCCAAGCTGCCACGTGCCGGGGTCCCGCGTACGAGGCTGTTCCCTACTTGGAGCTCAAGAGAGTGAGGACCCAACAGCACAGTCCAGTTGCCACCAACTAAATTTGCAGCCTTCGCTCCGTGCACCGCCAACACCCGGGAGAGAGGAGGTAAAGGGCGGGGCACAGGGCAGCCGCGCTCAGCCGCTCCCCTGAAGGACTTTACAGCCCCACGGGAAAGGCTGTTTCCGGGGCGCCTGCGCCGGGGAGCGCGTGCCCCAGTGCGGCGGCGGCGAGGTAGGCAGGGCGAGAAGGGAGGCTCACCCACCGAGATGAAGGAAGAGGAGAAGGGGGGCCGGGAAGGGAACCCGCATTCGCTGCCCATGCCAGGGTCAGCTCAGACTCTGGCAGTCAAAGCCTCCGTAGAAACAGGCGTGGTAAGACCCAATGAGTCCTTGCTGGTTTGTGTGCGAAGGAGCGTCAGCACACAGAACCTGCATTTTCGGATCTGTCCCACCACGTCTAGAAGGAAAAGAAACGCCTCATCAGCAGCCTCAGTAAAAGGAGGTGGTGATGTGCATGTGATGAAATCGATAAGAGCAAACCTTCCAACACTGATTTTGATAGACCTTTATTGTTTTTACATTAGCTCCTGGGGTTAACAGGAGAGTCTTGCTAATCGTTTTCATAGGAAATTGATTGTGAGAGGAGAGGTAGTTTATTGTCCCGGGTTCATTAGGATCCACGCCCTAACTTCACAGCTTGTGAATGAACGTGCACTGCCGTTTGTTCCAGTAGTTCCTTCAGCCCAGGCCCTGGAATCAGGAAGCCGGGAGGGGGAGCCTAGGCAGAGCCGCTGGGCGCCTGGCTGCCAGGTGACTTGAACGCTTCGTGTGCTTTGGAGTGTTGACAGGGTAGAGAGACTCACCAACTCCAACACGCATTTTCACATTCTTCCGTGGAAAAGTGGGCTCAGATTGGGATCAGCCCGAGTAATAAACACCCCGGAAATAATCAGCCACCTTCCCCGAGGCTACATTTCTCATGAATGTCCTGGTTGTGGGCATGTGACTAATCGCAAAGCTCTGATAAGTAGTGTGTGTTCAACGTAAATTAAAAACTGGATGTTGGACTGACATTTCGCCTGATAGTGCTAAAGCAGGTATTTCCAGCTTTGTCAGATCAAACGTATAGCCCTGCGATTTCCAGCCGGTGTGCCGCAAGACTTTTTAAAACACGCAGCACCTGACTATTTAGTCAGGGGCACCGACCTCTTTTCCCTTAGATCGTCAAATTACAAAATGACAACAGCCAACACAACAATAGCCGTGTGGTGTGAATGAATCAAAATTATGCCTTTTTTTTTTTTTTTTTTGGTCAGATCTGGAAAAAATGTATTTTTTTATTTTTTTTTTTAGTAATTAGTTTATGTGTACCATGAGGTTGAAAATCGCTGTTATAGCCAAATGAATACTTTTGGAGGTCTGTAGTTGATTCCTCATTTATTTACATTTCAGTAGCTTCTCTAATCTAAATTAGTATAAAATGACAGGCTTCTGGTAGGGTTGCGTTTATTCTCATCGCCGTAAGTAGGTGGTAATAAACTGCACAGAGACTTGTGACTTCCATTCCTGTCCTTTTCCAAAAGGACAGATTCTCATCCTCAGGGGCCCCTGCCCGGGTTGATCATCCCTAGGGGCAAATTCTCGCTTAAATCCAGCCAGTCTCTCCTGCTTTAATTCAATTTCCTCTTCCAGTTACGTCTTCAGAAGTCATGGGCAATGACTGTGTGACATTTCACCCATAAAACCCTCTATGAACTTGAAAACAGCAACCAGGTGTATCCACAGGCTTCTCTACCATAAGACAAAACCTGATCCCTTTTAACTTTTGATTTTGACTCTATTCCCCCAAGAGAGGACTCCTAAAGCCCCTTTGATTTCTCCCCATTTTTATTAAGTGTGCTGAGGAGCGGTTAGGACACATTCAGGGGTTAATGTTTCAGTGAGATCTGCAGGCAGGGCCCCTGTGGCCAAACCATGGAGGATGTCTCTGCCTTCATTAGCAGGTTGGGATGTCCTCATGTTGCAAGATGTCTGCAACAATTCCAGATATCCCATGCAATACAATAATGCCCAGTAAAAGACGGGGTCTCCTCCCACGAGCTTCTATACTATAAGAAAAGCCTTTTCCCAAAGCTCCCAGATGACTTACTCTCAGATCTCATTGGCTAGGATTGCGCCCCAGGCCTTGGGAAGGGGACGACTAAGTTGCCTGGACACAGCCCAGCAAGAGGACTCATTTCCTGAGCACATAGCTTTGTGGTAAAATGGATCCTCAAACAAAAGCAAGGCTCTGCCAGCAAGGGGACAGGGACGGTGATGGCTGTTCGGTGGGCAATCTGCTGTTTGCCACAGGTGAGCAAACTAATGGGAGCAAACTATTCTCCACATAGTTCCAAGTGTTAGCAACATAACGGAACAAGTAATTACTGAGAACCCATTAAGTATCAGGTGCTGTGAGGGGGCAGGCACACAAAGATGGACATCACCTGGTCCTTGACCTGTGAACCTGGCCATCAAGGTGGGGAGAAGACACTTTCCATGTAACTTCAAAACTGGGCAGTACGTGATAAGAGTTAAGAAGTATGCACAGAGTGTTGTAGGAGCAAAGAGAAGGAACCCTGAGCTCAACCGAAGGCTGTGATCCGGGGGCCAGGCCAAGTGGACTGGCTGCACGTGCTGAGAATGCGTTGGGCTAAGAAAATGAGACTTGGGAGGAACTATGAGGTATGTGACTCCTGATTTTCTAGTCTTTGTATAATATTTTATGTTTTATTATTATGGCTCATCTAAAGTTGATGAAATAGAAAATCCTTTCAAGCCTTGAGGGTGGTGTGGATTTCAAGGGTCATTTCCCATGAGTTCATTTTTTCATATTTTGTATCTGGATGAAATCCATTTTATGATCAGTGAATTCCATATTTAAACAAGGAAACCACTCATCCAGTAGGAAAATGTGTGAGGGAGTGAAAATGAATGCAGTACTGATCGTTATGATGTCACTGGCTCTGTAAATGGGCTTGTTTTTAAGTATTATAAGAAAACGTTAGTAATTTGGACTGAGGGAAAGTCTGTCACTTAGAATTGTTTTATTACTAATGTGTATCTTAAGACAGGGTAGCAACCAGCTGCTTTTGAGGAGTGTGTGTTAAACAGATAAGGATCTCCTTAGCACATTCATTGTCTCCCTAAAAGTGCTTCTCCAATGGCAATAGACACTAGAAAACAAGCTGTTTTCCCTCCTGTGTTTTTTTAAACATGATTTACACTTTAAGAAAAAAAAATGCTTTCAAAGATATAAACTTGAGCCTGATCTCTGTCGAGTTTATTAGAAAATTATGAATATGTAAAGAACATGTGCCTTTTAAAATCTTCTCGATCCATTTTTGGAGTTCTATATGCATGTTTTCATCTGAAATATAATTCTCCTCTTACAAATCATTAAGAAAAAGATAAACATTTCAGTAACACCGAGGCAAAAGTCACGAACAGGCAATTCAGGGCAACAAATCATATAAAATAGGGTTGGATTCCTAACTAAACAAAGGAATGAATGTTAAAGCAACATATCACCAATCAAATTGGCAAAAATTTTTGTAAAAAGATAAACCAATCAATAAAGTGTCCGGGGCTGGTGACAGTGTGGAGAAATGAGCACCAATATGTTATTCTGTATCCAAAATCTTAAAACAACTTAAATGTCCATTAATAGAAAACTGATTAATGAAATAATGATATACTCATGCCATGGATTACTATACATCTATTAAAAAGAATGAGTATATCTGTATATATTCGTTCTTTAAAATTTGAAGATGTATTACACAAAGCAAGTTATAGAACAGAATAAAAGTTATCTATCTGTAGATATATGGAAATATTAATAATTGTATTTTCTGAAAGGACGTATGGGTAACAGTATAGTTATAATGGTTATATTCGGGGAAAAGGACTAGAGGTAAAGATGGAAGACTTTTACCTTTCACTTTGTATCATCTGTATAGTTGGAATCTGTGTAAGAATTTCTATATTTTAAACATGAAATGTGCTTGTGTTTTAAAAAAATAGATTACAGCCCTAGCCGGTTTGGCTCAGTGGATAGAGTGTCGGCCTGTGGACTGAAAGGTCCTGGGTTCAATTCTGGTCAAGGACACATGCCGGGGTTGTGGGCTGGATCCCTAGTGTGGGATGTGCAGGAGGCAGGCAATCAATGATCCTCTCTCATCACTGATGTTTCTGTCTTTCTCTCCCTCTCCCTTCCTCTCTGAAATCAATAAAAATATTTTAGAAAAAAAATAAAAAGGTAGATTACATTTTCCTGGTTTGATATGAAAAAAAAACACATCTGTGCTTTAAGAAGAGAAAAAGCAGGTACAAAATACTCAGAATGGAAAGGCCTGTGAATGATTCTGTTTAGATAGAGATCTAGGTGTAGACCTCTGTAGTGTTTGTATTTAAAAGTCTGGAAGGAAATACCCTGAACTATGGTCCGTGTGGCCACCCAAGACAACGTGGGGGAGTGTTGACATGGCAGAATCCTTCACTTTCTCTGTACTCTTTAATTTTGTGCAGTGCTATTGAATTATCAGAAAGAAAACTACACAGTTTTCCAACTGGGGGGAAATGTAACAGAAAGGAAAGGACATCCACTCCTCCCACTCCCGTTGACATGAATCACTCCTGTCTGCTCTATGCCCAAACAAAGGTTTGGCTGGGTCTCTAACCTGGCTCTTCTAAGCTTGCTCTCACCTATTTCCCTTTTAAATTTCACTCGCAAGGGCAGCCTTTATAGTCTGAGTGGGATAGGTGAGAAATCTCTCCTCTAATCCAACTTATCTAGTCTTGCCCAACTAGAAAAACTGGAAAATCAAAATAAAAAACAGAAGTCCAAACAAGACACTGAAAACTAGCCCAACCTGTCAAGGAAATGAACAAGTTTTAGCGTACCACCGGCTTGTGCGAGGAGCTGGCAGCCAGCTGAACGGAAAGGAGCCAGAGGCCGGGACCCAGGCCCTGGCGCTCCCGGAGACCACCTGGAGGGTCTCCCCACGATTTGAATCTCATCACTTTTCTCCCCGACTCATCGTATCTATTGCCCTAATGTAGGAGGCGGATATGAGAACGTGGTGGGGCAGCAGGAGTGCTATGGAAACGAAAGGTGATCAACCACACCAATGTGCAAGCAAGCCCTGAGGTTTGTTTGTGAATACTGCCGAGAAAATTAGAAGAACCCAAGATGTTCACTAACCCAATATGCTCTGACTTTATGGAGAAAATGCTATGACAACCCAGTCTCAACAATTGCTCTTTTCAAATACTTTTCATTCAGAACTTAAGTACCACTTTCAGTATTGCCAACTGATTGTCATTGGTGTCAAGTCAACACCACCCAGAATCCCCCATTGGGGGGCGGTGAAGAAGGAAACTTTATTCAGTGTAAAACAGCACAATTGTGATACAGCACTGCTCTAGAACAGCTCTGAGGGCAGGCAGCCCTGGGACCAGGCCCCTCTCTGGCTAGACAGTTTTTCTTCGACATGGTCTGCTTCACTCTGCTCTAGTGAGACATCTTCAGTGTTTCTGCTCAGCCAGGGAGATGCAGCCTTCCTTCTCCCTTGGAAAGGAAAACTACTCCCTGAGCCAGAGGGAAGCTGGCTTATAAGGATAGGAGACCTTGCCCCTGGTCCCTGATTGGTCCATCCTCAGCCAAATGAGGAAGCCAGATCCTCCCAGTTTGGTTGGTCCAAAGGACACTGTACTGATTGGTCAGAATAGAGCCACTCTGATTGGTCAGAGCTGCATAGCTCTGATTGGATGGGGAGAGCCTCCATCCTATTGGTTGAAACAGAATTGCAGGAAACCTTTACAAGGGCTGGCTCAGATGGCAGAAACACAGTGTAGGCAGGCAGTTCAGTGCAGGCTTCTCTGTGAAGTACAGTTTGCATGAGAGGTTCTATGCAGAAATGGCTGCTAGGCCCTGTTTTTTTGTTTTGTTTTGTTTTGTTTTGTTCTGTTTGTTTTGTTTTGTTTCTAGCACAGTTAGCCACATGCCCTTATTATTGGTGTTTTCTTTGCTCAGGGTTCACATTCTTATAATGTGACTGCACACTAATGGTGTGAACTGCTATTGGGCAAATAATAGCACCTTGTGTTGACACATTTTCAGCACCCCTTCATCCCCTTCCCCCCACCCCCGCATCAATACGTTTTTTATTACTTGCGAGAGCCACTATTACAGAAAGGAAAGGCAACTTAGATGTGTCCTAGCACTAGAGGAGAGCTTAGAAAAGAGAAACCTCGGCTGAAAGTACAAATCAGATTCCCACTTCATTCAGGGAACCAGAAGAGGAGATTGAGCGTGGCCACACAAGGGGAAGTGGCCAAGCAGAGGTTTCTAAAGCCAAGGCCACTGTTTAACCTACGGAGCAGCTTTTCTTTGCCATTTGCTTGAATCTAGTTATTACAGAATATTACACACGCTGGCCCATATTTTCTTGTAATCCCCAGGCTTCAGAATTTGGCCTTATTTGGAAATAGGGTATTTGCAGATCTAATCAAGTTAAAATAAGGACTTTAGAGTGGGCCTTTACCTAATATGACTGTTGTCCTTATAAAACGGGGAAATTTGGATACAGACACAGAGAGAAAAAGATGTGAAGACACAGGGAGAACACAGTGAGGCTGGGCTGATGCATCCACCAGCCAAGGAACGCCCGAGGCTACCAGAGGCCCCGGGAGAGGCTGGGAGGGATCCTTCCCCAGACCCCTCGGAGGGAGCCTGGCCCTGCCCACCCCTTGATTTTGGACATGGGAACTGTGAGAGAATGAGCTTCTATTTATTTATTTATTTTTTTTATTAAGGTATTATATGTGTGCATATCTTACCATTGCCCCCACCCCCACCCCACTCCCATACATGCCCTCACCCCCCCAGCTTTTTGCGTCCATTGGTTATGCTTATATGCTTGCATACAAGTCCTTCGGTTGATCTCTTATCTCCCCCACTTCTCCCTAACCTTCCCACTGTAATTTGACAGTCTGTTTGATGCTTTACTGTCTCTGTATCTATCTTTTTGTTCAACAGCTTATAATTTTCTTTATTATCCATAGATGAGTGAGATCATGTGGTATTTTTCTGTCATAAGCTTCTATTTATGAAATAGATATCCACCCAGTTGGTGACGCTTTGTTATGGCAGAAACAAATATACCTGCTCCAGTCACATACCCTTAAGCAGGGTCAGAAAAACGAAGGGTGAAATCTCAGCCTATTCCTGCATGGCATGTTTGTCTGACAAAAACGAAACGGGAGTTCATGGCTTTTCCATTGTGGAGGTGGGTTTTTCTGGCAACTCTCGGCCTGGAGTCATTCTCTTCCTGTGGAGAGCGGGGAGCCAGCAGAGCCCTCCCTCTGTGGCCGCACGGAGAGGTGAGGAGCAGGGCCCGGCCTAGCAGGCCGCCCTCGCTCAGACCGTTGCTTGGCTCCGCGTAGGAGCTAACACTGTGTACACAGCTGCTGTAAGCCCAACCTTCATCCAGATGAAGACAACGGCAGTGATAGGGCGCCCCAAAGGGGACACATGCCCTGAGGCCAGGGAGTGACCCTTCTTCTCGTGCCCGCCGTGGGCACCGGACTCAGGGGCAGGAGGGCTCACCAACAAAACTGAACCGAAAAAATCCCAAGAACATCGGGAACCGGCCCCTATCTGGCCAATCCTTGTTCTTGTTTCATTTTTGCTTCTTGTTTCTTTTTATTTTAAAACTTCCTTGGAGGGGAAAATATAGCACTAAAATTGGAGCCCCCGTACATCATTTGGATATGTATATTTGTGAGAATATAATTGATTGCTCTCTTTGTGTGTGGTTCTATTATATGGATTCAGTTCTCAGCTTATCCGTTTGTTATCTTTTTGAAGCCAGGGGGTACCAACAGAAACCCTCAGGTGTTATTAAGGAGAGGGCCCTGGACCAAGACGTTCCCCCATGAGGGCAGGTGATTTCCCCTCTTTACCTCTCCCCACGTGGGTGGGGAGCCCTCCGGCCTGAAGCTGCCTTACCAAGAAGGACTCCCTCTGCTCAGACCTCCCGCAGTCGGTGCTGGGTCAGACCTCTGCAGCCCCGAGCCTTCGCTTTCGTTCCTCCGAAGACCCAGCTCTTTAGTCTGAAGAGTAGGCCAGGGGCAGAGGACAGAGAGGACTGGCATCGCAGAGGATCCTAGCAAATAATGTTACAAATTTAGGGCACCATCCTCTATTTACCTCACCCTTTAAAAAGGAAAAAAAAAAAAGAGAGAGTTCTTCTGTCAAAATAAAAAGCATGTGAAAAGTGCACAGTTTGTTGTTGTTTTGAAGAATTTGAACAGCAAGGTGTTTTCCCTGGGACTCAGTTTCAAAATCAACACACTGACACCTGCCTGAAAAAGGAAAAGTGGAGTCAGCTCTGTCATCACCCCGCCGCAGCAGCAGCGTCCGCAGGGGAGGGGGGCTCTCTCCTGGGTCCCCGCTGTCCCCACACTCCTGCCCGCACAATGCTCCAGGGGTGAAGGTGGGGGGAGGGAGAAAGGTCAAGTTGTTTGTACATCTGGTTGTCTCACTGCTACTGGGCTGAGGGGGTTGTTTTCTGAGAGCTTCTCGTTCCTCTGGCTGTTAAACACTTACTGTGCAGCTTTTCTTTTTCTCCCCCCTGAAGGCTGGGAGAGAAGCAAACTTTCCACAGTGTTAGCTGTCACGGGTTTTTCCTCCCCTTTACAATGGAGTGGCGGCGAGACGGTTCTGAAAGGCGTGATTTATTTATAAACATATCTGGAAATATTTTTAAAATAAAAGATGCCAAGGGTGGGGCTGGGTCCCAGCCAAGTCCTGAGAAGGGAGCTGTTTATTCTGGAGGTCAGCGTTAGCACCCTCCCACAGGTAGTTTTAAAGTAATTCAGGGTCAAGTGGAAACATTCTGATCATCCTGAAACCTTCAGTTTCAGATTCCTGAGGGCATGGATTCTGGCCGGCCCAGACGCTGCGGATCCGAGTGGCTCTGCGCTTTAAATACAATCTGAGACCAATGCTGACCTGACTGTATTTAAAAACCGCTCCCGCAGTTGCTGTCCCTAAGGCCTCCCCGTCCCTTCCCTCTGCTTCCTTCCCTTTGTGCTCGCCTTGTTCTCAGGCTGGACACACGCAGGCCTGGAAGAGACGGGGAACAGAGGATGGGAAGTTATTAACAGGACTGACCACGCCCTGCGCAGGTTCAGTCGGCCACCTTCCTGTTCTCTCTATCCTGTCCTTTTTGCTCCATTCTAGTGCGGAACATGCTACAATTGCTCCGAGTAGGGAGTAGGGAGAGGATGTCTGGTCAAAGGGCATCGCGATGGAAACTGGAGAATCAAGGAGAGGAAATGGGGGCCAGAGATAAAGAAATAAGAGCTGGGAGAAGAGAAATAAATAGAAACAAAGATGACGAATAATACGAGGTGCACACCGACAGGGAGCAAAATGGAAAAGGAGTGAGACATGGTGATTGCTTCCTGTGGAGAGAAACAATTCAGAAATAGAAAAATGTGAGAAACCTGAAAACAAACAAACTTAGAGGCCCATACAGGAAAGGAAAGAACCAAATGGAAGTAAGAAATAGAACCCCAAACAGGAAGGACGTCTGAATGAGAAATGCCATTGAGGGAAGGAACAGAGAAACCTTTGTGTCCTGTTTGTAGATTAGAGGGGAACGACAGAACAGAGGGAGTCCAGGGGTGTTTATTCCTTGCACCTGGCAAACAAAAAAATCATTATTTTTTAATCCTGGAAGAAATACCTCTAAGAGCTCTGGGCCTTTCATGCTATGGGCCCGTCTCTCACTCATCTTAATCCCTTAGGACTCTTTTAAAAGCGTCAGGAAACCCAGCATGAGGGAAACCACATTTCCACCCAGATGACTTTTACATCAAGTTTACTTTAGAGAGATAAGTTCTCATAGCCCGCAGAGTTCAAGCTGGGTTACCTGTCCTCGGGGGAGAATGGATCTTGAGCTTTTTAGCCCCTGTAATCCCCGGGTAAATGACAAAAACATCTTGGTTCCTTAAAAATATGGTTAAAGAAGTGAAATAATTATTTGCATGACTCCCATTTCAGAAGGCTGCTTTGCTATTAATAAGTTCGAGGTTGCCTTGTAAGTTTAAATAATTTAACAAATGGAGTAATAAAAAAAATGTAAGTAAAGCACAAACCGATAAACACAACACAAACCCAGGAGAAGTAAAGATTAGTTATTTCATTACTGCGAATTGCTGTCACTAAACATTATGATAAATTACCAGAAAGATGCCTCTCCACCACTTCTATAATGTCAGGTTATTAATTTTATTCATGTACCAGAAATTATTTTCTTGTATGGCTCTCTTGCCCTCTTTTTCTAATGAGGAAATGGGGGGAGTAAGGAGGGGGAAAGAAAGGCAGTAGATAAAATACTCAAACTGGGCTGAAGTGAATGAAAAAAGATAGAAACAAATAACATTATAAGCTTTTAGTCCCATAATAAGCTTATTTATTTAGACCCTATTAATTTGGAATTTATAATAACTTGATTGGGATCTGGGCAGAAATTTTCCTTCATTTCCTTCTTGCTAAGTAGTGCAGAAGAATGATGTAAATGTGATTACAAGGGGAACAGTTGAAATACATCTTTGAGCACTTCAGGCAACCTCTTATATATGAATAATTAATATAAGAATCCATATCTTTCTTATCCAATAATTATCAGAAAGAATTTGTTAGGTCACCCTGCAGAGTAGGGAGGTGTGGGTTTACCACTAAATAGCAAGGCACTGAACTTGCTCAGCCCTTATTTTTCTTACCTGTGAAATTAGTTCAATAATTCCAACTCTGCCTAATTCAAGGGGTTTTTATTTACTTGAAATGAGAGAATGGGTGGGAATCCATTTTGAAATTCATAAGTTATAAATAAAATCTATCTTATTCAAAATGAATTTAAAATTCATACTTTTTACTAATTCAGTGTGATCTTCTATCCAATATCCCATATCAGGGAGGTTTTTATGTTTTATACAACTTCAATGAAAGGAGATTCCCTAATGAATTGTGGTGTGTGTGTGTGTGTGTGTGTGTGTGTGAGTGAGAGAGAGAGAGAGAGACACACACACACACACAATATAGATAGAGGTGTGGGCAAAAATAGGTTTACAGTTGTGAGTACAAGAAACAGAGTTTATTGTATTATTATTTATTTATTATTGTATTTATTATTATTACTAACTTACTTTTTCCCACCCCTGAATAAACATCTTTATTGTTGAAAGTATTATCTTGAAGTGATATTTGCACTGGAGAAAATACTCAAAATCCTCACTTCAAATCTCTAGCTCCTATTACAACTTAGCTCCCAAAATATAAAGCCAAATAGAAGAGTCATAATCACGGTGTCCTGTACATTTTCCCCCCCAACACATAGATAACCTATATTGCTTTTGATGAAATGTATGTTGCAAAGTTTTAAAGTAATGCTTCCTCTGTTCTAAGACACCTACTTTTTCACATTTGAATGTTTTGGAAAATCAGAATGAGCTTTACTTATTGCCAAAATAAACATGTCAACTGCTAGATAGAGGCGTTGCTAAGAGCAATTGTCATTTGCTTGTAAATCTTTCAGAATAAAGAATTTTCAAAGCCAGGAGATGTTGGTGTTTATGCTTCACTCCAATGCAAAACATCTGTCTGTCAAACTCTTTCAAGAGAAGCTGTTGAACTTCCCACAAGATGTAATAGATTAAAAAAAAAAAAAAGAAATCAAGATTCTAAGTCAGGGGTTCTAAAAAGATCAAACTCACAGGCACTTTCATGAAAGTCACCTCTGCTTGGCAACAACTGCCAGTGCTTTAGCGAATCCAAGGAATCTTTAGAATATGAGTTAAGGTGGTGGGTAATTATATGGGGAAAATATGCTGCTTTTTGGTTAAAACTGTGTATATTGGATGTTACATTTCCTTTTCTCTCTCTCAATAAAACTACCTTTTAATTAGAAAAATTAATCTTCTTTCTAATTGACAGATTCAGCAGAAAAAGCTTCTAGCCTTTAGAGTCATCTCAAAACAAGGTTAAATATAATTAAATTTACACTTAAGATATCTGCACTTTACTGTATGTATAATTCAATAAAACCCTTAAAAATTACAGATAGATGTGCCTGTGTATTTAGCTTGAATAATTGAAGATTTATCAAAATATAACCAGTTACAGCTTTTGAAATAGTAAGTGTAACCATTTATAGAACACACCCTCTCAGCTAAGTCCTAGAATATTACACATTATTTAATGTGCACAGGTAGGATCCCTAGGCCTGCCAGCAATCAGCCAATCGGGGCCTTCCAGCTGCCGGCCGGGGCCTTCCTTCGTTCCACGCCGCCCCCTGGTGGTCAGTGCACATCATAAGTGAGCGATTGAATTCCCGGTCTCCCCGTTGAACTCCTGAGGGGACACTTTGCATATTAGCCTTTTATATATATATATATAGATAATAAATGATAAATAATAATAACTAGCACTTATTAAGCATTTACTGTGTGCCAGATACTTGCTAGGGGTGTACCAGCTATCTCATCTAATTTTTTTTTTATTTTTTTTTAATATTTTTATTGAGGTATTATATGTGTACATATCTTACTATTACCCCCCCACCCCACACCCACACATGCCCTCCCCCCCCCCAGAGTTTTGCGTCCATTGTTTATGCTTATATGCATGCATACAAGTCCTTCGTTTGATTTCATAACTCCCCCACCTTTCCCAAACTTTCCCCCTGTAATTTGAAAGTCTGTTTGATGCTTTACTGTCTCTGTATCTATCTTTTTGTTCACCACTTTATAATGTTCTTTACTATCCCTAAATGAGTGAGATCATGTGGTATTTTTCTTTCATTGACTGGCTTATTTCACTTAGCATAATGTTCTCCAATTCCATCCAGGTTGCTGCAAATGATGAGAATTCCTTCTTTTTTATGGCAGCATAGTATTCCATTGTGTAGATGTACAACAGTTTTCCGATCCAGTCATCTGCTGATGGGCACCTAGGCTGTTTCCAAATCTTAGCTATTGTAAATTGTGCTGCTATGAACATAGTGGTGCATATATCCTTTCTGATTGGTGTTTCTAGTTTCTTCGGATATATTCCCAGGAGTGGGATTACTGGGTCAAATGGGAGTTCCATTTTCAGTTTTTTGAGGAAACTCCATACTGTTCTCCACAATGGCTGCACCAGTCTGCATTCCCACCAGCAGTGCACGAGGGTTCCTTTTTCTCCGCATCCTCGCCAACACTTGTTGTTTGTTGATTTGTTGATGATAGCCATTCTGACAGGTGTGAGATGGTACCTCATTGTTGTTTTGATTTGCATCTCTCGGATAATAAGTGACTTTGAACATGTTTTCATGTGTCTCTTGGCCTTCCTTCTGTCTTCTTTTGAAAATATTCTGTTTAGGTCTGTTGCCCATTTTTTTATTGGATCATTTATCTTCCTCTTATTAAGTTGCATAAGCTGCCTGTAGATGTTGGAGATTAAACCTTTATCAGTGATAGCATTTGCAAATATGTTTTCCCATGCAGTGGGCTTTCTTGTTGTTTTGTTGATGGTTTCTTTTGCTGTAAAAAAGCTTTTTATTTTGATGTAGTCCCTATCTCATCTAATTTTTAACCCTTTGCACTCGCTTGCTTTTTTCTCGATTCCTTTATTCTACTCGGGATTTAATTTTTTAAATACCCCAGATTTTACAAAGCGCGGCAGTAGAATAAAAAACTGGAGTTTCTTTTCATACAAACTTATTTATTTGGATTTTTTTATATTTCAAATTATTGATACATTCAAAGAGTAATTTTAATCTCTATAATTTAGTGAAACTACGTGTCAAGTGTGGCTCGACATACAAGCTGCTACCGATGCTAACCGTGTCGAGTCACACTCGACATCCGAGTGCAAAAGGTTAAAAGACCTTATAAGGTGGGTATTATTATCCCTAACCATAAGTGGTGGGTATTGTTTTCAAAAATGAGGAAACTCATATACAGTAGTCCCTCCCTTATCCATAGCACAGTGGATGCTATATTCCAAGACTCCTAGTGGATGCCTGAAACCTCAGATAGCACTGAACCCTATCTAAACAACATTTTTTCCTACACATTGTCAACTGGCAGTCTTGGGCACCAATTTAATGCCAACAGGAACCCCCAATTTAATGTGCAGTAAAAAAGGAAATTTTATTTCATTGTGATACAGCATGGCTGAGCGGCAGCCCTGGGGCTAGGCCCCTCTCCAGCTAGACTGCTCTGCTCTGTGTGGTCTGCTCCGCTCTGTCCCAGCTCAACCGGGAAATGTAGTCTTAAGTGGAAAGAGAAAGTGTGCTCCAAATCAGAGGAAAGCTGGCATATATGAACAGGAGTCCCCACCCCTGGTTCTGTCCTCATGCAAATGCGGACTCCAAATCCTCACAGTTTGATCAGTCCTAAAGGCACGGTCCTGGTTGGTCAGAATAGAGCTGCTCTGGTTGGTTGAGCTGCGCAGTTCCCATTGGATGGGGAAAGCCTCAGTCCCATTGGTTGAAATAGGATTCCAGGATCTCCTTTATAAGGGCTGGCTCAGACGGCAGAAACAGTGCCGGCAGACAGTTCAGTGCAGGTCTCTCCCTGAAGTGCAGTTTGTGTGAGAGGCCCCTGTGTGGAAATGGCTGCTAGGCTCTGTTTTTTTGTGTTTTGTGTTTTTTTTTACATTTTAGTCCAGTTAGCCACCAGGAGCCCTTTTTAGTTGGTATCTTCTTTCTCAGGGTTCCCAACATACATACCTATGATAAAGTTATAAATTAGGCAATCTCACAGATATAGAAGTTTGCTCTTTCTGTAGATCTTAGCAACCCCAACATAATTTTTTTTTTTCTTTCCTGATTAAGGCCTGGACCTTCACCTTTTTACTTAAAGGAAGCACAGCTTCTCTTTACTCTGGCACTTTGGGGCCATTATTAAGTACAATAAGGGTTACTTGAACGCAAGCACTGCGATTCCACCACAGTTCATCTGATCACTGAGGTGGCTGCACCGTGACTAACAGGCAGGGGCATATACAGCGTGGATATGCTGGGCAAAGAGATGATTCACGTCCCTGGCAGGATGGAGCGGGACACTGCGAGATTCATCATGCTACTCAGAATGACTAGCCGTTTAAAACCTGTGAATTGTTTAGTTCGGGAATTTTCCCTTTAATATTTTTAGACCACGGGTGACTGTGGGTAAATGAAACCACAGAAAGGGAAACCATGGATAAGGAGAGTATAAGGCACAGATAAGTTAGTTATTTCCCTGAGGTTCCACAGCTGGAAGGAGGTCAGGGAGAAATGAGAATCTGGGCAGTGTGGCTCCAAAGACTTATATCTATGTACTTCTTTACAGTTCCCCTCAGAAATACACGCAGTCGGTTCCATTGTCCTTACTTCACCGACGATCACCTTAAAACGCAGAGAGGTTGCATAACTATATCATGCAGCTAGTTAAGTGGGAGAGCCAGGATTCATACCTGGGCCTGTCTCCAAAGACCATGTTGGTTCCTCTGTAACGGACAGTGTAATGCCTTTCTTGTGGAAGACATGTTCTTCAGACATGGTTTTCTTAATATCACATTATAATATAGCCTAAGAGGGAGGCTAGGGGTGGCGGAGATAGGGGAGGGAGAGAACCGAAGAGTACCTCTTAGAACTTCAAGGGAGTTGCCATTGGCCTCTAACCCTGGCGCTCCAGAAATTGGAATTTTCCTCTGGAAGTGGCCTTCTTTAGTTGTGCTGGTTGTGGGTGCAGGTGCCAGTGAACTTTACTTGATAGCCACTGGGATATTACACCATGACGTTTCTCTAACTTGGAAATGTATTTTCCTTCCTCCTCATCCTCTTCCTAGTTTGCCCCTATACACCTACCCCGCTTTAAGGAATAAATAAATAAATAAATAAAAATAAATAAGTAAATAAGTAAATAATAAATAAATAAATAAGGACATAGGAAGTATATCCCTCAAACTTAGGAACCATTCATGGGCAGTCACTGATGTTTCACTCAAAGAGGGACCGACCAGAGGGTGCCACTCTGTGCTCCTCAATGCCAACCTGGAAGGCTAGGCCTATTTTAGCTTCCTCTGTGACTTGCCATTTGTAAATTAGTACTCACCCTTTCAGATTCCAACTATACCAATTCAAAAAGCTGGTTTCAACCCTAATTTATTTGGGGCCATTGGCTGTACGTTTCTTTATTAGGAGCTAAACATTCTAATTGTGGTCACCTCCTCTGCCTGTGACAAAAGGTGCCACTTCTCTCTACCCCAAAGACCTTCCCGGTAATGACTGAGGAACTGATTGTAGAGAAAGAGTATTGAATGTCAAAGTAATATTTTGGCGCTTTTTGCATCTCAGAAGCCATGTACTACTTGTAGTTTGAGAATTAAAAAAAAAATTCTCTAAAAGTTGGGCTTTAGGGACAAAAGGAAAACCAATATTGGAAAAAATTTACCAAATATTGCTTATTTTTTGGAGGATTTAACAGACTGTAGTAATTTTTACCCATGGAAGCATGTCCTCATTTCCATGTGGTTCTCTCCCTGTCAATGCCCCTGGTATGAGTATGTGTTAAAAAGAAAGGTAGTACTTTCAGGTCAGCATTGACCTAAACAGTAAAGTTAAAACTTTTTTTTTTTTTTTAGTGAGACCTCTCATTAATAACTTTTACAAAATAAAAAAGTTTTTTTTAAAAAGGCTTCCACGGTCCACATGATTTGAATGTCTGTCCTTTTAAACAGTGGGTTACGGGGTGTGTCACTTTTTTCTTTGTGTTCAATTTCCTTTTCACTGTTACAGAGTGACATGTTTAGCACCTTCAGCCATCAAGAGAGTTGAAAAAAGAAATAACTGGCCCCTGTGGATTCTGGTTATGGGTCTGCGCCCAGCACCTGTTAACTCAAAGTCAGAGCTCCACGATGCCAGGCTTCCAAGATAAACTCTACCGGCAGGCGAAGGGCTTGGGTAGGGGGTGGGGACGAGAAACTGTTTTTAGTGAA
Source organism: Eptesicus fuscus (assembly GCF_027574615.1). Taxonomy (NCBI): domain Eukaryota; kingdom Metazoa; phylum Chordata; class Mammalia; order Chiroptera; family Vespertilionidae; genus Eptesicus; species Eptesicus fuscus. The sequence goes on along the minus strand of NC_072476.1, from coordinate 81,786,557 downwards.
AGACGTGGAATCTAAAAGAAATGGTTATGAACGTTTAGCTGCAAAATGCGAGATGGACCAATGCATTTGCATATTAGGAGTCGTAATGTGAAGGCCCCTTTTCACAAATAGTTCAGGAGCTTAAGCGATAGTCCATGCAGCATAAGTCCTTCATCTAGTCGCTGGACTGAGGCTCAACTGCACTCAAATACAGTGTCTGTTGAACAAGGAGGGTCTGTTTTTGACAACCTGTGATGAGTCTAAGTATCCTGGGGCAGAACTAGGCAGGCCTCTTCTTTAGGAAAAGAGGAATCTGAAGAGCATTGAGAAATCAGAAGTCCTTGCAAATCAGTAAGGGCCTCCCTAGCCACAGCTACAGTGGTGGGGGGTCCTCAGGGGGCCACAGAGCAGTCGTCTAATGCTGTGTTTACAATAAATGTCTGCACTACACATCGCTAAGTTCGAATGCCTGCCTTGCCACTGGCCCTACGATTTTAGGGACAATTACTTAACTGCCCTCAGACTCACTTTTTGTTGCTTCCATATAGGGTTGTTGTAAGAGCCAAAGCATGGAAAGCCTTTAGCTAAGCGCCTGGCACATCACATGTGCTAAAAAATGATTGAAATGTGTGACGACGTTTAGGGCAGGCTGCCCCAAGATGTGCCACTCTGACACGCAGATTCTTTTGAGCTGAAAGCAAGTATTTTTACTACTTAAGTCATTTTAAACTGTGTGATTTGTATGTTGTGATAAGACAGTTTACAAAAGGCTCACACCACTTTGAGGTTTCATGGGTAGCAGGCAGCTCCAAGTTTTGCCCTGGGAAAAGGTACTTTCTTGGCTGCCCATTGAGGAATTTAAGGGATAACTTGGCCTCCCACACCGTCCAGGCCCCGCACCTCATCCGTGGGACTCAAGGAAACACAAATGGGCGGGAGGGAGCCAGCTACCTGCTGTGAGGACAGGAACCCCCAGCCCCCACGCTGCATCATCAGCCTCCTCAGCCACCTGCCCTCTGGCTCGCGGGCCTAGGACTGTGTGTGGACCAGAAGGGCAGCTGGCAGCTGTGGTGACAGGCTGTGTGTGAAGGCACCCAGCTGAGGGTGGGCAGCATCAGGAGCTGTCTGCGGAAGGACGGCTGACATGGGTTGGTCACTCCAGGTCTGAAAGACCACACCCTTTAGCTCAAGTACAGGAACTGGTGCCCAGAGTAAACACCAAGACCCAGCAAGGAGGCCCCCCGAGTCCCTTCCCGGGGCTGACTCAGGGATTCAGGCAGCTTCTCCCACACCCACTCGCAGGCCACAATGGGAACTCAAAGAATGGGGCCTTCCTTCCTTCCTTCTCTAACTGCAGACTTGATGGTCAGCAGTGGCCTCAGGGAATTATAAACCTTTTGGAGAAAGAAGTCACAGGCCAGGGCTGCAAACAGACAATTCAGGAAAAATCTATTTAATTCAAGGATTGCTACAGAGCTCTGTACCTCGCTCCTGCTGCAGAGACAAAGCCTGGCGGCTTCCCTGCCACCAGCCCTCTTCAGCCCTTTTCTCTCTTCCATGAAGCCCACTTCAAACCTTCTCCACTAAAGATCAATGGGAAAAAGACCAACAACCGCACAGAAAAATGGACGAGGACACTGTACCGGTTGTGGTTCTCCAGAGAAAGCGAACCAATAGGATATGTATGGATACAGAGAAAGAGATTCATTTTGAGGTATTGACTCACATGATTATGGAGACTGGGAAGTGACTAGATCTGTCGTCTTGCATGCCGGAGATCTAGGGAAGCTGGTGATGTAATTCAGTTCAAATCTGATGGCTTGAGAACATGGTGTAAATCTCAGAAGATGAGGTGAGGTGTCTCAGATCAAGCAGTGAAGCAAGAAAAAAGCAAATTCCTCCTTCCCCTGCCTTTTGTTCTAGTCAAGCCCTCAGTGAATTAAATGATCCCCACCTGCATGGGGAAGCCATCTACTTTACTGAGTCCACCGATTCAAATGCTAGTCTCTTCTAGAAACATCCTCACAGACACACCCAGAATAATACTTAATCTGGACACCAGTGGCCAGTCAAGCTGACCCGTAAAATGAACCGTCACAGACGTGAACAGGCAATTCACAGGAAAAGAGACTAAATTGGCTTTTAAATATATGAAATAAGTCTCTTCCTCACAATTTGAAAAATCCACAGTAAACAAACGATTTCATTTTTTGCTGATCAGGTTGGCAAAATTTCTCTGTGTCATTAGATCAGCTTCTCCTCAATCAATTCTCCGTACTCCCTTTCAATGGCTTCCCCCTACCCTCAGGGTAAATTCCAAATTCCTTACCATGGTAACAAGACCCTTCTTGACCTTGTCTACTCGCCAACCACCCCTTGCATTCTAAAATCCACCCCTACCAAATTTGCAGTTTTTAATGCCCTATGTTCTTGCTCATGTCTGAGTCATTAAAGATGCTACTCCCTCTGCCTGGAACTCTCTTTTCTTCTTCTCTTTTCCCAGATAACTTCTACTCATCCTTCACATTTCAGCTTTATGCTCTCTTGCTCCAGAAACTCTGTCATATACTTGCTTCTTTAGTTCTGATTCCTTCCCAAGGCTGACAGTTAAGATGGAGCTTATGCCCTCCTAGAACATCACTGTGCCCCTTGCCACAGCCTCTGGCACAGAGTAAGGGCCAAATAATCATGGCACAATTTGGTGAAGGCATGGCCAAGCCCCATTTCAAAATGCATTTGATAAAGAAGCATAAGTGGAGTCTTTGCTGCTTTTGTGGGATCATTAGGGGGAAATAGCTTAGCCAAGGTACTCTACAGAGTTAGAACTCATCCCTGGAGCCAAGCCTATACTCTTTCCTGCACTACACCCATCCTGTTCACTATCTTCTGACTAATTTGTTAGAGCTGTCCCTCAGGTGATATACTTTAGAATTTAAGTCAATTTTGCAGTAGTGCATGCCTTCATCTTCCTTTTAAAAACTGTGTGTGTGTGTGTGTGTGTGTGTGTGTGTGTGTGTGTACATACACAAATGTGTGTGTCAAAGAACAGCTCTGCCAGATTGGTCTTTGAAGTTAGGTGGTTTGAACTAGAAATTTGTGAGAAGATTGCTCTTTAGCAAGTTTTCCAAAAACTATTTTGAGGCAAGAATGTAGTAACTGTGTATTTAAAAATGTATTTTAGTGGCTGCTATAGACAAGTACAGTCTGTATTGCTTAAGAAATTTTAACATGTAGATACCTAAAATGCACTGTTGAAATAAAGCGATATATACTTTCCAAGGCTCAAAGCTGACCAGTGTCAGAATTAAGAATGTCAGTTGTTGGCAGAAGACAAAGTGCTTGGAAGCTGGAAAGCTATTTGCTCAGATTACTGAGAAGGGGGGAAAATCAATGAGCATGTGAGTCCAAGCAACCTTCAGACAGAATTTCTAGGAATGCAGTCAGAGTGAAAGTAAAACTTCAAGAAACTAAAAGAATAAAACATCAAGTTGTATAAATAAATAAAGCAGGAAAAGAAATAGCAAAGGTCTAGTTTTTAAAAGAATAGAACTAAAGTGGTTAGTTCTTAGCAGATCTCATAGAATTCCCAGAAAGAAGGAAAGAAAGCAAAAAGAAAAAAAAGAAAAGTGCTCACACTGGATTATCAAAGCTGTTTTCTTTTCCTTAGATCCAGAGCTGTGAAGAAGTACCCACAACCAAACTGTGCTCTCCACCACAAACCTGGCCCCTCCCTGGCCCGCTAGCATCCTGAGCTGCACTCCCTCCCAGCTTCTTGCCCACGTAGAAACCTGGCACTCGCCCACACCCCAGCTGCTGGTCCAAGCCTTGTCACTTCTTACTTCTTGTCAGGCCTGTCCACAGCCGTTAGCTGGAGCAAGCCCCTACCCTGTCTCCTGCCTGGCCACGGGCAGGAAGAAGCCTCTGGGCTGTAAGCAAAGGGCTCTAGAGATGGACCGTCCAGCTCACAGCCTGGTCCCAGCACTTATTAGCCAACCAATGTTGGCCCAGCTATTCTGTGTCTCAATCTCCTCTTCTGTGCAAAGAGGGGGACAATAGCCATAGTTATTGCTATCGAACTGTGTGTGGATCAAATGAGATGAAGTTCATAGGACAATATTTGATCCACAGTAATGTACTCCATAAACGTGAGCTACCATTATTCCTTATTATTTCCTTCCTTTCTTGCCTCATTTAAGTCCATTTTTCTGGAATGGTCATTTTCATTAAACCCTGAGCCTTCCCCTTCCTGATGAAAATACTTGGTGAAGTTCTCTGTGGTGTTTAGGAGAAGCCTAAATGCTTACAAAGGCCTGTAGGGCCCGGTTTGGTCTGGGCTCTCCTCCATCTCCACCCCCATTCTCCCCCCTCCCCCCTTATTCTCAGGGCTCCAGACACCCTGGCCTTCTTTCAGTTCTTCAAACCCACTGAGCTTCCTCTCACCTCAGGGCTTTCACACAAGCTGTTTCCTCTGCCGGGAACGCCGACTCATCCTTTCCGTCTGGGCCCTGAGCCTCATCACTTCCTCAGGGAGACCTTGCCCAGCCTCCCTAACTAGGTCAGGCTTCTCTGTGGCACCACGCATTCTCCTCCATGGCGCTCCTCGGAGTCCTAATCTCGGTGGTCGTTAGAATAACATCTCTCTTATGGCTGCATGAAGTGAGAAGCTCTATGAAGGCAGAGGCAATGTCTGTTTTTATTTTATTTTTATTTATTCCACCCCTTAGAGCCTAGTATAGTTCCTGATATATAACATGGTTGATACTCAATTGATATCTTTTTTAAAATATATTTTTATTGATTTCAGAGAGGAAGGGAGAGGAAGAGAGAGATAGAAACATCAATGATGACAGAGAATCATTGATTGGCTGCCTCCTTCATGCCCCCTACTGGGGATCAAGCCCGCAACCCGGGCATGTGCCCTTGACCAGAATCGAACCTGGGACCTTTCAGTCCACAGGCCGATTCTCTATGCACTGAGCCAAACTGGCTAGATATTAACTCAATTAATATCTTTGAAAGAATGAAGGGAGAGAGGGAGGGTGGGAGGAAAGAAAAACATATGCCAGGGTGTCCTTGCCTGTTCTGGAGGCCACGCTGCCATAAGTATTTGTGATCACCAAGAACCATCTCAGACCACAAGCCTTGTATGCTCTCCCACCCCCAGCTGCCTTTGATTCATTACGGTGTTTAATTCGCAACTCAATTCCAGTGTTGATTCTTAGGAAAAATGGTTCTTACATGGGTATTATAGTGTAACCTCTGAATGCAGTTTGTGGCATATTTTTCCTTGTACAGACATTTTGTGGTCCCAAGATAGGTGTGATGTTGCAAGGGGAAAATTCCAGCCAGAACCAAATGGGATTCCTTGTGCAATCTGTCTGCTTCTCCCTGGTACTTACGCCCCCTACTGAAGAGTGAACTGTATAAGAAGCTCCAGTACAAGCAAAAGACAATGGGAAGATGGGAATAGGGTAGAGAAAGGTCTTCCCACATCCACCATTTTCAACCTCCTGGAGAAAGCACTAGGAAATGAAAGTAAACCTAAAGGAGCCATTCCTCTGAACTGTAGGCGGAGGAGAGAGGGCCATTCCTCTTGCTGTATTTGAGAGAATGTAGATGAATTGCCAAAGAACCAGAGCAGAAAGAATGTCAAAGGGATGATTTATCTTTCATCTAATCCCCTTCTTGTCTGAATGAGGCAACTGAGGGCCAGAGAAGTGAAAGGGTTTGCCAGGGTCCTGCAGAGGCCTGACTGTAGAGAAGAAAACGGAGGTTGATTGACTCGCACTTTGAGCTCCTACCCACAGTTTAGGTACTTTGCCCAAATTAAGTCCTTACATACCTACATGAAGTAGGTTTCATTACCCCTCTTTTACAGACAAAAACACGGAGGTTCAGGCAGGCCTGGTGCAAAGATGAAAGCTGTGCAATGGAAACTTTCTGAGGCTGACACTGCAAGGTGTCCTTGATCTTGTGCAAGCTAGCACCCTGCACCTGAGCACCCTTATCTGTCGGGTGAAACCACAGGCTCTGGTTCGCCTGAGTCACTCCTGGTTTACACCTGTTGTCCCAGTGTCATTAGTAATAGCACCTCTTTCTCTTTCAGAAGTGCCCCGGTTGGGAGAATCATGTCTGCTCACTTTCCTCTCTACAAAATGAAAATATTAGTATTACCTGCTCACGGTGTGGTTGCAAGGAATCGATGGGATTTTGCACATAAAACGTATGGCATCTGGCACACAATAAGCACTCAATAGATGTTAGCTGTTTTGTTATTATTATTATTGTAATTAGGGAGGCAGTGAAGCTAAGCTTTCCTATTTGACATTCCCATCACAGTCTCTGTGAATGACACAGCCTGGAGTTGTGCAGAGCCAGCTTTACTGGCTTCAAACTGACCCTGAGGGAACAGCACCAGCCACTCTGGAACAGAGGCCCTGTGGAAGCACAAGCTTGCCTTTTCTAGCTCTGAGCCAATCACAGTCACTGCCTTCTTGGGTCACATTTTTGAGATGGCTTTTTTTTTTCTTCTTTTCACTCTAAAGTCTAAAGCCCAGATTTCTAAAGAGTAGTGTCAAGGAGGGAATCCTACAGAGTATCCCTCCTCCAGTCCCCAGCCCATGCTAATTAAGTGAGTGGCTTAAGGGACTGGACTCCTCTTCAAGATTAAAGAGTGGGTGTGAATATTTTTCTCTGCCCCCCCTTAAATGTCCTTGATTACAGTAATAAAAATGTTAAGCTCTATTGCTTCTCATTGGAGTGAAGGCAGCTGAAAACTCCTCCTTCCCCGAAGAACCTACTTGTTGATTCTAGTGCCTCTAAACAGGTGTTCTTTGGATTGCTTTTTCTAATGGCTTTTCACTGGAAAGATCAGTTTAAATGTTGCTTTGAGCTAATCAGTGATTGCTTCTGTATTTATCTAAATTTATGTCTTTGATTCTGTGTGCTAGATGAGACATTACCTTCAAAGTCTATAAACTTAAATAAGGTAGGTGATTTTTAATTAAGCTCTTTGTCTTCTTCTGTCTGCCATATTTTATGCAAAATATATGTATGTATATATTATTTTTAAAGGCTATTTTAAACCTATATTTGAACTTCCAGAGTCATCTTTGGATATCCTATAGCACCACAAATGGTGTGTCCTACAGAATGGGTAGTCAGTAGGTATTTGTGGAAAAGATATTTTAATACCTTAATTTGGTTCGCAAACAAATTGGATTTGTTTTCTCTAGGTGTTTGGGTTCAGGACTTCTTTAAATATTGTGTGAACTATCTTGTATTTGCATCTATGTTTATTCTGTTCTCTCTGCCTAGAATTTCCTCCACTCCATCTCTCTTTGGAAAGCTTACATTCACTCAAAGTTCTCATCAAATGCCAATTGTTCCATGAAACCCAGCTTGCAGTCTCCAACCAGATACGGAGTCAGAGTCTTAGCACAAAGGATCTGCAAAGGATCATATCTGGTTTTCCAAACCCCACCATACTCTGGGCCTCCACTATCTTATCTGGTGGGCATTTGTGCCTTGACTTTGCTCATCTGTTTTGAGCATGTGAACTTCTTAAGATGAGGCTGGCTATACTCTGCTAAACCAAGTATTTGTAGTAAAAGATAGTAATTGCTTGATGAATGGTAAATCTATAGTTCGAAAGAATGACTTTTAAAGTGGGGTATACCCGAACATATATTAAATGATTAATGTTGCTCTTCAATCGAGTCCCTAAAACGTGGAGCTTTAGAATTCAGAGGCCATCAATTCAGACTCCCTTTCCCATGGGAAGAACGTCGGGCTCGGAGAGTCTTAGTGTCCTATGTAAGGTAACCTGGCTGGGGAAGACCAGAGTTCAGCTAGCAGATCTCCTGAGGACTCCTCCAGACATTTCTTCAGGCATAATTTAACACGTATCAGTTTATCCTGGAGTATAAAGTACACTTCAACATTGAATGTGGTAACTGGCTAACTATTCATAGTTCCCTCTCTCCCTCCCTTTTAGTGCCTGTTTCTAAGCAGCAAAGTTGTGGTTCAGTGACTTCTGTCTGGGTAATATGAAAACAGGGCGCCTAGCCAATTTTGATGAGCTAACTATTTCCCTAAATTATCATGCCTAAGCAAGGGGCCCTAAACCTGCTGTTCAGCACTTATCATCGGATCTGGGGGATGGGCCATACACAGGCACATCATCAAATAGCTGGAATTTTATATTTAAGATTGTCAAGCAGTGAAAATTGTCATCCTTAGAAATGACTGACAGTTCCTCTGTCTCATTTCTGCAACATTGAGTTAGGTAAAATAAAATTAAAAATCGACTTCAGTCTTTTTACAGATTTCCTGCTGGAGACACATGTGACAGGACTATAAATTTTCACCAGAAATTGATGGGAGAATGGGCACTGCAAAATGCCTGAAAGACTTTGCAAAAGGTCCCAATTAACAGAATGCAGCTAACACCTCAAAAAAAATAAAATGAATGCTGCAGTGGGAATGAATCTTGCTCGGAGTGCTGGGTTGTTGGCTGATTGCCTGGGGAGAGTGGTGCCCAGGGCTTGCCAGCTGGCTGATCCACACGCCTATAAAGGATGTGGTCAGCTTACACCTTGGCAAACTATGATTTTGATGGAAATCTTAGAGGTCGGCAGACGTTCTCCCTAGTAAAATACGTGAGATCAGGTCATTGCTTTTATTTAAATGAAAAAAATAACTTGATGGCCAGAATTAATAGGACCACGTCGGTATTCTGCTCCAAATGAGAGTTCATTACTGGATGATAACAGATAAATATCCTGAAGGAGACACAGAATGTAACTGAAGGTGGCACATTCAGCTAATCCCCAAATTAAAGCAGTCATGCCACTGAAACCGGCAGCAGGCTCATCAACCTCTGCACCTCTCCCCACAAGTTCCACTCGATAACCATTTTTTCAGACTCAGCACCCCAAAGCTGCTGTTATCCCATCCTCTTACATTCACTCACATTCAACTGTGTGTAGTTGTTTTGTTTGTTTGGCATAGATGTGAAGACAGGGGTCCGTGTAAATATCCTAGTAGCCCCACAATGGCTAGCTTCATGCTTTCACATGGAGGCACTCAATGAATGAAAGAACTGCAAAGAGAGCATCTATATCCCAGAATCCACACTGAAAATCACAGCCATTTATAAACTGTTTGAAAAATTGACAAAATTTTTATCAATCTTCAAAATGGATAAGGGGGTACTATTGTAGTTTTTTTTTTTTTTCTCACCTACTGTTATTGTCCTTCACATCCCATTTCAAATATATGGATGAGGGAAAATGAATGGGGATATGAAGGGTAATGTGTAAGTATATGAGAAAAAACCTGCAGAGTACCCCCTTATCTGCTGTTTCCCTTTCCTCGGCTTCAGTTACTTGCAGTCAACCTCAGTCTGAAAGTATTAAATGGAAAACTCCAGAAAAAAAACACAATTTATTCATTTTAAATTGCTTGCCATTCTGAGTAGCATGATGAAATCTCGGGAGTCCTGCTCGGTCCCATCCGGGACGTGAATCACGTCTCCATGTTGTATGTACTCCCTGCCTGTTAGTCACTTAGAAGCCACCTTGGTGATCAGATTGACTGTTGTGGTGTTTCGGAGCTTGCGTTCAAGAACCCTTATTTTACTTAATAACAGCGCCAAAGCATAGGAATAGTGATGCGGGCAATTTGGATATGCCAAAGAGAAGCCGTCAGTGCTCGTTACCCATTGTCGGAAAGTCAGTAGTGACCTAACGCTAGGTCAAGTAATTAGCCTAATGCTAGTGTCACCTTGTCATAGAAGAAGAAGGGTGAGTACAGTGCAATAATACACTGATTTTGAGACCACATTTGCCTTTTATTTCAGAATATTGTTATAATTGTTCTATTTTATCATTAGCTATTGTTGTTAATCTCTTAGTGTGCCTAATTTATAAATTAAACTTTATCATAGGTGTGTATGCATGTATAGGAAAAAAGCATAATATATTTAAGGTTTGGCGCTATCTGTGGTTTCAGGCAGCCACTGGGGGTCTTGGAATGTATCCCCAAAGGATAAGGAAGACTACTGTATAAAGAAGTTTAAAGAAAGAATCTTTGTTTTAATGCATAGAAAATTAGTTGGGGGAGAATAACTTTAAATTACTAAAGTTTAATACAGTAAATCAAATTGGTATTAATATTTGTGAGTACGTGCTTGTGAAACAATGGACTTAATGACTAGCTGTCTTTGTAAGACTATTGGTAATAGAATCAATTATGGTTCATTATTAACTATATTAACAGAAAATTAGCCTTTGCTAGCTTCTAAAAACATGAGGTGGTTATAATAGACTGTGGTCCCTTATCAACATATGAAAAACTTGAAGGCATATAAACCACCTCTCTTTCCAGAACTGAAGTAAATTAGATGATCAATTAATGGCTAAAATGTTATTATGTCTCTTTTAAATATTTCTTGTCAAAGACTTAAATATTCCTGATTCCAACTTGTGTTTCTATTTGAGCAATATAATTTGATCATAATTGGTTTCGTTTTGATTGTCTTTACATTTTGGGTACTTATTATCTTTTCTCTGATCCACTGGGAATGCCAAGTACCAATTTTTTTGCTATTTAGCAAGTCAGTGAGGAGCTTCCCACTGAGTGCCTTAATTATTGTTAATTGAATATTGTAAATGGTTTTCCAGGATAACCATCTTGGCAATTCACCTAGCATTTTCCTCAGTTAGCAAAGTTAAAAGCACCAAGAATCCCTTCTACCCTTTTCTATACAGTCATCAAATCAAATATTAGCAGTAACTGGTTCCTATTAAAGCTAGTCTCTTCTTTTTTAAATGTCACATCACATGCATACTTCAGATGGCACTTAGAACATGGTGGCTGCTCGATGAATATTAAATGACAGCTGTCCTTTTAAATAGAATGATTCCCAGTTCCAGTCTAAGAGAGAACATCCTATTTCGCTTCCAGAGCTCCCACAGTGCAACTCATCTAGCATGGCAGGCCCAGTACTCGAGGGTCGAGCTCTTCCATTGTCATGCACCAGCACCAAGCTTTCTAAAACTTTTTGCTCTTCTCCAATTAAAAGAAGAAAAAATAGTAAATAAAGAGCCTTAGAAGACCTGAGATTGTTAGAAGTGCTACAGGCAGAAAAACTGAAGAGTGGGAAATCACTGAGCCAGCCTTCCTATATATTTCCTGCCTTATATTTCTTGCCTTATGCGCAATAAAAAAAGAAATGAGAAATGTATGATTTTTTTTTCTTCAGCTTTCAAACTATGTCTCCAATTTTAAGGGGACTGGGGCTAAGGCTTGAAAAGAATGAAGTTGTATTGGAGGTTGGTGGCAGCTACATAAAATCTTGCCTTCTTAATTATTTCTCTTGCTTAATCAATGAAATCTCAACCATTGTCATGAAATCAGGACCAGAAGAAACCTTAAGACATAATTTAGAGCCTCCTTTCTCATCAAGGTGATCTATCAATTATTTTTGTTAGCTGACTGGTCAAGTTTATGATTGTCTTTATTTGAAAAAAATCTTCCTAGAAAATTGTGGCTTGGTTTATAAACTCCCAGTAGTCCATTTCTGAGCTCTGAGGAAGCTTGCCTTCTGAGCTATCTGATCTTTTTTCTGGGGAAGAGATATTCTGGGATGGTTCCACCTCTTGTTTTTAATTTCTTTCTTAGGCCTCTTATAGACTAAGTTCTCTCATATAGCAGCATGAGCTCTCTTGTACATCTCCTCCATCATGTCTAGAGTTACGTTGCTCTTTATGTATTGAGAGAATTGTGTCTTGTAAGTGTCATCTTGTTCCAGTAGGTAATGCACATGATCTGCAATGTTCTGACCCAGGATGTACTTCCGCTGTACTTCTGCCTTGAATTCCTTGCTTTTTGAATATCACCAGAGAATAGTTTGGTACTGTGAAGGGTAGACAAGACCCTGTCCACAGCTCCCTTCAAGACCCCAAAAGTTTTACTTCCAGTAGTAGTTCTGGCAAACCCTGCAACCAAATAGCAGGTAAAGGCACCAGGTTGACTATCAATGCTTTCCACATGGTATTCATCTTCAGTCACATCCACTTGGCCTTCATTCACCTTGTCCATGCCAAATCTGTTTAGAAGCCTGCGGGCCAGCAGCAGGCCAGTACAATGTGCTGCAGCATAATTTGTCAGGCCAACCTGAACCCCATACTTTGGGTCCATGAGCATAAGCTGCACAAACTATTTTATCTCCTTCTATACGGGCATAAGGAATCTGAAAAATGCTATTTTTGTTGGTTACACAAACTATCATCCTGTATTTGGGTGTATTGTATGTATTTTTACCCTGGATTAACATGTGGTTCTGGGAATAATAATCAACTGTACCCTCTCATCGTTTTCTACATTTTACTTGGTATCTCTTGAAGGAGGCCTTATTCTTGACAACTTTAACAAACTCCATCCTGTGGAAGAGAGAGCCATGTTCATGGCTAGCCATAGACCCACAAGGTCAGCATGGCTCTGGGGTTGGGGAGCAAGGTGGTCCTAAAATTTTTTTTTTAAAGGAAGATAATCTGTTCATTGGGGGGTATGGGCTTTCACATGCTTGGCTAGTAACATTTTCTGCCACGATTTTCCCCTGGCATCCAGCCACTTGCTATTAAGTTTGGCACAGGTTTCAGATTTAGAGACAAATTCAAGGCCCACCTTTAGCAGTTTTCCAGTGTTGAGTGTTATATACTACATGGCGATTTGCCTGCTTTTTTCAACTATTTGATCCTTGTATATTGGGTATAGATTGTAAGACATCTCAAATATTTTGTGATATAGGCCAGAATGAGTAAATGATTGAATAAATAAAATAATAAAGCATGTCCTCAAAGCTACAGTTTAAGAACACTTTGGCTAGTTCTGAAGAACAGCTGGTTATCATTACATTTTAATAGAGACAACAGAGCCTGGCCATGCTTCAGCCCTTTCTGATGAGAAATACCCTGACCACATCCTTTTTCTTACCACCCTCATTTGCTTTAAGGAATTGACCAGTGGCAGGCATCTGACCATTGCACTGGCCAGATGATGGCCTATAATGTGACCTGGCACCAACAGGTGATCTGGGCCAATCAGATTCAATCTCCTGAGAAACTGAAGTGCAGCTAGAGTGCGCTAGTTAGTATGAGGAAGCTGAAACTGAAGAATCTTGATTTAGAGAGGAGCCCGAGAGACCATAATGCCGAGCTAGTTACGAGGGAGCAGAAACTATGCTGAAGTCAAGAAACTGGGCAGGAGAGAGAAGGGAATGAGTCAGGATGGCCCACAGACACAGCTGGGAGAACAGCTGGACCCAGAGCTGCCGCTCTTCCTAGAAGTTCCCGCATCTGCTTCCAGTCCACATGCATTCTCCTGGTAAACCTCCCGATTTCCAAGGAAACTTGACCGAGCCTTTGTTGTTTACAGCCAAGAGTCTCGACATGTGTCAACGCATTCCTTTTCTTCCCGTTTTCACGCAGTTAACAGAGTTTATACTTGATTACTTTGAGCTTTTCCATTTTCCCAGTAAGATTTAAAAATTATTGTCTCATAGATAGATCTCTGAGAGCAGAATTTTGACAGAAGTCAAACAGAAAGAGCTCATTAGACCCATTTACTTATCTTCAAATAAATACTGTATTTAAAAATCCTAAATATTTATGGAAGAAGATTCCCTAACTTCCTCCAATGGCTTGCTCAATTTTCTCATAAATAGTAGACAGCGCTCATCTGCCAAGAGGCCCCACTCTCTGATACTTGCACACACTGGGGTTTTCTCCTCTCTTTCTAGTTGTTCTGGGTGGAATATCTGACTTTTTGACTTGACTTCTCTCAGACGTGCCCCTTGACTCCTCTTAACCCATTCTTGGGCGAGTTGTTTCCCTCTCTACAGCCCAGTTCCCTATACCAGAGGCCTATTCGGGGTGAACAGGAGGGGTCTATCAGAAGCTGAACCTTTTTAAACTTTAAACACAGTCAAACTTATATACTGTGCTATAGAAAGATCCAGAACTTTTTGTCACTCCACCTCCTACAAGGGAAGACTGGTGATTAGCTTGATGGAAATGTAGATCCCACAGGGGTTCTGCCATGTTAGTCATTGTCCTTCATTTATCAGAGTCACCTCCAACTTTAAGAAACATGCAGATACTTAAGCCACTAGAAATACGTAATGCTCCTCATTTTCATTCCTTTTGTGTTATTTGGGCCAAATACCTGCCACATACAGCCCATATTTAAATAATTCATGAATTTTTGGATGTCTGGTTTCGTTTGGAGTCATCTTAATGACAACATTGACTGTACAGAAAATCATACAAGTTGTGTGCATAATCCAATTTGCTCATCAGCTGAAAATATCAGAAGGACTTTTCAACCTGAATATGCATGGACGCTGGATATTCCAAGAAGGATAATTCTGAGCCACAGTCTGATACATGTTTCTATGGTTGATTCCCAGTTAATGGTGGCTGGATTTGCCACATTTTCTTGCATTGCAAGGCCTGCTCATTCTTAGCTTTATGCACTTTTAACACCTCTTCTATTGAGAAGCTTGCATTGTAAACATTTCACTTACTTTCTATGGGAGAACCTTAGCTGCTTTATGGTAATCATGCATTGACACTCCCCCACCCCTTCCCAGACATTCATGCCTCTGTGTCCCATAATGTTCTCATTCTATGAGCTGAATGTCCTCCTTTCCTTGTCAAGCTCCCAAGGCCCAGATTAAGTACCCCTTTTCTCTGAATTCTTCTGACTTTTCCAGTTCTATCTGGTCCCCAGTTCTTCTGAACCTTTACAGCCTTAGCCATTCATACCAACTTAACTTTTAGTATAAACTGTAATGGATTGCTTCCTGCTGTTCAGGTCAGCCCCTGAACCAAATCACAAACTTTGAAATGAAACTGGGATCATGGCCTTTACTATGACTTTATGCTGCATGCATCTTGCCTGAGCATTCATCCTGATACCACAAAAATATGTTTGGGTTGATCCACTTCAACTCTATTTCCTTTGCACGTGGAAAAGCAATATGAAGCATACTCACCACCACTTCTTCGGCAGGAAAAGCTAGGGGGGCACAAACCTTTGAATTATTCTGGAAAAGGACTTTTATTTCCCCAGGAATTGCCATTGCAGAAGAGCAGGCTGAAGAGAGAGGACAGTCTCCCAGTTCTTCATAAACTTGCTTCATTAGGTTGTTCTAAGAGGATGCTCAGATGTTCTGACATGCCCATACTGAAGCATACCTATAAAATCCCATTCAAAAGTGAAGCCTAAATGATAGTTTAAATTATCCTTCTGAGCGTGGACAATTGAGCACTCACCATAGTAGAATTAGCCATTGTCAATACCATGGTGTCATCATTATGCCCCTCCTCCCTACATCACAGGGAGAAAATAGATGCCCCAATTAAAAACTGGACTATAAATATTTGAGTTGAACTGTTACTAGAAGACCTTCTTATTCTCAATTTTTACATATTCTGGGTGTCCAAGATACAAAATTACTTTTACCATGCGCTTCAATGGCTCCATGATTTTTGACAATTAACATTACTCTGGCATTTGCTCACGATCAGTAGGCCTGAGCTTGGAAAGCAAGTCATATAAATCCTGGCTAATTTCCCCTAAGCCCCGGGACTGGAAATTAGATTGCTGCCACCAGGGTTTTCACATGACTCAACTCCTCTCCAAGCTCTGCTGAAGCAAAGCATTTAGCACACAAACCAGTCAATACCTTCAAATAAGAGTATGAATGTGAATGGGCTTGTAAGTGTCCCCTTCCCAGTGGGGGCTTGATTCTAACAGCCGTGATCAGAGAATAAAACAGACAGTTGCTGTCACTGAGACAGTCCATTGGACTCTAGGACAAAGAACATTCCAAAGCTTCAGCTTCTTACTGGGGAAAGGGAGACAGACAGTGCCCTTCTATATTACTGCCTCTATTGCACCTGGGGGTCCTGGAGGCAGTGCAGAGGGTCTGGATAAGCCGCCTAAACCAGCTGCAGGATGAGCAGGAGCAGAGCAGGGGGAAGGAAGGGCAGAGAAGTGGCCACATTCAAGCGGGAAGCAGAGCAAATGCTGAAGACCCAGAGGTGGGAAGCACAAGGTCTGAACTGGGTTGGCCATGGCAGCTGTGCTCTGGGGGAATCTCTTTTGTTTTTTTTGTTTTGTTTTGTTTTAATATATTTTATTGATTTTTTACAGAGAGGAAGAGAGAGGGATAGAAAGTTAGAAACATCAATCAGCTGCCTCTTGCACACCCCCTACTGGGGATGTGCCCGCAACCAAGGTATATGCCCTTGACCGGAATCGAACCTGGGACCCTTGAGTCAGCAGGCCGACGCTCTATCCACTGAGCCAAACCGGTTTCGGCATGGGGGGAATCTCTTTTGAAGGCCTGCAGCACTGCTGGCCCTGGGGCACATCTGCCATGGTTCAGAGAATACAATTCAGAGTGGATTGTTTCCCACAAACTTCTGAAACAGAAAAAATACGATGAACTTAAAAATTGGAATCAGAAGTCTTGAATTCGTGTTCAATGTAGTGAGGTGCTGAAGCTGACTCATGAGAGCCAATATCTCTCTCTCTCTCTTCCCGACTCCATGTTCAGTAAGACAGGTTGATACCTTGAAACTGGCTATTATTCGAATGTTAACACCACAGAAATTGGCAAACTAAAAGTCAGTGTTATAGGATCCCCTTACCCACCCCTCCGCAGAAAGTCACCACTGCATAGCTGCCACATCGGTCATTTGAACCTGGGTAAATTTTGTAACTTCTCCAAATCTTGAATGGTACCTATTTCACCGGGGGTACTGGTGTAAATGAGACAATTAACTTGGAAGTTCTCTGTAAATTCAAAAGTTTCTACAAGCGAGCGATTCATTATTTGAAGTAAAATGTTAAGGACAAAGTTTTAACATTTATTAAAATGAAAGCATATTATGTTCACCCTTTTTAGCTTAAAATACGATATAGGACAAGATTTCAGAAAGCACCATATATAGGAAGCAGCACATTAGACTCAGTTAAAACTATTATGTGCACATTACAAAACTCTAACTCAAATTGGCTTCAACAATGAAGTAAGTTCATTGTCACCTAGACTAAAAAGGCCAAAGAGAGGGCCGCTTAATTCAGCTAGCTCAATCCAGAGACCAGGCTTAACCAGCAGCCCACATGATGTCATCATAGAGCGGGATGACCATATGTCCCTGTTTACCCAGGAGAGTCCAGTTTATTCATCCTGTCTGGTTTGGCATTCATCTTCCCTCGTTTCATTCTCAAAGTTGTCCTAGTTTACAAGATAAATGATATGTTTACTTAATCAAGGTTTGCTCTCTCTGCTCACTTTCTGTGTTGTAGGATTCACCTTCTAGTATCACATGATGCATTTCCCCCCACCCACCCACCCACCCACTACCTGTAGCGCCAACTTCTTCCATGTGGGTGGCAAATTACCTATAGCAGCTGCAGACCTCGCACCGTGACACCCCTTGATTTAGTGGGACAGAAAATCGCTTCCAACAGCACCTAGACAAGTGCCAGGACGCACTGTCTCTCCCTGGTCTGATATAGGTCACGTGGCCATTCCTGAGCATCCATTTAGGAGCATGGGTTTGCTGATGGACTTAACCAGTCATGTTCACACCTAGAGTAAGAATAAGATAATTCCACACAAATCATGCAACCAAGAATGAGGATGGGTGAATTCTCCCAAGGAACAACAGTGGCTGTGGGCAGCAGAAGTGAGTGGATACTGGAGAGGTAACAAGAATGATCGGCGACGTTGCAGAACAGGACAAGTGCAGGAGCAGGGGTCGGCTGACCCAGCTTATAGCTTTTCCACTAAGTAGTGTTGGGATGGTGGGCCAGCCCGTGTGTGTCTTAGACCTCAGTTTCCTGTTATTGTTAGGTAAAGTGCGAAGGTAGGACTAAGGGTACTTCAAAGATTCTGTTTCTCTCTATGTGTTTAAGTTATGGCTATATTTTCTCACCAGTCTTCAGAGTTATCAATTCCAGGTTTATTTCCTTACCTGATTTTTCTCACTGGGGTTCCATAGACCTCACCTCGGCTTTAGTCTTACAGCTAGAAGCCTTCCAGCTCTGGTGGAGATCTGAAACGTTCCATTGCTCCTACTAAGTCAGTCATATTCTTTAACTAGCTAACTATCCCCACAGTTTACAACTTGTGTCAGAGTCCAGGAAGATTTGCTTTTAGCTTTTTCCCAGTGAGCCAAACAAGTCATAAAAACAGATTTATATCATGGTTTCCTTACAGCTGCATTTCATCCTAGGTTTCTTAAATCAAGAAATTGACTATCATAATGGCTGAATGAATAAAACACGGCAGCAATGAGTGACTGCCTTTAGCAGACGGAGAGGGAGGCTTATTATTTAAATGTTCCTGGTTACATTAAGTGGAGCAAAAGGCTTAGAATCGAAAGTAAGAGAAATAGGCAGCCACGTCAAAAACGCCACCACGCTGTAAATAAAATATGAAACTGGCTTAGAAAGGGAGCATTACATCGAAGTCAAACCCTGATATATAGTCCCTAATTGTGAGACGTTTGTAAAAGGTGACATGACACCTGTCAGTTACCCACAGCAGCCAGGAAATGTAGATTACATGAATAATTCACGATCCAGTGCCCTTTGTTGCTAAACCGTCTAAGCCCAGTCCATAAAATAACTGCTGATACGAGAGAAGGAAAAATATGTTTAAGCTGCAAGAGCCTTACGTTTCACATGGAAATGTTCTAAAGGCAGTTTCATTATGGAACTATGTTCCAGTGAGCACCAGTGGCTAAATAATTAACATGTGAGCCTTTAGCAGGTGTAACAAAGGAGGGGGCTTGGGCTCTGGAAACTTTATATGCTCCCTAGGGGAGGCCCATAAGAGAATCTTCAGTATCAGAAACATATCATCACGGCCTTATACTTTTCTCACCCTCCCAAACAGCAGGCAGTCCTTTAAAAAGGCCAAGTCTGACTTTTGTTTTGGAATCATGGAATTATAGAATACTAAATTTGGGGAGTCACTTAGAGACAGCCTACCTCATAGGTTCTTAGAAGCAACAGAAACCTTTTTTTTTCAAAGTCTCATGTGAGAGTACACCATGTAAGACAGATAAAAGTGGAATTATTGTGAGGAGGATTATAAAAGGGTCGGGAACTACCTACTCAGCAGCCCCCTGCCCCACCCCAGCCCAAGCACCTGCAGGGATCCAACTGTCCTGTTTCCCAGAGAAGGAAACTGAGGCTCCTGAGAGACAAAGGGGCTCGCTGAGGTCCCAGAGCCAGTCAGTGGCAGAGCTGGGACTGAGAGCCAGACTGCTGCCTCCCGTGCGACGCACATACACATGTACAACTGTAAGTACCGCTTGTCTACACAGCCACGTGAGTAGCCGGGATTTGGAGAAATACCAGTTCTGCAGCTCCCAGGACCTCACAAGTGAGCATGAGGGAAAAAAAAACAACTGACTCTTTCATCTGTGGTCTGGGCCCCGGCAGCCTGATACCTACAAGCCCCACCTCCCCCACTCCAGTGTTGGCCACAAGGCCAGGGTCAGAGGTCACGAGCCAGGTGGAAGGTGGGGCCTTGGAATGCCCAGGGGACTGGGCAGGCAGCCATAGGTAACCGGAGCCAGCCATCCAATCCATCTGCTTCCCTGGGCTGCTGCAAGAAAAAGTGTCATTGGAGAGAGAGCCACAGAGCTGGCTGATTCCAGCAGAGAATCCAGCAACGCTGAGGAGGAAGATTTTCTCACCTCGACAAGGTGGTTCCTTGCTTGTAGCTTCCTTCCTTCATAATGAAGATTCCAGCAGACAAAGGGGAACAAAAAGGGGTTGTGTTTCATCGAATTAATGAAAGAAAGAAGACCTTCTTTTTCATTTTAGGCTTATTTGCTGCCACGGTTTGATTTCGTTTTTTTTTTTTAAGTTGGCAAGGAGATTTCATTCCTATGTAAACCTACTGTGTGCAAATGTTTTGGCACAGGTTTTCTCTAATGTTTGCTCTTGTCTCAGTCGATTTATGTAAAAGCTTTTTAGGAGGTTAACCTATAGGAAAATGGTACTGGGAAAGGGAACCAAGTTTCTGATGTGGGTCAAAAGTAAATATAATTTCAAGACTTTCTGAATGTGTTTCTTTGCGATCAGTAATCACTTTTATAATGAACACATAATAATTTGTTTACAAAACAATAATGTGCTGTTGCTTTCACTGGAAATGCTGAAGATGAAATGTTTTCATTTTGACCATTCCAGCCAGCCTGAAGCAGGGGACACTGGGCATCTTGATGTTACAGCTGCTTTGAGGCTGATTCTCTCAGTGCGTCTGTCACTATGCCCCCTTGACTATGTGCGGGTGGGAGGATTTCTTTCAACAAATGGAGGTTATTATTAAATGAGTCAATGATTATCTAAACCAATTAATGCTTGTTCCAATAATGCTTCAATGTCTCTCAAGGACAGCCTGGGGGACTCTTCTCTAGTTTGGAGACTGGTGGGGCTAGAGCAGCGGAGTGTGAGACCAGCAAATGGAGAGACCTCCCGCCAGCCTCAGTTTCCTTGTTTGTAATTCGAGTGCCCGCCTCACAGGATGGCTGCGAGCCTTATGGCTACCACATCCGCCTGGCGAAATCCTCGCCTAATTGGGTTGTCGTCTGGGTCCCCAGAAATCTGGGGCTGAGACCAAGGCTTCCATGCACGTTCTTTATTGCACATGTGGCTCCAGGGAGCTGGATGAGAGATGGAGGTGCCACAGGGGGCCGGGGCCGGGGGGGGGGGTGGGGGCGGGGCCGGGGGCGGGGGGGGGGGAAGCAGGCATCGTCAAGGCGGCTGCCGCTTAGCGTGGTCCTTTTTAGCAGATCAAAATACAAAACACCCAGCCAATGTTGCATTTCAAATAAACAGCAAAGGTTTTTTTACTATAAGTGCATACCATGTAATATTTGGGACATACTTAGAGTAAAAAAATTCTTTGTTGTTTACCTGGAATTCAAAGTTAACTGGGAGTCCTGTGTTTTATCTGCAACTAGATGCTTGATCCTCTGGGACTGAGAAGTCATGTGAAATCTGTGTTGGCATTGAGCCATTCGTCCCCTTCCCCCACTGGTCAAAGTTAATGTCCCCCGTAGGTCAGAACTCTCAGAGCTCTTCTGTGTTACTCATGTGGGGCTGAGTGTGTTCGCATTACCGTCCACAGTGTCAGGTCAGAGCCGAAGGTAAGGTGCCAAGTTGGTCCTGTGGGAGGCTGACCTGAGGCAGCAGTGGCTAGACACGTGACAGCGAAAGGTGTGCAAGAGGCGTCCGTTACAGATGGCGACGTGTAGTGATGGAGGGCACACATCTTGGGAGCAAAAGGCCCGTGTTCGAATCTCAGTTCTGCCACTTACTAAGGCAGGTAATATAAAGTTCCCATGTCTCCGTTTCTTCATTTTAAGATGGCAATAATAATGCTTAGTAGGATTGTTATGAAGATTAAAAACAAATATAAAGTTCTCAGAATGGTCCTTGGGACATCCTAAGTGTTTGCTATTATCCCGAGTGTGGTAGATTTCAACCACCGTAACTTTGCAGCTGGGAAAACGTCAATACCTTGCAACTAACTGTGTTGCCAAATTTTGATCCATGTCCAAAAAAAATTTTTTTTTCACAAGTGAGGCTCAATGTCATCACCACCTGGTCCATGTGGGTGTTCTTCAGCACTGAGGAGAATTAGCGTCTGCCTGGATGATGGTCTTTGAGAGAATCCGGAGGGAAAGGTTTTTCGTGCCCCATTGAACCCGTGGTCTTCCTGGGGAGCCAGCTACATGCCCTGAGCTTCCCACCCCTCCCTCTCAGCCAGTGTGTCCCCTCCATCAGCACCACAGCACCTGCTCAGCCGGACACCGCCCGCTAACCCCGGGGTAACTAGGTGTAGCCATGGTCACAGCAGAAATAAATCGCGCATACTGATCAGAACAGAAAATTGTGTATCTCTCCGTATGCTGAGATTGATAGTAAGTTTTTTTTCAGTTCTCTGAAACTTGCTTCTTGGTCCCAGTGTTCACTTCTCAATACCTCACATGACCTGCCAGAAATTCTAAAATGTGAATCTGGGCCTCCAGCACAAAATTGCTGAAAAAATGCTGGCTTAAAGTGTCACTCAAGCAGTGCTTCCTCCACAAAACCACCCCACGCTCTCCCTGCCCTTAGAAGCTGGCCCCTCGGCGCTCTCATCGGACCACTGGCAGTCCTCAGCCTCAGCCCTGAAGGCAGAGCATCCTAATGGCTGGTTTGCAGGTCTGTTTTCCTGAGTCTGTTGAACTCCGTAGGGCAGAGCCACGTATATTCACCCCTGTAGCTCTAACCCCCAGCCCACTTCTGGCACAGGGTGGGAGCAGGCCTGATTTATCCAGTAGGCACATTTTGCACCATGCCCAGGACCCACAATATTTTTTAGAGGGTCCATGAAAAAATTTAAATTTCCCTTAAAATCAGAAGAAAAAATGGAAGGAACTGTTAAAGTAGAAATAAATTTAAAATTTTTCCCCTCATATCAGAAAAAAAACAAAGAGAATTTTAGGGCCCTAAAATCTATTCAATTGTCTTAATGTTTGTTTGTTTTTTAATGGAGAAAGGACCCCAAAAAGACAAAAGTGCCGAGGGCCCACAAAAGTCATAATGTGGTCCTGGTATTGAAAGATGAAATAAACCAGTGAGTAAATATGCAATGACTGTTTAAAAACGCTTTACAAATGACACAGTGCCATGAAAATGTACCTTTTTACTAAAAGCTGACAGTTTTATTGCTGCTGTAAAGTCCTCCTGCCCTTTAAGACATTAGCCTCTAAGGAGTTTAAATTATTTTTCCAAATTGAAGGCTTTTTTAAGTCATATTCATATTCTTTCTTCCTTTGAAAGAAAAGCTTTAAGTGGCTTCCTATAAAGAATATTGTAGTGGCCTGGCTGGCATGGCTCAGTGGTTGAGTGTCAGCCTATCAACCAGGAGGTCATGGTTCCATTCCCAGTCAGGGCACATGCCTGGGTTGCGGGCTCGATCCCCAATGTGGGGCATGCAGGAGGCAGCCGATCAATGATTCTCTTTCATCATTGATGTTTCTATCTCTCTCTCCCTCTCCCTTCCTCTCTGAAATCAATAAAAAAATATATTTTTAAAAAAGGAATATTGTAGTGTGGATGGGGGGCGGGGGGGGGGGGGGGGGCGGGGCAATACAGGCACAGAACAGAAAGGCTCCACTAGTCAGAAGAGCTGTCCAGGTCTACTTCCCACTTACATCCCCAGTATACATGCCACACGAAGTAGCACTGGATGAAAAGCTGAGCTCCTAAAGAAAGGGAACCAAAGTGACTGTTATTTTTACAAAAAAGAAATCCATGAGCCTAACCTTCATGCAATGAAAGCTCACTACCCCACAATCACGGCTCACCGCTGAGAAAAGTGAACTCAAGTACTTCTGGAGCGACCTGGTGCTATATTCTACCCTTTGAGTTGGTTGATGAAAATGAATCCTATCATTCTCTCTCTTGGAAAATATAAACTCAGGGGACACTGATGCGCAGAATATCTTCCAAGGGGTGCTGAGACTGTTCTGACCCAGAGATCACACTACTCTGGGCTTCCACACATACTAAGGTGAATCTGGACACATCTGTTTCTTGCAATCTTGAAGAGCCAAACTAATGTAAGAAAGAAACTTTACTTTCTGAAATTATTCTCAGGAGAATTCCTTTAAAATATGAGGTTTCGTGGTGCATTAAAATATGAGAATACAAAATGACCATAGGTGGTGAACTTAAGGAAAGGGTTATTTTTTCCTCTTTATTCTAAGACATTTTTTAAAAAAAACAAACATAATGCAGCTTTATTAGTCTTACAAAAATAAAACAAACAAGAGTTACAATTTGCCCTCACTGGTTTGGCTCAGTGATAGAGCATCGGCCTGCAGACTGAAGAGTCCCGGGTTCAATTCCAGTCAAGGGCATGTACCTTGGTTGCAGGCACATCCCCAGTAGAGGGTGTGCAGGAGGCAGCTGATTGATGTTTCTCTCTCATCGATGTTTCTAACTCTCTATTCCTCTCCCTTCCTTTCTGTAAAAAAGTCAATAAAATACATATTTTTTTAAAAAGAGTTACAATTTATGGAGACCCAAGCCCTGCCCTAAGCTCTTTTTTAAAAATATATATTTTATTGATTTTTTACAGAGAGGAAGGGAGAGAGATAGAGAGTTAGATACATCGATCAGCTGCCTCCTGCACACCCTCCACTGGGGATGTGCCCGCAACCAAGGTACATGCCCTTGACCGGAATCGAACCTGGGACCTTTCAGTCCACAGACCGACCCTCTATCCACTGAGCCAAACCGGTTTTGGCTGCCCTAAGCTCTTTATACACATTTTTTTATTCAAGGAAAAAAATTAAATATGATGTGTTTTGTAAAAGTTGTTTTGCAGAACTATTGAGAAGGACATTGTTTCACCTATACAAGCAGCACAAAAGCAAAATCAACTATAATTAAAAAGCTACCATATTATTATCTTCCTGTTTAGTTCCCGAGTTGTATGTTCATAGGCTGGGCTTCCCCTGGCTTGGTTTTGACTTGATGCAGAGGTCAGAGAAGAGCTCTGATGAGAACAGGCTCTGGGGAGAATGGTCATGATCAGGTTCCCAGGAGATGGGCAGCCAAAGAGCAGAGAGCAAAAGGAACAAAGACGTCTAGCAAATGGACAACTACCACCTCCTGCGTGTCTCCAGCTGTTCTAGGCAGCCATTCCAGGCATCTTACATCCATGAACAAATGTCTCATGATAGTTAGACTCCTGGGTGCCAGGCACCAACCACTCCAGTGTCTTGTGTTTATTAACTAACCTTCCCAATACATCAACAAGGCAGGTCCTGCTATTATCACTGTCATCTTATAAGCAAGGACACTGAGGCAAAGAAAGCTCAGTGCCAAGATCACCCAACCAGTAAGGGAGATAGGTCTGGGACCCAAACGTGAAGCGACAGAGCCTAAAGTAAAGCTCAAAACAATTCCAAGAAGTAGGGACCTTCATTATCCCTGTTTGACCTGCAGAGAACATGAGATTTAGAGAGGCCAGGTGACTTCCTGGAGTTTACCTAGTTAGTAATTAGCAGTGATGAGAAGTTTATCCAAGCAAACCAGGCTCCTGAGCCAACACACTGAGATCACTTCAGCACACGCAGTGTCCGTGTTCAGGGCGGCGCTCCAGCCTGTTCGCTGAGAAGGGGTATAATGGTGTGATAGAGAGGCTGATGCATAGAGAAAGGAGGCAGGGGGAGGGGCACAGAAGAGGCTCTGGGGAGTATGGCCGAAAGAGAAAGGGGACCAGCTCTGGGATTGACAGAACAATAGTGGAAGTAGTGCAGCTTTCCAGGACACAAGAAAAGGAAACAAATCAGAAAATGGGTAAGGCGGAGAGATTTCTTAGAAGCACGGGGGGCACAGAGAAAGGGGGACACTAAAGGCATAAAGAAAGAGAAGAAGGTGAACGAAGTATACAGAAGGCTGTAGAATAAATGTCCTGGAAAGTTCGGAGCCATCAGCTCACGGAGGGCCAGCACTGGGTGGGTGAAGTGACAGCTCACTGCACACCAGCCCCCCCCGTGGCCTCCACAGGCCACACCAGGCAGGCCCTTTCCCCGTCGGGTGGCACACACCTGAGGATCGTCAGCAAGGCCCTCGGGGCTGCATTCACAATCAAACGTTGTCTGGGCCTTCCACCTATGACTCAGTGTGCATTGTATGTCTGACTGAAAGAAAGATTGGCTTTACCTGCAAGTGCTAACGTGTTGGCCGAGTTGAAACGAGTGCACGATTACATAAGAAATAAAAATACCTGGGGAGCAAGCAGTTTACCACCAGGCAGGGGACATGCAGAATCCTGAGAGGAGCGGTGCCAGGCAGCGCCTTTGCCAACGGTGAGAATAGCTGTGGTTGGACGGGTGTTTTGTTTAGCTTTTACCCCGGTGTTTGGCACGGAGTCCTGAACGCTGAATGGGGCCCCTGAACCCTGCCTGACACCAAATTGCTTTCTCTAATGTCATTCCTGTTTTACTTTGAGAAGGACTGGGTAACAACAAAGGGGAAAGGACAGAGTAATTAAAATTTGCTTTATGCGAAAACTTTACGTGCTGAGCCTGCAAGAAATAGAGTGTAATGTTTAAAAGAAGGGCCTTTGGCCCTGGCCGGCGTGGCTCAGTTGGTTGGAGTGTCATCTGGTACAGCAAAAGGTCGGGAGTTCGATTCCTGGTCAGGGCACATATCCAGATTGTGTGTTCAATTGGGAGATAATTGATAGATGTTTCTCTTTTTTTTGGTATTTTTTTTTAATTGATTGATTAAGCTATTACATATGTGTCCTTATTCCTCCATTACCCCCCACCTCCCATTCATGCCCCCACCCCGCTGTTGTCTGTGTCCATTGATTAGGCTTATATGCATGCATGTAAGTCCTTTGGTTGATCTCTCCCCCTTACCCCACTGTTCCCTACCTTCCCTGAGGTTTGATGTTCTGATCTCTCTCTCTCTCTCTCTCTCTCTCTCTCTCTCTCTCTCTCTCTCTCTCTCTCTCTCTCGACATTGATGTTTCTCTCTGTCTCCCTCTCCCTTCCTCTCTCTCTCTAAAATCAATAAAAACATATCCTTGAGTAAGGATTAAAAAAAAAAGAAGGAACTCTGGGACTAGGCATAGATAGGTTCAAGCCTTGGCTCCATTATGTCTTTAGCTGTAGGACCGTAACAAGTTACTCAATCTCTCTAAGCCTTAATGTTTTTCATCTGTACAATGGGCATAATTATAGGATCAACCTCAGAGAGTCCACGTGGGAACGGTATGAGATAGTGCAGGCAAACAGCTTAGTGTAGAACCTGGCACTTAAGTGCCTAGCAAATGTTAGCTAGTATTGTCATCTGTAAAATGGGACAGATAACCTCTCCAGCTCCCTCAAGGAATGCTAAGGCTGAAACAAAAGGTTAGCAAGATGAGAGCTCTTTGAAAAGTACTTGTCAATTTCACATGATGCAATGTGGTGTAGTAAGACCAACATTGGACATGGAGTTAGAAGACTCGGATTCTGGTCTATGGACCTTCATCTGTTTATCCCCTAAGGGGTGGGTTGATTAAGTCCCCGTTGACCTCCCCTTTAGCTCTGACATTCTGGGACTCCAGGGCCCCTTCATTCTCCTGCTGGTCTGTGGCAGGAAGGTGGAGACCCTCCGGCGGGTGGGTTTGTGGCTGTAACACCCATTCCCTGCTGGCCTGCCAGGGCCCTATTTGACCAACTTAAAAAAGGAAAAGAAAAAAAAAGTACTCATACATATCAGGGAAGATGTGCCAGATACTTTAAGCAAAAAAAGGCAAACGGAAGAACGGTGTGTAATTCTATTGCATAAATAGTCTAGAATAATTTTTAAAATATAGATTTTTGTATTGCAGGGATTATCTCTTGGGCAATTTAAGGAAACTTTCACTCTAGGCTTTACACATTTCTGAACCTTATACTGTGAGCATGTTTTATTTGATAATGGAAGTAACTGTAGTAAAGATGTAAATGAAATTCCAAAGATGTTTGTTGTAGAGAGTTTTGGGGGGAAATAAGAAAATCACTTATTACTTAGACCAACCTAGAAATATTGCTTTAAACAATTATAATATTATAATACATTTTAATTTATATTCTCTCAGTGTTTTTTCTATCTGTGTATACCACAGAGAAATACATGTATTTATTTACAAAACATAACCATGCTGTCTTATAATTAGCCTCACTTAACAATATATTGTTTATGTTTCCCTGTCATTAAAGTCTCTGCTACAATCTACAGCATGATTTCAATGACTGCTTACTTTTCCATATTGTCTGTGACCAACCTTCTCTTGCTGCACATTTTGGCTGTTGTTGGTTTTCCCATTGACAGTCTTCTGGAGAATAATGAAATGCTGAAATGTTTGGCTTGCTTTCTCTCTTTGGGTAGAGCCGGCTGCTCTGTCTTTTCTTCCTCCTCTTTGTATCCTTTAGCTTTTGGGTGGAGGCCCAGAGAGCTCCACAAGGGGTGGTGTGTGTTTAAGAAACTCAGCTAAAGAAACAAACTGATCTCAAAGAGCTCTAAACCTAGAGTGTCGGGAAAATGCTGAGCGTTGTAATTGGCCTAATGCTGCTCCCGTGAGAGATGCCATCTCCCTGGGCCGCCAGAGTTCTGGCAGGGAGCTTCACTCTTCTCATCCAGCTGATGACAGATAAATATTCCTCACTTCAACAGTTATGTGCGGCCCCCAAAATGTTTCCCTCGGTCTGTCAAACGCGCATTGGAAATGCCTACCAGCTCATCTTCGGAGATGGACAAAACGTGCTTGGTGACATCAGCAAACCCAGACGGTGGGCTATGGGTTTCATCAAAAAGATAGCCTTTTGGTCCACACTGGCCCCTGCTCCCTGAGCCAGGCTGTGGGTCCAGTGATGGTGACTCAGGAGGGAATGCCAATGACGAGCGACAGGCATGCCAGGGAATTACTCAGCACATGCCAACAAGTAACCTCATACGGTAATCAAACGCCGGCCAATCTGCGAACACTTTGCGTAACAGCATATTTGGATTTGGGGCTTAGCTCTCAGAGCTTGAGTTTCACATTTGCCCGAGCCTAGCCCCAGCTTCCCAGGGCCCCTCCTTTGGGCCCTGTCTCTGCTTGCAAGTGCAGAGAGTAGTTCTTCCAACAGCCAGAACTTGGCTCGCCCTTCGAGGTAATGCCGAACTCTGCCAGGGATCAGCTGTCTCATCTGTCTGCACTCCGAGTTCGGGCCAGCACTGCTTCTCCGTACGCCCTGTTTCTTACCAGTAGGCCAGTAATGTGGGTGATGAATGCCTCCTTTGCTGTTGGGATACTTAATAGTCATTCTTGGTATTGTCATGATTTCTGATGCACCCTACCAACAACCAGGGAGAGGTTTGTTGACTGACAATTGCTGATATAACAACATTCTATCCTGTCCTGGCTGTAATAACTGCCAAAGTATTCCTGTACCATCAGGCATTTGGGCTGTCCAGAAGCCTCAGAAAGGGCAGAGAAGCTTACAGATTTCAAGGCCCCTCACTTCCGGGTCCGGTCCTTCTGCAGATCTCCTGAAAACTGAGAGTTTGATGGATTTAATTTAGGATCCACATGATATGATATCCTGTCTGCTTTCCCACACAAATGTGCTCTAGAATGGCAGCCACTCTCTGGGGTCCCTTTAAGCTGAAGGCCAGGGCCCAATGAGCCAACTGGTCCACACCTCATCGGTACTGCCTCCATGTGAGTCAGCGTTTCCTCAAGGCCTGGGTGTTTGTACTCAAGGTGATATCGAACGTGAAGTGTTTAAATAGCAATACCTTGGGTGCGAGACAAAGGCTAATCAATGATTGTGTCCATAATTCTCCCAATGAAGGAACCATTTATATTCAAACTCCAAGTGAGAAGAAATTGTTCCCATGAGGTAGGGCTTTTAAAATGCCCCTGCTCTTGCCACAGTGCCCTGAGAGCCGGGTGGCACCCGGAGAATGTGGTTGCAGACAGATGCCCAGGTTAGAGAGACCAAGAGCTGCAGCCACTCAGCAACAGCTGTATTAGAGACCAAAGCCTTCCTCAGGAAGAAGTTGATAAGGACTCAGTATTTAAACACAGTACTTTGAAAAGAGAAACGAATCACTTATCAAAGATCCTGAAGAAAGAAGCTGACATTCCAACACAGACCTAATAATAAAACCTCATGGGATGTTCACCAGCTCTCCGGAGTAGGTGTGAACAGTTAGATTTCCCTTGCCCCATCAGTTAAGGGTCACCACCAGTTCATTTGCTTGTTTTTTTTTTTTCCCTTTTATTTATTTATTTTTCTAATTTATGTTGTTTTTTATTTTTTAGTTACAGTCAATAAACAATATATTAGTTTCAGATGTACAATATAGTGATTAGGCATTCATATAACTTATGAAGTGATCACCCCAGTAAGTCTAGGACCCATCTGACACTGTACAGAATTATAATATTATTGACTATATTCCCTATGCTGTACTTGACATCCCCATGACTACCTTTATAACCGGCAATCTGCACATCTTAATAAGGACAAACTGAAGGTTGATACCTGAACCCATTATAAAATGTGCTTATTACCAAGTGTGGGTTCTATCATTCTCAAAAACAAACAAAAAATCTTTTCCTTGAGAATGAAAGAAAACCCCTCTAACTTCTGTTAACTGTTAACTGTAGGTATGTTTGGGCTGGGTAGAATCCTCACTGTGTCTCTAATTTTAACTGTGGATGATAAAAAACAGAAGATGCCCATCCTAAGAAGCTATTCATACTTTTTGTAGCACTAGACATATACCTGTGAACCAAGAACAATATGAAAGTAAAATCTCTTTCAAAGTAGAAAATAGACTGCTTGTCTTTTACAAAGCAAGAGTCAAGCACAGTAATTATTATTATTATTATTTTTAAATATATGTTTATTGATTTCAGCTTCCTGCATGCCCCTTACTGGGGATCAATCCTGCAACCTGGGCATGTACCCTTGACCGGAATCAAACCTGGGACCTTTCAATCTGCAGGCCAACGCTCTACCCATTGAGCCAAACTGGCTAGGGCTAGCACAGTAATTATTAATGCTTTATTGATAGTTACTAGTCCCCCCAAATCTCAACAAGGTGAACCTATACTACCTGTGTTCTTGGAAGAACATAAAATGTGGCCTCCAATGACAATAATGAAAGGAAAGAATAAATTTGGGAAATTCTCTGCATAGTTCATCATAGAAATTAATCAACCCAAAGCCTTCAAATGTTAAAGACAATTTCTGAAGGTTTAAGAGATGTTCTTCAAAGAGCTATTTCTTTCATATGAACTATGTGAAGATCATTTTAAAGTTTTAAAGTCACACAATATGTAGAACACAAGGAAGGTTGTAGCGTTTAGAGAAAAAGCCCAGATGTTTGGCCTCTGTTACTGATTTCTGATGTTGGCGGGTCAGGAGCCATTCACAGGAAGGACCCTTGGAGCAATGCTGCCCTTGGAGGCCCCTAAGGATAGAGCGGCACCTGAAGTACTGGCCTCCCCTGCAGGCAGGGCTGTTCCTGGAGCTCTGCTGAGGTAGGCAGGGACGTGGGTGTCATGTTGCCCTATGAGCAGCACTGTGATGGTTTCCTCGAAGCAGTTCAATTTCCATTCCCATGCCCTTCATTTACTAAAACTCGACAAACCATGAGAACCTATCGGGAACAAAGCGGGGTGCCATCCTACCTTCCACTCTACTAATTATCTGCTTTTTTTCTTTCACTTGGTCTTCTTCTAATTATTGGGCCGTCACCTCCAAGTCCAGAAGCCAATGCCTATTTTATTTTTCCAATCTAAAGATGAATAAGGAGTTTATTTTCTCCTGTCCAGTGCCCAAGATGAACTTTCTCAATTCATCCTCCTCAAGGAAAAGAAGTTGTTGGCTGAGTCCCATTATAAGTTTACACACATCTTACCAACAGCATATACATACACAGGTGCAGTGTCCTTTCTCTCAGGAACACGATGCGCCATGGATGTGCGTTAAGTGATGTAAAGGTCACGATGGATATCATCTCTGTTTCATTGATAGTGTGGAGGGAGAAAAGCACCCCAAATGGGCATATAGCAATTTAGAAGAATCTCTGGGTACTTTTAAAGCATTGGACCACAAAGCACATTTTTTAAAGTGTCATCAATGACAGCATATTGGTCGTCATTTCTTGGAAACAGTCGTGTAGGCCTAGAAATGGTTTCTGCCTCTTAGATGCCTATTTGTTTCCCCCCTTCAGGTTGCACTCTGATTATCAAAGGTAAGTCATTTGACAGGGGTGACAGGAGGATGAAAATCATGGGGTGAATGTCAGAAAAGGATGAAGAAGGCAAGCTTAATGGTTTAAAAATGTCAATCATTCTTACTCTTCTCCTGGATCTGCCACCCTCTGCTGTGCAACTTTTGGACCCTCTATGCCTCAGCTTCCCCAACTGTAAAATTGGGATAATAATAGGGCCTAACTGCAAGTTGTGAGGTATAATGGGTTACCATTTGGTAAGTGTTTAGAGTACTCTCTGGCACGTTAAGTGCTCGCTACGTGTCCCCATCTGTATTAATATTCTAGCCTATATGTGAGCAGTCTGGGCTGGGCCTTTGGAAGGAGAATAATCAACACCACCATCGCACATTCTTGGAAAGAGTGTGTTGTGAATCAGCCAATTGACACACAAGCTTCCCCTCCCACATTTCCCATGATAGCTCCTCCTCCCTTCCCCAGGCTCAGTATCTTTCCTTCATCTACTCTAAAACCACAGATAACTTACTGCTTCCAGGGGAATGTGTATTTTCACAAGGATCACATAAGTGAAGAGGTGCGACGTGGTGGAATTGCAGAAGGTGAGGGTGAAAGGATGCTTCTAAAACCCTCAAACACACCCCAGATGTGGTTACTTCATCCATCTACCTGTGAAGCTGACTCTGGCAGGGGAGGCGCTTGCACTTCACTAATAGAGGTACTGCCCTCCAAATCTTGCAATCTAAAAGAGAGAACTTTGATCCAGAGTGATAATAAACAGGTTAAGTAATTCAAGCCCGGTGATGTGGACTAACTCCCTGTCTCAGGTATTGGCATGGAGGTGCAGGGCACAATCAGGTGGAACAAGACCTGGTGTTTGGCTTCAATAACTTCACAGTTTATTGGAAGGGACAGAACACAGCAGATGGTGATAAGAGAATGTTTGCGAGTAAAAGGGAAAGAGGTGTGTTGACAGAAGACAGACTGAGCAGTTTAGAGAACAGAAACTTGAAAGCATTGGAGGTCTTTTGAAAGGGAGGCTCAGGTATGAACTGGAAAGTGACATAGCCCAGCCCTTTCCAGCTGGATGATTAGCTGAGTGCCCAGCACAGGGATCTTTACTAGAGAGAAATGAGAGCCTGAGTAGCAATGACTTATTCTCACCCACTTGACATCATCTTCAGATTTTCATTTAATTTTTCCCTTCCACATCAGACACCCCTAATTCTTGGGTGGTCTGCCACTCCACTTCCTGCCACTTCCCACTACTTTACTCTAGGTGGAGGGCTGAGGGTACTGGATCTTATTTCAAAAGGAGAGGGGAAATTGAAACCAGAAAGGCTTTGTGACGAACTTTAAGAGAATCTTTTTTTCTCTAGCACAGGTTCCCCAAGGCTGGTATCTCTAGTTGAAAGCTTGTTTTTGTTTTTTTGTGTGTTTTTTTTTTGGTGAGAGTCAACCATCCAAAATGGAAGTCCTTTTATGATTGGATCTGGTTATGCAAACATAGCCCATTGATGTCATCAAATAGGGTCCAGATGCAAACAACCCACTCAAGTATAACTCGGGAATAACTCCCAGGAGCTCAAGCAAACTATCTCTCTCCCTACCACCCTTTTACCTCACAAGAATTCCTTCCATTTGGAAATGAGCAACAGGAAAAGAAACAAAAAAGGACTATTAAGATGTTTCAAATGGTCTTAAAATGACAGCAGTTACTAGTAAGAGTTGCTGGGATCACACAAAATTGCCCTGTAAACAACTAAAGTAATTTCAGAGTTCTGTGCGATTAGGCATGCATCCCTAAGAAAGTTAGGCACCTCTGTTTAATGAAAGGTAAATCACTCACAACGGGGAAGGCAGATTCCAAACGGAGGTCACTGAGTCAGTGACTCACAGCCAGGTGCCCACAAGAAGACTGGGTTCGCTGCAATTTGTTTAACAGGGCGTCACATTCCCTGGGGCCCGGGGGTTTTAACTGTTCTGGATAGACAGCTACCAGGTGTTGGGTGAGGCCTAATACAGGGAACCCTAGAATGGTAATGGTGCTGCCATTTTCTGCACAAAAGAAAGTTTCAGTTGAGTAAAAGGAGGTAGGTAACGAACAGCAAGTCCTAGACCTCAGAGCTGACTGCCACTGCTGCCTGATTTTCCCAGAATGCCATTGTCTTTGTGGGTACCTGTTTGGTCAAGAGGCCAAAGTCTTCACTAGTGTAGTGGGTCGCATTTCCTACTTTCAGAATAATTCTTAATTTTTAAAGGTCTTTTTGGTGTGTGAGGAGGGAAGGGGGGGCGGGGAGGAGGGGGCAGGCTCCAGGACTACTATGGACTCTGTGAACCTTCATAGGTAGCTGAGAAAATGATGAAAAGTTGGAGGGGAGTGTACGGGGGGCGGGGAGAGAGAGAGAGAGAGAGAGAGAGAGAGAGAGAGAGAGAGAGAGAGAGAACATAAAATAGTACTTTAAGTTAAGAAAACCAAAGTCTGGAAAAGTGGTAAAGTGGTTGGTGCAATCTTCCTGAGTTAGCTCTGGGGCAGAACTAGACACTAACCAAGAAATCCCCAGAAGGTGCTCAGTGAATATTGGTAGAATGAATGTTGACTAAAACCCTGAAGCTTCTCCTGTGAGATTCTCCTTCACATCAGGTGTTATCAACAGGAAGTTCTTTCTAAGGTCAACCCCCAAATCCCGTCTCCAGCAACTTCAGCCCATTCTCTCCCTTCCTGCTCTGAGGAGACCCAGGAGAGACACTGACAGTGCGGTTCTTCCATCTCTATTAAATTTGTACATCTTCTATATATATATATATATATATATATATATATATATATTTTAATATATTTTAGTGATTTTTTTTAACAGAGAGGAAGGGAGAGGGAGAGAGAGTTAGAAGCATCGATGAGAGAGAAACATCGATCAGCTGCCTCCTGCACAACCCCTACTGGGGATGTGCCTGCAACCGAGGTACATGCCCTTGACTGGAATCGAACCTGGGACCCTTCAGTCCGCAGGCCGACGCTCTATCCACTGAGCCACACCGGTTAGGGCAAAATTTGTACATCTTAAACTTGCCCTCCACCTTCCATTTTTGTGGGCTAAATGCCAATTTTGTAAGCTTTTCCATCAAAACGGTAATTTCACAAACACTTCCATGTACCAAACTTACAAATCACAACTCCTGAGAAATAACTTACATATTACCATATGGACATAGCCACACGGAGATAAATAATGTGCTTTGTTTATAAAGATGCTGCTCCTGTTGAAATCCCTGCATCCCGGGCAGTTGGTGGCAGCACTGTAGGTTTCTATCTTCTCTCTTGAGCCTGGAAGGAGGTGATAGCTGATGAGCTAGACTAATGAGCTGCAGGTTTGCACTGATTAAATGCCCATTTGGGGGTGGGGGTGGGGGTGGGGGAGGATGGCTGACAGGAGCAGGAGAAAGCTGCGAGGAAGCTTGTAGCAATTTCCCCAATCTACAACTACCAGTGAGCTTTGTGTGCTTAGAGCTATTATTAGTAAAACAATGGCTGGAAAATGTACCAGGGAGAAAATTAAGAAATGACAGACTTGTTTTTAAAAGTAAGAGAAAAGCTTGTTTGTTAAGTTTCTCCAAGCAGAAAGCTTCACTTTAGCAAGGAGATACATCATCCATCCACGGTGCCTGGGTCAGGAGAGTGAACAGGTAGTGTGAGCTCTGGTTATCTTCGAGCAGGCTCTGATCTCAGGGGCTACTGCTCAGGTGGGAACATTGGCTCAGGGCTCTCCGAGGGAGGATAAGCAGAGTACGTGCCTCAAAATCCTAAAGCTACCTGTGAACCAGGGTATAGACGCTGATGGGGTAGAAGGGATGCACAGGCGTGTGGTGGTGAACAGAGAGAGCTGAAATTTTTAAAGAGTAACGGAAAAATCTCTGGCTAGGGCTCTGCTGTCCAACACATGTGGCTACTGAGCCCTGGCAATGTGGCTGGTCCGATTGAGATGCGCTGTAAGTGTAAAATACACACCAAAGGCTACAGAGTTAGTATTAAAAAAAAGGAATGCAAAAACATTATTAATCATTGTTAAGATCGACTACATGTTGAAATGATGATATTTTGGATGGATTGGGCTAAACAAAATAAATGCTACAACATAGGTGAACCTTGAAAACACTATGCTGAGTGAAAGAAGCCAGACACAAAAGGCCACACGTTGCATGATTCCACTATACGAAATAGCCAAGAGGCAAAGCCGTAGAGACAGAAGGTGGATGAGTAGTTGCTTGGGGATAGGCGGTTTGGGAGGGAAACGGGAAGTGAGTGCTAATGGGTATGGAGTTTCTTTATGGGCTGATGAAAATGTTCTAAAATTGATTGTGGTACTGGTTGCACAACTCTGTGAGTATACTCAATTGTACATTTTATTTATTTATTTTTAAATATATTTTTATTGATTTCAGAGAGGAAGAGAGAGGGAGAGAGAGAGAGAGAGAGATAGAAACGTCAATGATGAAAGAGAATCATTGATCAGCTGCCTCGTGCAGACCCCCTACTGGGGATCAAGCCTGCAACTCAGGCATGTGCCCTGACTGGGAATAGAACCATGACCTCCTGGTTCATAGGTCAATGCTCACTACTGAGCCATGCCAGGTGGGCTCAACTGTACACTTTAAGTGGGTGAATTAGAGGATATGTGAATTACATTTTAATAAAGCTGTTTAAAAGAAATACATCTGAATACAAAACAATTTAATCTGTTTATTTTAAACTTTTAGAAATGTGGCTACTAGAAAATTTTAAATCACATAAGTGGCTCCCACTATATTCTGTTGGTGTGCTGGGCTAAGGGGACTGAGAATGAGGGTAAAACTCCAGGGCTGGGGCAGGCCTCTGCACCAAGTACCAGCTCCTGGGACGGATGGCAGACCAGTATTTATGGCTTCCAGATTCCCTGGGGACTCTGCCTCTGGTCATCTCTCCAGAAGACTCTGACCAGCCCCGCCATGGACAGAGCAGACCTGCCTTTCACAGCGGCTGTCCCAGCTGCCTCCAGTCCTGACCTGCTACCTCTGGGGCTAAGAGGGTCCATATCTTGACCCACTTGTAACACGACTGTTAATTATCTACTGGGTCATATTCTTTATTAAAAATAAAGAATGTATACTGAAATCTATGCTTGCTAAGCTGCAGCAGGCAGGCCAAGGGAGCTCTGGGCTTGTCCTAGGAATGGAGACTTCTGGCCAAGGGAGTTTGTCTGGTCTGTGTATGAAATAACATAAACAAACCCTAGTGTTAATTAGAGGCTTTGTGGGATGCAGCCCAAAGGGATGCCTTGGGTGCCTTCTTGACATCTTCTCCTCAACCCAGGTTTCTTTCCAATTCAGTTCCCTTCCCAAGCCCCAAAAAAGCGCAACAGTTTTTGAAAGGACTCAGCTCAGTGGAAGTTGGATAAGGCAGCTAGCTATACACGGGCCTCCCAAAAGACAGGATTCCATGACTTGTCTCTGGGGACAGAAAGGTGATTGGACTGAGGGTGAACTGAGGTGAATTAACCAGATGAATTGTAACCCCAAAGACCCGGAGAAGGGGAGAGAAAAGCAAATACACTGTGCTTGGCAATGGTTAAGTTTTAGACATGCAGGCTGAGTATTTGACACCATTCTGTGTCTTGTCCGAGTTATGTCCTGATATTTGCTCTCACTGCAGTAAACCATTAGTTTTTCTCATAACTGTGTATTAGGTCTCAATGGACAGGGTGGGTGGCAAGCAAAGAAATGGAGTCGGCAAAATTCATGAATCTAGAGGTATTATCTGGGCGAAGTAAGCACTCCTGCTTTCTTGCCTTGATGAAGCAACAACAGAAAGTTAACTGTGTTCAATGTAGGCATAGGAGACACAGATGAGTACATCTTCTGTTTGACTAGTAGCTCCTGACGGGTAAAGATTATATAAATTATTCATGCCCGAATCTCACATTAGGGCCTAGCACATGGTATATACTCAAGGAATATTTGTAGCATGGATGGGTGGGTGGATGGATGGGTGGATGGATGGATGGATGGATGGATGGATGGATGGATGGATGGAAGAATATGACCCCCCCAAAAAAAAATAAAGAATATGACCCAGTAGATAATTAACATTTGTGTTACGTAATGATTTGGTATTTTAGGTGGTAGATGATGAGGAGGAAGGATGTGAAAGAACTCATTTATGTGATAGGGAAATAAATTCTGAAAGTGTTAAAATAAAACAAATATGACAGCATTTTTTTATTTTGTCATTTATCTAGCTTTTTCCAAACAGTGCTTAGATATGTTGAATAAGACTGAGGGTGGAAAGGGGGAACACATGCCTAGAGTTACAGCTCATGGGCCTCTCTCTCTGGATCTTGTAAAATGCAAACCACTTAGGAGTGGGCGAATGACTTAATGACGATGTTGTCAGGGCCCTTGGAATAAATATTTCCTTTTCCAGACCCACTGCTGGTGCTACACAGTGCAGCTGGCATATCATTAAGAGGCTGAGATCTCCTCATTCTTACCTTCTGAGTCAGGCAGCACAAGATGGTGAAAAACTTCCTCAAAAAAGCATTTGGATCATTCATCCCTTTTCCCTGCAAGGCGAGGCAATCCTTTTTGACCAAGCATCTTGTCCTATAGGTGAGTTGGCTTTGTGTGTTTGGCAGTTAGCAATCTATATTTTAAGTCAAGGTATTTAAAAGTCAGAGTACAGAAAGAGTTTCTATCTCCTGATATTTCTTTTTTTTTTTAATATATTTTTTATTGATTTTTTACAGAGAGGAAGGGAGAGGGATAGAGAGCCAGAAACATCGATGAGAGAGAAACATCGACCAGCTGCCTCCTGCACACCCCCCACCGGGGATGTGCCCGCAACCAATGTACATGCCCTTGACCAGAATCGAACCTGGGACCTTTCAGTCCGCAGACCGATGCTCTATCCACTGAGCCAAACCGGTTTCAGCTATCTCCTGATATTTCTAAGATAGAGCTCAAAAGGCCCACCTGGAATATTAGAGGGCAGGGAACTTTAAAGACAGCAAAACCATGTGTTATTTTCAGATTGAACTTAGAGGCTCAGGATTCTGTGAAACCCTCTTCTGTGGGCCCATGACACGCCAGTAGTCGAGGCAGATGGGACCCTGGCGGGTGAGCTAATGAGCCGGGTTCTTTTAGGAAAACTTTCTGTGATCTCACGACAGGAGGTGCAGGTGCAGCTGGGTGGGAGCCCTTGGTGCCAGAGCTCCCTGTGATGGGTCCAAATCCCGGGCACCCA
Organism: Eptesicus fuscus; assembly: GCF_027574615.1. NCBI lineage: Eukaryota > Metazoa > Chordata > Mammalia > Chiroptera > Vespertilionidae > Eptesicus > Eptesicus fuscus. The sequence continues at coordinate 81,747,436 of NC_072476.1, read as the reverse complement.
TGTTCCCCGACTCAAGTCCCTTCTGCTCATGACCCTAGGCTCTGACTCACAAGCAGCCAGCAGCAGCTGAGAGGAAATGATGTGGCAACTGTGTCCGAAGACGACGGTTAAACGTTGGAAACAGAAAAGAAAATTCATTAAAAAGTATGCCATTGTATTTGACAAAAGGCCGTGGAAGATTTCAAAAGCATGCTGAGCATTCCGAGTATTTTCCCTTCTGTGTCTTTAGAGACTGGCTCTGAGAGTGATTTTTTGTTTGTTTGTTTACTTAACATTTAATCAAAAGAGATTTGGACCCCGCCAGCTTTTGAACAACAGCTTCTGCAGCACTGCCTCCGTGCATTTAGTTCGGGGAGAGAAACTTCACCCATATGGAGAATTTGATGTCTGTAATATGTACTAAAAGATCAGCTGGTCTAACTTTACAGTGCTAATAAAAGGGAAGAATTTTCCTGTGCTCAGGTCTTTTATGAATTATAAATAACCATTCACTTTGGAAGATTGCACATCATAAAATTTTTTTTCACAAATATGCACAAATCCACTTTAAAATCCAAGGAAAAGGATGTTCAGAAGTCTCAGATGTACTCAGTTTTTATTTTGTGGGGGAAACATGTTCTTTTACCATATGGATGCTTTTAAGGGGGCCTTCAGCTGAGGCTTCATAATGACACCCCAGTGGCTAAATAAGGGATTTCTTTCCTTCTAACATTATTTCCCTGTTATTAAAGGTGGAAAAACCTTCCACAAATAGCATACTATTAGAGTGCTTTAGGGGGTATCCTGGGAATCAAGGTTATGTGTCTGCTCCAGAAATACTGTCTGTAATTATCATTCCTCAGTGGTTCTGAGGATGATGCAGTGTCGGTGTTTTCATTAATTTCTTGATTCTACAAGTCTGGCGTGCCTGCCTGCTCTTGATATTCAATATTTTACAGTAGGAGGTTTTTGTGTTTTAAGGGTCACAGGTCTCTTCCCCCTCCCTTCCTCTCATAATAACCATTTCCTGCCTTCTTTTGTTTGCTAAAATAAAAAGGTATGAAAGACTAGACATGAAAAGAAAAAGAAGTCAGATATGAGATTCTCCCAAATCCAAGCCTTCATCTTTCCCATTTATAATCTAATATGAATATTAAAAGAGAGCATTCAGATCTAACAACTGAAAAGGGTCCACAGGTCAGACTATCACATTGCTTTTCCCCTAGTACTTTATTTTGAGTGTTTCCAACTATACACAAAGTTAAAAGAATTTCACAGTGAACCAACATCTTGTAGATTCTACCTTTAACATTTTACTATTCTTGCTGTATCACATACTGTATCTACACATCCCACCTTCATTAATCCATCTTTTTTTTCATGCCTTTAAAAGTAAATTGTAGGCATCAACCAATTCCCACCTAAAATCTTCAGTTCGATACTTTCTTTTTATGTGAAATTTATATACAGTGAAATATAAAATCTTCAGTGTATATTTTCTGAGTTTACCTGTGTACCTGAATGCCTATAAAGAAATAGAATATTACCATCACCCCAGAAAGTTCCCCCATGCCACTTTCCTGTCAATTATTGCCCCTCCTCTTTCCAGAGGCAACCAGTTGTGTTTTTTTTACAGATTCGTTTTGCCTATTCTAAATTTCATATAAATGGAATCAAATAGAAATAACTCTTTTATATAAGATTTCTTTCATGCAGCATACAGTTTTTGAGGTTTAGTAACATTAGTGTGTGATAGTAGTTCATGCCTTTGTATTGCTGAATAGTACTCCATTGCATGACTAAGTCACAGTTTCATATAGTCACCTGTGCGTGGCCACCTGGGCTGTATCCATTTTCTGGCTATTGTGAATAAAGCTGTTGGGAACATTGGTATACAAGTCTTTTTATAGACATACTAGGGGCCCAGTGCATGAATTTGTGCACCTTGAAAGGAACTGTGGGCCACGAGGCTATGGTGGGCACAGGAGCCGGTCTCGGCCCATCCTCCTCACCCCTGCCCAGCCCCTCCCACCATGGCCCCCAGCCCCCTGTCTGCTGGCAGCCCCTGCTCCCGCCACCACCACTCCCACGCGCTGACAGCACTGGCCCTGCTCACACCCGCTGATGGCACAGAGCGATTAGGCCAGCGCCAGCAGCAGGTGCAAGCGGGGCCGGCGCCATCAGCCAATGCGGGCAGCAGCTGCCAGCCTCCATTGGCCCTCAGGAGCAAGGGGAGATGGAGAAGCCCTCAGGGGTGGTCAGGGCTGGCAGCCACCACTCACACCCACTGACGGCGCCAAGCGATCAGGGCCAGCGCCAGGTGCCGGCAGCAGGTGCAAGTGCCAGGCAGAATCATAGCGTGCGGGAGCAAAGAATTTTCAGTAACCAACAGAGGCTCACCCCGATGACAGTGACCGGTGCCCCACCTTGGTCTGGCGCCCCTACTCACCTGCTCCACCATCGCGCTGCTGCCAATGCCCGCTATGTTCTGCATGCGTCCCCTGGTGGTCAGCGCACATCACATTGACCGGTTGTTCCGCCATTCGGTCTATTTTCATATTAGCCTTTTACTATATAGGATGTTTTCATTTCTCTTGGGAAAAGACCTACTTGTGTCATTGCTAATCAAGGGCTAGGTGTGTGTTTAGTTTGTAAAGAAACTGCTATTCTGTTTCTAAAGTGGGTACTCCATTTGATATTCCTACCAACAGTGTATAAGCGTTCCAGTAGCTCCACATCCTTGATGACATTTTAGTTGTCAACCCTTTTACTTTAAGCCATCCTGATGTAGTGATATCTCATTGTGGTTTTAATTTGCATTTTTCCAGTAACTAAGGACATTTGATATGTTGTCATATGCTTATTTGCTTTTCCTATATCTTCCTTTATGATCTGTCTGTTTAAGTCTTCTGTCCATTCAAAAATAATTTTTTTCTTATTATTGAGTAAGAGTTCTTTATACATCCTGGACATTGGTCCTCTATTGAATTTATATTTCACAAATATTTTCTTCCAGTCTATGGTTTGCCTATTCATTTTGGTAATGGTCTCTCTTCTGATGAGAATATTTTATTTTGATAAAGTTTTATTTATCAATTTTCCTTTTATGGCTATTGCTTCCAGTGATATAAACAAAGCACATTGGTCTTTATAAATGGTGTCCCCAAAATCTACTGTAGGCTCAAGAAAACTCAAAGCTTCACTAGGTTCATTGTGATAGATGTGTTTGTCTAAAGAAAAAACCATTTATGCGCCTATTGGAAACAACTGAGGAAAACCTGGCAATCTGTAAACACTCACTCTCAAGAGCATCCCAGAGAATGAAGCAAGTTCTAGACCTCCCTTCCACTTTGCTTTATAATAACAAGCCTTCTGTTTTATTTGTGGAAAGAGTCACCACTAGTAAAATCACCTGGTCATGGTCTTGTTATAACATCAAGTCAGCCCTTCTTATGGTCAACATAAATAGGTTTTTATAAATCAATCATACATTATTGAGAAATCATATTTTAAATGGTTTGATGTGAATGAATGGAAAGTCTTTCCCATAAAGGCTTTAAAAATTTAAATTAAAAGAAATAAATTCACAGAGAGACCTAGCTTCAGTGATAGCATGGGGCAAAGATAAGAGCAGATTGAAAGGGGGACTAGTTAGCAATGAGAAAAGCAGGACCTGGGAAAACAGAGACCAGCTCAAGGGACGTCATGATTCTTCCAACCTGTTTTTGGGCTGCACATGGAAACTTTCCCTAAGATTTTACCCCAGACCCTTTGCCAACTGTTCTGCTTGTCAGTGAAGCTGTTCGATTTCTCCCTTTGTTTCTTGTTTGAACCAAAGGGACACTCAATACGGACATGACATTTTGAAAACTAAACTCACGTCTTTTTCACCCTAACTTCATTGTTAGTCTGGCCTACTTTCTCTTAGACACTTTCTTGAGGGTGCAGACTGAATGTGTCTTTCACACTTTCATGCAAACTCCCCTGTCTTTCTTTCCCTCTCTGATCCCATCTTCTGTGATCCTTCATGGCCGGCAACTGCTAATTTAGTTGTGGGTTATCCCAGGCCTTTTCTTCTTCAGTTCTCTACTTTGTATTATGAAATTTTCTTCCTTCTTTATTAGAGGCTGTGATTCAGGAAAGAAAAAGGGTGAAATTTACATGGATGATCTTTACTGTTTGATTGCAGGTTGAAATTAGCAGTTGAATTTTTGTTTTTGCATTGATCCAGTAGGTTTTATAACCTACTATTTTGGTTACTGACTGTATGGTTCTCATTGGAAGTTATCTTGAAATATGAACTATGGAGAGAGAGCACCAATTTGAAGAGCTCTGGACAGTTCTAACCCTGAGAATACTCACCAATGACAATGTGGGTGTGCCTGCTGGGCTGGGAAAGGATCTAGGATAACGATGAGTTTCCTAACCCACCAGTCCTCATCCAATTGCTTGAGTACAAAGATTAGATGTGGGTGACAAGTTTTTCTGGCCTCCTGGATCTGTTCCTGAAGAGAGCAGATAAGGTCAGGATGAGAGAAGGCTAGATTCTGTGTTTGAAAAATTAAGTAAGACTTCAGAGCCTCTGAAATAAAAATATGCCCTAAGTAATTAATACACAAACATAATTAAAGTAATCAGAAGGGAGAAATGAATGGGGTTCAAATCATAGGACCACATGATAAGTTATGTCTGGCTCTGCAAGTGGGTTAAATCACTTTCTAAGACATTGCCCACAGCACAAATACCTGCATTTAGCAACACATGCAACAAAAAGTGAACCAAGAATACTTTCCAAGTTTCTTTCCCTTCGGAATAGTGATTCCTGCTAGTATAGTGTCTCCACTAGGTGCTCGAGGATCTTAGGCAAAGTCTGAGCCAGGTGGGTCCGACTGGTCTGCAGCGGGTAGAGTTAGGTGGGTATTGCACTTAAATGTGCAGCCGAGGGTCTTGGAGCAACTCGCAAGGCAGTCCTGTTGCCAAACCTCCTCAAGATCACTTTCTGCTCATGCATATTCTTTCTTTATACTAATGGAAGTGGGAGGTGAAATTGTCTGAAACTCAGTCTTGGAATATTTTATTCTTTTTTTTCTCATTCTGAGATACTTCAAAGTGTATGTAAATTAAATGCAAAACCCAGAAACTCCATTTCAGCCTGAAACTAAGCTCAAGCAATTTGGCTCGATTGTGGGGTTCGTCAGGAGCAGAAGAGTCTGGTGTGGATAGGGGACGTGGACAATAGGGGAGGGGACCCGAGAGAAACAAGCATTGAAGCATCTTCCTTCCTTCTTCCCTTCCTTCCTCCCTCGCTTCCCTTCTTCCATCAGTATTTTTGGGTGGCAGCTCCACCTTCTAAGGAACAGGTCAGGGAGCAAAGGCAGAGACATGGCAAGAAGACTAAAGAAAGTTTTCTAGTGACTGAACAAAAACTGACAATAAAAATATTAAAGTTTGGTGATTATATTGATAACTAAACGTGAAATCAGTACTGCACAAAAGCTTAACGTATTTTTTAAGCAACACAATGCTGCTTGCTGTATATATTACCAGAGTTGCATAGGAACATCTGGCTGACTGGCAGTTACGTTCTCTGAAGGGAGGGTTCAGCTATTGCTACAGCAAAGTTTGTTCGAACTTTCCTTAACCAAAAGGTTTATCTGAATCTCAGAATATCTATGATCTTGCAAGATCTGAATTTCCCTTTGAGCTAATGTTTGTCTTTCATTTGTTTCCTAATTAGCCTTCAGGTTTTAGCCCAAAAGTGCACTGCCAGAGGCATAACGTCTCCCTTGGTGGTGACCCTCCTTAGCATCTTTCTAAAGTGAATTCATAGGACTGCTTTTTTGATTTTCAGCTTCGCTTTGTGGTACAGGGTCTGTGACTGTTTAGTTGACAATACGTGTGTGCCGCTCTCATTTCCTGTTTTTAAGGACTGCACTTAATTTATTTGAAAGGGTGGAATATTTTAAATTACAATTCAGCAGTTTTACTAAAGGAAGGCTGTAAAACACAATGAGCAAGGAGTTTTACTTCCTCCTTCCAACTGCTATTCCCCTGTTTTGAAATCTTGATATCCTCCAATCAGTGGGAATGGCTTTAACTTAGGTTGTAACCTTTTGAACAGCAACCACGCCATGGCCGGAGTCGGAGAAGGGCATTGGATTCCTGCACACTATAATTCCATTTCTCCAGACGCCTTATTAGTACCCGGAATGTGTCTGCCTGTGCTTGATATTGTTCTATCATGTTGCGCCCCCCTCCCCCAGGCACAGCATTTGGATTGGTTATAGAATACAGTTGCTCAGCCAACCAAATGAAACTTCTCCCTTGCAACCCTGGCAACACCTGACAGTGGCCATTGACAAATGTTAAGAGAAAACCCCTGATAAATTCAACCAGCTATGAAAATGGTCCTGGGAAGGGCAATGGGGCTAGTCCTGCCCACAGAGCACTTGGTGTGGCCTGAGGTGTTACTGGTTTGTGTCACCTGAAAAAAACTAAACCTGCAAGTGGATGGCTAGGCTTGTGCCCAGGGCATTACCCCAATCTGCTGCCACTTTGGATAAGCTTTCATTAATCAAAATCAGTGTTGGTACTAGAGATCTGTGGGGTGGGGGATGGAGTTCTCATCTTCTCCCATACCAACCAAACCCCCATACTCACCAGAATATTTCCAGTGGCTGGAGAAGGAGTCTCCATAAGACTTTGGCTCCAGAGTCACATTACTGTCTCTGGTGCCATTTTTTTCCTTAGGCAAGAGGAGCATTTTCTGAGGGTGGCAGATGCCTGGCTGTGTCCCCAGTGATACCTTTCTAAACCTTCTGGCTATATATTACCTCCCAGCCTGGCCCTGAACCCTGGGGTGCAGTTGGCCTGTCTGCCTCACCTTGGTGCACTCCTCTCAGGATGCTGCTAGAATGAAAGGAACTCTCACCTCTCTCTGGGAGGTTTCTTGACTGAGGCATCTGTAGGCAGACCTGGCAGAAACTGGGGTCGGGGTGGGGCTGGGGTAGGAATGGAGAGTAAGAAAGGGGACTTGCCAAAAACATGCACAGACAATTCAGAGGCAAACTCATGTTTTCACAAAGACAGAATAGCTGTGTGTATATGATACCCTCCTGGAGTCCCCTTACTTGATCATTCCAGTTAGTCTAGCCACCTTGAAGGCATATTTCAAACCCTGGCTGAGTAATCCATTGTGTAGTGATTAGCTGTTAATGAAGCTGAAAATACCTAAATCATCCAGCAAGGTGTCTGAATTAAATGTTTATGATTACACTGCTAGACCAGTCAGTGTCTTGAGAAGGAAAGACCTGGGGATATATACAGATATTTGCACACACAGATATAGTGCACACACAGCCAACACACACACTCACACACAGATAAACCTAGGCCAGAGGAACAAAAGTGGAACAAGGTGGGGAAAAAAAAGAGAGAACTTCACGGACAGCCATATGAATCCAAGATAATGAAACCCAAGATAACATTGTGAAATTAGAGCAGCTCCTTCAGAGTCCCCCCACCCGCCTCCCAAGCATCCTACTCCCTATTAGCACCACCCTGCAGGGCCTGCCTTGAATTTAATTTTCCATGGGGGGTGGGGGAGCAGTTGGCACTCAGACAGTTTAACTAATCCCTTGGGATAATGAATTGATAATGACTTCAAGTTTTAGCCCTTTAGGGGATATTGATATTTTTTCCAAGGGGACTCATGAAGGTCCAAAAGAACAAAATCTCTAATGGTTGAATTATAAAGTGAGAGAAATATCTTTAGTCTAGAGACTTGACCTTGCTCAAACACACTTTTTAAAAATATATATATATTTTATTGATTATTTACAGAGAGGGAGGGAGAGGGATAGAGAGTTAGAAACATCGATGAGAGAGAACATCGATCAGCTGCCTCCTGCACACTCCCCACTGGGGATGTGTGTGCAACCAAGGTACATGCCCTTGACCAGAATCGAACCTGGGACCCTTCAGTCCCCAGGCTGACGCTCTATTCACTGAGCCAAACTGGCTAGGGCTCAAACACACTTTTAATGTAGAAGCCTCCTCTGAATATTCCTAAAGCCAGATTACAGGCAAGAAGTAGTCAAGGTGGGGTGGGGAAGTGCAGTGGGGAGCAGTCCATCAGTATCTCCGATGCCTCACATGGAGAGGGAGCGGCAGCAGGCTGGACTTCCATGCAGAAGCGAACTAGCAGCTGGTGTTAGAATCTTCCATATCTGTCCTTCAGGGAACTTGGAAACTTTCTGGTGACATGAGATGTGGAAAATTACAATTCAGGATATTATATAATGTGTTAAAAACCAAGTCTTATATAACCATACACAGGCACATAGGTTCTAAAATTGAGGTTCTGAAACTGTGGACATTTGCTCATGAAGGAGACAAGTAAACTGTGGTTGTTTTTTTTTTTTTTTTCCTTTTCCAGTTTTTTCAAAAGGTTTAGTCATTACTGGTCAAGTTTTCTGTGGGTATGAACAACAATTAATTATTAAGACTATGGAACAACAACAAAAAGCAAGATCAAATGTTTCTTGCTCTGAAAGTTGACTTTTTAAAACCTATCTTTGAAATAGAGAAAATAAAATTGACAGTATATAAATAGTAGGGTTCTTTGAAACCCAAGTTTCTAGCTGTATAAAATATCTGAAGTATTATGAAGGTGCCTAGTTTATGCTTCACAATTTGAACTTGACTTAAGATAAGACTGAGAACCCGCATCTAGGAGGGGTATGTTTATCTTTAATGTAGTAATTTGGAGGTGAAGGTATTCCTGGCATAGAACAATGCCTGACACATTGTAGGCACAAAAATAAATATTTACTGATGACACAGATTTCAGGTACTATCAAAGGAGGAAAACTCTAAAATCCCAATATAGTGGATATTTCCCCCTCTTAATCGCTAAAATATCATCTCTTCCTATTTCCATAGTAACAAGACTCAAAATTGCCAAAACCTGAGAGATACTTGATATGAAAGCCAGGAAAAAAATAAAACGCAAAAGACAAACGTTACAGGCAGCATGTTTAACAGTGTGGCAAAGTTTTTTAAATTTGCGAAGATTTTCTTCTTATTTCTTTGCTTGGCATAATGCAATGATTGACAGAATGTAGCAGTAATAGCTTCACGCCACACTACTGAATGTTCATTGAGTCAATTTTATTCTTTTCTTGAAAGGAAAGGAGAGACCCACGGGCCTTGGAAGCAATCAAATGAAGGTAAGACGTTAGAAATTGCTCTCCTGGCAAGCCTTGATGTGAACTGCAATGGCTCAAGTGCCCTTGCTCCCTCCCTTCCATGAAGTGAACTAATATTTATTGAGCACCTACTATTTTCTAATCTAGGTAATCTGTTCTACATTCAACTAAATGAAAAATTACAACTCTGAAAAGGACTCCTACAAGATGTACATGTAACTACTAGCATGTATAACAGGCAGAACTGACCGGTCAGAGCAGCCAGTCCTTCCTAAGGAAGTATGTTTAAGCTGAGTAGGAGGAAGCTAGGCAGTGACTGCAGGGCTCAGGGAGGGAGAGCATTCCAGGCAGTGGGAACTCTTGGACAAAGGCCCTCGGGAGGAAGTGTTCAAGGAACTGAGAGCAGGCCTGAGCAGCCTGCATGGGCCTAACCCCAGAGAATCTTACAGGGTTGACTTATTAAGGATTTTGGTCTCTATTCCCCCTCACTCAAGAGTGAACTGAAGCCACTAGTGTAATAGGAATGCATGACAGTCCCTTCTTATGTGTGACCTGGAAATGGCAGCTTCTGTTTTGTCTGAAATCCCTCAGAATATTGCCATAAATTCCAGATGGGAACCATCAAATTTCAAAGGATTATAATTGTATGAAATACTCTAAATCTAAATCATATTCAAGATATATTATTTCATGTATGATGATTCAGTAGGCAACTCAGCGTCATTGTCATGAATTTGACTGTCAGAGTTTGACCGTCTAATAATCCTCTCTTTATCTGGGACCTAGCTGGGATGCAGAAAGTCTGCAGGAAATAAAAATAAATGTGACAAAGACTATGCAAACTTTAAACAGATGGGTCCCTCTGGCGTGGCTCAGTGGTTGAGCATCTACCTAAGAACCAGGAGGTTGCCTTTCGATTCCCACCCAGGGTGAGGCATGCAGGAGGCAGCCAGTCAATGGTTCTCTCTCATCATTGATGTTTCTATTTCTCTCTCCCTCTCTCTTCCTCTCTGAAATCAATAAAAATATATTAAAAAAATTTTTTTTAACCAGATCGGAGGTCCTCATTAGAAACTTAGTTGATTTTTTTTATCTTACACACAATTTTAACAAGTGTGTTTTCTGGGTTCCAAGGCCACAGCAGATGGGGAGCAATAATTCAGAAAGGGAGAAGAGGTGGGTGGTGTATGACAATAATTAAAAGTAACAGGGACAGGCACAACTGTAGAAGAGACCAAAATACAAAAATAAAAAGACATAAAAAAAAAACCTACATAAAAAATAAAGGAAGGAAGAAAAGAATGAAAATAATCTGGGACTTTTAGTTATAGACAACCATCTTACATGCCTTAGCACATCTTCAGGGCATTGTTTTGTCTATAAAGAGACTTTATGCTTAAGAAGTCAACTAAGTTGTCATGTTTTAGAAAGATTTCTAGCCTATAAGGTTAAGCTTTTAAAAAGGGGTTTGGTAGTTAAAAAGTAGATCAGTTTTTTTGGGGAAAATTATCTATTCAGGATGGTTCTTACGGAGTTTCTGCATAATCATAGTTTTATTGTAGTATGGCTCTGTGGAGGTGTTAATATAGATTTTCAGGTTGAAAAAATATCTGACACATCAGATTTTGCTGAGACTGCTTCATTTTCACAAGTTATCTAATTCTGGGTTTGAATGAAGTCATTGGAAGTGACACTTTCATATCTGAATTGCCATAATGCTATTCCTTTTTTTTTTTGAATTGCCATAATGTTATTCTTGATAAGGAATGAGTTTTTAAATATTTAAAAATATAGTAGGTGATAAAATGCCCTTAATAAATACATTTTAGAGTTTGGCTTTCACATTTTTTGTTGTTATTTGTTAATCCTCACTTGAGGATATTTTTCCATTGATTTTTAGAGAGTGGAAGGGAGGGGGAGAGACAGAGAGAAAGAGACAGAGAGAGAGAGAGAAGAGAGACAGAGAGAAAGAGAGAGAGAGAGAGAGAGAGAGAGAGAGAGAGAGAGAGAGAGAAGAGATAGAGAGAGAGAGAAACGTCAATAGGTGAGAGACACATAAATTGGTTGCCTCCTGCACACATCCTGACCCAGGCTGGGATCAAGCTTGCAACTGAGGTACATGCCCTTGACTAGAATCGAACACGAGACCCTTTAGTCCACAGGCCGACGCTCTAACCACTGAGTCAAACTGGCTAGGGCTCACATTTTTAACTTAAATTTTCATGCTTGTCTCTTAAATGCAAGTAAAGCTCATGTAGGATAAGGTGCCCCCTAAAGTTATGTGGTTGTCTAACTTGTAAATCTTTACTTCTTCCTGGTGGGGATGAGAATAAGCAAATATTGTTTGATCCACTTCGAAAATTCTCGTGCTGTATTTTTATGAAATGATTTGGGGGATGACATTTTCTGCAAATGTGTCCTGCATACATGTCAGAGCATCTTTTGTCTCCCTAGAGAATATGTTTATACTCTAATATTTAATGTATTAATTGTGTTTTTCATATGCTATCTCACCTATCAGAGATAATCTGCAAGAGTGGTGATATTTTGAGAAAATCATTCATTTTCTAAATAATGATTCTTCCACAGTGCTACCTGTTCAGTGTTTAAAAGTGGGAGTGTTTTCCTCCCAGTTGTCGGAGGTAAATAAAATGGAAATAAATATTTTTAGGTTACCTAATATTTAACAAAAGCAAACACCTTTTCCTTCTCCAAATTACAAAATTTGAAGCAACTTTGTTTGGAAGCAAATTGCCAACCTGATTTTTTTTGTATGTGTTAAGATATAATGATTTACTTTTCAAAATTCTAGATTGTAACTTTAAAGGCTTTCATCTTAACATAATACACCATTCTTAGAAGTAAGATGGAAAGGATTGTTTGGTTGATCGGTAGCTGAATACACGTATTATTATTACAGCAAATTCTAGAAAGGTGTGTCTTAAGGAATAAAACAGTGTGTTAGTGATAATGTGGCCTTGAATTGTGATATTTCCTAGTTTTGCCTATTCTGAAGCCTTCTGCAGAGGAGAGAGAAAATAATCTATACATTTTAACAAGTACTCAGGGCAATTTTTCTGATCAGGCAAATTTCAGAAAGAATGGATAATGGAGAAAATTCTGCCTTTATTGTCAGACTAAACTTGAACTCCTGGTTGGCCAGATTAGAGCTGAAAAATCCTTGGCAAGTTTCTCTGAGTCTCAGTTTATTTGTTTCTTATGGGGGGTTACTGGGACACAAAATGAGTTATTGTTTATAAAGGGCCTGGCACTGTCTGCACCTACTCTAAAAAATACTAATAGTAAAATATTAGTGGTTTGACTTTCTAGAATTTAGCAAAGTTGAAACGAATAAAAAATTTTCCCCTATTCAAGATGGAGCACTTATTTTAACTCAATCAATTCTAGGTTGATCATTCCCTGTCCACTTCTTATTTTGTCCAAGAATCTATTTGGAGGGAATGATTGACCACAAAGATTTTCATGGCACTTTTTACTGTTACTGGACACTTTACTTTGATGAAGCATCATTTATGATTTTCACTTGTTTTAGCCTCATAGAATTCCTTGTCATTCTACAGGAGGGGAGAATAATGCCTCCTTAACAGGCTAACTGCTGTTTTAGTCTTTTTTTCCTTTATAAACAATTAATTATAGTCCAGGAACATAATTGGCCTTGGTTAATATAGTAAAAGTATGTCCCAGTATAAGAAAGAACATGGAAACAGGCATAACTTTGTGTTCATCTTCAAATGACTTGAGGTTCCTTAGGCCTAATTCAATTCTCCTGTATTGGAATCTTATTACTAATGGCAAATTATTTCTCCTAATTAGCTCAGATGACTAGCAATAATGGTGAGGCAATGCCATATATATATATATGTAAAATTTATTTCAAAGAGGGAGAGGGAGAGATAGAAACATCAATGATGAGAGAGTATCATTGATCGGCTGCCTCCTGCATGCCCCAAACTGGGGATAGAGCCCACAACCTGGACATGTGCCCTGACCCGGAATCAAACCGTGATCTCCTGGTTCATAGGTTGATGCTCAACCACTGAGCCACACTGGTTGGACATCAATGCCATTTTTTTTTTTTTAATTTCTGTAGGCATCCTCCTAAGAGCTGGGACTCTGAAGTTCTTGCCACCAAAGCATACATTTCAAACTTGATTGTACAGGAGATTCATGTGGGGAGTGAGTATCAATTTCTGTTTCCCAGTTCCAAAATTGTGTGCATTATGATCTGGGAGACTCTAAGGGTTTCTCTTTGAAAAACTACTGCTCCAGGAATTGGATAATATCTATTGAATTTAATTCATATTTTTCACTTTTAAATTAAAGGCAAGTAGAGGAGTCACAATAGTTCTCTGAACAGGACTCTCAAATAAATTCCTTTACCTGCCACCCATCCATTCATCCATCCATCCATCCGTCCATCCAACTGCAACGGGCCAGGTGCTGGGGGAGAAGTGTCTCTCTTCCTGGGCACCATTAGTTTATGGAGTCCTGGAAGTCTTGTTTATGAAGTGTGCCTGAGAGCCTAGCTCTTGACCACACTGGCTAATGTGGTGTGGTGTGGTGTGATATGATGAGTCACTGCATTTGGGAAGCTGTAGATTTTTTGTACTTTAATTTTCTACCATTGCCCAATGGTAAACATGGGAGCAAAACCAGAGGCCTTTAGCCCTGATTTGGTCCCTGGGGTAGAGGTCTGTTTGAAAAGAGCAATTATAAGTAATTTAGTAATGATTTCTATGAACACCAGAAAAAAAACACTGTAAATACCCCAAAAGTGAGAGATGGCACAAGTACCAGCCAACGATGACATACTGTTACTTATTTCTCCCTTGGCTCATGGGTGTAGCTGACCTCTGGGGAGACAGAAGCCTTACAGTGCAGTGAGGAGTACTTGGGACTCCAAAGATGGCTGAGGCATAATCCCAACCTTCAGAGAATATCTAACCAGGGAAGAGAGAGAATGGCTCAGGCAAGTGTGAACAAAACTGTGATGCTAGGCAGAATGGTATAAATGTCACAAGAAAGATCCAAAGTGTTAGAGGGGCTTGAGAAGAGAGACATCACACATCCAGGTGGGTTTTCTCAGAGGAAGTGGCATTTGAGTAAGTCCTTGAAGGAAGGGTAGGAATTTGACAAGTTGCAAGGGAAGAGACATTACAGGCAGCAGGAATATCTTGAGCAAATGTGCAGAATGGGAAAGTGGGAATGACTTCTGGGGTAGTGGGAGAAGTCTTGTTGGGATTAACAAAATTCCTGTTGGGAAAGTGGAAGTTCTGTTGGGTTTTAGTGAGAGATGAGGCTGGAAAACTGGGTTTGGTCAAGATCGTATCTAAGTTTGGACTTTTTCCAGGAGGCAGCAGGGAGCCATTTAAAGGGTGACACCATCACACTTCAGGAAGCAAAGCAGCCGGTTGGAGGGGGATATGGAAGCAGAAAGGTTATGCAGACATACATAATAGTGAGGAGGCTCTGAGAGGGAGGAGGAGGAATAATAAAGCAGTGAAAAGGGCTGGGATAGACAATAAACTGATATGGGAGTTGCCTATGAACCGGTGGCAAGAGTAATAACAATCTAAGGGAAGGAAGAGAACCTGGTTTCCAGGGAATGGTGGTACTTTGGGTTTGAGGTGGCCATGAGAACTCTTCTGGCAACAGAAAAGGAAGCTGGCCATCAGGAAGAAATAAGTGAGCTGAAGCAGAGACCATGGTTTCGAGTTGAAAATGGGGGAAACCCTGCAAGGGGTGGGTCACCAATAATTGAGAAGAGATCCTGATAGGCTGTAGCACAGGGTGAACATGAAACAGTTTGGAGGAAGAGAAACCCCAAAACAAGGCAGAGAAAGAAGAGTTGGAGACGTTGGAGAGATAGAAGCGTCAGGGAAACCAGGAAGAGTACAGTTCAAGAGGGCGAGAGTGGTCTCCAGGTAAGAAGCTGCAGACAGGGACAACTGGGTCAGGCTGAGCTGGTGGCTCTGGATTTGTCTTCAAATTAGAGTGAAACTAAGTCCCTCCAATGTAGGACAATATCTTACTTAAATCTGGTCTCTGGTTCGTTACAAAATCAAGGTCTCTTAAACGTTAGGCACTTCCAAAGGTGCCTATTTTCCTGTTCAGTATGAATTAATTTCTTCCACTAACACCTCCTATGACCGTGAATGAGTCACCTTGTCTGGGGGCACCAGTCTTGTCATCTTTAAATTTCCAGTTCAGCGATTCTTTGTGTATATGTCTATGACAGTGCTTGGTAATCTACATGATAGTATACAAACCTATAGAGCCCAAATTGTATTTTACTTTTCGACTTATTTTGTACTCCAATCACCATTTTTTTAAAAATATAAAAATTAGTTTTATTGTTGAGAGGTCCAGAAATGAAACAACTGGAAGAAGGAGCCTTCCCTCTGCCATTTGCTATAGTCTTCCAGTTTTCTGCCCAGGCCTTTTCCTAAGCATTGAGGAGGTGCCCAGAAAAATACCAGAGGGATATACAAAAACATGTCACCAAAATTTTCCTAACAAGTAAGGCTGCTATGGAAAGTCTGCCAGTGTCCCGTTCCCCTGGGACCTGCAGCCTGAGGCTTGGTAAGGCCTAACACGGGGAAGAGCCAAGAGCTGGAGCTCAAGGTCTCCCAGGCCTTGGCCCTGAGTGGGCGATTTTTAAAAAGAAAAACCTCGGAAGCGCTCTATTCCTTTAAATTTAGGCAACGAGGTGCCAACCAATAACCTTAAAAGATGCGAAAGTGCCAAATGAGATGCAGTTTACCTTCTACAATAGCGATAGTACCAGTAATACGGTTTACAGTAAAAACGGATGGTGGGGCAAAGAGTAAAGATGTCTCTAACGTGCTAAGTAAAGTCCGTGGCTTGGACCCAGATTTGACCGAGCTCTGTGGAGTGCGAAGAACAATGTCCGCAGGGTTCCTGGTTCAGCCCGGGACTCGCTTCTTCTCCTTCCCCGGCGCCCTCGCGGCAGCAAGCTGCAATCTCCACTCGCTCTCGATTGCCTGCTCCCCAAAGTGCCTATTCCCGGGGGGATGGGGCGTTCCGGCGCCGCCAGGACTGCTGAGAGCGCGGCGTGCGTCCGGAGCGCCTGGGCTCGCCGCAGCCCGGTGCCGGGCCGGGGCGCAGGTCTAAGTGCGCACTGAGCGCGCTCGCAGCTTCCCTCCGCCGCCAAGCGTCCCAGGATTAGGGTCTGCAGCCGGCTGGGTGGTGCGTGCGCGCTCGAGGGGCGTGTGTGCGCGCTCCCGTGGGGTGCGTACTCACAAAGGTGTGTTTGCTAAATCCACTGCTCGGGTGTACCTTCCATCTCGCACCCGGGACCGAAGCGGTGTCCTATCGGCGAGGCCGCGGGGGTGACGAGAGCCAGTTCAAGTTCCCCAGCTCCGCGCAGGGATGAGGGAGCGCAAGGGCGGGGCTGCCACGGCCCGCTTGGAACGCCCGACGCCCAGTTGCGGGGTAGGTTCCGAGCGCTCTGCTTGCTTTCGGACACTTTGGCTGGCTCGGCCCCCAGCCCAGCCGCCGGGACAGAGCGGACATTGAGCTCGGAGCCGCGTGCGCTGCAGCCACCCGGGGCAGCGGAGCGGGCGCTCTCCGTCCCCACCCGGGTCTGCAAAAGTGAAGTGGAAAACAGCCGCCGAGCGCAGCCTCCTCCCTCTTCCCCGGCGCCGCCGCAGCCCTGGCTGGGGGTTGGGGGGGGGGGGGGGAGTTCCCCCGGGCTAGCTGGAGGGGAAGCGGGCAGCCGGGCGACTACAGCCGCACCTCCTCCGCCTTCCTCTCCACCCCCATCCCCTGGGCTCCACGCCGCATTTCTTTGTTTTGAAAGCGCCTCCTCCGCCCAAAGGCTTTTCCCCCCGGCGGGCATGCATTGACGGAGGGTGGGGCCTCGGCCCGTGGGCCCCGCCCCCCACTTAGCAGGACCTCTGCCCGGGCTCACCCCCCATTTCCCGTTCTCTCCCCGCTGCGACCCACGAGGCGCGTCCTCACTTGCCGGACATCAAAAGAAGGTTGGGAATTGGCAAGGGAAGTTGAGTAGCAGGGAGCGCAGAGACCCACCCACCGTGGGCCAGGTCCGGAGGCCCGCCCCCTCCCACGGGAATCCCACCTGAGCCCCGCCCCCCGCATCGCAGCCGCCTAACATTCTCACAGCCCAGCGAGCGCCCAACCCCGCCACCCCCGCTACCCCCGTGTCGGCCGAGTGCTCTATTTATGTTTGAGCCCAGCGATTTGCATAGCCCAGCCCCTGGCCCGAGGTCCCCCTATCGGTGCTCCGCCTCAGCCTTGACGTCACTGCGGAGGCCCCACCTCTTGGGCCCATACAAGGAGCGGCGGGCCCTAGATGGCAGCGTGGCGTCGCGGCGGCGTGTGCGTGTCGCGCTTCCTTGTGCCGTTTATAGGGTCCCGGCACTTCCGCTGTCGGGTTAGAAGCGACGCGGTCATGGCGGAGCGCGGACAGCAGCCTCCTCCCGCAAAACGGCTGTGCTGCCGGCCGGGCGGCGGCGGCGGCGGGGGCAGCAGCGGCGGCGGCGGAGCGGGTGGCGGCTACAGCTCTGCCTGTCGGCCGGGCCCGCGGGCGGGCGGAGCGGCTGCGGCTGCGTGCGGGGGCGGCGCGGCGCTGGGCTTGCTGCCGCCGGGCAAGACCCAGAGCCCCGAGTCGCTGCTGGACATCGCGGCGCGCAAGGTGGCGGAGAAGTGGCCGTTCCAGCGCGTGGAAGAGCGCTTTGAGCGCATCCCGGAGCCGGTGCAGCGCCGCATCGTCTACTGGTCCTTTCCCCGCAGCGAGCGGGAGATCTGCATGTACTCGTCCTTTAACACCGGCAGCGGCGCCGCGGGCGGCCCCGGCGACGACAGCGGCGGCCCCGCCGGCGCGGGCGGCGGCGCGGGCGGCGCGGGCAGCGGCAGCTCCTCGTCTTCGCCCGCAGCCACCTCAGCCGCCGCCTCCGGAGCCGGAGCCGGAGCCCCGTCGGTGGGGGCGGCCGGGACAGCGGACGGCGGCGACGAGACACGGCTGCCCTTCCGCCGGGGCATCGCGCTGTTGGAGAGTGGCTGCGTCGACAACGTCCTGCAAGTCGGTGAGTCACGGGCAGCCGCGGGGCCGTCTGTCCACTCGTCAGTCCCTCGGGGGCGGGGCGCCCGCCCTCTCCCCTCGGAGCAGCCCTTCAGTCCGGCTTGCGCCCGCACCCTGCCCGGTGCCCTCACGGGACCGGACGGTCCTCCCGAGCGCGGAGCGCCCATTTCCTCCCGCCCCTCCCCGCCCCCTGTCTCCCCGGACGGGCCGGTGCGAGTGGGAAATGAATCAGCAGGACGCTCCCCGCGGTGGGGTCGGCGGGGTGGGTGTCGGGTGCCCTCCTCCCGGGGAGCATGTCCTGGAGGGGCTGATAGCCTTTTTGGGGGGTGGATGTGGACAAAGGCGCGGCCGGCCGGCCGGCCCTGGCGGAGGGTGTGTGACGGGGCCGTGCGGGGCGGGGGAGGGGGCGCGGGCCGCGCAGACAATGCCGGCCGGGCCGAGCCGAGCCGGTGGCCCGGCCGCGCGCTCCGCTGTGCCTCTTCTCTCCCCTCGTCTGTCGTTCGCCCTCTTTCTTTCTCCTCTTCCCCTCCCGCCCCTTCGTTGAGGAGGGGAGGGCACGCGTGTGAATGCTGCTCGGCGGCCGCTCCTCACGGGGCTTCGACGGGCTGCGGCCGCGACGCGCCGGAGTCGCTGCGGCGTCCGGTCTGGCCAGGCGAGCTCCGGGGCCACCGGGGATTTAAATTTCTTTTTCCCTCCCCCTCTCCCCCGTCTCGGAGCAGCGCCGGAGGGGGTGGGGGCGGGGGGACGGCGGCGGGCTGGGCCCCTCTCCTGAGGGAACCTCTCTCCTGAGGGGGCATCTAGCCCCCGGACACCCCGAATTAAATGGCGCGAGTCCGGGAAGGAGCGGCTTGCGCTTCTTTCTTCGGGGCCGCGGCGGGGCCCCGGGGCTGTTGCCGCCGGAGTTAGGTGGGCGCTGGGTTGCCGGTGGTCGCGCCCGGTGCGAGCGGGAGCGGTGACGGGCTTTGCGCTCCCGCCGGCGGGCGCACCGGCGCGAGCCCGAGGGGCTCCGCGGCGGCTCCCGCGTCCCTCCCGGCGCGGCCGCCTGGCAGCCGGGCACGACCCCGCACTTTGTTCTCATTTTCAGGTTTATTTGTGCCCCTTTCAGTTTTCTGTCACCTTCCGAGAAGGGGAAACCAAACAAAAGAGTCTCTATTTCTTTTCAGGGCTTGTAAAGTAGAAGGTATTTGACAAAGGCGAGAGAAGGACTTGTGATTTAAAGCTGTACAGCCCTCCTTTCTCTGGTAGACCATGAGAGTTTTCTCAGATACGGAGTTTAAAAGCTTTCTCTGTGCCCCCCCCCGCCCCCTCAGTGTTTTTTTTCTTTTTTCTTTTTTTCTGGCCAGATATCTTTTTCAGCCATAGCGATGGGGATGTTGGAGCTGACTGAAAAGAACAATGCTATAGTGAACCCCCCTCCCTCCCCATATTTTTCTCCTGATTGCAAACGGCTTATTTCTTCTACTCCTTCCCATATTGCTGTGTACTTTAAATTGTAGTGATGAACCGGGTACCTAATGCAAGGGGAGAGGTTTGGAAGCATCGCTGTCTCTTATTTTTAATTATCTTTTTCCGTAGTCAGTTCCTTTTATTCTTGTCTTTGGGGGTTCGGTGGGGGTCGATAGGGGCTCCAAGAGAGAATTCAGATTTGTTTTAATCCTGTCTGCTTAATTTGAATTCTAATGCAATCTACAAATGTGATTTTCTGCTTGGTCATTATTTCCAAAGGCATCCCCTAGTGTTGCCTTTTCAGCACCCTATCCTTCTGTCATAGAGGGGGTTCAACTTTTGAGGCTACCCATCCATCCATCCATCCATCCATCCATCCATCCATCCATCTTTTTTTTTTTTTTTTAAACCCAATTAACATACTTTCAAGTTTTTGGTGGTGTTTTTTTTCCCCTTTCCTGCTGCCAGGTTGAAACGGATTGAAGGTATCTATGGATTCTCAATATAACTAACTAGAGTTTGAGAATTCTTATGGCTTGGCTGGCAACGTTGAGTCTTTTTTTTTCTTCTTTCTCCCCTTCTGTGCTTGATTCTGCTTGCAAGCAATGAGGAATGACAGGAGAGCACATAGGGAGGGTTTCTTGGCTGATTGCATTTAAGCCAGGAATTCACTGTGAAAATAAAGCCAAGGAGTGATAAATAAAAGATGCAATCTTCTCTAGGAGACAGACACACAGCATGGGCTTTGCCTGCTTTCATCAATGAAGAGGCCTGGGCGAGTTGTAAAAGAAAATACTAACTTTTTGAATAGTCCCCAAAGGGGAAGGAGACCACTGAATGGAGTTGGCATTGGTTCATGTGAAGTAAGTAGTATGCTACTTCTTACAGTTTTGAAGAGTTGACCACCCTTTTAGAAACACATACATGCTAAACAAGTGCTGCAGAAATTGTGGAAAAAATTTTTCCCCCCTCTGAGTTCTGCCAATTTTCTTAACTTCCAAGTTGTACTACTTGTTGTGCCAGTCAGCTTAGAGATGGAAGGTTGTTAAATGCCTGGCAGCTGGCACTGAGATAGAAAACTTATGACCAGAATTTTCCCCTCCCTCCCTCCCTCCCTCCCTCCCTCCCTTCCTTCCTTCCTTCCTTCCTTCCTTCCTTCCTTCCTTCCTTCCTTCCTTCCTTCCTTCCTTCCTTCCATTTTTGATGGAGAATGGAGAGAATAGCTAGATTAACCATCTAATTTAGCTCTCAGTGGTGGTTTGAACTGGAATACTAACTCAAGAGGCCTATTTTATAATTTTGTGATTTGAGGTTGAACTCTTTCACTTCAGGACCTGAAATGAAATAACAGAGTACAGCATTGATCGCATCATAAGCGGTTTTCTGGTATTGCAAAATTACAAGTTTGTTTGTATAGGAGTATTTATTTATTGACTTTTGTAGAGACGACTAAATTATAATTACAATAGGGAAAATACAGTAGTTGGGCTTTATTTTTTACATTTATACTGTTGAAAATTATTTCAGGATTGAGGGACAAAGAATTTAGACATCCCAGGAATTGAACATACTTGCTAGTTATTTTTCAACTCCTAGGTTTTAAGAAGACATTTAAAGGAAAAAAGTACACTTTTAGTGTGATAGTTGTAAGTAGTGTTTAATTGGTGCAGAGCTCTCCATTAGCTGATTATAGGAAGGTTTAGAGAAAGCGTAGTTGACTTATTTTTGTTAAATAATGATATATTAGAACTTATATGTAAATATTATCGATATAATTTAAGCAATGACTTAGAAGTCACATTAAAAATTTCCCCAAAATTTTGCCTGGGAAAGACTTATCTAATATGGCCTAAAATTTTAATTATAAGGGAAAATAAATGCAATTGCATAAAAATATGTAAAAATTTCCTGCTGGACTGAAACAGCTAACTGGGACAAATATTCGTAGTATGCTCCACCAAACGCTGGCAGAGAACTCCAAAAAATTGGTTAAAAAAATGGGTAACACATTCACAAAGAAATGCACATGATTGAGCTTAACTCATCTTCACTCTTTTATAAAGGAACACAAGTAAAAATAACATACTATCTTCCTCTATCACATTATCAACAAGATGGGTAGGCAGTACTCAAATAGATTGAAAAGATGGTGGGAGAAGAGGATGCTGCTTCCATGCTGCTTGGGACAATATTTTTTAGTCATTTCTAGGAATTTTCTCTTCAGATATGTTAATATTAATGCACAAAGTTGTTCTGTACAGTGAGCAATGCTCATTGCTGTAAGGTTTGCAATTCTAAAAGGTTGGAATCATTCTACCCTTTTATTGGAAGGGAACTAATTAAAAAGTACTTGTGGAATACTATGCAACCACGAAAAAAGTGAAGTAGATTTACTAGTACTAGTATATGTACTGACAAGAAAAGGTGATCTGAATATTTTGTTTAAAAACAAGCCAATTGTTCATATAGTATGCTGCAATTTCCGTTTAAAACAAAAAAGACGTACATATAGATGCATAAACATATCTTGAAAGGTTACACAATCATTGAATAGTGGAGAAAAGATGGAGAAGGGCAGTTGTGAATAGGCAAGATTTTGTGAGGAATTTTACTTTTCATTTTATGTCTGTCTTACGGTTAGGTTAGTCTTAAAACTAAAAGCATGTATTTTTGTAATAAAATCTTGGAAAAATTATTCTTGTGTTTTTTAGTTTATTTATATTTTTTGTTTGGGTGTGTGTGTATCCCCTTTCTGAAGACCTGGTTGCTGTACATCCATTTTTTGGGGGGCTTTGAGACACAGTTTCCTTATTTGTGACTAAATAATAATTTTAAAGGCAAGAAATCTTAAAACAAAACTAGGGTTTTATATAAGAAGGAAATAGTTAATTTTTAAAAGGAGTTGCTTTTTTTTTTTTTGCTGATTACTTTTTCACTTTGGTAAACACTTTTGTGGTCTTTTAAGATTCATAACTTAAAATTTTGTGTTTTAGGGGGTGGCAAGGCAATAAAAGGTGATCGTTATTAGACTTAAGATGCATAAAAAACTTAATTAACTAATTTATTTAGGGTTGATTTGTTGGCCTTTCTTTGAGTATTTTGATTTTCTTTATAGACCGGAGATGATTATATAAAGATGTGATTCTAAATTACTTTTAGAATTGGGTGTTTTACTTATTGATGATGGTACATTTTATTGAATGCATTTTCAAAACTAAAGTAGTTAATATAGAACAATTTTGAATCAGATATTATACTTTTTTGCCTTTTGATTAATGAAAAAGTACATAAAAGTAAATTTGGAACTAGGTGTAGATGTATTTTTTATTTCCTATGTGAATTGAGATGTGATTTCCTTACAAATTGGGTTTTGAAAGTGAGTTCCTCATATGTGCTCAGCATTGTTCTGAGGAAAGTGAGGTTTTCAGTTTTAGGTGAACAAATCTTGGGATTTGTTATAATACTTAGTTCTCTGATGGTTAGTGTTGGTTCAAATCTAAAGTATTCAGGAGACAATCCTTTTTTGTAGCTATGTAAGATTTCAACAATACTGGAAGGTAGAATTGCAGATGTGGATTAAGAAAACATTTCTACTCTTCAATCTTTTAATTTCTGGTCTCACTCTTGTATTCTGAGTACACCCTTGGATTGTAAAAGAAAAGGCCATTCCTATTGTTTGTTTCTCCCAGCTTTGCATTGAATTTCATCCCTTTGCAGATATGAGACTTTGATGCCTTTCCTTTTAAAAACATTAGGATGACTGTGGAATGTGTGCTTTCATAGAAGAATTACTGTAATTAATTGAGCAAGTCAGGTTATTATTGTCTTGAGTATGTCCTGGCCGGTTTTTAAGATGTTTATCCTGGGCCTTTTTTCTTTTCACAATGGATAATCAATTGCTTTCAATTCTAACTCCAAATGTTTCATTTGGAAAGACACAGACAAGCATATTTTTTCTGCTCACACTCATATTAAGAGAATTCAATTAATGTATGATTTCAGCTAGTAATATGTTCAGTGAAAAGGATGGGAGTGGAAGAATGACTGATGTTTTCTTTTAAGAAAGCTATCCCTTTGAAAAATTACACAGTTGGCCCTGCCTGGTGTACCTCAGTTGGTTGGGCGTTGTTCTGTGCACCAGGTGGTTGCCAGTTTGATTCCTGGTCCAATTCCTGGCTTGGGTTGCATGCTTCATTCTCCATAAGGAGGCGGGGGTGAAGGAGGCAGAAGATTTGCACTCTCACATTGACGTTTTTCTCTCCCTCCCATCTCTCTCTAAAAATTAGTAACCTATTCTTTAAAAAAAAAAATTACACGATTGGATCTATACAATTTCCACATGCTTGCATGCTTTATATTTTTGTTAGAAAATTAATTTTCTTCAGTGATGCAAAATGAATTTGTTGTCTTTAAGAAGCTTACTTGCATATACATATGATAAACTCAGGTTGCATTAGAAATTTTTATAGGGCAGTCATTAAACTTGAACTGCTGTTAACCCTCAACTGTTATATTTGAGGACAAATATCCTAGAAAAGAAAGCAGATTACAAGTAAGTATAAACATCTTAGAAACAAAGCAGATTATAGGCCATTATTTTTTAGATGGTAATATAATAAACTACATCGAACCTACAAAAAACATTTTTAGTCACCTTTCAAATAACTATGATACAATTTTAAGAACAGTACTTTCTCACAGTAAAAAAACCTAACTTAATTTTCTTAGAGGCTTATTAATTTTTTGAGATAGCTAACTTTAATGTTTAGGGATTACTATAAATTAGAAAACATGAGCTGTTTCCTCCTTTAAATGGATGGGAATACTCTCCATCTCTGAGAAATTAGTATCAAGTGATAATTTGGAGAAAAATGTTACTTTACATAGTCTTGTCCCATGAGAAGTGACTCTTGTTCTCAATCCTAGGCAGTCTCAAAAATTTTTTTTTAAAAATAAATAAAAAGTATGTTGGTTATATTTGTTTAAAAAATCTGAGTATCTTTCCAGTTTTTGCTTTCAGTGCCTGTGTTCTGCTGAGAATACACTTTGTACATGGTTTTCAATTCTTTAAAAATAATAGGTAACTTAAAGCAGGCTTTGGAGAGAATGCAGTGCAAAATCTGCTTTTCATTTTGAACTTAAAGATTGCCTTTCAGCTGATAGTAAATGAACTCTGTTACTCAAAGGGTATGCAGTTTTATATTTGTAGAAATCTTATGTGAGAATTAGTTTAGAGTTGGCTAACATACACTGAGTGGCCAGATTATTATGATCTCTGAACGCATAATAATCTGGCCACTCAGTGTGTGTGTGTGTGTGTGTGTGTGTGTGTGTGTGTGTGTGTGTGTATTAGAGGCCTGGTGCATGAATTCATGCCTGGGTGGGGTCCGGCCAGCCGGGCCAGGGGAGGGGACATGGGTGGTTGGCCGGCCTGCCTGCTGGTTGAACTCCTGGTCGAGGGGACAATTTGCATATTAGCCTTTTATTATATAGGATATACACTGAGTATATTTACATATCTTACCTTATAATAGACAAATAAGCAAATTGACCGCACCTTCGCTACGCCCAAGCCACACCCACCAACCAAGCCACGCCCACCAGGAAACCGTTGCAGGGAAGCGTCTGCGCCGACCTGGGGGGACGGCTCGCTCCTGCGATCGGGTCGCAGGGACGCTGGGGTGCGGAGGAGCCAAAGGCCCGGAAAGCCACCCGGGGCTTTCCGGGCCTTGGGCGCCAGCCGGGTGCCTGCTCCGATGGATCGCAGGAGCGAGCCGACCTGGGGGGTCGGCTCGCTCCTGAGATCAGGTAGCAGGGACGCTGGGTGCAGCCAGCCCAAGGCCACCGCCCAGGGCCAAGCCGGGACCCTGAAAGAAGGTAGAAGGCGGTGGCCACAGCCAAGGCCTGGGTCCCCGGTGCCAGCAGAAAACTGGTGCAGGCAGCCAGGTGTATGAAGGTCTATTGCACGAATCTTCGTGCAAACGGGCTACTAGTATTTATATATATTTACATATATTTATGTATTTGTAACTAAGTTGATCAAAAGTGAGCAGAAAAGGAGACAAATGAATCCAGGTGTCATTTGATTATGGTTACCTCAAGCGTATTTCAGTGACCTCTGTGTATAGATACACTGTTCCATTTCTTCTTAAAATAAAATATGCTAACAGATGAGAAGCTGATTTTATACAATATCTTGCATGATAGCTGTTACCACCTTACTAGAGGCCCGGTGCACGAAATTAGTGCACTGGGTGTGTGTGTGTGTGTGTGTGTGTGTGTGTGTGTGTGTCCCTCAGCCCAGCCTGCACCCTCTCCAATCTGGGACCCCTCGGGGGATGTCCGGGCCTAAACTGGCAGTCGGACATCCCTCTCACAATCCGGAACTGCTGGCTCCAACCGCTTGCCTGCCTGCCAGCCTGATCACCCCCTAACCCAGTGGTCGGCAAACTCATTAGTCAGCAGAGCCAAATATCAACAGTACAACGATTGAAATTTCTTTTGAGAGCCAAAATTTTTAAACTAAAACTTCTTCTAATATCACTTCTTCAAAATAGACTCGTCCAGGCCATGGTATTTTGTGGAAGAGCCACACTCAAGGGGCCAAAGAGCCGCATGTGGCTCAAGAGCCGCAGTTTGCCGACCATGGCCCTGCCAGCCTGATCAAGGTCTAACTGCTCCCCTACCAGCCTGATTGCCCCCAACTGCCCTCCCTTGCTGGCCCGATCGCCCCCAATTGCCCTCCCTGCCGGCCTAGTCGCTCCTAACTGCTCTCCCCTGCCGGCCATCTTGTGGTGGCCATCTTTGACCACATGGGGGTGGCCATCTTGTGCAAGGGTGTGAGGGTTGATTTGCATATTACTTTATTATATAGGATAGAGCTATGTAGGTTTTAGAGATGAAAAGATGTCATCAATTCCAGCTTTTTCCATTTTGCTGGTGAGAAATCTGAGGTATAGAAATTGAGTAATTTAAAAAGTTAAATTTTGTGTCTTTTTTCCCCACTACTTGGCTGCCTCTTAATTTGCTGGGAATGTTTGGTTGTAAATCTCAGAAAAATCTTAGAAATGGGAATAATGTTTTGTTGTTGTTTGTTAATCCTCACCCAAGGATATTTTCCCCCCTTGAAAGACTCATTGGTTGGTTGCCTCCTGCATGCACCCAACTCCAGCTGGGGAATCGAACCTGCAACCCAGGTACGTGCCCTTGACTGGAATTGAACCCCCAAGACCCTTAAGTGCCTGGGCAGATGCTCTAACCACTTAGAAACATCAGCCAAGGCAGAGGAACAATATTCTTGAATGTAAATTGACTGAACGGTTGCAGAGATTATTTGGCTAACATTTCTTTGAATGTTATAAAAGTATTTCTACACAGCATTTTAGTTTTAGGCCATATTCTAATAGCTTCAGTTAAGCAATGATTCTAGCATACTAAATACCTGGTAGTGTAAAACATTTGTAGACATTTTTGGAAATTGTGGAGCTGTTCGAAAGTGAGATTGAAATTCAGGAAAAGTTAGTTATGATTGCTAACTATATGAATATTATAGCTGTGTGACTATACATAAAAGTATGCATACACCCATGTAATAAAGAATTTACTGAAAGTTTAGTGCTTTATTTGACTGCTCAATTTAGTATGTTTATGAAAACTTACCCAGTTGTGTCTGTATTTGACCTGTTTTTGTACATTTTTCAGTGTTGTCAGTCCCTCCACCTTCATCACCAGTAAATAGTATACACATAACCCTAGATACACTTTATTCACATAATTGATATGGCCTCAAAACTTAGTAACATCTCTAATTTTAAAGTCCTCTTTTATTTGGGGCTTTTCTTCACTGAGCTGAACATGATTTACCTGAGCCGCCTCATGCTACTGCAACAACATCTATATATCTATATATCTATATATCTATATCTATATCTATATCTATATCTATATCTATATCTATCTATCTACACACATACATACATATACACAATAGAGGAATATGCAAATTGTCCATTACAGCGTCACGTCACGACCGGATCAGCAGGCTGCGTCCCTGCCCTCTGCTCAGGCAGCTGCAAGGCCCGGTGTAGGATAGGATATGGTAGGAGGGGATGAGAAAGGAGAGGGAGAGGAAGGCAGGCCTGCATGCAAACAGGCCGAGAAGAGAAACAGAAATACAGAAAGGGAACAAAAAAAAAAAAAGATGCAGGAATGGAAAAGGGAAGGAAACGTGGGGCTGCACGCGGGAGGGGGTGGCGACCACGGGGCGGGGGGGGCAGGTGCGCCCGGTGAGGGGCGGGGCACAGGTGGCGCAGAGCAGGGAGCCCCACCCAGATGCGGGAGGAGGGCGGTGGCAGCCGTTGGCGAGGAGGCACCCACGGGTCCAGGATGGAGTGGAGGATGGTCCGAGGCCGCCTAGGCAGAGGCACTCCTGCTTCGGGGCAGCAGTGTCCGGGCTGCATGGACCTCAGCCACCCTTGCTGGGCCAGGTGTCCCAGGCAGGGAATGGGAGTGGGACAGCGGCGGGGAAGCCGGGAAAGGGGGAATGGTGAGCACCTGGCCTGGGGCTGGCCTGGGCTAGGGGTTAATGCTCCCCCTCCCCCCAATGGAAGCTTTAAGAAGGGAAGGAGGGAGGGAAGAACTTTATTAAGGAGTCAGTAGAGAGCAGAATTAAAGAAGGAAAGAGGATGTAGGAGTGAACTGTAAGAGCTATAATGAAAATCAAGTATAGTTGTGTACTGGGGACAGATTTTAAAAGTAGGAATCAGAAAAGGAAAAAGATAAATGATAGTGAATAATTAGGCAGGTAGGTAGATATAAAAACAGTGGAACTAAGTAGAGGAGAATGTATGGGAAAGTTAGGATGAGAGAGGAAGAGGGAGGGAAGAAAGGTTTTAAAAGGGAGCCGGTAGAGCTTAAAAGGAGAATGGGAAGGAGGAAGAAATGGGGAAGGGAGCAAAGCAGGTCCGAGGGAGGAAGTGAAGAAAAAAATTAAGGTGGGAAAGAAGGAAAAGGGAAGGGAGGGCAGGAGAAAGATGGGAAGAAGGATGATGGAACAGAAGTAGGAAAAAAGGAGGAAAGAAACGTTTATAAATGATGAGTCAGTAGGAAAAAGTGTTACATAAAGGAGAGAGAAAAATTGTGTGAGAGGGAGAAGCAATAAGGAAGTCAAATACAATTGTGTGTGAAGGGGATAAGACAAAAAAAATAAGTTAACGGGCTACCAGGCCAGCAGGGCAGGGGAGGGCAGTTAGGGAGATCAGGCAGGCAAAGCAGGCAGAGTGGTAAGGGCAGGCAGGCAGGTGAGCGGTTAGGAGCCAGAGGTCCCGGACTGTGAGAGGAATGTCCAACTGCCAGTTTACATCCCTGTGGGATCGGGCCTAAACTGGCAGTTGGACATCCCCCTAGGGCTCCCAGATTGGAGAGGGTGCAGGTTGGGCTGAAGGACTCCCCACCCACGTGCATGAATTTTGTGCACTAGGCCTCTAGTCATCTATATAAAAGCCTAATTGACCGTCGACTGTTTGACTGTTTGCTATGACGCGCACTGACCACCAGGGGGCAGACGCTCAATGCACAGGCATGGAAACATGGAACATACTGATGAATCATAGAGGGAAGAGGGTAGGGGGAGGGCGGGAGGAGATTAACCAAAAATCTTAACATGCACACTAAAGGCTCGGTGCATGGTGGGGTCCCTTGGCCTGGCCTGTGGGGATTGGGCTGAAATCGGCAGTCCAACATCCCCCGAGGGGTCCTGGATTGCAAGAAGGCGCAGGCCAGGCCGAGGGACCCCACTGGTGCATGAATCCATGCACTGGGCCTCTAGTTTACTACTACTAATAATAGCAGTTAACACTTTCATCATACTTAACCATGTGCCAGATACTGTTCCAGGTACTTTATATATATATATTTATATTTTTTTTTTTTTTAAATATATACTTTTATTGATTTCAGAATGGAAGGGAGAGGGAGAGAGAGATAGAAACATCAATGATAAGAGAGAATCATTGATTGGCTGCCTCCTGCATGTTCCCTACTGGGGATCGAGCCCGCAACCTGGGCATGTACCCCCTTGGCTGGAATCAAACCTGGGACCCTTCAGGCCCACACTCTATCTATCCCCTGAGCCAAACCGGCTAGGGCAGTGGTCGGCAAACCGCGGCTCACAAGCCACATGCGGCTCTTTGGCCCCTTGAGTGTGGCTCTTACACAAAATACTACGTGCGGGCGCGCATGTACAGTCTGATTGAAACTTTGTGGCCCATGCGCAGAAGTCGGTTTTCAGCTCTCAAAAGAAATTTTAATCATTGTACTGTTGATATTTGGCTCTGTTGACTAATGAGTTTGCCGACCACTGGGCTAGGGCATACTGGTTTATCCTTGAGTATATTTCTTTTCTTTTTAAATAATTTTAAATGTTTTATTTACTTATTTTTTATTTTTGTTGTTGTTAATTCTCACCTGAGGATATTTTTCCATTGCTTTTTAGGGAGAGTGAAAGAGAGAGGGAAAGACAAACATCAGTGTGAGAGAAACACATCGATTGGTTGCCTCCTGAACGAGATCTGTCAGGGTTTGGGCTGGGAAGGAACCTACAACCAAGGTACATGTACATGCCCTTGACCGGAATCAAACCTGGGGCCCTTTGGTCCACAGGCCGATGCTCTATCCACTGAGCCAAACTGGCTAGGGCAGCACTTTATATTTCTTAACAAACCTATGAAGCACTTTTATTCTCGTGTTACCTCGTGCATGCAGGCCTGCCTTCCTCTCCCTCTCCTTTCTTATCCCCTCCTACCATATCCTATCCTACATCGGGCCTGAGGAAACTGAAGCATAGGAAAAAAGCTCTAGTAACTTAAGGTCACACAGGCTGGTAAATTATGGAGCTAGAAACAGCCTTGTCTGACTGGTACTTCTACTGTCGTAACTAGTACTACCTGTGATGCATCATCTCTATATATAAAAAGCCAGCGACCATAACGCCAGAATGACCGGTCGCTGTGATGCCCACTGTAGCCAGCGAACCGGCCCGATCTGGGGGTGGGGCTGGCCGGCCAACCCCCCTGCGGCCCTTTCCCCCGGCTGGCCCTGCCCCTGATGGGCCCCCACCACCACAATCGTCCCACAGCCCCTCCCCCCCCCCGGCCGGCCCTGCCCCTGATCACCCGCCCTCTACCCCAATAAGGGTCGAGGCCAGCCGGCCAACCTTCTGCAGCCCCTCCCCCCACCCAGCCCCACCCCAGATTGGCTCCCCCACCCCAATCAGGGGCAGAGCTGGCTGGCCAAGCGCCTGCGACCTTTCCCCTCTGGCCAGCCCCGCCCCCTATGGGCCCCCCCAACTCCAATCGGGCAGGGATGGCTGGCCCACCCAAGGCCCCTCCCCCAGGCTGCTGGTCCCCGATTGGCGCCCTCCACCCGATTTGGGGATGGGGCTTGTCAGTCCACAGCCCCTCCCCATGGCTGGCCCCACCCCCAATCAGCCCCCACCACCCCGATTGGCCTGCGGCCCCTCTCCCCAGCCAGCTCCACCCCTGATCATCCCCCCACACCAATTGGGGGCAGGGCCTGCTGGCCCAGCACCCAAAGCCCCTCCCCACAGCTGGCCTCACCCCCAAATGGCCCCCTCCACCCCAATCGGGGGCAGGGCCCCCTGGCCAATCGCCCATGGCCCCTCCCCCCAGCCAGCCTGGCCCTGATCTGGTCCTGATAGGGGCGGGCCAGCTGGCCAGCCTCCAGCTGTCTCCCCCTTCCGACAAGCCCAGCCCTGATCCGCCCCGATTGGGGCTGGGCCAGCTGGACCCCACCTGTGCACAAATTTGTGCACTGGACCTCTAGTCATTAAATAAGATAAAACCTAAAGAAGGTTCATCTCTAGGTTTATAGTCTCTTGCTACTTTCTAGAGTGTCTTTCACTGTGGTCAGAATTTTAACTTGTATTCATAGCTATGATTTTTAAGGTGCATTTGACTTGAAAACCTGTATTATAAATTCCTCTTATGAATTTCAGCTTTGGAGGAAGGTTGTGTGGGGTGATTCTGAGCATCTTCCATCAGACATTTTTAACTTTTAAAAGAGGAATAACATGTAGGCTAGATCTAATTGTGGTTTATATGCAGTGAAGATAATTTTTCAAAGTATATTAAAGAAATATATCTCATTTAAAAGCACCTTTTTAAATGTTATGATTAAAAATTATACTATTTCTTATTGCTGGTAAAACGATTTAAATTCTTTGAAAGAGAGTTTATTGGGAAGATGTTAATTGGAAGGATGTAGTAGAACCTGCCAGTACATTGAAACTCTTACTAACTGAATAAGCTGATCACATAAATTGGAAGCTCATTTAGTGAATTAATGTGCTTAAAATTCAGGTGACTCATTGCCTGGTCCTGGCTTATTTAACAGTCTGTTTACTTAAAGCATTTTTCATTGTTAATTGATGTCAGATCCATAATGTTGGAAGGTATTATACAGAAAATATGCATAAAAAGATAGCATGTAGAATGAGTCTACAGAAGTAAGGTTTAAATTTTTGTACTTAATTTAATTACACCACTATATTTAGAATGCTGTATGTACCATGTTGTACCTGTTAAATATTTGCTGACAGTGACCAGCATTTTTATATGTGAAGTATAGATATTTTATAATTTCAGTGTAAAATACCTCTTCTAGTGTTGCTATTGGTCTTGGTAAAGGCCTGCGCACGTCCAAAGGTAGCATACTGAATTTGTTACTGCTGAACCTTTGCATCCTGCTATTGCTTTATATGAACTCATTTCTTCAAAGATGGTGGTCATGAATTTTATAAGTATTTGTCATAAAATAAACCTTTAAAATTCAGGTAACAGAAGTTTATCATTGATTGTTGTATTTGAGTAAGGACTTCTTAAAATGTCCTGTGTCTTTAGCATTCTTTAAGCTTTCTTAGCACTTAAGATTTTGTACTCTTGCCATCATTACTAGTTTTCTCTTACTTCCCTCCCCCAATTATCACCTGTGTAACTTTTGTCTTACACTTTCTATACTTTCTCCAGACCTGCAGTAAAGCTGAGGACTGAAATGACCAATGGCTGCTTTGTGATGATGGTGGAATCAAGTGAGACTTGAAGGCAGGAGATGGAGGAGCCTCAGAGCTTCTGTTTCTCCCCTCCTTCCTTCTCTCCCTCCCTCCTTCCTTTCCTCCTTCCCTTACTGCCCTTACTCTCTCCCTTCCTTTTTTGGAATGGGGGAATGGAGTAGGAGGAGAGAGAAGTAGGAGGGAGAAGTAGGAGGGAGAAAGGCAAGAAATTGGAAGAGGTAGGAAGTACCAACGATGAGAAGGTACTCCACTCCTTTCTTTCCCTGTAATTGTCTCCTCCCCTCCAACCTCCCTTGATTTAGGGAAATAAAGTGGAGGTCACAAGGACCTATGTGTTCTGCTGCTTGGCTTCTATTTTTAGCTTGGCTCTATATTAGGCTGGCACCAGGCCATGATGGCACAGGGCCAGTGCATTGTGGGACTGCTGGCAAGTTTCAAAAACCTAATTTTTCGGGTATCAGACTAATTTTCAGATATATTCTGTGCTGTGTGATACTCTACTTACCTCTACTTTTTCTAAATGGATGTGCATGTTTTTATTTGTCTTTTGGCTTTTTAAAGAAGGGATTCATTAAAAAAATATTGTTGAAAGTATACATAGTGGGACTCATTTTTGATAGTAGTTATACTACTATAGCTATTTTAGGTGGGAGAAAGATTTAAGAATTGCCTTACCAGGTCAGACTTAAATCCAGCTCAATAATTTTGGTTTTGTGGCAGCACCAAGAGGTGTGAAATTTACCCGATTGATTTAATGTGCCTTGGGCATCTTTAAAATTGCCATTGCTGTTGAAGTGTGGAGTTTGAATTGGTTCATATAATTATAGGTGTCATTAGACATTTAACAAAACATGTGTTTATTTTTATGCAGTTATCAGTGTTCCCTTTGCTAACAAAGTTGTCTGTGTTTAGGTTTAGTTACTGCTGTAGGAATATGTAGGAATAAAAAAGCCCACTATTCTTGTAGTAAGCAGCTAGGTTTTGGTTGAAATATCAGTATTTGGGTCTAGATTTTATATACCTGAAAGCCATTATTTATGTGGGTTGTATTTACAAATTGGGTTTCAAACTTTTGGATGCACATGTACACTTGATTATCAATTGTACTCACAAAAAAAAATATGTTGTATTTGTTTTTGAGTAATTTTGGAAAGAAGTAAAAAGAATGTCACATTGTGAATCTGTATCTTTGGAAGGGACTTTGGTAAGAATAAAACAGTATTTATATTTTTTCCATAGCGGTGCACAGAAAAGCTGAGTGTAGGTTAGGGCTGATTTTTGGTGTACTGTGGACTACACTAAATATGAATAGAAATAGGGATGATAATTGTTCACTTATTCAATGAACAGTGGTGTAATGTACTTCGATCTGTTGGGTGGCAGGAGAACATTTAGTTAGTGCGTTGATCTGATGCCCTTCTTAAGATAGCACAAAATAATTGGTCAAAATAACTAGAAATAGAATCAGATTGATTTTCTCCCCTCTCACTATGTCTTTAACGTAACTATTGGTGAATTCTGCTGAATTCACCTTTGTGAAATAAAGTATAAGGTGAAAAACACACAATACGATTAAAAAGTGAGAAGACCCGAATAGACATTTCTCCAAAGAGGACTTACAGATGGCCAATAGATATAAAAGATGCTCAGCATTACTTATTAGAGAAATGCAAATTAAAACCACAGAGAGATACCATCTCACAACTGTCAGAATGACTGTCGTCAATAAATCAGTAAACAATAAGTGTTGGTGAGGATGTAGAGAAAAGGGAACCATTGTACTCTGTTGGTGAGATTGCAAATTGGTGTTGTCATTATGAAAAACAGTATGGAGGTTCTTCAAATAATTAAAAGTTGAACTACCATATGACCCAGAAATCCCACTTCTGAGTATTTATCCAAAGATATGTACACCCTTGTGTTCAATTGCAGCATTATTTATAATAGCCAAGATATGAAGCAATTTAAGTGTCCATTGATATAACATTGGGTAAAGATGTTCTACATATATACAATGGAATATTACTCAGCCATAAGAAATGGAATCTTACCATTTGCAACAACATGGATGGATCTAGAGGGTGTTATGCTCAGTGAAATAAGTCAGAGAAGGACAAATACTGTATGATTTAAGTTATATGTGGAATTGAAAGATTAAAATACACGAACAAACAAAACAGAAACAAACATAAATACAGAGAACATTTTGATAGTTACCAGATGGGAGGGGAGTTGGGAGGCTAGGTGAGAAAGGTGAGGGGATTAAGAAGTACAAATTGGCACTTAAAAAATAATCACGAGGATATAAAGTACAGCATAAGGAATATAGTCAATAATACTGTAATAACTCTGTATGGTGTCAGGTGGGAAGTATCAGGGGGATCACTTTGTAAGTTATATAAATGTGTAACCACTACGCTGACACCCAAAACTGATATAATATTGAATGTCAACTGTAACTGAAAAGAAAATTTTTCAAAAAGTGTAAGGTGAGGGATTAATGAAAGGTTAGTTGCTGTTCTAATAGCATATAGGAGGCAGATGTTATAGAGTTTATTTAAATTTTTATATCTTAAAATGAGAAACTTACATTGCGGATAACAGCCAGTTTGCTGTTACTGATCCAAGACTATTTTATTACTTAGGGTGAAAACAAAAATTTAGGAAATAATCAGAATGTCTTGGGGAAATAATATTGATTGAGTGTCAAGTATATTGAACTATATCACAGTGTAGTAATTATATCATGGTATCTGCAGTTAGAGGTTATGGTAGATACTCCAAAAGTGGCTTGGAGAAACAACGATTAATCTATGTATATATGTTTTTGCAGATAGGTGTGTGTGTGTGTGTGTGTGTGTGTGTGTGTGTTTGTTTGTGTGTGTAAAATTTAATATGATGCATAGAACATTGTAATCTACTGGATGGTAGTAGGTAAGTAACAATCTTTTAGATTCTTAATTTCATATAGATTTTATTTAGGTGATTCATGTAAAAGATGTCAGCTCCAGCTTAACTAACAAGCTTGGTTAAAACCAAAGCCCAGAAGATAGTTTGACTAGTGCTGTTTAGAGTATGAGCACATTGCTCAAATGACATTCCTTATTGGACCTTGTCAGAGCAGTTTCTTTGGAGTTTTCATGGATCTCTCTGAGCAACTTATTAAAAAAGCATTTTGTCTAAGCTGTTTCATAAATAGCAGGAAATTACAAAGTACTGGATGGTATTGCATTTTTGCTTTCAAAGAGGACTTTTGTGGTGGGAAAAACAGTTTTGTAAAAACTAACAATTTATGGCAAAGTACTTTTATTTAAAAATGGACAGGTTTTTTAAACATTCTTATATTAACAGTAATTTAAGTTTCATCCATGATTTTTCATGCTCATTTATTATAGTTTGTTTGCAGAGTTTATAATATTTGTTAGGAAAAAATTCCAGTTCAGATGATAAACTATGGGGTGTCCCCCCAAAAATGTATACACACTTTGAATAATTAGGCAGTTTTTATTAAAATACATTTCATTTTCAGAATTGAGCTATCAGCTATTAAAGTGTATATACATTTTTGGGGGACACCCTGTATATGGTTTATATCTTGTTTTTTTAGAAAGAAGAGGGCAATTAATAACTTGTTTAAAATTATACTCTATGTTTGCATTCACACACACTTCAGCCTGTGTGTAAGGAGAGAGCTAGAGTGAGAGGGAGAGAGGAAGGGAGGAAAGGAGGATTTGTTTGAGACTGAAAGGAGGTGGCTTATCTCTGGTCTTCATCAAGTGGCTCTACTCAATCTCTTTCAGATAGGAAATATATTTCTGTCTAGGTTCTTGTTCACAAAAAAAGGAAGCAATTAATTAAAGATTCATATTATCCATCGGTTTGTGATGTGTCCCATTACACTCCCCCATCCCCATGTTCCCCCATTTATTTTTAATAATTTAAATACATACATTTGTTATTTAATGTTAATTTTAAAAACATGTTTGTATTAATGATACAATTCTATTTGTACATTGTTTGCCTTAGATTGATGTTCACAGGTACTGCTCATTATAGGTATTGGCAGTTAGCCACTTTGGTGAGTATATCATTTGCTAATCACATGGCCATGAGCTTTGGAGAAGATGCCTGACCCATCAGGAAAGTAGAGTCTCCTTTGTTGGGTCTTGTCTTACTACCTCTGTCTTCGTAGTCAGGCCACTTAACTGGCTCTGGGTTGTCTTGAGTCCTTGTAAAATGGGAATAATTATACCTCTGTCACCTCTATCATGAGGCTGTGAAGAAACTCAACATGGGAATACATGAAAGTACTTGAATTCTAAATAATTACACAAAGGGGAAATACCATTATGCAGAGGTCTAGTTTTACCTAATTTAATATTATCCTATATAATAAAGAGTTAGTATGCTAATTAGACCAGAAGATGGAATGACCTTCCGGAACGACCAGTGGGCAGGGGATGGGGCCGTGGGGCTGCGAGGGTCTACACTTGCACCAATTTCGTGCATCAGGCCTCTAGTTTTCTATATTTTCCAAAAACCCTACGATCGTATTTATTTTATAATAAGAATGGAAATACTGTTTTAAAAAAAATCAATCTCATCATTAAAACATTAAATTTCCCTATCCAAGGTTAATCTGTTTATGTTTTGTTTATGACTAAAGGCCCAGCCATGCGAAGAGGCTCCTCGCCCCCCGCCTCTTTGAGGAGGCGCCCTGCCTCCTGCCTCCTTGCGTGGCCACCCTCTCATGCCTCGTTGCTCACACAGCCTCCTGTTGATCAGTCATTACGGCATGATAACCATTAGCATATTAGCTCTTTATTATATAGGATTATAATTGTTGCCTGATCTAGTGCAACTAAACAGAACATATATTATTCAACAATGTATGTTATGGTCTTTGTGTCTTATTGCCTCCCTTGTTTTTTGACTTTAGTGATTAATGAATTTTGTCTTCACTTGGAACTCTAGAACTACTGGTAGTCTTCTTAAAGTGCAAAGGGGCTTGGCTAAGATCAATTTTGTGACATTCAGGAATAGAATGGACAGGTTATAGATTAGTCACTTGGGGTTTAGTGTCTGGGTTTCCCTGAATATTTATCATAGACAAGTAGAAGATGGGATTAGATACAGAACACTCAGTTGCAGATATTTACTGAATTTCTCGTCTTATTACTGTTTACTATGATCTCCATTTCCTTCTTTTGTTGACTTGAACCAATTAAAAGAGTTGACTAACCCTTTCTGCCTGATTTACAAATAAAGTATTCAGAAAAACAGTTTCAAGTGAAATTTTTAGAGCTTACTATGAAGTGAATCTTGGTTGTGTATTTCCCCCCAATTCTATTTTTGGGTGATTTCATAAGGTCTTGCCCTTGAAAGCTGTGCTGATGTTTCCTCACTACCCACCCCACACTCTTTTCTAGCTATCCGGTTAAAGGCCTATTAATGGCCTTTCTATACTTATAATATGTACCGTAGAGGTGTTTTAAAAATCATTTATTTCCTCTTTCTATGTATGTACACACATGTGAGTAAGAGTGGACTTTCATGTATTTGTAAGAGTGTAATAATCATCTCGTAAAATTTGGGCAGGCAGGGATCAGCTCTTAAAATCCATATTGCGGCCAGGATGATGTTGCCTGTACTCTCTCTGTGCAGAACTTTCAGTGGCTTCCCCTTTGCTTAGAGGACTAAAGTCATGGGTGTGCAAGGCCTGGCATGGTTCGGCCTGGACCCCCATCTGCCTCTTGCACATTTTTTCCTTTGCCCTTCAGATGCCTTCAAGCTGCCCTGCTAGCTGCCTGTGTCTGTGTTCTTTTTTCTGCTTGGAATGCTTTTGTTGCCTAGTTCATGACTTAATTATCAACTTGGCTCAGAGAAATCTGGCAAAGAGGTCTCTCCTTTGTAACCCTAATCATAGTTTCCTATGTGATTTTTTTTTTATTGTCTCTTTGATTAGATTTTGTGTGTATGTCTCTGTGTGTCTCTGTGTTTACTTTTGTATTTACAGCTCCTAGTTATAAGCAACCCTTTGCCATAGCTGACTCTCAGAAAAAGCTTGTTGAACAAATAGATGAAGGACATGGTTATTTTACTTTGGAAATATTTTCCTAACTTTCCAGGAGGAGGCACTGCTTTTACTCTGGTTTCATCTACCCTCATGCCACAAAGAATGTGTCCATTTGAAAAACAGCCCAGTTTTGTGTTTGTGGCTGCTTTGGGCCACTCCCAGATTCCCCAAAGGTACATTTTCATGCATCTCTTCTGTTCGAGGGACTTTCTTAGAAGAGTTTGAGAAGCTTTCTTATCAAGGTCCATTGTATTGTTATGTGGATTTATATGACATGGTCTGAGAAATTTAGGTTTGTCACATATTACCTAGGAAAACCCAAATAGCCAAAAGTTTTTAGAGGATGGTATGATGTGTAATTAGAATGGGTACTCTTGCCCACTCGTGTAGGTCAGTTATCTTCTTTCCTTTTTCTCATTTGTCTTGGATGAGCAGTTGTGTTCTGTGATGGTGGCAGGGCATTGGCCTTGGGCAGAGCTTGTGTGCAAGATCACTGTGCATCATTTTTTTTTGTATGTAACTTTGTGCATTTTTGTCTTTGTATGAACTTTTCTTTTTCAATCTTTTTTTTTTAATCATGTTAACCTTTGCTTCCTTATGTTAATTGAACTCCAAAGTGGCAAGCTAGGATGGTGCATGTAAGAAATATTAAGCAAGTATCTGCCAAATAAGTTATTTCAAGCTCATTGACGCAATCTTGGACAAAATTGAACTTTTTTTCAGAATCTTGTTGTCGGGGGGGGGTCAACTCTAATTTGACATTTGTATATTCATTTACTATGTCACATAGTTGCAGCTCATATCTACCACTTTGTGAGTGCTAGTTTTGTGCTTTACAAGCATGATTTCCACTCCTTATGGAACAATTTAGGATGAAAGTATTCTGTTCTTTCTGTGGCTGAACCGAGACATGAGATGCCAAGTCATTTGTACATTCGCACCCAGGCTGCAGGCTACCTAGCTCTGGAGGGAATCTTTTTACTGTACCACCTTCATTTTAAGCATTGCTAGGGACATCTTGATGTCTTCCTGCACGTGCATGAAGGAAACCATGCAGAGACCTCCTTGGTCACTGACACCATTCAAAATCAGCTCCCTGACCTTTGAACAGTGTTCCACAATTTCTAGAATGGGGTATGTTTTAGTTTTTTCTTCATGATAGTATTAATGGTTGTATGGCCCCATAGTACCTTCTTGTTTCAGAGCTGGTACTATCCTCAGTTTATTATGACTTTTTTCTTTGCTAAGCTTTTTAAAAAATAGAGTTTGATTCACAGTATTTGATGACATTAATAGTTTGACTTGACAAAATTACCATTTTCTCTTTCATCGGTCCTTAATTTTAGTGGGAGACTTGGGGGCAATGTATGTAGGAGATACTTCAAAGAGAAGATTAGTATAATGGAAGTTCTGTGAGGCAGCTGAGATGCATACTGCATTGTTACTGGAAGGCAGCTATGGGTGCTGGGGGTTGTGTTAGCCCTATTGATGGAGAGATTTAACATTTGCTGAAGTGCTATGGATATTCCTTTTCTACTAAATTATAGCCTAAAGACCTTTCTAACTCTTGGAGCAAGCCTTAAGATTGTCTTTACCTCTTGCTTTTGGGAAACTCCTCTCTTTGCAGGTGAGGAAAGATTAGATGTCTTTCCAGGCGACATCCAGGATCTTCTTCTTTTCTCCTGTGTGTCACCATGAGACTACATAAAGGAGCATTTCTGGAGGCTGTTTAATCCACTAGTTTAAGATGCCAACATCTTTATTTTTTCCATTGGGATTAGACTGTAAGGGTGTGCAGTGTGACTGGCTGATATAAGATAGTAACTGAAGTCAAAACACTATCTTTCCTTATAAGATGTGTACTATTAGATTTGCCTTCTTGTGACCTCATTCCTGCTGCACCACATCCTCTTTTCTCCATTGAGCTGCCTGTGGGTTCAACTTTTATTCCATAGCTGGGTCTCTCTGCAGGAGTTGCAGCTTATTTACTACTAGTGGCCAGGTGGTTGAAATTCATGCACATTAAAAGGGGATTAATTAGAGGAAATAATTTAATATTGCTATTTGCCCTTTCTCTGTAATAGAAGTGTCAGAGATGAAAGAAAATTAGTAAAATGTATATGAAAACCTTCCTCCTGTCAGAGTCGGGGCGC
The DNA here is from genome assembly GCF_027574615.1 of Eptesicus fuscus. Taxonomy (NCBI): domain Eukaryota; kingdom Metazoa; phylum Chordata; class Mammalia; order Chiroptera; family Vespertilionidae; genus Eptesicus; species Eptesicus fuscus. The sequence goes on along the minus strand of NC_072476.1, from coordinate 81,706,401 downwards.
ACCACGGGACCCAGAGTCAAGTCCCTGCTCACCCACATGCGCCTCAAAATCGCGTGAGACCCAGACCTGGCAGCCCCCCCCCCCCCCCATTGGGCTAGATCCAGACCCTGCCAGTCCCACCCTTGTCAAGCCCCGCAGGGCAGGGGACGTAGCCTCAGGTCTTTTGGCCCAGCGCCAGGACAGGGGTGTGGCCTGAGGTCCCCCAGCCCAGACCGGGGCAGGGGGTATGCCTTGAGGTCCCCTGTCAAGCCCCACCAGGTGGGGGACATGGACTGAGATCCCCTGTCAAGCCCTGCCGGGTGGGGGGCATGGCCTGAGGTCCCCTGTCAAGCCCCACCAGGTGGGGGACATGGCCTGAGATCCCCTGTCAAGCCCTGCCGGGTGGGGGGCATGGCCTGAGGTCCCCTGTCAAGCCCCACCAGGTGGGGGGGGGCGCATCCTCAGGTCCCCTGGCTTGGCACCGGAAGGGGGGTGCCGCCTCAGGTTCCCCGTCAAGCCAACTGGGAGGGGGGCGCAGCCTGAGTTCCCCCGACCCAGCACTGGGGGGGCACCTTGAGGTCCCCCATCAAGCCCAGCTGGGTGGGGAGTGCGGCCTGAGGTCCCCTGTCAAGCCCCACGGGAGCAGGGGAGGGCGTAGCCTCAGGTCCCTGCTGATTGCTCGTTAAAGCTCCTTATGGAAACTTGGCCGCAGCTGTGGGTGCAGCCATCTTTGTGACGGAATGATGGTCAATTACATATTCTCTTTTTATTAGATAGGATGTAGACTTGTCACAAGTTAAAAGCTTAGGAATTATATATAAATTGTTATAATTTTAGCACTTTAACTTACTAAGGTATAGGTTTTGATTATCTGATTTACAAAAGTGCCATATAAAAATCCACCTATGCTCTATAATTGCTGAAATGCTGAGTAAGCTCTGCTTTTTATGACCAAGTTATGGGATGAGTAATTACTCTCTAGAGTGAATGGTTCAGAATGAAATAACTATATGCCTAAGGTGTGATGTGGCACCAGATGTATTTAAGCCCCAAAGGTATGTAATTATCTTACTACTCTTGTACATACACACAAATATGCTTATGGCAAGAGTTTTATATGCAAAAGAAAACCAACTTTCTGATAAGTGATGAACAGGCCATTATTTTTGAAGGGTTCAGAGGTTGTTTGGTGTTACAAATATTTCAATGCCTGTGCATTTCTCTAGGGTATCATTTAAGTTCATAAATCACTGGATTCTAGAGTAAACCGGTACCAAACTCTGGCTTTCAAATATTAAGTTTAATTTAGGGAGTTTCTCAAAGCACAGTGTTTATGATTTATACTCTGCCCCTGTACTCAGTGATTTATATACACCATTCTTGGACTCTATTTTGATTATCAGTTGTATTAAAGGCAATCAATGTACTCTGGCTTCCTATTGGAAATAAAAACTTTTGTAGCCTACTTAAATTTTTGATTTTGTATACAGGTTATCTGTCTGGTCTCATTTGACAGCGCATGAGGAATTAAAGATAGTACATAAAGCTCATTTGTCCTTTCTAATTTAAATTCAGTATTAAAATAATATTGTAGTAACATAAAAAATGCGACATTTTTTTTTATCACAATTTTACCAGGCCCATTAAGTGGGTTAAATGTGTTGCTAGTGAACACTGCAAAGTGGTAAGGTTATATCACTTTCCCAGACACTTCAATTTGGGGATTTGGTTTGTAGTTATGACTTAGTTCCCTGTTCACAAATTCCCAGGAGATGAGAATTCCTTAACTTGGAGGCCCAGAGTGGCTGCTAGTTCTTCCTTTCGGCTAGTGAAAGGTGAGTTGAAATACTGTTGAGGTACTGCTGGCTTTGGCTTTGGGACTCTGTGAAATAGCAGTAATGGTAGCTTACCTGTTTACAATGTGATTCACATTGTGAAAAAATATATATTTAACATAATATTAGATGACAGGAGCGCGAAATTCTTAAAAATATAATTTAGAAGTAAGTTGTGAAAACAGCACAGTTAGGACACAATCACTATACTTGGTAGTATCAAGATCTTCAATAAAAGATTAGTGAATTTGTTTGTCTTATGTTTGTGCTGTTTGCTGTACTAGCCACCAGCCACATGTGATTAATGAGCATTGGAAATGTATTGGAAGTGTTGGAAGTGAAACACATGCATCGGATAGTGTAGACTTAGTGCAATATAAAGAATGTAAAAAATATCATTAATAATTTGTTAAAATGATGATAATTGGGCTACATTGGGTCAAATGAAATATATCAATTAAATTAATTTCACCTGTTTCTTGTTACCTTTTTAAATGTGGTTACTGGAAAATTTAAAATTATGTATGTGGCTCACATTTTTCTATAGTGCTGGTCTGTAGACCTTTTGGTCTCATAATAAGTTCTTTTTGTTTATGTATACAGTTTTGCCATGATTTGATTATATACTTGATTTTAACTTTTTTGCCAGCATGAATCTAAACACTCTTTAGTGACTCTTAAACCTTGGTTTCAAGACACTTCTTGAATTGCCCTTTAAATTATTTAGCACTGTTTTTTTTTTCCAATCTTAAATTTCTAAGATAGAAGAACCATCTGCCAACTGATTATTCTTTAGGTTTGAGATCTCATTGGCAAAGTTATTTCCAATAACTTAAGAGTCTAAATCCATTTTATCTTTATAGAAATGTTCACTGGATTTGGGAATGATATTTAAATTGATATTTCATTTCTAGGTAAGGTATACAATAATAGCTAAAATTATATTTACTTAAAAATAATTTCTTAGAAACATATTGGCCTAGTAATAATGTAAGGAAATTGTCTTAAAGGTTAATTAAAAATAGCACTTTTTAAAAAAATGAAAAATGAAAAAAAAAAAAAAAAAGGTTAGATTTCCCCCCCCCTCCCCCATGACAACAGAAGGGTGTGGTTTCCTTTAGTTTCAAAGTATTTGGGGGATTTATTCTCCAATGAAAATAAGGGGGGGGGGGGGGTTGGGAAACTTATACATTTGAAAGACTGTTTCCTAGCTACTCCAGAACCTTTAACAAAAATTATTTTACTATTCTTGGATGTTGTTAATCCTTACCCGAAGATATTTTCTCCATTGACTTTTTTTAGAGAGTGGAAGGGAGGGAGGGGGAGAGAGAAAGAGAGACATCAATGTGAGAGAGATGATGTCCAAACCAACATAGAATGGCCAATTCTTTGTTTTGTCAATAGTTTTCAAAATGTGGTCCATGCTTTAGTAGTGTCATCATTATCTGGGAATTTCTTAGAAATACATATTCTTGAGTTCCATTCCAGATACACTGACTGGAAAACTCTGGAGGTGGGGGCCAACATCTGAGTTTTAATAAGCCCCCCAAGTGATTCTAATACATGCAGACACACTGGCTTAATATACTCATTAGGCCCACTAAGTGAAAAAGGGAAATCACTCTTAAGTTTTTAAAATAGGAATTTAGCGCAGGGGGTTGGTTACATGGGCAGTGGAGGAGGTAAGACAGCAAGATACGATGTTGAGGCAACCTGGAAATTAATGGCAGCATTTAGAGAATAGTACAATATTACCATTGGTAGGCTGATGGGAGCTCAGGAGCCAGGTTATTCTGAGGAAATTGGGAATCTCCTGGTAGGAAGGAAGTGGAGTCACGAGAGAAATCCAGAGAATGTTGGGGATGCTGCCTGAGGTGGAGAGGAGGGAGAGAAATATACTGGCTCCTTCCTTCTTCCCACCTACCAGTTCTCCAACAGTGCTTTCCATAGACTGAACGCAGGGAAAAGTCAGCTGACCTAGAAGCCTGAAAAATGATATCTGCAGAAAAATGATAATCTCAGAATAGAGGATAACCTTATTAATAGAATCAATTTAGCTTTATAAGACTAAACTTTTCTTTTATAATTTCACTGTGGGCCATAAAAATCTCTTTAGGGGCTGGTATCTGTGAGTTTGGGAAACTTACTTTATACATTTGAAAGACTGTTTCCTGGCTACTCCAGAACCTTTAAAAAAAATTGTTTTACTATTTTTGGATGTTGTTAATCCTTACCCGAGGATATTTTCTCCATTGACTTTTTTTAGAGAGTGGAAAAGAGGGAGGGGGAGAGAGAAAGAGAGACATCAATGTGAGAGAGATGATGTCCATTGGTTGCCTCCCTGTACCTGCCCTAACCAGGGCCAGGGATGGAACCTACAACCCAGGTACGGTGCCCTGGACCGGGAATTGAACCTGGGACCCTTCAGTTCTTGGGCTGATGCTCTTACCACAGTGCCAATGCTAGCCAGGACACTATATTTTTTTCCATTACCATTTATGCCCTCTTCCACCTTTCCCCCCACCCCCACCCCTAATCACTACACTGTTGTCCATGGACTTTTTTTAAATTTTTTTATTTTTTATCCTCTTCCTAGTTGAGGCTTTACCAAGCTGTTCTCTGTTGGTAGCGTCACCTTGTGTAGACATGGGAAACTTATTCAATTTCTCTAATATCCCTGGAACAACCTGGATTTTTTTTTTTTTTTTTGTTTTTGTTTTTTCATATTTCACCTTTCATTGCTTAAAGCTTAGTTCTACCTTTTTGTATGTACTCTTTATCTTCATTATTTCATTTTCCCAGTGTTCTCTCCCTTTGTCCTTTGCTGTTTCAATTATGATTAAACTAGCGGATAGGAGAAGGGTAATTACAACGATAGGCTTAGAACAAGGAAAAAAACAAGTTGTAGATTTTCAAAACAAAGTTAGAAATAGCATCTTGAACCCTTTTAGCCCTTGAAAGGGCACTTAAAGATCCCTCTGCAAAAAGTCATGTATTTCCTCAGCCTTGAATTTTTTTTCTAGATACTAGTATTTAACCAGTATTTAATAATAGTAGATAATAGTATAGTTTTATACTATTTATAATAAATGAAACCTAAGAAGCTAACCACAGTTTTCCCCTTTGGAGGGGTCTGTGTTCTGAATTCCAGTTGACTGACTGTCTCAGAACCCAATTATGTGTTTAATGGTCCAAAATAAAATCTAATACTTATGAATGCAAACGAATCTGGAATATATATTCTTAAATTAAAAAGATCTATGCTTTCATTCACTAACTTTCTTGTATTCATATTCCAAAAATTAAGAGAAAAGTTGTAGATAAGTGAGGAACTGGTATAGTTTTCATTTTACTTGTACTAGTAAGTTTTTATAATAGGAAATGCTGCCAGTAAAAGCTTGAAAATGGAGAAGGAATTCTATTTCATGAGGTCTGGTGGAAGACCAGAGCTATTGTTTTATGTGCAAGGTGCTGTAGAGTAGTGATTCCAACGTATTTTTGCTTCATAAAACACAGAAAATAACATTTATACAATGTACTGGGATAGGAGATTTCTAACGGTAGAAAAAGTTTGCCAGTGGGCTGGTCGGTAAAGACCACTGGCCTAGGGGTTGGCAGCCCAGAGAGCTGAGGTATCACTTATCTTACAGTTTAGCTCTCATTGGAAGCTCTGCTATATGGAGGGACATTCAAGGGGTAATGAATTTTAGTCCCCTAAGGAACTCAACACTTAGCACCATGTTATAATAGTAGAAATACTAAGGAAGAATAGGAGAGGGTTAGTTCTGTTTGAGGTGGAAGAGATCAGTAAAGTCTGGAGAGGGTGGAGCAGAGAAGGTATTTCATTTAGAGGGATATTCTTGTGCAGAGGTATAGAGGGACCAAAGGGCGGAGAGAATTTGGGGAATGCCAAGGATTTCTGATGTGGTTGGGAATGTAAGATTTGGTGGTACTAATAGGAAGTAGTATACTGGGAAGTACTATTAAGAAAGTAGCCAGGGGTTGACTTCAGGAAGGCCTTTATGTGATTGAATGGGTTCATGACCTTGGGCACCACTGTTAGTGAGTGACATGATTAATCACTTCCCCTATGTTTAGAAAAATTCTCCTGGGGCAGGTTAGAATGAACTGGAACCTGCAAACAGATACATTCCTAGGGAGGGGAAGACATGGATGCTGCTTAGATAAGGAATGAAGGCTTGTACCTGGTCAATGGAGATTGAGAGGGCTCTCTGAAGGGGGAACCCACAGATTTTGCTTATTTTGATGACTCATTTGAATCCTGGATGAAGAAAAGGATGATTATCAGAATTAGAGTCTGTGTGGGGGACAAAGCGCTTGGTTTTAGTCATGGATTTTAAGGTGCTTGCAGAGTAACAGATGTTAACATTTATAAAATGCCTTCCAGGGACCAGGTACTGATCTAAACACTTACTTTTTAGAAACTTATTCTCACAACCATAAGAAGTAGATGTTATCAGTTAGTGTCCAATCAGTAAGCTAAAAAGCACCAGATATTTTAAGCATAGAAGGGTTTAATACAGGGAATTGATTAGAGCAGCATTGGAAGGGATGGAGGAACAAAAAGAAAATGTGTGTTGGACCAAAAAGGAGAAAGAGCGCGCGCGTGTGTGCGTGTGTGTGTGTGTGCGTGTGTGTGCGCGCGTGCGCGCGTGTGTATTTTGAAGGAGCAAGGAGGAGAAGGGGATGTTACTCAGATATCAGACAGCTGCTGCATAAACTGTATGCTCTACAGATTTGCTGAAGATCTTCATTGGTTCTGCTGCTTTGGAACCACCACAGATGCTGCTGGAGCCTGCGGTTGTCTGCTGCTGATTATGGAGGTACCACCAGAAACAGGAAATAAAAAAGATAGTTTTTCTTTTCTTTCACCTTGCAATCTTCTGCCATGGTTTCCCATGGGCAGTACCCAACTTAGAAGCTAGTTAGCAAAGGAGTTTGAAAAATGTAGTTTATAGTCTTCCAACAACTTGTAATACAAAAAAGATCGGAACCACCAAAAAAACAATTGGCACAGTGGGTTCTGTTTTTATCCTTACTTTACAGATGTTGAAACTGAGGCACAGAGAGGTCACACAGCTACAACTTGGCAGAGTTGAGATGTGAATCTAGGTAGTCTGGTTTCAGAGTCTGTACTCTTAGCCTCTACACTTTGATCTTGCTTCCACACATGGTTATTATTTGAAATTTTCTTTATTGCTGAGTACTTCAAATGAGCAGCTGTTTGCATTGATTTTGCTTATTCTGTGCTTAATTTTCTTTTGATATCGCTTATTGGCTTCAGCTTTTCACCTCTATCCCTGGAATCTCTCTCTTCATGGTCACCACTGATTTTGTAGCTAGTACAATGGGATATTTCAGTTTCTTATTTCTCCTTGATCTATTTCTAGCTTTTGGTGCTGATACTCATTTATATGGAATTCCAATCTCGATCTCTGGGTGCTGACTTACTTTGTTTTCCTCTTACCTCATTGAGCCTCCTTGGTTTTCTTCACTCTCTTCCCATCGCCATCTCTCTGTTTGAGTTTGGAGTTCGATGTCTTATCTAAGAAGCTATTTAATGTTAATTTCATGTTTAAATCAGGATAAATAAAAACATCAAGTACACAGTTCATGTGGCCTTTTTTCTTTATGTTTTGTGAAGTCACAGAGCAGTCAGAGCGGGCCTCAGTTTGTACTCTTGCCTTGGGCAAGAAGGAAAAGAGAATGGAGACTGAAGGAGAGGGGCTCACTTTGGGTACCTGCTATGTGCCAGTGCTAAGTGCTTTAAATGCATTGTTTCATTTACATTTCTCCTGTGGCATAGGTTGTTGTTATCCATATTTTATACATTAACAAACTGACTCAAAAGCCCCACTTTTCTTATCTGTTAAATGAAGGACCTGGGCAAGATAGTATTTAAGGTCCATTTCCGTAATATCATTATGATTCTGTCACATACTGGTTGTCTTAAACAATAGTTGCTTCTAATATTGAAAAAGGAAGTTGCCATCCCACACTAGGAAACGTTCTGTTTTATTAAGACCAAGAGTACCAACACGTTATTTGTAGAAGTTACGAAGTAGTGCAGAGGCATTTAAAGTAATCACGATGATAGATCTTCATATAAGTTTCAAGAGAGCCCCATTACCTCCAAATGAGGCTGCTGCCCAGAACGTTAAAGGCTGCTGTGGCTTTTATTCACAGGGGCTCAGGATAATAGCTTTGGAACACCTCCAGCCTAAACAAAGGGTAATCCTGTTATTCCATTATACTTTCTGTTTAGAGCATTTGTTTCCTGATTATTAAGAATCCCTTCTTTCCTTGCAGGGAATTTAGTGTGAGATTTGCAAGAAGATAGTGAAAAATATATTTTAAGGACAAGATTCACTGTAATATGTTTTGACATCTTTAGAAAGCCAATGGACAACCCTACATGTTTACCATGTGATTCGCCCACATGTTGTCTTCAGACATGCATATAGATGGTTTAAGTGGATACCAGCATCCTCTTTTGGTATACAGCACCCACCATAAAATATCAAGCAAGCATTCCTAGGTATGTATACATCAGCAGAGTAAGTACATTTCCAGGCTTTGTCGCATCTGTTTTACACTAATTCACTCATAAACATCCTTCAGCCTCTCCTCATTCACACCTTATTTTTTTAAAAATGGGGAATTGAAGGGGATATGCCTCTTTTTTAAACTTCCATTTTATTAGCTTTCCTTGCATGGGAGGAAGCCAACACAGGAAACATCGGCTCCCTGGTTTTCCTACTACCTCTCCTCATTTGGTTTTGGTGGTTCCTCCTCTATCCAGCCTCTAAATGGTGGTGAGCCTAGAGTTTGAGTCTGGCTCTTTTCTCCTTTCTCATGCCCTTTTTCTAGATGATGCCAACCACCCCAAAGCTTTTAATGTCATCAAGTGATGATGGCTCCCCAATTTTTATTTTCAGGCCTGACTTCTGTCCTGATTACTTATCTCTTATGTCTATTTAGATCTGGCAGGTATTTCAAGCCTTTATAGACTGCCACCTTCTCTTCAAAGTAAAAACCTTACATTGCAACCCAGTATATACACATATGTTACCATAAATAACATAAACCAAAGTTTCATAAACAGTAATTACCCCTAAAACATACATGCCACGCTTCCTGATATTTTCTGTGACCCAGAACATTGGTCGTCGCCTGTTAGTGGATTGTAACCCACTATTTGAAAAACACTGTTCTTGAGTCATTGTAGATGTTTTAGAGAGATTTCAGGTTGCTGGGAGGGAGCCTGCCCATGTATTTGAGACCATAAATATTTTAGAGTGCAGTAAATAATTATAAAATGAAAGAAGGCCTGAATAGATTCCTTGCATTTCACTGTGTCAGGAAGCCAAAATTTCTTGGACTGCATCTGCTCTTATCTAGGTCACTGATAATCTAACCACTAGCTGGATAACCCTCCTAAGAAATTACATTTTTGCATCCGGATAAATGGAATTACTAATTATTTTTAAAAGTGTGAACTGAAACTAATCCAAATATATATATACACCCCTTCATGCCCCCCCATCTCCAAATGAGGCTGACTTAAGAGATTTTGGTCTCCCAAAACAAGTATGTATGTTCCAACTGAATCACTGACTTTCAAATACCCGAGGAAGTCAGTCTGGTTTCAGTTTGTTTCTTTTTTCCCCTGAGGATCAAGATGAAAAGCTCTGTTTTCTTTACTACCTGCAGCAGATCTCTGTTACCTGTTTGAGCAAAGTTGCTAAAATGAGGGAACTTTCTTCCACTGATTCCCACTGTATCCTTCTCTCCCCACATCAACTCTTGGAGACAGTGACTATGGAATCAGTACTAGCGAGCTTTTGGTTATTCAGAATTATTTACTATTTAGAATTGGTAGGGATACATTCAGTGATCTACTAACATGTGGGAATTGTCAGATTATAGAGTACCAGGTTTGAATATATCTATAGCAGAATCTATACTAATAAAAGGGTAATATGCTAGACCGGGAGACCTTCTGGACGAAGCCATGGTGGCGGGGCTGAGGCAGAGGTGGTTAGGGGCAATCAGGCCAGGAGGGGGAGGGCAGTTGGGGGCAAGCAGGCCGGCAGGGGGGGGGGCAGTTAGGGGCGAGCTGGGGGGCAGTTGGGGGTGAGCAGGCTGGCGGGGGGCAGTTGGGGGCAATCAGGCCAGCGGGAGGGGGCAGTTGGGGGCAATCAGGCCAGCGGGAGGGGGCAGTTGGGGGTGAGCAGGCCGGCAGGCAGAGTGGTTAGGGGCGATCAGGCAGGCAGGCAGGCAGGCAGGTGAGCGGTTAGGAGCCAGTGGTCCCGGATTTCGAGAGGGATGTCCAACTACTGGTTAATAATAAACCGGCAGTCACACATCCCCTGAGGGGTCCCAGATTGAAGAGGGTGCAGGCCGGGTTGAGGGACACGTCCCCGTGCACAAATTTCGTGCACCGGGCCACTAGTTTTGGAAATTCGTGCATGGGAGCAGGGCTGTGTGTCTCTAAGCCCGTCCTGCACCCTCTCCAATCTGGGACATCCCTCTCGCAATCTGGGACCTCTGGCTTCTAACTGCTCACCTGCTGCCTGCCTGATCACCCCTAACCACTCTGCCTGCTGGCCTGCTTGCCCCCAACTGCCTCCTCCCGCCAGCCTGCTCGTTCCTAACCTCCCCCCCCTTGCCGGCCTGCTCGCCCCCAACTGCCCCCGCCCCCCCCCGCCGGCTGGATCGCCCCTAACTGCCCTCTACTCCTGGCTTGATTGCCCCTAACCACCTCTGCCTCAGCCCCGCTACCATGGCTTTGTCCAGAAGGTCTCCCAGAAGGTCTCCAGGTCTAATTAGCATATTACCCTTTTATTAGTATAGATGTTAATAGGTACTTGCCTTGCACACTTCTGCTAAACTCACAGAAGGTTGACTAATCCAGTGTTCTTAGAAGCCTCCCCTTAATCACAGTCTGTTCTCATTCTCATATTTTAGATCCAAAATGGCATTTATTCTAATGAAGCTTCAGAAAATAGCTTTTATCATGCTATAGAAATTTAAAATCGGCACAGTGACTTAATGGTTAGTTGACTTAATGGGGTTTTAGGGGGAGACTCTAGCTATGCTAGGATGGGACCTAAAAATACTTGGCTAATAATATGAACACTGCAATGTTTTAAGTCATTTCTGAGGGGAGCTAAAAGATCTTTAAAGATTATTAAAAAGATGCATTCTCCTATTTAACATTTGGCATTAACTTTAGAGGCCAGGATTACAAAGTATTTTGCATAGCATATTTTCTATTTCAAAAGTATAATAGTACATTATTTAATCTATGGACTATCCCATACCACCCCCTCCAGATCTGAAGGGAATCTGATATTAATATTGCAGGTGGGTATTTTGCATTTCCATTTTTGAATATTTGGTAACTTATATCAGGGATCGGAAAATTATGGCCCTTTGGGCTAAATCTGACCTGCCACCAGTTCTTGTATATCCTGCAAACTAAGAATAGTGTTCATATTATTTTAATGTTTGGGAAGGAAATTAAAAGTAGAATAATGTTTTGATATGTGAAAATTGCATGATATTCAAATTTCAGAGTTTATAAATAAAATTTTACTGTAATACATTCATGCTCATTAGTTTACATATTGTCTGTGGCTGCTTTTGTGGTACATGGCAGATTAGTTGTGGTAGAGACTTAATGGCCTGCAAAGCCTAAAATAGAAAAAGCCCTTTACAGAAACACTTTGCTCACCCTGGCCTATATATATATATATATATGTATGTATGTATATGTGTATATATATATATATATATATATATGTATATATGTATATGTGTATATATATATATATATATTTTTATATTTTAAGTTTTTGGGGCGACATTTATTAATATTTTGGAATGTAATATTTTATTATATCTGTGAAGTTAATAATTTAAGTCTCAGTGTGGAATATCATGTTCATAAACATAGGTAATAAGAAAAATTTGGAGGTTAAAAACACGAATTTGTTCATATATATGAACAAGTGTTTGAAAGTGGCAGTTACAATGATGTGACACAGAGATACAGCATGCTTGATAGCATTGCTGTAATAAGAGTGGAACATTCTAAACTTTATTTCAGACTTGACAACTTTTCTTCTATTTTTGAAATATCTCAAATACGTTTTGTACAATCACTTCCATTTCACCCTCCCTTGTGTGCTTTTATTTTAATCCAGTAAAGACTTTTCTCGCAGTAAACAGTGTGATTATGTTCTCTTTATAACGTTTAGTGGTTTTGGTACTTAAGTTTACCTAATGGGCTCATGACTGAAAGTTGGAGTCAGTTCTTTGCTGCCTTGCTAGAGAGCATGTGCAGACAGCACTGGGTTGAAGAAAAGTTCTCAAACCACCGTATTTGGCAGTAAATTGGGCAAACATGTCTAAAATGAGGACGATGTCTGTGCGATATTTAGTTCCTCTTCTGTACAGTGCCTCAAACCCCAAACCCTATCTTGTATTAGCTGTCACTTATAACCTCCACTAGCACTTAGTGAGCCAGAGGAAAAAGGGTTGTTTGTGCTTTTTTAGAATATTTGAGCAATCCGGTATACTAACCTGCAGCTGCCTTCCCTCACTTTCTCTCTGTATATCTGATTTGACAGAATAGCAACAGTGCCACATTCTAGTGTGCTCCAGCAAGCCCACATTTATCTGTAGGTCTAAGATGTATGGTATCCTCAACACTTAAAAACCCAACACAGAAGCCAGATAAGCAAAAGACAAACAAACAAAAACCCCACAAACCCCTGAAAAGCCAAAACTAGGTGTTACAAAGGCCATCTATTCGTTTTTTTCTTAACTAGGGAGACCCCAAATTCTTTCTCAGAATCTGGATTTTCTTAGAAATCATTTTAGGAAGTCTGGCTATTGAGCTTATTCAAAAGAGGCATGGTACAGGGGGAAAGATGCCCCATGCAGGTACATCATCAGCCAGGAGTGCGAGCTTGAGAAGGTGATAGCTTGAGAAAGTAAAACCTTAAAAAAGCTAAAAGAACTAAACAATAGCAGTTTGACCATTTGGTGTGGAACCAAAGCCCCAAACACCACCCCCATATCCTTGCAGGATTACTGTGTTACTGCTTACTGACATGTTTGCGTCCTCATTGTGAGCCACTTAACTCTTTACTATGCATAATGTTGTCTTCTCACAACAATTCCCTGAGAAAAGTGAGAGACAGATTTTCTCTAGCATTTCCAAGATTAATCAGTAAGAATGGGAGCTAGGATTTGAACCCAGGTAGTCAGATCCCAGAGTTGATTCTTTTCCTATTATCTCCAACCCCCATGAGGGCAGAACACAGGGAGGCAATATGATATAGTGAGTGGTTGACTTCCTGACCGGGCTTCAGATCTCAGTTCTATCACATTCTGATTTGTTAACTAATGTTTAGTACCTCATTTCCACATTTATAAAATAGATCTTAAAGTTGTTTGTACTTCATCATAGAGTTGGGAGAACTCAGTGAGACTTTGATGTAAACCACAGTATAAAACATTTGCAGGAAAGTGTGAAAAAAAGCATTTTATACCATCACATTAACCAATCATAGTCACAGTTTTAGAGTTTTTCCTTTTCGTATATTCCTATACATCTGCACATTCTTTTTTTTTTTTTTATTGACTTTTTTACAGAGAGGAAGGGAGAGGGATAGAGAGCTAGAAACATCGATGAGAGAGAATCACCGACCAGCTGCCTCCTGCACACCCCCTACCAGGGATGTGCCCGCAGCCAATGTACATGCCCATGACCGGAATCGAACCTGGGACCTTTCAGTCCGCAGACCGACGCTCTATCCATTGAGCCAAACCGGTCTCGGCGATCTGCACATTCTTATATCTAGCTCTTTTTGGTTTGTCATTGTATGAAAAGCATTTTCATGTTATATACACTTTAGAATTATTTTTAGTGACCATGTATATAAACTAATGGATTTATCATTCCACATAACCATTCTCTTATTTTGACAAAGGGTTGTTTATAAGTTTTTATTTTAGGAATGATCGTCAGTTGAACATCCTCCCTCTACTCTGCCCATATTTTAATCCCCCCCCCCCCCCCCCATTTCATGTAGACTTCCAGAAGAGGAAACTTGAGGGCCCAAAGGATATTTTTATGGCTCTCTATACATACTGCCATATTGCCTACCAATTTCACATACCAGTTACCAGCTCTAGATATTAACATGGTTTTATATTTTTGCCAATTTAACAAGTTACTAAAAGTTTGCCAAAAACAAGTTACCTTGTTTTAATGTGAAAATTTTGGGTTACTCAGGAAGTTAAATATTTTCCCATATGTTTGCTTATTCATTACATTTCCTGTCTCATGAATTTCCTATCCTCCTCTTCACCTGATGGTAAAAAAAAAAGGGGGGGGGGCACAGTGGTGGAGAGCAGGAGCTCTGGTGGCCCAGTCCACACCTTGCATCTGCCTCCAGAGTGGGGAATGAAATGTGGGCAGGTGCTGTTACCTTGCTGAGATTTTAGTTGCCATTTTGGGACATTTGGAAGACTTTATTTTTAGGAATTCAAACATTTTTTTCCATGGTGATTTCTTTTCTAATTTAGAGAACTTGCTGTACCTTTTCAGAGATTTAATACTCAGTTTCAGTTTTCTTCTGGTTTGAAAATTATTTTATCTTCTTATTCTACCTAGATTTTATTTTATATTTTAAGATCTTGTAAAATTGATGACTTTTCCTGTTGTCTGTGCTTATTATGACAACATAAGACATTCCTCAGGAATAAAATTTCTCACATTTGAAATTTTAACATTTGCACTGTATTTGTAGTACAGCTAAATGTTCAGAGGTGTATTGGGATAATGATGTTTAAATAATTTGTTAATGCCTTTACCTAAATTGCTTTTATTTTAGAATCGGGTCAGAATTTATTAGGTATATTAACTAGTATTTGGCATGGTGATTTGTTAGGTTTTTGGATATTATAAACAATTTTATTTCTTCAGAAGTAGTTGATGAGACATTTATTTTTTATTCTTTTTCCTAAAGGTGAGTTTTATATAGGAATCTGTACCTCAAAAATCACATGGCATTGTGTACAGAGTGTCTAGGGAGCAATTAGAAGGGCAATCTGTTAAATCTTTTGCCTCAAGGCAAAACCATTAGGTGTGCTGTGTATGAGCCTCAAGGGGTGTAAATAACCAAACCATTCATGTAATCACCAGTTTCCTTTCATTTCAAGGCATCTGTGAAACCTTTAATCTTGTGGAAGAATCAGAGGAAGTTGACCTATTGAATCCACAGATTATTCTCCAAAACCTGAATATTTTGAGAAAGCATTTTTCAGAATTTATAAATTAACTGGTTGAATATTAGGCATAAGAACTTTGTGAATTTCGTTTTCCATTTTGATGTGAACATCCTGAAGTTTGTTATGATTTAAATGTCAACAGATCTCTTTTATGAACTCTTTTGTGTCGGCATAAAATATTTAAAAAAAAAGATTTATTATTGAGTTTTTTTGTAATTTATTAGAGATTAGGAGCAAATTACCATTTATGGATGGCAGAGATTTCTCACTGCCATAATAAGACCATCCTCAGAAATGAGCAGCATTCACTGTGTTTCCTATAGTACTTTTGGGGATTTATTGAAAGGAAGAAATTTTTCTTTTTCTTACTACTATTGTGCATACATACTATTTAAACATGGGGAAATCTTTTCCATCTTAAAAAAAAAATTCACACTGAGCCTTCCCATTCCATTCCTTCTCTCAGTGACCTGTTCCCCCCCCCCCCCTTCTTTTTCATAACCAAATTTCTTGAGAGTAATTATACTATATTTTTTCACCTCTCTCTTTATTATTCAAACTTCTGCGCTCTGGTCTCTGTCCCATCAATCTTCTGTAGCTGTACCTGTTAAGGACACCAGTGTTAACTGATTGAAATAGGCTTTCCTATGTTTCATCTTATTTGACAGCTCAGCAACACTCAACAAAGCTGACCACTTTTCCTTGGAACACAGGCTTTACTTGACTTTCATAAATCCAGGCTTTCTTGTTTTTCTCTTACCTCTCTGGTAACACCAGTCGTCTTTGTTGGGTTATCTTTTCTACCCACTTTTCTGGGCCCCTTTCTTTAATCTACTCTCAAAACTCCACATACAAGCTTCAAATCTTTCTTTTTCCTGAGCTCCAGACTTCTGTAGTTCACTGTATATCTTTACTTGCTTGTCACACTTGTACCTCAAACTTACCATTTTTCTTCCAAACCTGCCTTTCTCTCTATTCCCTTGTTCTGTAACCAGGGTACGTACTATCGCCTACTGAGTTTTTCAAGCCAGAAAATCATCAGTGTGTTACAATTTCTACCACCTCAATATCTCTTCATTACTACTGTTAGCCTTAAGTCCTACCGTCATTGGTTTAGTTCATTGTAGTAACTTTTTGCTATCTTCTTTTGCCACACTTCAACTAACCCATCCTCTGTACTGTAAACACATGATTTTTGAAAATCAGTTATGATCATGTTCTTTCCCTATTTAAAATTCTTTTGAAGGCAAACTTCTAAAATTTTTACTTAATTGTCTACAAGACTTCATGATTTGGCCCTGCCTACATCTTAAATCTCATATCTTGCTCCCCCATCCTTCAACAGAGAAGAAGTTTCTCTTTTGGTATCTAAGATTTGTAACATTTAAATTACAAGATGTAGAAATGAATATTTTGTTTTTAAATATTGCTTATAAAAATGGTTCTTCATTTTGTGTATTCTTTATATGTAGGCAATCCAGTTTATACATACATATTCAATGAGATAGTATAAGTTACATGTTTGTAAATTGTAAATCAAGCATGTCAAACTCACGGCCCAGCCAATATAACGGTATGTAAGACATGTTTTAATCAACATTTTGTAACTTAATTTTAATAATATCCTGTTATATATAATTAATAACGAACTACAATGTTCGCTAATGACTGATTTGATTGATTACTATAATTGTGTTGCATTCATTTCCCTTATGCGCAGTCGCTTCATTTCTCCACTAATACTAGCAGCGAATATTTTAGCAGCTGGTTGCCACGTCATTAGTCTTGTACTGACTTGTTTGGTGTGTACAACAGGAAATATTTTGCTTTTGGAGAACAAGAAAAATAGGTTTATTTGCGTTATGCTTATTTGTGCAGTTATTCAGTGTCTGGTAAGTTCATGTTCAAGAAAACATACTAATTTTTATTAAAATGTTCTATTATTTCATGTTTATGATTACTCATTTCAGCCCTTTGTATTCAGCATGTCTCTAATGAAATAAACCTACGTTTCTATGAAAATCGAAGCTTTTGTGTTTTTGTGGCCCACATAAACTTAAACCTTGTTTATTTGGCCCATGTTAGCCTTTGAGTTTGACATGCTTTTTGTAAAAAGGTAAAATATTGTTTCTATCTTTTGTTTCTATCCATCATTTCTTTTGCTTCCATCTACATGATGATAAAAGATACTATACATGTGTTAACAATTAGGTAGGAATTTTGGAGTAGAATGGACATGATTTTCCATTTTGGAGTATTATTGGGATAGGAAATTAGGAAACAGCCCATAAAACCATTATGGTAGGAGTGATATATTCAGAAGAAAAGGTTGCTTAAAACCTGGTGTAGATCATTTGTCTTTTTCAATTCTTTACTCCCGTGTTTTTAGCTTCCATTTTAAGAAAGTATATGGTGACCATGGAATTATTTTCATTTTCTATTTAATTTATGGTTAAACTCAGTGAATATGCTATTTTAACAGTACTTCTGGCATTTATACATTTTTCACACAACCCTTTTGTCTGTATGAGCAAAGTTAATGCCAAACACCACTATCACCCATGAAGAAAAAAATTCTTTGTGATTAGAAACAACTAATATGAAATTTGAATGCTCTGGCTATGTCATGAATCAATACCATTTATACTGAGTGGAACAAAATTGCCGTTCAGGAATGTCCTGAAAAAGAAAAGTAATGAGAGGTGGGACCAGCCTCACAAGATTTTAAAATACATTATTAAGCTACATTAATGACAACTGTGATGAAGATATTTGTACAGATCTACAGTTAAATGGGGGGAAAAAAAAGACTGGGAAGAGACCCCAAAAAACACAGGACATAATAAAATTGGCATCTCAAATCAGTAAAATTTATTTAGTATAAATGGTGTTGGGATAACTGGGGAGCCATCTGAAAATAAAATAAAATTGGATCTACAATTTGTACTTCTACCAGAATGAATTTTAAGTGGATCAACTTTAAATTTAAAAAACAAAGTCATAACAGAAATAGAGATAAGTTAGGGAGAAATTTTTTATCATTTAGAATGGAGGTTTTTCCAAGTTTGATGTAAAACTCTGAAGTAATTAAAGTAAAGGATTTATAAATTAGACTTTATATAAAGAAAAGTTCCACCCTAGCTAGTTTGGCTCAGTGGATAGAGTGTCGGCCTGTGGACTGAAGGGTCCTGGGTTTGATTCTGGTCAAGGGCACATGCCCAGGTTGCAGGCTCGATCCCCAGTAGGGGGTGTGCAGGAGGCAGCCGATCAATGATTTGCTCTCATCATTGATGTTTCTATCTCTCCTTCCCTCTCCCTCTCAGAAATCAATAAAGATATAAAAATAAAAGTTTCTGCATAAAAAAACAACCACCACCACACAGGCAAAGTCAAAAGACAAGTTAAAAAAAAACATTTAACAACTCATCAAACATAATGGGCAAATTTCCTTAATGTATAAAAATTCTACAAATCAAGAAAAAAACCCCGATTCAGTAGGAAAATGTGCAAAGGATATCTATGTAAATTTCACAGGAATGAGATATAATTGGCTTTAAATCTAAAGGTGCTCACTTTAAAAGAGAGATGCAAATTAAAAACCACACCAGATGCCATTTTTAAAAAACCTATCACTTTGGTAAAAAAAAAAAAAAAAAAAAAAATTAACACATTGCTAGCCTGGGTGTGGAAATGGGCACTCATACATTGCTGTTGGGAGTATAAACTGGGATAGTCTTTATAGAGGATAACTTGACAGCATCCATTAGGATTATAATTTGTGGGACCTCTTTCACTCAACAGTTCTACATCCAGTTTATCTTATGCTAAATAGAAATGAAGTAACTTATTGAAGCATTGTTTATAGTAGCAAAACATTGGAAATTACCTAAGTGTTCATTATGGAAGACTGGTTAAAAAATTTTGGTCCATTCACATAATGGAATACTGTGTATTTGTAAAAAAGGATGGGGAAACTGCTGATATGGAATGGTGTAGGTATTTGTTAAATGGCAAAAAAAAAAAAAAAAAGATGTAGAATAGAGTGTTGTGCTGCCATTTGAGAAGAAAGGAGAATAAATATATAAGCATTTATATGCTGCTTGTATCTTATATAATAAAGCGGGAATATGCTAATTGACCATCACTCCATCACAAAGATGGCTACACCCACAGCTGAAGCCAAGTTCCCATAAGGAGCCTTAACGAGCAATCAGGGACCTGAGCCTATGCCCTCCCACGCCCCCGTAGGGCTTGACAGGGGACCTGAGGCCATGCCCCCCGCCCAGCGGGGCTTGATGGGGGCCCTCAAAGTGCGCTTCCCATCCTGGTGCTGGGCTAGGGAACCTCAGGCTGCTCCCCCTGCCCCAGAGCCAGGCTGGGGGACTTCAGGCCACGCCCCCCACCAGGTGGAGCTTGACGGGGGACCTAAGGCCGTGTCCCCCACCCAGCGGGGCTTGACAGAGGACCTCAAGATGCACCCCCCAGTGCTGGGTTGTGGGAACTCAGGCCACGCCACCCACCGCAGCACCGGGCCAAGGGGACCTGAGGCTGTGCCCCTCTGCCTGGCTGAGCTTGACAGGGGACCTCAGGCCGTGCTCCCCACCGAGTGCGCCTTGATGGGGGACCTCAAGATGCACCCCCAGTGCTGGGTTGGGGGAACTCAGGCAGCACCCCCTGCCCAGCGGGGCTTGACGGGGGACCTGAGTCTGCACCCCCTTGCTGGTGGGGCTTGATGGGGGACCTGAGGCTGTGCCCCCTTCCCGGTGCTGGGCTGGGGGACCTGAGGCTGCGCCCACCTGCCTGGTGGCCTGCCTGGTGGGGCTTGACGGGGGACATCAGGCCATGCCCCCCACCCAGTGGGGCTTGACAGGGGATCTTAGGCCATGTCCCCTACCTGGCGGGGCTTGATGGGGGACTTCAAGGCACGCCCCCCGCCCTGGTCTGGGCTGGGGGACCTCAGGCCACGCCCCCCATCCTGGCGCCAGGCCAGGGGACCTGAGGCTATGTCCCCTGCCCGGCGGGGCTTGGCAAGGGTGGGACTGGCCAGGTCTGGATCTAGCCCAATGGGGGCAGGGGCCGGCATGGTCTGGGTCTCATGCGATTTTGAGGCACATGTGGGTGGGTGGGGACTTGACTCTGGGTCCCGTGGTGTACCCCAGACTCTGACAGGAGGAAGGTTTTCATATACATTTTTACTAATTTTCTTTCATCTTTGACACTTCTATTATAGAGAAAGGGAAAATAGTAATATTAAATTATTTCCTCTAATTAATCCCCCTTTAATGTGCACGAATTTCGTGCACCGGGCCACTAGTTTTCATATAACATCTTTGGGAAGGTTTCACAAGAAAGTGATAACCTTAAGTTGCCTTGAGAGAGGTGGGGGTAGACATTTCCTTTCAAAAAATTTAAAGTTTTAAACCATCATAAAAATGAAATAAAAAATAGAAAGGTAAATAAAGAACAGTGTAGAAGTTAACAAAGTTTATATATTCAGTTTATAAATTCAGAAGTGTTTTTATTTCTTAGTGCAATTTCTTGGGCTAGACCTTGCGAAGGGAATTCTTTTTCTATCTTGGGAACAATCTTTTGGATTTGTGAAGTATGTTTTATTGCTTCTCTTTCCTTTTAAATCTTTATCGGCTAAATGACTGCACAGAAGTAGACTGTCATCTTAAAATTGTAAGAATTTACTTGTGGTCAAGTAATCCATTGCATTTTACAGTTTCATTTTTCCAGAGGGTCCTTCGACTAGTTTTGAGTTGATAACTGTATGAAGACAAAGACTTTGATACCACAAAACACTGAAGCCCTCCACTTTTTTTTGCTAGTATATATCAGAAAAACAATTTTTTAAGGGATTTTAAAAATTTCCATTGGCTTTTGACTTGTGACAGATGTCTTTCATGAGGGGGATATATTTGGACCCATCTTGACAAAACTGAGGGTATTGAGTGTATTATTGCACCAGGGTCAGCATCCTCTGTATAGTCTGGGGGTCCTTTCTAGGTGTCAAGTCAGGATGTGGAAGTGCAGGAAATGCTGAGCTAGGTGGGATTGCCTTGCACACAGTAGGTATTCAAAAAATATTTGTTTATTGCAAAATGTTGACTGGAGCTCAGGGAGATTATACTCCTCTTCACTGACCATTGAATCTTCTTTAGCAATGACTTTTGCTTTCTGGTTCTTGTGCCAGCAATTACCAACTCCTAGTTTTGAATTGTCATTGCAAGCATGAACTCCTTCATGTGTTCATGAACACTTAACTGTGCCTATAGTGTGTAATAGATACACTTGTAGAATGAATCATTCTAGGACTTACTTTAAAGAATACCATTGCATATTTTTTTTAAAAAGTGAAAATTACCTCCAGATAGTTCTTTTGAGTTTGACAAAATTGAACTTACTTAAAGTAAGCTACATGTATCCTGCACAGAGAACACAAAGTAATATTGTGATGCATGTCATGTCTTTATCTTAAAGGATGAGGAACGCACCCACACGCCTCAGTGGTGAGCAGTTGTCTGCATTTTATTTTGTTCTTGTCTGTGACATGTGGCCTCTTGCCTGTGGAAAACTGGCATGCAGTGTATTACCTCTTTGATCATTGGAGTGATATATTTTTCCCTGTTGTTCAGCTGGAATTCCATATAGTCCAACCTTTGAATGCCACGAAAAGCGCTGTTTTTTCTCTTTAGCAATTGATATTTCTGCAGTGTGGAGTGAATAGATCACTCCATAACTGTATTATGTAGTTTACTGTGTGGTTAAATGTAATGCAATCCATTCAAAACAAATGTACTAGGGTTTTTCATGTAATAGGGGCATTTGTATATCTTTCTTCATATAACAGATGAAGTTGATTATAGCTAACATGTTTTATGAATAAAGGTCCACTTGCTAATCTTTTTGTTCTTTGTTGAGGGATAGAAAGTAGTGTGATACAGATATACTAAGAAAATGAGAATTGGAATGCAGGCCAAAAATTTGTCTGTTAGAGATGACTGCAGCCAAGACTAAGTGGAATCATGTTCATCTGATAGACAAGTGTGGCTGCTAGTGGTTGGTCCTCTGTGCTCTTGTATGCACATCCTCCCTCTCTCTACACATAGCTATCAGTCATTTGGTGACTAAATAGC
Organism: Eptesicus fuscus; assembly: GCF_027574615.1. Lineage (NCBI taxonomy): Eukaryota > Metazoa > Chordata > Mammalia > Chiroptera > Vespertilionidae > Eptesicus > Eptesicus fuscus. The sequence goes on along the minus strand of NC_072476.1, from coordinate 81,684,119 downwards.
CAGAATACACATCTTTTCTATTTTGGAGCAGAAAGAGATAATCCTTTTCAGTTCAACTTTACTCTGATATTTTTGCAGAGGAATTATGTGAGTACCCTACTGCCCTTGCTTTTGGCACTTCCATCAACATTAATAATTTCAAGAGATGTATTTGTGAATAGGTATTTGCTTGCAGTTCCTGGGCAAACAGTGACAAAATTACCTGGACTCAGGTGGAACCAATTCTTTCCTTTTTTTTTTTCTTTTTTAGCAGTTTTTTCAGTTTCCCAAAAGTGCTACACCATAATCAATAAAGTCCTGATGTCTTCTTTGTGGACAGAAATTTTGTGTTTGGGGTGAGTGAGGAGGTGGGTAAGAAATTAAGGGAGCTAATTTGCAATGAATTCAAAGACAGGATATCTAAAAAGTTGGGAAATGTAAGATAGACTTATTTTTAAGCAGCATATTAGTTTTACTTTAAAATAACATGCTTGGTATAATTTTATTTAACCTCCAAACATCTTTCCAGGTGAAGTTATTCTAAATTCAAAGCAATGGCCCTATTTCTTAATCTGAAGGAAGTATAGTAAAGATAGTGTGTCTGAAAAGTCTGGGTACAGAGAAAAATAATTTGCCTATTGATTGAGCATATTACTTGAAAATGCAGCTTACATACCATTTAAAAATAAGTTTATTCTGTTTTGTTTTTTAAGTTTCACACACCCGTGTTTTGTTTCTATTTACGATTTCTTTTTCTTTTAAGTTTAGGCATAGTGCTAAAATAACTACAGTCATCAGAAAGACTAGGCAGTTGACAAGCAGCAGTTTCTTCCCCACTAGGTCAAAGATCTGGGCAGCGTGGAACTACATCTTCAACTTAGGGATGTGGGAGAAGAATGAAAAGCAGATGATGGAAGTGGAGGATGGTGGATGACTGGCTTTCTTTTCACTCCAGTGGCTGGCTGTAGTCATAATTGAAATCTTGATCTTGTTTTGAGTGAATGAAGACCTGGAAAGATTGATGACTCTAGCATAACAGTATTATTTTTAACAGTTTTTATTTTGTTGTTGTTATTCCTCACCGGAGGATATTTTTCCATTGATTCTTAGAGAGAGTGGAAGGGGGGGGGAGACACACAGAGAGAAACAGATGGGAGAGAGAGACATTGATTGGTTGCCTCCTGCATGCACTGAGGTAAATGCCCTTGACCAGAATTGAATCCTGGACCCTTCAGTCCGAGGGCTGATGCTCTATCCACTGAGCCAAACTGGCTAAGGCTAACAGTTCTTATTTTAATCTGATACCTAATGATATATACAGAATTTTTTCTTATAGATGCTAATATCTTTTGGGATTGGTTTAAGTAATACATCATCTTAGAAAAATGAAACAATAATGCTAGAGGCAGTAATGTTTCTGAGGAAAACTACTTTAAAAAAATTTGCCAGGTAAGGATCAGGTTTATAGTGTTAAAATGTTGCTCTCCTTGCTAAAACAGAGAATCACTGATCTTTATTGATATCTCTCCCAAATTGATGAAACATTTTTAGAACAAGTATAATAGTGAAAAGTGTACATAGCTCTGTGAGCCTGGGCTAGGAGGAAGGAAGGTTCACAAAATGTCAAAGAATAGTGCACCTTCACAAAACCTTATGAATAGTTGCTTTAATAGTTTACATTTGAATCTTAATTCACGAGATTACAGAGTTTAGAAAATGTTAAGATTGACAGGTGGCCAGTTTGGTGGGCATTATTTATTTGCTGGAGTGACTGAACTGAACGTGGGATGTTGGAACCTTTGTGTCCCCAGAGCTGCTTTTAAATGAATATTACTAGTAGATCCATTGAGCCACATGTAAATGCTTTGTTTTCATATTTTTAACACTTTAGCCCTCTACTTCGGATAAATCTTATGAGGAAGATCCTGCATAAATAGGGTTTGACTGGGTGGTCTGTCTGTGCAAGCCCCCTCCATCTTTAAGATGAGTACAGTCTCCCATCCCAATGGTAGAACGCCAGGGACATGGCATGACCCATCTGCTGGTTAGTGATGGTTTGTATATTCTGTTGAAGAAGGCAGTTACATATTTTGAGAAAGATTTTCATCAAAAGTGGTAAAAATAGAGGCATTTTAGTGTTTGAAGTAGCTCTCCCACATCAGTGTGTGCTGCAGGTTGTCAGGGAAATGCTCAGTTCCCTTTTGAGTTTCAAACCACGTTTATAGATGCCCACAATGAATTATTTCAGGGCAGCATGGTGATGAGAAAAATGATTAAAGATACCATGATTTAATGGAAAGAACACTTTCCTTGTTGTTAAACTTGGGTTTGCTTGGATTCTGATTCTAGCACTTACTATCTTTGTTACCTGGGCAAGTTATTTAACTTCTCTGGGTTTTGGATGCATTCATTGAGATAATTTAAGTCTAGTGTCTAGGCCAGTGCTTAGCGGTTTATCTACATTAAGGCCCCTTTTCTCCATTGTTTCATGGTGGAATGCATATATTCTGTACAGCACATACTGTCTCACATAAGTAGTTTAGTTGGCTCCACCAATCTACCTGATCTCAGTTCTTTTGGGAGCCTGCTCTCAGCCCCTGGGCCCCATGGTCAGATGGGTGTGCATAACCCTGCTAGCCATGGTTATCATGCCCAGTTACCAGGGTTTTACAGAGTAGCTAACCTGGCTCTCTGTCTTTTGACTAGTAGCAGATACTGCAGACTGCTCATGCCTGGTCAGATATAATTTATTGCAGAGGTGAGGGTTTGCACTCATGCTCAAGCCCTCCTGATACCAGGGGTGGGGAAGCTTTTTTCTGCGAAGGGCCATTTGGATATTTATAACATCATTCACTTAATAAAATTCACTTAATATAAATTTATGTTGCTCTTAGATTTATTGAATTTCAGGTCAGGCAGGACCAGACCAAATGATTTCATGGGTCTTATATGGTCTACAGGCTGGACATTCTCCATCCCTTGTGATAGCTACACCTCTTGGAGTGGTGGGCATGATAGGCATAGGACATACTGGGAACAGTGGCACTGTTGCTCAGCAATTGAATGCTATTAAAGATGGGAAAATCTTAAGCTAAAGATGGGAAATACTTGTGGTCTAGTCTGCATTTGGCTTTATAAATTGCACACTAATTGAGAACACATTTTTCTGCTTTGAAGTTGTGAAAAGCTCTCCTGCCCACATTCCAGATTGATGTCTATCTGCCTTGAGCTTGTTATTTGTTTAAAGTACTACATCATGAAAACAGTCCTCTTAGAAACCTTTGGTTTGTCCCCAGTGCATCAGTGGACATTTCTCTTCCTGCTTCTGAGTGATTTTGCCTTTGTCTTTGTGCCTTGGCAAGTTTTTTTGTTTTCTCTTTAAACAGGAATTAATACTTTCTTCAGCTGAGCCATCGCTTTTTTGCAGGGATTGGTGATTGTAAAGGTTTTTTTTCAGCAGGTGTGGAGCAATGAATAGTCTTTTTAATTTCATTTTTCATTTACATTTTTTATAACCTCTTTAACAACAAATGGTGAAACTCCATGTCCATATTCTTTTTCAGTCAGTTGTTAATAGTTTTTCCATACTTCCCAGCTGCTTATCATGGGCACAGCTGACAAAACCAGAAGAGCCTTTCCAGTAAGGTGAGCTGAGCTGGCTTTTGAGTGGTACAAAGGGCTTTGGTATAGAATTAGGGCTTTGAGAAAGGGAACAAATGTAAAGGCAGCTGGAAACTTGAGTGTTGCTAATCAGGAATATATTTCGCGATTCTGAAGTTCCCAAGAAGTTTATACTTAAGCAAAATGAAGAGATTTTCCTGTTTTAAAATCCCTTTGTGTTAATTTATAAAAACGTTTTTAATATTTTTCACTATCTTACTTTCTCCGAGAACATTACTAACTCATTTTTAAAAATATTTTTGCATCCCAACAAAATTATTTACTTTTGAGGCTCTTTACCCATTTGCTCTTGTCAAATGCCCTGTATCCAATTCAGTTATTATGGCTGATCCCTTTATCTTTAATTGCTAAAACTCTTTTCAAGGGATCATTTGCTTTTATTGTTTTATTTATGACATCAATAATGAGTACTACATGAGTTCAAAGGGGCTTGTTCTGACTTGAGAATTTACTTCTCTGCTGGTAGTTGCTTGTGTCTGAAAATAGGTTTCTACAGAAGATTGGCCATCTGCTTTTGGGAAAAATATACACTTTCCCTGAATCAACAAATGGGTAATATCAGTAATAAGGTACAGTAAATCTGCTACCTCCAGAAAACAGTATGTTTACATGTTTTCTGAAAACCAGGATTGTGTCCATTTCATGTTCTCCATGCCTCATGCTGGAGAAACTTATAATTATTTTTATTAACATTCCTGTGTTATTAAAAAGTAATGGAATATTTTAAATGTAAGAAATAGAGAAAAAGGGTAACACTTTTGAGATTCAAATGTAGAAGTTACTTAATAGGACAGTGCTTTTTAATTAATTAGGTACTTGTAACAGTCTATACTCAGAACTGTAAGGCAAAAGCACTTTGCATGTTGAACACTCCACAGATGTAAAGTAGGTCCTTGGATTACGTTGGAGATTGGTTCCGTTCCTACGGCGCGTAACGCGATTTTTGCCCTAAGTCAGAACCCACCTACATAAGCACCTATGTCACTCACGTGGAGCACATACACAGCAGTAATGAAGTGAAACAGTAAAAAAAAATCTAATTCCTGACCTTTACTTGTGATAAATAAATAGATGTTGAAATGACGGAACTTTTTTTTTTTTTTTTTAATAAGTAAGTTGGGGATGGCGATGTAACCACGAAATGATGTACATCGAGTCCGACGTAACCCGAGGACTGCCTGTATTTAAGGTTAGTTTGAGTTAATGGCCTGTCAAAGCTATCTGAAAAACAAAAACACCTCCCAAATCATCTCTCCCTTTCCTTTTGAAAGATGTAAGAGGGAACAGTTTAAATTTCAAAGCTGTGCTTGATTAGCATATCTTCTTGGAAAACCAGTTAGCTGGAAGATCCCAATATACCAAAATGGTTAAGATGTAAGAAACATTTTGGACTTATGCTGTCTTTTCAAATTGGGAAATATTTGGAATGCTTTAAAGGTGACATTCTTGTTCTATGACAGGTTCAGTTGAATTGCTCCTGGCAAACCTGCTGGATGATGATGGTGATGATGTAGATGATGGTGATGGTGATGATGTAGATGATAGTGATGATGTAATAATAGTAATAGTCACTAATATTAGAGTAAGTGCTACATACTATTGTTCTAAGAGCTTTACATGTATTAATTTAAGTTAGGAGATACCTAAGTAACTTGCTCATGGTCACACAGCTGATAAGTGGTAGAACTAAAATTTGAGCCCACACAGTGGCAAAAATTAATCTGCTCATAACCACACCACTGTGTAGGCTTTAAGTATTTTGGGTTAGAATTGTGACTTTAGGTATTTTGCTACTAGGAAATCTTAAAATGGAAATCTATAGTGTTTACATGGAAGTAGGAATAATTGTGAAATTGACAATTTTATAATTGAAGTTGGGAAATTCTGAATTTGGTTCTTTAATCATCAAAAGGACTGCCTTTAACCTGTCTTTCAAATCACTTAGATCATTGTTTCTTTATTCTTTTTCACTTAAAGATTCATAAATGCAGTTAGGAATACTGGGACACTTGTCCCCAAACTCATTTAGGGAGGAGAAATGAGAGAAGAGACAAAAAAGATGAGTTACCATCTGTCTGTGAACTGAAGATCTGCTCTCCTGCCCTTGAGGCACTTTCTGTGGCTCCTGCTCTAGAAAGCTCCACCTAGTGGAGCTTATCCCTTTAGGAAGGCCTTCCTCACCTGGAATTTGTTGTGGTGCCACATGTATATATTGAAGTGGATGTACTGTATACTTCTCTTACAGCTTTAAGAACTCTGCAACCTAACCGAGAAGATAGGGAAATGAAAAAGGTTGCAGTGATCCAAAGACAATGCATTTGGAAACTATATCGTGGAGGGGGGAAAAGCCACTTTAGGAGTTTCAGAATACAGTTTTGACATTTAAATCATTCTGTTTCTGTTTGCTCTGTGTCTGTGTTGGTCTTACATGCAACTATCATTAGAAGTTATAGCAGGCCACGGGTATATCTTGATGACATGCTGGGCTGATAATAGTTTCTTAGCCATGTACATTACATGCACTAATCTTGATGCACAAAAGAGTGCCTGAGGTTTTTTTTATCTGGAAACCAGAAAAGCAGTCCTTTGGCCAATCTGGGGAATTTCTGTAATAAGAACATGCCATTAATGAAATTTCTTGTAGGCATCTACAGCATGAGGCAGAATCCCTCCCTCCCTTCCTGCTTCTTTCCTTCCCTTGTTTGTTACCAAGCCCCCTTTCTTCTTCATATCTTATCTCCTTTCCTTGACTCTCTGCTGACCAGTCTGTCTGCCAGCAATCTACCTGTAGTATGCCCTGTGTTCTCAAAAGAATTCAAGGGTAGCTAGTCTGCCATAATGAAGATAGTATGACATTTTAGATTTATTTTTACCTTATTTATTTTTAAAAGATCTTTTTAAAAATACAACTATTTATTATAACTAAGAAATTTACTATAATTAACATGTTTATCTTTTTTTTACATTTAAAAATGTTTTTATTGATTTTTAGAGAGGAAGGAAGAGAGAGAGAGAAAGAAACATTGATGAGAGAGAAACATCAACATCCATTGGCTGCCTTCTGCATGCCTCCTGCTGGGGGTCGAGTCCGCAACCCTGGTATATGCCTGGGAATCTAACAGGTGACCTCTTGGTTCATGGGTTGATACTCAATCACTGAGTCACACTGGCAGGCAATGTTTCTTATCCTTTTATGTCTTATTTTATAAGGAGGAAATTACTAGAATTCAGAAATAATGTGACTAACATTGTGCCCTCACAATTTTTTTTTAGCTCAAATACCTTCAGATACCACATTTCACCCCTCCCCATTAACCTGAGCTTATGACAAAGTTAATATTTTTTGTGTTTTTCAAATTTTTTTCTATGTGAAATGTCCTATTCTCTTTGTGCTTCTTCTTTCCCCTTTGTTTTATTGAGCCCATACAGCATTGTCAGTTGGGTAGCAATCTCAAAAATAGTGTTTTCAAAACTGCTTGGGCCAAAACTCCTTTTGCAGTCCAGTGGGCTTTTTATAGGGCTACCTCCATTTTGCATGCATTTTTCTTCAAGATTGTATTTTTTCCCCCCATTGGTTGACATGCCACTGTGGGGTTTTTTCCCCTCATTTATTTTCTATTGTTGACATTACAATTGACCCCCATCCCTGCCCCTTTGCCTGGCCCCTTTAAGAATCTGCACTGTGCTCTTTCGGATTAAATATCTATATAACTATATATCTATATCTATATCTTTATCTATAGCTATGTGTATATAGTCAAAATAGTCTAGATCGCCGGACCTTAGGGTTCTTGGGTCTGTTTTTTAATAGTTTTTTGTCTTCTTATAAAACTCTTTTCTCAAACATGCTGCTTTTAATCTGTAGAGAGCTTGGAAACAAGATAACCATCCTTGTTATAGGATGTATAAAATAAAGGCAAGCAGCCCCTGAGTCAAAATTTGTGGAGTGTTCTAGTTATAGGGGTAGGATAGAGAAGTTATTGGCTGGTTGAATTTAGGATAGATAAGGACTTTTTCTTTTCGTTTGGGGGCTGCTATTTTATGTCCATGTTCTGCTGAACTAAATGATTTCTACTACATAGCAGCAGTTTATTGCTAAATGTAAGAGACAATGCCATATAAATTGAGATAAAAGACAGTTTTTATGATTAAAAAATTTCCCTCCTTCAGGTTGGAATTACTGTTGGAGTGTCTGCCTGTCCACCCTTTCTCCGCCTGGTATAGCCCATCTGTTGAGTTCTTTCTTGGGGAAGTGTGTTCTTGTCTCTGAGCATGCTCCATGGGGAGCCAGCTCACGCAATGTCTTTTCCATGGCTGTTTCTTTGAAGGCGTAGGCCCCAGCCTGACTGCTTGTGCCCTGGCAGGCCCTGCATGGGAAGAGTTCCCTGGGAAAACAACTGAGTCCTGGCCTGCTGAGCACTACTGGCCCTCCCTCCATTATTGACTATTTGATTTGGGTATGCAAAGCTGCGTCAGAGCCCTTCCTCATCTTCTGGGAGCTCACCTGGTGGAAAAATAAGAGGGCCTCAAGGCATGTAACTTGACAGTGCACTAAGTATCCTCTGATTTTTGTGTGTGTGTGTTGTGTGTGTGTGTGTGAGGGGGAGTTATCATATTTTTCTGTGGAATCTGTGAAAGCTTCTGGAAGAGAAGGGGAAACTTGAAACCAGTGGTGGGAAATGATAGGAGTTGGCCAGGTAAGTACTGTTAGTAGGGGGGGAAATGGTTGATGACAGGAGAGACCTGTGGAAGGAAATACATTCTAGGCCTCATAAAGCTCCTGAAAGTGAAAGTGTGAAGTCAACCTTACAGTCCCCAGGCTGACTCTCTTATCCACTGAACCAGTTACCTCCCCTTTTTGTGATTCAGATTCTTCACAGCTTCCATGGCTGGCACTAAGTGGTAGTAGAAGCAGAGATGATAGAGGCAGGCCAGACCATAGTGGATCTTTTGTGCCATGATGCAGAACTGGACTTGATACTCTAGATTCTATAGAGAGTGGGACATCATCATAAGCCTTGTGTTTTGATTCATGGACACAGGAGCCAAATGAAAGCCATTGTACTTGTTTCATGAAGTGATAAAATCCCATTTATAAGTTGGGGATGTGCTAAACATTAGTACCAGAGAGAGTACATTTATTTATTTATTTATTTATTTAAAAAATATATATATTTCATTGATTTTTTTTACAGAGAGGAAAGGAGAAGGATAGAGAGTTAGAAACATCGATGAGAGAGAAACATCGATTCAGCTACCTCTTGCACACTCCCCACTGGGGATGTGCCCGCAACCAAGGTACATGCCCTTGACCAGAATCGAACCCGGGACCCTTGAGTCCGCAGGCTGATGCTCTATCCACTGAGCCAAACCGGTTAGGGAGAGAGTACATTTATAATGTGACACATCACTTCATCAAAACTCATGGCCTGTCAGATGAACAAGAAAGACTCCTTTTATAAAGGGAGCACCATTTCAGACAGGTGGTATACATTGCTCAGTGCTAAGAAGACTTCTGTGCAGAGAGTTCAGTCTGGTGAAGGCATACAGATGTAGGGGATGACACAGGGTGTGTTCTTGCAGTCTTGCCTGACAGCGCAACACAGGATATATGACGGGTTATGCAAAGAGTAAGAGCAGTCATGGTACAGCAAAAAAGACTGTGGCTGTGCATTGATCCTTTTACCCCCATTCATCATACCTTCCCATGTATATGGATCTGTCATGGTGTCATCTTTGAATGTTGAGTTAAGCAATTCAGAGTTAAGATAAAAATCATTCGTTTAATTGATTAAATGAGCACAGGGCTAGACACATGTTGATAACGCAGTAAATACTTAATTGTTTTTTAAAAAAACCTGAACTTTTAAACAAAATGTATTTCAAAAATTGAAAGACACTTGGTTTAAAAAGATCTGTATTTTTAAAAAATATATATTTTATTGATTTTTTTTACAGATAGGAAGGGAGAGGGATAGAGAGTTAGAAATATCGATGAGAGAGAAACATCGATCAGCTGCCTCCTGCACACCTACTACTGGAGATGTGCCCGCAACCGAAGTACATGCCCTTGACTGGAATCGAACCTGGGACCTTACAGTCCCCAGGCTGACTCTCTTATCCACTGAGCCAAACAGGTCAGGACAAAGATCTGTATTTTTAAAATGTATTTGAAGAGCTTAAGATTTAGAATTAAAATGTTTTCCAGTAACTTATTTCTCTATAAATTACTTAGATGGGATAAAGAAAATGGTTTTACTCCGTGGGAGTCAGTGAGCTGTGGACTTGAATGTTTTATTAAGCTTTACATATTTTTTTGAGGGGTAGGTGTTGGCTTAAGGCATTCTAAATTAGTCTGGAATGTTTGTGCTTCTTTACAAGTCTATCACATACACTGAGATGAGAAAGTAAAGTCTGCTATTTGGAGGCCGACAGGATTTTGGGCAGGGTGGACCAGAGGGCTAAGCTTCCACTTAGGCTTTCACTGATGTCTTATCTCTGTCACTCACATCTTTTGCAAAATTATCACAATAACACTCCTGACTTTATAAGGTTTATTGTGAGAATTGGGTGTTTTCATTCAAATTTGAATGAAGCATTTTATTTAGCTTGCAAAATGCTGTACCCATAGCATATTTTAATTTCAATCAAATTAGCCTGGTTTAGTCTTGCCAGTATGGCTCAGTGATGTCGCATGAACCGGGATGTCACTTTCCAATTCCCGGTCAGGGCACATGCCCAGGTTGTGGGCTCGATCCCCAGTAGGGGGTGTGCAGGAGGCAGCGGATCCATGTTTCTCTATCCCTCTCGTCTTCCTCTCTATATATTAGCTGTACCGGTTAATAATAGCGGATTTTGTAATCAAATAAAACATGATAATTTCAAGAGAAACGTCAAAAGTGCTTTATTCAAAGTAATGTCCATCGCTAGCTACACATTGCCCCATCTTTCAGGTAATTTGTGAATACCGTTATAATAGAAACTTTTCTTATTATGAGGCAAACCATCCAGAGACCCAATTTTCCACTTCTTCGTATGTTTTGAAGTGCTGCTCAGAAAGTGCGTGTACCATCGATTGGAACAAGTGGTAATCTGAAGGAGCAAGGTCTGGTGAATACAGCGGGTGGGTTAATACTTCCCAGGCAAGATCTTTTAACGCATTTTTAACTGGTTTCGAAGTGTGTTATGGTACGTCATCAGGAAGCAAAATTACTTTGCCGTGTCTTCTGGAACATTGTGGTTGTTTCACGATCAAAGCATGATTCATATTGATTATTTGTTGTCAGTAGCGATCAGTATTAATGGTTTCACCTGGTTTTATTTATTTTTTATTGTTTAAAATATTACATATATTAGTACATATATCTCCTTTTTTCCCCCATTGACCTTCCCCCAGCCTCCCCTACCCCCTGTCGCATGCCCTCATCTCACCCCTCCAGTGTCTTGTGTCTGTTGGTGTGCTTATATGCATGCATACAAGTCCTTTGGTTGATCTATTTCCCTCCCTCCCCAACACTCCCCAGCCTTCCCACTGTAATTTGACAGTCTGTTTGGTGCTGTACTGCCTCTGTATCTATCTTTTTATTCATCAGGTTATAATGTTCTTTATTTTCCATAAATGAGTGAGATCATGTGGTATTTTTCTTTCATTGCCTGCCTTATTTCACTTAACATAATGCTCTCCAGGTCCATGCATGCTGCTGCAAATGGTAAGCATTCCTTCTTTTTTATAGCAGCGTAGTATTCCATTGTGTAGATGTACCATAGTTTTCTAATCCACTCATCTGCTGATGGGAATTTAGGCTGTTTCCAAATCTTAGCTATTGTGAATTGTGCTGCTATGAACATAGGGGTGCATATACCCTTTCTGATTGGTGTTTCTAGTTTCTTGTGATATACTCCTAGAAGTGGGATTACTGGGTCAAATGGGAGCTCCCATTTTTAGTTTTTTTGAGGAAACTCCATACTGTTCTCCACAGTCTGCATTCCCACCAGCAGTGTAGGAGGGTTCCTTTTTCTCCGCATCCTCACCAGCACTTGTCGTTTGTTGATTTGTTGATGGTTGCCATTCTGACAGGTGTGAGATGGTACTGCATTGTCATTTTGATTTGCATCTCTCGGATAATTAGTGACTTTGAGCATGTTTTCATATGTCTCTTGGCCTTCCTTCTCGCTTCTTTCGAAAATATTCTATTTAAGTTCGTTGCCCGTTTTTTATTAGATCATTTATCTTCCTTTTATTAAGTTGTATAAGTTCCCTGTAGATGTTGGAGATTAAGCCTTTATCAGTGATAACATTTACAAATATGTTCTCCCATACAGTGGGTTTTCTTGTTGTTTTGTTGATGGTTTCTTTTGCTGTGCAAAAGCTTTTTATTTTGATGTAGTCCCATTTGTTTATTTCTCTTTAGCTCCCATTGCCCTAGGAGCTGTATCGGTGAAGAAATTGCTTCGGCATATGTCTGAGATTTGTCTGCCTGTGGATTCCTCTAGTATTTTTATGGTTTCCCGTCTTATGTTTAAGTCCTTTATCCATTTTGAGTTAATTTTTGTGTATGGTGTAAGTTGGTGGTCTAGTTTCATTTTTTTTGCATGTATCTGTCCAATTCTCCCAACACCATTTATTGAAGAGACTGTCTTGAATCCATTGCATGTTCATGCCTCCTTTGTCAAGTATTAATTGAGCATAGCGGTTTGGGTCGATGTCTGGATTCTCTATTCTGTTCCATTGATCTATATGTTTGTTCTTGTGCCAGTACCAGACTGTTTTGAGAACAGTGGCTTTGTAGTACAGCTTGAAATCTGGTATTGAGATCCCACCTACTTTGTTCTTCTTTCTCAGGATTGCTGTGGCTCTTCGGGGTCTCTTTTTATTCCAGATGAATTTTTGGAGAGTTCTTTCTAGGTCTGTGAAATATGCCGTTTGTATTTTAATGGGGAGTGCATTGAGTCTATAGATTGCTTTGGATAGTATGGACATTTTAATGATGTTGATTCTACGAATACATGAACATGGTATGTTCTTCCATCTGTTTACGTCTTCCTCTATCTCTTTTAACAGTGTCCTGTACTTTTCCACGTATAGGTCTTTTACCTCCTTGGTTAAGTTTATTCCTAGGTATCTTAATTTTTTTGGTGCGATGGTAAATGGGATTGCTTTTTTAGTCTCTCTTTCTGTAAGTTCACTATTGGTGTATAGAAATGCCATAGATTTCTTGGCGTTAATTTTGTATCCTGCTACATAGCCGAATTCATTTATTAAGTCTATTAGTTTTTTGATGGAGTCTTTTGGGTTTTTTATGTACAATATCATGTCATCTGCAAATAAGGACAGCCTTACTTCTTTTCCAATTTGGATGCCTTTTATTTCTTCTTGTCTAATTGCAATGGCTAATTCTTCCAGTACTATGTCGAACAGGAGTGGTGAGAGTGGGCATCCCTGTCCTGTTCCAGTTCTTAGGGGAAATGGTTTTAGTTTTTGCCCATTGAGTATGATGTTAGCTGTGGGTTTATCATAAATGGCTTTTATTATGATGAGGTATGATCCTTCTATTCCCACCTTGTTGAGAGTTTTTATCAAGAAAGGGTGTTGGATTTTGTCAAATGCTTTTTCTGCACCAATTGATATGACTATGTGATTTTTATCTCTCAATTTGTTTATGTGATGTATCATGTTTATTGATTTGCAGATATTGTACCATCCTTGCATTCCTGGGATAAATCCTACTTGGTCATGGTGTATGATCTTTCTGAAATACTGCTGGAACCGATTTGCTAGAATTTTGTTGAGGATTTTGGCATCTATGTTCATGAGGGATATTGGCCTGTAATTCTCTTTCATTGTGTTGTCTTTATCTGGTTTTGGTATTAGGGTGATGCTGGCTTCATAGAATGAGCTTGGACGTGTTCCTTCTTATTGAATTTTTTAGAATAGTCTGAGGAGGATAGGTTTTAGTTCTTTCTTGAATGTTTGGTAAAACTCCCCTGTGAAGCTGTCTGGCCCCGGGCTTTCGTTTGCCGGAAGCTTTTTGATGACTGCTTCAATTTCTTCCATAGTTATTGGTCTATTGAGATGTTTAGATTCTTCCTGATTGAGTTTTGGAATGTTATATTTTTCTAGGAATATGTCCATTTCCTCCAGGTTGTCCAGTTTTTGGAATAGAGTTGTTCATAGTATTTTTTTTTAACAATCCTTTGTATTTCTGTGGGGTCTGTTGTTATTTCTCCTCTTTCATTTCTGATTTTGTTTATTTGTGTCCTCTCTCTTTGCTTCTTGGTGAGCCTGGCTAGAGGTTCGTCAGTCTTGTTTATCCTTTCAAAGAACCAGCTCTTGGTTTTGTTGATCTTTTGTATTGTTTTTTTGGTCTCAATGTCATTTATCTCCGCTCTGATCTTTATTATTTCCTTCCTTCTTCTTACACTGGGCTTTTCTTGTTGCTCTCTTTCTGACTCTTTGAGTTGTAGGATTAGCTAATTTACTACCATTGTTTCTTTTTTTTGCAGTAGGCTTGTAGAGCTATGAACTTCCCTCTCAAGACTGCTTTCGCTGTGTCCCATAGATTTTGGATTGTTGTGTTTTCATTGTCGTTTGTTGCCATGTTGTTCTTTATTTCTTCTTTGATCTCTCTGGTAACCCAGTCATTGTTTAATAGCATGCTGTTTAGTCTCCAGGTGTTTGCTTTTTTTGGATTGTTTTTATTGTAGTTGATTTCCATTTTTATGCCACTGTGATCTGAGAAGATGCTTGATATGATTTCTATCTTCTTGAATTTGAAGATACTTTGCCTATGACCCAACATATGGTCTGTCTTTGAAAAGGACCCATGTGCACTTGAGAAGAATGTATATTCTGTGGCTTTGGGGTGAAATGTTCTGAAGATGTCAATTAATTCCATCTGGTCTATTGAGTCATTTAGGATTGATGTTTCTTTGCTGATTTTTGTTGAGAGGATTTGTCCAATGGTGATAGTGGGGTATTAAAGTCTCCTACTATGATTGTATTGCTGTCAATCTCTCCCTTGATATCCTCCAGGAGTTTTTTTATGTATTTGGGTGCTCCTGTATTGGGTGCATATATGTTTACCAGAGATATTTCTTCTTGTTGGATTGCTCCTTTTAGTATTATGAAGTGGCCTTCCTTATCTCTTGTTATGTCCTTCACTTTGAGATCTAATTTGTCAGATATAAGTATTGCTACCCCAGCTTTTTTTTCATTGCCATTCGCCTGAAAAACCTTTTTCCATCCCTTCACCCTCAGTCTGTGTGCGTCTTTTTTTCTGAGGTCGGTTTCTTGTTGACAGCAGATACATGGGTCATGTTTTCTTATCCAGTCCGTTAACCTATGTCTTTTGATTGGGGCGTTCAATCCATTTACATTTAAAGTTATTATTGATAGGTACTTACTTGTCGCCATTTTTATTCTTTACCCCTGTGTTCCTTCTTCGCTTCCTATTTCTTTTTTTTACAGCAGACCCTTTAGCATTTCTTGCATTGCTGGTTTGGTGGTAATAAATTCCCTTAGTCCTTTTTTGTCTGTGAAGCTCCTGATTTCACCTTCAATTTTGATTGATAGCCTTACTGGGTACAGTATTCTTGGATTCAGACCCTTCCTTTGCATGACTTTGTATATTTCATTCCATTCCCTTCTGGCCTGATGAGTTTCTTTTGAGAAATCAGTTGCTAGTCTGATGGGGGTTCCTTTATATGTAACTTTCTGTCTCTCTCTGGCTGCTTTTAAGATTCTTACTTTGTCGTTGGTGTTTGCCAATTTAATTATAATGTGCCGTGGCGTCGGTCTTTTGGAGTTCATTTTGCTTGGGACTCTGTGAGCTTCTTGGATTTGTGTGGGTTTTTTCTTCCCTATATCAGGGAAGTTTTCTGTCATTATTTCTTCAAACAGGTTTTCTATTCCTTGCTCAGTTTCCTCTCCTCTGGCACCCCTATTATGCAGATGTTGTTTTGTTTCGTGTTGTCCCAAATTTCCCTTAGGCTCTCCTCCTGCTTTTTAATTTTTTTTTCTAGAAGCTGCTCTACTTAGGTATTTTTTCCTACCTTGTCTTCTAGCCTACTGATACGGTCCTCTGCTGCTTCTAGGCTATTCTTGATGCTTTCTATTGAGTTCTTTACAGCAGCGATGTCATTTTTCATTTCTTCTTGGTTTTTCTTCATTCCTCTTGGTTCTTACACATATTGTCAAATTTGTGTTCCATTCTTTTCAGCCACCTTATGACCATTTCTCTGAATTCTTTCTCTGACAGGTTGCTTGCCTCCATTTCATTTACTTTCTTTTCTGGTGATGCCTGCTTTTCTTTAATATGCAGGCTGTTTCTTTGTCTCCCCATGATCTCTCTTCTCTGGGTGTCTGGTTATGTAGTTCTCTCTCTCTCCTGCATTGATTTAAAGGCACAAAATACAACACAACCAGGTACAACGCACAAGGCACTGAACAGAAATGTATACACGATATTAATAACCCCAAATAAAGGTGACCTCCAGAGAAAGGCGAATTAGAGAATACGAGAGAAAAAAGAAGAGAAAAAAAAAAAGGAAAGGAGTGCAAAAATGAAATTGGGAAAAGGAAAAAAAAGTAAGAGAGAAAAGAAAGAGAATACGAAAGAAGAGGGGAAGGAACTATATATATGGGGAGAAAACACCAATA
The DNA here is from genome assembly GCF_027574615.1 of Eptesicus fuscus. Taxonomy (NCBI): domain Eukaryota; kingdom Metazoa; phylum Chordata; class Mammalia; order Chiroptera; family Vespertilionidae; genus Eptesicus; species Eptesicus fuscus. The sequence goes on along the minus strand of NC_072476.1, from coordinate 81,667,801 downwards.
GAACAGCCACTAATCCCAACAAATGCCAGCAACAAGTACCTGGAGATGAATACAAAGTACAAACAACAACTAATATCAAGCGAGGTGAGGGAAAACAACAACAAAAAAAATAAGCAAGACAATCTCACAAACAAGCATAAAAAATTGATATAATCAACAATCAAGCAAACAACAAAAGGACAGAGAGAAAAACAATTTTTTGGATAATGAAGACAGAGAAGAGAGAGGTGTGTATGGACTTGGAGCAGGGGATTGGAAATTGGATATATAAGTAGTGTGAAATTTTAACTCGGGATAAAAAGAAAGAATAGGGAAAATCTAAAGCAGGAAAAGGGTAAGAGAAACAGGACAACAAAAGGGAAAAGTTAGGAAGAGCGTGATGGCATAAAGGTAAAGTTGAGATAGAGTAAAATGATGCTAAAGGGAAGATGAAAATAGAATGTAGAACACTAATCCCAAAATAAAATAAAGTGAAAATAAAATACTTTTTTTAAAAAAAGGTAAAATAGTAGTAATAATATTGATTGAAAATAAAAATGTAATAATTAAAAAGGTAAAATCAAGTGAGGAAAAAAGAAAAAAATAGTTTCTTTTTTTTTTTAAACATATTTTTTATTGATTTTTTACAGAGAGGAAGGGAGAGGGAGAGAGAGCTAGAAACACTGATGAGAGAAACATCAATCAGCTGCCTCTTGCACACCCCCCACTGGGGATGTGCCTGCAACCAAGGTACATGCCCTTGACTGGACTTGAACCTGGGACCATTAAGTCTGCAGGCTGACGCTCTATCCACTGAGCCAAACCAGTTAGGGCAAAAAATGGTTTCTTAAGTAAGAGATGAAAAAAATAAAAAAGTGCAGTAATGAAGGTCATTCACTTCCTCTACTGTTCTGTTTGGCACGCCTGTTTCCTAGTCAGGACAATATTGCAGTTCCCTGCGTTCCACTGCTCCTCAGTGATGTAAGCCAGTTCTGATTTTTAAGCAGGCAGTGTGTCTTAATTTCTTGTATTCCTTTATTTGTGTTTACACAAGAGTCAATTTGTGATTCAACCCCTGGGTGGCAGTGTTTCTGGATTGACCTCTGGGTCTGTAGGTCCTCTCTAGCCAGTGCTTAGATCCTGCTTTCCCTGTGGCATTCAATACCGGTGTGTGGGAGTGGGTTGCCCCAAAGCTGGTTCTCTGATGGTTATTCCCCGCTCTGATCCCTAGGTTCCAGAAAAACAACTTTCCCCTGCAGTCTCTTAGGGTGTCCCCAATTGGGTGATCCTATGTATTGGGCTTAGTAATCAGAAGCAAGGATTTAAAGAGGAAAAAGAAAAAACAAAAACAAACAAAAAAAAAAAAAAAAAAAAAGAACCAGCCTAAGTGTGCGAACTCTGGGGCTACGCGCAAGTCTGTGTAGTCTTTTTTTTCCTCCTTGGGTTTAAGCAGCCGGCACACTTTTAAAATTTTTAGGCTTTCCTTTAGCGTCAGATCAAAATGGGTTGCTTTTTAGAGTTCCTTTCTGTTAGCAGCTCTGAGGACCCCCTTCCACATTCACGGATCATGCCAGCCCCAACAGCCACAGATGTTTCTAGGCGCAGACTTCCCCCGGTTCTCCAGCCCCCGCAGTGCGTGTGTTTCTCTCTCCTGCCGGGACCAGAGACCTCACCTTATCCCAGGCGAAATCTGACCTTTCCATGGTGGAGTGTGTAGAGCTCCTCTGAATCTGCGTGTTTGCGCCAATTGGGGGCCAGAGTTCTGGGGTTAACAGCTGTTCGGTGGGTGCTGTAGTTGTAGATTTTTAGGCTTCCCATAACATCCACTTACCCTTCAAGATGGCGCGGTCTCCGCGTAGGAGCCGGTCACTCTGGGTGGGGACCCAGCAGCAGTGGGGGCTGCCCAGTCAGGGGAGCCCTGTCCTGCAGTCCCCCACCGTCTCCTGGAGTATAGCTGTCCCTCAACTCACCAACAAACACTCCCCGTGCGACCCTCAGCTGTTCTTTCTATCTGCTCCTGGACAAGGCTGGGGACACGTCTGTCTATTCTGCTGCCATTTTTTTCCTCTCCTCACCTGGTTTTAGAAGCTCATAATACACCACAATTTCCTGATGTCACCAAACGCAAAGTATTGTCTTTTTTCCGAAGCAGTTTGGCCTTGCAGTTGGTGTTGATGGTTGACCTGGATCAACCCATGATTTTGTGCATTTGGGATTCTCAAAATAAATCCACTTTTCATCGCCAGTCACAATTCGATGCAAGAAAGACTTTCTCTCATGCCCTTGCAGCAACATTTTACTGATGACTTTTCGGTTTTCCATTTGTCTTTCGTTCAGTTGATGTGGCACCCATTTTTTCCTTCCTTCAGAATCTTTCCCATTGCTTGTAAACGATTGGAAATTGTTTGCTGAGCAACATTTAATTTTTCTGTAGGTTGTTTTTGAGTTTGACATGCATCTTCATCCAATAATGCTTGTAATTGTTGGTCTTCAAACTTTTTCTGTTAACGCTGGACGTTCTTTGTCTTTCACATTAAAATCATCACTTTTAAAGTGTTTAAACTAGCATTCACAAATACCTTGAGATGGAGCATGTTCAGCACAAGTTTCCTGAAGTATTCAGCAGCACTTTTTTTCAAAATAAAGTAACAAATTAAAACTTCCTGCAAATGCTCTTTTTTTGGCACGAAATTTGACATTTTTAAGTGTAAAAGTATCTATGATGTTAACGCCTTCAGAAAATTTGACATGAAGTTTTGAAGTTTGTTGTCAATACAATAAAATAGCATACATATCAAATCGCGTATATATCAACATAGGTGTAACTCCAGCTATTGAAAAAAAAAAATCTGCATTATTAACCGGTACACCTAGTATTTAAAAAAAGTTAGCCTGGTTTTGCCCTAACCGATTTGGTTCAGTGGATAGAGCGTTGGCCTGTGGACTGAAGGGTCCCAGGTTCAATTCTGGTCAAGGGCATGTACCTTGGTTACGGGCACATCCCCAGTATGGGGTGTGCAGGAGACTGCTGATCGATGTTTCTCACTCATCGATGTTTCTCTCCCTCTCCCTTCCTCTCTGTAAAAAATCTAAAAATATATATATATTTTTAAAAAGCCTGGTTTAAATAGTTTAAGGAAAAGAAAAAAATCTACATTTACAAAAGTAATGGGAAATTTTTGAATTTAACTTTTTCGTTAAAATTTTTATTTGCTGCTGAATAAAAATATTCAGAAAACACTTTTTTTGTTTTGATGGTTTCTTTTTTTTTGAGGGGGGAGGGCTTAAATGAATTATTCTTCTAATGTCTTCCAGATATCAAATATTCCTTATTAAATTTTTGAACTGGAGATAGTTAATTTTCTTGTGAGCATTATAAGTATAATACTCATAAATTTATCCTTTATATTTGAAAAATTATTCTTTATAGTTTAGGGAACTGCTTCTCAGAGAGGTTAATGACTTATTCATGATTGTCTCAATAGTTGCATCAATTTATATGACTTTTTCTTAGTTTGGCACAGAAGCTTTAGCATAGATGTTTCCAAAATAATATCACTGCCCAAATGTCCCATTAAGCCAAGCATCTTATAAATCGGCAAGACCAGTCCCATCTGTCCCTGCTGTCAATTTTGTCCTCTTCCTTCCCCCTCTTCCCAACTAAGTGCATATATGTATGCTTAAGTAAATACTCGGGCTGATACCACCCCAGCTCTACAGGTAAAAGGAGAGATTGGAAGAACATACCAGAAGTCTTTTAAAGTTGGGACAAAATTCAAGGAGCTATCTCCTATCATTTGTCACTTTTAAAATATCCTGGGAAACGGTGGTCCCATGATAAAATTAAGGGAATAATTGTGCATTGCACTAGGAATAACGTCCTGTTTACAAGAGATCGTTCGCTAAGTTTACACATCTAATTTAGAAAAAACAATGATTTCAAACTTAATGTCTTTGGTATCTTTTTGAGGCAATTCTTCCTAATCCATGAAGACTGTCTTGAAACCATCAACAGGACTTATTTAAAAACCTCCAATTGTGGCAGTAATTTTAGATGGAGTGACTATTCACTGGGGCACAGTTTTCATATTACCAAAATGTAATATATTTTCAGGTTCAGACCTCTTTTTAGGCTGTTAAAACTATGGTATTGTTTAGAAAAATAAATAGAAAATTGCCTAGGGTTTCTAAGCCATGTGACATTGGTCAGTCCTATTCCTGTTGTTATAGAGCAGAGAGCCATTGTAAACAGGACAATTCTAATCCATATGTAGCTGGCAGCTTCAGTCTTTCATAGACTAACATAAGCCCACTGTGAGCCTCTTAGCTCCCTTAGTTCCCTCACGGGTGCGTGGTCACATGGAGGCCAGGGGGAGGAGGAACCAGGCAAAAGGACTGCTTTGTCTCCAGACTTAGAAAGTATACTTGGAAAAGAAAATATAATCTTTTGAATAAAATCAGGAGAGAAAATGCATGCAAACAAGATTCTGAAATTGTACAAAAGTTTGTATTCGGATTCTTTGCTGGGAGTTGAACAATTATTTTGGCCAGTGCTACTTTTTGTTATAAAAGGAAGCAGGTTTTAATGCTCAATTCTCAGTTTCCAATCTTGTAATCTTCCTGATATTTAAGTTATATACCAGTATATGCTCCAACCCGGAATTTAACCCGAAAACTTTTTGGTGTATGGGACGATGCTCCAACCAACTGAGCCACACTGGCCAGGGCTACGAAGTTTTTTGTTTGTTTGTTTGTTTGTTTTTACAAAATAGATTCCTGGGCTCCACCATCAGCTGTTATACTTCAGGAAATCTGGGGCTTGAGTCTGATTATCTGTATATTCCTTGAGTTATGTAGGTGCTTTTGATGCCCAATTATGTTTGAGAACTGTTGGCTACCTGTCTCATCCTAGGCTTAGGAGTACCATATTTAAAGTATATTAGCTTTGTCTGTTTTTATATTCCTTTTAATTTATAAGTTGATGGAATAATAACTACCCCCCTCCCCCCCAAAAAAAAGATAGGGCTAATAACATTGTATACTTTGTTCACATAAATAGGATATCTAAGTAGATTTTTAAAATAAGTAAAATCTATATAATTTTTCTTCACAACAGCTCATCTTTTTCCATTAATAGAGTGTAGTGTTTTTTTTCATCTTAATAAAAATTTTAAACATTTTGGTGGTATTTCTCTTTAACATTCTTTATCACCATTATCATCATTAGAGAGGCTCAGTGGAGTTTATGAGGGGCTGATTCTTCAGAGGAGCACAAAATTATGGAGGAGGTGGTATTTGAATTGAGCCTTTAAAAGGAGATGTGAAGTTAGAGATTGGTATTCTCTGTTGTTGGGTGGATATTCCAGATATAGAAAAATGTGATCAAAGTCAACAGGCATGTTTGAGAAACAGCAGGCCCTGCTCCCATGGGGCCAAAGTGTAGGCTCCTTGAAAGAAAAGAGTAGAAGAGTAGATTAGGGCCAGAGTGTCAGGAGCTTTAAAGCAATTTCTCTTTGGACTTTATTCTGTGTGTCACAGTTTTTATAGGGAAACTAGAGGCCCGGTGCACGAAATTTGTGCATGGAGGGGGGTTGTCCCTCAGCCCAGCCTGTACCCTCTCCAATCTTGGACCCCTCAAAGGGATGTCCGACTGCCCGTTTAGGCCCGATCCCTGGGCCTCTAGTGTTCGATCCCTGGGATCGGGCCTAAACAGGCAGTCGGACATCCCTCTCATAATCCAGGACTGCTGGCTCCCAACTGCTTGCCTGCCTGCCTTCCTGATTGCCCCTAACCACTTCTGCCTGCCAGCCTGATCGCCCCCTAATCACTCCCATGCCAGCCTGTTTGCCCCCAACTTCCTCCTCTGCCAGCCTGGTCACCCCTAACTGCCCTCTCCTGCAGGGTTGATCACCTCCAACTGCCCTTCCTTGCAGGCCTGATCCCTCTCAACTGTCCTCCCTTGCAAGCCTGGTCCCTCTCAACTGCCCTCCCTTGCAGGCCGGGTGCCTCCCAACTGCCCTCTCCTGCTGGCCATCTTGTGGTGGCCATCTTGTGTCCACATGGGGGCAGGATCTTTGACCACATGGGGGCAGCTATATTGTGTGTTGCAGTGATGATCAATCTGCATAGTTCTCTTTTATTAGATAGGATAGAGGCCTGGTACAGGGGTGGGGGCCAGCTGGTTTGCCCTGAAGGGTGTCCCTGATCAGGGTGGGGTTCCCTTGGGGCGTGGGGCAGCCTGAGCGAGGGGCCTGTGGTGGTTTGCAGGTGGGCCACGCCCCCTGGGATGCAAGCGGAGACCCTGGTATCTGGGATTTATTTTCCTTCTACAACTGAAACTTTGTAGCCTGGAGCAGTGCCAAGCCTGGGGCTCCCTCCGAGGCCCGAATCCATTTGTGTTGGGGTTATAATTGAAACTTTGTTGCTTTAAGCGGGTGGGCCCAGCCAGGGTGTGCGGAAAGCTTTGCTACCCCTGTTGCCGGCGGCAACCCTGGCCTGCTCTCTCAAGCTCCATTCTACCGCCATTTGTTTGAATTTGTTTACCTTCTATAATTGAAACTTTGTAGCTTGAGTGGAGGCTTAGGCCTGCAACGGGCTGGCAGAAAGCTTGGCTTCCTCTGTTACCTAGGGAACCTTGCTCTCTGTGGCTGTAGCCATCTTGGTTTGGGTTAATTTGCATACTCGCTCAGATTGGATGGTGGGCGTGGCTTGTGGGCGTGACTTCTGGGTGTGTCGGAGGTATGGTCAGTTTGCATATTTGTCTATTATTAGATTAGATGGGCTCAGAGTTTAAAATAGCAACTATACAAATATAATTGTAGCACCACATCTCAGAAGGATAAAGTGTTTTATTTGAGCTATATTTCAGAACTTGAAAAACTACATATGTGCAGATATTTGTATCACAGAAGGAAAGTATACCTTTAAAGGCTTTTTTCTTAACAAAATTTGTGGCCCCTTGACTTAGGACTACTGTGAAATAAATGATAGCCTCATCATGTAGAGGACAGCCTGAGTTGGATTGGGAAATTCTGCCTCAAGGTTTGAGGCTTCTCCCTGCTTTGGCATTTCTGTATTCTCCTCCCTGCCCCTGCCCCCTGTTCCCCTCCCTCCCCTACTACATTAACATGAACCTTACATCTTAAAAGTCTGCTATCCTGCTGTTCCTTAAGGAGCCACCTGCCTAACCTTATGAGGTCCTGATGAAAACAATGGATTTTTCTGTGTTTTTAGCAACTGATGAATGTGGCATATTGCTCTCTCCTTTAACATCGCCTTAAAGATGAAATCATTTGCATGCTTAATACTTCTTATACTTAATAGAATAATTATTTATTTTTTATATTTTTATTCATTTCAGAGAGGAAGTAAGAGGGAGAGAGAGATAGAAATATCAGTGATGAGAGAAAATAATTGATTGGATGCCTCTCGCATGCCCCCTACTGGGGATCGAGCCACAACCTAGGCATGTGCCCTTGACTGGAATTGAACCTGGGACCCTTCAGTCTGCAGGCCGAAGCTCTATCCACTGAGCCAAACCGGCCAGGGCAATAGGATAATTATTTATCAGTATGATGGTTTACAATGTAAAACCTATGAATTTCATAGAGACTTGGTGTAATCTCTTAATAGATATGGAAAGGAGGGCAAAAGCTAGTTGAAATGACTAGTTTTTCCTCATTCGTTACTCATTTTCCTTTAAAGAATATTCTTCAGAGGATATATTAAAAGGCAAAATTATCTACAGTCAGTATCAAAATTGTGCTTTAACAATGTTTTCAACACTTTAAATCATGTAATTATCTGAAGAATTTTTCTACTGATTTTTAAAAATATAAACGTGATTTAAAATTTCTTAAAATTTATTGATTTCTAGAGAGAGGGGAAAGGAGACAGAGACAGATATTTGTTGTTCCATTTATTTATGTATTCATTGATTGATTCTTGTATATGCTTCTTGTATATGCTCTGACTGGGGATGGAACTAGCAACCTTGGCATTGGGATGACACTCCAACCAACTGAGTGAGCTACCTGGCCAGGCCTTAACTGAAGTCTTTATGAAGTCTAAAAGTACTTGCCATAATTGGTCAGGAGTAATGTTTCTAAATGAAGATTTATTTTCAAAAGCTAGTTATGTTGAAGTCTCGTTGGACACTATTTCACTGTAAGTCTTTAAATGTACCCTGATAATATTATGCTTTAATTTATCCTAGAATAAATTAAAGGATTTATTTTGGTTTAGAAATAAACAAAACTCCCCATCTGAAATGTATTTATGGAAACTGCATCTTGTTTTCTATGGAAAACATATTTTACTTTCTACTAGATTTAAAAATGATCACTGGTAATTAATGCAGCATTAAAATCCTATGAGCCCTACTTACAAAAAAGAATTTAGTAAATATAATTAAAGTAGCATTTCTATGTTGGGAATAGTGCATATCCATATAGGAAAAAACAAAGTACAAATTCCAAAGGTTGAAATGTGAAACTGAAAACAAGTATAAGAAGAAATGACAGGAGAATCTTCTATACTAATAAAAGGGTACTATGCTAATTAGACCGGACGTCTTCTGGACATCCATCCAGACGTCCTTCTGGACGAAGCCATGGTGGCGGGGGTTAAGGCAGAGGTGGTTGGGTTGACCAGGCTGGCAGGGGAGTGCAGTTAGGGGCAACCAGGCCGGCAGGGGAGTGCAGTTAGGGGTGATCAGGCTGGCAGAGGAGCAGTTAGGGGTGATCAGGCCAGCAGCAGAGGTGCTTAGGGGCTATCAGGCAGGCAAGCAGAGGCGGTTAGGGGCGATCAGGCAGGCAGGCAGGTAAGTAGATAGGAGCCAGCGGTCCCGGATTGCAAGAGGGATGTCCCGGATTGGAGAGGGTGCAGGCTGGGCTGAAGGATCCTGCCCCCCCCCCCCCCGCCGCCTCCCCGTGCAAGAATTTCGTGCACCGGGCCTCTAGTTCTTTTATAAACTGCATGGGGAATGATAGTTTATGTCTGACTGATACAATAAACAGAAACCATGAAAGAATAGATTTGATAACAGTTCAGCTATATAAAATCCCTAAATTTCTGTATGGCAGAAACCATCAATATAATTCACCAACCTGGAAAATAAGTTTAGCAACTCATACCATAGACAAAGGGTTAATTTCCATATTGTATAAAAAACTTCTTCAAACTCTCATCACAGACAAAAGGCAAAATATAAGAAGCTCCTACAAAGCAGTAAGATGAACAGTCCAATAGAAAAATGGTCAAAAGTGATGATGCTAAATCATAAATTCACAGGGAAATACAAATAAATGGCTTTTAAATGTATAAGAGGACACTCAACTTCATTATATGAGGAATGTAAATTAAAATGACACTGAGATACCATTTTTTTCACAGATATGTTTTCCAAAAATAAAAAAAAGTTTGGTAACAATGGCCTGGCAAAGGATCTGAGACCAGTATGAAGTAAAGGAGAGAATCTTAATTCAGGAGACAGTCTGAGCTGCAGCAGGGAAATGGAATCCTCATGGCACTGCTGGTGGGGAGGGTATGAGGTATAACTTCAATAGAGGTCAGTTTGTAGGCACTTCTAAAATTACAAATGCATGTTTGCTTTGACCCAGCAGTTCTTTCTGTCCCTCCCCCCTCCCCCAGCAATTCTCCATCTAGGAATTTATTCTAGAGATATAATCATATAAGATTTTCACTGCAGCATTATTTGTAATAGCAAACAGATTGGAAATTATCTAAATGCTCATGAGCGAGGGCCTGGTAAACAAATTGTAGAATTCCATGTAGTTCTAAAAAAGAAGGAAACAAAGGAGAGAAAAGCTTGTGTGGTGGTTAAAAAGGGGAGAAAAATACGTGTTTGTATTTTTATATATATAACTAAATTTCTGGATAAATGCTAGGAAAATAAATAACATTAGTTTTGCCTGGCTGGTGTAGCTCAGTTGGTTGAGTATTGACCTATGAGCCAGGAGGTCATGGTTGATTCCCCGGTCAGGTTAGGCACTTGCCCGGGTTGCAGGCTCCATCCCCAGTGTGGGGCGTGCAGGAGGCATCCAATCAGTGGTTCTCTCTCATCATTGATGTTTCTATTTCTCTCTTTCTTTCCCTTCCTCTCTGAAATCAATAAAAATATATTTAAAAATTACATTAGTTTTCATGGAGTGAGACTGGGGCAACAGGGTTGGAGGGAAAATTTTTGTCATTGTATAACCTTTTGTTCCTGTGTTTGGACCATTTGAAGGCACTAGATCTTGAAAAAATAAGTTCTAATAGGTAAATTACGAAGACAGGGTCTTGAAAAAATTGAACATTAAAATAAATTGTTTTAATAAAATGTTTTAATATCCTTGCCTTTAAAGCAGCATTGCTTTAAGGGGGAAAATAGTGGGCTGTTTAAGGAGAGCATGTGTGTTTAATTAAATTGCCTCTTTAGCAATATTTTTAAAAAGTTAGTTGTGATTTGGTGTGAAGTATATTAAAACCCTATGGGAGACTGAGTTCCCAAGGTTGCTTTGAAGTTCCACCCGGAATAGAAGGGGTTAAAGTTGTGGTGCAGGTAAAAGAAGGGTTAAAGGCATTATGCAAGCTGTTAAGTAAAAAGGAAGTGCATTACAAAATGCTGAGCTCAGGAGTCTGGCTGCCAGCCAAGCCTTTGCTTTCTTCACTACAGCTGAGGGCTTTCGAAGCTTCCCACCAGTGGGTTTGTCTGAACTGTTTAGGAATGCGGCCGCGGTCGCCAGCTGACGTCAGCGCCTCCAGTTCAGCCGAGGGCCAGAGGCTGGGACTTACAGTGCAGGGAAGCGGGGCGGGGCCTGCGTATGACTGACAGCGCGGGGGCGGGGTGGCATGTGTGGGACTGACAGAGCAGAGGTGAGGTGAGGCAGAGTGGGTTTGCAGTTCCTTAAATGCTAAATTCTGATTATAGATTTTCCTTGCAGTAAGGTGAAACTTTCTCCCCACCCCCCGTTTTAGAAAGCCAGGGCTCTGTTATTGCTTCAGTTTAATAATAAGTACAAACAAAATTAAACGTAACTTGAATATCAAATTTCACTGGCCATTTTATTATTTGTTTTTATTTCTGAAAAGGGAGAAACAGTAATTTTAGTTTAGAAACAGAAACTATAGTAATTTTTGCTGATGGAGGGGCAAGAGAGATGATTTTTGCTGGGTGATGTTCTTGATATTTTTTTACTTTAAAAGCCCATTTCATTTCAGAATTGGTACCAGAAAGAAGTAGTAAACGCTCTCAAATGCAGTTCTGTAAAACTAAAGGTCAAAAGAAGCAATAATATGTGGAAAACTGCCAACATTTATGAAACTATTAAAAACACCTTTTGGCATGATAACTTTGGGTTATTGCTGCTGATTTTTCAGCCCTTAAAGAAAAATGTGAAGGGTTTTTCCTGGAGACATCCTCTAAAGATCATGATTAGAACTACACCCCCTTATATCCTGTTTTCATGTGGTTAATTTTACTTTTAAAACATTTGTATTCTTGACTGTTAATCCATTTGCTTGGTCATATACAAGATTTTTGTTAATCTGCTTTTTAGTTAATGTGAGTCAGAGTCAGGAATGCAAATTTATTAGCTTTTTGTGAAGGGGGCTATGTGGAGCTATGAGAGGTGTGGGTGGTTAAAAGCATGGAGTGCAATGCAAGTTTGTAAACAAGGATCTAAAAGCCATTAAACTTCATGGAAAACTTTGTTACTTGACCGGCCCAATAAATGAAAACCTTTTCTAGTGGCTACCGAAATTATCTGGTATAATTTTATTGACTCCCTTTGAGTAACTGAATCAGGGACTCCAAATTTATCAGTGTGTTACTGACTTTTGATAGAGGAGGTTTAGCCTTTTGTGAAAGGAAACCTTTGTTCTTATTGAGAAGCTGCTTCTGCATGATCTCGATCATTTTTTTAGGCATTGATGGTATTCACCTTCTCGAATCAGTCACTGTAATTTCACCTATGTGCAGCAGCCCAGCTAAGGTGAAATTAGTCTACAGACCATGAAGAAATAAAGCAAAAAAACCCCAGGACCTTCTTGGGTAAAAGACAACATGCTCACTGAGCCCTAAATTACTTAAATGCTCAAGTGCTCAGCCCTAAATTGACAGTTCCACAGAATTTAATTTTGTTCTGAGGTTCTGAGTAGTATAATAATAATTGATTTATTTTCTTTTTAAAGCATCAGGCTAGACTTTAAACTTGTGCTTTTTATTTTTGCTTAGATACTTTTGGTGATAATATACTTCATGCAGAATAATATTAAAAGTATAAATAACTATATTCTGTTATATTGGATACAAATATTAAGGTTATTTCATTTAACACATGGAATATCCAACAGGAATATTTGGTATATTGAACATTCAATTAGGAAAGAGGTTATCAATTCTTTCTTAGTCACCAATTATGTGACTGCCTAATCACTTTTGATGTTGCACTGTCGTGGTTTCTCCAGGGGAAATGCTTTTAATTAGTTCCCCCATAATAGGAATCAAGGCAAGAAAGGCCATTATCAAAACATAAAAATATTCTGAGCAATAAGTCAGTATGTTTGGTCTCCCTAGGAATAAGGCAGCAGAAGAAATGAAGACCTGGTGTAAATGCTTACTGGTCTCTCCATCCCCCTGCTTTCTAAAGCACCCCAGCATTTCTGTGAATTCCTCATTGGACTGCCCTGTGTTCTGGCAGTAAGTGAGTTGCAAGTGCTTTGAGTATGAATTTAGAATTAGAGTTTCCTTTCTTCTTTGTTTTTGCAAAAATAATTATCATTTCTTCTAAGAAAACAACCCCTACAAAATACAGAGTAAATGCTTATGTTTTGTTGTATGAGTCTAAATTTGGACTTTGTAGAAAAATAAGTAAGACCTAGTTAACCAATTGCTTTTAAAGGTCTATTTAATACCAACTAGGGTGAGCACAGTTTGTGTTTACTAGTAAAGTATGGGAACATGGCAAAAATTGCCTCCCAACAGTTCTTGATGTTAGTGAAAAAGGGAGCCTTTAGTTGGAAGCTTTTGCCCCAAACTGCAGTGTTTTGCTGTCCAAAAATACTGTAATATATTTCACAGAGTTTCAACCTTGTCTTTAATAAGAACCCTTTAAAATTTTGTTTTGTCTAGTTTTAATTCATGTTTTAAAAGATATTATCTGCAAATACATTTCCATTTTGTGTGTTCAAAAAAATTAACCAAAGACATTATAGCAGGCAATACTGAATAACCTCAAATAACACTGAATTGATTTAATTACAAGCCCATAAGGCAAAAAAAAAATTGTTTGTTAGCCTTGTAGCTTATCCCTAGTACATCTTTAATTTCTATTACGTGGTTTATACTTTACGTCTCCAGTGAACGATAAGGGATTTTGAGACTGGGGCCCCCATATTGAGACCTCATGATTAAAAGAGAAAAACCTCACAAAAGAAAGTTAGCTATTTTTCATGCCGTAATAGAACTATTGGGTAGGTCAGAATTGCAACTATCATACTTTAGAGCCGACATCTTGTTTATTTCTAATGGGGTGGGAGGAAAAGCAACCTCTTTATTTTGATCCTGTGAAGGCTGACAGTTCAGGCATAGGCATAATAATACATCATTTATTATATTTCAGAGTTTTAATTTAGACTCTTTCCCCTTTTGTTTTCTTGCATATCAGGAATTAGTTATGTGATGGCATTTATGTTTATGTTATTTGGAGCAGCTGGCAGCAAGTTTGTGTCTTAGTTCTGGTTAGTGTTTTAACTATTTGCATATTTCCTTTTATGGGCTGCTTCTTGGCTTCTATTGAGAAGAAATTGAAGAGAGCAAGTTCAGCAGTGAAAACAGATTGTCAAAACCAGAAAAGAGACAAATTGTATTCAGTTTTCAAACCCTTCTGTTAATCTCTGTTTTGGTTCCTAAGAGTATTGCTGAAGAATCTGTGTTTTCTTAGGATTGTCCATCTTGAATATTAATTTGAAATGGTGTATTGTGAACTTCCTCTCATGGAGGCTGATTTCTTGTATTGCTTTCCATTTTATGGTTAAGGGTATTTATCATTAAAATTTATTTTCTCTTCCCATTCATTCATTCATTCATTCTTTTCTCAGATATTTTTTGAACACCTACTATGTGCTGCTAACCTTTAAAATGTCAGGTGCTGGGTACATATTGCTGAATAAAAACAGCTCACTTGCTTTATAGAGTTTATAGTCTTAACTAGAGGCCCAGAGCATGAAAATTCATGCACTGGAGGGGGGTGTCCCTCAGCCTGGCCTGCCCGCTCTCACAGTCTGAGAGCCCTCAGGGGTGGGAGGCAACCTGGCGATCAAGGGAAGGTGACGCCCCATCACACCTCTGCTGCTGCCACTGCCGGCAGCGCAAGCTTCGGCCGGCCCTGGTTACCTGAGCCTCGGGTGGCCCTGGGTGGCTGGGCAGCCGCTATCTGAGGCTTGCCTGTGCCTCGGGCCGGCCCTGTGCGGCTGGGGGTCTGAGGGAACTGGGGGACTACAAAGGCAGGCGCACGGAGCGGCTAGGCCTGCCTGGGGGCGGGCCTGGCCTTATTGCTCGCCTGCTGCCCCGGCGGGGCTGAGGGGACTGGGCGCCACCATCTTTGAGGGTGTGACAGTCAATTAGCATATTCCCTCCTTATTGGCTGTGGGTGTTGCCATCTTTGCAATGGCGTGAGAGTCAATTAGCATATTCCCTCTTTATTGGATAGGATGGAAATTAGAGTTAATAGCGTATGTGTGAAGAAGTTCCTGAGGGGAGAAGGACCTAATATATACAAGAAACTGAAAGGAACTCAGCATGGGTGGCGAAGTAGAGGAAAATCAGGGTAGGAGAAATGGGCTGGACAAGATTTTGTAAGGCGTTTCCAGGGCATGGTTAAGGAATTGGCTTTTATTGTGAGTGTAGTGGCAAGCCATTCTCCAACTGCTGTGTGGAGAAAGGTTGGTGAGGAACATGTGGAAACAAAGCATCCAGTCAGGAAGGTGATTGCAGTCATCCAGGCAATATTAGCTTAGACTAGTGTGAGATGGAGAGAAGTGAACAAATCAACAGGGATTGATGAAGTGTAGGTGAAGAAGAGGGAAGAATCAAAAGTGACCCCAAGTTTCTGCTTTAAACAACTGGGTGATGCCTGTTTACACGAGGGTTTTGGAGTCTGACAAATCAAGAGTTTGGTTTTGGACCTAAGTTTTAGCAATTCAACAGAGAAGTCAGATAGGTAGAGTGGCTGGAATTTTTTATTCTCTTTTGCTCTATAGAATTAGTTATGCTATTAAAATTTCAAGATACAGGATTTTAACTCCTACTTGTTGGGTTTCTTAGTAACTCAGTCTGAAATACTTCATATAAGGAGACTTTTGTATCCTTTGTGGAAGCAGAAATATCTTCTATTAGTTAAAAACACAACAGAAAGCCCCCAAATTGAGGAACTCAGCTTGAGAGAACTCTGCTACGCTCATTAAATATGATTGGGAGGTGAATCAAATAAGACTACGTATGTTTCAGAGAAGTGAACACTGTTTATTAGTTGAATTTTAAGTACTTTTTTGCTTACTTTTGGATTATTTTCCCTAAATGATGTTAGGCAGCTTAAAGAAAAAGACATAATACAATAAAATATAAATAGAAAGTAAAGAGTTTAGATACTTGCCTGCCAGATAATTAGTTTGTAAAAATTAGAAATAGTGTACAACTCTATTTTTGGAATAGTGTTAAAATCAGAACATTGTTCCAAATTCAGCACATTTCTATATTGGATAAAAGGTTGGAAAGTAGATGTTTTATTACGTTATTTTTTTATTTCTGCAGATGATATCAACGACCTGCCTTGACTTGCTTTACTGTTACTATGTCTATACATTCTTAAGTGATTTTTCTTAGAACTAGTTACACATATATAATAGAGTTACTTAATAAATTTGTGACTGTGGAACACAAATAATACTTCATTTGCACTTTTCTCTAAGCTGAGATACCTGATTTAGACTAAATTGGATAGGAAATGCTGGGTTTAATCCAACCAAGATAAGACTTTCTTGAAGCTGGGTATATGCCAGAGAGGGTCAGGATAATAGAACCAGAGAACCTCTAGTAATGGAGATAAGTTACTCAAATAATAGAAAGTACAGCAAAAGTTGAACATTATGTGCCTTATACTATGCTAATCCCTTTCTCTGCATTATTTTATTCACACCTTAATCCTTACAAGAAGGCTGTGAAGTAGATGGTGTTTGAATCCTCACTTTATAGGTGAGGAAACTAGCTTGTGGGAGGTTATTATTTGCTCCAGGATATAGAGCTAACAAATGAGTTGGGACTTGAATACACAGGTTTGACTGGCTCCAAAGCCAATGCTGTCAGTCACTGTTCTCTCTGGCTGGAACACAGAACCAACAGTTCTATGTATCTGCAGGCCATTCTGGTGTCACAGAAAAGTTAATGTGGTAGAGCTCAAATAGGCTTTTGCTAGTTAGTTTAGAAGCTGAAATGTATGAAGTTGTAGTCTAAAAGGTAATTTAAAGGTACTTAGTGTGTTATGAAGGGAGTGTTATTTTAATGTGTGGTACAGGAACATTTAGCATAGAAATACTTATTTTTATATACAAATATGTTTGTGTGTTAGGGTGAATATGAGATGAAAGCTAGGATTGGCCACATAAAGGTTCTGAGCCCCATTTCTCTACAACTGAGAACTTTAAGGACAAAAGCCTTTATAAAAAATTTACCAATGAAAGGTAATGGGAGCTTAAGTTATTCAAGATAAGCTTATCAGGGCTTGGAATACCAGCAGTCTGATTTTACTGTAAAACCAAAAGCATAGATCATAATCTTAAGTCTAACCTTCTTACATGTGGGTTGGGTAGAGAAGTATGCAGATCCTAGGAATCACTGGGACCAAAAAGGGCAGATGGAAGTAGGCTCTCTACACATGAGATGTAGAACAAAAGGCATTCCTTTGTTGCTCAGCCAGTCCAAGTGCTGGGAAGGATTATAGAGAGAAAGGAAGCAGAAGGACTTGTTTTTCACATGGCTATTCTATGTGATAATATCTCATTGGAGACCTTCTTAGGATGAGTCAATTCTGGTTACCTTTGGGTTTTCCCTACTAGTGAAACTTCTCTTCAAAACTATTGAAAATCTTAATAAGAATTTTATATACTCCAGTAATTATTTCTGGGAGCCATAGCCTCTGATAACATGCTGCTTTTGATCTTCTTCCTAGCTACTAATTATATACCTGTCAGAGCTTAAACACCTTTGATTTCCTGAGGGTTTGTAGCATCCTGCTTCTGGATTGTCTCAGAAGTGATGAGTGACCAGCCGGTAAGCCTCTTAGCCAGGTGATTAGGACCTCATGTCAGTGACATTAATCAAGGGTTTGATCCTTTAGTCCATTCCTTATGGGAGTGAGTGATTTAGTTTAGCTATGCCACCTTCTCTGGCCTCAAGTAGTCCATCAGCCCTAGCCTGCTACCTTGTCGGCTATCATCTTTATATTGCAAGACGATTACCTGAAAAGTTGAATCAACAAAAATAAGTTACTAATACTAGAAAAACACAAAGCCCCTGTGAAAAAACAAGTTGTGAGGGAAGTGAACAGTTGTGAAGAGAATGAATGAGGATGGACAGAAAGTCAGATAGTATATACCTACTTTTGTTAGCATCTGCTCATGGATTAAATGAGGTTACTAGTAGGTAAGAACTGCAGTTGTAGAAATGAAAAGGATTCCGTTCACAACCTAGACACTGCCTATCTCTTCTAGAGGGTTCTGCCTTACTACTAGTAAATGCTAACTGAAGTTACTCAAGTTGTTTTAAAAGTGCATTTTTTTGAGTGTGAATAGATCTAAGTTCCCAAAGAAGCATTCACATTGCTAGAAAAGCCGTTTGTTCTTTTTCAAATGTTGTTAGAGGACACAGATTCAGAATTGTTGAACATAAGAGCTGGAAAGATTGTCCCAAGAGGCTGTGGCTACAGTGTATGAGTAGTTTGAAGATAAACATAAAGCAAAAACTAACGAAAAAAAGGGCCATGTTCGCATGTGCTTCTCCTAGTGCTCTAGGTTGTTAACGGTATAAGTAATTAGATTCTAACAGGATTCTAGTAAGTAATTAGGAAAGCCATAGAATGTACCTTTTAATTTGCGCAGTTAGGAATAACTTGTGTTTTGAAATACTAGAAATGAATATCTTTTGTACTCAAAGAACTGGTATACTCAGAATTTTGGAGAATGGGTAGATTGTCAATCTGTAAAATTTTGAAGCAGGTTGTACATATCAGTTTTTCTACATAAGCAAATTATGTGATTTTTTTTTTCCCTGTAAAAACTCCTCCCTTTCAGAATATAATATAGATAGGTAGTTTTTTATAGCTGTAAGTTACTTTAGAGATGATCTAATCATCTTATCAATTTACAAATGAGAAAAAGGAGGCAATGAGATATTAAGTGATTTGCAGAGGGCTATATAGGTAGCATTCAGAAAATCAGAACCAGGACCCCAGGTTCAGTTCTGTTATTAGCACTAGTAAGGTGCCTTGAACATACATGAAAGTAAAGGAATAAGAAATGACAATTGCTTTTGTTCGTAGGATTCATAAAATCTATCTAGGGGTTTTGAAAGTCTTAATAATTGTAATACAAAGAAGGATTTGAAGCCACACCAGCCTGTTATTTTTATTTAAATGAACCTAGTATCTACCTTGGTGAATGAGGGAAGTGGAATGAATCGTGATAGCGGTATATGATACTATGAGGGCAGAGGAAAGGGGATGACTTTTAAAATGCTTTAAATTCTTCAGTGAATGAAGAATTAAAGAAATAATGCTTGACTTACCAAGACACTTTGCTTTTTACAACCATTAGCTCCTGTTTATAATTTAGTTGGGTTAGTATCCAAGTAGGGTAATAAATTCCACCTCCAGGAAAGCCAGTGTGGCCCATAGAATAGAATTGAGTTCCTTGCCCTTCATAGTTGATACTATCAGCAGGCCTTGGACATCTACAGTCACTCATTAGATTTAAGTGAACACAGATTCAAACTACTCATACACTCTTTGCAAAGATTGAAAGGCTAATTATGATTACTTTTGGTTGTATTATTTTTGATGTATCACATCCATTCTTGTCCCCTTGAACCAGTGCTGTTCTCTGGGTTCATTGTTGTTAATTTTCTATTTCATTTGTGCTTAAGGTTATAACACATGTGGCTATTTACATTTAAATTAATTAAAATTAAATAACATTAGCCTGACCTTCGTGGCTCAGTGGTTGAGTGTACACCTATGAACCAGGAGGTCACAGTTCGATTCCAGTCAGGGCACATGCCAGGGTTGTGGGCTCATCCCCAGTGGGGGGTGGGCAGGAGGCAGCCAATCAATGATTCTCTCTCATCATTGATGTTTCTCTCTCCCTCTTCCTTTCTCTCTGCAATCAATAAAAATATATTTAAAAATCAAAATAACATTAGAAGTTTAGTTCCTTGGTTATGTATTTCAAGTGCTGGATAACCACATGTGATTAGTGGCTACTGTATTGTAACAGCCTATGTGTGGAAAGTTTTCATCACTGTAGAATAGTTTTCATCACTATTTTACAGCTCTTGTCTAGAATTTCATTCTGCATCTACACAATGAAGCCTCTCTGAAAGCCCTTCAGGACAATGGTAGTATAGTGTGGTTGCATTCATCACAGAAGAGGATCTGCAACAGATATTGAGTTGTGTCAAATGAATTGGGAAGTACTTTATAAGCTGTAAAGTCTATACAATTATTTTTCTGGTATGTAGGAACTACAAACACCTCTTTAACATCTCTGGTATTTGCAGTAGTAATCTTTAAGTTTTTTCATCTTTGCTTTCAGTGGATGGCATCACACTGAACTAATTGATAAAGAACTAGAAAATGACCATACAAAGAAGTCAACATGTGCTTTAGAGATCAGATTGTCTAGTGACAATATAATATTAAGTTATGGACCACATTAAAGACAATATGATACTAGTGCCTCAGCTTCTTACAGTATAAAAGTTCTGACAATATTATAGACATTTCACTTGCTGCTAGATCAGTAAGTAACTCATTTAACATCAGGTGGAAAGAAAGATCACTTATAATTAAATGTTTTCTATACAGAAGTTTCTAGTATTTTTACCAAAATACATAATTTTGTCTGGTCTCAACAGAGTTGGGATATGGCATTGGACATTATCTATGTTGTAAGTGGCTGTAGAACAGAGGCTACTGGTAATGGGGTTGGTCATGTATGGGAAAGTGTGCATTGGAGCAGTCTGACTTGGTCTCTGATTATTAAGAAGCAGTTATAGATTGCATTTGTGCCAATTTCTTATAAATACAAAGGAGTACCTAAGGCAGCCTTTTGTTAGTGAAGAATACAAGTGAAATCTTCAGCCATTGATACTGCTACACACTGGATGTATACCTATGTAGTCAGGCTGCATCTGTAAGTGAACATGTTCAGACTTTTTCCTGGTCATTCCATAAACAATCCATATATAAAAAGCCAGGCCTGTCACGACCAAAACAACCAGACAGATGACCGAACAGGCTGTGTGGGGCTACCAGGCCGGCAGGGGGGTTAGTGAGGGACGACCAACAGGCTGCGTGGGGCGACCAGGCTGGCGGGGGCGGGGAGGGGCAGTTGGGGGCGACCAGGCCAGCAGGCAGAGGCGGTTAGGGGATGATCAGGCTGGCAGGGGAGGCAGTTAGGGGCGATCAGGCAGGCAGGCAGGCAGGTGAGTGGTTAGGAGCCAATGGTCCAGGATTGTGAGAGGGATGTCTGACTGCTGGGGCCTAAACTGGCAGTCGGACATCTCCCAAGGGTTCCTGATTGGAGAGGGTGCAGGCTGGGCTGAGGGGACCCTCCCCACTCTGTGCATGAATTTTGTGCACTGGGCCTCTAGTATAGTATATCAAGGTGATGTTTCATTTTGTTTATTCCAACCCTACATTCCTGTGTCAGTAGGATGGTGTATCTATGCATTTAGCACTATACAAATTGTACAATCCCATGAATTATAAAATAAAAGCAAGAATATTAGAAAAACACATTTTATTTGTTTTAAAGTTCAGCTTTTTGTTTTCATAAAGATTTTCCCTCAGTGTAATACTGAATTTTGACACTGACTAACCACATTTTGTCCCTCAGAAACCAGGAACCTTTGCTCCCTCCCCGCCCCCAACTCTCTATGTTCTCAAAAATGAGCTGCCCTTCCTCTGTTTCCTTAGCACTTTGCTAGCTTATACTGCTAGCTCTTTCTTATCTCCATTACTTGCGGCAATGGCAAGTTTTTGAAGCAAGCAGGTATTTCTGCATTATCTCAATAATTAGTTTTTGAAGGAGAAGAAGTTCATAAGGGAGGAGGAATTAAAATTTCCTGTACACAGTCTGAGGGAAGACATAGGACTAGGGGTAGAAATTAGAAAGAGGTGGACTTTAATATCAGGACTATCTTTTTCCATCTTTCTAAAAATAAAAGGAAATGCTGAAGTGTTTGAGTTGAAGCTAGAAAGCTACTTACCAGATATGATGTTGCAGGGATTAAAATATAAGGCAGAAGAATTGGTTAGGTCATTTTTTGGTAATTACTAGCTCTGCGAGAACTATAAATATATTTATTGGGAACTTCAGGGCAAACCTAAGGGAGAAAATAAAGATGTCGAGTATGTCTCCTGAGGTGGGGGATAAAGAAGGAACCAGGATCAGGCACATGCCTCTCCTAAAAAGAGCAGGTGCTGACAGGGGCTCATGGCTTTCTCTTCAGGTACTCTATGGCCCATTTTAATTCACTGCCTCTAAAATTGAGCTTCATCCTGCCATTTCTCAGGATCCTGGTATTTTCAAAGAACAAACTTTGCTTTTGGATTTGTGCCAGGTCTGGTGCCAATAGCCTATTTATGCTTTGGGATCCCTTTTGTTGGGAAGATAGTGTAACATCATTGATTCTGTTGTCATTCTGCCTGGGATTGAATCTTTACTCTTCTGTGCAACTTTCAGCAAATTAATTAAATTATCTTTCGTGCCTCAGTTTTCTCGTCTGTATATGTGAAGGAATACGACTTGGGACTAATTACTCTATTTCATCAGAACTAAGGTCATTGATTGTAAGATGCACAATTGCTTTACCACTGGTACATTATATTATTGATATATTGCACTTTCAGAGAGGTTAAGGTAGAGAAAAACCTACCTCTTGGGATTGTTGTGAGTACAGCTTGCCCTGCATATATGTGGGTTCAAAAGTATTTGAAAAAAAGAAAAAGCTATGTTGCTGCTGATGTATACCTATGTAGTCAGGCCTATGATGGCTGCATCTGTAGTGACCATGTTCAGACATTTTCCTGGTCATTCCCTAAACAATACAGTATAACAACTAGTTATTTAGCATTTATATTGTATTATCCTATCTAATAAAACAGAATATGCAAATTGACCATAACTCCATGTCAGAGATGGCAGCGCCCACGCCAGTAAGGAGGGAATATGCAAATTGATGTGACAAGGCGAGAGGTGGAAGGCGGCTCTGGCCCGGAGCGAAGGTGGTGCCGGCAGCCAGGGGAAAGAAGGCCTATTCTTGGACGAATCTTTGTGCATCGGGCCTCTAGTAAGTAATATAAAGATAATTTAAAGTAGAGAGGAGGATTATGTAGGTCAGTGGTCAGCAAACTCATTAGTCAACAGAGCCAAATATCAACAGTACAACGATTGAAATTTCTTTTGAGAGCCAAATTTTTTAAACTTAAACTTCTTCTAACGCCACTTTTTCAAAATAGACTCGCCCAGGCTGTGGTATTTTGTGAAAGAGCCACACTCAAGGGGCCAAAGAGCCGCATGTGGCTCGCGAGCTGCAGTTTGCCGACCACGGATGTAGGTTATATGCAAATGCTACTCAATTTCATATAAGGGGCTTCAGCATACTTGGATTGTGGTATCTAGCAGGGTCTTGGTATCAATCCCCCCTGCAAATACCAAAGGACAACTGTAATATGGTATTTGAAAAGCACTTACACTAGTATCTGATACAAAGTAAGCATTCTAGAGTTTAGTTGTTGTTTACTATTGAATCTACCCTAGAGCAGTTAATATAGTTATCTAATGTGTGTTTATGAAGCACCCTGCTTGGAAGACAATGCAGTTATAGACCACAATTCCTGCTTTAAGAGACAGACTTCATATTCTAGTTATAAAGAAACTCACAGAAATAGAGAAATCCTCATACAACCCAGAAATAGGGACATTTCTTTGGGAGAAGAGTAGAAGGAATAAGACTAACTTTTGTTGGAAGAGTCAGAAGAGACTTAACAGAGGCAGTGGCATTTAGGCTTAATTAGGAAGCGTGAGGACTCACTAGAAACAGAAGGCCATTAGAGAAGGTGTTCCAGTGCAGAGGGAAAAACATGTATAAAGGTACGGGGCTTATAATCAGCATGGCTGCAATGTTGAGGGTATGTGTATGGTGTGGTTGGGGTGGTGGCAGCTGATAAATCTGAAGAAGTAAGTTTCCCCAGATTGTGAAGGGTCTGTATGTCCAGGTAAGGCAGTGGTCGGCAAACTCATTAGTCAACAGAGCCAAATATCAATAGTACAATGATTGAAATTTCTTTTGAGAGCCAAATTTTTTAAACTTAAACTTCTTCTAATGCCACTTCTTCAAAATAGACTCGCCCAGGCCGTGATATTTTGTGGAACAGCCTCACTCAAGGGGCCAAAGAGCCGCATATGGCTCGCGAGCTGCAGTTTGCCGACCACGGAGCTAAGGAATCTGAACTTCTTTATATTCTGCCAGTAAGAAATGGACAGATAACTGGAGGTTATCTTCTTTCTTTCTATTTTGTTATTATACAGTTACTAGAGGCCCAGTGCACGAAATTCGAGTAGGGTCCCTAGCAGCTGCCAGCTGCTGGCAGGGGCCTTCCTTCGTTCCGTACCGCCCCCTGGTGATCAGTGCACATTATAGCGAGCAATCGAACTCCTGGTCAAATTCCCAAGGGGACACTTTGCATATTAGGTTTTTAGATAGATAGATATATAGATAGATAGATAGATGCTTTGTAGGAGCAGGATCTGCTCATCTACAATCAGCTATGGAAGCAGAGAGCCTGCTTTTAAAACCTTTGACACTGGTACTTCTCCTCTGACATAGTCTGTTGTGTGATTTGTAAAGGTTGTAACTAATAATAATATGAAGTCCTGTTTTCACAATACTACTTAAATATAAAGACTATATTTACCAAATTAATGTGACAAAATACTGGAGTGATGCACATAAATTTTTTATATTTAAAAATTTTATGTGTTAATAATTTTAAACTTACAGAAAAATTGTGCAAATAATAATCAAACAATACTAATATCTATAAACTTTTTGGCCTCTATTCACTTGTTAACATTTTAGCTCATTTGCTTTATCATTAATGATACTCTATCCCTTTCTCTCTCTCTTCCCTTCTCTCTTCCTTTCTCTTTCTCCCTCCCCCTTCTCTCCTCCTCTCTCTCTTTTTTAAAAAAATATATTTTATTGACTTTTTACAGATAGGAAGAGAGAGGGATAGAGAGTTAGAAACATCAATTAGCTGCCTCCTGCACACCCCCTACTGGGGATGTGCCCGCAACCAAGGTACATGCCCTTGACCGGAATCGAACCCGGGACCTTTCAGTCCGCAGGCTGACGCTCTATCCACTGAGCCAAACCGGTTTCGGCCTCCTCTCTCTTTTTCATCCCTTTGAATGAGTGGGTATGCACGCACACATATCTAATGTTTTTTTGAAATATTTGAGAATGAGTTCCTTGGGGATGTTTTCTTACAAAACCACAGTAGAGACAGTACATCTGTCATCTTCTGGCATTTGTCATTCTCTATCTGACTAATTTTACTTAGCTTCATACCATGCCCTCAAAGTCTATCATGTTGTTGCAAATGGAGAGATGTCATTCTTTTTTATGGCTGTGTAGTATTCTAGCATACATTTAGTTCTCATGTCTCTTTTAACTTACTTTAATTTGGAATATTTCCAAAGACTATCCTTTATGACAAATAGATGTTTTTATTTTATTTTTTAAAATATATTTTATTGATTTTTTACAGAGAGGAAGGGAGAGGGATAGAGAGTTAGAAACATTGATGAGAGAGTAACATTGATCAGCTGCCTCCTGCACACCTCCCACTGGGGATGTGCCCGCAACCAAGGTACATGCCTTTGACCGGAATCAAACCTGGGACCTTTCAGTCCGCAGGCTGACGCTCTATCCACTGAGCCAAACCGGTTAGGGCCAAATGGACTTTTTTAAAGAATAAAGTCTCCCCCTTTCTCTAATGGAGTTTGCTGATGTTTTCTCATGATTAGATTTGGATTACATATTCTCTGCCAGAATGCTATAAAAGTAATGTGTCATAGGGTGTCATATCTGGAGGCGCATGAGATCCTTTTGCCCCTCCTTGGTAGTGTTACCATCTGCCTCTCCTTAGTAGTATTGCTTGTAATCATCACTCTGTCAAAGTGTTTTCCAATTTCTTCACTATATACAGTAGTTACTCCCCCCCCCCCCCCAGAACTAATAAATAATCTATGGGGAACCACTTTAAGACAATGAAAATATCCCATTCCACATAAAATTTTTTCCCTATACTTGGCATCTATTGATTATTCATGCTTAAACTCATCTTTACTATAACAGTTTCAAAATATTTAAACTATATTTTCTTAAGTTTGGTGTTTATAAATATTCAACTCTATATGTTTTTTTTCCTAATAGTAATCAACTGTTTTTTTAAAAATATAGTTTTGTTGATTTCAGAGAGGTAGGGAGAGGGAGAGAGAGATAGAAACACCAGTGATGAGAGAGAATCATTGATTGGCTGCCTCCTGCACACCCCCAGCTGGGGATGGAGCCTGAAACCTGGGCATGTGCCCTTGACTGGACTAGAACCTGGGACCCTTCAGTCTGCAGGTCAATGCTCTATCCACTGAGCCAAACCGGCTAGGGCTCAGACTATTTTTAGTAAAATTCTTATCTTAAACTGTGAAGTTTGTTATATTTACAATGATTTTTTTCTGACTTAGTTCATAAAAATGAGATTTTGTTGTTCTTACTACCTCTGCCATATTGAGACTTCCTTTTCTAACTACCGAAGATGGCTTTCTTAGTTTCTGTACTTTGATGATGGCTCCTGGACAGGTTAGGTATGAGCCTGCTAGAATTTAATATTAGTAGAGGGGACCACAAGAGACTTTACTAGTACATCTAAAGGACAGTATCTATGGGAGTTCTGACTTATATTGAACTCTCTTAATATTTTAGATTCTGGCAAGGCATTTACAAACGAGTAAAACATAGGCATGAATGCTATGGTGAACTAAGGCACTTTGACCTAGTTTGATTTTTCCTGACTTATAAAAGCTACTTTGCTGGTTCTCTTAGGCTATTTTATTTTGAAAAATTACAGGGATGCTAGAAATCTTTGAAGGGATGGAGAACACGGTCATATTTCATTAGAAATCTTCATGTTGTTGAAACCTCTTGCTCCAGATTTTTGGTTTTCTGCTTAAAATTTTTTTTTTCTTTCTGCCCTAGCCGGGTGACTCAGTTGGTTGGCACATCGTCTCATACGCCTAAAGGTTTTGGGTTCGATTCCCTGTCAGGGCACATTCTTGGGTTGCAGGTTCAGTCAGGCAACTAACTGATCAATGTTTCTTTTTCTCTCCCCACCCTCCCTCTTTCTGTCCCCTCCCTTCCTCCCTCTCAACCTTCCTTCCACTTTCTACACTTATCCTCTAGTGAGGATTTAAAAAAAGAAAAAAAGAAAGTCTGAATTAAAATTTTTTTTCTTTTGCCCAAGCTGTTTGGCTCAGTGGATAGAGCATCAACCCTTGGACTGAAGGGTCCTGGGCTTGATTCCAGTCAAGAGCATAACCTCAGTTGCAGGCTCGATCCCTGGTCAGGGCACATGTGGGAGGCAACCAATTGATGTATCTCTCTCATATGTCTGTCTGTCTGTCTGTCTGTCTGTCTCTCTCTCTCTCTTACTCCCCCCCTCCCCCCTCCCTCTCCCCCTCTCTAAAAACCAATGGGAAAATATCCTTGGGTGAGGCTTAATAAAAAAAAAATTTTTTTTTTTCTTTTTGATCTGCTGTCAGTGATGATCTTCACATGTTTGCTTTTGGGTAGCTTTGTGCTTTTTAATGATTTTGACCTGTGCCTCTCACTTTGGCTGACAGTGTTACTCTTAGTCATGAGCAGGGGAAGGGGAAACATTGAGAATGATTTATTACAGGTCCATTGCTACAATTATAAAACCAATTCTTGGTTTTGGAGAAAAAGTTACTTCAGTTTTTTGGTTTTGTTGCCTTTATCATTTTATGTTTTGAGGAGGGAAACCTCAGTTAAAGACAACTCCTGTTTGTGTGTGAGAGAGACAGTCAAGTGTTGCCAGTATTTGAGGTTCAGATTCTGAGACATTTATTGAGTGCCTACTTTGCATGAAGCACCACTCATGCAGGGGGGATAGGGTTTGTTACAGAGAGATTGATGACATACTGGCCTTAATCAAGGGACGTGAATATCTGGCCTTTTTTAAATTGAAATTTATTTTTAAAAGGCAAACTTAAAAATAAACAGTTAAACTAATTAGCTGATTTTGATTGGGAATGTGTACATTGACTACATTGACATGGTTAATAAATATATACCAGAGTTTACCTGTTTCACATAATTTTTCATGTGGGGGTTAAATGGAGGAAAATTTGAGTTTTCTAGATTTATTAAAGGCAATGTCAGCATTTATAAAATAGGGGGGGGGGGGGTAGATCCTGAGGTGGAAAATGTAAAGAGAGGAAAGAGAGTGGAAGAGAGATGAGACCACAAGCCCTTAATTTTCCTATAGAGTACTAGAGGCCTGGTGCACGAATTTGTGCATGGGTGGGGTCCCTTGGCCTCGCTGGTGATAGGACCGATTGGGGCCGTCTTAACCAGTCCTGATCGGGCCAGTCAGGGCCAGCTGGCTGGGGTGAGGGACCATGGGAGGTTGGCCGGCCATGGGAGGTTGGTTGTGGGAGTGCACTGACCATCAGGGGGCAGCTCCTGTGTTGAGCGTCTGCCCCCTGGTGGGCAGTGCACATCATAGTTACCGGCCAGTTGTCCGGTCCTAACGATTGCTTAGGCTTTTGTATATATACTAGAAGCCCGTTGCACGAAATTCATGCACGGAGAGGGGGGTTGTCCCTCAGCCCAGCCTGTACCCTCTCCAATCTGGGATCCCTCTCATAATCCAGGACTGCTGGCTCCCAACTGCTCGCCTGCCTGCCTTCCTGGTTGCCCCTAACCGCTTCTGCCTGCCAGCCTGATCACCCCCTAACCACTCCGCTGCCAGCCTGATTGATGCCTAACTGCTCCCCTGCCAGCCTGTTTGCCCCCAACTTCCTTCCTCTGCCGGCCTAGTCACCCCTAACTGCCCTCCCCTGCAGGGTTGATCGCCTCCAACTTCCCTCCCTTGCAGGCCTGGGTCCCTCTCAAATGCCCTCCCTTGCAGGCCTGGTGCCTCCCAACTGCCCTCCCCTGCTGGCCATCTTGTGGTGGCCATCTTGTGTCCACATGGGGGCAGGATCTTTGACCACATGGGGGCAGCCATCTTGTGTGTTCGAGTGATGGTCAATCTGCATATTACTCTTTTATTAAATAGGATAGAGGCCTGGTGCAGGGGAGGGGGCCAGCTGGTATGCCCTGAAGGGTGTCCCAGATCAGGATGGGGGTTCCCTTGGGGCGTGGGGTGGCCTGAGCGAGGGACCTGTGGTGGTTTGCAGGCCAGCCACGCCCCCTGGCGACCCAAGAGGAGGCCCTGGTATCTGGAATTTATTTACCTTCTACAATTGAAACTTGTAGCCTGGAGCGGAGCCAAGCCTCCTGCCTGCTCCGTGGCTGGCAGCCATTTCTGTTGGGGTTAATTCACCTTCTATAATTGAAACTTTGTAGCCTTAAGCGGAGGCCTGGGCCTGGCCAGGGTGTGCGGAAAGCTTTGCTTTCTCCGTTGCCAGGGGCAACCCTGGCCTGCTCTCTCCAGCTCCGTGGCTGCCGCCATTTCTGTTAAGATTTGTTTACCTTCTATAATTGAAACTTTGTAGCTTGAGTGGAGGCTTAGGCCTGGCAAGGGCAGGCAGAAAGCTTGGCTTCCTCTGTTGCCTGGGAAACCTTGCTCTCTGTGGCTGTAGCCATCTTGGTTGGGTTTATTTGCATACTCGCCCTGATTGGCTGGTGGGCGTGGCTTAGGCATAGCAAAGGTGCAGTCAATTTGCATATTACCCTTTTATTAGGTAGGATATAGTAACAATTCTGGCATGACATCTAACTGTTTTAAACTGGATTGGTGTCACAGTGGGGAGCGGTAGCGGCTTATCCTTTAAGGTGAGAGGTGAAACCCGATTTGTAGAAGGGCATTGGGAATGAAAGTGAGGCAATATATTTGAGAGAGAAGGTAGAGAATCAAATCTTGGCAAGATTTGCTGTGGCCAAGATGAGGGAAATGAAGGAGTCTGACATGGCCTGAAGTGGTGCTGGTTTTGTTAGGAGATAAGTTGAATGAGGTACTACTGTACTGGTGGATGTCAGTATGTATTGTGCACTTGGAGATACTAGGAAATATTCTGGAAGGGAGGACTGGTCAGCAGAAGAAAATAGAGATGAAGATACAGACTTGGGAGCCTGTGTGTGTGTGTGTGTGTGTGTGTGCGTGCGTGCGTGTGTGTGTGTGTGTGTGTGTGTGTGTGTGTGTACTCTGTTGTGTTTTGTGGTGGAAGGTGTAGAAATGGATGCTGTTGTCTAGGAAGAGAATGCATTATCTGTGGTAAACCCTGAGGACGGTCCGAGGACAGGGCCACTCCATTGTCAGCTCCAGTGGATATCAATCACACCGTCATTTGTGTGAATGGATCCCCAAGATTTGTGCAGTGGGGCATATAGCCCAAAAGACACTCAAATTTAGGGTCATTTAGATCCTGAATAGTGAAAGGTACTGAGAAGGGGTGCTTTGAAAGGTTGATGGAGAATAATGCCAGTGCCGTGTTACAGAGCCAAGTCAAAGGGTTTTACGGAGTAGAGTCAGATGTAGAGAGGTCAAGGAGTATGAAGCCTGAGAAGAGACCTTTGTGCTCTGCATTTATGAAATCATTAATTGCTCCCAAGAAAACTTTGACCATGGGATATTTGCAGTGCAAACCAGATTACAAGGGGTTTTAAGCAGTGAGAAGAGGAGAGGTGGGAAATGGCTTGAGGAAGCAGCATCATTGAGACATTATATACTAACTGATAACATCATAGAATATATCTGAGGTAATTTTTGAGAATAATCTTGCAATTTAGAGATTATTTTGAATTGTAGTGCTCTTTAATTTTCTTCATATTTTAACTTTTTCTCATAATTTTCTATAATATTTTGGGAAATTAGTAAGATTCTCAAATTTTATTTCCCATAATTTTATATTATCTCATTAAATCATATTAATTTTAAATTATATTAAGTCTTATATATTTCCCAGAATATTATAGAAGCTGGTTTGTGATATTCCCATTATACATTTGTAGTAAATGAACTATAATAAAAATGAAGTACTTTTGTAAGTCTCTACAGTGATTTTTCAAACATCACATCCCTTGTGATTGATCAAGATTGATCCTTCCAATCTTGAGTGAATAATTATAAAGGTTATAGTTAATAATGATAACTTATATTTCAAATATACAGGAACATAGACTTGTGTTGGGAAAAATATTAATATAGGCACTTAAGGAAAAAGATTTTGTGTTTGAACCAGAACAGTACTAAATAATTTGGGAGCTTATTCTATATAGTCATTACTGGTGTTGAGGCAGAGGGTTCTGGGTGAGAGGAAAGAACCTTGTGATTTGTCAAAAAGTCATCTTGTGATGATGAGTGATTTCTCCCCCTGTATTGCTTAAACTTTGACCATTTCAGCTACCATCTTAATTCTTCTGTTAAAGAATGAGGCTTAATTAAGACATAATTGCATGTGTTGTCATGAACATAAATTCAATGCTGTTTGCCTAAGGAAAGTTTGGGTTTTCCTTTTTCTGATTTTTTATTTTTTGGGGGGGTCTTTTTTGGGACTTGGCTAAGACTGTAGTGGTTTTCTCTCCTTCTCCCCCGCCCCCCCCTTTTTTTTTTTACTCCATTAGCCATTCACAGAACAGAAGCAAACAGCCATTTTAAAAATTCATGTCTTCAAATGTTAATTTGATGCTTTGAGGTATAAATGACCTTTCTAGCCAGCCCAGACTTGTCAAACAAAGGAATGATCAGAACAAGCTGCTGTTTGTTCTAATACAACAGGCTGTTTTTCACAGAGAATTTCAAAACAATTTTGCTTCTCTCTTCTCCAAAACATTAAATTAAACTTTGGCCTGTGCTAGGTTAGAATTTAGAAAGAATTGTGTACACACAAGCAGTTAAATAGAATGCTGATCACCTGTGCAAAATGAACCATACGCTTCAGCTTGTGGAGTCTACAGTGTGTATAGGAAGTACACACCTGGCTTCTCAACCAGGTATTAGGCTCAAACAAAGCTGAACCATCGAGTTCACAGAGTGTTGGAAGAGAGAAAGGAAGCCCCCCAAAAATAGTAGGTAAGCAGAGTGAGACATTGTGCATAGCTTCATAGCTTTGTATTGTTCTTGTTGCAAATTAATTGAAACTAGTGAAATGAACTGAGGCAGTGTTGTAAAATGACTGCTGCTCTTGGCACTTTTACAGAGCTTGGTTTTCATCACAGTTTCACAGCTAACTCACTAGCTTTGTACCCTGATGCAGTCATCCAACCTCCATGAGTTTCTTTTTTTTTTAATTGAATTTATTGCCATGTCATTGACTAATAAAATTAAATAGTTTTGAGGGGTACATTTTTATAATATGTCAACTGTATATTGTATTGTGTGCTCACCACACCAAGTCAAGTCTCCTTCCATCACCATTTATCTCCCCTTTACCCTCTTTTACCACCCCCTCTTCCCCTCTGGTGATCACCAGGCTTTCCTTGTGTATTTTTTTTTTCTTTGCTTAATTTCTTCACCTTTCTCACCCAACTCCCCAACTCCCTCCCCTCTGATGTTTTCTGTATCTATGAGTCTGTTTCTATTTTGTTTATTTGTTTGTTTTGTTAATTAGATTTCACATATAAGTGAAGTCATATGGTACTTGTCTTTCTCTGACTGGCTTATTTCACTTAGCATAATACTCTCCAGTCCTATCCATGTAGTTGCACAAGGTAAGATTTCCTTCTTTTTTTTTCCGGCTAAGTAGTATTCCATTGTGTAAATGTACCACAGCTCTTTTATCCACTCATCTACTAATGGCCACTTGGGCTCCTTCCAAATCCTATCTATTGTAAATAACACTGCTTTAGCTATCAAATGGGAATAACACTGCTTGTCCTGTTTCATTAACAAGATGTACAGGATATTTGATGAGAGGTGCCTATAATATATGGATGTACATTTGTCTCAATAATCGTGATGTTAACTTATCCCCAACCTATTTTAGATATTGTCCACTGACTCCCAACTCTCCTTTTCCTGGACGTGATGTAATGTAAAGAAGTGAATAAAGTTTTGAGTTTGGGTTTTTCGTTGGGTTCTCAAGTTCTAAATAAATGACCAGAATTCAGGAAACCAACAAATCAAAAAGCAGTCCCCCTACAAATACAATCCCAAATAATTTAATGTTCAGTTATTTCCTTTGAAATTTAACACTACACATAGAAGAGTGGAACACATGCTCTGTTTTGGTGGGTTGTTAGTATATTTTCTTATTTGGTATCATGAAAAAGGAAGAAAGAAGTAAACATTTTTGTCAAAGCAAGGCTAGAGGCTCATTAATCTAAATAAGCTTAAAACAGTCCCCAGTAGCCCGGCCAGTGTTGCTCAGTGGTTGAGTGTTGACCTATGAACCAGGAGGTCATGGTTCAATTTTGGTCAGGGTACATGTACAGGTTGCAGGCCCGATCCTAGGTAGGGGGCATGCAGGAAGCTGCCAATTGATGATTCTCTCTTATCATTGCTATTTCTATCTTTCTCTCTCCTTTCCTTTATGAAATCAATAAAAATATTTTTTAAAAATAGTCCCCAATATGTTCTAAAAATTTGTTCTTAAATTTTTTTAGAGAAATTGTTCTATAACAACAGAATATTTAGAGTACATTTGGTTTATTGCCTTTAATTCCCCCTCTATGCAAGGTGTAGAAAATTTCTATATTAAGTATTTGGGGGTTGAGTTTGTTTCTTAGGGGAAAGGGGCTATTTGGAAGTTTGATAGTTTTAGTTAGAAAAAGATATTTTGATTACAAGAAAGCATGCATCCTATCTAATAAAGAGGAAATATGCAAATTGACTGTCACTAAGATGGCGGCGCCCAGTCCCCTCAGCTCTGTTGGAGTCTCCCAGTCCTTTCAGCCCCGCCGCTCCTGAGGGCGGGTCCGGCCACTCCTTGTGCCTGCCGCTGGAGTCCCACAGTCTTATCAGCCCAGCTGGGGTGCGGGGGGGTGGGGTGCGGCTGGACCTGCCCTCAGCCCCTCAGCCTCCCAGGGCTGGCCTGAAGTGCAGGCAAGCCTCGGATGGCAGCTGCCCAGCCGCCCAGGGCCACCCGAGGCTAAGGTAACCAGGGCCGGCTGAGGCTTGTGCTGCCGGCAGTGGCCGCAGCAGAGGTGTGATGGGGGCATTGCCTTCCCCTGATCACCGGGTTGCCTCCTGCCCCTGAGGGCTCCTGGACTGTGAGAGGAGGCAGGCCGGGCTGAGGGACACCACCCCCATTCCAGTGCATGAATTTTCATGCACCTGGCCTCTAGTGTAGTATATAGTTATCATAGAAAAGGAAACATTAGGATGTGTGTTAGGAGCTAAGAAATCAACTTTGAATTTAAAGTAATAACTTAGCCTTTTGACCAGGGTTAATAGGATTGGTTTGTAGACTTAATTTTTATGGGAGGAGTTGGGAGAAGGATATGAAAAAGAAAGGGAAAGGTTTGTGAAATTAAAAGTCTTATAAATTTCACAAGATTCTTTAAGCTCTTACCACAGTTATGAAACAAATATAAGTCAGGTTTTACAAATAATGATTAGCTCTTACATTTTATGAAAATGCTATGCACTTAAAATAATTTCAGCCTGCTTTTTATTAAATAGTATATTCCCTTGACACAGTTCTACTCCTAGGACCTCAGTATTTGGTTGAAACAATTTTGTGGAAAGGCCCTTCTTTGTACTAGGAACTAGGAGATAAGGATATTCCAGACAGAGTCTAGCTACTCACTAGTTGTTTGACCTTGGGCAATTTACTTGACTTCTGTGGGCATCTGTCATTTGATAAATGATATAAATAATTAAAATGTCTCAAATACCATTTAAAT
Organism: Eptesicus fuscus; assembly: GCF_027574615.1. Lineage (NCBI taxonomy): Eukaryota > Metazoa > Chordata > Mammalia > Chiroptera > Vespertilionidae > Eptesicus > Eptesicus fuscus. The sequence goes on along the minus strand of NC_072476.1, from coordinate 81,633,393 downwards.
TCTTACTATTTTTGTCCTTGGGGAATGTTATTAAATGTAATGGAACTTATTTTAAGTATATATTCAAAATACTGTATTTATTTTTTCCTTGAAGAGTTTTCATTTAGCCAAATGGATTGATTTAAAGTTTTTGACCACAGCTGCTACAGAAATGTGTGCACAGCTACTGTTTTGGTAAACACAGACTAGTAACCAGATGGTAGTAATACTTTAAAAAGTTGGGCTGTATGGGCTGGGAACCATCCAAATGGAATTTTCAGTGTTTTGCCTAGGTACGTTGAATTTAGTACACACTAACTGAGTTTTAGTGTGTTTTATTACTTCAGTGGCTAGAAAGAACAAAGAGTATTATGTGGAATACAAATAATGCTTATTAAGCTTGCAGTTGATTCCTTCTGATAGATGTTCCAAATTGCTGTCAGACTTTATTTACTTACTCGTAAACAGATGTGCTTTGCTTTAAATCAGGATAACTGTTGCAAACCTAGTTATGCATATTTTAAACAACTGTTAAGGATTCCATTTTTAAATCGTTGATTAAATAAGAAGCTGATTTATTATGTTTTCTAAGGTTTTGGTTCCTAGTGGTTATTTTAGATGACAAAAAACATAATTTCGTTTTTGAAATTCTGATTAAAGATGGGATATATATCATCAGTTAAAAATTATTTTCTGGATTGACCAGGTGGCTAAGTTGATTGAGTGTCGTTCAGTACACCAAAAGGTTTTGGGTTTGATTTTTCCCTCAGGGCACATACCTAGGTTTCGGGTTCGAGCCCCAGTTGGGATATGTGCTGGAGACAACTAATCGATGTCCCTCCCTCCGTCCCTCCCTCCCTCCCTCCCTCCCTCCTTTCCTTCTTCCCTCCTTTCCTCCCTCCCTCCTTTCCTCCCTCCCTCCTTTCTCCCTTTCTTCCTTCCTCCCTGTCTCTCTAAAATCAATAAAAACATATCCTCGGGTAAGGATTTAAAAAGACATATATTTTTCTGGCCTATAGTCTAGAATGTATAGCTAAGGCAAGCAATTATATATTTTATTTTAAAAAACTTGAGTCGCTGTTTATCACCAGAAGAGATGTTGGCAGTAATTTGGACATCAGCTGACCCATGTTTTAACTAAACAATACAGCAGTAATAATCTTAATCTTAAATTTTACACGTTAATAGTGTTGGGGAATATTTCTTCCAGTTTTAGTATTTCCTCCTGCTATGTTGTTGTTATGGTTTATTTGTTAAAATCTTTGCTAGGTCAGTGCCATACTATTCATTAAATATGTAACGCTTCTGTAGCCTCAGATCCTGACATTAGCAGACTATGAACTAGCTTCATCACGGAAGCCCTGGTCATTGTCTACTCTCTTCTGGTTTGATGTTAGGTTCTGTCTATTCAGTAGGTTTGTATGTTAGTTCTTACTAATTCTCAGTTTACTTATTTCTGGCATTCATGCTCACATGCATTCACAACAGATATTTATTGAGTCATCCTTACTAAGTATTAGGCATTATACTGGGACAAATTGGTGACTAGTTCTCTGGAGCATACCTTCTAGTGGGAAGATACTTGTTAAATATATAACAAATATAAGACTGCAATTGTGATAAAATGGCAGAAAGTAGAGTTGCCTTAATTAATGGTTCTTGCTCCTCAGAAATAGAGCTAGTTCTGTTCCTCAATATAAAAACAGGTTAAATGATTTCCAGCCTGAAATATTCTTGATGGTTTTAATTATAGCAGCTGGCACTTATTTTGACTGCCCATCTTTTAATATGTTTTGCCAATAACTTAGATCTTACCCTGCCTTCCTCCTCCAGCTGAAAGTAGAACATCTGCCTCAGATGTACACTCTCAATTACATATTAGCTGGTGTAAAGTCTGACTAAAACCAAGCAAAAAGGACACTACAACCTAAGGGAAAGTGGAAGCAGGACTGCTTGGCAGCTTGTAAAAGATAGTGTGAAGTGGGTGACAACGGACATGCACTTGTAGATATTTTTTTCTTAGAGTATTGGAATCTAAATTTCTGTGTCTAAGAGAAGAATAGATTAGTCTTGTAAAGTTTATTGCCAAGTTTTTAGGCCAAACCCATGAGTCTATATCTAGGATTCAACTACATAAAAAACTCCCACAAGATCTTCTAGTTTCCTTCTGTAATCAAAAGTATTAATTGACAAATGTGATTGGTTTATAAAGCTAGAATCTTATTTATTAATCTGAGCAAGTCATTAATCACAGCAATAACTGTGGTAAAGCAAGCTAGATGATTGTGTCATTGTGGCACTTTTAATTCTGTTAACATGCATTAGCTCTTTATTATACATCTAGTATCACTTAGGTTTGACTAGCATAATAACTGATATGCAGGGTGGTTCTTAAATATTGAACATTCTCAGCTTCCTGCTGAGTATGAAGATTAATGAACAAAAGCAATTATAATCTATAGATGAGTTATAGCTTAAATCTGCTCTCTCTACTCCTACCCAATCCCGAGGCTTATTCATGGACATGTATCACCATAAAAAGTATTATACCAAAAAATATTATATTTTTCTGGGATGAATTGTTGATAAAGAGAGATGTGCTAGAAATATAACTTTTAACATAAGTGTACAGATTTTCCAGAAAAAGAACAATTGAAATATTCTGTGTTTACCACAGCTATTAAAAGTTTAATACCTCCCCCACCCACATGGCAACTTAATGTAAAACTATATCCAGGAATCAGGAGCCTATGATGCCAAGTAAGTTATTAGTAACTAGTGGCCCGGTGCACGAAATTCGTGCACTGGGGAGGGGTCCCTGAGCCCAGCCTGCCCCCTGTCACATACTGGGAGCCATCAAGGGATGTCCTATGGATGGCTTAAGCCCACTCCCCGTTGGGAACGGACCTAAGCCGCAGTCTGGCTTCCCTTTGCTTGAGGCGACCGGGTTGATCAGGGGAAGGTGCCCGCCCCATCACTCCTCTGCTGCAGCCACTGCCAGTCACCACAGCGGCCCAGGTATTTTCATCAACACAGACCCCAGTCCCTTCACCATGAAAAAATGTCAACTGTCTTTAAGCATTTTCAAGATGTGTCTTTCATAGAATATGACATTTCTTTATTTTTCTTTTTATCCTCACCTGAGGATATGTTTCCATTGACTTTTCCCCCTTCCCTCTGATCCCAAGCTCAGCCCTTTCCCAAGCCTAAAGCCTCCTCCCCAGGTTTAGGCTTGGGAAGGGGTCCCCTCAGCACTTCCCCAAGCCTAAAGCCTCCGCCCCAGGGTTTATGCTTGGGAAGGAGTCCCTCCCCACCTCTCCCCACCCCCGCACCTCCAATAATAGGCTTGGCCCCTTCCTAAGCCTAAAGCCTCCACCCCAGGCTTTAGGCTTGGGAAGGGGTCCCCCCCTCCTCCAGCACCTCTGATCATAGGCTTGGCCCCTTCCCAAGCCTAAAGCCTCCGCCCCAGGTTTAGGCTTGGGAAGTAGTTGTCCCCACCCCCGCCCGGAACCTCTGATTGCTGGCTCGTCCCCTTCCCAAGCCTAAAGCCTCCGCCCCAGGTTTAGGCTTGGGAAGGGGTTCCCCCCAGCACTTCCCCAAGCCTAGGGCCTCCACCCAAGGCTTTATGCTTGGGAAGGGGTCCCCCCCCCCCCCCCACGCACCTCTGATAATAGGCTTGGCCCCTTCCTAAGCCTAAAGCCACCGCCCCAGGTTTAGGCTTGGGAAGTGGTTCCCCACCCCCGCCCCTCCCATCGCAGTCTCGGTCCCTTCCCATGCCTAAAGCCTCTGCCTGATGGCCTGCTGGGAGTGACCTGGGAGCCAAGGAGGTTCCCCGGACCCAGGTATGTATGCAAATTAACCACCATCTTGGTTGGGTTAATTTGCATACTCACCCTGATTGGCTGGTGGGCGTGGCTTGGGCGTAGTGAAGGTGCAGTCAATTTGCATATTACTCTTTTATTAGGTAGGATTACAGGCCAAATGTTTGTCATAGTGGTTACCTTACTCTGAGTCATGGTTTTTTGGTCTTCAATATTCTATATGCTGTCCTCTGTAACAGACACCAGGGAAGAGACCTAATAAAATGTTCCATGTTTTTCAAAGAGAACAATTTAGAATAATGCTACCTAAGAGTACCTAATATCAGAACAAACAGGCAATGAATAGCATCTAATTCTGCACATTATGCAGAGACATTAAATATACATATTAGTAAGGTAGCAGATGCTTTGGTTCTGAAATTGACATGTAAAATAGCAGCCTTTCTCTGCAGGGCTCCGCTCCAGCCAGCGCTCCTTCACATATAATGAATAGCTAATTTCAGTACTATGGTCCATGGGAGACTGGGGAACTGGGAAGAGGAAAGCATTCCAACTTTAAGAACAGCAGGATGTGCTGAGATGTGCCTTTTAATGGAGAAACATTTAGAACTCTTGGGGGTAAATTCATAAAGAAGGTTGTGCATGTGTTTTGTATTTAAATTAAGGAATTATTAATACAGTTAGACAACCAGGAATCTGGCAGCAGTAATTGCAAAAGGGAAAAATCAGAATTTGGCAGCTGAAAAGTTTGGAAATATCTTAACTTTTAATAAAATACATCCTAAAACTAACTTGTGTTCAAATGTAGCTGCTTATTAGAAACTAGGGGCCCTGCAGAGAAAGGCTGCTATCTTGATTTCCTTGTCATTTGAGATTTGTGTTCATTATTCATTCATGCACCTTGAAAGGAACTGCACGAATTCGTGCACCTTGAAAGGAACTGTAGGCCTCGAGGCTGTGGTGGGCACAGGGGCAGGTCTTGGCCCATCCTCTGCACCCGGTCCCCTATCTGCCAGCAGCCATGCTCCCAGCGCTGCTGCAGCTCCCACGCAGTGACAGCATGGAGCGATTGGGGCCAGCGTCAGCAGCGAGTGCAAGCGGTGGCTCCAGCGCCAGCAGTGGGTGCGAGCGGGGCCGGCACCAGCAGCAGGTGTGAGGGCCCAGCGGGACCGTGGCGTATGGGAGCAAAGAAATTTCAGTAACCACCAGAGGCTCGTCCTGATGATAGCGACCAACCACCCGCCTTGGTCTGGCGCCCCTGCTCACCTGCTTCACCATCCCACCATGGCCAATGCCCGCCATGTTCCACGCTCCCTGGTGGTCAGCGCATAACGACCGGTTTGGTTGTTCCGCTGTTCGGTCGATTTGCATGTTAGGGTTTTATATATATAGATAGGCATTTGAGAATATATATAACTAGTTGAAATTTGGGGCTGACTTAAAAAAACTGGTCTTTACCTGTATACAGGAAAGGGGAAATTACTTACATGCTTCTGCCTCATGGAGATTTCCTTGCCATTTGAGATTTGTGTTCATTATTCATTCATCCATCTATCCAGTCAATATTTGTTGAGCATCTGCTGTGTACCATGAAGTTCTGGGAGCCCCAAAATGAATAAAATCAATCTCCACCCTCAAGTAGTGTCTAGTCTGGTGGAAAACAGACTTATATATGCTGTAACCGAAATGAAAATAAGGATTTTATGGGTGAAGACTAGAGTTTTTAAACTAAAAGACTTCCTTTTTATTGTGAAGTATAAAATATATATTAAACAGTGCATAAAACATAAGCCTACAGTTGAACAGATAATTATGGAATTACACTTTATGTATTCTTTGTGCTTGCTTCTTTTATTCAACATTTTGTGATTCCTCCGTATGGTTACTTGTAGCATTCTCATTGCTGTATAGTAATATACTTTTTATCCCCAAATACTGTTTATCCATTCTACTGTTTTATATTTGGGTTGCTTCCAGTTTGGGGATATCATTGACAATGATGCTAAGAGTGTTCTGGATTATGTATATATACTTATTTAGTGTATGCAAGTTTTAACCTTTTGCACTCGGATGTTGAGTGTGACTTGACACGGTTAGCATAGAGATTAAAATTACTCTTTGAATGTGTCAATAATTTGAAATATAAAAAAATCCAAATAAATAAGTTTGTATGAAAAGAAACTCCAGTTTTTTATTCTACTGCCGCGCTTTGTAAAATCTGGGGTATTTAAAAAATTAAATCCCGAGTAGAATAAAGGAATTGAGAAAAAAGCTAGCGAGTGCAAAGGGTTAACTTACTACATAAGGACAAACTATTATTTCCAAATGATTTGTTCCAATGTAAAAAGACTTTTGAAATTGGTGGTTATTTAAAAGACAATTATTTTCTTATAGAATTGGACTTTCTCATGACAATGTGGTAGGTATAGTTAATGTACCTAACGTATAGTTTGGTTGTCCTTTTCTACCTAACCTGGATTGCACGAATATTTTTCTCTGGTAATTGGACTAGTCTGTGACAAATTTGGGAAGGTGGGAAAGTTCTTTAAGACTGGAAAGCATGCCACAGTTTTGTTTAATGCTATAAAGAAAAGCTGTAAAAATAAAAGCTAGAGTATATTAAGGGTACAAAAAGTTTAGTGGGTTTAAAATGTTGAGCTCACATTTTGAAGTGTAATTCTATTTTAATATCTTTTCTAATGGAAGAAGAAAGATGACTGATTTGGTAGGGTAATTTTGTTTGAAAAATTGACAATTCTTTGGCATGAGGCCCAGATCTCTTTTCAAATTTTGTGTGAAATAGAAAAACAGAAGTCTTTTAGATACTATTCATGGGAGGAGGGAAGGGAGATTTTGGGGAGGGGGGGTGCTACCTCTTCATATAGTAGGAGAGTAGAAAATAGGAGATAGTGGATATTTCATATAATCAACTCCTCTTATCTTTCCAGAAAGGGGAAAGAATGTCATGAATAAAAGAACAATTAGAAGAGTATTACTTTAAAGTAATGGAAATATTTAACTTTTCTTGGCCTCCAAATCTATAAGAAATGTGAAGACTTGTTTTTCCCCCTCCTAAATTGTGAGGGCCTGCTTTCACACTAAAATTTAAGATCAAGAGAGCTTTTGCCTCTGTTCCTTTTTAAAATACTTTTCACCAAGGTTCTTTCTGAGAACTGAATTTATAGGGTACTTCAACTTTGCTTTTGCTGTCCAGTATAGCAAAACATGTCTGAGCTTGAATGTTTGAGATGTTCAGGTCCAAAGTCATGTTGGTTGAGTGAATGGGAAATTTTCTCTTCTATTCATTTTCAATTTTGTTCATTTAATGGATGCCAACTATGTGCCTGCTAGGTGCTGGGGACACAAAAATGAATACAACAGCTTACACTTCACTGGGAGAGTGAACAGTTTACCATAGTGTTATGTGCTAAGGGACTATAATAACAATTTTCAGAAAGTACTTTGGTGCATAAAAGAGAGAACAAAAACATTTTTGTGTCTGTGTGTGTATTGGGTGGTGAGGTTCTAGGTAGTAGTGGTCTTTTCACTGTGTGGATGAATGGATTTAAAACAGGTCATAGGCAGGAACCAAGATAGCAGTGTAGGTAAATGTGGTATTCGCATCCTCCCATAAGCATATCAAAATTACAACTAAAATACAGAACAACCATCATTCAGAACCGCCTGAAATCTGCCTGAACGGAAGTCCTATAACTAGAGAGATAAAGAAGAAAGCACATTGAGACTGGGCTGAGGTCTGAAAGTGGCTAGTCAGACAACCCTGTGTGGCATGTTTTTAATCTGGAGTGATATCTTGGCTGTGGAGGCCTCCCATAAGAAGCAACGGTCCAAGCCCCACACAAGACCCCCTCAGCCCAGGGTTCCAGTGCTGGGAAGAGAAGTCCCTGTAACTTCAAGCTATAAAAACTAGCAGGGATTATGGCTGAGTGACATGGAGGCTGCTGAAGACCCAAACAGTTGCTCTTAAAGGCCTGGCACACTGCCGTGCCCAGACTCACTCCCTCTGAGCTCCAGCGCTTGGGCAGCAGCTTGAAAGGATCTAGGGACATTCGGGGAGGAACTAAATTGTCTGGTATCAGAGCAAGAATTCAGGGGCAGGTTTTTCCCAGACAAAAGCGCTCGCAGAGGTCATTGTTTCTATGCTGAAATCCCTTCCCACCTCCCTCTCCCACCACAGAGCTGATTGTCAGGCACAATACCTGAGTTTCCATCAACCTGGACCTCACCCTGGTGATTCCCTGCGACCTTGCCCTATCCAATTTTTAGCCCCACCCAAGCTGTTTGCAGCAGCTTTTCCATATGAATCACCTGTCCTGGCTCAAGCTTCAGGCTTCCTAAAATCTCTCAAACAAGTAGCAGCTGGACTCAGCGTGCCCCATACCTCTTGATAAGCGGCTACCATTCCGACAATAGCAGTAGCCTGCCTTGCTTCACAGTTTGGACTCTCCTGGCAACCTCCAAGCCCAACACAAGTAGTAATCATCTGCAGACCACTCTGTAGCTTGCGCTGGGTGGCCCCAGGCAGGGCACAGGCAGTGGCTGACTTTATACCTCGTGGAAGGCCCCAGAGCCAGTGCACTCAGTGGACAGCTTCAGACCACGCCATATTACAACTCTTCATATCCATAAGCGACACACTCAAGGGGCAGGCTTGGAAAGCACCAAAGCCCCACTGAAGCAAGTCCTGCTCCGTAAGGGTGTCTCCTGCACATCAGCTCTTCTGGTATAGTCGAAGCTGGTCCTCACAGCCAGTTGGCCTGGGGGTCAGTTCCTCCCACTGGTGCCAACAGTAATCAAGGCTCAGTTACAACAAGACAGTGCACATAGCCCACACAGGCGCACCTAAAATGCCTGTTCAGGTGACTGTGGAAGCTGAGCCACTGAGCCCTACAGGGGCTCAGTCAGAAATTAAGCATACACTAACTGAAATGAATAATTTACAGGGAATCAACAGTAGAGTATAGAATGCCAAGAATCAGATCAGCAATTTGGAATATGAGGAAGCAAAAAACATCCAATCAGAAGAACAAAAAGAAAAAAGAATCCAAAAATATAAAGATAGCGTAAGGAGCCTCTGGGACAACTTCAGGTGTACCAACATTTGTATCATAGGGATGCCAGAAGAAGAAGAAGAAGAGAGAGAGAACAAGATGTTGAAAACCTATTTGAGGAAATAATGACAGAAAACTTCCCCTACCTGGTGAAATAAGTTGATTTACAAGTCCAGGAAGCACAGAGTCCCAAACAAGATGAGCCCAAAGAGGTCCACAATAAGACACATCATAATTAAAATGCCAAAGGTTAAAGACAAAGAGAGGGAATCTTAAAAGCAGCAAGAGAAAAGCGGTTAGTTAACCTACAAGGGAATGCCCATACAACTGTCGGCTGATTTCTCAACAGAAATTTTGCAGGCCAGAAGGGAGTGGCAAGAAATATTCAAAGTGATGAATAGCAAGGACCTACAACCAAGATTACCCAGCAAAGCTATCATTTAGAATTGAAGGTCAGATAAAGAGCTTCCTAGACAAGAAAAAGCTAGAGTTCATCAGCACTAAACCAGTATTAATGAAATGTTGAAGCGCCTTCTTTAAGAAGAAGAAAAAGATGAAAAACACATATCTGTCAACAGTGAATCTAAAAATCAAAATAAATGAACAAGGAATCTAATGAACAAAATGAACTGATGAATAAAATAAGAACTAGAGACATGGAAATATGGAACAGACCGATGAATCTCAGAGGGAAGGTGGGGACAGGAAGAGATTAAGCAAAGAACTTACATACATATATGCATTACCTATGGACACAGACAATAGGGTGGTGAAGGCCTAGGGTGGGGCGGGAACCAGGTGGAGGAGAGCAGTGGGGCGGAAAGGGACATCTCTAATCTCTCAATAATAAGGATTTAAAATAATATAAAATAAAATAGCTCATAAGATCCCAAACACTTACAACATAATTGGCTCTTTAGATGGTTTTCAGATCTTGGCAATATAAATAGTGATCTAATAAACAGCCTATATAATAAAAGTATAATATGCAAATTGACCCTAACTGAGGAATGACCAGTCGCAATGACGCGCAATGACCACCAGGGGGCAGATGCTCAATGCAGGAGCTGCCCCCTAGTGGTCAGTGTGCTCTCACAGGGGGAGCTCAGCTCAGCCACAAGCCGGGCTGACGGCTGCAAGCACAACGGTGGTGGTGGGAGTGTCTCCCACTTTCTTGGGAGACTAAGGTTGTCCAACAGTGGCTCGGGCCTGCTCCTCGCAGGGAGCGGGCCTAAGTCATCAGTCGGACATCCCCCGAGGGCTCCCGGGCTGCCAGAGGGATGTCTGACTGCCAGCTTAGGCCCAGTCCCCCAGGGAGTGGGCCTAAGCCAGCAGGTGGACATCCCCTGAGGGGTCCTGGACTGTGAGAGGGCGCAGGCCGAGCTGAGGCCCCACCTCCCCCAAGTGCACGAGTTTTCATGCGCTGGACCTCTAGTCTCTGTATATAAAAATAAAATAAAATAGGTCACACAGGTTACTAGAGAGGGAGAGAAAGGGCATGTTTGGCAGAGGAAATTGCATGAGCTAATGGATTTGTTAATTAGATTATGGATAATCTACATGAGATTATGAGTAAAAATTAAAATTTCACAACAATATAGGCAGTGATTCCAAATTTGAAATTGTTAGCCTTTCCTATGTTTTACCACTAAAATACACATATTCATAACGTTCTCTCAGCCAGAGTTTAGAAATTAGGCCAACTCATCTTGGACTCCTCCTAGATGTAAAGATGGCTTCATGAGTAGACTCTAGTCATTTTATCTTTCAGTATTCAATGCTACTTATTAAATGCAAATCTTTTTGCATTTAAGGGCATAACCTTAAACATTGTCTAACCTACCCCTTACATTTTATATGGTTAAATATAAAGTATATCCCATCTATAGGCTAGGGCTGGATGAGGAGGTGGGGATGTGTAAGTATCAGGTACTCTTGACTGCCTAGGGGTTGGCTTTTTCATGTGATTAAGACTCATAGTTATGGTATGCCCAGCGTTTGAGTAGCTCATCGATCATTCTTCTAATATTTGCTGCAATTATGGTTTAGAAAACTTAAACTGATTAAGCTAGATTGAAGTCAACATGGTATATGGCCAGAATCAGGAGAACTGCCACTTAGTAGTAGAATATTCAACATCATAGATCATAGCTTCCATCTCTGAGTTTCCTTCTCCCTATCTGTAACAAGGGGGAAAAGAATATGTATTTTATTGAGTTGTAAAACTTTTAAATGTAAAATCTGTTAACAGTGTTTGGTTTTTAATTGCCATCAAGTGTCTTTTCTTTTTTATATATATGTGGGTATGTAGATGAAATGAGATCATAGACTAGAAATCACTTGGAAAGTTTCACATTATATACAAACGAACATGTCTATTAGTTTCCTTCTCTTTATTATTTCATTCTCTCCTTTATAACTAGTTTGTTGAATGGCAATACTATTTTATTATGATGGTTAGAGAACTTAATATTTTCTTTACTAAATTCCATGATTCTCTAGTGAATGAGATAGTATGTTCTGTTTAGGGGAGGAGAAATGATAGAGGTGTGTTGGTAGGTATTCTGAAAGAAACTTTTCAAGGAAGTTGCAATCTCAGAGAGACAAACCGGCCCTGATCTAATAATGTACTTAGAGACAGTAAAATAAGAACATTGACCCAAGAAGTATATGGGGGTATGGTGAGAAGATTTATTTATCATGTGGAAGTCAAAAGTAAGCATAGTTTAGGAATAAAGACAAAGGATAAGGCTATAGTTGTGAGTGGAGGTTGAGTGAGACTAGCCTTGACTAGAGATATTGAAGTAGTTTGAGAAAATCACAGTGCCAATAAGAGCAGAGAGTAATAGATATATATATAGGATAGTTTGATATTACCTACATGAAATTTCACCTATAAGGGGAATATGCTGGGGAACCTCATAAAATGCTAACACCTCACCCTGGCAATCCTTATAAATATAGTATCTTCTTTCCCCCTTTAAATGCTTTTTTGGCCATCCTGTAAGACTTTGATTGTTTTTAATAGCCTAGCTTTGAATAAGGCCATCCATATATGCTATCTCACAACTCTCCTCTAATTAAATTATGCCAGCCTGCACCTCAAAAGGTGTTTATTAGTTGTACTGGGATTTTGTTGTCATAGTTCCAAGAGTTACATTCCCAGCACAGCTGGGACGGAGAGTGATGCTGACTGTACATAGCTCTGTGTGGAACCCACTCCATCCCTTTCATACTTTCCCCCTGTCTGCTTATAAGTGTGTCTATTTTAGGACAGAAACAGGTGTGAAGCAGATGGGAGGGCAGTCTCAGTGAAACACCTGCTCCATGATTGATCTCCAGGTGTGATTCAGGCAGTAACTAAAAAGGAAGTTGACTGGAAGTATGAATAGTCTGTCACCTCACTGCCAGCATAACTAGAAAAGCACACAGAATGGCCTGGGGTGCTGAACAGTTTGGACTGACTCTGCTAAATACTTCAATGCAATGAAAGAACAGTTTCCTTTTAGAAACATGTGTTCCAAGTTGATATACTCCTACTGCTTCTTAGAAGCTCTGAACCTAGTAGCCACCCAGAAGCCTCTTGTCTTCTAACATCCTCAGCCCCTTCTTTTCCCTACTTTCTTTGTGCCCCATTTCTTGGATTATCTTTTCTACTCACTTTTCCCTCTGGCAGTCTGTTAGTAGCAGGGAAGTGTGGGCGAAAGAATGGTGATTTGTTCAAATTCTTCTTTGCCCCATATATGAAATGGGTATTGCTGAATGCAGTAAAAATGGTTGGCTGTATAGGTGGTTTGATTTGAACCCATTAGCCTTCCGATTCCTCCAGGAAGGGGAAGGGGTGGACTAAGTGGGGATGTACTCTTGCTTTAAATGATTTCTCATTTGTGTGATTTATTTTTAAAAAATTGTTACACTAAATAAGGGCTGCTAAAATGTATGTATTCTACCTAATTGTCACCTTAACTTCTTTTTTCTAAAGTGGGTTAATAAAGTCCTCTGGCAGTTACAAGCCACTGTTAGAGATTTTATCACTTCTTGGTGCTCTAATGGTTATACTTCTTTGAACTATGAATGCTTGACCTGCATAATCAGTTGATTATTGTTACTAAGTATTTACAGGACTTCAAAGTAGTAAATAGTATACAAAGCAAATATACTACCCTTACTCCATGAACTAAGCAAAATGATTCATAAAGGTGAAGCTTAGGGCAGGGATAAGTCTGCACTCAAGGGAGAAATAAAGGCAGGGAGGTGGAACCCAGGAACATTTGCCATTGGTCATTTTGGGAACACTTAAGTAGTCATTATATTTCTTAGGGCTATCTGAAATTTTACTTCATTCAATTGAGGTTTATTTATTTAAAGATAATGTGGTTCCAAGAAGTCTGTTTCCAGGGACTACAGTTTAAAGCTCCTGTTACCTTAAAAGTATGTCCTGACTCCTGAAGACTGACCATCTGGCTAGTATAGTTGTCCTTATGATCAATAAAGATTGATTTTGGAGTGATTTATCCTGAGTGTTAACTGCTTACAACTGCACAGAAGAGGCAGTGGTACATGTTTTGGCTCCTGTTCAGCTGGGGGAACTTGAGCTTCCTTAGTCCTTTCAGAAAGCCTGACTAGGAGGTTGGCATTGTGGCAAGAATGTTTTGGTTAGATTCAGGAAGTCAGGGTACAAATGTCAGTAATTTAGATTGACAGACTAGATTATTACTTTTCTTTTTTTAAATATACAAACTGTGCTCTAAATTATAATCCTATTAAATACATTATTTAAGAGACCTGTAGGAAGTAATAAAACTTTCAATAAGTTTTTTATTTTCTTTTTATTTCCCCAATGACCTTAATTTCTCAATTTTATGGTTTTTAAAAACAAAATTTTACATTGCAATAAATCCCCCATCTCCCTAAAGGAAATGTGATCTTTAAGCTTTACCTTGGCTACTTTTATACCCTCCGGATGTGTGGAGATATTTTCTGTCAAAATCAGAACTTGACTAGAAAGAATCATTAAGTAAATGATTATTATCCTGTGGATTTAAGTATTTCTCATTGAGTAAGTATATAGAAACTTAGGGTGCATTAAATTAAAAAATAGTTTAATGCTGACCTAAGTGAGCACTTTGTAAGCATACTTTTGATATCCTATACCTCATTCTTGTCATACATTGGATTTGAGCCAATCTTTTCTCTTGGGAATACTGTTTTTAGGTGTGGGTATTGAGCCTCGGGCCACTTTAGTGTTTTGTATTTAGAAAAAACTGTTTTTATTATCATCCACCGTGGAGATAATGAAAACGTTTAAGTGCAAGTACTTTCACTTTTTAAAAAATTGTGTTTTATACCCAAGTGTGATAACTAACCTGTGGCAGTTACTCTAAAAACAAAAAATCCTGATGTTTAATTTTGAGGGTGTTTTATGAATAACTTGTGGCTTTTGAAAAATAAAGATGAAATAAAATACTTAAAAATCTAAGACATTTTAATCAGTACTGAGTTAATTTTGGTCTGATTGTAAGGGAGACAAGAGTATGTATTCAGAATTTTGGAATGACAGTTTAAGTGGGTTTCTTCTTATTTTTCTCAGCATACACAAAATTCTTGTTTTTTGGAGAGAAAATGCTTTATCCCAGGATGGCAATAGAGATACGGGAAAGTTTCTTTCCTTTTAAATGGATGAAAGTAGATTTCTCAGTGTAATATCGGACTTCATTAACTTCTGGGTGTTTATCCAAAGAAAATGAAAGCACTAACTTGAGAAGATACATATACTCCCATTTTCATTGTACCATTATTTACAATTGCCAAGATATGGAAACTACCTAAGAGTCGTTCAATAGATGAATGGATAAAGAAAATGTGTGTGGGTGTGGGTGTGTGAGCACAATGGAATATTAGCCATAAAAATGTAATCTTGCCATTTGCAACAATATGGATGGACTTTGAAGGCATTATGTTAAGTGAAATAATCAGTCAGAGAAAGACAAATATTGTATAATTTTATTTATAGTACTTATGTATGGAATCTAAAAACCAAACAAATAGAATCCAAGCTCATAGATACAGAGAATAGATTAGTGGTTGCCAGAGGTGGGGATTTGAGGTCGGTGAAATGGATGAAGAGGTACAAACATATAAAATAAATGAGTAATGGGGATGTAATGTATAGCATGGCGACTGTGGTTAATAATACTGTATAGCATATTTGAGAGTTGCTAGGATAGTGGATTTTAAGAGTTCTCATCAAGTCCTGGCTGGTGTGGCTCAGTTGGTTGGAGCACCTATATGCTGAAGGATCATGGGTTCGATTCCCGGTCAGGGCACAAGTGTAGGTTGTGGGTTTGGTTTCCGGGCATGGGTTGGGGAGGGAACCGATCCATGTTTCTCTCATATCAATATTTCTCTCCCTGTTCTCTTTATTTAATACTTGAGAAGAGTAGAGGAAATAGGAAGTAGATATTAATGGCTAAAAGGAGAACAAGTTGCCCAGTCTCTCTCTGCCTTGTCTTACCTTGAGTGCTATACTTCATCTTTTTCTCTGGAGTGTGGCTGAGCCACAAGAAGGACTGAACATCCATGGGTTAAGGAGAGTCTGGAAGTGTCCCTTTGCCTGAATAGGTCGGTCCAGTCAGTAGTGTGATGACCACATTGATGACTGTCATTGTTAGCATTTGGGGTGTGATCATTACCAGTCTCCCAGAACATGTGCTGGACATCATTTATGTGACAAATTCTTTACTCAGGAACACTTTGAGCACTTATAAATTTTAGCAAAAGCACTTTTTTTTTAAATTTAAGCAATTTGTGTTCATGGTAGAAATTTTAGAAAAAACACTTCCCACACACCAACCAAAACAAAGCAAATAAAAAGTCACCTGTAATTACACTGCTTCAATATATTGGTGAAAATGCCATACTAAGTAAGTTTCATCCATATTTTGAACAGATGACCTGTCTGATTTTCTTTTATCACCATGTACTTATGAAAAAATACTCTGATTAATCATTTTTAATTTTTTATATTTTAATTTAGATTTTTAATGAAGGTTTTACTTTATAGTAATACTAGCAGCCGTTTGCACGAAGATTCATGCAATAGACCTTCATTCACCTGGCTGCCTGCACCAGTTTTCTGCCGGCACCGGGGACCCAGGCCTTGGCTATGGCCACCGCCTTCTGCCTTCTTTCAGGGTCGGGGCTTGGCCCCGGGCAGCGGCCTTGGCTCTGCTGCACCCCAGCCTCCCTGCTACGGATCGTAGGAGCCGACCCCCTGGTTGTTGCTTGCGATCCGTGCAGGCTCCCCGCTAGTGCCCAAGGCCGGGAAAGTCTCCGCCCGAGGCTTTCCCGGCCTTGGGCTCGGCCGCACCCAGCGTCCCTGCTAGGGATCATAGGAGCCGACCCCCTGGTCGTTGCCTGCGATCCGTGCAGGCTCCCCGCTTGGTGCCCAAGGCCAGGAAAGCCTCCGCCCGAGGCTTTCCCGGCCTTGGGCTCCGCCACACCCCAACGTCCCTGCAACGGTTTCTTGGTGGGTGTGGCTTGTGGGTGTAGCGAAGGTACGGTCAATTTGCATATTACTCTGTTATCAGGTAGGATATTTTTGTTACTATAAAATTTTCTTTATTTTCTTAATGCTCAGACCAGTTTAACATACCTTTCCTGACTTGGAATGGGAAGCATTTAGGTTACATAATAAGCTAGAAATTGTATACATTCTTTATATCACAAGTTACATATTTTTACTATTCTGTTTACGATGTTTAAATGAGTACATTCTGACTAGACTTGTTTAGGCTATAATTCTAATCATCTAGGTCAGTAGTCCCTGGACCTGCAGCAGCAGCATTATTTGGGATGATGGCATGGAGCCCAGCAATGTGTTATAACAATCCCCCAGGTGATCCTGATGCATATTCTAGTTTGAGAAGCACCAGTCTATATGTTCCACATACCATATGTTCTTTCATCTAACATACTTCTTGAGTGTTTCCAGGACAGTCCTCTGTGACAATGATGTCAGAGACCTCTGCTGTTTCCTATGGTGTCATGGATCTCTGCTTCTAACTTAACTCATAAAAGAGGAGTGGACTCTTAGAAATAGTCTTTAGTTAAGTTAAAGTATCCTGGGCTTGGAGCCAAAGCATTTAGTCACTTGTGACTTCTACATTGTAGGGTGGCATTGCTTGGAAGAACCCATGAGTTCCTTCATTTGACATAGTTACAAGAGCCTGGCCTATAATTCCAAGCAAGGGCTGTGCTGGATCCTTGGGTTGCAGAGATGAAAGATGGTACTCTACCTCCAAGGGTCCTGTAACTTAGCAATGTTTACCCAAGTGTCTGGATCTGTTTATTTGCCTCATTCTTTTAAATCACTTATGTATTGGTATGGAAAGATTTGTTTGTACAAGTTTATCATTTGGATTTTAGAAAGCCCATGTTTCTTCCAGGTCCGCTTAATCCCAAGTGTGTTCTACCACCTCTCTGAGAATTCCTGTAAAAAGGGGAGGGTGATGCCCACTGTGCAGAGTTAAGTCTGTTAGAGTTTGGGAATGAGATAAGGCATTAGGAATCAGCTAGGGCCAAAATGTGGCGCTCCTGTTGGGGTTGAGGGGTCAGGCTGGAGCTCTAGGGTATGGGTGGTGGAATTTGACTACTGAGGCCTGCATTCTCCCTTCCCCAGCCTGAGCACACTTTTCTCTTTACCTCTTGGCAAACAAAATTAGTCTCCAGAGTTTCTCCCTCACCCCCACTCCTAAAGCAAACAGCCAAGCATTTTTGAAGGTTGTTATGCTGTAAGTAACAACACAGGAAATAAACTGGTAAAGGGATTTTCAGTCTCCCCTCCTGTTTAGACCCAGGCCCTGGGAAGTAAGACAAAGGTGTTTAGAGCTGCTAAGTTAGTGTTTGGGCACCATAGGGCTCTAGTAAACTTAATCTGCACTTCAGAAGTTGGAGACCCAGGTGAAAAGCCACGTTTGGGGGCAGGAGAGAGGGAGCCCTGAACTGAAGGGGCAGCACTGGGGCTATTCTGACATCAAGGGAATCTGGTAGATCTGGCCTTCTAAAAAGGGCAGAAGGCTAGAGCTGCTTTGTTTGTATTAGAAAATGTTGGCATCAGAGAAAGTGGCATAAAGTGGAATTTAACAGATTGGGGCAAATAATTTAAATTCTCAAGCACTTTGTGGCTTTACAGTTGTTAAAGTAACTCAAATTAGTCTACCTAACTTATTTATTACCTCTGTCTACCCACCCAGAATCTCAGTCTGGGCTATGGTGGTTTCCCTCAGTTCTGAAAAATTACCTGATGGTAATGGTGGTGGTGGGGACCCTTAGTACTTTAATATTTGGAATGAAATGGAATGATGTGATTAAAAACAAAATCTAGTACATCCCCTTTAAACTAGTGCTCCTTCTAGTTGCACATTGCAGGTAGCTAAATTAGTGGATAAGTGTCTTTTTAGAAATAATCTATAATAATAAAACTGTAATATGCTAATTAGACCGGACGTCTTTCCTTCCGGACAAAGCCGCAGCGGGCCGGGGCCATGGCAGAGGTGGCAGAGGCCCCCGGAGGCAGTGGCATGGGCCAAGGCCCTTGCACTAATTTTGTGCATCGGGCCTCTAGTTTTAAATACAACTGTCTAATGCCATTCAGATCTAATAGTAACTCTTATCATATGGATCTTTGTATGAAATGGTGCAGGAATCTACATTAATGAGAACAAAACCGATACTGAACTGAATGCCACGGGGAACTCTTGGTTAGGCCCATCTAGTGCATGCTTCATAAATTTTTATGTTGTTTATATGTGTGCTGTGGTTTACAGTCTGGTCTTTGCATTAATTTGCCATTGTCTTTCTCTCAAATATTAATGAAGTGTAGGAGTGATTCTATTCCAAGCAGGCATTTTTAAGGTAGACTTAAAGCTTTTCTTTTTTAAAAAAAAATAATTTTCTGAAAGATGGAAACCACTTCATTAGTGATTGCCAGCAAAATCTCCTAATGTCTTTCTATAAGCTGTTTAAGCTTAGTATTAGAAATTAGGGCAAGAGGATTTAATTAACCAGCTCACAGGATGCAGTCTCTTTAATTTAGGATTTCCCTTTGAGAAAATTATGTAGTTGAGAAGGAATATCATATTTTAGATAAGTTGGTTTTTGAGTTGAGTTTATTGCCTCCATCTTGGGCCCTTAACGCGTCAGTACTGCTGATCTGGAAATTAAGCACAATTTTAATTAAAACATTTTTTTAAAAATGGATGGTTGCAACATGGTGAGTTGGATTTTGTGTGCTATAGTTCTCAGAGTTAGGAAAGATAAAAGTTAGATTTTGGGGGGCCAATGATTAATTCACCTATTTCACCAGGGACACATAATCAGGTATTGGTTACTATACATTTAGCCAGTGTAGTGGGTTTAGTTCACCAATGAATATACTTTGTTATGAGAGTGTTAAATGTTAACACTTTTGCATTGTTTAGACTTAGCTTAAAAAAATACAAAAAAACTCTCTCATAACCCTCTCCACCCTTTCAGCCATAACATTACATTACTTGGTTTCTGCCTTTAATTTCCCCGGGGTTCTTTTTATTTAGGAAAAGGGCAAAAGATGTATTTGTGTAGGTACTACACCAGTACTTCTGTTAAATTCTTTTTCAACAAAGAATATGTTACTCGAGCGCTTCATGCACAGGCTGCATATTTTTCTGAAAAGAATGTGCCCTGAAAGCATTAGTTTTCAGTGTATATTTATTTTATGTCTACCAGATTATTTTAGCTTAAAATAATGGTTTGAGTTTGAAACCATTTTTCAGTTAACTGAGCACATACACATATAAGCATAGAATGGTATATTTTGAAACAGTTGTCTTTCCAGTCTGATGTGGGCCTCCTTTAAAATGCAACTAAAATCTAACCTTAGATATCGAAAATACTAGTAAGCTCTCAAGGAAAGCTTATTTTAGAATATCAGTGAAGAAATAAATATTTGCTTTCCAGAAACCTTAATTAATTCTAATTAATGTGAAATTAATGTAGATGATTTGAGTATGTGCTCATGCATGAGAAATTTGCCCCTTAAGTGTTTCTCTGCTGAGTCTTACTAACTACTGACCTGTAAGATCCAAGTGCAAATAATGTTATTTTCAAAGATGATTTGGCTAAAAGGAGTTATTTCTTCCCTTTCTTAGCAGTACATTATAAATAGTTCTTTATCTTTCTGATATCACTCTTAATTATTGAGGATCTCACAGTCCTTTTGCTTACTAAATGTACATTTATGAGAGAGAGAGTTTAAAGGTCAGTAATGTCTAGATATAATTATGAAAAAAAGTTTGATCTTGTGGACACCCTGAAAGGGTTTCAGAGACCCCTGGGTATCCCTGGACAACACTTTGATTACTTAAAAAAAAAAAAATCACATTTTATCTGTATGAAAGTAACACTGATAAAATTAGCTATTTGTATGTTGGCAGAACTTAATAGGAAAAATGGGGAAAGAGTGCTGCATTGAGCAAAGGTATAGCTGACTGAAGTTTTTTGGTTTTGTTGTCAAAGCAATTATACTTCTAGTATTGCCCTACTCACCTCAAGCATTCTCAGTAGCCAAGTTTATTTTCTAAGACACGTCATGAGTGAGACCCTCCTGCCCCCCAAATTCAAGTAGCATAGAAAAATAAAAGTGTTATGGATGAAGGGAATGTATCCTCCAGTACCCCTCCCCTACTGCTCCAGCTGGGAAGGGAAGGAAAGGGAAATAAAATTTAATGAGCACTTTTACTATGTGCCAGGTGCTTTACATATGTTATTTCATTTTAATCCCAAAATAACCTTAGGAGGTATTTTCTAGCCACATTTTGCAAACAAATAGAGCCAGAGACGGAGATGTTAAATAGCAGGTCCAGAGCACTCAGCGTTGAAGTGACAGAGCCTGAACTGAGTCAAAGTCTCTCTATTACCAAGGCCTATATAGTACTGTGTCTATGTTTCTGCTTTGTTTTTCTTCAGTTCCTGCAGATTGATAATGTGAATATTAATGTTTTATTGGGCTCAGTGGTGACACGAGGATAAAACAGTTCGACTGCCCAATGAGGTTTGTTCTCATGGGATAAACTATCTTTGATAAATGATATTTTGTAAAGTCAAATAAATATATTTATAAAAAAAGGTTTAGATAATTTCTTCAGTTTTAGTTATTTGAAAAGAAAAAATTTTCCATGTTTTTTCATAGACTGGAAGATTGCCTCTTTTTGTGTCCTCTGTTCTGTTATATAGAACAGCTAACTATGCCAGAGGAGATTTTGCCTAACCAGCTGGTCACCAGGGTGTATCAGAACTCCAGAAAGGCAGAATCCATGCTCAGGAACATTATTATGAGTTCAAGTCATCCAGTACCTAAGAGATAAGACGGTTTGGGGTAGAGAGGAGGGTGTCAGGGAAAGATGTCTTATAGCCCTCTAGGGATTGTTGACAGGAATACTCGCCTTGCTTCTCTGTGCATGCTCAGGTATGATTTAGGACCCACATAGAGTGCACTGGTGGAATTTCAAAAGAAGGTTTTTCAAATTTGAGAAGCCAAAATACATGACTATACCATCCTGAAGTAAATCTTAATGGAATTACTATTTATTGACTCTCAATATTGCATAGTCTTAAAAAATAATATACCAGCTGTGCTTTACATGTATTTATGTAACTTTCCTATATTTAAAGTAAAGCTTCTCGTCTCTAGCAGCATCAACCATCCCAACTTAAAAGTAAGGGGAATTGCCCTCATCCCAAACAGAAAACCCCAAATAGGTCTCTAAGTATTAACTTCCTGTCACAAAGCTAATCAAATTAGAGGTGCAGGTGACCTGGGGGCAAAGAATTTTTTATGAAAAAGGCTAGCAGTATAGGAGAGGAGGAGTCATTGGGGTAGCTGATAATGGAGAAAAATAACAAAAAGTCCCACATAAAGAGTACTGCCATCTGCAGCTGTCTGTTACAAGGAGGGCTGCTCCACTCATTTGGTAACACCCTAAATGGTCAGCTGATGAGGGCAGCACAGAAATATTTCCCAAAAATGGTTGGAATTCTTACTGGAGTTTGGGTACATGAAAGATAACCAGATTTATTTGGAAAATGAATATTCATGAAACTCCTTAATCTTTGATGATATCAGATTAATGAAGTGTTACTCTATAAGACAAGTATATGTTTGTGTGTCCTGACATATTTCTTAAATTGGTGGTCACAATCTATATCTATATCTATAAAAGGCTAAGTGTCTGTCCATCCAACTGGTAGCTATGATATGCACTGACCACCCAGGGTCACACGCTCAACGCAGGAGCTGCCATGATGTGCACTGGCCATTTAAAAAATAAATGTCGTGGCACCGACAAACCAACATTCAGCTTTCCCCAAGTGGGACACAGGCCCCACCACCACCCCAGAGCGACACCCCACCAAATCACAGCCAATGCTGCCAAGACCCCATGGCGCAAAATGCGGCCCACAGCCCAGCCCAGCCCAGCCCGGAAACAGTCGGTTGCTGTGGTCACCGGGTAATAATGTCACATAGCAACACCTGGCTTTCTCTTCCTAGCATCCTTGGAGCTTCTTCAGCCCAGAAACCCAACTTGCTTTATAGCCAGGTGCAAACATTTTATAGCTTAACCAAATGTTTGTGAAGCATTTTTCCATGCCTCATCTCATTTGATCCTCACTGAAGTCCTGGAGTAGGTAGACAGGAGACTTGGTAGTATCCTATTTTCTTTTCATTAGCAAGACGTGAATAGTGATATTAAAATATTTCTTCTAATTAATTTCCTTTCAATGTGCATGAATCTGTGCACCGGGACACTAGTATTTTATAATTTGCTTTGCTTTTTAAAAAGTTTTACAATGGTAATAAATGTTTAATGAAATTGGATATTAAATTGTGTATGATATCAGGAGTCAATATACCTGACTTTCTTCTGACTGGCACAGATTACATGAATGAAGAAGTCTTTTTTTTTTCTTTTTTCTTTTTAAGTTACAAGTTTATTTTCTCTTGCTGGTTTTAAGATTTCTTTAATTTTTGACAATTTCATTTTTTATTTTATTTTTTAAATAAGTCTTTATTGTTCAGAGGAACAGTTGTTCCTCTTTTTTCTCCCCATAGCTCCACTCCACCCGGTTACCCACCCCCCCCCATGCCCTTACCCCCCCTCCCATTGTCCTCATCCATAGGTGTTCGATTTTTGTCCAGTCTCTTCCCGCACCCCCCACACCCCCTTCCCCCCGAGAATTGTCAGTCCACTCCCTTTCTATGCCCCTGATTCTATTATATTCACCAGTTTATTCTGTTCATCATATTTTTTATTCACTCAATTTTTATATTCACTTGTTGATAGATATTTGTTGTCACTTTGTTGTTCATAATTTTTATCTTTACTTCTTCTTCCTCTTCTTAAAGAATACCCTTCAGCATTTCATATATACTGGTTTGGCGGTGATGAACTCCTATAGCTTGTTCTTATCTGTAAAGCTCTTTATCTGACCTTCAATTCTGAATGATAGCTTTGCTGGGTAGAGTAATCTTGGTTGTAGGTCCTTGCTATTCATCAATTGAATATTTCTTGCCACTCCCGTCTGGCCTGCATAGTTTCTGTTAAAAAATCAAATGACATTCGTATGGGTATTCCCTTGTAGGTAACTAACTGTTTTTCTCTTGCTGCTTTTAATATTCTCTCTTTGTCTTTTGCCTTTGGCTTTTTAACCTTTTGCACTCGGATGTCGAGATTAAAATTACTCTTTGAATGTATCAATAATTTGAAATATAAAAAAATCCAAATAAATAATTTTGTATGAAAAGAAACTCCAATTTTTTATTCTACTGCCGCGCTTTGTAAAATCTGGGGTATTTAAAAAATTAAATCCCGAGTAGAATAAAGGAATCGAGAAAAAAGCAAGCGAGTGCAAAGGGTTAATTATGATGTGTCTTGGTGCGGTCCTCTTTGGATTCCTCTTGTTTGGGGTTCTCTGCGCTTCCTGGACTTGTAAGTCTATTTCTTTCACCAGGTAGGGGAAGTTTTCTGTCATTATTTCTTCAAATAGATTTTCAGTATCTTGCTCTCTTCTTCTGGCACCCCCATAATTCAGATGTTGGTACGCTTGAAGTTGTCCCAGAGGCTCCTTACACTATCTTCATATTCTTAGATTCTTTTTTCTTTTTGCTTTTTTAGTTGGGTGTTTTTTGCTTCTTCGTATTTCATATCTTTGACTTGATTCTTGGGATTCTCTCATCTGCTGTTGGATCTCTGTATATTATTCTTTATTTCAGTCAGTGTATGCTTAATTTCTAGTTGGTCCTTTTTCATATCGTGAGGGTCTCACTAAATTTCTCGGAGGTTTCTAGAAGATTCTTAAGTAACCTTATAACCGTGGTTTTGAACTCTCTATCCAGTAGTTTGCTTTCCTCCATTTGCTTTCCTCCGTTTCTTTGTCTCTGCGTTTTGGCTGCTTCCCTGTGTTGATAGAGTGGCTTTGTGTGCTAGGTGTCCTATAGGGCCCAGTGGCTCAGCCTCCCCAGTTACCTGAGGTGGACGCTCTTGATGCACCCCTTTGTGGGCTGTGTGCACAGTCTTGTTGTAGTTAAGCCTTGATTGCTGTTGATATCACTGGGTGGAATTGACCTCCAGACCAATTGGCTGTGAGGACTAGTTGTGTCTACAGTGGGAGAACTGCTGTGTTGGAAACACCCTTATGGGGCAGGACATGCTTCAGTGGGGCTTTGGTGCTCACTGAGTCGGCCCCCTGAGTGTGTCTCTTATGGATCTGAAGCGTTGTAATCTGGTGTGGTCTCACTTTGACCACTGGGTGCACTGGCACTTGGATTTCCAAGGAGGTGCAAAGTCAACCCCTGCCTGAGGCCACAGAAAGATCTGCAGATTCCTCCTCTTAGTTTGGGGTTTGGAGGTGCCCAGATGAGGCGCAGCTATGAAGCAATGCAGGCTGCTGATGAGCCTTAGGCCTTCTTTTGGAAGCTCTGGGGTTCTTTGATCCAGCTGCAGTTTGTTAGGTTAGGTTGCAAAAGGCCAGGTCATTCATATGCAAACGCCTCTGCACATAGCTTGGGTGGGCTTGTGAATTGGGTGGGGCGTGTCCTCAGGGAATCACAGAGTGGTGCAAACAGCAATGGTTGCCTGTTGGCCCTGCCCCGGATAGGTCCCTGGGTCTCTGTGTCCCGCGGCCCCGTGCAGGAACAATGAACGCTGTGACCACCTCTGAGAGAAAGCCGCCCTTGTGTTCCAGCCCAATGCCAGACTGTCCAGTTTCTCCCTATATGAGTCTGGGTCCCCAGAGTCTCGCCCGGTACTGGAATTCAGAGCAGTTGGGAGTTTGTATCTCCCTCCCAATTGAAAAAGACCACAGCGTACTCAGTTGCCAGCCTGTTTCTGCGCGCACCTCCGTTCCTTCGCTCTTTCGCACCTCTGCACCTCCTACCAGTCTAGATGCGCTTTTCTCTTTCCTTCTTGTTGTAGAACTTCACTCAGCCAGCCTTCCCGTGGTTCTGGATGATATCCGTTTTTTCTTTTAATTGTAGTTTTGATGTGGTTGTGCGAGACAGCAAGTTCAGGTGTTTATTTATGCCGCCATCTTGGTTCCTCTGAAGAAGTCATTTTTGCAAAACTTTTTGAGGGCTTCATCAGTTTTCCTAAGGGCCTCTTCTTTTGTAGTTAAGTCAGTCTCTTGAAGTACTTGTTAATAGCCTTAATGACCATTTAAATACTAAGTAGTCTAACTCTTGAATTCTCTTGGCTTCCTTTGCCTGTGTGTAATTGGAGAAGTTCTCCAACATCACTTTGATGGAGTGACAAAGATGTTGACTTGGTGGTCAAGAAGAGACATGATAGTGTTAACCTGGGAGAGATCTATTTTATAAATGGGCAGTTTATGACAAGTATTTTCTTGTAGTAATAACTGGTTTCTTTGTACACATATATATGTGACAGGTGGAAAACATTTCTTTCACTAAAATGCACAGTATGTTCTTGGAAACTTTTTGAATTCTCTCTTATGATTCATTGATTTTTTTTTGGTTGTCTTATCTGTGCCTGTTCCATGGATTTTTAGTTATTGTGGGCTTACAGCGCTTCTCATCTATAATTAATAAAAGCGTAATATGCTAATTAGACCAGACATCCTTCTGAATGTCCTACCGGACAAAGCCAGGGCTGCGAGGGAAGCCCGGGTCTTGGGTGCCAGAGGGAAGCCAGTGCCGGCAGCCGGGTGAAGAAAGGCCTACTCTTGCATGAATTTCATGCATCGGGCCTCTAGTATATCATAAGACAAGACTGCCCTTACTTGTTTTGAAATGTTCATGGGTATTTCCTTTGTAGTGACTTTTTCCTCATGGGAAAATACATTAAAATTTTTTAAAAATATGATTGGATTTACTTTGTATCTTTTTAAAAAAAATACATTTTATTGATTTTTTACAGAGAGGAAGGGAGAGGGATAGAGAGCTAGAAACATCGATGAGAGAGAAACATCGATCAGTTGCCTCTTGCACACCTCCTACTGGGAATGTGCCCGCAACCAAGGTACATGCCCTGGACCGGAATCGAACCTGGGACCTTTCAGTCCTCAGGCCAACGCTTTATCCACTGAGCCAAGCCAGTTAGGGCTGTATCTTTTCTTTAATTTTGTTTTTCCAAAAAACTTCTTGACTAAAAGAGATAAAGGAGACTGGAATATCCATTCTGAAACTTTGTGGAAGAAAACCAAAATGGTTAATCTCTGGAAGAAAACGAAAGGCTATCATATTACAATTCTCAAAATTTCTTATTGTGAAGCAATAATAGTAACTTCTTTTTAGAAAATGCTTTTTAAGTTGATTAATTGGTAAGAATTATTATGGCACTTTTCTCTTTCTACTAAGTGTTGCTGAATATGAATGATAAGGTCAAATTACATTACTCTGAGAGATTTCTTATAGTTGAATAGGGTTTCTTCCAACTCTCTGGCTTAATTACCCTTCCTTGAAGAAGACCATAAGTGGGGTTCAGATGCCCCACATTGAACTCTAGGTGTCTTCTGGCCATCATTCTCATGTCACTTCTCTGCAGCTTCCCATAGTTCCCACAGGGTGAAGAATCTTTGTGAATGAAGGGGAATCTAAAGAAATGGTGATGGGCTTGGTGGATTTTATTCAAGTGGAAGGCTGAGAGTGAGCAAGGGCTTTATCTTGTATCTTCAAGTTTCTTTCAGGCACTTGATTCCTTAGGTAATGTGTCCTGGAGTTCCCAAAGGATCCCATCCCCTTAAGGTTTATCCCTGGCCTCTGAATGTGGCTTTCAGGGAGGGAAGATGGAACTAATTGGCTGTACAAAAAAAAAAAAAAAATTTAGGCTAACCTTCCAAACGCATTAAGGGAAGAGGCATGAGGAGGAATTGTCCCTTGGCCAAACAGGCCAGGACTGACAGGTGACATTGGTGATGGAAGGCAGTTTTTAGTTGACTGCAAGCTGTAGCTAGGGCTCTTCAAGGGGGAATTGTTGCCTGTGTGGGGTGAATGTCTCATCTCTGGACCATTATTAGCAGTGTCCACGTGACTGTTGGTCTGGGAGATTGTGGAGGATTCCTCTGTGGTTCTAAGTTAAAGGCCCCTTGCCACTTGGTGATTTTGTATGTATGTGTTTGCGCATGCGCACACATGCTCAAGCATGAGTGTTTAACAACTTCTATACCAGCTTTAACTCTATAATGTGAAAGGAAATAGTCGTTATTAACTACTTAGGTATGGTATGCATGAGATTTGGTGGGCTTTGCAGTTCCATCAGTAGACACTCATATTTCTATATTGGGGGATATGTATGCATGCTATAGAAAGGATTATTAATTAAAACTTTTTTTCTGGTCACTGTGAAAGGGAGCCTCCTCATACTTACAGAGTTGGTTGAAGGAGACTAGTGACTACCTGGAATAAAGATGGAGGGAAAGGAGGAGTTTGTTGAGAAGAAAGAAGAGCTGGCCTACTCTACTTTAAAAAGTTAAAAAGGAAGAATACCACTGATCTAGGGAATTTTTATCCAGTATACCACAGATTCAGAGTAGAGTAATGATGGCTTATTAGTTTTGTAATCTATTTCCTAAAGGAATGGTGGTGGTATATGCAATAAGTGTTTTCATATGGCTCTGTAAAATATTTCAGATGTCTCTTGAATACCATTTATTTTTTACCTTTAAGATGTGGGAGGGAGTAGGTGTAGGATGGGGTTTGAGTGGCCTGAATGTCTTTACTTGGAAATAAAAACTGTCATGTTTTTTTCTTGATGCCATGAAGTACTACACATTTCAAAGAATTAGAATATTTCATAGCATTTGAATGCAGAAGCTAAATTCTCTCTCTCTTCCTTTCATTTAGGTTTCCACTTGAGCGGCACAGTAACAGAACCTGCAATACAATCGGAGCCAGAAACTGTTTGCAACGTGGCCATCAGCTTTGATCGTTGCAAGATTACCTCAGTGACCTGCAGCTGTGGAAACAAGGACATATTTTATTGTGCCCATGTTGTGGCACTGTCTTTATACCGCATTCGCAAGCCAGATCAGGTCAAATTGCATCTTCCCATTTCAGAAACTCTCTTTCAAATGAATAGAGACCAACTACAAAAGTTTGTACAGTATTTGATCACAGTGCACCACACAGAAGTTTTGCCAACTGCTCAGAAATTAGCAGATGAAATTCTATCCCAGAATTCAGAAATTAACCAAGTTCATGGTGAGTATAGATATTCATTCTATAGATTTCTTCTGGATTCTTTTTGGTTTATAAGTTCAGTCCTTCATAAAAATTAATTAAATGTGAGTGAGGTCATCAGCATTGCTCTTATTAGATAGCTAAGAGAATTGTAAGAGTGTGTGTGCTCGCGCGCGCTTTATATATGTATTATTGATTTCAGAGAGGAAGAGAGAGATAGAAACATCAATGATGAGAGAGAATCGTTGATCAGCTGCCTCCTGTGTGCCTCCCACTGGGGGTCGAGCCCACAACCCAGGCATGTGCCCTGACCAAGAATCGAACCGTGACCGTAAGCCAACGCTCAACCACTAGAGCCACTGAGCCACGCCAGCCAGCCTAAGTTTTGTTTTGCATTTTAAAACAATTCAGTTTTGTTCATTCTACTAGCTACTACATAACCTTTTATGCTTAGAAAAATCTTTCATTTGTTGATGATTGGCTTTTATACTTTTATACTTGGTAAAATTTCATCAAATACTAGATATTAGTTGTGGAAAATACTTAATTTAACCATTTTATTTACCCATGTCAACTATTATCAGTAAACTGACTTGTGCATGCTCAGAATTTTTTTTCTGTTTTCTTTAAAAATTTATTTTTCAAGGCAGAAAATTTGTGACCGAATGCCTCAAAGTAAGAAAATATATTATTCTTAGAAAAATATTACAACTTGTTTATAGAGAGATTAGGATATGGCTATCATGAATAAGATATCTCTTCTTCTTCTTCTTCTTCCTTCCTCCTTCCTCCTTTCTCCCTCCTCCTTCTCCTCCTCTTCCTCCTCCTTCTTCTTCCTCTTCTTCCTCTTTCTTCTTCTTCTTCTTCCTCTTCCTTCTTCTTTCTTCTTTCTTCTTCTTCTTTCTTCTTTCTTCTTTCTTCTTCTTCTTCTTCTTCTTCTTCTTCATTTTATTGTGTGTAAATGTACCATAGCTATTTTATCAACTTCTCTAGTGATGGAGGACACATTGCTGCTTCCAAATCTTGGCAGTTTTGCGTTTTTTAAAATATATTTTTTATTGATTTCAGAGAGGAAGGGAGAAGGAGAGAGAGATAGAAACATCAATGATGAGGGAGGATTCAATGATGATGTGGCTGCTTCCTGCACACCCCACACTGGGGATCGAGCCCACAACCTGGGCATGTGCCCTCGACCAGAATCGATGCCAGGACCCTTCAGTCTGTAGGCTGACACTCTATCCATTGAGCCAAACCAGCTAGGGCCAGTTTTGCATTTTTTTAAAGCAAAATTGTTTACTCTTCATCATACTCTAATTAATCTTTCCAGCTTCCATACTCTTAGAAAAGAGGCTGGTGTCTTTGCTAAGTACTTATTTAGAAATTTGCTGATTTCTAAGTGCTTACTCACTTTCTTAGTCACTTCAACTCAGCCTTTTCTGGCATTGACAGTTGGTGAAACTAAAAAGGGTATGATCAATGGGTGATTGATATAATTAGCAAATAAATTTTACTAGTGGCCTGGTACACAGAATTCGTGCATGGGAGGGTATCCCTCAGCCCGGCGTGCACCCTCTCCAATCTGGGACCCCTTGGGAGATGTCTGACTGCCGGGTTAGGCCTGATCCCTGCGGTCCTAAACTGGCAGTCGGACATCCCTCTCGCAATCCAACCTGCTGGCTCCTAACTGCTCGCCTGCCTGCCTGATCGTCCCTAACCACTCTGCCTGCTTGCCCCCAACTTCCCTCCCCACCGGCCTGCTCGCCCTCAACTGCCCCCCACCAGCCTGCTCGCCCCCAACTGCCCCCAACCGCCAGCCTGATTGCCCCCAACTGCCCCCCCTGTCGGCCTGCTTGCTTCCATCTGCCCCCAACTGCCCCCCCCACCAGCCTGCTTATCCCAAACTGCCCCCCCCCCCTCGCCAGCCTGATCACCCCCAACTGGCCCCCCACTGGCCTGATCGCCCCCAACTGCCCTCCCTCTTGGCCTGATCACCCCTAACTGCCTCTGCCTCGGCCCTGCCACCATGTCTTTGTCCTGAAGGTCTCTCAGTCTAATTAGCTTATTACCCTTTTATTAGTATAGATAGAGGCCTGTGCATGGGTGGGGCCCAGCTGGTCTGCCCTGAAGGGGGTCCCGGGTCAGGGTGGGGGTCCCCTTGGGGGACAAGGCTGGCCTGGGCAAAGGGCTGATGGCCGTTTGCAGGAAGGCCACACCCCCTTCATGGTGGGGGTCTTGCTGGGGGGCGTGGCCAGCCTGGGTGAGGGGCTGAGGGCCGTTTGGGGGTGGTTTGCAGGCTGGCCAAGTCCCCGGCTTTGTCCGGAAGGATGTCTGGAAGATCTCCGGAAGGTCTCCCGGTCTAATTAGCATATTACTCTTATTAGTATAAGAGGAGAGAGTAAATACTAATTTTTTCTCATGTAAAATGCTCATTATCTTCTCTAAGAATTTTAATGATGTAACATGCATGTATAATAACAAATAATCTATAGTAATAAAAGGGTAATATGCTAATTAGACTGGATGTCCTTCTGGGTGTCATTCCGGACGTCTGGGCAGGTGGGAAGCAGCCCAGTTCCTGGGTGTCTGCTGGTGGCTGGAGGGAAGCTGCCCAGGTCCCGGGTGCCAGAGGGAAGCCAGTGCCAGCAGCAGGGAAAGGAAGGCCTACTCTTGCATGAATTTTCGTGCATCAGGCCTCTAGTAATACTAATAATATAACCTAATATAACCAAGTTTGCCTCCTGTTGGGATTTCTGTAAGAAGCTTCTCATAGTTAAGAAGAGAGAAGAAACCAATTGGGGGATGGATGATATTAAATGAGTTGGAAGTCAGCTTGCTTTTCTCTGACTTTCTGGCACATATTTCCTCTTTTAATTTTTCTCTTGTGCTCTTCATTTAGCAACGTTTTTATGGGCTAGTCCAGTGATGGACAACCTTTTGAGCTTGGTGTGTCAAACTTCGCCAGAAAACTGAGCATAACTCGGGTAGTGTGTCACTTTGAGGAAAAAACATTATTTCGCAAATGTTTCATCCTCGCCATGCGGCCGCCTCAGCAGCCGCGTGTCATCAGAAATGGCTACGCGTGTCAGTGTTGACACGCGTGTCATAGGTTTGCCATCACTGGGCTAGTCTGTACTGGATAGACAACAACAGAAAGTGACAGATTGAGGGTAAGCTGTGACATTGGAACAGTGGAAAAGGGGGTTTATTTCCAAGGCCTGACGAATCCTAAAAGTAGGCTAGACTCATCCCTTACTCACTGCCATATGCCCAAATATACCATCTCAAGTCAGCCAGATGTAGAAAGGATGTATTCACATGTCCATGAGGGTTGGCACATGGACATCTAAGATCTCTTTCACTTCTGATTTTGTGACTCTTTGGTTGTAGTATTTCTGCAGAAATCCAGGAGGCACCTATGATCCATACTGCAAAGGTTTACCTCTTGTACTTCTATCACTTGTGTTTGTATAATTTTCTTAGATCAGATATTTCAATTTGTTTGAGAGTTGTTCTTACTTATTAAACTAACACCATCAATTCCATTCATGCCTGACTGTCCCACTAAATTTAGCCTCTGGAATGCCTCTGTCTCTCCATGTGTTATATATCAATCTATTTAGGCTCCCCTAGATATTACCAAGCAAACACAAACTTTTTCAGTCCCATGTTCATGTGTAGCTTATGTGTACTTGATTGTAAGTTCCATCAGGGCCAAAATTATTACCTGTGTATCATGTTAACCTTTCTAAGGACAATATTTAAGAAGTAATAGGGCCATGCCTGGGTAGCTCAGTTGCTTAGAGTGTCATCCTGGTATGCCAAGGTTGTGGTTCAATCACTGGTCAGGGCACATACAAGAATCAACCAATGAATGCATAAGTAAGTGGTACAACAAATCAATACTTCTCCTTCTCCCTCTTTCTCTCTTCCTCCTCTTTAAAATCAATCAATAAATTTTTAAAAAGTAATAGGCACTTAGCACTTTGTTAAGTGAAAAGTAACACTTATTTTTTTCATTTCATTTTGTTCTGAATATAAATTTGGAGATTTCTTCTTACACAGAGACATGTTCCAAATCTAATAGTGAGAGACAGTTGGAGTTGTTTGGAGGCTTCATGTCACATCTTTCTTCCTTTTGTTTTCCTGTGGAGGGTCATATTCATTGTAGTTGGACTTGCTATTGCTATTGGCACCAAGTTTTTGCAAGTATCCTAGGGAGTTAATTTAGTTATTACAAGCATATACTTTATATTGTAGAACATTCTTATATTGACAGTTGGTGAAACAAAGGTCTTATCAACTGGTCAATATAATTAGCAAATACATTCTGTAAGAGAGAGTAAAGTTGCTTTAAATATGTTATATCAAAGTGCAGTAGTGTAAAACTTAAAGTTTTTAAAAATAAGACTGTATCTTGGAAAAATGTATGGTAGTATAGAAGTATGTGAACACGAAAAGACAAGTCCTCATTGGCTCCCCACTCCCAATAGCCTCTTCCCTTAGTCTCCAGGAACTCCCTACTCCCCCAAGGCAACCACTGTTGACATTGTGGTTTATATTTCTTGAGTCAGTTTTCTTTGTGCACACACGTATGTATTATAAAAACAGTTTAGAAAACATTTTTCTGCAGTTTGCTTTTTCTCTCAATATATTGTGAATATCTTTTTTGTTAGTATAAATAGGTCTATTACTGTTTTAAATTTCGTGTAATATTCCATAGAATGGATGTATTTACCCATTAACCTACTGAATGATTTTTGAAGTTGTTTGCATTTTTTTCCTGACTATATGCAGTGCTGCTGAGACCATCCTGTGTGTGTGTGTGTGTGTGTGTAATTTTGAATAATATTAGTAGTAAAAATTTCTTAGCAGTAGAAATGCCAGAGCAAGTGGTATATGCATTTTGAGTTTTATCCTTATTGCCCAATTTTGCTCTAAAAATTACCGGTTTTACTCTGTAAGTTTTAACTAAAACTTGATGATTTCATAATATGATTTAAATGTGGGTGTTTTTTTTTTTTTAATTGATGGAATATACAATTAGGTGATATTTTATTTACTAAAAGAGAAATAATCTTGGAACTTAATTCTTACTTTGGAGGAATTACTTCTCTTACTCAAGAGGAATTTGTTAGGGTAATGCAGAGATAGCCCAATCTTCCTCCTTTTCTTTTCACCTCCAAATCTTGCCTTTTCTTTCACCCTGTAGTCATCTCTGACATTGCCCCAACTTTCATAATTTTAAAGGATTGCTACCAACTCCAGTCAGTTTCCTCAACATCCCTCTCTCCTTTAACTGACCCTAAGTATCTCCATGTTGGCTGGATGAGCTTACACCTGGGTCCCACTATAGGACTATTCAGAGTGTTTAAGAATGTTAGAAGTTAGAGAGCCTAAATTAACATACTGGGGATAAGTAACTAAATCTCTTCAGGTCTCAATTTTCTTATTTGTAAAACATGGACAATCAAGAGTGCCTATTTCATAAGGTCAGGAAGGTTAAAGGAGTAAATACGAGTAGCTCTTACCACCATTATTGTGATGTGGTAATTGACATGAGTCTTCATAGGCAGTGATAGATAATTGAGGAAGATATTTATGAACCAGTTTTTAAAACAATCTTTTAAAATAATCAGAACAGCCCATTCTTAAAGATTGAAAACATTGTAGATACCTTTTAATAAATTTGAAGAGTTGGATTATGTAAAATTGAGACTTTCTGAGAACATTTCTTTTAAATATTTATATTTGTGTACCAAGTAATTGTTAATATACATTTATTAGCTAATTAATGGAACATGATTTACCTGTTATGCACTCTGTTTATACTCTGCATTTTTAAAAGAGCATTGGGGAATGTACAAATACTTTATTGCCTTTTGTCCCTATAAAAATACATGATTATTTCTGTACATGAATAAGTATATTATTGAACTTCTGAAGTAAATTAGATGATAATAAAAGATGAATAATAAAATCAGATGAGAGGAAAATAATAGAGGAGGAGCTATGAATCCTGACAGGCCTATTTGAATTCCCTGAGATAATATAAGCTGATTACAGTGCTACTTCTTTCCTTCCTTGGCATTTAGCTGAAGGGAAGGTGGCTTGTTTAGGGAGCAGAGCCTGGACATGCCAGGGCTCCCTACATCATTAGCCTCCATGATAAAGAAATGAGGTTGTCCTCTGACGGCTTCTGGAGAGGATATAACACTGTATCATGGCAGTAGAATTACATGGACCATTGAGAATAGAAGGTGATGAGGGTCTGTTTGTTTCAGCTACCACAAAACTATAAATTGAAATTAGTCACTACTTTGAAATGAGGATTTAATTAAGAATAAAATTTAAATATTTTCTCAAGTGTTTTTATTTATTTGATGCTGTTGTCCTCTAAAGCAAGCCTTTTTTGAGTGTGAATCACTGAAGCTTGCTGCCTTGCCTCCTTCTTAGTGCCAATGGTTGATGTCAGCATTTTTGCTTCAGTTTGTATGAGGTGTACTGGTGCCTTTGCAAACCACAGACTTTTATGTTTCCTAGTTTTAACAGCAGGCATTACAATTTTAAGAAAGGCTTAATCCATCACTTCTGCAGTGTAGACATCTGCTGCCTGTATTCTGCCTATATAGACTGAACTTGACAATTTAATTTTAACACAAAAGAACACTGCTACATACATGTAAATAGTTATAGCATTATTTGGACAATAGAGTTACTAAAGCAGTTAGGTTACAGTTAAGAGGAAAATGTAAACTAAAAGCCGTTCACTTATTTGAATTTGCTTCCCAGCCAAAGTAAGAGAAGAGAAAGCATTAAGTTCCCCACTAGAAACCAAAGCTATGGATAATGCCACATACCAAACATAGCATAAGCCAGTTGTGAACATGTCTTAATATCTCAGTTTAAAATTTGCAGAATGATTTGATGTTTCCTAGTGCTTAGAACCAACTATTTCAGTGACATGAGACAGATACCTCATTCAGTATGTCTCTAATGTGCTTCATTTAGTACACTGAGAGGCCTCAGATGCTTTAGGACCCTGAATACTTTTCAATACAAAGAATGTGCCACCATGTCTAACATTCTCTCCAGATATAATTGTCCCCCCATTCTTATCCCCTATTTTTATCCTAGCAAAGCTTCTGATCCAGTAGGTGTGAAGTGGTATTTTTCACAGTGTGCCTCAAGAATTTTCATATACTCTTACTTTTGAGAACCGCAGGGGAAAGGGAATTTTGATATTGGGCTAAATCAAACTAAATTAAGTAGCAGATAGGGGAAGCCAAAGATTTGACATTGGTTCTTCAAGTCTATGATTTCTCCTTTGCTAGCCTCCTATGGTATTACATAACCAAGGTAGGAGGGTAAGTCAGATTCACACGCCCCAGTTGGGAATGAGAGATAGTTAAACTGTTTCACTTTCTTCAGCAGATGATTTCACTTTCCCTGAAGGCTTGAAACTTTGATGAATTAAGCTTTGGTAATAAACTGCTCACAAAGATTAATTATACAGTTATAAAAAGTTATAGCATTTATAATTATATATAAGAGTAAAAATATGATAGGTTTTAAAACACTTTACATGGACCATTTAATTTCCATATACAGATTCTGGTTCCTGCCCAACTGGGGGAATATCTAAGAGCAAATGTATATATATATGAATGATGTTTCTCTCTGCATGCCTTTTTCAAAACTAAATGCTGAGAGATTTGTCTTTGATAACAGACGGTCATTAACAAGTAGAAATAAATTTTGCAAATCTGCATTTTATGCAAGGCTTAGGCAACACTTTAATGTATGTAATCAAGACATTAGGATTTGATTAAATTCTATCATTGAAGTTTAATAAATGAATTTTCTATTTTAAGGGGATCATTGTAGACATTTAATTTTCTGGTCTATAATAAATATTATACATGTCTTACTCCTAAAATGTTGAGTTATATTTATAGTAAGTTTATTTATCAACTAGTTATCTTTGCTTGCGTTGCAATGGCTGAGGATGTTTTCTACAGAGCCACATGAGATTTCTGATTTTTATTATCTAGTTAATTTTTTATCCCTACATTATAAATTTTAGGGTTGAAGAAATGGAGACCTAAGGAGCTTAAGTGATTTTCTGGAGGACACGGTTTTTCTAAACTGAGCCTAGAACTGAAGACTTCTCAATTCTAATCCAGGATTAGGAACTGCACATATCCTCTCAACTTGTGTGGAGACTTTATTAGCTTATTTTGCAGTAAAATTTTGTTTGTGGGCCATTTTTCCTCTGCGTTGCCTCCTCCTTCCCCCATTTGCTCAAGAAGTAAATTAATTTTAGCCAGGTAGGTATGGCTCAGTGGTTGAGTGTGGACCTATGAACCAGGAGGGTCATGGTTTGATTCCTGGTCAGGGCACATGCCTGGGTTGTAGGCTTGATTCCCAGTGTGGGGTGTGCAAGAGGCCGCCGATTCATGATTCACTCTCATTGATGTTACTATCTCTCTCTCCTTCTCGCTTCCTCTCTGAAATAAAGAAAGAAAGAAAAAAAGAAATGTTAATTCTAATACTAGTTCACAGCCCCCCAATAAAAACCACTACTTGATTTTCTTAACTTGAGAAACATAATTTTATGTATTTAGACGTTTGCTGTTAGATGTCTTTCAAGCTGGACAAGAATAAAAATATATATGCATGTAAATTAAATGATTCATTAAAGGCATTTTAAATCTGTCATATATTTTAAAAATATGATAGTGTTTTAAAACCTATTAGATTTTAAGAAAAAATTCATTGTGTAATTCAAGTCAAATAAAAGTGATTCCTGATTATTATTCCTAGTACTTGTCTTTCTTAGTATGAAAAATACAAGAACTGAGTATATCCTGAAGTTTGAGAGAGTATCTGAATGTTAACCCATTTGCCACTTAAGGCCAAGAAGAAGCCTAGGGTTTTCTCCAAATCAAATTAATATCTACTTAAAATATCTGGATATTTCTGTGGCAAACAGAAACTCCAAGTCTCATAGAGCTCTGACCCAAGCAGTGAAGGGTAGCACAACTCCATCACACCACAGGACAGTCAGCCCCCATCCATGTCCTTCTGAGGCAGGACTCCTTGTAGGTCTGTGCCTTCAGTTTCCATTAGAAAACAACTTAAAAATCATAAAAATTGGGGGAAATAACCATTCTGAGGGTATAAATCAGAGGGAACAGTGAGGAATGCATAATCAGTACCTTGTCAGGGTTTTCTCTAAGAAGAGGATAAAGAAGGTCATGCCAGATATATCCCAGGATTTTAGGAAGATATTGGGAAGAGCTAAAATATAAAAGTTGAGACTATAGTTTGGGAAGTGTCTTCTGATAAATGCACGTGTCTGCCTGTCTCTGTGTGTGTCTGTGTCTGTCTTTTCCTAGAATCTAGGCAATTGTCTGGATTAGGGACTCTGAATCCCTGTGGGATACAGATGTAGCCCCAGTAAACTCTTCACATCATTGTTGTATCCTTAAATCTTCTGTACAAGAGAACCCTGTTAGCAGATGCCTACAAACATCCCAGTGTCGTTCCTTAAATTTATCTTTAATTTACTGTTCATAATCCTTGCCTTGATGCCTCCTGGGTTCAAACTTTAAGGTTCTGGGATATATTCTTCCCCAGAGGAGAGAGAATAAGACTGGATTTGGCAGTGTGGCTGAGGATAAGTCATAACAACTCCTAACCTGTTTCTCCTCTTTAGAACGGGGATCATAATCTATGCTCATCTCCGGCAGACATTGTGAAGAGAAACAGGTAGTGAGATAATGTGTTTGAGGACACTAGCAGTGGTTCCTTTTTGATAGGAGTCATATACATGCCTTTCTCCCTCCCTCTTTCCCTTCCTCTTCCCAATACTTGATTACCTGACAGTGACAAACACTGGCTAGGTATTAGGAAGCAGTCGTGAGCAGGGCAGATAAAGTCCTTGCTCTCTGGGGGCTTAAATTTCTACCTAGTACCTAATTGGAACAGCTTTCTCTGCCTTCCAAAAGAGCAATCTCTCCTGCTCTTCTTAATAGACCACACATTCCCATTGCTATCCTTGTTGATTCTCTTTCCCAGTCTTTACCAGTGTCTCCCTGTTGATATCCTTTACTCTCTCTTGGCTATTTCAAAGGAACTTCAAATTCACCACATCTAAATGTGAACTCATGACCTAAACACTACCCCTCCTACCCCCAAACCTTGTCCTGTTCCGATGGTCTGTGTGTCAGTGAGTTTCCAATATCTTGTCCAGTTGTTTAATCTAAAAACCCATATGTCTCTCAACCCTTGATCTCCCATACCTCACATATCCACTTCTTCAAGTTCTGTTGATTGTCCTATTTAGTTCTCCATTTCTGTTCTCACTGCTGTTTTTCAAACGACCACTTCATCCTTTGTACAGACCATCAAAATGTCATCTTCACTGTTCTCATGTATTTTTGCTTCCCAATCTATCATTCACACTTTAGAGAGATATTTTTTAGATAAATAATATATTCACATGGTTCCAGAATTTAAAAGTATGAAAAGGTATTCAATGAAGAGCCTCCTCTCCTCATGAAACCATGTTACTCATCCTAAACATTCTCTAGAGATATTTTATGCATATGTAAGAAAATACTAACACACAAGCTGTTTTTAAAACGTTA
The DNA here is from genome assembly GCF_027574615.1 of Eptesicus fuscus. Classification (NCBI taxonomy): domain Eukaryota; kingdom Metazoa; phylum Chordata; class Mammalia; order Chiroptera; family Vespertilionidae; genus Eptesicus; species Eptesicus fuscus. The sequence continues at coordinate 81,594,137 of NC_072476.1, read as the reverse complement.
TTATTTATTAAAAAGATGGTGGGAACGGCCGGGGAGAGGTCAATGGGAGAAAAGGAAGACATGTAATACTTTAAACCATAAAGAATCTAAACTAAAAAAAAAAAGATGGTACACTATATATAGTTTTCTTCATCTTCTTATTTTTTCCCAATCAACAGTATATGCTGGATATCTTTCCATTGTAGTACATAGTGAATCTTCACATTAATTTTTATGGCTGCTTAATATTCCATGGTACAAATATTGAAATTGATGTGCATCAGGACAAAACATCTTTTACTGTGTAGAATATTCCATTCTTCCAGTTTGGATAACCTTGTCATGAATTCCCATTCATTACTCTAAGGGGGGAAAACTGAGATCACTTGCCAGGGTTCTCAGGGTCTGGCCCTTCTTCTCTTTTCCAGGGTTGTCTTGTATTGCTTTTTTCCTCATCCTCCTCTTTGTTGTTGCATGGACATCCCTACCCACCTGAGACCTCTGCAGGAGTTCTTAGTCTCACATGCAGACCCAGATGCTCAATGCAGGAGCTGCCGAGCTTTGGTGACTTGGCAGTGTTGGTTCTTGGGTGACGCACCCGGAACCAGAGAGAAGGAAGCCCAATTCCGGGGTGTGTCACCCGAGAACCGCCCTCTCGCAATCCGGGACCCCCTCAGGGATGTAGGAGAGCCGGTTTCAGCCCGTTTCCCCACAGGCCAGGCCGAGAGACTCCGCACTGCCCCAGGTGCTGCCTGCCAGGGAGGGACCACGGGAGGTTGGCTCCAGGGCATGTCTGCCCGTCTTGCCCAGTTCTGCCCTGCCGGCCACCTTCTAATTAATTTCATTTCAATGTGCACAAATTCGTGCACCAGGGCGCTAGTTATTATATATCTGTATGTGTGATTATTAGAATGATATTTACCTCATACACTAAAAAGTGTTTCTTATATAGTGGGTTGCAACCCATTAGGGATTATGAAATCAGTTTTTAAAATGATGACAAGCTCTTTAAAAAAAGGAACTGGAATAGAAAATACCAGACCTCTTTACTTATAGTAAGGGTATTTTTTCATCATATTGTACTTCAGATTAATAGATAGATGTGATCGCATAAGCACCCAGATACAAAGGTGTATTGGTATGATGTAAATTGTATTTCTTATTATGGATCTTAGTCAAAAAGAGTTTGAAAGCCATTGAACTAGATGGTAAATTCTGTATATTTTGTAAACCATTCCATTCCCAAATCTAGCAGAGGGCTCTCAGTATATATGCTGGCTGAACAAATGAATGAAAACACACTTTCTCTGGGTGGTTTACAGATCTGTCCTATTCCTCAGTACTAATGGATTCTGGTTCTAGGCAGATTTAGTGATTATTTCCTTGGCCAATTGAATCTGCATTAGATCACTAGAGGAAAATAAAAGTAATAGGACAGTACCTACAAATGTATCTTTTTAAGGGATGAACCTTAAACTATTAATGAAAGGTTTTTACATTTAAATTATTTTTTATTACTTATGAATCTTAGGCCTTGAATACCATTTTATTTTATTTTATTAATAAATGTTGAAACATAATTTTTTACCTGCCTAAATATGTGAGTGATTTTTAATTTTTAAGGTAGTCTACACACAGGGCTTATTACATAGCTATTACCTTTTGTGTGTACTTCAGCAATAAAATATTTACGCAGTTTGGCAAGGTGATACTACAACCTGGTTTAGTACAACAGCTGCACTGCCTGTTCCCATGTGGCTTGATTTCCCTTTTTAATCTTCAGTTTTGTCAGCATGTAGTTTATACAGCAGCAGATAATGATGAAGGCTTCTTGAATTAATATAGTAAAGAGAGATACTCCGCTGAATTTACTAGGTTTCATATTTTTCTAAGTCTTTGAAAAACATTTTTTAACATGTCCTACACAGTAGAGGTTTATAAACATCACATATTTACAATGAGACACTTTTGTGACTTTTTTATTCTTTAAAGAACTTGTAAACTCATCTCCAAAGGTAGAATCTCTGATCTTAAAAAATGGGAATATTTCAGTTCTAAAGTAATCTGCGTTTGGCTTAGCATAAATTAGGAAAATCCAGGAAATACAAGAATGCCTCTTGTATTTATTTTAAGTCATAAATTTGTATGTGTAATTGACTTGAGATTGGATTAAAAAGTGTTTAGGCAAAGAGTACATACTTTTAATTCTTTTCAAGTTTATTATCAGAGCCCTTTTAGCACAGCCTTTATCTCTAGCATATGTGTTATTTTTTCTTTTTATTTCTAGGTGCTCCTGATCCAACAGCAGGTGCTAGTATAGATGATGAAAACTGCTGGCACTTAGATGAAGAGCAGGTTCAAGAACAGGTTAAACTGTTCCTTTCCCAGGGCGGGTACCACGGATCAGGGAAGCAGCTTAATTTGCTCTTTGCAAAGGTATGATTGTTTATTTTTAAAGAAATATTCTAACTATATACAAATACAGCAGGTATCTTTATATGATCATGTTTACAATAGTGTAAAGACTTGTCTTTTGAATTTCTTTAAAGAATACATTCTAAGTTAATCAATTAGAAACATCTGTGTTCTAACACAAGTATTAATTTGCTTAGATGTCCTTAGACAAGATGCGGAACCCTTTTTTTCTCTCTCAGTTCCTATTAATAAAATTGTGACAAATTACACAATTTAGAAAGAACATTCCCATACTAAAGCCAAAATAAATATCCTAATGGTATTTAAAATGCCGTTTTGTCTTTTTCTAATTAATTTCCCCAGTAACTTGAATACAGCCCTTCAAAGGTGCTTTATATTTTTAGTTTAATAATGTCAGTATCTTTAAATTTGTTTTAAGAGCATAGACTTTGAAGTCATATAGACTAGGGTTCAAATCTAAGTTCTAAATCTTAAGTGGATGAAACTTGGAAAGTTTTTAAAGTCAGTTTCCTCATCTATAAAATTAGCTAATAGTAGCATATCTCCTCAAGTTGTGATCATAGTGTTAAATGATAATGGTGTCTAACATGTAGTTGGCTTTGGTAAATGTTAATTTTCATCACCAAAATTTGATGACCTAAGAAACAAAGTTATCTTTGTTTTAAGTTCTGTCTGAGCAGAAGCTGTATATAAGAACTTTTAGTACCATAAACACAAATCTAAATATTGGATAAAATGCTTTTTTAATCATATTAAATCATTGTATTTTCATTGGAGTTACAGCCATCATTATTGGTATTATATTCAGTTTGGCTTTAAGGGAACAGATAATTGTATATTGATACTTTTGTTAAGTAATCTTTCTAATATTCATAATAATTAAAATATGTCTTTCAATTCAGAAGAATTAGAGTAAACTCTGTTACTGGTTATGACCAAAAAATAGTGTATTCTGATGCATCATATTCTCTTAATAAAGACTTATTCCGTATACCAGGGGTGGGGAACTTCTAGCACATGGCCCATATAAGGCCCACAAAATCATTTGCTCTGGCCCTGCCAAGGCATTAGGGGTAAGTTAATTAAATGTTTGACAAAATATAACAAGTTAATTTTTAAGCTGATAATTTTGTATGTCTTGAGAATGATGTTATAAATATCCAAATGGCCCTTGGCAGAAAAAAAGGTTCCTCCACCCTTGCGGCATATACCATACAGAGATTGCCAATTTTCTGATGATTCCATTTACAGAAAATACACTTAACTTTAAAAGTATTTACTCATCATTTACTCATCTTTAGTAACTCATAGGCACTTCAAACTCCTTTAATGCCTCAGAGTCAACAGTCTGAAAATTAATTACCATTATGCTATAGATGTAGTACTTGAGTGTTGGTTAATAGTACTGGTTTATATGCTTACTAGTGCTTATTTTCATTGCTATTTCTAGCTGAGTAATAGGTTAGAAATTTATCAGGAAAGTAAACATTAAATCAAACTTGATATAGTGGTAACTATTAAAGGTTTAGTATATTTAGACACACTGGAAGTATTTCATAGTCTCAGGCCATCAGAGGCCTAGTGGAAGCAGTGTGAAAGAGGTGTTAGAGTGGCCTTCATTAGTAGTTTTCATCTCTATATGATGTATATATTACATGTGATATATGAACTAACATCACCTTTTAATTTGGGAATGGCATAACTTAGTATTCAGTAGAGTTAAGACAGATCTGGGTTCTGATTTTGTCACCATATATTTGACCCCTTTAGCCCTTTGTACTTTAACTTGGTTTTATAATTCATAAAATGGGGATTATAATCTGGCCTACTTTACATGGTTGTTATAAAGATTAAATGGTAAGTATAAATGTAATTTAAGTATGATGTACAAAAAATGGCAAGACCCTCTCTTTCTTCCAGTCTTCATCTTTTCATGAATTTTTAGTGCTTCCATATTAGTAATAAATTCCTTTTTAAGATTACTGAGATAACCTTCCTGGAAGCATAACCCTTGTGATTTACTGTAGAAATGCTTTTTAGTTCTTCACAAGGCTGACATTCTAGAACCTATGAGGGGATTCCATCACTTGTCAGGGTATAAGCCTTAGGCAAGATGTATTGATCTGGAGGTTTGAGATGCTTTATTGAAGAGCTGCCATTTCCTCCTCATTTGCTGTTTACAAAGAGAGAATCTTGAATCAAAGGACCTACCTCTCCTTTTCCACTGTTCATGACCTTGCTCTAGGAATTTTCTATAGAGAGAACTGGTATTCAGCTGGGCTTCTTGTTGAACGCATAGCTGTGCACTTTTGGAAAGGATGGATTCATTTAGGGTTTCCTGTTAGCCTTGTGTTTCTTTTCTGCCTTTCTTTTATTTTGGAAATGTAGCACAAGAGTAATGGACAGAGAGCTCGAGGTTCCTGCGTGAGAGACTGAGAACTTCCTAGGGCCCTGGTTATGATTTTGCTTCGTGGATTGCTTGTTTAGAGCCAAAAGAGTTCTTAAACCTACAGCCCTGTTCACTTTCCTTTTACCATTGCAAAAATAGTCCATCAAAATGAATATGATACTGCTCTTTATGTCAAAGAACTTCGGTGAGAGAGATCTTACTGAAATTACTAATTTACCTCAAAAACTGAAGAGTTGCACAACTTTCTGAATATACTAAAACCACTGAATTGCACAGTTTAAATTGGTGAATTGTATGTATGTGAATTTTGTCTCAATAAAACTGTTTCTAAAAAACTCTGCAGGACAGATGCTATTATAAACAGAGTTCTTAGTCGCTTGCTTTTTAGGCTCGCCTCTTCTGGTGGGAAGTGCAATCAACTGGGGAGTCAGAAAGATGCCAAATGATTTGTCTTGTTGGTTTTGGTACTGTTTTTCTGGAAGCTAGCAATTTTTCTTTTTGAACTGGAAGTTAGTCAAATTTCTTTCCTTCTGTGAATTCTAAAACAATATAGAAAAACTAAGAGTCAGTTTCAGTTCTTTGATTCAATTACCATTTTAGGGTAGAAACCAGTTTTAACAACTTTTGTTTGCTTAAGAGAGTTGGTGTCGAGAATTAACTGCCCCTTTCCCAAGAAAAGTGATCTGTCTCTGTATTGCTGTTTGTTTTTGAACATTTTTTTTAAAGTCTTTTTTTTTTTTTTTCCCCTTTAGGTTCGGGAGATGTTGAAGATGAGGGACTCTAATGGGGCCCGCATGTTGACCTTGATAACAGAGCAATTCATGGCTGATCCTCGTCTGTCACTTTGGAGGCAACAAGGCACTGCGATGACTGACAAATATAGGCAGCTCTGGGATGAGCTGGGTAAATATAAGTTTCCTGACAGATTGCCATTGAGTTATATGGTTGAAGGCCAGGTTGAATGTTTAAAGAGCATGATCATTGTATTGCTGAAGAGAGAGCTCTACTCATATATGAACTTGTTGCCATTATATACTGGGTAGAAGATAGGGAGAATAAGGACTTTGCAGGAAACAATCTTGGCAGGGTTTGGAGGGAACTGTCTGATCTTAAGGAAAGTGAGCACAGGAATCAGCCTTTAAGTATTTGAGAAACTGTATTACTTTGAAATAAGTATCCTATATAATAAAAAACTAATATGCAATTGTCCTCTCGACAGGGAGTTCCACCGGGAGTTCGACCAGGGGGCGGGGCCTGCTGGACCTCACCCGTGCACGAATTCGTGCACCAGGCCTCTAAAAGAGCTAGTTTCTTGTTTCTAGAGTAACATTGTGATCAGTTCAGCTAAAATTTGGCTGTTTTTCCCTTTTGTCTACATTAAAAATATCAAAAGTAGTTTGAACATTCATTTTATATTTTGACTGTTATAGATTAAAATGAACTAATGATCATAAGAATAAAAAATATAGAGCAGACTCTAATTTTTATTGCTTTCCAAATCCTTGGTGGTAAAGATACTGATACAGCAGGTGGTTGAATAAAAGGAGAAACAGCTGTCATGTTCACTGATAAATGTTGGGGGATGACTCTTGTTACCTAATGCTCATTGCTAAGGAATTAATAATTTACTTATTATTTTGTCTTTCTATTAAGAAATTATGTGACGAATGGAGTTGTTTAACAAGTACTTTATTTTGTTTGTATTAATTTTAAGTTCTGGGTATATTTACTAAAATATCCTGGTCTAAATGCAGTTAAGTAGTAGAACTCTTCACATTTTCATACCTGTCTTCATCTTGCCTAATGATGGGGGAACACATCAGGCTAATTGATCCCATATCTGTTCTAGACCAAGTGAAACTTGCTGATGAAGATACCACATGGTCATAGTAATTGGAATGGACTTTTGAGATGAACTCTTTTACAGAAAAGGAAACTAAATTCTGAGGAGGTTAAGGGACTTCCATAAGATGACATTGTATGACGTAGGGTTATGCAACAAGTTTGTAAAGAATTTGACATGCAAGTTTTCTTCTTCCCATTAATAGGATGTGTGTTCAGGAACTTGACTGTGGATGGCAACTCTTGGTAAATGTCAATTTAATCTTGGTATTTTCCTTGGGGACCTGAAAGAATAAAGGTGATGGCCTTTCTCCCACAATTAATCTGTAATGTCAGTAGATAGTTACAGTGTATTGGAGGGATGTTTGGGAGCATGCTATAGTGGTTAGAAAACATAGGTATAATGCATGGTTTAAACAACTATTTTTATACAATACTGAGTGTTTGACTTTCCTAAGTAATCCATCCCCAATTTTGTTACAGTAAATGTTGAATTCAGTAATTGGTTTATGATGGTAAAAACGACTAGCATTAAAAAAAAAAAACTATAATGAAGGGAATCATTTAAGAAAACATTATTGGATTAATATTAAATGAATAAAATTTAAAGAACTTTGGTCCTTAGAGAAGCTTAGAATTACAAATAACTAATAAGAAGAAAATAACAACTAAATTTTTTGGTTATCAAATAAATACAGTTGATATAGCCAAAACTTGTATAGTTCACATTTAATCCATTAGTCACATCTTACTTTTCCAAGTTGGTTTTGAAAATTATGTACCTCAACCCCTAATCAAAAGTATAAATTCTCATTAGGTGGAAGTTTCCATGAGCTAATTCTAGTTATACCCTCTGATGACCTTCTAATTATGGACCAGGCTCTATTCAAGTTTGGTTTCAATCCAGGATGAAGAGTACATCTTCTTGCCCTATGTTTTCTTTCATCACACCCCGTCCCCAAATAATTACTAGATTGCTATAAATTCTATGTATTCTGGTGGTGAGCAGAGGTCACCTGCTGTTTTAATGGGGTCTGAGTTCTATGAAGAATCCTACTTAGAACAATAGCTATCACATCTTAATATTCATTCACCAAAAAATTAACTAAAAGTTGCTTCTGGACTACAAAGGGAAAGGATTTTGGTTCTTAATAAAATGGGGGAATTTGACTTTGTGCCCCTGCACTGGGCTCACATTGCTTCAAGGCTCTGCTCTGGAATTAAATGCTGAGCACTGCCAGATGCCAGACATTGAGAAGAGGCTGAGTTTTGTCGGCAAATGGGATCTGCAAGTTAATTGGTGTTTTCTGCAGGCTTCTGGCTGTGAAATGAAATTGGAAGCCCTTTAGCCACACGGATAATACAGGACTTGAATACAAATGTCACATGTCACCATCAGGACCCACTGTGAGACAATAGTGTTCCCACTCCAACACTGCGCCATTACAGATCATTTAAATATGGGGATTACATTTAAACTAAAAGCCCCATTTGCCTTTTACTGCAATTTAAATGTCCTCTTAGCAAAAGCTAAGTGACAAATTAAATGAAAAAAGTGCCCACATTTTTAAAGCTGTAATGCAAAACAACCTTTTATTGCTTCTCATGTGCCACGAATGAATCATTACACTTGTCAACCCTAAACCAAGCCATAATTGGAGCAGCTACTGTTATCAAAGTGGGGCTGCTCTTGTGACAGCTTAATAAAGCTGAAACTGTTAAATTAAATCTCAGATGCTTAACTCCTTAGCACCGGTGGATTCGATGGGTCCATTTCTGGCAATGACCAATACACCAGAAAAAAAAAAATATTTCCTGGCATGAAAGCTTTACTCTGACGAAAGTACAAGTAAGACTATCTTGGCTAAGTAACTCTGCTTCTTGGCAGAGGGGTTTGGAGGCATCAGATTGTTGGCCAGATTACAAAAAAAATTTTTTTTATAGGATAGATATTCCCCCTCCCCAAAATTTACAATATTCTGAGTATATGTAATTTATTAAAATTTAAGTGTTGCTGATTTAAAATTAGTTTTAAAAACAGCATTCACTTAACTTTTTCTCACTTCAGATAAATATATGTAAACTTTTTTTGAGGTAGCAACAGGCCCAATTTCTTCCCCCATTCTCAGGCTAACAAAAGAACTAATTATGCTCAGTTCTTCTTTTCTAAAATAAGTGCCTATGATATTCATTTGGTCTGAGTTAATTTTGTGATTTACTCCCTGATTTTCATAATCTAGTATGAAATAAATACAAATGCATATTAAGCTTCTGTTTAGTGCATCTCATTTGCAGATACTTTGTCTTGTATGTGAATCAGTTTTTCATATATTATTTTTACTTTCTCTACATGAATGTTCATTTTCTTAAACCTAAGGTAGCCTTCTCAAGAGGAGTATTGTTGTGTCATGATTAGCTATAAGAAAATGTGTGTATTAAAATCTTAAAACAGAAAGCCCCTTGCAATGGTAGAAGCTAAGTTGCACATTTGATAGAGGCTACACAACTAGTAGAGCTGTAGAACACACACCTCTTGAATTGCTTTTGTTATTCTGTGACTTGCAAATTTCTTGGAAAACAGATCACAGGTACTACTTGGGATTTCAAAGAACAACCCAGTGCTATGGGTCACGAGCACACCTACTGGTTGGCCCTAATGGCTGTCTATTCAGCACACTTAATTACCGTGGGGGTCTTTCGGTATGAGGGGATATATTATAACCTCTCATCTGTGTTGATGGGTCTCTTCGCCTTAAATGTTTCCTAGACTGTAATTTTACTTTGCTTTTTAAAACTATAGGTTGTGGCTGCCAGTTTATTAAAACCTAATTAAAATGGATGTCATTAGAGGAAACAGTTAAATAAGATTTAATTACAGTTTTATCATGGGGAAAAAGCCTTAAATTTTCACTTTCAAGTATTACATAATACCCCCTGCGCCCCTCCACCCCCCACCCCCTATATTTTAAACACTTAACTTTCTCTGTAAGCTGAGTCATGTGTTTTGCTATTTAGCATATAAACCCTATTTCTTGGGGGGAGATGTTATTGCAAGAGCCTTGCATCTCTGAGCTGTGTTCACTCAGGTCACATGAAAAGATGGTACCTCTGAGTTCTGTCCAAAGCTTTTTATCTGGGTGCCTAACTCTGTGTTAGCAGAAATAGTCATAGTTAGATGTTTCTTTCTAGTTCAAATTTCATTGTAAGGTTAGTTTGACCACTGTTATTAAGCTACAGCTATAATATTGCTGGACAGATTGAGTAGGTTACAGAATCAGAGCACTTGAAATCAGTAAGCAGTAGAGGACTTAGTTTACCCATTGGGATCACATTTATTTAAAATACTAAAAATTCCTATAACATGGATCTAGAAAATGCTGTTCCTTCTACATCCCCAGATAGAAGTAGTCTTCTCTCATCTCTGGGCCTATTCTACACCCTCCCATATTATTCCTTTTTTTTTTTTTTAATCCTCATCTGAGGATATGCTTATTGATTTTAGAGAAAGAGGAAGGGGGGCGGGGGAAGAGAAGCATCAGTGTGAGAGAGAAACATTGATCAGTTGCCTCCTGTATGTGCCCTGACCTGAGGTCAAACCATGTGCCCTGACTGGGAGTAAAACCACAGTCTTTTATTGTGTGGGATGATGCTCCAAATAACTGAGCCACCCGGCCAGGGCTACCCATAACATTATTCTTGAATAAGGAAGAAAACATATACTTAAGTTACACATTCTAGAGGATATAGTAAGACCCTTTGTGCAAAGCCAGAAATAATATTCTAAAGTCTCTGGTTTGGGGGGTAATTGTGGAGAAATTTCTGGGAAATGCCATCTTACATCTCTGAAAGCAATAGGCTAGGAATCCCCTCTGCCCCCCCCACCCCCTACTCCCCCCCCCCACACACACACACACACAAACACTGTTTTACCCTTAGTTTCTGTGGTAAATTCAAACTCAAGCTTTCCACATTTTGAAGTTGATGGTGGTTAGTGAATGGCTAAGGAGTAACTGCTTCTCATTGAGAACTAGAAAGCATTCCAGTGTGGTTTACCTCCTTTCTAGTGCCATGGAGAAAAACAGCAATTCCTAGAGCCCCCTTGCAGTAAAATGTCAGTACAGACTTGGAAACTTCCTTGTAGCTGCGACTGCTGTCCTAATGAACCACATTATCAGGGATTGGCACCTACCAGCTTGTCTTCCTTGGGTACAAGGAGAATACAACTTTACCACTTCAGGGCCTTCTTTCCAGAATTCTTACCCTGGTTTCTCTATCAGTACGTATTTAGCACTTACTATGTCCAGAGGAATAGATGTATGAAATATTTTATTTTATTGTGACAATGGTACTAGTAGGAAGGCGGGATTAGAGAGCTGCCAGCCATCAGGAGACACGAGAGATTAGAACAGGCATGAATGAACTGAGAAGCACTTTGATAGGGTAATTGATTCCCATTTTAGTACAAATATGTGTACAGATTGAATTTAACATGGTTTTACAAGATGTTCATGAAAGTGAATTGTAGGGAATACTCCAGAAAGAAGGAATAACATGAACAAAGATAGGGATGAGCTCAATTGAGGGAAGGGTATAACGGGTTCATACTCATTATAAAAATGTTGCCTTCAATCCAACCTTGTTCTTCTTCCATGTTAACTTCAAAGGGAAGAGAGAAAGAGAGAGGATCTAGATTTTTGCTTTGTTTTATTTCCCATTACAGTCCAGCCACTACATCAGGCACTATGCTAAACACTTAGTTCTTGCATTGTTTTATTTAATTCTTAAAACAGTTATTAGCCCTAATTTATCAGCTGAGAAAACTGAGGCTTAAAGAGACTACATAACTTGCCTAAGGTCACAGCAGCAGAGCAGGAATTTTATCTCAGGTGTTAGTGACTTCAAAGACTTAACCACCAAACTAGACACTGTCCTCAGCTTTTTTTAAAAGACTGCATAATGCGTTCGTTAAGCAGTCTCTCTGCTAAGTGCAGAGCAGAGGACCTAGTGAAGATTATACCTTGATGGCTGTAAACCACGCTGTAGAAGCTGGTTGGCCTGATCTGCCCATCCCTGCTCCCTCAGTCCTGACTGCAGTGGTCAGCAGAGTGCACCTCATCTAGTTGCCCATTTGTTTCCAACTCTCTAATTTCAGACTCTGAAAAAACAAGCACGTTAATGTAGAATAGGCAAACATATGCCATTGAGAACTGCGTTATATATTAAGTCTAGAAGCCCGATGTACAAAGATTTGTGCTAGAATGGGCTTTCCTTTCCCTGACTGCCGGCACCGCCTTTCCACTCCGGCCCAGCCCCTTTCTGTTCAGGCCCTGGAGCTGCCTCTTTCCTCTGTGGGAGCCGCCTCTTTCTGCTCCGGCCCTGCCTTCCCATGCTGCCCAGAGGCCCTGAGAGACTGCGGATGGGGCAGAACACCTGTGTATGCAAATTAACCGCTATCTTTGTTGGGTTAATTTGCATATCACTCCTGATTGGCTGGTGGCTTAGCAGAGTTACGGTCAATTTACATGTTTGTCTATTAGGTAAGATATTACATACTGCAGATGGGATACAGTGAAGTTTTGATCTCATTTTTCAGTCCCCTTTGCTGAGGAGACAGGGAAGACCCTTAGGCTACTGTCTTTGTCCTGGCCTATCTATACAAGGCCCTATGACAGTAATGGCAAACCTATGACACGTGTGTCAGCACTGACACGTGTAGCCATTTCTGATGACACACGGCCGCTGAGGCGGCCGCATGCCGAGGATAAAACATTTGCTGCTCCTGAGGATGAAACATTTGCGAAATAATGGTTTTTCCTCAAAGTGACACACTACCCAAGTTATGCTCAGTTTTTTGGCGAAGTTTGACACACTGAGCTCAAAAGATTGCCCATCACTGCCCTATGATAACATGGTTTCCAGCACTTGTTTACCTGATGTGGTCTGTAGGCTCTGCATACCCTTTCTGCCCATAGGCTAGGCTCTTCCGCTCTGGAATGGGGTTGTGAGTTCCTGTCTCAGTCTCTGCTTTCCCCCTTGTTATTCAGAACTCCCTCTAAATACACAGGCTTTGTCAATTGTATTCCTCAGGAGGCTTTGCTTCCCTCCAGCACTGTTCTCAGAATGGTATCTGCTGCTGGGTCCTCATTACTGGGGTCTGGTTTCTTTCTCTGTTGTATGATCTTACTGCTTTCTGTCTCTTAAAACTGAGACCTCTGTGTTCTTGGGTCAGAGGCCTCTGGATTCTGTTCTTGTCTGGGGATGGGAAGGAGGGGTTTATTCTCTGCTTCTTTAAGTAGTCAGAGTAATTTCTAGTTTGGGTCAGAAGTTAACCAAAAGAGAAGGCATATTTCTGTACAGTTAGCAAACCTATGATAAATACTGTGTAATGTGGTCAATCATGCTTCTTTTGACTGCAGCTGCTAAGGTTTAATATCCATTTGGTACCCTGTATGGGAAAGTGGAAATAAAGAGAAAACAGTTTAAATATTAATATAAAATAGTAGATTCTCAAGATTAAAAGAGAGCTTTACAGATCATTTGATCCTATTATCTAACCAGTTGGAGAGTCTTAATGATAGTCATATAAGGTATTTAGATATTTGGATAATTTGTAACAACACTTGAGGTCACCTCTTTGTATATTTTTATAAAACTCTATTCTAAATACCATGGAGATTTAATTAGGTGTTAAGATGCCTTATGATTCATTGTATCATTTAGTGTTCTATATCATATTTGTAGCATGCTGGTACATTATTTGTACCAGAATGGGTTCCAGTTACTTTTTTATGCTGTCTTTTTATTTAGTCCACTAGAGGCCCAGTGCATGATTGAATCATGCACGTGTAGAGTCCCCTACACGCTTTCGCTTTCGATCGCAGGGGAGCTGGGTGCCTGTCCGCTGGTGCACCAGGCCTTTCAGAAGCCTCCGGCATGGCGGAGGCTTCTGAAAGGCCTGGTGCCAGAGCGGACAGGCACCCAGCTCCCCCGCTTTTGATGGTCCGTGGAGGGACGTGGGCTCGCTGCCCCAGAGGCTCCTTCTGTTCCAAAGCACAGCCATGGCGCAGACGCTGAGCTCACGTCGCCACGAGTGACGCAAGCTTAGCGTCCCGCTGGCCCATTCGGCTACCCCGGCCACCCCGAGTTCCGCCCCCTGCGCCTCCCGCTGGCCCAAACATGGGCGTAGCGGAGTGATGGTAATTTACATATTACCATTTTATTAGGTAGGATAAGTCCATTGGTAGTAGATACTACTCTCAAATTAGTGGCTAATAGGAATGTAAGAGCATGAGTAAAATGTGTCCTTTTCTTCCTCATAACAATTTTAGAAAAGTTCTCCTTACTTTTCCCACTTCCTAAGAGTTAGTATTGCACTTGTCCTCAAGAAAGTGCCACCAAAGGGAAATCTAGCTGGAGGAGTCTCCTTGCTAGATTGTGGATCTCAAGAGTGTGAAAATGAAAATGAAGAAAGGCTAGGGATAATTTCCTGCACCATTTCTTACCTTGAAGTGGCAGCATACAAAAATTAACAGGGTCTGAGAAGCCTCATTTAAACAATCTTGAGATTCCCAGGGGCTTCACAGGAATCAGGGATGCCAGGAGCTAGAATGAAAAGTGGAAGCCCAGGCCTGAGGTAGCCACATACTAGTACATATACACTGTTCTCTGGGTGCTGGTACCAAGCAGGTGCTTTACAAATGTTCTCATAGTTCATTTAAGCTTAGGTAGGTTAATAAGGGTTGGGGAGAATCCAGGGAAGTGATTAATATTGGTTATCCCTTAGACAGGGGCTGTTCAGACACTGCCTCACAGAGCCCTAGGATGGGAGGGAAAGGAAGAGAGGGCAGGTTCTTCTGAATTCCAGCAAAGTGACTTTCACCACTTTAGACTATGCTTTCCACCAAGATTTATCTAGAACAAAGGATTCTGAGATTCAAAATGCATGCTTGATAGTCATATTTATAGACTTTTAAGTAGCTGCTCTTCTTAGAGATGTACCAAAGAATAACTTTTTTATTCATTTAAAGAATTCCTCTTACATATTTTAGGGGGAAGACAGGCTGATAAGTGATTTGCAGCAGATGAATTTTTGTGAGGCTGCTGTAATCTTGTCTGGTAATTGTATAATTTTGTTTGTTTTATTTAAAAATTCCAAATTGAAGTAAGAATAGGATTCTGTAGTAAAATACAGGTGCCTTCTGACATTAAATTGCTTGGATGAGTTAGTAATTGTTTTTCCAGTTATTTTCTCAGACTCTGAGCTAAAGGTAAATAGCCAGGAGTAGTGATAGTAGTTGTCTAAAATGTGGCTAACTCACTGAACTCTACGCCTTCTGTTGTGAAGATAACCTTTGAAATAGAAATCTAAATCTCTGTGATGGTGAGCTATGGCCAGTCAGACTTTGTTGACTCTGGGTCATGCTTTCCAACCCTTTTCATTTTGGGTTACTCTAGTAAATTTCAAAATTTGCTTCAGCAAACCTGGAGGAGAGAGTGAGAATCATTCATAAATTAGGTAGGTGAAAGCGATCAGCAGTCTTGAAGTGTCTTAGATTGGAAGCCACAGTCTTTGCAGATGAGCAAGGGCTGAAGGGTTTGGGTGGGAGGAGTCTAAAGGGCACTTGGGTCAAATGTAAGCTTGAAACAGGGAGAAAATCCCATTAGGAGAAATGCTTTCAAAATGCTGCAAGAGCACAAGAAGAGTCTGATCTTCAAGACCAAGTCATCTAGAGATTTTTGTGTTGTTGTTTTTTAACCATAAACTACTCACTATATACTTTGTCTTTATTGGGGCATTTAAACCAATTTCATAGCTATTCTTTTTCATCGCTGTGTTAGTACTCACTTGATAATCCCACCCTCCCTCCTTTTCCCTTCTTGCCCACTGATTAGAACACTGATTGTGACACATTTTTAAAGTTTGTTTTTCTGTAAAGGTTGAGGAAAACATTGTGCCTGGCTAGAGTTTGGTGCTCAGTAAATATTTGTGGGTAAAAAGTGAATGAATAATTAAGGTATAATACTACCCTATTTGGAAGCATTAAGAAGCGAGTACTAAAAACAATGATTGACATTAATGTTCTCTGTGTCCTCAGTTTTCCTTTTCTTCTTCTGGTTTATCCCACCTTTTCCACCTATGTATAGGTAGATCTTCATGGGTGCCTGTGTACGTGTAAAAACACATTTATGTACACACGTACGCATGCACACTGGAAATACAAACAGTTTAGAGTACAGAAGGGCAATGATTCCCTCTTGCCATCAGTGCTGCAGGTAATCTATTGCATTAATCAGCCAGCCAGTGGGAAATGCATGGGGCGTGATTATACTATCATACACAATACAATCAGCATGAAGCACTTGTCAAGACCAATACATCAAAGTTTAATTCAGTAATAGAATGAATTAGAGCAAAATGAAACATTGTATTCTCTGAGAAACTCAGGGCACCCATCACAGGTTCTTTCTGAACTCCATAGAAAAGTCAGTGCATTACAAACTGTTTTTATGAATAAAATGGCAGTTCTAATATGACAGGATACTGTAAACCCTTTTCCTTGCTATTCTTATACAACCGTAGTGCTAAAATAGTCTATAATGATAACCAATGGTAAATTTTATTATTTTTGGTAGGGCTCCTGATTAATTTTTTCCTAAATTGGTTCTCCATAATAAGTGAAAGGAAAGGTGTTGTATCAGTGCCTCAGGGAAGCACTTATCTATAAATATGGTTGGTGGACAGCAGTGACCTACCAGAACAGCAGGTGAATTAATGAAAAAGCCTGTTGTTTATAGTGCCCTATGGTAGGCACTGCCATTGAGGAACTTAGTGTCTAGTTAGAAAACAGGTAAGTGAAAACTAAAACAGACTAAAACAACCCAAGAAGTGAGGTTATATAAGGTAGGATGCATTTCAGAAAATTTTGAGGATAGATCTAATACATTTCATATTACAAGATACTATTCTGTATCATTTTATAATATATATTCAAAGGTAATTCCTTGTCAGACTTGACCAAGCATATTTGTTTTCAAAGGGACAAATGAATATAAGCTTGCCAGGACTGTTTCAGTTTTCAAAGCCTTCAATTGGAATATAAAGAACGGGGTTATTTGAGCCAGACACCCTTTTTAAAAGTACAGATTCTAGTTCTCATATTTACTAACGGTGTAGCCCTGTACAGGTCCCTTAGCTTAGATAGAACCTCAGTTTCCTTATCTGTAATATGAGCATGATATTGATTCTTGAGGCCTAAAATAAGGTAATTTCAATAATACACATACCACTTTCTCATTCCAAGAGTCTTTTGTCTGTGGGGATAGTAGATCCAGTGGAGAAGAGGCATCCTGAAGACCTAAAGAAATATGTATATGTACATATAGAGAGAGAGACTTGAGGCAGGACTGTTGGACGAATCATGGAACTGTTTACATAGATAGCTTCCTTACACAGCCAGTGCAGAGCACGTGGAGAATGTTTTTGGAGTTTACCACAGCTCACATTCCTTCTCATTAACTGTTGACTACTCTTTTCGTATCAAAATAAGACATTATCTGTCACTGTGTCTTCTTCTGTCTTTCCTTCCTCCTTCCCTCGAAAATGAGAAGGGTGGTGAGTGGTGAGTTGGCTGTCTTTGGTTATTTCCTGTAGAACCAGGTTCCTAGTGAGGCCAGGCTGTTTTTGATGAATCTTGCATGTTGACCCGGTAGCACTGACACATCAAGTGGGATGGGAAGACCACATATTAGATAAGGGCCACATGTTTGCCCAAAGGAACATTATCCAGGATACCATTCAACTGCTTTGGAATATATGTGGCTTATTTTATTTCTTGACAACAAAAAGATGGTTATTTTACTCATTGAATGCCCTTTTGCTGAGGGTTTAGCCCTGCTTGACCTAAGTGATCTTAAAAACTCTCTCTTTATAGTATCCCTGAAGTTTTATTTTGAAGTTTTCCTTGAAATGTTTTAGTAAATTAAGAAGCTAGCATACCAAATTTAAAGTAAGGGGAATGTTTTTACCAGTTAAACTTACTTTCTAAACATGAGTGACTAGCATATTAAGACTGAATTGTACTGAGAACAATACTATAATTAGGGTTACGGTTTTTGTGTGGCCTGACCCAAGAAATTTTGTAACTACAGTTTTGCTAGCACAACTAATTATGCCAGTGATCTCCTATTTGTGACTGCAATTAGGCATTTCGTGGCCTCTAAATAAGTATAATTAGTTAATTGGATCATGCATGAAATTCTAGCCTCTTATAATAGCCTCTAAGAACAAAAATAAATATGTTAAATATTATTAATTGTTTTTATATTTGTGGAACCCTGGGAAATACCAGAAGTGATTGTTATTCTTTGCTTGCTGCTAGTTCATAAAAATAAACATGATATTAAAAAGTAGAAATTAAACTTCCCATACATTTAACAGTCTTCATTCTCCATCTTTGAAACAGAAGAAAGGGACTCACTGACCTTTCTTATTCTCACCTTTAAAAAAGATAAAAGTACATGATTGTCTAAGCACTATGCTGTACATCTGAAACTAATACAGAATAATATTGAATGTCAACTGTAATGGACAAATTTAAAAAATAAATAAGTAAACAGGTGATGTTGGTTGCCCTGGTCCTCTGCTCCCTTCCCTTTGCTATCTTCAGTAGCATTATACACATTGTACCTCCTGGAAAACAGGGAAAAGAGCAACATTTATCAAAAATTCCAAAGTGTTTTTTATAAAATGTGTAGCTTTTATTTTAAACACTGGACTTATTTGCATATTAACAAAAAAACATGGACTAGAAGGAACTTTACAAACAAGTTTTTAGATGGTGGGGAGGGGGAGGCAGGGTAGCAATAGTTAGAGAATAGCCATATTTATTCAGTCACAGATCATAAGGCTCCCCCCAGCAGGCAAAAAGCAAACTCAGTCACATGCAAGTGCATTATCCCAGAAATGCTGACACAACTCCCCCGTAACAGACCTCATTGGATATTAACATATTTTCAGAGAAAACAGATTTCAATTGTAAGCTGAGTCTTCAGATTGTTTATCTGCTGTTTTAATCTACAGTGAAATTATTTATTTGCTATGCCTGTTAGTCCTGAATAAATGGTTTTCTTTTGTTTTATTAGGGTCCATTTAGATGAACTTGTATAGGTTTTTGTTGGATATGTTTTCTATACATGAATTAGAAAGCATGGTTGAAGTATAGGGTTTATTGGTTGTACACTTAAGGCTCCTTCATAATTTTAGACAGTAATATGTCATTTGTATTATACTGCTAAAATGTAAGGAAGGGAATAATGATTCTGTCAAAAGACTAAAAACATTAATCTTGGAAATCATAGATGCATAGCGGCACATATGAATCCTAACTTACAGAAGTACTTTCTGACCACATAGCCTGGCAGAAAGCTAAATACCATAGTGTTTAAGAATAATGATTTTGGGGGGAATGTGGGTGTGGTAACAAATCCTGGCTACCATCTTTTAATAGCAGCACAACCTCTCCACTTATCTGAACTTCAGTTTCCTTATCTGTACAGTGAGTTTTTTTGTGAGGGTGAAATATGACCCTATCTAATAATAGACAAATATGCAAATTGACCATACCTCCGACACACCCACAAGCCATGCCCACAAGCCACGCCCACCATCCAATCAGAGTGAGCATGCAAATTAACCCAAACCAAGATGGCTACAGCCACAGAGAGCAAGGTTTCCCAGGTAACAGAGGAAGCCAAGCTTTCCGCCTGCCCTTGCCAGGCCTAAGCCTCCACTCAAGCTACAAAGTCTCAATTATAGAAGGTAAACAAATTTAAACAAATGGCGGCAGAATGGAGCTTGAGAGAGCAGGCCAGGGTTGCCGCCGGCAACAGGGGAAGCAAAGCTTTCCGCACACCCTGGCGGGGCCCACCTGCTTAAGGCAATAAAGTTTCAATTATAGCCCCAACAGAAATGGCTTCCAGCCTCAGAGGGAGCCCCAGGCTTGGCTCCACTCCAGGCTACAAAGTTTCAATTGTAGAAGGAAAATAAATTCCAGATACCAGGGCCTCCCTTGGGTTGCCAGGGGGTGTGGCCGCCCTGCAAACCACCACAGGTCCCTCGCTCAGGCCGCCCCACGCCCCAAGGGAACCCCCACCTGATCCGGGACACCCTTCAGGGCAAACCAGCTGGCCCCCACCCCTGTACCAGGCCTCTATCCTATCTAATAAAAGAGTAATATGCAGATTGATCATCACTGCAACACACAATATAGCTGCCCCCATGTGGTCAAAGATCCTGCCCCCATGTGGACACAAGATGGCCACCACAAGATGGCCAGCAGGGGAGGGCAGTTGGGAGGCACCCGGCCTGCAAGGGAGGGCAGTTGAGAAGGACCAGGCCTGCAAGGGAGGGCAGTTGGAGGTGATCAACCCTGCAGGAGAGGGCAGTTAGGGGTGACCAGGCCGGCAGAGGAGGGAAGTTGGGGGCAAACAGGCTGGCAGCAGAATGGTTAGGTGGTGATCAGGCTGGCAGGCAGAAGCGGTTAGGGGCAATCAGGAAGGCAGGCAGGCAAGCAGTTGGGAGCCAGCAGTCCTGGATTGTGAGAGGCAGGCAGAAGCAGTTAGGGGCAATCAGGAAGGCAGGTAGGCAAGCAGTTGGGAGCCAGCAGTCCTGGATTGTGAGAGGGATGTCCGACTGCCCGTTTAGGCCCGATCCCTGGGATCGGGCCTAAACGGGCAGTCGGACATCCTTTGAGGGGTCCCAGATTGGAGAGGGTACAGGCTGGGCTGAGGGACAACCCCCCTCCGTGCACGAATTTCGGGCACCGGGCCTCTAGTAATGTATATAAAATACTTTGCACAAGGTTAGTGTCAGGTAAATATTCAATAAATGGCAACTGCTATTGTCAGGTGGATAAGCTAAAATGCCATTCACTTTTAGAAATATGTTCGTTGAATTAGATGGAATGATCTTTGTACCCTAAAGACAGGCATTTTAAAACTCTAAATGTGGACTCTTAATTAGAAACCTAACATGTATAACCTAATTTTTGTTAGGATTTTCCTTTAAAGGGGTAAAAAATTAGCCTACACACCAGCACTTAATATTGCAGCATGTGTTGGATCCTTTCTATACTGTGAAGTTTTTATAATGATTTGTTTGTTTTTGCTTGATTTGGAGCTCTTCTCATATGTTGTGGTTTATTTAGATTTGATCATTTTAACTAACATTCTCATACTCACTGGTAAATACCTGTTTTCCATTTTGTATTTGAACAAACATTTTATAATGTTTTCTAAAGATTTTAACTTTATAACATTTTATTATTTTTTTCTAGTAATTTAAAATAGCTAGATTTAAAATGACCACAGTCCCGGGTCCGGGTGAGGCCGTGCCCCTGGGTCCGCGAGAGGCCATGCGCCCCTGGGTCTGGGTGAAGCTGGATCCCGGGTCCAGGTGAGGCCGCACGTCCCCGGGTCCGGGTGAGGCCACGCGCCCCTGGGACCGGGTGAGGCTGGATCCCGGGTCCGGGTGAGGCCACGCGCCCCTGGGACCGGGTGAGGCTGGATCCGGGTGAGGCCACGTGCCCCTGGGTCTGGGTGAGGCCATGCGCCCCAGGGCCCGGGTGATGCTGGGTCCCGGGTCCGGGTGAGGCCAAACCAGAGGGAGTCGGACCTGCATTACCACCATTTGTCTACCATCCAGAACTGAAAAGTCATTGCTGACATGTACACATAAGGAACTGGTGGACATTGAAATTGGGTCTCAAAAGAACTGTTGGTCCAGAAAGAAACTCACTACAGACTGATTCATTTGCCTATCAGCATAACTATTATTGCTCGTCTCAAATTCGGTTCTTATATTTCTAGTAACACATGATCTCACTCATCTAGGGGAAATGATAAACAACATAGACTGATGAACAAGAATAGACCCAGAAACAAGGAGGCATCGATCAGACTGTCGGGCCTCAGAGGGAGGGTAGGGGAGGGTGGGGGTAGGGGGGAGAGATCAACCAAAGGACTTGTGTGCATGCATACGAGCCTAACCAATGGTTAAGGACAACAGGGGGGTGGGGGCATCCGTGGGGAGGGGTATGGGATGGGAATGGGGGGTGAGGACAAATATGTGACACCTTAATCAATAAAGAAAAAAAAGAAAAGAAAAATAAATTTAAAAGAAAAAAATAAATAAATAAAATGACCACAGGTTCTTTGGTGTTCTTATTGAGATGTGGGGTCTGAAAAAAAAAAAAAAAAAAAAGAGATGTGGGGTCTGTGTTCTATCCTCTTGTACCTGGGCAGTTTTTATGAATGTTTGACCAACAGAATATGGCAGAGTAGATGCTGGGCCAGTTTCTGGGCGCAAGCCTATAAGTGACTGGCAGCATCCACTTCCTGCCTCTCAGAGGGTTCCATCATTGAGACCTGGGTTTCCAGGTCAAAAGTCTAGCTATCCTGAGGCAGGCTAAGATGTTTCTAGCTAAAATATATTCATGAGAAAGTCCTTGGTTTCTGCATGGAGAGGCCATTTTGGGGCAGGGAGGAATAAGGAGCAGAGAGAATTTTTGAGCTACAAAATCATGAGATACAGTGGTACATTGTTGTGGTAAGCATTAAGTCAGGGTAGTTTTGTACATAATAATAGATAACCAGGGCATGGTTTAATGGTCATTTTCCAAATGCCAAATATCTCTAACAGTGTAGAATATAATAATGTGTGAAAATGAAGTTCTGTTATTTCAGTTAACTTTATCCCTTATGTTGGACAAAGGGATAAAATTGTCAAAAATGAATCTATATTATTAGGAAATAGTGCAACACGGTCCTAGAGTAGTCTGTATCTTAATTTTTAATAATTTTTGTTTAACAGTGATTCTTCCTCACCTTCATATTCTCCTTATACCACATTTCACTTCTGCTTTTGACTTCTGTTTTTCCCCCTCCAATAATAAGAACTTGGGTTCTGTTAACTTTTGAGTTTCTGTAGAATGTGGAACCCTAGTGAAAATCAGAATCACTTGCAAACTGTTTAACCTTTGAGTCTCAATTTCCTCAACACCGAAGTCTACACAGTGGCATGCCAGGAATATACCTTTTGGAATTGGGTGAACTTCACCGTTTTCAACTGTATTATCTTACTTAAGTCCCAATAGCCCTATGAGGTAGGTAGGAATTATTATTCCCATTGTTTAAGTAGGGAACTGCTGCCCCAGAGAGACTAAGTGGGCTTGCCCAAGTTCTTATGGCTGGTAATCCATATCTTGCCCTTTTAAGATCAGAGCTTGTCGATCAAACATTTATTCTAGTTGGAAGTGTAAGACGATGTGAGGTAGGGCAAAATGGTGTTTGATGGGGAAGACTGGCCTTCAGGGCATGGTAATTCATTGATTTTTGTTACTGACATTTGCCCAGAGTGTGGTGGTTGTCCACTGGCACTGGTACTGGTGCTATGCCAGTAACCACAGAGGCCTTTGTTTTGCTTTGTCTTCTGCCTCAGTGTGATTCTGCCCACATTCTCTGACTATTTTGGTCAGGTATATATAGGACGTGAACAGGTTTAAGACCACCCAGTGGATTAGAACCATTCACCATGTGCAAAGAATGCTTTTTTCTTCTTCTTCCCAGGGAAGTTGCTTCCCTAGTTTTGTTTTACTTGGGCTTGTATGTTACAGTGCATCTTTTTGCTGAAATCACCGAGTACAGATTAGGCTGAGTAGTGGAAGGGAGAGGAAAAGCATGCTGGATGGTGAAGAAAACCTAGATGAGAACTGAAATGTGCCATGGATAATTCAGAAACTGAATGCTGCACACACCAGTGATTTGATAATTGCCTTTATATACTTTGAGGCATTGAAGCTAGGAAAGCAATTTAAAACTATTGAATTTGTTTTCATTGTAACTCATAGCAAATAATTAAGCATGCTCTGTGAAAGAACCAGTAATAACTTCTGGATGCCAGATCTTCTGCTAGCTGCTGGAAACACAAAGTTCTCACTGAGTTCTCCTATATTTGGATGAGTCCTTGAAAGAGTTAATATTTCCAAGGGATAGCAAAATGAAGTGTTTGATCATCAAAGAGTTTTATTTTTAAAGCGGGGAATGTTTTAGGCATGTATTGGAGGGGAAGGAAATCCATGCCCAAAGTGGGACTCTGAATTAATAAAATTTGGAGAATGACATACTCAATTTGGTTAACTTGGTTACTAAGGCTAATTACAGCTTTTGTATTGTTGACTGTTAAGATAAAAGACCATATCTGTTATAGTTCTGAACTTGAATCTAACATTAAGAACATTCAGCATGAAACCTCTCTTTTAGGAAGATAAAAGGATGTTACAGGCAATTTAATAAATTCTTAGGTTTTAAATATTTTCTCATTCTGTAAAATAGAAATTTTCTAATTAGAGAAATGTAAACATGAAAATCTAAGGTGAGTTTTATGAATTTCTTTTTTCATCAAGTCATAGAAATCATTGTTTAAAGTTTCCAAAAATATTTATGATCTTGGTTTTAAGGACCATAATCTCTTTGAGATTTACTTTTCTTTTAAAGTAGAAATATTAATTCTGACCATGGGGGATTATTGTAAGGAGTTAATGAGTAAATGTTTGTAAAACCCTAAATATAATGCCTGTAGCTTATAGTAGGCACCGAAGAAATCGTGACTATTAGTGATAATAACAATTAATTTAATTACGGTTTTCTTAGTATTTCTCTAGCTCTTCAAAAGAACTTTTTTTAAATGTAGAATTATATTTCCTTGTCAATATTGTTTTATCTTACAGACTCTTGAGTTTTCCCCAGGTAAAGGTGAAACTCACTGATTCATTGTCACATTATCAGTTCCTTTATATGCAAATCAGTCAGTCCATAACACTACATACATTGATTAATATTTTCCTGATTTTATCTTTGAGTTACTTAAAAAGAACTAAGTGCTTAATATAAATTTGGTTACTAATTCTGTTTTTAAAAATTAGTATTGCACTTGCATCTTTAAAAAGAACAAATTGTGAAAACAATGGATATGAGATACATATTTTAGAATATGTAATTTCTACATTTAATTTAAAGTTAGCTCTGTGCCAACTATCTTAGCTTTTAGTTGTCTTGGTAGTGCTTTTAAGTAATTTTCAAAATAAATTATAATTCACACAGATATGGACAAATACAGAATTCTGAATTATGAAAATGGATACATTGAAAATAAATCTGCATAACATTATTTGTGAATATTAATTTTTTTTAATTGCTGAGTAGTATTCTGTCATATGCACCACTGTTTGTTTATCCATTCACCAGTTGAAGGACATTTAGGTTATTTCCAGTCTTTTACATTTACGAATAAAAGTGTTATAAACATTTTTGTACAAATTTTTATGTGAACATAAGTTTTAATTTGTCTTGTAAATCCCTAGAGGTTGGATTACTGGGTCGTAAGAAACTTCTGGAATATTTTCCAAAGTGGTTACAGTACTTTGCATCCCTGGCTGCAATTATGAGCATTCTAGTTGCTCCACCTCCTCAGCAGCAGTTGGTATTACCAATTTTTACATCTATTTTTCTAAATTTAAGGATTATAATAGGGGTATAGTGGTATCTTGTGTGGTTTTAATTTCCATTTTCCTTGTGGCTAATGCCACGTATGTTTTCATCTGTATTTTGCCATCTATATATCTTCTTTGGTGAAGTGTCTTTACAATTTTTTTGCCTATTTTTATAGGGTTGTTCATTTTCTTGATAAGGTTTGAGAAGGCATTTCATATTGCTTATATAAGGTCTCTGTTAGATGTATGTTTTTCACATATTTTCTCCCCAGTCTGTGGATTGCCTTTTTATTCTCTCAACAGTATCTTTTGTAAAGTAAGATTTTTTTAATTTTGATAAAATCCACTATCAATTTTAACTGTTATGTATCATACTTTTGGTATTATATCTAACATTATCTTTACCTAACCCAAGGTTACAGAGATTTTTTTTCTAGAAGTTTTATATTTTACATTGAGGTCTATGATCCATTTTGAATTAGTTGTTTTGTTTGTTTTGGGATGTTTGTTTTTTTTAAAGAATAGTTTTTTTGATTTTTAGAGAGAGAGAGAAACATCTGTGTGTGAGTGCAACATCTGTTGGTTACCTCCCGCATGCCACATGCCCCTACCAGGGATCAAGCCCAAAACCTGGGCATGTATCCCAGTCAACTTCTGGGTGCATAGGACGACACCCAACCAACAAAGCCACATCGGCCAGGGGCTGAATTAGTTTTTAATAAGTTTAATGAATTATTTTTTAGTGAAGTGTATGGTGCAGGTTTAAGCTCATTTTTTCACATGAATATCTAATTGTTTCAGTACCAGTTATTTAAAAGATTTATCTTTTCTTCTTTGAATTGACTATGAACCTTGAATAGGCCATATTTGTGTAGGTTTATTTTTGAGTTCTTGAATCCATTGATCTATGTACCTTTCTTTCACCACTTGTACGTTGTCTTGATTACTGTAACTTTATAGGAAGTCTCAAATATCATGTTAACATACTGTGAGTCTTCAGCTTTGTCTTTATTTAAAACTAGCATTCCCGTTGCAGGAAAAATCCTGCAATAGGGTTTCCTGCTGCACTCTACCCCGCCCTGCCTGCTCTCCTCCCTTGTCCCCCGCCCCACCTTCTCCTCCAGCCCCCCTGCTTTTCTCCCTTCTCCCCCAGCCCCGCCTGCACTCCTCCCTTCTCCCCCGCCCCGCCTTCTCCGCCAGCCCGCCTGCTTTTTGCTTCTCCCCCGGCCCCGCCTCTGCTCCTCCCTTCTCCCCCCGGCTTGCTTGCTTCTCTGCAGCTTTGCTCCCTTCTGCAGCTCTTGGCTTCTTTCTACGCTGTCTTGATATGCAAATTAGCCGTCATCTTTGTTGGGGGTAATTTGCATACTCATCCTGATTGGTTGGTGGGAGTGGCTTGGCTGGTGGGCGTGGCTTGGGCATAGCAAAGGTGCGGTCAATTTGCATATTTGTCTATTATTAGGTAGGATTGTTTTAGCTATCTTATATCTATTCTTGCCATATGTACACAGATGTTTGGTAGGGTTTTGAGAGGAGTTGTGTTTAATATGTAAATCAATTTGGGGAAGAATTGGCATCTTAACACTTGAGACTTTCAATCTATGAATATAGTAACTTTCTGCTTTCTGAGGTTGTCTTTATTTCTTTTGTCAGTGTTTTGTAGTTTTTAGGATAGAGATTGTGCATGTTTTGTTAGATTTGTAAGTATTTTAGGGTATTTGGGGTTCTTATTTGGTAAATTTTGATCTCTAATTGTTCAATAATATTTTAGCATACTAGTAGAGATGTGCAGTTGATTTTTTTATTTGAATTTTATTGCATGACCTCGCTAAACTTATTAGTTTTAGGAGCTTTTTTTGTAGATTAGTTGTCTGCAAATAGAGGCTATTTTATTTTTTCCTCTCTAATCTATGCCATTAACCTCCTTTTCTTGCTTTATTGGCCTGGCCAGGACTTCCAGCATCATATTGAATAGTAGTGACAAGAGCAGGCATCTTTGCCTTGTTTCGATCTTAAGGGAAATACGTTCTGTCTTTTGCCATTATGATGTGAACTGTAGAGCTTTTATTTTTTTAAACATATGCCCTTTATCAAGTTAAGTAAGTTATCTTCTTTTTCTAGTTTTCTGAGAGTTTTATTTATTATGAAAGGATGTTGAATTTCGTCAGTTGCTTTTTCTGCCTCTGCCAAAGTGATCATATAGTTTTTCTTCTTCATTCTGTTTATATAGTAAGTTATACTGATTGATTTTGAAAGTTGCACCAGCCTTGCATTCCTGTGATAAACCCTAATTGGTTGTAGTTTACTTTTTAAAAAATATATATTTTCTTAATTAGGTTTGCTGATATTTTGTTGAAGTGTTCTGTTTTATGTTCATGAGGGATATTGATTTGTAATTGTATTTACTTGTAATGTCTTTCTCTGGTTTTGATATCAGGGTAATGCTGGCCTCATAAAATGAATAGGAAACCATTCCCTTTTCTTCTGTTTTCTGGTAGATATTGTGTAGAATTTGTATTCTTTCTAATGTAAATGTTTGGTAGAATTTTCCAGGGAAACCTGGACCTGCAGTGTTAGAGACTTTTAACTACAGATTTAATTTTAAAAATAAATTTACAACTGTTCAGGTTATTATTTCTTCTTGAGGGAACTTTGTAGTTTTTACAGAATTTACTTTATCTAAGTTGTAGAATTTATGGACATAAAGTTGTTCATAGTATTCCCTTTTGAGCCTTTTAATGCCTCTAGGGTCTATAATGATGTGCCCCCTTTATTCCTGAAACTGCTAGTTTTTCTTTTCTTTTTTCTGTCAGCCTGATAACAGCTTTAATGATTTCATTAATCTTTTATAAAGAATCAGCTTTTAGTTCCATTGATTTTTTTTTTTTTTGACTGGTTCTCAATTTAATTGATTTCTGATCTTTTACTTGCTTTCTTGTGCTTTAGTTTTGATTTCTCATTCTTTTTATAACTTCTTAAGGTGGATATGTAGATTATTGATTTGAATCTTTTCTTCTTTTCAAATATTAGCTTTTACTACTATAAATTTCCCTCTAAACTCTTTGATATACTTCATTTGCATTTTCTTTAGGTACAAAATACTTTCCGGTTTCTTTTCTGACTTTATTTTTTACTCATGAGTTATTTAGAAGTTTGTTGTTTAATTCCCAGATATTTGGGAATTTTCCAAATATCTTCTTGTTACTTTGTATGAATTTTCTTTCAAATTTATCAAAGTTTGCTCTATGACCCAGATTATGGACTATCTTAGTGAATGTTCTTTGTGCATTTTAAAAAGAGTAGGATTTCATTTTGTTTTTTTCTACTAATGTTAGGTGGAGTATTCTACAAATGCTATTTAGGTTAAGTTGGCTGATAGAGTTTAAGTATTCTTCATGCTTGCTAATTTCTACTTACTTTTGTTCTATCAGTTATTGAGAGAGGAGTATTGAAGTCTCCATATACAATTGTGGATTTGTTTATTTTTTCTTTCAAATTTGTCAGTTTTTGCTTCATGTATTTTGAAGTCTTGACATTATATGAAGAATTCTCATTTAGGATTCTTATGTCTTCTTGGAAAACTGACCCTTTTTATCATGTTATGTCTCACTTTATCCCTGGTGTAGTATTTCTTATTCTGAAGTCTACTTTGTCTGATATTACATAATATGGCCACTTAAACATTATTTTGAAAATGTTTGCATGGTATATCTTTTTCCATCCCCCCCCCTTTAATCTATGTCATTATATTTAAAGTATATTTTGAATACACAGCATAGAGTTGGATCTTGTTTTGTTTTATTTTTAATATTTTTTTTATTGATTCCAAAGAGGAAGGGAGGGGGGGAGAGAGAGAAACATCAATGATGAGAGTGAATCATTGATCAGCTGCCTCCTGCACGCCCCCTGCTGGGCACTGAACCCACAACCCAGGCATGTGCTCGGACCTGAAATTGAACTGTGACCTCCTGCCTGGTTCATAGGTTGACACTCAACTACTGAGCAACATGCCTAGGCTGGATCTTGTTTTTAAGTCAAATTTTACCATCTTATAGTTGGTATGTTTAGACCATTTATATTTAATATAATTATTGATGTGGTTGAGATTTTTAGATCTACCATCTAATCATTTGTTTTCTGTTTGTCTTCTCTGTTTTTATTCCTCTGTTCTCTCTTTCCTACCTTCTCTTCTCCTTCTTTGAATTACTTCAATTTCTTAGTATGGTAATTTATTGTCCTTTTTGTTTGTATCTCCTTGTATTTTTTAATGTTTTCAGTATTACAACAAACATATCTACTTTGCATTAATGATATCGAATTTTTGGATTGGACCCCGGATTCTTTGTCTGCCGGAATCGGAGAATGAATCCACGGACAAAAAGTTGTATAGCAAAGGTGGAGATTTATTGAAGAACAAGTACAGACTCCCACATGGGGAGAGGGAAGAGTCCCACAGAATGGACTCCCAAGTAGGGAGGGGGAAAAGGGTCCCACTGAATTCCTTCCCCCATGGTTTATAAAGACTGCAGATCCCAGTGCCCCGATATCCCCTCTGATTGGTCACTATTCCCCTTTGACATGTGAGGTTCTCCCTCCTCCTTCCCTCTGGGCTTTCTTCTTTTACATCTGAATGAAGGGCTTCCTTCTCTTTATTTTGTAAATATAGACCTTTCCTGCCTACTTCCAGTTCCCTTGTCTTATGGAGATGTGACTGCACCTGGCTTCCTTGTGTTATGGAAATGTACCTTCTCCCAATCTGCAGCCACATGCTTCTCCATGGACCCCAATTCTAAAAAATCCCTAAGCCTGCCTATGTGTCCCCCTAAAATTCCTGCTTCATTAATATTTTGCCACTTTAATAGAATGTATTCTTAACAACCATATAGTTCCCTTTAACTCTCCTTCCTTTATGTTACAGTTTTCATGTATATTTCATCTATGTACATTAAAATTCCATAAGGCAATATTCAAATTTTTATTTTCAATAGTCATACTTATTTTAAAGAATTTAAAAGGACAAAAATAGTTTGTTGCATTCACTCAGGTATTTGTTATTTCTATAACTCTTCCTCTATTCCTATAGTTTTAAGTTTCTCTCTGATATTATTTCTGTTCAGCCTTGAAGAAACTTCCTTTAGCATTTATTCTAGACCAGGTCTCTTGGCAATGAATGCTGTTAGTTTTCTTTAATCAGAGAATGCCTTTATTTCAACCTTTCTGAAGGCTATTTTTTCTGGATATAGAATTCTAGGTTGACACTTGTTTCTTTTAACACTTTAAAGATAATGTTCCACTGTCTTTTGCCTTTTATGATTTCTGATGAGGAATCTCTAATTATTTGAGTCATTCCTCTATATGGTATTTCATTTTTCTCTGCTTTCAAGATTTTTTTAACTGTTTTTTAGTGATTTGATTATGATGTTTGGTCATGGTTTTACTTGAGTTTACCTTTTTTTGTGGTTAGCTGAGCTTATTAAGATCTCTAAATTAATCTTCAAATTTGGAAAGTTTTGAGTCATTATTTTTCCCAAATTTTTGTCTCTTCTGGGACTCCAGTGACACACTATTTTCCCACCTGCCTTTAAGTCTCTGTTCATTTTCTGGTTCTTTTTTGTTTGTTTTTGTTGTGTGTTTTTTCTGTCCGTTCTTCCGATGAGACAATTTGTATCTTCAAGGTCACTGACTTTTCCTTCTGTCTAATCTGTTCTTGATCCCATCCAGTGAATTTTTTATTTCAGATATTGGTGTGTGTTTTTTTCAGTTCTAAAATTTCCCATTTAGTCCATTTTTATAGTTGGTATTTCACTTCTTTCAATAGTGTTTACCGTCATCTCATAGAGTACAGTTATAATAGTTACTATAAAGTCTCTGACTGATAATTCTAACATCTGGTTCATCTTGGTTGGCATCTGTTGATTGTTTTTCCCTTGAGAATTGATCACATTTTGCTGTTTCTTTGTAAGCCAAGTAATTTTGGATACTGGACATTTTGAACATTGTGTTGTAAGAGTCTGGGTCCTATTAAAATCCTCTGGATAAATTTTGTTGTTGTTGTTGTTTTTAAGCATATAATCAACCAGAGTAGATTCAGAATATAAGGCCTGTTTCACCTTCTTTGGGTGACAATGTCACTAAAGTCTTTAAGGCCTTCCTGAGGTCTGTTTCATGCACATGAGATGTTACCAGAACTTGTACCTCTTTGTACACAGTATCCAGGATCCCCTTCCTCCTGCTCCCATGTGGAAGGCAAGGTCCCCTTTTCTCAGTCCTTTCACCAGGTAGATGAGATTTCTCTCAAGTTTTTGCTGAAAATGCCATCTACAAAGTTCCTCACTGGGGCGAATCTTAGGTCCAAGCCAGAAGAGAAGAGAGGGAAAAGAAAACAGGAAATCATCCCCATATGGCTTGCTTCCTCATGTTTTGTTTCCATAATCTGTTTGCTATTGTTTACTTTTCAGAGTCCCTAGATTGCTGCTTTTTGTATTTTGTTCAGATTTTTTGGTTATAATCATGGGGAGAGATAAGCTGTGGTGGGCTTATCTAGTTCGATCACATTTTGTTTTTCAATTGGCATTTAAAAATATGGAAATGTTAATTGCAAATATCTTTAGCTTAGATAGATTGTGGCCACTTCTATTTTCTTGTGGTAAAAGTTATTCACTATTTACCAGAATTTCTAAGTGAAGAAGCTTGCTAATATTAAATGTGGAAGAACATAAAGCATCTCTTTTGGACAAATAAAACACAATGATCGTTTCTATCTTTATTATTCATTTAATTCAACTGATTAAAATAAAATACACACAGACACACATACACATGCCTTTTCAAAGCAAAGGTGTTGTTAATGGTTTTGAAGTATTGGTATCTACCTTGTTTTGAAATTAGTAAAGAAAAACTTGAACTTTTAAAACTTACCTCTTTTCTAAAGAATGTAGAAAGTAATAATACATTTTATCAAAACCTTAATTCAAGTTATGTCTTCTAAATTCACTTTGGCTTTTACCTTGAACAGCAAGTGGAATTTTGATGAATGTTTAGTGATTTCATTCACATAAAGACATACATTTAGTGAGTTCATTTATATAAAGATTAATTCCTGGTTAAGTCATTTAGGAAAGTATATTTAAGTGAATTTTATTTTTAAGACATTATTGATATAATAGACAGGCATACTAATTAATAAACACAATAAAGCTTGACACTCCTATAAGGAAACTAGGAAGTTGTTTATTTGTGTTCATTATTTAGAGTGGCTTTTTGCAAAATCCATGTATAAAATTCGTTTTTAAATTAAAGTGGCAAACTGGACCTTAGGGTTGTACTTTTTATTGACTTTTTGTCCAAAATGTTACATAAGTAGAAAAGTATTTAACAATAAACATTTGAAATATCTTTTCATCTTTATTTGTAACAAACTGTTTCAATCTTTGGTTCAAATTCAGTTTTCCTCCTTCCATTAACTCTGCATGGGGTTTGTGGCTTGGATTAAAGAGAGAATTGTATTATAAAAATGACAGATTTGAATTAATTTTGAAATGGTTTAAAATTTATCATTAGCTATTAGAATTGAACATTTTTATAATTTTTTAAATTTACTGCCCTCTCTCTCTTTAAATTAGGTGCTCTGTGGATGTGTATAGTTTTAAATCCCCACTGCAAGTTGGAGCAGAAGGCCAGTTGGCTAAAACAGCTGAAAAAGTGGAACAGTGTTGATGTCTGTCCATGGGAAGATGGAAATCATGGCAGTGAATTACCCAACTTAACCAACGCTCTGCCTCAGGGTGCAAATGCCAACCAAGGTGAGTTCACAGTAATATTCTGCTTTCTTTCGTATCTGACTAATTGTGCACATACATTTATGATAGTAACTTACAATGAATATGGGAAAATAATTTCCCCACTTAAGAACTTACTATAATTCAAAGAATTTAATGTGTTTTGACTGTGAATATGTATTTTAATTTTTATCTGAGACCATTGTGTGCTTTTCTTCATATTCTCAGACTACAGAAGGATGTAATACTTATATATGTTAAATGGGTTATTTACAGTTATATAAAACTAGAGGTGGGGTCCCTCAGCCTAGCTGGCAATCGGGCGATCGGGGTCATCTCGCCCAGTCTGAGGGGAGGGCCCGTGGGAGGTTGGCTGTGGGAGCACACTGACCACCAGGGCGCAGTTCCTGCATTGAGCATCTACCCCCTGGTGGTTGGTGTGCATCATCGCGAGCGGTCAACCCGTTGTTCAGTCGTTATGGTCGCTTAGGCTTTTATATATATAGATTATGTGGTATATAAACTTGTTTATTAACTTTAATTAGAATATTTTTAATTTAATAAATCATGGTATAGATTGGTAATATTGAGAGGTTTGAGCAGCTGTGTGTGTTTGTCTCTTTTGGTCAATTCATATTTGGGCTACTGCATAGTCAGTTAAAAAGTCTTAGTTTTAGAATATAGCAAGTAAGAATTTTATGATGGTTGGAGGAGGGGTGCTGTTGGCATTTGGACTAAGAAAATTCTTCGTTGTGAAGGATTGTCTAGCATACTTATTTCTACCTACTGCAGGCTAATAGTACCCCCTACTTTGGGACAACTAAAAAATGCACACAGACATTTCCAATGTCCTCTGAAGAACCTCTTTCTTACATTTCCATCCTGTTTTTTGTTTTTGTTTTTTTGAGCTTCTCTATTGGATCAACTCATTTAGCTCAAGTCCCTCTCATCTTTTTTTTAAATCTTTCCTCGGCTTAACTATTTTTTCTCAGCTACTATAGCATTTTCTCCTCTCTTTCAGAACCAAATCCTTAAAGTAATTAACGCTTACAAATAAAACTTTCATTCACTAATTCATGTCACTATTTTTGTGTGATTTTGTGCTGTTGCTGCCTTTTTCTATTTTGTTTTTGAGAAAATTTGAAAGACTCTAAAGTTAAGAAAGATGCAAGATGAGAGTTATATGATAACAGAAGGATCCAGAATCAAGACTGTCATTCTATGTGTCCTGGGAAGAGATGACAATGTGCTGAGTGCGAATGTAGTGTTCTCAGTCTTTATAAAGAAAGAATTACATGTATTACTCCAAAGGGACTTGTCCAATGAAAAAGATGGAAGTTTTAGGACTTGGGAAAGATGATTGGCTGGCTCTGCTTTGTCTAGAGGTATTTACCTTGGGAAATCAGTATTTGAAATCTGTCATATCTTTATTGCTCATGATTTTATGTAATAACTTTTAAGAAAATACATTTACCCCTTATACCCAAATTATTTTCCAGAAGCTCAGAATTTTCAAGTTTAGCAATTCAACATCTTTTCTCTTTCATTACTAGGAAAGGATATGCCTACATCTATATAGGCAATATCTTGAATCTTTTATTTCTTTATATTTGGAAGTTACTCTGTTTCACTCCTTAACCTGCTTTTGGGGAGCACCATCCTAACATTTTACACTTACTTTCTATTTGGTTACTTTCTCCTTGGTTAAACAGGAATATTCCATTGGCTTTCAGAACACCCTTAAACAGTGGTCCAGCCTCCATATAAAACAGTTCATTTTATTTATGGTTTGGCCTAGGGGTATGAAGTCAGGACCTAGTTTCTGAGGGCAATATTTATAGCTGTTGTGCCTAAAGGCACCAGGGCTCCTGTTTTTAGCATAATGCTCACATCCTCTAAAGGGGCTGTCAGAAGAGAGCTGAGCAGGCTGCTGGGAAGAGCCTGCCGGGAGAGCCTGCGCGGTGGCCAGCAGTGCCATTGCAGCTGGGTGTTGAGTGTACAGATAGTGGGCAGAACTGCATGTGTTGGTGGTATACTGAAGTGAATGTGAAGGGCAAATCAGGCCCTGACTTTGCTGAGATTAATTGTTAGATTTAATTAACAACAGCAATAACAGTATTAGAATCCACACCCTTTGAAAGAGTAGTTTCTTTGACTTTTTAAAATGTACGACAATGTTAGCCAATTTTTAATTTTTTTATAAAAGAAGTAATTTCTCCCATTTTACCTTTCTGAATTTCTCAAGTTTTCTTCAATAAGTATGCATTATTATTCATACATTTTATTAAAAATTTGGTTAATATAATCTGTTTCTCTTTTTTCATCTTAATTGCAAAAATCAGAAAACTACAGACAACTAAGATAAAAATTAACCATAATTTGCCACCTAATCAAGCCAACATTTTGGTGTGTGTGTTTTTTGTCATTGTCTACATACCTAATCAGTTTTTTCTGTTTCCCATATTATTATAAAACTTTGTCTTACATTTTCATTTAAATATTAATTTATTAGAATTTAGCCTTTTTTTGTTACAATTGGTTTTATTGTTCTCTTAGAGCTAACAACTGTTAAAAGCCTAGTGTGCCCTATACCCAGACAATCAATACAATCAAGTGAAAAGTTAAAGTCTTTATTTTTTTTCTAATGGAATACTATTATTGATACCACAGTGAGGCAAATCACCAGGTAGAATTTCTCATTCTTTTAATACATGCATAACATTAAGTTGCTCTTTTAAAAATCTCATTTTAGTTTTAAATTCTATTTCTTCGATTTGTGCTAAACAAAATAAATGAAATGACAAAGCCACTTAAACATGTGTGAGCTTTACACTTTGGAATATTTGATCAGTTGACTATGAGAGGTGATGGAACCCATTCTTTATTGGGTAGGAGTATATTTATTCTGCTCAGAAAAGCCCATAATAGGTTCAAAAGGCCTTTAAATGTAAGGTCCACTCTTCCCATTTATAAGTTGTACAATTAAAACTACTGCTAGCAAGGGGTCTAGGCAGGAGCCATAACACATACATCAGTATCTATTCCTCTCAAATTATGTCATTGATGCATTTTGATATGTCTGCTATGCTTAGATATATAGATATCTAAGTTGACTCGAGACCAAACTGAAGTAGTGTCTTTCTGTTAAAGGCCTTCAGAAACCTTTCAGCTGAAATAGGTGAATTTGGACTGAGGATATCTGTGTTTTGATCTTGATTGCCATTGCCTCGCTGTGTGTGACCTTGGCAAGTCACTTTACTTCTATTTTCAGTTTAATCAGCAGAATAGAGAGGTTGGACTTGACTAGTTCTCAGAGCTCTTCTTGATTTTCTTTTTTATTTTTATGATTTCCTAATGTCTGTGCTTAGCCAGAGCTCCAGTGACAGGAAGATGAAACATTATCAGCTAAGGAAGCTCCAGATTTTGCTTCTCATTTAATTAAGCCTCAGAACAGTGAGGGTGATATTTGAGCTAAGTAAAGTACTCATAAATTAAAATAGTTCGTTCCCCTAATTTTCAGTTGAGGCTCACTAAGTTTTGTGCCATATAGTTGAAGGTAAGTCTGGAGTGGGGATACAAAGGGTGGGAGTGCAGGTAGAATTTGGACCATGTTATCCAGAGGAACTGAATATTCCCAGGAGTGTGGGTGAGAATATCCTTTATTCCCCAAACATTTCTTTTCTCCGTCAGGTCCTGAAACTTGAACCCTCTTCGGAGTGTATGCTTCTGCTCTTTTGTGATGCCCGGCATACACTATGCTGGGGACATCACACCAGTCATGGAACCTGCACAGGAGTCAGGAGGCAGCCTGTAGGGGCAAGGTAAGTGCGCTGGTTTGTTTTGTAGCTATGTTGTGTGGCTTTGTGAACTGTTAAATATATGCGTTTATGCCCTTTGGGATATAAAGTGGCATTTAATCATTATATCCCAAGAAGCATAATAGTTTTAATTGTGCAAAACCGCACAATATAGTTAAAAAATACAACCAAAAGCACAACCCTTCTACATATCTTTAAAGGCTGATTGCATCTTCCTGAAAGGTTCCATGGCTGGTGTCACATCTCTTACATAGTGTTTGTGAGAGCTGTTGATCCCATCAGGGCAGCCCACCACAGCACCTCCGAAGTGGGGAGCAGGGAGTTTTCGTGTAGTTTTTGTGCCAAGTGCCTCCTTTGAGTGTATTTGGCATGAAAACCAGACTTGACAGTTCTTTTTGCAGGATGCCTTTAACCTTAGCTTGATGGCTGCAGAGTGTTTGTGTTGGATAAAACAAGTGAGTGAATGGTGGCTCTTTGGGCTGACTTGCCTCCTAGTACTTAGGACATGAGAATATTCACCCTCCATCCTTCTGCGTAGGGGGTGAGGACAATGTGTGTGGGTTTTCTCATGAACATCAGGCCACAGAGTGGTATGACTAATTTATTACATATGAATAATAGCTGACACGGCTTTCTGAATTGTGGAAAAAACAGATTCATCGAACAGGCCACATCGGACAGTGTTCACCCGAGCCATCGAGGCATGCGATCTCCACTGGCAGGATAGCCACTTACAGCACATTATCAGCAGTGACCTATACACCAACTACTGTTACCATGACGACACTGAAAACTCCCTCTTTGACTCCCGTGGGTGGCCCCTCTGGCATGGTAAGTACCCAAACCGGAAAGACATTTCCATGACTTACTTCTTTGTGTAGTTTCTATAGCATTATTGGAGTGGGAGGAGGAGAGCTGAGGGATTCAATGGGAGATGGATGAATGCTTGGCAATAGGAGCTGAGTTTTTTATTCAAATCAAAGTTCAGAAATGGTTTCTTGTGTTATTTTAATAGTATTTTGGGGGGAAAACACCTTACTATTAAATCCTGTTTTTATGGATATATCTGACATTGGCAACTTTCTCTTGCCCCTTAACTTTCTGTTTTTAGAACATGTTCCTACAGCCTGTGCAAGAGTGGACGCATTACGTTCTCATGGGTACCCCAGAGAAGCATTGAGACTGGCAATAGCTATTGTTAACACATTAAGGCGGCAGCAACAGAAACAATTGGACATGTTCCGAACTCAAAAAAAAGGTGAATGTGAAGGAGTTTGTTTTCATTGGAATGAATGGGATTCTTGGTGATGACATCACTAGGTTTTGTGCTCTATTGGGAGAGATGGCTTTTAAAATGAAAGTGATGGGGATGGCAGTACTTAACCACACATTCAAAATATTTAATACCCGATCTTTGAGAAATTTTAGGTATTTTTTCCCCTGGCTTAATATTGTAAAATGTAAAATTTTTTTAAAGTGTCTTAGGTTAGTTAATTTTTTAAGGGGGATAAGTTTTTATTATCATTTATCATTAGTACAATTTGAACCACAGGAAGGGGGAGCTTAGTTTGTCAGAATTATCTAAAATGTAAGTTAGCCAAATATCTTATTTTGTGACTGTGTTTTAATTCTAACAATAGGGTTCTGGGGGTTAGACTTGCCTATGTTTGAATCCTAGCAATCGGTCCAAACTCAGAGTCCTTGGGCAATGACTAGACCTCTCTGTGATTTAGACTCCTCATCTGTGGAATGAAGCTCAGTTGAGGACCTATTTCTTAGAGTTCTTGAGAAGATTATTAATCCTTTAAAGCACTTAAAGCAGGGCCTGGCATAGTGTGAAATCACTCTAAAACTTTTTACTTGTTACAATTTGTACATAAGGACATTATATTTAAAGTGATCACTTCAGAAAACTCAGATTTTTAAAATTCTGTCAACATTTGATGATGAACTGTCAGCTGACAGAACACATTTAACTTCTCTTTATCTCAGTTTATTACTCTTTTAGATTTTATATTAAGCATTACTGAGTAGTGGTTAATTGCAAAGAGTCTTACATGAATGAGGCCTTGATCAGAAAAAGAAATACATATGTTTTTTCTGGATAATCTATGTACTTCTTATTCCATCTGTAGGTATAAATCTTTTTATGTTTCTTTGGCAGGATTGTGTTTACTCTGGAATTTTATTTCTTATTCAGAAAGATAGTTTTAGTTGCTGCTGTTTTTTTCTTTTTATGTTTTTAATCCTTGGGTGATTATATACACTCCACCTAGGATACAGCTAAAAATTATTAAAAAGTTGTTGAAATAGGCTGGAGGTTAGATATTTTTTTTGTACTTTTAGTATCCTCTACAGTGAAAATATCCTATCTAATAAAGAGGGAATATGCTAATTGACCCTCACGCCATTGCAAAGATGGTGCCCACAGCCAACAAGGAGGGAATATGCTAATTGACTGCCCTGCCTTCAAAGATGGCAGCGCCCACAGCCAATAATGATGGAATATACTAATTGACTGCCACACCCTCAAAGATGGCAGCGCCCAGTCCCCTCAGCCCCGCCGGGGCGGCAGGTGGACCCGGCCACTCCATGCGCCTGCCTCCGAAGTCTCCCAGTCCCCGAAGCTCCCCAGCCACCCAGGGTCAGCCCGAGGCTCAGGTAACCAGGGCCGGCCGAGGCTTGGGCTGCCGGCAGTGGCAGCAGCAGAGGTGTGATGGGGCGTCGCCTTCCCCTGATCGTTGGGTCGCCTCCCACCCCTGAGGGCTCCCAGACTGTGAGAGGGGGCAGGCTGGGCTGAGGGACCCCCCCCTCCAGTGCATGAATTTTTATGCACTGGGCCTCTAGTTATAAAATTAACATTATCATTTATATGATAGAAGAAAATTCCAAAGGTACAATTTGAACCAAAGAAAGGTGGAGTTCAGATAGGATTGGATTATAATATTCTTGATAATCAAGACTTTGTTGTTCAATCTTTCATGTTCTTCATGTCATCACTAGTTACCAGATATGCTTGCAAGATATGCTGCTTGGCCCTTTAGAAAATTTTCCTGAAATTCCCCTTCCCCTAAATACATATAATATCTGGCCAAAAGGTATTTACTTCTGAAAAGTATAAAGAATGATAATATTTAAATTAAGGGAGATTGAAGCACATTTTATACTACAAAAAGAGAGCTAGTTCATGATTATCTGATCTTTAAAAATCATAACCTTTAAGAACTGTCTTTAAAATGAGTTTAATAAAAATGTTGCAAATCTAAGAAATGCAAAGTGTATAAAAATGTTAGCTCATGTAGGTAAGTTAGAATACATGTTAAGTTAGACTCCTTTGGTTATCTTTGAGGCCACTCTTAAGACACATTTCTCTTTTATCCTGGGAGCAATGAAAACCTTTATTTCAGATTATTCATAAGTATTCTGGGATTACATATCTATACCTATATTTCTTCCTATGTTTTTTGTCAGTATTTAAAGAATATGTTTTTCATAGCTGTTTTTTCATGCAATACAGTTACTTATTACATGGACAAGATTGGTAAATGAATTATTTTGTACATTTTTAATACTATATGACATGGTATGTCAGCTTCTGTTTTTTAATTGAGATATAGTTTACATATAGCATTATATTAGCTCTAGTGTACAATATAATGCTGCGCTATTTATATATTTCAAAATGAACAGCCCAATAAGTAGTTAACATCCATCACTACATATAGTTAAAAAATACTTTTTCTTGTGATGAGGATGTTTTAAGATCTATTCTCTTAGCAACTTTCAAATATACAATACAGTATTACTAACTATAGTCACCATGCTGTACATTATATCCTCATGACTTATTTATTTTATACCTGAAATTTTGTACCTTTTAACCACCTTCTATTTCATCCATCCCCTCACCTCTGGCAACTGCCAATCTGTTCTCTGTATTTGCGAGTTCAGTTTTTTAAAAATACTTCATATATAAGTGAGATCATATGGTATTTATTACTTCACTTAGTTCAACTTCAAAGTTTTTAAAAACAACTTTTTAAATTTTATTTCTCCCATTTCTATGTTTTTTCACTAATTTTTGTGTGAAAAGAAAGGACACATAGGAAATACTTTGTAAAATTTTATCCTCGGTTTCTATCACTTGACAGTAGATTTATTTGTATAAACACAACACTTCACTATATATATATATATTTCCTATCAAGCATATATATTTGGTTGTTCCCATATTTCTTTTTTCATACTGGTTATGTATATGAAAGCCAGTGAGAGAAACCAAAGGGAAAGACCTTTCTAAGGAATCTAGGACCAAACTTTTATAAATTTTAATACATTATGATAGGCCATGCTTTATTTTTATGTACTGATAGTTGATTGTCCAAACCAGAAAACTTTTAAAGGAATGTTGGATTCATGGAATGGCTCTTTAGCAACTTACAAGCAATTTTGTAATATATTTTATCCTAGAGACCCAGTGCACAAAATTCATGCACTAGTAGGGTTCCTAGTGGCTGCTGTCTGGCAGCTGGGGCCTCCCTCCCTTCCCCCCAGTCAGCTTGCCCCCTGGTCGAACTCCCAGAAGAACTCTGGTTGAGGGAATAATTTGCATACTACGCTTTTATTATATAGGACTAGAGGCCTGATGCATGAAATTCATGTAAGGGGCTTGGCCCCCGCCACTGCAGCGGCTGCCTCTGCCTCGGCCCCCAAAGATCATCCAGAAGGTCATCTTTGTCCAGAAGGTCATCTGGAAGGACGTCCGGTCTAATTAGCATATTATGCTTTTATTATTATAGATTGTATATAGATTTTATTATATGTTCTTTTAAGAAGTAGCTATTACCATTACTTTAGTAAACACTAAGCTGTAAAATATTGCAGTTTTTACAACAATGGAATATGTCTTTTAAGATATTTGCAGCTTTTTTTCAGCACTTAGTAATTTAACTAAAGAACTTGAAAGTGCTAACATTCTGTGAAAAATGAAAGGGATATGTTTCATTCAAATGATATGTTATCTTCTGCTATAGTTCCTTTTTGTGGCAGAAGACCTCCCTTTGTTCCATGATAAGGAACAATTTCATAAGGTGATAGGGAAGTAAACTAATAATATTCATGGGGGAGTCCAAGTCTGACCCAGGCCATAACTGCCCTCTACTCACCAGCTTAGGTGATCCAGTGAGCACTGACTCTGAGAGCATCGTCTTAATAAAATTGTAGAGTTATCCACTGGTAATTCTGGGGGCAACTTTTTAGTCCTCTCTCATGTCACTCCTAGGAAGTGAGGGGAATTGTCCCTAGCTTCTCAGGTGACAATTTGGAGTTGACATTTCCTCATACAACATAATTTAAAAGTGTACATAGTAATGTTATATTGATTTACAGATGAATCTTCCAAATTCAAAACAGTTCACAAGTTGGGAATTATATGTACCTTTGTTTTTTAATTTAATTCAGTATTAATTTGTCAGGATGCTGCTTTAAATGGCAAAGCCTCTCTTCCCTTTACTTCTTTTCATCTCTCAATTCTCTTTTCTTACACAGAGCTACCCCATAAAAGCATAACCTTGATAACCAATCTGGAGGGCTGGGTTGGACACCCTCTGGACCCTGTGGGCACTCTTTTCAGCAGCCTTATGGAAGCCTGCCACATGGACGATGAAAGCTTCCCTGGATTCTCCAATTTCACAGGTAAAAAACCTTGACATTGGTCTCGTGTGCCCTTTTCTCTAAACTCTGAATGGCAGTGGTCATTTTTCTTCACAGTTTATTTTATGAATCCATACAGTTAACAATATCTACAGCTAGCAAGAGAGCAAGGAAATAGGCACTCCGCTTTTCAGGCAGGCTCAGATTCGATAGTTGACAGCATGTGTAAAGAACCTTAGGAATATTTATTCTCTTCTAGTCAGTGGTTGTGCATCTAAGAATTTATTTGCATTTATGACTGTTTTCTAGCATAAAGATATAAAATAAGGATGTGCATAATGTGGGAGTGAGAAAGGATTGTCCCTTTGCTGCTCCCACGGTTGGGTGAGCTCAGAGGGTTTATTATCTCCCCTCCATATTGTCTTCATATTGTCTATTGTGGTGGTTACCTCCATGGATTATGGGTGACCCAAAACTCTATTGGGAGGGCAAAAGGTATGACTGTGAATGTGCTTTCCTTGGGAGTTCAGTGGCTGAAAGTTTGTTAAAGTTTCTAATGGAAACAGAGATAAGAGAATGCTCAGAGAATCATTACTATTGTGATAACTGATGACTTCTTTGATGACAAAAAGGCCCTTGAAATTGGGTTACATGTGTTGTATTCTCAACTGTTTTTGTTATAAATTTTAACATTGTGATAAACGTATGCAAACTTTCTTTATTGCGAGGCTTTTAAGAATTGGTAACTGTTGCAGTCATCATATAATTTTACACTTGTTTAATTAAAAGTTTTCTCATTAAGTATTCTTAGTATCTCTTCTTAGATTTATAGTTTTCTTTGGTGATTCATTTTCAATGGGAAAAATATTTGTAATATTCTATCCCCCAAAACATACACATCTAGTTATTCATTTAGAAAACATAATGGAAAGCTATGCTTGTTTTTTGGTCTTCTTGGAAGTAAGTCAATAATTCATTTACAAGTACTGGGTAAAATAAATATTTGTCCCTGAAAAAGTAGTTTCTGAACTCTGATTTCTTTTGTGACATTTTACAGAGAATATGGGACAGTGCAAATCTCTGGAATACCAGCATCTACCTGCACACAAATTCTTAGAAGAAGGGGAATCCTATTTAACTCTAGCTGTGGAGGTAGCCCTGATAGGGCTGGGACAGCAGCGTATCATGCCTGATGGGCTGTACACACAAGAAAAGGTTTGCCGGAATGAGGAACAGCTCATTTCCAAGCTTCAGGAAATTGAATTGGATGACACACTGGTGAAAATTTTTCGCAAGCAAGCAGTCTTCCTATTAGAAGGTAGTTTAATAATGAGTTTTCCCACTTATTTAGCCAATTTTATTTATGTTGGGAGTACTGTTTGAATGTATTTGGTATGGTGTTTATCCTGGTAGTATGGTCAGTGAGTGTTCATTATCC
Source organism: Eptesicus fuscus (assembly GCF_027574615.1). Taxonomy (NCBI): domain Eukaryota; kingdom Metazoa; phylum Chordata; class Mammalia; order Chiroptera; family Vespertilionidae; genus Eptesicus; species Eptesicus fuscus. The sequence continues at coordinate 81,550,242 of NC_072476.1, read as the reverse complement.
AATTATGGTATTACTTAATAAAAAAATACATATGTTAAGATTTATATCACTTTATTTAGGTGGTCACATAGGATAGCCTATTAGAAATGAGCCCCATTTAATGCCATCAGCTCTGAAAAGGACTGTTTTTATTTTAGCTTGTTGTTCCTGAGATAAATGCAAGTTTGATATTTAGTGAGCTGTTGCTGGTAGCCATATTCCTCTTTGCTGGATCAATTAAATAATAAAATGGAAATTGATTGGCATTCCTCTGAATTATTGGCTATTACATGACGTCTGGGTTTTGAATATGTCATTTGCACGTGCTAACAAAGGATTGAAAGCTGCAGGAGTGGATCTCCACTGTGCTGAGTAATTATTTCAGAGAATTCATTAGGATTACATTCAGCAAGTTAAAGTTTCATAGACCCTCTAAGGCAAAGCCTAATTTTCTTTTTTTCATAAGGTTAAGAGCTAAAGTGCCTAACAAATTTGGCTGGCATTATTTTAACACTCTTTTGTGTGGTTTTTTCCTTGAAAAGACTAAGTGTAATTAGTATGGTAGCCTAATCTTTTGTGTAAATTTAAGTGATGTCTATTGATAAAAATGACTTCTATCTCTCAAGTACATGTTTGTCATTATTATGGGATTCCCTCTGATTGATAGGCTCATAAAAGTGTGCTGTCTTCGTCTTATATTCAGAACTATTACATATGGGGAAGGGATTTAGAGAAAATAGCATTTCAAAACCTCTTTTATTTTTCCAAAGCTAAAGATCTATTTGAAAGAAAATATTTTCATCAGTACATTATACACATTTTAGAAATGCATTCTAAAGAGAAAATGTTTTTAATAGCCTGCTTAATTTTGGTAAAAATTCCTAATATTAACTTTTTGAAGCACTTTGCTAAAGTTTTTTTTTTTCTTCTTCTTCTAAACATAAAAGCCTATCTTGGCAAATTTCAAGTGATCTTGATTCTTTCATTACTGTTTTCTTTTACTTTCCTCTCATAATTTCTTTTGAGATAAGCAAAATCATTAGCCACAAGCTTTTTTTATGCTGTCACTGGCTCTTAGTAACTGGCTTTTGGTTTCCAATATATTGAAGGGTAGGAAGAGGGTGTGTGCTTTTCAGTCTTGAGGTTGTCTGATATCTGTTTACCATTTACCTTCTTAAATGTTCTCCATGTTCATTACTCATGAATAATTTTTAACTGTCTTAGTCTTTGATTAGTTCATATACCTCCCCATTAAATATTTTTATAAGAACTGTGCCTGATGAAGAGTGTTGTTGACTCATCCCTGCTTGGCCCACAAAGAGTGGGTGGTGCAGGACAGGAAACAGTCTAACAGGAAAGAAGAGAAAGGGACCCTTTCTGTCAGCTCCAGAAGATAGGCACTTCACGGTTGAGCTGACTGCGCTGGGCACCAACTTATTTATGCATCAGTGTACTCCAGGAATTTCAGGGGTGCAATAGTTAGCAGACTCAGATAGCGGAAAAGCACTTCTGGGGAACTTACTACCAAATTTCAGTCTTTCATTATTCAATACACTGATTATTGAATTACACTGATTATTAAACCACAGATAATTCGGTGATACCCAACTGAATGTTTTGCTTGTTGGTAAGTGTCATAACAAAGTACTGATTATGCATTCTGGCTTTTCCTGCATAGTGAATAGGTAGCTTGATGGTTTAAGGGAAACATTGGAATGAAATGGAAGAGACATGAAGAAAATAGTCTACAAATTTGCTATATTTAGTTCTTAAGTAAAATAGAGTTGTTGTCTTAGTCTTTTGAGGCTCCCAAAGCAGAATACTACAGACTGGGTGGCTTAAGCAGTCGAAATTTACTCCTCATAGTTCTGGAGGCTGAAAAATGTAAGGTCAGGTGTTGGCCAGTACAGTTTCTGGTGAGGTTCCTCTTCCTGGCTCAGAGATAGCTGCCTGAGAGAAGGTGCATGCATGCGAGCGCTAGCTCTCTGCTGTCTCTTCCTATAAGGGCATTAATCCTATTGGATCAGGGCCCCACCCTCTGACCTCATTTAACCTTGGTTGTCTTTATGAAGGCTCTTTCTCCAAATACAGTCACATTGGGAGCTGGGACTTTGACAACGAGCTTGAGGTGGGAGATAACGAGCTTTCAGTTCATAATAAAAACCTAAATAATTTGGACTCATTATATGAACTAAAGGTCAAACTATAATGCTATTTCAACTTTTGAAGAATATTAGATCACTAAAGCATTTTTAAATATCTTAAACACAAGAAAAAGATGAATAGGTTTGGTAAAATTAGAAATATAGGATGGATTTTAATTTACCTAGGTTAAAAAAAATGGTGTTTACTATATGATTTTTCAAGTACTTAGAACGAATAATTCAAAAATGCTAATGAAATTTTAAAATAACCTTTATTAAAAATTATCTATAATATGTAGCGTTCCTATCCCATGTTCAGTGCAGTAACTCCTCTCACCATTTCTTCTGAACTGCATTTCTTGCATTTTAAACTCTTCACCAGACTGATTTTTCTCAGGGAAAACAAATGCATTATGTCCTTTGAGCAGTAGTGTCATGGTTCATAATTCTAGAAATCATGAAACAGTTTTTACCCAAAGGTGACATGGAAACTAATTTATTACACAGTTTACAGTAACTAAACCTCAAGGTACGTAAGTGGAAAGAAGTTGAACTAACCACTGTGGTTTCCTTTCAAAATTTAAAATCTGTATTGCCCTTCCTAGGGCAGCATTCAGAGAGCACAGGGGAAGTCAGCTCTGCCACCAGCCCTGTCATAGCTTACTATGAAATGAGTTCTGGCTGCTTCTGTGTAATTTTGCTTTTAAAATTGGTCTTTTGGAGCCCAAAATGTGGTAAATTTTCAGTTACTTTAATTTTTTTCTTCTGCCTATGGTGAGTATCAAATGGGTAACTATTCTGTTATTATTAATCACTTTCTGAGAATTTATTTCTGCTTATTAGAAGCAACAATGTTTAAAGTCTTTGTATTGGGATTTGTGGTTCAGAATCCTCCCCAACCCTCCAGAGCACTCTTTTCCAGAAACCCAGCTTGTCTGTGCCCCTGGGACTGAGGGACCAGGCACAGGTTCCAAAGTTAAGCTGCAGAGTCATCTGTGCATTTGAAAATCTGGATGCTGGGACATACAGGTGTACAGAGGATGTTTCTTGAATTCAGTGAGGTTTTATACATTGGAAGGTTTCTTTCTCCAAAGCAGTTAAAACGTGGAAAAGCTCTGCCCTTTAGCTCTTTGATTCTCATTTCAGCTGTGGTGCAGTTGAGGGATTGTTCCTGAAGTAAATTTGACATTGAATACTATAGCCTATAGAATCATTTTTTACTAAGAATCTGTATTCCTTCTACTGTGCCACTTAGATCAGCGGTCACCAACCTTTCAAACCTCGCGGACCACCGGTTGATGACCACTGCTCCAAAGGTTTCCTCAAACCAGCGGTCGCCAATCTTTCGGACCACCGGTTGGCAACCACTGACTTAGATTACATTCTTAACCAGATTAGCTTGTATATGTTATAACTTTACATAACAGTTTTAAGATATACTTTACAAGAAGTCTTAGTTCCTTTTTTAGGAATGTAAAATGTGTATGCTCTCTTCCCACAGCCGGACCATATAGTGGTTTAGGCGAAATAATCCATCGGGAGAGCGTTCCAATGCACACATTTGCCAAGTATCTCTTCACCTCTCTCCTACCTCATGATGCTGAATTGGCATACAAAATTGCACTGAGAGCAATGCGGTACGTATTCACAGCCCAGCCGGGCAGATGCAATCCAAATTCCCCCCTGGGAGGAATGGCTGTTCACTGATTTCTCATTCATTCGTGTTTCTTGTAGGCAGCAGAAAATCTAAAGAACATATTTATTTATATGTTTCTTGGATTGTGTAGTGGTTTGTTCATGGGCCGTGGGCTTGTTTGACTTCTGGTTAAAAGTAAAGGAAGATGGTATCCTTGACTGCTGTCTTACCCTGTGCTCCAGTGGAGGGTGACGGGGCTGGGACTGTTTCTAGTGCTGAATGCATCACTAGGAGAGCAGATCCTGGTCTGCCAGGATCTGCCCCCCTCAGCACTGACTGCTGCCATCTCCTCTCCAGTCCCTCCTCTTCAGCAATAACAATTAGAGTATGTTCTCTGCCACTCACCTTTCTGTTTTCACTTCTCTTTTAAAAGTCAATTCACCAGATAATTATTTTTATTGCAAATCTGTTCTTGGTGAATATTTTTTAGTGACTTCAAGATTGTATTTGTCAGTCTTATTTGTAGCCTATTATGCTTTAAAGACCTGAAAGGAATATCTACCTTTCTTAAAACATGAGCTTTTTCTTTTAAAAAAAAAATTAAAGCACTTCTATGTTAAAGTGCAGATTAAACCTCATTATAGTCGCCTAAAGACAAACCATGAACATAACCTAAAAGCTTGAGGTGCCAGAGAATAGTTTGATCCCATAGAAACTTTTTATCAAAGATTCCATGTCTGCAACCAGTATAGTGGGTTCAAAATCAAGCTCTTGCCTTTTTATGTGTGTAGCTCGTCTCTCAGAGGCCTTTTTTGGTGCAGTGATAAGGGTGTGTGTGTACCTATGTGTCAGTGTGTTCTGAGGCTGACATCTTTCCATTTCACATGCTTCCCTTGTCAATGTGAAGCTTCATTTACCTACTAGAGAAACCTTATAAATTCTCTTGTCTATTTTTAAAATACCAAAAAAATAAATTTAAAACTAACATAAGCAAAAGTTTCCCACCAAATTATTTTATACCACTTGGTTTGTATTTTAACCAGTTTTAACTGCCATGTGTCCAAAGAAGCTTTTATCTCACTTGCCATCTATAGACGCTTATGGCGTACAAAGGGTTAAAGCACACTTATTAGTAAGTTCCTATTCCCATGTTTGGAAGCCGAGAGTTGTCAGATAAAGACAGACGCTCAGCTCTATACCTATTCAAATCTGAGAGTTGTGCTCTGTGTAAAAGGAAGGATGCTAATGTTATGATGCCACCAGATGCAATTGCTCTGACATTGTAAAGTTTAAGAGGAAAATAGCATAAGGTTTCTCTATGGGTCTGGCTTATGCTAAAGCTGACACTCAGATATTCATTTATGATTGTGCTAGATTGCTGCCCAGGCAGTTTGTTCACGGGATACTAGAAGGGCACAAGGGAATTGCTTTCCCACCTCTTCTCTTCTACCTGCCACCATCCCCCTGCCAAAGGACTTCGTGGTGGGACCTCCTAGAGCATCTCAGGGCAGCCATGGGAACAGGAAGGGAGAGAGACCTGTAGCTTACTTGCTTCTTAGTCCTTCTGGAAGTAGGCGTGGTGGGCTGGAGAAGAGTGTTTTCAGCACTCATTTTCTCATCTTTCCAGGGGTGTCGACTAGTTTCTTCTACAACAACTCTGGAAAGATCTGCCTGTTAATTACAGGAATATTCTGGGTGTTTTGTTGTTGTTTATTAAACTAAAGAGCAACCCCACCAAAATGCTTATTACTTAATTGCCTACCTTGCCATCCTCTAATGCTAACATCTCTTTGTCCCTAGATAAAGGGAAAAGATAATGAGGCATTTGATTTACCAGAGCAGTACCTGCTCTTAGATGGGGCCCCAAGGCCAGCCTCAGACCCTGACCCTGCTAACTCCTCTTGATCCCCAGCTCTTATTCTGTAGTTCCTAATACTGGTGTACTTGAGTGAAGATCAGTGTTTTGGTGATTATAAAGAAATTATTTCCGTTATAGCTACTATACTAATCTCTTTGGCAGTTATGTTTGGAGACAATCACTAAGCATGTGCTTTGTTTTTAATAATTATTCTTTACTTTTCAACATATTAATCAAAGATTGATTGAAATGGGAACATACACGGAATTTATATGAGACTGTCAAGGACAAATACTTGGATAATATGCATTCATCATCTTCTGATATATATGATAGAACCTATTTTAACTATAAATGCCTGAAGGAATAAGGAACTTATTTTTTAGAAAGTATGAGTAATGGAAAGGGAGTCTTTTTTTTTTTTTTACTTCCCCTCTTATGTTGTGTTTTAGTAAGTTAAGCATATACATCTCAGTTATCCACCAATCCCTGACTGTTGTAATCTAAGTCTTAATATCCACTTCACTGTTAGTTTTCTCTTGATTTCTATTTTTTAATGAGTGGTAAGATTCAAAAACTTTAAAGTAGGTAAACGTCAAGACTGATTTTCATACTTCATTATTACATATCTTAATTTCTATGAATTGTGCAATTTTCTGAATGATGTTAAAGAAAGGAAATCTCTTAGGTTTAGATAATGAGTAATTAACAAGATGACTTTGGCATCCAGACAGCAGAGTGTAGCTGTACCAGCTCCTCCTGCACAAGGACTGACCGGTTCTCCCAACACCTACCCACTCCCCTGGCTATAGGCTATTCCCCGTGGCAAAGGTGATAGATGAGTGATAACCAGGAGCCACCTACCGTCTCTTCTTGTTACAGGTTACTAGTATTGGAATCTGCTGCTCCAGCAGGAGACCTCACCCGCCCACACCACATTGCGTCAGTTGTTCCCAACCGATACCCTCGCTGGTTCACTTTAAGCCACATAGAATCCCAGCAGTGTGAGCTGGCATCCACCATGCTAACTGCAGCCAAAGGTATTGGATTGTCCTGAGGCCTCATGATTATTTTGTTAGTTTGCCTTTTTGTTTAAGGGTCATGTTTGCTGTCAGATTCTTAGTAGTGGTGCTAATGTTGGGTTGTAGGGGATACTTTTCATTAGTGTTAGCTTATGGGGCAAAATAGGTGCTGCTCATTTGAGCCTGGCATTTTCCTCATTTAACTGCATCATTAAACCTGTTGCTGGCAAAGTTTAGGTTTAGTTGCCATGCTGTGTGAGTGATGGTTGAGATTCAGAAGGAGATTGAAAAGTTCAGTTACATTTTTTTCTCTCCCTGAAATACTCACCAAACATATATATAAGTAGGAACTAGGAGAGCTATTTGTTATCTCGTGTTGGTCCTGGGTCACATGTGTTTTTAGTCATTGAGAGTTTGTCTCAGTGTTTCTTTTGGGTGAAACTGAAATTCATTGACATGGCAGTAACTTAAGTTATAATATCTGTGCCATCTGTGAACATTTCAGGGAAATTAACTTGTGCTTTATGTTTATTTTGTTTCCTTTTTACTTCCCTTTGGATGTGTGTGTTTGGTATGATATTTTTTGTTTGTTTTTATTTTGCTTTGATTTGATTGGATTTGGTTTGGTTTGGTTTTTCCTTGTTCATTGCAGGCGATGTTCGGAGGCTGGAAACAGTATTAGAATCCATCCAGAAAAACATTCACTCCTCATCCCACATCTTCAAGCTTGCCCAGGATGCATTTAAAATAGCAACTCTCATGGACACTTTGCCAGACATCACTCTTTTGAAAGTGTCTCTGGAGCTGGGCCTGCAGGTATGTGACTAATGGTCTTCCTGGGATACCAACAACTGCTAAATAAAGACAGCATCTTGAGGTTGTTTCTGTTTGCTTATTTGGATTTTTTTAGTGCAGGTAAATGAGTTGGGTGCACAAGTCTGTTAGACTTTCGGGAGAGCACTGTGCTTCAGAGCTGAGGTCATTTCCCCTGAACCAGGTACTGCCTGAGGTGCAGGGGGCTGCATTGACATTTAGAAGGCTGATTTGATATGTGTCTTTCAAATAAAAAAAATCATTTTCTTAATTATAGCCTTAACGGCACCTTTTCTCCTTTAATGAATGGAGAAGAATTATTGCTCATTAGGGCCTTAAATAAAGCTATCATGTATAATAAAGATTCAATTGTTAGGGGTAAATTTTTAGAGGAAGTATGAATTTTTATTGATGTTTGCATTTTCATAATAGATGGGTAGTTCTAGCTCTTTTTTTTTTTTTAATTTAATCCTCATCCAAAGAGGGGGAGGGTATTTTTTCCATGATTTTTAGAGAAAGTGGAAGGGAGGAGGTTAGAGGGGGAGAGAGAGAAAGAGAGAGAGAGGAGAAAGAGAGACAGATAGGCGTTGATGTGAGAGAGAGAGATATCAACTGGTTGAACCTGCAGTCAAGGTACATGTCCTTGACCAGGAATCGGACCTTTGGGCCACAGGCTGACACTCTAACAACTAAGCAACCAGCCAAGGCACTCTTTTTTATAACCCTGAGAAATTAGGTAAAGAAGGAGTGATGAAGCCAGGGGCCAGTTTCAGCATTCAGCAAGCCGCTTAGACATATTACCCAGGACATTTTCAGTTAGTTATGCCAATAGATGTTTGCTTTCTTATAGTTTCTGAAAAGATTACTGTATAAACCCGGAACTGTAAAGTTTATATTTCTACTTTTCTCGGGAAATCTCTGTATACATTTGTGGGTTTTTTTTCCCCCCTCCTTGAAAACCAGTGAAATAAATTTTCATCCTCTAGTTACCTAAAGTATGGGGAATGGAATACCCTGATTAGATGACTAACCTGGTTTTCTAGTTAGGGATTCTCCTTACAGTAATTAATAAAGTTTAAAGAATTGTATTACAAGAAAATGCAGTTACCATATATAGAACTGTACAAGCAGAAGTTATAGGAGATTGATTGCATTTAAACAATAAAATGACATTTTAAAAGTTTCTTTATAAAAATAAATTCTGGTTATTTGGCTTATTTCTTTTGTCTCTTAAAGGTATGATGCAGAAAAAACACACACATTAATACAAGTTTTCCAGGTATTTGGAATCCTGGCAGATTTGGGGGATAAATGGCAGGTTACTGAGAGTTTCCTCCCTGCCTCATTCCTTGTAGGACACAGGAAGAAATCCCACAGGGCCTTTCCAAGGCTTTAGGAGGTTACATGTCTAGATTTTCTGAATCTTAAAAAATGGGGGAAATAGGAACAAAGGGATATTTTAACTTGGGGTCACTTATTAGAAAGTGAAAAACAAAATCAGATCACTAATGATGCCAAAGATGATTTCTTTCCATGGACCTGAGGTTATCTTCATACTTGCCAGACAAGAGAACCAGAGACTGAAATAATGACTAAAATACCTCTGCCATCTGAGGGTTTGTAATCAGAATTACTTCAGGGGAGCCTCAGAAATCTAAAACCATGGAATGTTAAATCTGGGGAGGAGATGAGGCCTGGACTGTGTTTAATGCTTCAGCCCAGGCCTCTTATTTTGCAGATGAGAAAAGTGATTGAGTGACTTGCCCAGGATGCCGCATCTGGTCAGTCGACCCACCAGGAGTAGAGTGTGGACCTCCTGCCTCTCGGGCTGGGACAAGGCTGGGAGAGCCATGGACAAATTCATATGCAGAGCTTGCTCTAAATATGGCTCTCCGTCCTCCTGCTAATGGGGGGGTGCCTTGTAGTTATACCTTGGAATGAATTGTTTTATATTTCCACTGACTTGGGATAATCTTCCAGAACATTTTATTTTCCTATCTTTCTTTATAGGTTATGCGAATGACACTGTCAACCTTAAATTGGCGACGGCGGGAGATGGTCAGATGGCTGGTAACATGTGCTACTGAAGTGGGTAGGTAAACTCTGGAGGAGTAGCTTCCCCAGATCCCTCCTGTCAGATTTAACTCCTCAGTTACAGGTACAAAATCTTCTTCCCTCTTTCACCTTGACTTTTCCAAGGCTCCTGCCGCTCCAGCAACCACCAGGGGCTCCCTTCCCTCCATCCTTCAGTTGTATACACTTGCATTGCCCCTCTTCCAAACTGTCAATATGTGGGGCTCCAAACTCACTAAAATGGAATAGGTCAGTGAGAAAACACTTTTTATCCAGTTGGTCTGTCACTATTAAGGTGCTTTTAGTAAATTTTTGTGATAATCAGGTTTACAATTTTATATTAAAGGATTCCAGCGTGAATCCTTGGTGGATTGGAGCCCACCTTTGAAACTAACTTGAGACTGGATTAGTGCTTCAGTCCATTTCAGTAAAAATGATATAGTTGCCTATTTGCTCGGAGTGTTTTCTTCATCATCTCAGGACTTGTCATGGTGCCCAGCAGAGAAATGACCACTGGGTATGGTACACGTGAGCTCTCAGATGTGTGAGATATTGTAGCTAGCCCTAAGAAGATCCCCCAAGCTGCAATTTGTGGGACCTTTTAGCCACCTGCTTCCCCTCTGCAGCAGTAAGTCAGTGCTGAAAAAACTACATTCCCAGCAGAAGTGCCAACACCAACAAAATGGTGGCTGTTGAAAATATATGTTGGTTCAACTGTCTTTCTTTCTTCCTGTTTGCATCAGAAAAGGACACATACCTCTTGCTGAGAGGACACCACCACCTCAGTATTTAGATACTGACACAGCAGATACTGTAAAGTCATTCTTGTTATTCTTCTTTTATTAATTCATGATGGTTTGTTATTTTGAGAAAAGGTAAATTGGTCTCAATATAAAAATTATGTTTAGATTATTGATGTGATGCTTAAGAACTGCCACACAATTCCCCTTCCTCTGCACTAAAATATATGCCTAATTTCTCTCTGCAATTTAGTACTTACTCTTTAAACATTCACCTTTAGGACTTTTCTACAGCTGAGGCATATTGGGTCTGTATACTTAAAATGGTTATTTTCAAGTGCTTGTCAGCCATTTCCAACATCTGTGTCATCTGTAGGTCTGCTTCTGTTGAAGTTTTTCTCTTGATTATGGGTCACATTTTCCTGCTTTGTGTGTCCTAATCATTTTATATCGTGTGTATTTTAAACTTACACACAAATACACATGTACACCACATAAAAACTACCTATTTTGTTGGGGGTTGTGGTTTTTCTGAGAAAAACTATAGATTCTGTAGTGGGTATCTGGCAGGAGGCCCCAGTGAACTGGAACTCATTAGCAAAGAGCCATTGTGTGAAATGGCAAGCAGCACAGTGCAAATACCAGCTACCGAGAGGATTAGTTCTGTATTACAGGAAGTGCATGTTCCTTTCAGGCACTTCACTGAATAACAATCCATAATAACCTTATTCTAAAAGGTTGCTCCCAGGCACATTGCCTTATAGGATTTTCTGGCCTAGCTCATGTCTGGTGATAGTTAACAACGTAAGCATTGATTACAAAGTGAGAATAAGGCCAGACCTCTAGGCAGCATCCTTGTCAGTAATAAGGCTTCTCTGTGTTCCTTGCAGGTGTTTATGCCCTGGACAGCATCATGCAGAGCTGGTTTACGCTTTTTACTCCCACCGAGGCCACAAGTATAGTTGCAACCACCGTAATGTCCAACAGCACCATTGTCCGCCTCCACCTGGACTGCCATCAGCAGGAAAAGCTGGCCAGCAGTGCCCGGACACTCGCATTGCAGTGTGCCATGAAGGACCCTCAGAACTGCGCCCTCTCTGCGCTGACCCTGTGTGAAAAGGATCACATAGCCTTTGAGACGGCGTACCAAATTGTTCTCGATGCTGCTACAACCGGCATGAGCTATACCCAGCTCTTCACGATAGCACGGTACATGGAGCACCGCGGGTACCCCATGAGGGCCTACAAGCTGGCCACCCTGGCCATGACCCATCTCAACCTGAGCTACAATCAGGACACGCACCCTGCCATTAATGACGTTTTGTGGGCCTGTGCGCTCAGCCACTCCCTCGGTAAAAATGAGCTTGCAGCTATAATACCTCTGGTGGTCAAGAGTGTCAAGTGTGCAACGGTACTGTCAGACATTTTGCGCAGGTGCACTCTGACCACTCCTGGCATGGTGGGACTTCATGGAAGGAGGAACTCTGGTAAGCTCATGTCACTGGACAAAGCCCCCTTGAGGCAGCTCCTGGATGCCACGATTGGGGCCTACATCAACACAACGCACTCGCGACTCACCCACATCAGTCCTCGGCACTATAGTGAGTTTATAGAGTTCCTCAGCAAGGCCCGAGAGACCTTCTTAATGGCGCATGACGGACACATTCAGTTTACGCAGTTTATTGACAACCTGAAACAAATCTACAAAGGCAAAAAGAAACTGATGATGTTGGTTCGGGAGAGGTTTGGTTGATAGAACTTGTATGAATGGGGTGGGGGTGGGGGTGGGAGGGATGGTTTGTTTTTACTTGAGCCTGCCTTTGTATCCTTTTTAACTTAAAGAACAGAGCCACACCGGTATTATATGTGTATAGTTCTATTGCGTTTGCAGACTAAATTGTCATGTTGTGAAAGTTTGTGTGTTCTTAATTTTCTCTTCCCTTTCTCTTCTTTCCTTTTATTTTATTATATTTTTTAAATTTTTTTTTTTTTTTTTTTTTTTGTATGAGAGAGACGTTAAAAAGGTTTGGTTTACACTGAGTATATGTTGTCAAGTGGCAAAAGTCCACATAGCTCTCCTGTTTTCTGTATACGTTCACAGCCTCAAAAAAAAAATAATTGAAATGGCTTTAAAAACCAAACAGAACACCTCCATCCTGTGATAAGTACCTCGAATGGATTCAGCTTTACTCCTTTGTAACTCATCTTTACATTTTCAGCATATTTAAACAAACCAACAAAATGAAATACTAGTAGTTAAAGGCTGACCCACGTGGCTTTGCAATGCTGTTCGTCCAGAAGCATGGCACACGATGCTTGTGCATGTGGAAACTTAGCGACTGTCAACATACATTCTCAGGGATTTATCAAAAAAATTAAAAAAGAATGAGAGCATTTATTGTACTGTATATATATTATAGTATATGTCTGAATATTGAAAATATAACATTAACTAATTTATAAAAAATATTCTATGTAATGCAAAATACTTGAAGCTGCAGTAGCTTGGTTTTAAACAAAAACAAAAAACTGAGAGGAAACCTATCAGAGGGACTAAAAGTGCGCCTTGCTTCAGGGTTGGCTCAGGCGGTGAACTTCATACTGGGCATCTATGCAGAGCCACCTTTTGGATTGCATGGTTGGACTGAGATCTATTGGGAGAAATTATATATGTATATATATATTTATACAACTTATGTATACATATATATGTAGATACAGACACCAGACACACACACACACACACATACCAACAACAACAACCACTACACCACACATGCTTGTAACAGGCACTAGAATAAAGAGGGACAACAAATACACAGCCAGAGCAGCAAGCCTTAGCATTAAGAATATACAGTATGCCAGAACTGGGGTTCGTGCCTCCTAGCCTACGAAACTTAAATATCCTTTTGACACAAACGCAAAACGTTTTCCAGAACAATTGACTTATGATACATAACGCCTTTGCAGTGAGCTAATAAGCTAACCTTTGTGCACAAATAACATTATATATATTATATGTCTCTTCTGCATAGGTATTTTGACTTTGTGCAGGACAGAAAGTTGTGTAGGTAGACTGTTCTACTTTTCAGTTTTCTTTCTTTTTTTTAAGATATATTTTATTTTCTCTAGAATTACTCAAAACAAAAGCAGCCTTCTATCTTGCCTTGTCTTAATGCTTTAAAATAACCAAACTGGAGATCTAACTACCAAACTGTTCATTATATTATGGAATACCAACTTTGGTTACAGTATAGTGTCTTTACTTTAGCTGATGGTTCTGTAACCTTGTGCTTTTTAAAGCAATTTTTATGTTTTGGTGCAAAAGTTGTCCAGTGTCTCTTGTTCCCTTCATTAGAGAACATGCTAGAGGTATGTTTGTAGGTATTTTTGTTTAGAAGAACTATTTCATGCGCTCCATTTTATTTATTATAATAGGTAAAAAGAAAAAAAAAAGGTTGTACTTCATCACCCATGTAAACATGCTCATGAAGTTGAAAGTAATTAAGATTTGATACACTGATATCAATTTATTTATGTAACTAAATCACTGTTTTATAAACTTGTTAATGATCAACAATTTTTGTTTTGATTAAAATTAGTTTTTTGAAAGTTGATTCTGCCTCTTTTATGGTATATCTCTTATTACACTTGAACTTGGTGATTATAGACCTGGATTTTACTACATCTTGAAGTGTTTATATTCACTTATCTAATAAATACTTATGTACTAGTCCCTGGAGATATAATGGTGAACAAACAAAACCAAACGCTGGAGTTTACTGTCTGCTTAATGAACAAGACAGACATAGATCAGATACAAAGATAAAACTATAAGATAGAATAGCCAATTTCTCTTCACTCTGTATACTTGGTCATTCCTCCCTAATTAACAAACTATAATTTAGGATACTCAGTACTTGATATAGTTAATAAATGCTGAGTTTATGGAAGATTTTTTGGTGTGTGGTTTAAAAGGAAATCTATAATAATAAAAGTAATATGCTAATTAGACCCGACAGCTGAACAACCTTCCAGATGAAGCCATGGCAGCAGGGGCTGAGGCAGAGGCAGTCAGGGGCGATCAGGCAGGCAGGAGAGCAGTTAGGGCGATGAGGTAGGCAGGCAGAGTGGTTAGGGACGATCAGGCAGGCAGGCAAGTGGTTAGGGGTGATCAGGCTGGCAGGCGAGCCATTGGTCCCAGATTGCAAGAGGGATGCAGGCCGGGCTGAGGGAACCCTTCTCCCCCACGCACTAATTTCGTGCGCCGGGCCTCTAGTTGCATTATAAGGATAAATGCTGCGTATACACTATAAGCATCTGTCCTGCCCCATCTTCATTGAAAAATGTATGTGCAAACAATGCAGATGTGTTTTGCTTTTTGTGTGTGATAAAAACACCATAGATTTACCATTTTAAGTATACATTTCAGTAGTGTTAAGTATATTTACACTGCTGTGAAACAAGAGCTCCAAAACTTCCTCATCTTGCAGAACTAAACTCAATATCCAGTAAACAACTGCCCTTTTTGTTTTTCCCCAAAGTCTATTTCTATGCATTTGATTTGAATTTCTTCTATAAATTACTTTAAGAGACCTCATTAAAGTCACAGTATTTGTCCTTTTGTGACTGACTTATTTCCCTTATAATATGTCCTCAAAAGTTCATCCATGTTGTAGCATGTGACAGGATTTCCTTCCTTTTTAAAGATGCATAGTATTTCATTGAGTGTGTGTGTGTGTGTGTGTACATATATATATATACATATATATACATATATATATATATATACACACATATATACATGTGTGTGTGTGTGTGTGTGTGTGTGTGTGTGTATACCATATTCATTTATCTAGTCATCCTTCAAACATTTGGTTCCTTCCACATCTTGGCTATTGTGAATAGTGCTGCTGTGAACACGGATGTGCAACTATCTCTTCCATACTCTCCTTTTAGTTCTGGCAGATACAAACACAGAAGTAAAATTGACAAATGTTTTTTTAAAGCTACAATTTTCAGAATATTTAATCACTTGAAGTTTTTTTAAAAATTATCTTTGACATCCAGTCTTAACAGCAGATTCCAGATGTCAAGAGGTTAAGTCAATAGGTAGAAGTTTAAATAAATCCATGATGACATTTTAAAATCCCATGAACACCAAGTAAAAATTTTAAGAAAAAGCACTATAAAATGGTATGAGGATTGATTCTTTTTTGCAAGTTTATTCTCATTTTTTTTTAAAGTCAGTGCTGCCTAAGTGTAAATATAAATTCATGTGGGTCCATTGAAACCACTGGGACATTTTCATAATGAAGTGACTGCTAAAAAGTCTGGAGGAGTGGCATCAAAGGAAGAACAAGGTGACTTGTAGTAGCCAAGAGTTGGAGATCTCTCTCCCCTGATGGGAAATTAGTCTGCGTCCATTGGCCGTCTTTGCAGGGAGGTCTTAGTTATTGTGGACCTTTAGAATAGACGAGACGGAGGATAACAGACGAGTGAACTCATTACCCTCCTGTCTGTCCCCATTTTAACCCACATGCTTGCACTACCGGGATCTGCTTTTTGGTTATGACTGTGGTCAAGTACATAAACTAATTTGATGTTTCGTGTTTTCTGTTTCGTGTTTTCTTATCTTCCAATGGACCAGTGCTAGAAAAAAAATCCTGAGATTGTTAAAATTTGAACAGGAAGGAGAAATGGAAGGAGCAACAAACTTATATGATTCAAGGCGAGAGAGGATTCCTAATTTGGGACTGGACTGTAGAATTCTGCATTTAACTGCTCTTGATTTGGGATTTCAATTGAGAAGAGAAGCTATAGTTTCCGCGTGGAAATGAATGTTTCATGACTTTTTAACTCAAGTTACTGTAGTCAATGTTATAATATACAGTAGCCAAGGAGAACTGGCTTTTTCTGACTGCTGAAAAAATTGTTAAATGGCAGCTGTTTCAGGGATTAAATGTGAGAAGACAGGAAAATGTAGAGAGAAACATTAAGTAATCTGATACATTAAGAAATGTGACTGAGGTAAAATTTAAGGTGAATGGCTTTACACCAGTATGAGGACCAGTTCAAGCCAATGTCGGTAAAATAGGTTGAAATGTGAGATATTGAAAGGGTTCTGAATGGTTCGTGCAGCATATTTTTGTGTGCCTACCACATGAACAAAATGCCTATTCTCATGGAGCAGAAAAGACATTCCAAGTGAGAGGAAAACATCCATAAATAATAATAGGGACAAGCAGGGGGAGGGGTGCTATTGTAGGGACTTGGGAAGATTCCTCTATGAAATATGAACAGACAGATGCCTGAAGGAGGGAGCTGGCCATGCTACTCTCTGGGAGATGTGTGTTTGAGGCAGAAGGAACAAGTGTGAAGACTCCAAGGTAGGGTGTCTATGCACTTACACCTCAGATCAGCAAAGGAAAGAGACTATAGCTGGGGCAGAATGGGGTGGGAGGAGGGTGAGGTAGGAGGTAAGTAGAGGAGGGGAGTTCAATTAGATAAAAATTACTTTTTATTCCTATAGGGAATTTATTCCTCTGTATTTGAAGGATCCAAAATAGGAGAGTCATGATCTGACTTATAATAGAGACGAGAAGCCATTTACTGGCTGCTGTGTGGTTATGAGGGCAAGAGGGAAGCAAGGAGGCTATTAGGGTAATCGGGGCAAGAAACAAAGGAGCGTGGATCCTGTGGGCTCAGTGGAGATGGTGACAAGTGATTAGAGCCCACCCTGGCCTGGTTGAGGCATTTCTTGATGTTATATGTAGCATGTGAGAAAGAGAGGCATTAAAGACTCCCAACATTTTAAACTTGAGCAACAGGAAGAAAGAAACTGCTAGCAACTGAAATGGAGGCAATGGCAGGGAACAACTGTTTGGAGGAAGATTCGGAGTTCAGTTTTGACCATATCAAAGTTGAGATGCCTCTAAGATACCCAAGTGGAGTTTTCAAGTAGGCATTAGTTCAGGAAAAAGAGCAGGGCTTGACCTAAACATCTAGGACTCTCTGGTTTTAAAATGTTAGCTGTAACCATGATCCCAAACAGAGTCCTGAAAATGGCATTTCCCTGGCTGAATTGTTGCTGTGATGTAGATCTTTGCCTGTCTTTCCTCATTTGCCTGACCTCTACACGGTGGCTGCTTCTAGCACTCAGTTCTCTGAGCGATTCTTACCTTTTTGTCTCCATATTGACTTTATTATCTTAAAATTGTGTGCCACAGACAGAACAAGCTTCTGATTCTTACAGTTCTCTACCAGAGAGAGGCTGTTTTCTTCGTTCCAGTTGGAAAACCCCCAGGGAGACCCCATCTATGGCCTGGCCCCTGATGTAAGGGGGGAGTGGGAGAATACAGATGTGACTAAGCAGGGGTCCTGTTTCTTGGAGTGTGGGACTCCAGAGAAGAGAGGTTTCTTTTCATCTGTGCAATCGTCATTTTTGCAGTTTTCTATGCTGGAAGCAATGATAGCCTACTGATGGGCAGCCTTCTAGATATATACAGCCTTACAAATATATACTAATTGCCTTATGAATATTTTGACTCTCCTACTCTGTGCTGGCTTTTGGCAAATGTTTAATACTTTCTATGTTTTGGAGGATTTTGGCTTGCTTAAAAGTCAGATAAGGAAATAATGGTACCTCTTCCTCTCTACTTTTATTTTTCTTTCCCCAACTTTTTATTCTGCACATTTTAAACACACACAAAAAAAGTCGGAACAGTCGTGGAAAATGTCACTTCCTAAATGTTCACATGTGCTGTAAAACCTGAAGCATGTTTTGGCAATTTTTGTTCATGGGTCTCGTGACTCAATGTGACGTGATGCAAATCCCTTCTGCTCAGGGAAGCAAGCTCTAAAACAGGAAGGGAAGAAAGCCTCTTTCCTCTTCGTTTTGCATCAATACCAAACTGGAAACATCTTCCTACTGCAGGTAGGGGAAGTAGGAGGAAGAAGAAAAAAAAATCTCCTTTATGAAAGCAATTGTTTTATTTCGCTGTGTGTATTAATAATTTCATTAAATGTTCAGCTCTACTGATGAACCCTAACTTGAAGGATGTGAGGCCTGCTGACATAAGCACGTACAAAGGAATTTTGCTTTTCCTCCACCGATGTTTGTAAGTGGGCTGCTGGCTTGTGAATATGTCCCTTTAAGTAATATAAAATGTAGCAAAAATGAACAGCTTGAGCTTCCTTCCATTTTAGAATAGTGCGGTGGGCATTCAGACAACTGGCTCCCAAGTCACACACATAGGCAGTCAAGCTCTATTGCTTCTCATGGAATTAATGATTGTGTTTATTGAGCCCGGCTACGTTCTCAGCACTGTGGAAGGCCAGAAATGTAAGACATAGTTCTGACCCTCAAGAAAAAATGCCACAATGAATTTTAAAATGGATGAAGCAAGGTGGTGGAACTCTTCAACAACTATCTTGCTCTATTGAATTTCCACTCAATAGAGCAACATGACATGATCAATTTTGTCTTCGTTCGAACCAAGGAAATGCAATTTGAAAATATATATATTTCTTTATTTATGTCAGAGAGGAAGGGAAAGTTAGAGAGAAATAGAAACATCAATGATGAGAGAAAATCATGGATCAGCTGCCTCCTGCACACCCCCATACTGAGGATCGAGCCCACAACCCAGGCATGTGCCTTTGGCCAGAATCGAACCTGGGACCCTTCAGTCTGCAGGCCGATGCTTTATCCACTGAGCCAAACTAGCTAGGGCAGGAAATGCAATTTTATGTGCAAATGTGATATGTATGTGTCTTTGTGTGTGTGTATGTGCACGTGTATGTACATATGTGTGTGTTTTTGAAAACAAGATTGAAGCTTATTAGCTCACATAATAGTACTCATTTTCCATCTCTGGATCCAAGTTGACTACTGTAATGGTGATTCTGCTAGCTTATCACCAGTCAGGGGTCGAGGAGCAAGTAGTGGAGGGGGAGGATGAGCCCATTAATTTTTTTCACGATGATAAATACATTTTATTCTCCTTAATCTAAGGATCATCTTATATAGCATGTTTATCACAGCATGGTCCATGGACCGCCTACCTTAGAACCACCTGAGGGGCTGTCAGACATGCTGATTCCTGGACCTCAACCCACACTCAGTGATTCTGACCCTCTTAGTGAGGGACACAGCTTTAAAGATCTTTTATTGCCTTCATAGCCAACATTCCCAGGTCTACATAAAGGGTGGAGTGTGGAACAAGGACTAGAAAACATGGCTGGGAGGATGTGCTGCTGGCCAGGCCAGACCATCCCCCAGATGTCGGGACCTGGCTTCTCTGCCAGCAGCTCTTCACAGGAGCACTTCTCTCTAGTGATTCCCGTGTGTTGCCCAGAGAACAGCATTTGTCGTCATGGTCAGGGGTGCTGCCACACACACAGGGGACATAACGAGAGAATACCTATGGGCTATTTGCTGGGTGAGCTCCCTCTTGGGAAAATCATGAGACTAGAAAACATTCAGCAAAAGAGTTTTGGAACAAAATTTGAGGGATGGCTTCCAATGGCAATACATTATTAGGATACATGCACCCCTATGTTCATAGCAGCACAATTCACCATAGCTAAGATTTGGAAACAGCCTAAGTGCCCATCAGCAGATGAGCGGATTAAAAAACTGTGGTATTTCTACACAATGGAATACTATGCTGCTGTAAAAAGGAACTCCTACCATTTGCAACAGCATGATGGAACTGGAGAGCATTATGCTAAGCGAAATAAGCCAGTCAGAGAAAGATAAATTTCGCATGATCTCACTCATTTGTGGAATATACGAACAATATAAACTGATGAACAAAAACAGATCCAGAGACAGAGAAGCATCAATCAGATGCTCAAACCTCAGAGGGAAGGTAGGAGAGTGTGGGGTAACGGGGAGAGAGCAACCAAAGGACTTCTATGCATGCATATAAGCCTAACCAATGGATACAGACACCAGAGGGGTGAGGGCATGAGCGGGGGGCGGGGGGGGGGGGGGCGGGGGCGGGGTGCAATGGGGGGATAAGGACACATATGTAATACCTTAACCCAGTGGTCGGGAAACTCATTAGTCAACAGAGCCAAATATCAACAGCACAACGATTGAAATTTCTTTTGAGAGCCACATTTTCTAAACTTAAACTTCTTCTAACGCCACTTCTTCAAAATAGACTCGCCCAGGCCGTGGTATTTTGTGGAAGAGCCACACTCAAGGGACCAAAGAGCCGCATGTAGCTCGCGAGCCGCAGTTTGTCGACCACGGCCTTAACCAATAAAGAAAATAAAAAATACATTATTAGCCCATGTACACAGCATCTAAAAAACCCCAAGTGAGCCTGGAGAGAATGAGTAGTAATCTTGGAAGACATGAGCCTTCCTACAACCATGGTAAGCGGTTCAGTTTCAGATGGCCCTGCCAACTCTGGCTCCCAGAGCTGACACGGCACCTGTGTCCACTTCTGAACCATTCAATTGCGCCAGATGATCAAATGCTTTTTGTCTTTTACATGTCATGTCTCAGACGCTCAGGCCCCCTCACTGGCAGCGAGACAAAGCCATTGAGCTTCCATATTGGAAACCAGTAAATTTAATTTGTGGATGAAATTCCCCAAATCAATTTTGATTGCTGTCACTCTAGGAGGTGTGGGGGGACTCAAAACTGATGACAACGCGTGAAAAACATTTCGTTAAATTGCTAGACAGAGCATTCACACTGGTGGTCTCCTTGCCCTTCAGGTCCCACTGGGTTTCCATGAGCATCCTGCCAGCAGCTCGGGAGAAACTGAAGTGGGGGCAGCGCACTGCTCTCTATCTGGATGACATTCTCGGTGCCTCTTTCCCGAGCAGTCGGTCTGGCAGCCCCGCGGTTCCACCACGTACTTTGGAAAGGCAAGGTGTTTGAGGCAGTGGTTTGTTCCCCGCAAGGCCTTTCTGGCGGGACTCAGTCCCACCGCACAAGAAGCTCCGTGGAGGAAGCGGCTTCCTGTGTTTGCAAGGTGTTTCCAACCATCCATGATCGCACACCAGGCAGCACGTGCCCTTGCTGACTGAGCCACTGAGGAGTCCCTGTCTGACCAAGGGAAGGAAAGAGGAAACCAGACAAGCTCTCGGGGCTTTTCCTTTTCTAGTTAAGGAGGCATCTGAAAACATCCGCTCACACAGCTCTGTGACCATGCGGACTGTTTCTGCTGGTCTGAAGCCCAGGCTGGCCTGTGCACCGGAACCTCCTGCAAAAGGCTTGTCCTGTAAGAACTAGCTTCATCAAAAGATAAGTGATCATTTGAAAGAAGAATCAGTACAGTATCTATATAAACATGTTACAAGAAAATGATGAGGAAAGGAGTAAGAAAAACAAGTGAAAAGAAATAAGCATCAGAAAAATGTGGCCATGAAATAAATGAAAATTATGGCCATATTATCTTGAATGCAAAAAAAAAAAAGTTAAGTTGATCTAAGATCTCAAAGCAGTGACATAAGAGCTCAGGAAGAGAAACAGCTATGATTACTGTAATTGTTATTGTTGTAGTCACCATCATCATCATCATCTCCTCTTTCGAATTCACAAACAAACCTTAAAATGTGCCCATCATGGTTCAGGGTGCTTTCATGTATTAACTCATCAGTCCTTACAACAGCCCTATGAGGTAGATGCTCTAATTTTACTGAGTTTAAAGATAAAGTACCAAAGTAACTTAACCAGAGTTATGTTCTGATCAGAGGAATCAAACCCTGGCTTCAGAGCCCTCACTTTTAAGCACTATACTGTACAGCGAGGAGTTGGACAGTCCAGGGAGGAGACAGAAATGAAACTCACATTGGAATCAGAACAAAAAGAACAAATGCAGATGAAAATGTAACAACACAAAGAAAAGGATTAAAAAGCAAGCAAAGTGAATTGGACACGAGGAAGAGTTGACAAGAATAACATAAAAATTAAAAAATAGAGCATCAGTCAAGTGAGATACACAAATAGTATTGCCTTATAAAGGAACCAGACAAATAGAAAAAAAAATACTCAAAGAAAAAAATATTTCTAGAGCCCTAAGACGGTTTGGCTCAGTGGATAGAGCGTCAGCCTGCGGACCAAAGGGGTCCTGGGTTTGATTCCGGGCAAGGGCATGTACCTTGGTTGCAGGCTCCTTCCCAAACTGGGCCCTGATTGGGGTGTGTGCAGGAGGCAACCAATCGATGTGTTTCTCTCACATCAATATTTCTCTCTGTCTTTCCTTCTCTCTTCTACTCTCTCTAAAAATCAATTAAAAAAAAAAGAAGAAAAAATATTTCTAGAAATGAAAAAGACTTGAATTTCTACTATGAAAGGGCATACCATGTCCCAAGAAAAACTGATGTGCTAAGCATTAAATCATAGTAAAGTAACTAGACTTCAAAGGTAAAGGATCCTGTGAGCATGCTAATCAACAGGAAAAGTTGCCAATCTGGGGGAAAAATCAGACTGACCTTCAGCTTCTCCACAGCAATGGAGGACACTTTTTCAAATCACAAAAAGAAAATGTGAGGAATCTAAGAATTTCATATCCAGCAAACATGTTGATCAAGCATAAAAGCAGAAAACAAACATTTTCAAACATGTAAGACCAGCAAGTCCAATAACCACTTTTTAAAGCAACTACAAGAAGGCAAATTTTGTTCAACCAAAAAGGAGATCAGTGAAGAAACCTTGGCGAAAGGAATGGTGGTGAGCATTGAACCCATGCAACTGCTGGACTAAGAATTACTATATCTGTAGAAATTATGATTGTAATACAGAGTGTAAGTTTCATACACCATTGTAATGTAGAAGTAATATATCTCACCAAGGTTCTGGAAGGAAAAAAGAAAGCAAACCCACTGTTTTTCAAACATTTTAGAGATGAAGTTAAATAATATTTGAAGCAGGTAAGTGACAGCAATATAAATGTATGTAATTGTAAATAATTAGAACTATTAGATAGTTTTCAAAATTGTTAAGTAGAGAATATAAAGTTGACAAGGCCTTTTAAGTTCTATTTGTTCTAGGGGGAAGGCTAGGCAAATAGATGGCATGGCTTCTAAAGTCCCTCACTCCCTGTAGCTGGAGCCTCCCCACCCTCCTCAGGTTCCCATAAATTGCAGAACCAAGCATGACCAGGGCAAAGAAATGTTCAACATCTCCAGGTCCCCAGCCAGAGGCTCAGTGACACAGTTTGGTTGCTAGTTAGACGTAAGTCTTGAATTTCAGAGTAGTTCCTGAGCCTGAGCTCTCACATTGAGGTTATGACAGGTTTCAGCTTTATTCCATTCCTAAGGGTCTCATGACTCACACCCTCATCCCTGTTCAAGACTGAGAACCTGGCTTGTTCCTGCCAGGGGACGGCAGGGGATAATTAATACACACTCAACCACAAGTCTGTACAACAGCTTGTGATAGATAATTGCCCCGTTTCACCTTCAGAAAAGTCTTAGAAATCGGCACAGAAGGACTCAAGTAGCTTGCTCAAGGTCATGCAGGTGCAGACCTACCTGTTATCAGAGCTCTGTGCTTTCGACCATAACACATACACGAACCTGTTTCCTCTCCTGAGAAAGCGGTCCTGAACATTAAGTTCAGATGTTGCTTTGTAGGCACAGATATCATTAGGGTTCAACCAGCCGTGTTATTTTTTGAAACAGTTTTATTGAGATATAATTTACATGCCATAAAATCCATCCACTGAGAGTGCACAATTCAATGGCTTTAGTATAGTTTACACAGCTATGCAACCATCCACGGAAGCTTAATCTAGAACGTTTTCAAGAACTTTCCGAAAAGAAACCCCACACCCGTTAAGAGTCACTCCCAGTTCTCCCCACCCTCTCTCCTACGTAAGCACTAATGTACTTCCTGTCTCTATAATAGGGTTTGCCTATTCTGGGCAAAGGGTGACACAGCTCATGTTGCAACAGCCACGAGAAGCTATTGTCTGTTCAAATGCTCAGCCTTCCCTTATTTCTGTGGCTGAAGCTGGTTCAAGGAGGGCCCCTGCCATAGCAAGGAGCAGAGACACCTAGTTATTTCCGAAGAAAAGTGTTTATTGTGGGGTCCAGCCTGATGGCACCCAGAGGGGTCAGATCTTGAGGAAGCTCCTAGACCAGGAGCTTCTTTCTAATACGGCGTCTGGGCTTCGTCGGCCTTTCCCCTCCACTGAGACTCTTTGCACAGGCCCAGTGTACGTGGCCTCAGTGGGCTCAGCTTTGCTCCCTGGGAACGGCTTAGGAGCTGTTTCTAGAGCTCTTGAACAGTCTGGGAACGCCATGCACTTCTGTCACTGCTGGGTCAGGGGCCCCACAGCTGCCAGGGTTCTGCTGTGAGGCGGCAGCCTGTACCCGTGCTGCATCCCTGGCCCAGCGCCAGAGCTTCTCTCACCGCTGCTCCCCACCCCCCCCCCCCCCGAACTTCCCCTCCACCCTCGGGAAAGCCCTGTGGGAGCGGGGTCTGGCCATCAGGATCCCTACCCACATTCTCAGTGGAGACCCAAGATTTAACAATGAAAACATGAGAATGACTCACAGCACAGAGTTTGACTATTGCTGCAATTTGACAAAATGCGCACCCCATTTCCATCAGCGGTGTTCAGCCCGTCGCCTGCACCGTTTCCCACCCTGACAGCCTCGGATCTGAACTCTCATCTTCCTCTTCCACGGCAGCAACTCCCTGGTCCCCCAAAGTCTTGCTCGGAGTAGTGGCCTTGGGAATAGTGGCTTAGGTGAAGCCAGAGGTGTATTTCTTCAGACATGGATGTACGCCTGTGCTATAGTCATTCTGACTCAGAGGCCCGACTGCCCCATCTTCACACAGAGGCCTCCTAAGGGGCTGGCAGCTGGGATGATCGGAGGCCTCGGGAGCCTGGGAGCGTGTCCAGTATCCCTCCTCACTCAGTCAGTCGGAGGCTGGGGAAGCCACACTCATTAAAGAGGATGCTGAGGTCTCCCCAGGCCTGTAGCAGCAGCTACTTCATAGTGGCATCGTCAGTGATAGTGACATGTTTGATGGCGGCACAAGGCGGGACTAATCTGTAAGGAAACTCAGAAAACAGGTGCCCTGCGGAAGAGTGAGCCACGTGGACCCCCTGACCCGAGGAGAGCGCCAGAACTGGGGATGTCAGCATCTTGGACGGGGGTGTGAGCGCTCCGGCATTGGAAAGGGACCACCTCTTCCTCTTGCACATCAGCAGCCCGGCTTGTCCACGGGCCACAGGCGCCTATACTTGGGCTCAGTCACCATCACTGGGAGACATCACAGGATATAGGAGACAGTTGATTTTAAAGCTGGAAGAACATCGTCCAGCCCTTGAACTGTGGGTCTACTCGTGACTGGGCGCCCGGCAGCCTGCTCTAACAGCACCCTCTGCCTGTCACAGGCTGGCTTCCTAGCTCCTACCCATGGCCTTTGGAGAAAGGCCAACAGGATGATAAGCTGAAAGGCACATCGACATAAAGTGGGGCCACCAAGGAAGGCCGCCCGAGGCCCGTGGGGTTGGTGACGTTAGCTACACTGACTGCATCCCTTGTATGTGCCTGCGCCGCTCTCAGTCATTTCTTCTTCTCATTTAATCACCCCAACCACGCCCTGGGTTTCACATTATTGTTCTTCCTTTATGGATGAAGAGATTGGGATTCAGAAATGTGACGTCACTTCTCCACGGTCACACTGCTGGCGAGAATAGACTCATTTTTGACTCTCCGTGGAAGCCAAGCGGATGGCCTGGGTGAATCTGATCGATGGTCCCTAGTCCTTCCTCTCCACACCCCTGGTCCCCCCAATCCAAGCCCTTCCCTGGGCCTGCGGGGAGAGAGGGAGATGCCCACCCAGCCATTCCTTGAGCATGAAGCTGGCTAGCTCCTGCTTTGCGGGGACAGAAGTGGCCCCGGGCATTGTTCTCACAGGACCCAGAATGGCGAGGGCCTCAATGAGGAGAGATGCACAGCAGCTATCCTCGGTGTCAAGGCAAGGACTTCCTTAGCCAAGGCCTCGGCCTCCCTGGGAAGGACATGCACAGAGAAGAGCCTCACTGCCAGCAAACCCTCAGCAGCAGCAGGGAAGGAAGACCATTTCCACCCAGATACCCACGTGGGAAGGGAGGATGGGAAGCATCCTGGCCAGGGTGAGCAGGGGCGGGTCTCCTGGCGGGTGTGCTGGGCTGCGGCCACAGGTCCTTCGGCTCCACTCTGAGGCCTGGTTTTCTTCCTGGAGACCCCAGCCTTCTTCACCAAAAGGCACAGTGACTGGGTTTCTGGGCAGGCTCCCGGGTACCCAGTGGCCACAATGTGGTCCAGGACATGGGCCCGTTCCTTCTGCTGTTGGATCGGCCCTTTCTCCTCCCTGCTCCAGCGCCTGGCCAGGGCACAGCCACCCCAGAAGGAGGCTGTCACCTTCTTTAAAGAAAAGTAATCAGTGTACCGACGGGGTTGGACTTGTTAAGCTGCCAATCTGTGCTACGCCCTGGTTCTTCCCTCTGCAGCTCGGGTTCTCACCTGACTTTGCCTACCCCCTTGCTTCCCTCTCTGCAGGCTCCCCGAGGCTGAGGAATTGTGCCCAGGGAAGAGCCTTCCAGAGGGAGGGACCTGCTCCTCACGGGCGAGCTCCCGCTGGAGGGGGTGTGTAAGAAGGGGCACACGTGGAGAAGCCTGAGCTGTGGACAACAGATCTCTGGGAGCCTGCGTTTAGCACCCGGAGGTCAAAACAGACTCAGGCGGACAATAGGCTGGTGGCGAAGCCATTGAAGAAAGCCACAGGCTTCAGGGTCAGAGGGACCTGCCGTCAAGTCTCCGGTGCCTCCCTGGACCTCAGGTCCTAAGCTTCATCATCCAAATGTTTAATTATCCACAAATATTAAAAATCTAGTCTATCTAAATCAAAGCTTGGAAGCCTAATGATCTTATTAGCCAATAAATTCGATAAACAAACAAACAGATAAATAAATAAATAAAACAAAGCTTTCCTCTTGCATATATTTCAAAACTTTGCTCCCATCTTCCTGCCCCCCCCCTCAATAACTACACACACACACACACACACACACACACACACACACACACACTCACACACACACACACACACCCCTTCTTGGCCTGGTTGGTCCTGGAAGCCTGCAGCGGGGAAGGTCTCTCTTCCTTCATTTGCCTCCTCTCCCACTCACCCTGTTGCTATTCTTTGGCCCTTTCAGAGTCTTCCTTAGGGAAAGGGGGTGATGAGAAAATGTGCACAGAATCTGCATAATGAGGTTACAACCTGGAGTCAGGACACTCTGGGCTTACCCCCAATGTGGCTGCTTTCACAGATTCTTGGGAGGCTTACCCCATCCCTAAGGACCTCCCATTTGTAGCCACTGGCCATGGCAGTCGTGCTTCCTTCCAACCCCTGGTGTGCTTCCTTCCACCCCCTGGTTTCCATCCCTCTGTTGGCTTCCTTTCCTCCTTTGTTGGGGAGTCCATCCCCCTACTTCCTTCTTGCCTTCTCCTCCAACTGGCACCATGCTGGGGCCCATCTGGATGTAGGTAGCACCCCTCCAAGTCACAGACTTGCCTCCTGGCTCACTTGCCTACCTTCCACTTTGGGGACAGGAACCAGTCTCTACATCCACTCTGCTTCCAGGAGACACGAATCCAGCTCCCCTTTAGAGAGGTTTCCTTGAGGACCGCCTCACTAGCCCCTCACTCACCCTCCAGCCGCTGACACAGTCTGACAGTCTAATCACTGTCTCCAGAGAAATCCTTCCTACCAACCTCTTCAACTTCCTGAATCCAAACCGGTTCTCCCAGCATCCTACCCACTGTCACCTCCAGGCTAGAAAAACAGAAGGCTACTTGCTAGACAACCCGACAACTCAGAGGGCGGGGCCTGAGCATGTATTGTTCCTAATTTGAGGTGCCTGAGGCAGTACTCGGAGACAAAATGAGTCCAGTGTAACAGCTGGTTAGACAAGCACACGCCCCATGAGGTTGTGTCACCTGCAATGTCAGCCTTGAGTCCCAATCTGAAGGGCCGGCCGGCTGAGCCTCTCACCAGGGGAGTTCCCGGGCCTCACCCCCGAGCTTGTCTTTGCTTCCTGGGTGGGCGGCAGCCTCCCTAAGAGCCCTCACTGTGGGATAAGAGGCAAAGTGGGGCTGAAATGCTTCCACATCAATGAAGCCCAGCCTGCCCTGGCCAGAGGGTGGTCAAGGGCATCTTAGTTTGGGAAATGTGAAATTGGGAGGCGGCGGGGGCAGAGGGGGAGGTGGAAAGTAGGGCTCTACTTTCACTCTCTTATGTTCCGGGGCTTTCAGATCAGCTTTGGCTGAGCCGCTAACCACCGGAGGGACCTTGGCAAAATCGAGGGGCCCCTCTGGCCTTAGGGGCTTCGCCTGTGAAATGGAGTTGGGCTTCCCGTCCAAGGGCTCTTCCAGCAACAAGATGGACAGGAGTGGGGAATGCAGCTTGTCACTGGATTACTTCAGTGTGCCATGGGCCCAAAGGGTGCTGGACAGTGATCTCTCAGCAGGTCTGATGGCACCACTGACCCCCGGTTGGCTCCTCCCCTGCACTCCCTACATGGTTGTGGCCCCCATCACTGATGCAGCACCTGGCTCCAGAATCTAGCAGGACCTGACTTCTCCCAGCTCATCCACAGCAAGTCCTGCGAAGTCCCTTGGGTTCTGCCTCTAAAACGTACCTTGAACCAGCTCATCCTGTCTTTTGATTTGCCCAGAAAAGACTCATGTCATCTCTTGCCTGGATTCTTCCTCTTTCTGGAGCCTTCCTTGATAGGTCCTCATTGACATATGCCCCGGTAACTCCCTCACTGTTGCTTCATTGTACTCACTAATGCGTGCTTACATATTTGTTGAATTATTCAAATAGCACCTCTCTCCTCCCTCAGACTGTAAAACCCCCAGGGCAGGGACTGTGTCTCTTTTACTCATAATTACACCCCAGTGACTAGTACAGACTCTAGTACATAATAGATGCTCATTAAGTCTTTAATAAATAATGAGTAAAAGAATGAATGAATGGGCAAATCCTAACAGTCTCCTGACAATCTCCCTGATCTCAGACTCTGCTCACGGTAGGTCATCCTTCCATTTCCTTACCAAATCTAGGCCCTGAAATCCTCCAGCAGGTCAGAGAAAGATATGAAAACCCTTAGCTTGGCCCTTCAGAATCCAATTCCAATTTGCTCCTTCACCATCCCTGCCCTCACTCCAAGCCCCGGCCCAGGTTTTCTCAGCCTTCTTACTACTGACATTCTGGCCAGGTGATGTTTTGTTGTGGGGCTGTCCTGTGCGCTGTGAAATGTTTAGCAGCGTTACTGGCCTCAGCCCACTAGATTCCAGTGGCACCTGTTGCTATTGGTGACAAACTGCCTTTAGACGTTGCCAAAATGTCCCCTGGGGAGCAACTGTCCTTAGCTGAGAATCACCACGCGACCCACATGACAAGCTTTCTCCAAATACGCCGAGCTCTCTGATGTTCCGGGTCCTCCTAAGTCCTGCTCCCCCCGCCTGGAATGCCAACCCTCCCCGCCGCCTGCTGTTACTTCCTTTTTTCTGTTCAACCTCCCCTAATTCCCCAGGGGAAGGACCAAGGATAATAACAACATCGACCATTGTTATCCTGTGAGATTCTTATGGGGACTAACTTGATGTCCAGGAAAGGCCTTGGCAGAAGGCACAAAGGTAACGTGTATCAAATCCACGAACAAATGTTTCCTAGGCCCAGGGTGGGTGTCCATGGTGGGTGTCCATGGAAAGAAACAGAATATTTGTCTTCAAGTAGCTGCAGAATGATCTATGAAGGAGGGAGTTATCTTGTGAGGTATGCATGATCTTTGAAACCATCCCTCCTCCTGGCTGTGGCTTGGAGGGGGATAGACCCGTCTCCAGATAGGAGACAGAGCTGAGGCAGAAACACCCCTTTTCTTAAAAACACCCACTGGCAGGGGAGTGAGAGGTGTAAAGAAAGCAAGTTACAGAGGATGCGCAGCAAAGACAGTCAGGGGCTGGGCTCTGGCACAGGGATTCTCTGTGAGCTTTCTCTGTTTTCCCTGAAGTTTAAGTACATACTTGACATCTGGCAAGGACATGGGAAAACTCCGAGCTTCCACGCCCTCCCACAGGGCCTCCATCTCCCCTTTCCAGAGGCCTTCTCGGAGGTGTGCCTTCACTACGTTGCATTTATTCAAATACCATGTCTCAGAAGGATGCCAGGCCTAGCAGAAGCCCTCTGGGATTTGAACCTACAGTTCCCGAGAGCAGAGGTATTTCAAACCTGAGGCTTAGGCCACTGAGCCAGGCCCTGGGGGGACCCAATGCAAATTCCGTGCTTTAATTTAAATCTGGGCAAGAGGAAAAGTGCCACAGAGGCTTGTGCCTCCTGGGAATGCTGGCGCCCCAGCTCTCCCTGGTCTCTCGCCTCTGGCTGCAGCAGGCCCCTCGGCCATGGGAAGGGAAAACAGCCCTCAGTGCATGGCTTCTGATGCTCCTGCCCACGGCTGGATGATTTGCCTGCTTCAGCAGAGACTCTCCTTGCATCTGTGAGTACCTACTCCGTGCATGGCACAGGAGTGATCTCATAGAATCCTGGCCACAGCAGTGAAGGAGGTATGAGTTGGAAATTGGGGCTCAGGCTTTGTGGTCATACATCCAGGCTCCCGTCATTGTGTTATAATTATTCCATTTTAGTTCTGGTAAATCAGAATATCTTGGGCTGTAAAAACTAAAGCATCCTCGTGTTCTTGTGTGTGTATGTGTGTATGTGTGTGTGTGCGTGTGTGTGTGTGTAAATATATTTTTATTGATTTCAGAAGGAAGGGAGAGGGAAAAAGAGAGAATCATTGATCGGTTGCCTCCTACACACCCACACTGGGGATCAAGCCTGCAACCCAGGCATAAGCTCTGACGGAGAATCAAACCGTGACCTCCTGGTTCGTAGGTCAATGTTCAACCACTGGGCTACGCTGACTGGGCACATCCTCGTGTTCTTTAGCGCCCTTTCTGGGGGCAAATGCACATGAATTAAAACCTGGGTGAGGCTCTCAGAGGGCCCATCCCCCCGGTGGACCTTGGGCTGTAAAGCACCACGGTCTGGGCTGTGGCAGAGACACTGGTGCCAGCGTTCATGTGCTGATGCTAATGAGCAGCTCAGAATGGGCCCCGCCATGGCTTTCAAAGATCGTGTGCCGGTGGGTGCGTGGGGGTAAATCTTGTCATTTGTGTTTCTCAGTGTCGGTATCGGACACTGTGCCCTTGGGACCCCGGTTAGGCCCTGGCAGCTCTCCCTTCTACAGGCTCTAGGGACTTCCCCCACCATCCCCAGCTGTTGGGGGGGGGGGCACGCTATTTGAGCCCACCTTCAGCGAACCCCCACTGGCAGGAGGCATGCCTTTGAACTTGTTTCCATGTCTGGTTCTTCAGGGTGGATGCCTCCACTAAGAGCACTGTGTGAGCAAAGTCTACGCTGGGCACTGACATAGCCCCTGGGGGAGGGACTGGAGCTGGGCATGAAGACGCTCCCAGTTCTTCCCTGGTGATCAGCTGGGATCCAGCTGAGGGCTGAGCCATCAGGGGCCTGAGGGGGGCTGAAGGGCAGTGGCCTCTCTCTGGGCTGCAGGGCAAAGGTCATTGCCTGGGCAAAGGTCATCTTAAGGGAAGGCCCGAGGAAGGTGGACACAGGCTATAGGCTGGTCTTGAGCCAACGCCGTCTGCCACCCACATTCCTTCCCGTGAAAAGCCGGGAGAGGGGCATGAAGAGAAGATGCTGCCCAGAACGCAAACTTTCTGTCTTCAGACAAGATGGGAAGTGTCATAGGTTGAACTGTGTGTTCCCCTCCAAATTCATATACCGAAGCCCTAACTCCCAGCACCCCAGCCTTTGGCCTTATTTGGAAGTAGGGTCCCTGCAGACGTCATTAGTGAAGATGAGGCCATTAGGATGGGCCCTAGTCCAAAAGCCAGGGGTCCTTGTAAGGAGAAATCCGGACACAGACATGCAGACAGGGAGAAGCAGGTGAAGGTAAGGCTGAGACTGAGGTGTTGCTCCTACAGAGTCTCCCTTAGTCCCTGGAAGAAGAGGCTCCAGGAACGCAGCAGGGAGAAATAAGCGGAGCAAGGCTTGCTGCAGGGGGCAATTTGCAAATTTGCAGTAGGGAGCTCTCTGAGGTGATATTTAAGCAAAACTGAGTGAGGGAGAGGAGTGTGTGGGAACATCCAAGGAAAGAGTGGTCGGGCAGAGTGAGTGGAAGGGCCCTGAGGCTGGGACGAGCCTGGTGTGTTTGCGGATGGGGTTCCTGGAGTGACTGCTGTGGAGTGAGCAGCGAGAGGGTGGAGGGGGTGATAGAAATGTGCACCCCCGGCTACCAGGCAAGCCCTGGGCTCCCCTGAGCCCACTGCAGTGCAGAGGAAGCAGGCTGCTCCCCGCACACACGCTGGGCATGTGGCTACACTTCTGGAGGTAATTGGGGTCTGATGGCCGATTCTCTGCCTGCTGGGGAAAAGTAAAAAAAAGAAAAAAATCAGTGTTATTCCGGTGTCACCAGGCAAAAGACTCCCAGCCCTCGGGCTCTGATTCTGTGTGGAGCCAGGCTGCCTCCCTGTAGGAAGAAGTCCCTGTCCCCACGGGGTCCCCTCCAACCTGCCCAGGGAAGACAGTGGAGCCTGCGGGAGAGACGGTGAGGCTGGCTCACTCCACACTAGGAACCGACCTCCATCCCTGCGCTGCGTCATGGTGGTGTCTCAGGCTGGAGCCTCCCCCAGCAGCGGGGAGGAAGAGGTTCGTTTCCCTTCTAATTGTTAGAATTCTCCCTCATCCTCCCTAATCCTGGGTGCTTCCCTGGCTTTCTCTCAGGGGCAGAGGACTTGGAGAGAAGGAGAGGAAGGCAGTTTGCTTCGGGCAACACGGAGGGGACCTCAGGGTGGGCGCTTCTCTGCCTTATGGTCCCACAATGAGGATGAGGAGCCAGTTCTCAGCCAGTGCCTCCGGGTCTGCGAGGGGGGTGGCTGGATGCCAGGATTAACTTGTGTTTGAGGTGCAGAGGAAAGGGACCCTTTCCCAGAAAATCAAACCAACGGGGCAGGTATTTGCGTTGCCCGGTCAGGCCTCATGCCACACAGCATGGAGGGCGAGAGGAAAGAGGGCGCAGGCCCGGGAAACTCCCGTCCCACCAGAGGAGCCGAGGCTGGGCCAGCACATGGTTTGGGGGGAAAGGAGGATGAAAGAGCACCGAGAGCCATAAAGAAAGCACTGGAGAAGGAAGGGATTTTAAGCTAATTGGACCCAGGTCTGAGGAAGAGGAAGGAGAGGATGAGGTTATGTGGGAAACCCCCAACCTGGATGCTCAGACTCTGTGGGGATCCTGTCTCCCCACTTTTAAATGCCACAAACAGGGCACTGAAAGGGCTGGGCTGGGTACGTGGTTTGAATCGCTGAGTCAAGGGCACTTCCCAGACCTCGCGTTTGGACTTCTTTCCAGAATTGGCTTTGTCTGCTGGGAGCCCACTCTGTCTCTTCAATGTCTACAGAACCTGCAGCCCGTGTGATCCAGGGCCATGTTTACATGCACACGTGTGTGCGTGCACACACACAGACACACACACACACACACACACACACACACACACACACACACACGTCTGAATGTTCAGTGTTTCTTGTCTAGGGAAAAGGAAAAGGCAGGTCTCCAGATCCAAGCCCTGCCTGTCTCTGTGCCGTTTGCCAAGGGCTTGGAATGCCGTGTGTGGCTGTTCTTGTCCTGTCCCCTCTGGTTAACGTTGAGCCCTCCCTCAGCCCCGGAATCCGGCTCATTTCCTGTATCTCCTATTTCACTGGACATGTGTACGATTCCTGTAAGTTCCATGATGCAAGCCTAGTGGTTAGGGGAGGTGGAGTCAGGGAGGCCTAGGTGACTTCTGCTAAATGACCGGGCACATCCCATCCCCGGGCGCCTGAGCCCATGCCCAGGAGCAGCCTCGGGGGAGTGGGGTGGGGCGGGGGGTGGGGGGAAGGTCGTTTGTGAGCATCTTGGAGGGCCAGGTCCAGCATGGAGTGGGTTAACGTGGCCGAATGAACAGATGAGGGAAAGTCTCTTCATCAGGGATGCTCTGGCTCCCTGGGAGCTGCCACCCGGGAACACTGGAAGACTGCACGCAGAGGGAAGTCAGAGGACTGCGTTGTAGGGGTTTTGGCGAGACTGCTTGCTGGGGCCTTGATAAGCAGCCGCCCTGGGTCACACTATTCTGGTGACGTCTGTTGTTTATTTTGACTCCCCGAACGTGGCAAAGCCTCCCAGGCAAAGAGAACTGCCACGCTCAGCCAGGCCTCCCACCAAGTGACTCCTGACACAGCTGGGGTGTGTTTGGTCTTGGGATAAGTGCCTTGAATCAATAGAGTAAGTACAGGGTCAGCTCCGTTCCTAGTGAGCGCTCTGGTTGGGAGAGGCGTCTCAGGATGGGTCCTGCAAGGTCTGCTTGCTTAAAACTTCG
The DNA here is from genome assembly GCF_027574615.1 of Eptesicus fuscus. Lineage (NCBI taxonomy): Eukaryota > Metazoa > Chordata > Mammalia > Chiroptera > Vespertilionidae > Eptesicus > Eptesicus fuscus. Next base: position 81,515,506 of record NC_072476.1, on the reverse strand, counting down.
CTCTGGACGCGTGAAGCAAGAGCCCCTCAGTTTTCTTACCTTCGGTGCTCACCTGGAATCCACCACCCAATCGTTTAGTTCAGTCCCCGTGTGTTCAGCACTTTGTAGAGATTATAAATGAGGCTGTTTTCAGGCAAACCCCAAGTAACAGTGACTTAAATGCAGTGGAAAGTGTTTTTCTCTTGTGTAACGACCTGTGCACAAGGCTCTCCGTGACCTAGGAAGGCGGCCGTGGAATTGGCGTGAGCTCCTCCTTTCTTCTCTCCTGCAACTGGGTGCTGTGCTCACACCTGCTTGGGCCAACGTGGCTGCCAGCACATCCGGGTTCCAGCCAGAGAAACAGGGCAGAGAAGGGGAGGGTGCGCTCCTTCCCTTAAAGGGACACCCCCGCCCCCCCGCGCCCCGACACTGCGCATGCCTTTGGTGCGCTTCCCTTTGGCCAGAACGTGGGCACAGGGTCACAGCTAACACAGAGGAGGCTACCAAATGTGATCTTTAGTCTGGGTAGACATGTGCGCAATGAAAAAAGCAGCCCTTCTGTTACCGGAAGAAAGAAGCAGAGAGTGGGTGCCGGGGTACAGTGAGCAGTGGGTCAGACGTGTTGGATGTTCACAATGCTAAGTAGGTGCTTAGTTAGGAGAAACAGGATGGGGTCCACTCACAATAGATACATCTAATTTAAGGATCCTACAATCTAGTATACTTTATGAGGAGAGTGGCAGGCGGTCTTTAAAATGAAGAACAGAGGAGAGAGAGTAGAGGAAAAGAAATCCCTACTGACGTGAACCAGTTGGGATTCAGTGGACAGGTCATTTCGGGCAGCAGGACTAGATTGAGACCCTGCGTTGGTGGGGGTGGGGGGTATGGTGTGTTTGGGGGCAGTAGAGTTGAGTGGCAGGAGTGCAGGCAGGTGTGGGTGGGTAGAGGGGTGAGCTCAGAGAAAGTCAGCCGGGCCAGCTGCAGGTGGGCCACTCACACTGTGCAGACTTCTCTAGCTACAAAGGGACCTTGTCAGATGATACAGAAAGCATCGCAATGAGATCGAGGGAAAGTTAGAAGGAAGCACTGGACTCAAGAGCCTATCCCATATAATAAAAGGCTAATAGGCAAATTGTCCCCTTGGAAGTTGGACCAACGGGGAGTTCAACTGCCTGCTATGATGTGTGCTGACCACCAGGGGGTGACGCTGAACGAAGGAAGGCCCCAATGGGCCCTGATCGCCAGCCAGGCCTAGGGACCCTACCTGTGCATGAATTTCGAGCACCAGGCCTCCAGTGGTTAAATAAAGAGGTACATATTATTTCTACAGACACATCATGTTTGGGGGCAGGGTAAGGAGGAAGTGCTCTTGGACACTGAATTCTGACTTTCAATAGATGAGTGCAGAAGCATCACCCACAGGTGCACACCCACATGGCTTCCTCACCTGCTCCTTCCCTGACTCCCGCACACACATTTTACCATCAGCATAACCTATTTAAAGAGGCCACGCTGAGCCCTGACGACTCCGGCGTGGGGAAATTTCAGAGCTAGAGATGTTTCAGATATATCTTGAGCTCTTCTGAACCAACCCAAAACCTTGATTAGATATTCCTGCTCACACTATCTTTATAAATTTATTTTAAAATCTCTAGTTCAATTTTTAAAATTGGACACACATTTATATTGTTCCAGAGCCAACAATGCGAAAAGTAATGCATTAAATATTTTGCTCCCACCTCTGACCCATATCTGTTGAGTTCCTACCTGTACCCCACACAGATAATCATGTACTGTGAATGTTTGCAGAGTTTTTATCCCAGCTATAATCTTGATCAGTTAGTGATTTCTTTCCTCTCATCCCATTGCTTTCCTCCCATTCCATCTGCTACCTCCCTCAAATCCAATGTCTCATATTTTTTATTGTGTCTTTGCCAGCATTCTTCTCACTTGCACCCTCACCATTTCCCCAACATAGTAAGTACACACACACACACACACACACACACACACACACACACAGCCTTGCCACTCCATCCAAAGACTACACTGCTTCCAGAGTAATATCCATCAAGAGCAGATCTGACAAAGTCCCTTTGTAGCTAGAGAAGGCCACAAAAGAATGGATGCCCCCCTCCCTCAGGCTGGCCCAGCTGCCTTTCTCTGAGCTCACCCCTCCACCCAACCACACGTGCCTGCACTCCTGTCACTTGACTCCACTGCTCCCAAACACACCATTCCTCCCCCATCAGGGTTTCAATCTAGTCCTTCCCTGTCCATGGACTTCCTGTTCCTTTGTGTGGGGATTTTTTGAAAATTTGATATTTAGAAGGCTGGATGAGATTCAAGCCTCCTGACATCAAAACATGAATGGTTTCATTTCTCAAACATTTCAGTTGAATGTTTGCCAACTTTTTTTTTTTAATCTCAGGGAAACTATTTGCCGAGGTTCTAATATTATGTAAAATACTGAAGCAAGCCTTCCCCTGGGATTATATTACTATTTAGTTTTATATTTCTTCTGATGCCTCCAATAAATCATGAACATCTTCAGAGATGTCAGAGGGCAGCCTGTCTCTCCGACTGCAAATGACAAGCTGTGAATAATGCACACAGGTCTCGGGGAGGCTCCCAACCCCTCAGCCCTTGGGCTCTGGCCTTCGGTCAGACAATCTGCTTCAAGATCAACCGGGGTCAGGTGATCTTCATGCTGGCTGATCACTAGGAATCCCCAGCCTTAGCCTCAGCTCAGAATATGAGATTCCTGGGGTCAGGCACACCCCCAGGGAATCTGGACTACAAAGAGGAGGCTGCAACTCCTAAAAGAATAAAACAAGGAAATTCCAGAGAAGGTAGCCATTGTGTCCTAATCTTCTCATCTAGACTAACAACTCCTTGAGGGCAGTTCTGGTTCCCTAGAAGTCCTAAAGTCCTGGACCTTAATGGTAGCCCAAAAAGTATTTATTGTTTGGAAGGATGGACTATGGAAGGGCAGATGGATAGATGGATGATAGATAGATGGACTTCCGCAGGAAAACTGGAAGAAACAGGACAAGTACATAAAGTCATTGTTTTGATGAGCTAGGAAAAGGAGCAAAGAGGAAGAGTTCAAAGTCACCCACCATCTCTAGACCTGCACTTGGAGCTGCCTCCCTCCCGCCTTCTCTCTCCTCCATCTGCCCAGTGGGCTCAGGATGAAGGCAGGAGGCATTCCTGGGCAACCTTGGCTGGATTGGTTTGCTTAATTAAAATAATGAAATTCTATGGTGTTGGATGGACAACCAGAGAGAGGAGAGAGAATGCTCAGGCAGTATAAGTCCCATGATAAGGCTGAGGAGAACAGAACTTCAGAACTTGGGGCTTGGGACCAGGTTGGAGATGAAGGGCTGAGACTAAGAGAACTGGCATCCTGGTTCGCCCACATGATGTTCTGAAAACTGTAGCTCAACAAACCAGAGGTTCTTGACATAAACCAGCATCTTAGATTTCATTTCAATTGTGTTGGGCAGCCTCTCTCTGAGGAAATAGATGAAGAATAAGGAAAGAGGAGGAATTAAATGCTAAGCACAGACCATATGATCTAATCTTCTCAATAATCACGTGATGTAAGAAAACTCCATCGAGGAAAATGAGGCTCCGAGAAGTGAGGCACTGTCTAGTGTCACACACACAGCCTGTGACGGCCAGGTCAGCATTTGGTCCCTGCCCATCTGATGATAAATCCCACAAGCGCTTCACTGGACAGCCTCTCAGAGTCCTCATCCTGCTGGCTTGTTAGGAAAACCCTAAACTAGCCCTAGCCGTTTTGGCTCAGTGGATAGAGCGTTGGCCTGTGGACTGAAGGGTCCCAGGTTCGATTCCGTCAAGGGCACATGCCTGGGTTGCGCACTTGATCCCCAGTTGGGGGCATGCAGGAGGCAGCCGATCAATTATTCTCTCTCATCATTGATGTTTCTAAATCTCTCTTCCTCTCCCTTCTTCTCTGAAATCAATAAAAAATATATTTTTTTAAAAAAAGAAAGAAAAGAAAAACCCTAAACTTAGAAGCCCCTCAGCCCACCCAGGTAAGTCATCCCTAAGCCACATTTGGAGGGTGGGATGGGGCAGAAGTGCTCCTTGCCACTCAAAGAAAAACCACCAGGCTAATAGGCCCTTTAGTAGCAAATAATTTATACTGACCAAGCGGCTGCAGAGTTCAGCTAAAGTCAGTTTCTTAGTTCCATCTGGAAGCTCTTCAGAGGCATAATTTCATTCCAACCAAATGTAATTAAGAATTTGATTTGATTAAAAAACAAATAGAAGGAGAGAAATAAGGTTTCTCCTCATTGCCTCCCTTTTTTCACTCATTAGCATGACACATGCACATGACCAGTGACCAGTTCAAGGGAGGGACCCCTCCCCCTTGTCCCTTGCCCACCTTTTCTATGGCTAGTGGAGAGGCGAAAGTGGGGATGAGGGATGCAATTTCCAGGGAACTCAGCAAATAAAAGCTAAGGATTTAAAAAATTCTAATTTGGCTTCAAGAGACCAGCAAAACACAGCAGCTGCACAACCACTGAGGAACGAGATGTCCACTTAATTAAAGCATGGCTAGGCGGTGGGAGTCTCCCAGCGAGAGAGACTCAGCAATACTGAGTAATGATCAAACCAGACCTGCTGCCAAGAGAAACTGTGGTCAGCAGGGATCACCAGCTTGCCTCTCCAGGAAGATGGGCTCCAAAGCCAATTTTGGGTAAAAAAGAAAAGAAAAAAGTAGGGTGAGAAGAAAGGATTTGTGATATTGTATCATTGCCATGACCCAAATAATCTACCTCTGACCTACTCCAGCTTATCTTAGAGGGTCTCATGAGAATTGTGTGGTGAGATTTTTATTTTATTTTTTAATAAAGGGCTGTTCAAAATGACAACAGGGAGGTCCAATACTGTGTGGGCTGCTCTGGTCAGATCTCTGCCCAGACACACCCTCTCGCCTGCTCCCCTGTTTGTGGGAAAGCTCCTTTTTTGCATTTTCTAAATTTGCCCCCTATTTCCTCTTTGAAGAAGCCCTGTATGAGTGTGCATGTAAACTGAGCTAAGCAGAAGCTGGAAACAATTTTACAATGTCCTATGTTGTCAAATCAAGGCAGAAGTTACTAAAAAGAACTGGAACTTGCAAGGGAAGTTCCAGAACTCAGAACAGTCATAGGATGGGACTAGAGCATGGGCCTTCGGGCCAAGGTTGGTTTAGCTGCTCACAGTGCCATCAGGGGCTTAGGCTCTTTCTATCTTTCTACTGCATCATCCCTGGAGTGTCGCCTTTTGTCCTCATGTTGGTTGACTCATGGATGCAAGAGGGCCGAAGCAGGTCCAAACAGCACAGCTATGTTTAAGGCAGAAAGAAGGGTGGGGAGGTGACACGGTCCTGTCTATTGCATCTTAATCAGAAAATTAAAAACCTTTGAAGAAGACTCCTTATATTGCCTTGGCCAAATGGTCACATGGTCACCCCTGGCTCTGGGAAAGTGGGTATTTACCTGGGAACTTTGCTGATCCGATAAAAATTGGAGTTCCATTTATAGAAAAGACAGGGGTAGGCAATGACCAATGTCTTCTGTAGGCGTGTAGACTACTGAATAGCAGCAGAGTCTAGTAAGGAAAATAAAAACCACGCCAGGTATGTCAAAGAGAGGGAATTCAATGCAGGGATTTGGTTGTTGGACAAGAAGGGTCAGAAAGGCTAAGAGGGAAAAAAGAAGAAAATAAGGTTAACCAGATATTATGAATTGTAGCAAGTAATTAACACCCCTAGACTGTAGCTGCAAAAAGGAATATGGTGCTACCCCAAACTCAGGATTGTTAGACTCCTGGACTACTGGTATACCTGCTGCTGCTGCCACCTCGCAGGAAATCAGAAGCCTGTGCTCTTATTGCAGGAGCCTAGGAACCTGAATACCACCACCCTAGCAGTGTTGCTGCAGGGCCAGACCCCATGAGCACTGAGCTGCCAGAGGTGTTGCCACTATTGCCCGGGAACCCGGGAATGAGTGCTCCCTTGCCACTACTGTCACTGCACAGATGATACCAGGAGCAAAAGAACAAATACCTTCTCCCTCCTTCCCTCCTTCCAGTCTCCTACCATTGGCAGAGCCCAACTGGAAGCCAGCTGGTATGGGAGTTGACCTGGGAAATGTTGTTTGTAGGCCTCCAGCTCCTTGTGATATTGAGAGGATCACAGATGGCCAGAATGTCATGAGAAATATAAGGACACAGACTTTATACCCCCACCCCCACCCCTTGGGGACGTGAAGAGGTGGGGGTTGAGGCCATCAGGTTTGTGAAGCAGCATGGCAGTGCACTGTCTTCTGTCTGCAGTGACTGGTTGAGGAAATGCGGGGACAGGTGACAAGCATAACCAAACTTCAAGCACTAATGTAGTGGGAAATCTGGAAATAAATCTATTAAAGGTATGTCCAACGAACTAGCTTCTAGACCAATGATTCCTACATTTAGTTCTGCTCTAAATGACCAGAAAATTACACTTGAATGGGTTTAAAAGGTGTCTTCTGTGGACACTATCTCATGTTTGATGTCATTTGAGAATACAGAGAAGTATAAGGACCTCTCCTAAAGATGATTCAGGCCATTGATCTGTCATTGAACAAACTCTGTTGAAGAATAGCCCCGCAGTTCCCTAGTAATGGGTTTGATAAGGCCCTTGGAGAAGAAATTACAGTAAGCTGGTTATGGCGCATTTCCATTCTAATGTCAGCTATGATCCTCTGTTTGAATGTAGGACTCTGTGGTTCATCATGATAGTCAATACTTGTCCATAGGAGGGAGGGATATATATATACAGATTCTGGCTGGAGACACATTAACTTTGGGATAGTTCTGCAGGCATGAGTGGAGAGAGGAGCTTGTAACCCCATGTCTAGCTATATTTAGGTACTGGGAAACCCGGGGATGCAGGGATGAGCATATGCATATAGGTCAGGAACTTTAGGCGAACAATCCCAGGGGTTCCTCTCTCTGATCTCAGCCTTCCTTAAAAGCTGAGCTGGAAAATCTGAGAGGCGGGCCCAGAGCCAAGGCAGAAAATTGCTGTGGGCTGGAACAAGGGCTCAGAGCTGCTCTTTGGGACAGGACAGGAAGGGCAAGGGAGGAACTCATGATATTAACAACGACCCTTTACGTTTGTGGAGCACTTTATGATTTATAGTGCGCTTTTCTATATTCTTGACAGTTAATATGACACAGTAGTCACTTGTCTTCAAGTTAGGTGTTCCAATAATCCATTGCTGCTTAACAAACTCCCTCAAACTTAACGTCTGTACATCTAGAATAGCGCATTCAAATGGCTGGCAGTCAATGCTGACTGTCAATGTTGGCTGGATCAAAGGTTGGTTGCCCAGATGCGTACTGGTGGCCTCTCCATGTGGCCTGGATTTCTCAGAAAATAGTGGCTGGGTCCCAAGTCAGAGCATCCTGAAAGCAAGAGCTCCAAGAGACCACAGTAGGAGGCCAAGACGCCATGTGATCTGGCCTCAGCAGATAGTGCCACTTCCTTTGCATTCTATTGGTCAAGCGAGTCACTGAGGCTGACTCAGATTTGAGGGGAGGGAAATTAGACTCCACCTCTCAGTGGGAGGAGTAGCAGAGAATTTGGGGCTATCTTTAATCTACTACAGTAGCTATTATGAACCTCATTTGACTTTCTTTTCTTTTTTTTTACACAAAATTAACTTGCTGGTAGTGATCTAATGAGTAAATGCCAGAACTGAATTAGAACATAGGTTTGCTGGCTCTAAATCTAATGCTATCAACATTATATATGTGTGTGCTTATATATATATATTTAAGCCCATTGTCTGTGCACAGTACTTCTTGACTTCATGGTCATTGGGAAAGTGTAGAACCCTCTGTGTGAGCTGGTTCCTCTCCTGGCTATTTTTCTTTTGTTGCAATGATTCCCCATGACCCTCCTCAAGGCAGAGTGATCCCTTTATACAAACCAGGAGATGGTCCCAGATGCAAAAGGTGGGCAGCCCTTCCTCAAACCCTAAGAGTTAGAGTGGAGTCCTCCCAGAATCCTGAGTCAGTGACCTGACTTTACTCCTAGAGCCTGGGCCTTAAATATCAGGCCTGGAAGAGGCCTCAGCAGACTCTGCATCTTACTGAGCAGGAAACAGAGACCCAGAGACGGGGAGAGAGTTGCCTCGGGGTCCACAGCTCAGTCAGAGATGAGACCAGGTTTGGGGTCTGATCCCCGGCTACAACCCACCTGACTGCCCTTTCAAGGAGCACAGCAGTGGGACCTCAGGGTACTCTTTCCATCTCCTTTTCTTCTTGGTCATTCCAGCCACAGACCCAGGTGTGGGAAGCAGAAGGCCAAGGGCATGAAGGATGGCAAGGGTTTCCGATGAGGGTAGACTGCAGCTTAATTTATAAAAAGTTTTGCACCATGTTGTTGCCCTCACTCTGCAGATAATATTCGTGTCTATCTTCAGGGACTCCCCTGTTTGGTGCTTTTCAAAGATCAGCCCTTCTGGTACATGGGCTTGCTACCCCCTCACCCCACCCGTTTCACTCATGCAGGTGTGTATCTGATCCCCTTGAAGTGAATATGTTAGGTGCCTCTGGAGATTTATTTCTCTATTTTTGCATTCCATAGTTTTGTGATTATATTGTTTTTGCTCCTGCATTAAACTAGTTTACTAAATTACTTCTGGAAACAAAAACCACAACTTTGGTTTGTTTCAAATTTCGTTTAAACAACAAAAAGGGGAATATTTAGTCTCTTTCTAAGGTTGCAGCTCAGCAAATTACAGAAGAGTGGTTTGCTGTGGTTTGCTCTTCTAGTCTCTGGTGGAGGCAGACATTGGAACACGGTGGGAGTGGGGGCTCCTGAACACGGAGGGTGGGAGGAGGTTTCTGAATGAGAAGCGGCAGGCAGCTTTCTGTGTGTGTGTGTGTGTGTGTGTGTGTGTGTGTGTGTGTGTGTGGTGGGGGGAGGGGGAAGGCAGAGGAGGAGGCACTTAGAGAAACAGACAGAAGAAGCAGATTTCTGTGGCTGTGGCTGTGCCTGTTAACACAAGGGCTTTGAGGTCATAGGGCAGGGGGAGCATTAAAAAAATGAATGCTTGTAATGACTGTTAAGTTAGCTGTTTGAAACTTGAAATGGTCTAGGGTAGTGGTCGGCAAACTCATTAGTCAACAGAGCCAAATACCAACAGTACAACGACTGAAGTTTCTTTTGAGAGCCAAATTTTTTTAACTTAAACTTCTTCTAATGCCACTTCTTCAAAATAGACTCGTCCAGGCCATGGTATTTTGTGGAAGAGCCACACTCAAGGGGCCAAAGAGCCACACGTGGCTCGCGAGCCACAGTTTGCCGACCAAGGGTCTAGGGCACCTTTTGCATCTGGGACCTGGAACGGCTGGTCTCTGGTTTGTATAAAGGGACCACTCTGCCTTGAGTAGGGTCATGGGAAATTTACTTATTGCCCCATGCTTTTGCAGAAAGAATTTGGGAGCTCATTTAGCTGCTCATCACCAGCTGAGGGACTTTAAAGAACCGATGCCTGGTCCCAACACTGAGGTCCTAATGCCATTGGTCTGGGGCAGGGCCCCTCAGGTGATTCTAAAGTGCAGCTAAGTTTAAAGGCCACTGACTTAAGTGCTGCATAGAAACAGAGCCAGTGCAGAAAGGCAAAAGAGATGAGCCATACATGGATGAGGAAATTAGAATAGTGGGGAAATGCGGGTAGGAGAGAGAAGTGGAAGCTAGGAGTGAGGTGATACCGGTAGGATTTCAGGTCCACACAAAATATGAACAGGTTTCTCCAGAGAGGCCCACAATTCCCAGTCTGGAGACTACAGAGAAATTTCTCTGGTGATTCACCATGAACCGCCGTTTCTGTGCAGTTATTGAAGATCTTCAAGGAGAGAAGCCCACCATCTTCACTTCTGAAAGCAGGGACGTTTCCCCAGGTGCCTAACTGACTGAGGTATAAAATTATTGCACACACAGGACCCATTCAGGATGTGAGTTGAGACCTGCTGAGCCCAGCAATGTTGACCACGCTGTGCAATGCTGAGGAAGTAGGCTTTCAGATAACGATCTGAACGTGAGCGACTCAACCTTCCTTACCACGTTCCCAGCTTGGACAATCATGTTTCAAGCTTCATAGATGGAGTTCAGTGTGGTGGTGAGGGGTTAAATTTCCTTATTTTGGATTATAGATCTGCCACTGTGTGACCCTGGCAGATACTTAACGTAATTGTCTCAGATTTCTCATCTCTAAAATGGGTATAATCATGGCAAGTATGATGCTATTGTGATGTTTAAGGAGGTAATGTCAATAATTTAGAACTGTGCCAACCATGTAGCAGGTGTTTAAAATGTTACTTACTAATTTTGTCTTCTCAACTCACTTAGGAGGCCAAATTCAGGTTTCTCATAGAGAATTTTTTCAAAGCAAAGACTGATTAAAGTGAAATTTGGATTTCATACTGTCCTGGGTGACCTCTCCCAGTTTATTCAGTGTGTCTGGGTGGGACCTGGGCACTGGTTTGTCTGGAAACCTTTCTGATGATTCGTAAGAAACATGCCTCTGATTCATCTCCACAGAAAAGAAACAGCATGTGGCCAGGCAGTTAATGAATTTCCCCAGAGCAAACAGGATGTGTGTGTGTGGGAGGGGGGGGAGTGTGTGTGGGAGGGGGGAGGATGAGGGTATGAGAGCTGTGCATATGGCTGACAGCACATTTTCCAGGAAGATTCCCCTAAACAAAGGGAGGTGGAGACAGCTAGAAAGGTCTCAGCCCAATATTTAAATGACCCAATGGGAGATAGTAAGACGAGGCAACGTATTAGGCAACATGTGACCAAACAGTACTCAGCCAATGAGGAACCGGAGGAGGGACTAAATAAATAGGCTATGTTCCCTGCCCCACGTGTGTGCCATACAATGGACACCGGCTCTCGAGAGTGTTATTAAAAGTCTCACTTTCGCCATGTTTCTGTTTCCCAGTCCGTCATTTGAAATTCGGACAGGTGAGCCTTTCTCACATGATTCTAATTAAGGAGCCGACCTGGTGTCTGATTTTGTTTCGCCTGTTCTTACAGGAGCTTCCCCGGCACCTATCCCGGCCGTCTGGCCTTCAGGCTGCTTTCACACCTCTTGGTACTTTTGTTCAGAGTAAATATAGATTGTTACTTCTATTTCATTGTTTTTATTTTTCTAATCACCTGTTTTCCTGGTTTTAAGAACCTATGTTTATTTTATTCCACTCAGATAAATAATACATTATTTATCACTTTCATCCAACCTTTTGTCTGCATACTGTGTGTATACAAATATAAGTTTTAGGGTTCCAAAATTCACTTTGAAATCTGCTTCTTTGGCTTAACTTTATGTCATACGCATAGTCTTGAATGCCACAGATTTTTGAAAGTATGATGATTTTTTTCTCATTCTTCATCCTGATGTATCTCATTGTATTTCCCTAGGGCGGCCGGAACAAAATGTCACAGACTGGGTGGCTTTGGGCAACAGAAACCCATGCTCCCACGGTCCTGGAGGCTGGGGGTCCAAAATCAAGGTGTAGGCACGGCTGGTTCCTCTGGAGGCTTGCGGGGAGCTGCCCTCCCGCTTCTGGGAGTGGCCCTGATGTTTGGTGTCCTTGGCTTATAGAGGCATCACTCTAACATCATCTCCATCTCCACATGGTGTTCTCTGTGTCCCTGTGTGTCTCTGTGTCCAAATCTCCCTCTTCTTCTAAGGTCCACCCCAACCCAGTGTGACCTCAACCTAACTTGGATATATGTGCAAATGGCTATTTCTAAATAAGGTCACATTCACAGGTACTGGGGGCTAGGACTTGAACACACTGTTTTGGAGGATACAATTCAACCAAGTATATCAGCCATTTGTTACGTCCACCTACCTCCTTGGGGCACCATAAAGGTTTTGTGCTTCTTGCGATGCCTGGGTCTCAGCTCCCTCGAGTCTCCCATGTGGCCATGAGTTCAGACAGGTGCTGAGGAAGCCAGGCCAAAGATAAAAATGGGGCGAAGGGGTCCGTTTCTGTCCTCTCTGGACACCCACCTTCCCTGGAGCAAGGATGGTGTCTGCCCCAGGGAAGTCCAGGAGGGGCCAGCTGAGGTAGGGAGGGCAGCCACAGGTGGCAGCAGGAGCCGGGCTGGGGGCCTCCTGCAGCTGCTCGGCCACCTGGCCAGACAGCTGTTCTCCCCTTCAGGGAGCTATGTGAGGCGAGGCCTGTCTGGCTTATCACAGCCTCTCGGAGAGTTACAGGATGCCAAAACGCCTGGTCAGATCTGTCAGTTCAGTTGAGCAACTGTTTTGGGGGGTGGAGGAGTGGGGTTGGGGTACGGAAGCACCAAATCAGTTATATATAGTGAGTGCTCAGTTTAGGCATGAATTGACCCAAGTGCACCCACTGTGCAGCCTGCAGGCCAAGCCCAGTCCCCTGCCTGCTGTGTGCGGGGAGCGAAGGACGGTCTCTCCAAATGGACATTTGTAACTGACTTGATGGCAGGGAACCCGGGAATCTCACGAAAACAAAACCCGCTAACCCTTCCAAAACGAATTTCATTTTTCTCATTGTAAGATCTGTATTATAAAAACATCATACTCAACAATTATTATCTATTTTGAATTTCATCAATAAAACATTTCTGGGAATTTGTTTTCTGTCTTGTTATGGAAGTACCTATGTTACAGCCTCCATTCTACCTCCAGGCCTGCAAAGCCTAAAATCTTGACTATCTAGCTCTTAACAGAGAAAGTTTGTCCATCCGTAGTCTAGTCAGATAGTCTAAAACATCAGCAAACATCAGAAGAACCTGTAGGAATTTTAGAAATACAGATTTTAGGCCCCAACCCTGGATTTTCTGATCCAGTAAGTCTGGGGTAGGGACCAATAATTTGCTTTTCTAACAAGTTTCCAAATGCTGCTGGTCTGGGAAGCATTCTTCGAGAACCCTCTGTGGCCAGTAATTAATTAACATTTATCTAGGAGGCGGCATCCCATTGTGTTCTCAAAAATAGGCACTAAAATCAGAGCTGAGTCGTTGCCAAATTCTGCCACTAACTCTGTGATCTTGAGGGTGTTGTTTATATATCCTGGGCCTTCCTTTCATCGTTTATAAAGTGGGCATAATGAAAGTGACTACCTCACAATGGTTTGAAGGTTTAAATGTAATCAAGCTTATAAAGCTCAGCACACATTAGCTATTTTTTGACTCGCTGTCCTCAGACAGTTTACAATGTGGGGATGTGGAAATGAGACTAACTTTAGTGAGCAGGATTGAGTGGTAAGGGCTGTAAACAGGAAGATCAGAGGAGCAACCTGGGAGGACTTCCTGTAGGAAGTGAGGCATGAGCTGAGCGTTCGAGAAGGAGAGGAAGGTAAATGGGACCATTTACGGGGGCTTGGGGGATAAAATTGGTATGCTTTTTGAAGAGTGGGGAATTCAGACTGCCCAGCTGGTAGGAAGAACTGCCAAGTGGCACAGGAGGCAGGGGAATAGTTATGCCAACTCCAGGGGTCCAGTGAAAATGTCACAGCACAGATGCAGTGTGTGTGGTGTGTGTGGGCAAGGGCCTGGAGTCCTAGGAACTGCTCTTGGGATTCCGTTAAAACGGAGCTTGGGGAAGCTGAACTGCCCTCCTTTTTCTCAAACCCCAATTCTCCTTCTTGGGGCTGCTTAGTGGGCGGGCCCCATCCTCCCGTCTCAGTTCTGTTTACCCCACAAGCATTCCTGTCATTTGGTAAGAACTGCTGCCTGGATGAGAAGCCTTGGGAAGCTTTGCTCTGTCTTCTAAGAAACAGGAAGTCGTTATTTGCCCAAAGCAAACAAACGCACAAACTGCAGGGTTCACGTTCCGTCCAAATGCAGTCCCAGGAGGTGCGTGTGGGGGCTGAGGGCACGGGGACCCGATCAAAGATCCCTTTCCCCTCCCCCTCTCCCCTGGCCAAATAAACACAGGCCTTAATGTCCCAGCCAGGCCTTGCAGGAGGCCTGAGGGAAGTCACCCACACACAATGTATAGACGCTGAGCTGGGGTTTCTTCCCCAGGCAGCACCATTCCCAGTGCGGGTCTTCTTCCCACGACATCAGCAAAACCATCGCCATGATTCCTGGAGGATGACTGACCTGCCACTTGCCCCCTTTCTTTCCTCCACCGAGAGGGAAGGAGGAAATGAGCAATTATTGGAAGCCCACTGTATGCCTGCGCTTGCACAGTCTCGCCTGGACTCTTTCATTGAGATCTTGTGACTCCCCTGTCCAATGGGCACTGTTGTCTGCATTTACAGGTGGGGAACGAACGAGGCTCCAAAAGCATGGTCACGTGTCCCAGGTCCCTGAGCAGAGCTGCCATTTGACATCATGTCAGGCTGATTCTACATACAGTCCCAGCCACAAGCTCCTCTGTTAGTTTGGAGTCCCTGCTAATGGCCTCTCTCCCACCCCAACCTCCTTTCGAAAGTGTTGTCTTCATTCTTCAAAACTGACCCGTATGGCTTTCCTGCGGCGTACGCAGCGCCGGAGGCTAACGGAATAGCCCTGCCCTCCGTACGCAGGGCTTGCAGGAGAAAACTGGCAGCTCCCTGCAGAATGTCCCAAACAGAAAGGACACTGAAAAGGACTCAAACTGTAAGCCAGCAAGGGTTCACCAGTGACCTGACTCAGGTTGCATGTGACTGAGTGAGCGGGCAGAGGAAGACTGTGGGAGACCTCGCCAATCTTCCAGAGAAGGCTTGTACCTAAAACTGTGTGTTCAAAGCATGATATTCTAAACTGTATTGCTCAGTGGCCTCTGGAGTCAGAATGCTCAGGTTCAAACCTCGGCTTTACTATTTACTAGCTGTGTGCCCTTTTAGTACCTCAGTTGCTTCATCTGTAAAATGGGGATAAGGGAATTTCCAACCTCACAGGCCATGAAGTGCTTGCTTCCCAGGTGCCTGGCCCATCTGACCCTGGGACTCAGGAGCCGCTGGGGTGCAGGAGGAGGGCGGCCTCTCTGGCCAGCTTGGGGACGGGTGGGCACTGCCCAAACCCATGCAGCTCCTCTGGCTCTGGGCCCCGAACCCATCTCATGACCCAAACAGATTAATGGGGCGTGACCTCAATACGGCTGAATTCTCTTCCTGACAGATGTTTGGACTATTGTAGCGAAATCTCTCAGGCCAAAACCTTGAAACAATTAAGTACTTTCCCCCAATCAATCAATTAATTATTAATGAGCCATATCTTCAGTCTTCTATCAGTTTCTTCATCCAGGCTTTAAGAAGGAAAGCAAGAACTGCAACCAAGATCGGAAAACCCCCGAAAGGTTCTTTTGTACATGTTTTCTCAACCTGCATAACCGGGCTCTCCCTGGGCAGCTTCCCATCTTCTCCGTGCTCACTAGGGGCCCGCCGACAAGGGGCTCTTGAAGGGCCTGTTGGTGCTGAGGGCTGGCTGAGGGCTTCAGATTCCCTCTGCTGCAGGGAGGGCCGAGCAATGGGCAGTGCCCCTGGAACCCACAGCTGTGCCTGGAGGACTAGGGAGGGACTTGTGAGGCATCACCTCTTTCCTTCTAGAAGAGCTCTTAGGTTACCAACACCTGTCATTACATAGCAAGCTGGGTCTCCATAATGCCCACTACTGGCCAGTCACCATCCTATCTAATAAAAGAGTAATATGCAAATTGACCATACACCCACTACACCACAAGCCACACCCACCAGCCAATCAGGAGTGAGTATGCAAATTAACCCAACCAAGATGGCTGCAGCCACGGAGCGAATAGGAGGCTTGGGTTTCCCTGGCAATGGAGGAAGCCAAGCTTCCTACACACCCTGGCCAGCCTAGGCCTCCGCTTAAGGCTACAAATTTTCAATTATAGAAGATAAATAAATCCCAGATACCAGGGCCTCCGCTTGGGTCGCCGGGGGACGTGGCTGGCCTACAAACCACCACAGGCCCCTCACCCAGGCCGTTCCATGCCCCAAGGGAACCCCCACCCTGATCCAGGACACCCTTCAGGGCAAACCAGCTGGCCCCCACCCGTGCAGCAAGCCTCTATCCTATCTAATCCTATCTAATAAAAGAGTAATATGCAAACTGACCATCACTCCAACACACAAGATGGCTGCCCCCATGTGGTCAAAGATGGCTGCCCCCATGTGGACACAAGATGGCCGCCACAAGATGGCCAGCAAGGGAGGGCAGTTGGGAGGGATCAGGCCAGCCGGGGAGGGCAGTTGGGAGGGACCAGGCCAGCAGGGGAGGGCAGTTGGGAGGGACCAGGCCTGCAAGGGAGGGCAGTTGGGGGCGATCAAGCCTGCAGGGGAGGGCAGTTAGGGGTGACCAGGCTGGCAGAGGAGGGAAGTTGGGGGCGACCAGGCCTGCAGGGAAGGGCAGCTGGGGGGGACCCAGGCCTGCAAGGGAGGGCAGTTGGGGACGATCAAGCCTGCAGGGGAGAGCAGTTAGGGGTGACCAGGCTGGCAGAGGAGGGAAGTTGGGGGCGACTGGGCCTGCAGGGAAGGGCAGTTGGGGGGGGACCCAGGCCTGCAGGGGAGAGAAGTTGGGGGTGACCAGGCCTGCAGGGGAGGGCAGTTCGGGGTGACCAGGCCTGCAGGGGAGGGCAGTTAGGGGCAATCAGGCTGGCAGGGGAGAAGTTAGGCATCAATCAGGCTGGCAGTGGAGTGGTTAGGGGGTGATCAGACTGGCAGGCAGAAGCGGTTAGGGGCAATCAGGAATGCAGGCAGGTGAGCAGTTGGGAGCCAGCAGTCCTGGATTGTGCGAGGGATGTCCCAGATTGGAGAGGGTGCAGGCTGGGCTGAGGGACCCCCCGCCCCGCCTGCCGTGCATGAATTTCTTGCACAGGGCCTCTAGTAATAATCACATTGGTGACGATTGTAATAGTTGAGTGTTCATTCCTTCCCAAGCATGGCACTAAGCACCTTCAAGTATCAATGAGGGCTTTCTTTAGCAAGTAACCGAGAGCCCCACTGTGGCAGACGCTGCTGACACCTGCGATGTCCTCCCACCCCATCGCGCTCCCGAGCACCAGCCCGGCGGCCAGCCACCCGCCCCTGTCACTCTGCCCGCAGGCCTTTTCTGGAAGCAGAGGACCGCTCTGCCTGTGCCCGGGTCAGGCCAGCAGTGCTAGGGAGGTAATGCCCTTTGCTGTGTCCCAGAGCCGGCCTCAACCAGCGACAGATGGGGCCTTGGGTACATGTACCTGCTCCTGTGCCACTTGCTGGGATAACTGAGGAGGTGTGCTTTGCACTGCTCCCCAGAGCTTCTCCACAGGATTATGTCCAGCGGCCCACAGTGACACTGCTAGATAATGTCCCCTTCGCTCGCCTTCTTCCCTTCCCTGCTTCTCTCCCCACTCCTCTACCAGTGCTTCCCACAATCATCCTCCACAGAAACAACTCGCAGGTGGGTCTTTGTCTTGGCATCGGCTTCTGTATCAGCTCAGGCAGTGGAAAGTCTGGCTTCAGGAATGGCTTGACACGGGGTTTAAATGATGCCAGCCCCCAACTCTGCTCTTGGATCTGTCTCCTCTGATTGGCTCTGTTCTCTTTTTTCCAGTTGTCCTCAGGCTTACGTCATCACAATACCCCAGCCAGGGGAGGAGAGGGGTCAATTCCCTGATAACTTAAAATCCTGGAGGGAACTGAGTCTTACTAGTCCCCGTTGCCCACACTTGAGCCGTGTGCCGTCCTTGAAGCAATATGGGTGGCCAGGTAGGCAGTGTGTGGGGATCCCCATCCTGAGTCAGGGGTTCTGCCCTGGAAGCTCCCAGGCTGAGAGTGAGAATGGGATGGGCTCTCACAAAGAAATGGGAGACCCATCACTGAGTGGGGTGGTGAGTGGATGCTGGTTACCATCCCAACAGTAGCCACCAATATTCGTGCATTGCATTTCCCCTCACACAAGGTTCTCTTCCCACTCACAGGGAGGACCTTGAGGCTCAGAACAATTATTCGTCTAAGCTCACCCAGGTGGAAAGGGGCGGAGTGACCTGGGCCCCTGGTTTGGCTGTTTCCAACACTGTTTACCCACATTGACTTAAATGCATTTCTACTTAAAACGTATGAACTTACATTCATCCCCCACTCTTTTGATTTAGGCCAAAACCTTGTTTTCAGGAGTGGGCCCTGCTGACTCCAGATCCCCCTCATCTCTCTCAGGTAGACCATTCCCAGGAGAAATGTCTGATTCTCACTTCAGGGTCTTCAAACGGAGAACTTGAAACGCTCGGATAGCGATCTGACGACAGCATTCTTTAGATTTCCGTGTGCCCTCCTGGATTTCTTACATTTGTCTCCGTTGCTAATTTGACAGTAACCTTTTTTTGGAAACTTGCCTTCATTGAGCTTTTGCAAAGCAATCAACTTAATTTTCATGAAAACCAAAGTTTTCTTTCCTTTTACATTTCACCAGTTTGCAGGATAGTTAATTAAGTGACCTGATCACAGTGCCACGCACAGCTGGCATCCATAGGTTTGGGAACACACGTCGCTCAACTGGCAGAAGGTGGTACAGCGTTCCAGAGGGGGGTCAGCCTGCTGTGGGCAGCGGAGGAAGGTTTACAGAGAGGAGGGGAGCTCTGGCCAATCGGGCCGATTGGTTAGGGGGAGACAGCTTGAGCGCATGTCTCTATAATTGCCCAGAACACTGTGGAAGGTGCTTACACGGCAGGCAGGAGGGATTAGCCGTAGGACAGGCCTCCTGTGGCAGCAGTTTCCTGCCCAGTGGTCTGAGGTTGTGCAGAAATGACAGAACCACATGCTTCGATCGCCTTTAAGGCCTTGGCAATGACTTGTCCTAAATGCGATTGAATAACTTCAATGCGAGGCAAGAACTCAGGGTGGAAAAGCCAACTCCTTCCCGACCACGGCGCGCCAGGATCACCCGTGACTTGAGATCCCCTCGGCAGGGCTCAGAGTGGGTAGTCACCTGATGTCCTATTATGCGTCTTGGCGGGTAAAGGGCATTTTTTTTTTTTTTAAGGGCCACAGCTGCCTATGTGTGCTTTAGTGCAAATTAGAAAAAGGTACTTCCTTTGAGTAGGTGAACTGGAAGGTGCCCTCTCTGGACACCTTTCTCCTGGCTAGCACAGCCCCTTGGCAGAGCGCATGGCTTGGCTAGTGCAGCATGAACGCGATTAGCATGCCCCTCCCCCCTCATCAGAGCAGCACACAGACTGTGCAACGGCACCAGGCAGGCCTTTAGAATCCCCTCAGGTTCCCTTGTTCCAGGCCCAGAGACAGAGCAGCAGTAGGCACTGCTCTTCAACGTGTGCAGCATGCACCAGCAGAGGCGGCGGCCCTGAGAACTCACAGGAGATGCAGACTCGTGGGCCACGCTCCTGACCTGCTGAGTCGGCACCTCTGGGGACGGGGTCCAGGCATCTGTGCTTCCCTGGCCCTGCAGGTGTTTCCGATGTTTGCTAACGATGGAGAACCACGGAGTGCTGGACTGCTTAGGATCCCCGAGCCGACCTGCCTATTTCCGGCTGTTGGGCACAGCCCAGCCTGCCCTTCGCTCTCCAGCTGCAGACTTGAGTCCACCCAGGCTGGCTTCCCCTGGCCACTGGAGCTGCCACTTGTGTGGGACAGGACTTGTGAATTCCACCCCGGACCTGCTTTAACAAGCACACCCCTGCATTTCTCAAGACACTTTCACGTCGTGGGAATGAGGAAAACTATTCACTTCCTGGAGCACAGGAGTTCTGCCAAGTCCCCGGCAGAGCGGGGCCTCACGGGCCAGTGGATTGCATGCCCCTTAGAATTGGGTCAAAAGGAGGCGAGAGCTTCAGTGGGAGTGTTTGGGAGTGTGGGGAAGCAAACTCTCTCTCTCTCTCTCTCTCTCTCTCTCTCTCTCTCTCTCTCACACACACACACACACACACACCCAGGCAAGTTCATCTTGCCACTGTTACCCTTGAACCAAGGCAGAGGCTTGGGGGATGCTCAGCTCCTGGTCCCCTCCAAAGAAAACAGTTTTATTTTCTAGGATCAGTCTGATGTCCCTATGAGCAGAGATCTTTACCGCCCTGCCCCCGACCCCCTGCGGGGAGCATGTTTGTCAGTCCATGGTTTCTCTGCTGTGCATACGTTAAACTGTCTCTATCTGGTACACTTCCTTCCCTTACTTCTTTCTACGATGGCATCCGAGAGGGGGGCAGCGGGGGTCCTCTGTCAGTCAGTGTTAGAGGATAATGATTAGGGTGTTTTTCGGGCATAATGATGCCTCCCAGAGGCAGAGAAACCACTGCTTGAGTTTAGAACACCAGCAGCCATTGTTAGAAACGCAGTGAGGTCTAGTGCAAACTTTGGTATTTAAAGCAAGAAGAATTAGAGGTACAAAAAGCAAAGCAAAACAAAACCCTTTATATGTGAAAAGGGGAAGAATTAGGCCAGCTTTCTCCTCCTTTCTCTCCCGTGAAAGGAACTTTGAAAGGAGTTGATTACGCTGCAGAAACGGAGAGGATCTTCCACCCTCCCTAAGTGCTGGGCCAGCCCATGCACACTCAGAGGGGGCTGCGGAGCCCCCAGGGCCTGCCGGGAGCACTGCGTCTTGTGCTGACGAGAGGGCATTGTAATCAGAGAGCCAGGGTTCAATCACCACCCCATTTACTTGCTGTGTGATCTTGGGTGGGTTTCTTAACTTCTCTGAGCTTATGCAATTACTGCACAGTAATATCAAATAATAGGCATGCGGTACCGAGGTGGGTAGGAATTAAATAGGAGGAGTTACTGGCAGTGCTGGCACACAGTAAGTCTTCAAGTGATAGTTCCTTTCCTTCACCAATCGCTTGTCTCTAAAACATTCATGTTATGCTGATGTGTGGAGAGGTCCTGGTGAGTGATGGTTAAGAGCTGGCGCTCATGGAGACACTCCTGGCGAAGATGAGATCCCAGTGATGAATGGAGGAGGCGCCCAGTCTCCCCTCTGCCAGGAGTGTTGTGTGGGGATGAGGGGAGGAACACCTGGGATGCTGCTGGGTAGCAGTGAGCCGCTGATGAGGCCCTGCCTCAGGCCTTTTGGGAGTAAGGGAGGGCATTGGAGGTGAGCCAAAGGAAGGCTGTGGTTTTGACTTAGCAGTTAGGAGAAGGGCAGAGAGCTCCCAGGAAATAGGGTGGGGGTGGGGGGCCTGGGGAGGGGTGCTGCTGAGGGTCCCGTGAGGAATGAACCCTGAAGCTGGAGCTCCACCATCAGGGCTGTGGGACTTTTCTCTCACGAGCCTCAACTGACTGGTGTGGGTACAAAGAAGGGGATAGTCAGGAGTGGGGCTCCGTCAAAACGCTGAGTGTTGCTGGGCGTGTGAGATGGGACCCAGTGATGGGCTCTGGAGCCTGGGCTGGGAAGGGAAAGGCAGGAGGACAGGCTGATTCCCTGAGAAAGGAGGGCAGGAGGCTCAGGCCAGAACACGGACGACAGGTTCCATCTCCCTGCATGGGTGCAGCTCTCTGGCCTCCGCCTGGAATTCCACCACCATCTCTATAGATTCAATTTTCTCATCCTTCAAGGCTCCCCTCACGTGTCCGTCCAGCATCTCAGAGATGAAATTTCGCCCTCTCTTGAACTCTGTCCCCTTTAGGGCCATTACCTGCTCAGTCAGCTTGTCTCTGTCATGAAGTTGTCAGCTTCTGGACGCCACCGTGGGCCTCACCCTCGCAGTCTCCACAGACGGCGGAAGTTTGTCTTGTGCAGAGGAGGTGAATATGTATTTGTGAAATGACTGGATGAATCATTTCTATTAAGATGTTCCTTAGAATTACAAAATAACAATTCAACTTGTAGATTCTCTTTCTGGAGGAAGGCAATGTTGTGTGAGAAAAAACATATGGTTTTTCAGCACCTGGATTTCCTTGTTGTGCAAGGCATTGATGTCTTAGGGATCAGAAATACTGTGTAAGCAGCACACCTAGCGCATGTGACAGGATGATGCAGCTTTGCCGCAGGACAAAGAGTTTGGCAAGTAGATTTCAGCCCCCACTTACTTCTCAGACAGACACCTTTGTGCAGGGCACACCTACCAATTGTGGCCTCACTGAAATGCCTGATACACAGTACGCATTAAATAAAAGTAGCAATTACATTTATAGTTATTATAATACATTATTATTATTATTATCATGATGCCTGCTTGGCACTACATACAGACAGATCCTTTGATTAATATTTCTCTAGCGTTGAAATTTTTCTATTTTAAAGATTCAAGTCATAGGCACACAGTAGCACAGTCTGACTTGAAGAAAAATGAAAGGATATAGTAAGTGATGCTATTAGAATTATGTTTTCCTCATTACAGAACTAATATGACCCTGCTTTTGGGCTCCAAGCTCCTAGGGATGCTGAAGTTTAAAGACAGAACCGAGAACCCAGCCCCGGAGCAAAAGGAATGGTCGTAGAAAGCCATAGAAATGGATTTGATCTCTTGTTAGTGGTCTGTATTCTCTTGGTAGGGCTAAGAAAGACAACTTATTATCAATAAAAAAGAATAAACACTTTATAGGAAGCCATTTTCTCTGTCACCAAACGTTTTATATACCTGTCAATAATTGTAACTGTTAAATATGACATATTGATGAATATAGAGGGACAAAAGGATGTTTTTTTTCTGATTAGGGTGAAAAGACTTTATAGTCTTTATTTTATAGATGGAAGTAATCCAACTCAGCTATCTATAATCCTCTATGGGAAGGCAATAAAAGAAAGAAAAAATTCTGAAAGAAGCTCTTTTAGCCAACCTGGTGGACACTACCCTTCTTACCAAACTTGGAAAATTGGCCCTAAGAACTGAATTCCTGGGTTGTAGCATATGCAGACATTCAAGTTAAAGCTTTTATTTAAAAAGTAGCACTAGCTGTTGTCACAGAAAACAAACAAATAGAATCATAAGGACTTAACACAATAGAAGGACTCTTATTCATCTAAAGTCCTTTGGAGATGGGGTGGGGGTGGGGTGAGGATTTGTGCTCCAATCCACCCTGTCATTCAGAAATCCAGGATGATAGAAGCTTCTTGAGAATGAGACATTCAAACTCACCTGGGCGAGTACAAATAGCTAAGAGATGAGGAAGTGAAAGACTGGAGGTTCACAAAGGAAGTTTTATTGGCAAGTCAGGACAGTGATGTAGAATCATTTGTGCTTATATCCCATTGTCCCAGAACTCAGTCACATGACCACACCTAAGTGCAAAGGAGGCTGGGAAAGGTAGTCTTTCTGTGTATCTAGGAAGAAAGTTAAATGAATTCAATGGACAGCTTATGAAAACAATGCCAAGTTGTTTTCCCAAGTGACTGTACATTTAGCAGGTAATAGTTTTGTTGATCTAAATTTTTTCTATCTTGTTCTGTTAACTTCTTAAGTTTTGCCAATCTGAGTGTAAATTGTTACCTAATTGTGGTCTTAATTTCCATTTCCCTGATCACTATTAAGGTTGAACATCTTTTCTTATATTTATAAGCCATGTGTTTCTTCCACTCTAAAAATGTTTTATATATTTTGCTCAATTTCTAATGGCTTACTGTAAAAAGTATTCTTTATATATTCTGGACATCAAGACATGATAGGTTTTTATATGTTGCAAATTTCTTCTCTGCATTTTGACTTTTTCAAGTTTCATTTGATAAAAAAATCATTCTTGATTACAGTGTAATTTATCTACATTCCTTTTATGGTGTGTTGGTGTTCTGTTTAAGAAATGTTTTCCTGCTTTTACTCTCCCTCTGAAGCATTGACGGTGGCATGGAAAAGCCTGCATGCGTGTTCAATTCTTTGTTTCTCTTCCCCTCTCCCTGGCCGCCCCCCTCCTTTGCTCGCTCAACCTCTTTTGTTCAGTATGTGTAACTTGAAGCTAATTTGTACTCCTGGATATCGAACTAGAGCCACAGATACAGAACCTGCATTGTTCTTACTGAAACACAGCATGGACTTCACATTAAACTTAATAAAACAAACCTACATTATAAATGTCCCCTCCCCCCAAAATGTTTCCTTCCTACCTCTAACGTCAGAAAGATATCCTGTGTTTTCTTTGATACTCCATGTTCATTTGATAAACACAATAGAAGGATCCCCACCTTCATCCCTCACAGGTAATTATTTTGAAATTTTCACACCTGCAGAAAAATTGCAAGAATAATGCAGCAATTGCCCACTTATCTTTCAGCTGGACCCACCAACTGTTAATATTTTGTCACATTTGTTTTATTTCTCTCTCTGTAGATGTTCTTATACACACATATATACCTTGTTATTATTATTTGCTGAATACTTGAAAGTAAATTGTAGACTGTTCCCCCAAATACTTTAGCATGGACTGCCTAAGAACAAGGACATTCTCTTATAAAACCAATAGAGGCCTGGTGCATGAAATTCGTACATGGAGGGTGGGGGTCCTCAGCCTGGCCTGCACCCTCTCGAAATCCAGGACCTCTCGGGGGATATCCGACTGCCGGCAGTTGGACATCCCTCTTGCAATCTGGGACTGCTGGCCTCTAACTGCTCGCCTGCCTGCCGGATCACCCCAACCACTCGCCTGCCTGCCTGCCTGATTGCCCCTAAGCACTCTGCCTGCCTGATTGCCCCTAACTGATTGCCTGCCTGCCTGATTGCCCCTAAGCACTCTGCCTGCCTGATTGCCCCTAACTGCCTCTGCCTGCCTGCCTGATTGCCCCTAACTGCCTCTGCCTGCCTGCCTGATTGCCCCTAACCGCCTCTGCCTGCCTGATCACCCCTAACCACTCTGCCTGCCTGCTGATCACCCCTAACTGCCTGCTGTGGGGCTGCTGGCTGGGGTGAGGGGCTGTGGTCGTTCTGGTCTCTGGTCATTCTGGTCGTTCTGCTGTTTCAGTTGCTGGGCTTTTATTATACAGGAAAATACAGCCATCAAATTCTTGAAACTTAACGTTGATACAATACTATAATCTATCCTTCAGTTCTCTCTGGTTTCCTTCAGTCTAGAACAGTTTCTCAGCCCAGCTTTGCTTTTCACAACATTGATATTTCTGAAGAGTGGAACCTCGTTGTTTTGTAGAATTTCCCTGATTTGGGTTTGTCTGGTATCCATTCAGGTTCTGCCTGTTTTGGCAGGAATACCGGACAAGTGATGTTTTGTCCTTTTGCATACGTTGTATTAGGAAACACATGGAGTCTGTTTGTCCCATTACTGGTGATAAGTTTGATCACATGGTAAGGGTGGTGTTTACCTTTATAATTAATAAGCAATTTGTGGAGAGAGAGCAAGCCAGTTTTAAACTAAACACACTTGTGTAGTTGCATAGTGTTGACCAAATAGTTAGAAACTCAAGCCCATTGCTGTTGTTAAGAAGCTATAGAAAGAAAATCTTCTCCCTCTTCAAAACTAGCAAACAAATTCATCCTTTTCCTTTTCAAAACTGGAGAAGTAAAAACCTTTTTTCCTTTTTGTAATTTGGAGGGGAGGAAATACAGAGAGGGCAATGAGTAAATGCGGGTGAAAATGTGGCAACCGAGTTTAAATGTGCCCGACCTCGGGTGCTCACCCGACGTCACCGCACAGCATGAATGTACTGTGCAAAGGTGGCCGGTGCCACACACATATCTGTTTGATGTGATGGGTGCGGAGCGGTGGATGCTCCCAGCCAGGTCATTTCAATGACAACAGGAGACCACAATTCCCGCTGACTGGTATCTTTCAGGCTGAAGAGCTTCCGCAGTCTCTCCACTTCCATACTGATTAGAAGTGCTTGAGATCCATCATAACAGTGTCAGTGCCGTGTTTACAGGGGAAATTGTCGCTGTCTCTCGCTTGTGGAAGGTGACATAATGGAATTTCCTCCCTTTGTCCTGGTTGACAGGATGATGAGCGCTCTCTGGGCTCCGGTTCTGCATGCTTTGCCACTCATGGATCCTGGCTCAGCTGACAAGCCAGGGAAGGAGAGAGGGTGTGTCCTGTCACTGGGGGGTAGGGAGCCAGTGGGGTGACCCAAACCTGCTGTCTGAGAGAGCACTGAGAAATGGCGGTTGACTTCGTGAAAGTGGGGGTGGGGCAGACACCAAACACGAGGCTGCATCTCACGGGATCCTGGGAGGATTCTGAGACTCTGGACCCTGAAGACTTCTGGGGCTGGTACCTGGGGTATCTTTATGAGAGTAGGCGTCTAGACATAGATTCAAAATATGTTTACCTCTTGTCACTCCCTCCCCTACTCCCCCAACTCCAAGTCACGCGCATAATTTATCTGTGTATTAATAACATGTCTTGTTCCAGAAAGGATTTAAGATTCTCAGTGTGACATATTATTAGGAGTTGGGCTGCATATTTAAGTTGAGACAAATTAAACAGTACATGTTTTTGTTGGGGCTGCAGGGGGGCGGGGCGGAGAGAGAGGAAGACAGTCCTTCACTTACCTTGTCGCTTTCCCCAAGTAAACTAGACCTTGTCCACCAGTATCCCAGGGAAAGGGACGGCATAGCAGAAAAACAGACAGAAACGAAATAACCTGGTTGCAAGTGCGTAGGTCCTGGTTAAGACGTTTCTAAGGGGGATTCTGCAATCACTACCCTCTGCCTTGACCAGTGCAGAGCCTGGTGACTGGTGTCCTGCCGAGACTTACCCTCTCTGGTCCACTTTCTAACTTGCTGCCGGAGTGAGAGTTCAGGTGCACAGAGCTGGACAGATAATTTCTCAAATGAACATTTCATGACATCCCATTGCCTACTTCCTAAAGACGAAACTCCTTATGGTGGTTTGTGCTGCTGCTGCTGATGATGATGATAATGATGATGGTGGTGATAGCAGCATGATACTAGCATCCTCCTGCAGTTATTGACTGAGTACTATGTGCCAGGCACTCCTTTAACTGCATGTCTTATGTAATTAATCCCTCATGACAGCCCTATGAAGTAGTTACCATTATGTGTTTCCACTTCCATGTGAGGAAACTGAGGCTCAAGAGGTTAAGTTACTTGCCCAGGTGACCCAGCTAGTACCTAGCGGAGTAGTCCGACTCGAGGACCTACACCAGTCCCATTAAGCCATGCTTTGCCATGTGGAGAGGGAGTGTCTTCTGGCGTCTGCACACAGCAATGCTGATAATAGCTGATATTTATTGGGAATTGAATATGTATAAGGCACTGTTTTAAGTGCTTTACACTTATTTACACGATGAAACCTTAGAGCAACCTTATATATGAGGTAAATGCCATTATTATAATCTTGCCATTTTACAGATGGGAAAATTGAGGCACACAACTGTCCCAACAGCTGGTAAGTGGTAGACCACGCTTCATCCCCAGGCAGTCTGAACCCAGACACTGTACTCCTAATCACCCTCCCCACAGGATTCCAGAGCCAGGAGTCTGCACATGTGGTGTCTTACAGGGATACCTATGTTAATAGAAATAAAGTGATATTTGAAAATCCCCAGACTGGTAGGGTCCTCCAGCTGTCATTTGGCTCTGTCCCCTGAGTTGAGCTCAGTTTTCCTCTCAATTATTGAACATGGATAACAGGCTCTTGGGCGTTAAGAGTTCCCCAGGGAAGGGGTTCTGCGTTCGTTTGGTCTCCTACCCAGTGTTTCATCACCTCAGGATGCCATCGGCCAGAAGCCTTCAAGTCTCTCAGCTGGAAAGATGACTGTGAATAAAATAAACGAAGCAAGCGCTCAGTGATGAAGCTCCTGATGGTGCCTGCAGTGGGGTGTTTCCCAGCATCTGTCTCCTGCCACCAGGTCGTCTTTTTATTGCCCAAAGACGTTGCTCCTCTTTTGTTGTAGGTCACTCAGGTACCAGGAGTCCAGGGCTGCCTCATTATTCAACACGGTCAATGTTACACCCCAGACTGCAGTACATTATCATTCAAATGAGCCAGCCACAATGGAAGAAAAAGCACGCAAACTGATTTCCCTCCAAGGTCCTTTCGCCAGCTCTCCCTAATTACAGCCGGCAGTGATTGGGACGGCTGAACACGGAGGCTGACAGGGAGCCGTGACGGCGCTCCCATCTAAGCAGAACACAGACAGCGCACACACTCGCTCACACTGCTTAGGTAAGCAGCATCTTATTCACAGCTCAGTGCTGGAACAATGCTCCGAGCGGACCCGTCAATGGTCTATGATAACATCTCTCTCCTTGGTCCCATATTTTCAGTTGTCTCTCCTTTAAAACACACACACACACACACACACACACACACACACACACACACACACGCACACACATTCATTAGTGACCATGGCTCGTCCGCACTCTTCATTTTTCTTAGCTTTTATCAGGTTGGTTTCATAGTGACTTTCCTATCAATGCTCAGTAATTGTCCAAGGATAAATGAACTCGCATGCTCTATTCTCTGTGTTCACTCATTCATGCATTCATTCATGCTTCACACAACAAATATCCACTCAACATCTAAGTGTTAGGACAGCTGGCTGGATTCTGGGGATCTAAAGCAGTGATAATTCTTGCTCCTCCCATAGCTTAAAAGCTAGTGGCAGAGTTAGGTATTCAACAAATAAATGCTCAGCTAAATATGCTTTTGCAAATTGTGGTAAGTGCACGAAAGAAAGAAGAGTCATCACAAGAAAAAAAGTACCACTATGTGAGGTGATGGCTGTTACTTATATTTATTGTTGTGATCATTTTGCCATATATACATAGAGCAAATCATTGTTATATACCCTAAGCTAATACAATATTTCATGTTCATTATATCCCAATAAAAGTGGAAGAAAAATTAAAAAAGTAAAAGAAGAGGATGCTTATATTCTTGTATGAAATCTAAATGTGCTTAGGGGAATGCTGATCCTCCTCAACACTAATAAATGACACATAAGCTACCTCGTGTCCTTCTCCAAATAACATCGTGCTTAGGGTATACCCTGAAGAAAATGAAGTAACGTTCACAGTGCTCTATGTTTTCTGATGGGAATTTGATTATTAGTGAAGTTTTCTGACCTCCATGATGATCTCACCTATTTCCTCTCATTGGCTTTGAGTTGCTGTTGTGTGATGGTCTGTGTCCCTCCGACAATGCTGAGAACTTGGGAAGGTCGAATATACAACAGGAGGAAGAAAACTTTCATGTATTTATTTGCCATTTAAAAAAACGTGTTTCCTAGGTTGCTGTTTAATTCATCTTTCTATCCTCAGCGCCTGTCACCATCGATAGATTTAGATGATTTTTAATACATTGTAGTGAGGGCTGTTATTTATCCACCAGAAAAAATATTTATTAAGCATCTGCATCGTGGCAGTGCTGGGACCTGGAGCTCTGGGAGTGAAACAGATCGAGTCTGTCCTCTTTCAGAGCTTAAGGTGCACTGAAAGGTGTGGAGAAGGGATCATTGCAATTGCAGTGCGGCAACAAACATGCTGTGATGGGAGAGGCAATGGGAGCACTTGAACTTGGGGTGTGGGGTAAGGAAAAGCTATGAAGGATGAGACACCTTAGCTAAATAAAGACTGTGAGGCTGTGACTAGGCATAGAGGTGTAGGGAGGGAGCAGTAGCTCTGGAGGTAAAGAGCAAGCGTGATGCATTTTAAGAATTCAAAGTTTTGGATGGGAGGATGGAAAGTTGCAAGAGATGAGGCTGGAGAAGGAAGCAGGGGGCAGGGATGACTTTCTAGGCCCTGCCAATGGTGAGCAGGAACAGAGTTAGCAATTGTGAGTGCTGAAGGGATTGAATGGTGGGGGGAGTGGGGCCCTTGCATCCTCATGTGAGGGTGCATCCCGGAGGCTGGGAAGCTGTTGCAGGGATCCGCAGGGAGATGGTGCAGTGGGGATGGAGCGCACAGAATTAGAGACATGGGTGAGATGGAATCCATCAGGCTAAGGTCCTTGTACTGAATGTGAAGGTTGAGGGAAAGGAAGAGGCCACTGAAGGAGTAGGTAGGGGTGGGGAGGATGACCACATCTTGCTTTTTTCACTTCCGACAGCAGCACATATAGAGCTGCTATTTTGCTGTTTTTCTTCTAGAATCTTCACAGTGGTCCATAGTGTGGATGTGCCATCATTCATACCACTATTCTCTTCTTGATGGGAAGTTAAGTTGGTTCCAGTCTTTTACTATTACAGACCATACTGCTGGAAACCTGTGACCTCATGGGAATTTCTAATAGTGGAATTGCTGGGTCAGAAGGGTTAAGAGACTCCCAAAGTCTCCCAGCCAGTGGGTAGAAGAGCTGATGTTCAAACCCTACTTGTAGGAATTCCACCTTCGCCTTGTGTGCCCTCCAGACCTGAGCCACCTGGGCCTGAGAACCTCAGGTTCTTCCTGTGCAGGGAGGACTGACTCACCGCCGTGGATGGGCAATCACCTGGGGAGCTTCTTGCTCGTGCAGATTTCTGGGCCTTCTGAATGAGAATCTCTCAGGCTGGGTTTGGAAACCTGACGCAAATGCTGCCCCTGACCCTCAGGCAGCCAGTTCATCCTGACTTTGAGCCCTGCCTTGGGAACTGGGATCTCTTCCTTGAGATCCCCGTCAGTTCTGAAATCTGGGGATATAAAATAGTCTACGAGTTACCCTGCTCCAGAGTGTCCGGGAGAAGTGGGATGACAAGAAAAAAATTCCGAGATGTTCTAAATGAAAACGACAGCAGCCAGAGAGTGAGAGAGACAGAGTAGTTAGCCTGTTCGTGGCTGTGGACCAATTCTGACGAAAGACTGCTCACATTTCTGTGAATCTGTTGGAATTTAGGATTAATTTCCAGGAGGCTATTTTTGAGATTATCCAAAAAAGAGAATAGCCTGGAGCAATAGAACCAGGAGCCTCCGGAGGCTGCTAATTTACACCTGAGTTTTCCAATCTGCTACCCACAGCTAATCCACAGGAGCCGACCTTCTTCCTATGGTCTCTGCTTCAGTCCCAGAACTAGCCCCGCTTTACCCTCTCCTGTCCCCCTTGTCTACAGCTACTGTGCATCCTTTCAGAAGGGCTTACGTCTTTCCCCCTTATCTGATTTATTCAAAACACTTGCAAACCTCTGAGAGGAGAGACATGGTGTTTCTCCTACGGGCCATGCTACTGCTGGTGTGGACTCCATGCCCCAGGCCAGTCTTCTTTTTATTTGCTAGCACTAGCCTGATGAACCCTTTCTTTTAAAAAGACTTTCAGCTGTGAAAGTTAAAGGTTTTTAACAGGGCGCTGCAGGGAGTGGCAACCTCTGTCCACTTTGTGGGATTTTCCTCTCCCTTCTCCCATGGTGTCTTGTGACACCATGATGGATAATAGAATCTCAAATGCCCAGATTTCATCCAACCTCATGGATCAGGAGGTTGGAGGTCACACTGGGGCCAATCAACCTACTCTGACTACCCTCCCCCACTGGAGGAAGGCACGGCACTCCTGTTGGAGCCAAACTCCTACCTGTAACTAGCAGCAAGCCTATTCGGTGGCATATCTGGCCCACATCATGGTCCTTTTGACCCAAAAATACTTTGCCAGCGTGGAAAAAGCCCCAGGAAAGAGGAATTTCTTCCCCTTAGCCTGGGGAGCTCCTCTCCACACTGTCCGAATCTGGGTTCATAATCCATCAGCCACTTGTTAGAATCACCTGGGCTCGCTTTGAGACATCCTGATGACTGGGACCCCACCTAGCGATTTGGGTTGAACTGGTCTAGGGCAGGAACCAAGGCCAAGTTCCTCTAGTGATTCTAATGAGCAGCCAGCTTTGTGCAGGAGCCATTGTGCCAGGTTTCCTGCCCTCTCTCTTAGGGGCAAGGTGGGTTAGAGCTTTCTAAGCCTCTGAGGGTCTGGCTCAGCCCAGCATGAATGTGAGCATGGCTATGGCCCAAGAGTCCTCCTAAGACAGCCAGACGACAGAATGGGGTCAACTCTGGGACTCTGGCTGTGCCCAGAGCCTGTTCTTGGGAAGGTGTGGCTGCTGCAGACAAGAGTGCCCCTCACTAGCTCTGTGCCCACACTACCTGCTGATACAGCTTTCATGCAGCGTGGCCTCTATGCCCAGAGCAAACAACTCCTTTCCTCTTTCCTAAATTAGGAAGTGTGTGACGACACTTGCATCAGTTCCTGTTGACCACCGAGCAGCATGATGCACCAACACTGTTGCTCATGATTTATGATAAAAATAAATGGAAAGGGAGCTGTTCCCAGAGGGCCCTGTTAAGTGGCACTAAATTCAGAATCATGAACCACTCTCTTCTGGACACTGCCCCTCCTTGACTTTGTGTCACACCTGAGGAAAGAAACACATGGACCATGAGTGAGAAGACCTGAACTCTACCTCAATTGCTGATTATTTGGCACCATTGAGTGTCTCTCTCATCTTTTGAGACCTCGGTTTCCTCACCTGTAAAACTGAGAGGTGTCCTTTTTGAGCTTTTCTACCCTGGGGCCCTATGCAGCTCTGAAGGGTCATTAAGTCCACGTGGATGTTCCTTGGCTTGCCTTTCCCCTTGGAAGAGAACTAGTCACACAGAACATAAGAACTTGGGCATTAAAGCACAGCATAAATACTGATTTCCATCTGGAAACATGCTCAACTCAACCTCTTGCCATATGACAACCTTCTTCCCAGCATGCCAAGCAGAGTGTCTGAGAGATGATGTCTTTAAATGCGATTTTCACTGCTCAGGAATGAGGAGTTTCACGGGGGCCAAGTGCCTCAGCTGTTCAGGGGATATGCCATCTGAGAGGGGCTCTGTGGAGTCAGTCTCTATGCTTGGCAGCTGCGGGGCCTGCCTGATGAAGAGGCTGATGAGGAGGCTCCTGGAGGGGAGGGGAAGTGCCCAACTGGCCTGGACATTTGTGTTCCAGAAGCCATGGAATAGGTTTTTATAATGAGCTGGCTCTGTGCCCTCTCAGCTCTGACTGGCAGCTGAAGCTGGGAATTCCACACCTGTAGACTCAGCTGGCTCCAGGCTGTGCTGGGGCTGATTCTAGGTTTACAGGGGTGGGTTAGAAAGAGCTCTCAGCAGACCAATGTGGAGCGTGCCTGTGGTTCTCCGCCAGCCTTAATGCCCCAGTTCCCCCTGGTTTGGGTTCTTATATCAGTTAAAGTGCTCTAAGCTGCAATAAACAGATAAACCCACAGCAATTAACTCAAAGGATCTGTATTATCTTACAGAACTTGAAGACCCGGGCTGTATCGATACCAAGTTTGACTGTTTCTTAGATTAATGACATTATCAAGGACCCATATTCTCTGTGCTTCTCCCTTCTGCTATCATTTATATTAACTTTGTCATCTGCTGGTAGCAAGAGGGTTGCAGCTGTCCCAGGCGCCACATGTGGATGCAATGATATCTGAAGGAGGAAGAGAGACTGTCCCTTTCTGTGGCTTTCTCCTAAGAGGGAGGAAATTTCCCTCTATGTCTCATTGGCTCTGGTTCAGGGTCGCTGGGAGTACTTGATTGGCTTAGATTAATCATTTTTAAGGTGGAATGGATTTGGAGGAGGCAACCCAATGTCCATCAGGGTTTCTAGTGTCATCTGTTTTTTTGCCAGAGGGGAAGAGGGGGGGGACTTGGCAGTGTATCTATCTGCATTCTCGTTTACTCACTCTCCTTCTTTTTCGTTATTTACCGATTACATCCCTTTTTACCTTCTATCTCCATCACAAGCCCCTATGAATCTATTTCAGGGGGCTTCCAAAACCTAGACTCTCTTGAGGCCAGGAATCACCTTGACCATCAGCTTTCTTGGCCTGATCAATCTACCTGCTAAACTCTGGACCCCATGTTCCCATTCCATTGGCGTAGATGTGCCCCTGGGTGAGAGACCCAACTGTGAGGCAGGTCAGAGGAGGGCAGAACCAGGCTCCATTGAACCTTAGTGTTGGGTGAATGCTCACAGGTCATGGTCCTCTTCTTTCTTCTTGTCTTTTCTGACCACATGGGTTACTCATAATCGGAGCTGGAAGGTATGGTCATTTCAAGTCACACCACCACATACTACTGGACTCTTACCACTGGTCACTACCTTCTTCCACTAACTCCTTCTCTGGGAGTGTCCGGGGCAGGGTTTAGACGGAAAGGTCTCATGAAGTTTTGCTCTGTTGGGAATCCCACCATGGCTTGCAGTGGTGGGGAGATGGCAAGTGGTCCTTTCTGCCAAGGACATTGAAAAGATCATACTCCACCATGTATGCTGGGAAGCCACTACTCTCTGTCTGTAATGTCATGACCACGGGCTGAAAGAATTGAGTCCTGGTACCTTTCTCTCCTTTGCTCCTTCATAATATCCTGAGGTTCCTTGGTTGGGGAGTGTGGTAAAGGAGGGGCGATGCACAGCTGCAGGGCCAGTGTTCAGGCACCTGCCACCATGGCATGCAGGTGATAATTGCCAAACCACTAACCAGGGAATTCTGCATAAGAGCCGGGATAGGAGGGAGGGGCTAGGGCAGAATGTGCAGTGAATTCCCCCAGCAGACTCAATGCTGCCTAGCTTCTGCAAGTCCAGTTTTATTTTTTAAAACACACAGAGAAGAGATCATTTGGTTCATAGAACATCCTCTGTAAACTAGGCCAGGAAGGCATTATCATCCCTATTTTATAGTTGAGGAAACCGAGGTTCAAAAACACTAAG
The DNA here is from genome assembly GCF_027574615.1 of Eptesicus fuscus. Taxonomy (NCBI): domain Eukaryota; kingdom Metazoa; phylum Chordata; class Mammalia; order Chiroptera; family Vespertilionidae; genus Eptesicus; species Eptesicus fuscus. The sequence goes on along the minus strand of NC_072476.1, from coordinate 81,480,979 downwards.
CCATTAGCTTGCTGTGCAGAAAATTAGTGATAGATTCTTTTCACTGCCCTCCAGCTTGACTAAGCTGACCATTCAAGGTCACACTGGTCATTAGTGATGGATTTGAACTCATGAGCACCAGCACTTCTTGCTGGCTGTGTCATACAGTGCTGAGGAGTGAGGTCCAATTCAGGTGTTCCAGGGACTGTGACCCAAAGGTGACGAGAGTCTCTCATTAGACTGTCTTCAATCCTGACAGTGCCCACTGACATCCTGGCAGGTGGAACTGAGCTGTGCCCACAAGCAGAACTGCGGGCAGCACACAGGAGAGACCCTCAACGCCTATTCTGGAGCCTCGGTAAGCAGCCCTGTGGTAGGAGGACATTGTATTCTTCTGTGTGTGCGTGCATGTGAATAGTGTGTGCATGACGGATCTGTGCACACACCTGGCTGTGTATGGCATGCGTGGCTGGGTTGGCCTCCCAGATTCCCAGGCAACACTTCTGCAAAGCTTTGGGGCCAGCTTTGGTTGTTCTTTAAAAAATGAAATTGCCTTCCAGATGCTTTTTTCACTTGTTTTTTTTCCTCCCTACACTTGACAGAGCTGCCTAAACTTCTCATTGAGGGGCTCTAAAGAGGAGTGTATCATTTCACGCTCCCTTGTTTAGCTTCTCCAAATCTAAAGCCAAAGCTGGCGCAGCTACTGATTAGCAGAAATCAAAAGCAAAAGCTGGGCTTTGATGGGGAAGCTGCTACATTAGAGCGGGCTGGTTGTCTTACAATTGCAGGGTAAGGTCCATAATGTTACCCACCACTGAATGGCCATTAGATTGCAAATTACCGGTCACTTTGCTGGACGGCTCAGCCGTTCTGTAATCATGATCATAATATCCCCATAATGGTCAAGCCCAGGCACCTACCAGGAGTCTGGCTGCTGAGGCGCCAAATTGCTGGGCTGCATACAGTAATGATTATCCCAGCAGGAAGAAGGAAAGCTGCCCCACGTCCTGGGTGTGTGGCATTCCGTGCTAGTTCCCAATAGGAAGCCTAAGGGACTACTGGAATTACCCCCAGGGTTCCCTGTCTCCAGGGTTCTATCCACTGAAGGTCTAACTTTGTGTGGCTGTCACATTCCATAGCATTTCCAAGTACCTGTGGTCTCTTGGGTCAGATGTGACACCTGGGATGTGAACCCTGAGCTGATAAGTAGAAAAGGAAAGTAATTGGTTTTTCCCCAGCCTTTTGCTAGTGAATTGTGTGTATGTGTGTGTGTGTGTGTGTGTGTGTGTGTGTGGTCTGGTGATGAACATGTGGCTGTGAAATATACAGAAAGTTTCAAAAGCATTGATACTCTACTCTTCTCAATTTTTAAGTTGGGTCGTGGGTTCCTATCTTACATACATACTTGATGTACTCTTTTGTGGTACAAATATGTAGAGAGAAAAAGAGAAGAGAACGCTGATGGAGTGGTGAGTCCTTAGGCCCAAACTTGGCCAACATCAAGGTCCTTCAGGACACATGCTCAAGTGGGCAGCTTGGAGAGACAGGGGCCATTGACAAAAGCAGACAGCGTTACCTGAAACAGCAGCGCTGGCAGCAGGAGGAGGCCTGATTCACTCCAGGCCTGAAGGGGAGGGAACTGAGCCTGAGGAGAGAGCTTCCTCACGGAAGCTGTGGCTCTAGGTAAAGAGACCCAGGATGGAAGGTATGGTCTCAGGGGACCAGGAAACTAAATGCCCCGACTTTTCTTGAGTTTTGTCCTCCATTCCATGATACTGCCTCCTACTGGCCAAACCCAACCAGAAGCCAGAGGGCAAGGCAAGGGTGGAGGGATCTGGAGAGGTAAAGCAGGCATTTACAGTGCCTCAGGCCACCCCTATTTGTTAATGGGCTATCTGGGCACTGGCTGGCTGATTGCATGGGCTGGAATCCCAAGGTCCGTGCCTTCCCTGTGCTGCCTGGGAGTTATCCCTGGAGGACTCCAGACTTGCCCTTCCCTGCCTGGTTGTTTTCCTGGTCCACGGAGCTGGTGATGCCTCAGCTTCCACCCAGCTGGAGTTAATGCCCAGCCCTTTGGCTCCATGGCTGTGGCGTCTGGTCCTGTGGAAATGGTACAAGATGGACTCACAGGCATTGCACAGCTGATCAGCTGTGGCACCGAGCGCCCTGGGCACAGACCTGGGACTCCATGGGGGCAGGGCAAAGATCTTAATTGGAGCTGGGGCTTTCGTGTGTGTGTGTGTGTGTGTGTGTGTGTGTGTGTGTGTGTGTGTGAAGCCTGCTTCAGGCTTAAGGGCAGACAAAAGCCTTAGCCATGACTTGCATGAAAGCTCTGGCCTGTGCTTCACTTTTCTCTCCAATCTGGGAGAAACGGCATCCTGCCAAGTTTTGTAAGGAACTGCAGACCCCTCGCCAAGCCTCCTTCCCAGCACAGGAGAATGCTAGCTGAGAAGGGAATAAGGTTGGCATTATTTTCAATTCCCCCAGAAAAATACCATTCTCTGCCCTGCGAGAGCCTGTTTGCCAAATTGCTGTAAGCAAGGCTGAACTAGGGACAGGAAAAGACTCAGATGGCATTCCATAAAAGCAAAGAGAGGAATGAAAATAGCAAATGCTTACAGCGGGCCTACTGTGCTAGGTGCGCTCTAAATGCCTTACATATGTTCTTTCATGCCATCCTCATGGCAACCCCACGAGGCTGGGAGGGACCAAAGTTATCCCTAGTTTTCAGATGAGAAAACGGAGGCACAGAGAGATGGAAGAACTTGCCCAGTGCTACACTGATGGGAAGTAGTAGGGCTGGGATTCGAACCCGGGTAGTCTGGCTCCAGAGTTTTGCTGCCTCCTTTTCCTTCTTAACGAACTTCTCCTTAGTAGGTGCTGGGAGACAGGATGTTCCTAAATATGAATGGAGTATAGAGCTGGAAATAGCTTGGGGTTCATTTAGTCCAGCCTCTGTGTTCTTACAGGGGGGGAGGGCGGAAACTGAGGGCCCCTGGGGTTCAGTGACCAGGTCTCTGGGGCCCTGATCTAATGCAGGATTTACTTGGCAGTCTGGAAACACTGGGCAACTCAGAAGTGGTTGGCTGGGCCCAGTGATATTCTGGCAGTGTTCCTAGTGTTGTTTAGCAAGTAAATTTCTTTGAAGCAAAGTTCCTTTTATCCAAGAAGCAATGTGACCTCAAATCTTGTTTTCATAAAACATCTCTGACGTTAGCTGCATGAGGCAAAAGCCCTGAAGGGTATGCGCTGCCCTGTGCTCCCTGAATCAGATGCTGTCTCTGGCAGTGGCCTGGGAACTGTCTCTAGTGTGCATAACAGTTAAGTATCTGGTCGTGGTGTGGAGGGGACCAGGGACCAGGTGAGCTGGGCATGCCGGGGGCACAGAGGATAGGGCGCTCAGGGGGCACCTGAAGCATCTTTGTCTGTGGAGGTCCTCAGTCCACCCAGCCAAGCTGCTGTCACAAAGAACAGAGTGTCTTGGGCCATGTGACCACGGGGGAGGTTGCCCAAGCCTCCGAGGGGGCTGCCAGCTTCTGAGCTGTTGATTCCATGACTCTGGGACCCGGAGCGGCAGAGAAAGGGCAGCATTCTTCCTGCGGAGGCCTGGACCAAATGGTCCCCTGGCTTTCTTTTCTCCGGGATCAGCAGGGCTACTGTTGGGAGGGACAATCAAGGTTGTTGTCCTGGCCTGGCCCAGAAGCACCACGGCCAGATGCGGAGCTGGCTCCCTGGGATCATCCTGGCCGCACCTGCCTCCCACATCATCAGGTCAGTGCCCTGCAGGCGCTCTGTTTCTTCTCACCTCCTGGCAGCCGAGGCCTGGGACAGCCTCCCCAGTCCCACCCAGACAGCCCAGAAGCCCACGGAGCGGGCCCCCCTTCCCCCACATGGCCAACATAGTCTACTTCTCTTCCTGGATACATTAGAATTAAGATGGAGACACTCTATGTCTAAGAAGCAAGTTTGGCACCAAGTTGGAGGACACTCATTTGCCCCCATTTTCCAGATAGCACACTTATACTAGTAAAGGGGTTAACATGTCAGTATTTTCCTTCTTCATTGTATGCCTTAAGTGACAGAGGGGGGCAGACCTTGCTCTCTTGGGGGAAGATTCCCACCGTCTCCTCTGTCATGGGTACTACTTTTTTTAGTCCTCAACTGTTTTTGTTAGAGAAGGCCAAATGTGGCCTGGGCAACCTCTATCTTGGTATTGGGGCAAATGCTTTCCAGTATTGCAAGTGGGGGAATCTCAGGCCTAGGTTTGGTTATTGGGGGAGACATATATAGATAAAAGGGTACCATGATCTCTTTGTTTCAAGGCACTTTAGCCCATAGGGTATTTGGTCAAACAGTCGTGGAATTCCTAAATTCTGTCTGAAACCAACAAACCCTTCCTTCAAATGATTTCCTGTATCATCTGCATCAGTAAGAGTCTGGCAGAAAATGGATAGCATAATCAAACTGAGTAATTTGAGGAGATTTTAATAAAGGGGTGACTTATGAAAGTGTGGGCGGGGTTTAGGAAAACCAGTGATGGAGGGTGCAGTATCCTGGACCTAGCAACAGCAGGCAGCCATTACTATTGCTAGGCCTGATGGCCAAGGGCATGGAATAGTTAACGCATGCCAGAGAGAGCTGTAGCGTTAGGAGACTGCCTCCTGACAGAAGCTTTGGTCTGTGGATGAAGGAAGCAGTCAACCAGCCATGACCTGGCCAAAGGGGATCCAGAGTAATATCTTTCTCTCTTTCCTCACCCCCAAGGGCCAGATCCTCCCATTGACCAAATCCAACCAGCAGCCCGAGGGAAGGAGAAACAGAGAGATTATGTTCATGAAACCTATCAATGCAGCTTATAAGAGCCAACTTCCTGAAGCACAGAGCAGGGTGGAGAAGGGTAGAGCATGGATTTGGAGGAATTAATGCAAAGTATCCAGCACAACATCACAATGTCACCTGCTTTCTCTGACTCCTAGCAAACATACAGGACATCTGCATCCCAACGTGGGGAAGGGTGTTCCTGGCACTTAATAAACAGAGGCTAGGGCTGCTGCTAAAAGTCCTGCAATGCACAGTACAGCCTCCCCAGTAACAAAGGTTTATCTGGTACAAAATGCCAATAGTGCCAAGGTTGAGCCACCCTGCTGTAAGTGGAGAAAAGAAGATTGGGGTTCTGTTAAAGGCAATCAGAAAACAGGTAAAAAGAAAGACTTCCGTGTGTTTTGTTTGTTTGGTTTGCTTGTTTTGTTTGGGCAGGACCAGCCTATCACAGAGCAAGTTTTCACCTCTGACCTATTGGCGTCCACCTGAGATCTTAGGCTCACTGACTATCTTGGGAGTCTGCTGGACTGCAGGGTCAAGCATCTGAGAAGCAGGATTGAGAGCTCTTCCGGGGGAACATCTCAGACCATGTGGATGACCCTCTGAGTTTCCCTGCTTTGTGGCTGCTGGAAATGGTACAGCAGATTCCACTGTAAAGAGCTATTTCAAGATGGCTCGGTGAGACCCAAAGGTCTGGCAGAGTTCTTGCCTTTCCCAGGCTTTTGGGGCTCTCCACTTTTCAGCTCACAGCTCGTAGAATATTAATAAGCAGGACTTGAACGTCCTAAAATAGTTCTCAGGACACAAAGGAAATGTCCCAGCTCAGAAAGGTCAGCTTTCCTTTGTTATCTTGTTGATTAAAACTGGCCTTTGCTTCTTTTTTCTCTTCCTTCCTATACCCCATTTTCTGGGTCTTTCCCTGCCTGTTTGTGCCTCTGTTGGAAACGAGGGGAAACAGAGCAGGAAACTCCATATCAGCTTTCTTTGGCAAGTTGTTAACAGCCCCAATGAAGAGATGAAGAGATGACCACAATTACCTTTAAAAATCAGGATTAACAATAAATCATGCTATCCTTCCTTCCATCACCAAGTCTTGACTGGGCTATATTACAGCTTGAATGACTTGAATATTTACTAAAATTTATTTATTTTTTAAACAAGCAATTGATTTACATTGTTTAAAAACAAATTGACAGCTCAGCTGGTATGGCTCAGTGGGTGAGCATGGACCCATGAACCAGAAGATCACGGTTCAATTCCCGGTCAGGGCACATGCCGGGGTTGTGGGCTGGATCCACAGTAAAGGGTGTGCAGAGGCAGCTGATCAATGATTCTCTCTCATCATTGATGTTTCTAGCTCTCTTTCCCTCTCCCTTCCACTCTCTGAAATCAACAAATATATATTTTTAAGAAACAAAACAAAAAAGCAAATTGACAAAGGATTTAGATAACGAGGGGACAACCCCCTCCCACCACCTCTTCAGTCCTCACCCCCACTGTACATTCCCCCAAAGCAATATCCATCCAGAGATATTTTTTGGCTGTACAAATAATATGCATATGCATGATACTTTGATCTTTTCACTCCATACAAGTAGTAGCATATTTGCTTTTTGCTCAGCAATGTATCTTGGAAATCCTTCTGTATCAGTAAAGAACTTTTTAAAATAGTTTTATGATAGCATTTAAATATACTAGAGGCCAGGAGCATGGATTCGTGCACTGGTGGGGCCTCTCGGCCTGGCCTGTGGGGATCGAGCTGAAATTGGCTCTCCAACATCCCCTGAGGGGTCCTGGATTGCAAGAGGGTGGTTCTCGGGTGACCCACCCCGAAATTGGGCTCCCTCCTCTCTTATTCCAGGTGCGTCACCCAAGAACTGCAGCTGCCAAGTCACCACAGCTCAGCAGCTCCTACGTTGAGTGTCTTCCCCCTGGTGGTCAGTGTGCGTCATAGCTACCGGTTGGAGCGTCTGCCTCCTGGTGGTCATTGCATGTCTTAGCTACCAGTCATACGTTCGAATGGTCAGCCGGTAGCTTAGGCTTTTATATATAGAGATTTTAATACCTTGGGCCAACGGTGCCTTGTTTTTAAAAAGACTTCTGAACCCATTTAAAACCAGAAAGAATCCTCAATTAGAAACAAACAAAACTTGTTTGAAAGTTTAAACATGAAAGGCCCCCGGCTTCCATCATTTTGCAAAGCTTCCATTCTCTCATCTTCTTACTGAGATTTCCAGATTTTTTTTTTTCTGCATTTGCCCCTTACCTTGAAACCTCTATCAAATAGCTGTTCAGAACCGTGGAGTATCCCAAAGGTTTGGATACTGCATATGCCTCAAACTGAGTCTGCTTTATTACATTACTGACTGTATATTATCTTTTCTTGTGGAGCGCCGGCCTGAGTCAGTCAAGTGACATTAACCCCAGGAAAGCCTGTCTTGGCTGGGGACAGGTCATTGCGACTCTCCGTTCCCCAGCTTGCATTTTTAAAAACCGGGGTATTTTCCTGGAGCCTTCACAGCTTTGAAGCGCTGTGCCCCGCAGGGCTGGCTCAGATTCACAAGTAGGAGCCCACTTCTCTGTAGTATTTCTGTGGTACAGGCAGGACCCTGTGAGAGATGAACATATTTTAAGTAAAGAAAGAGCTTGCTGCATGTGGAAGCCAAAGAGAGGGCAGGCAGAGGAGCCGTCAGGGTGTGCAGCGCTGGGGGCTTCAGGGCTTTGAAATCCTTCCCAGTGTTGTCACTTGAATGTCGAACACGCTATTCTCAGTGGACACTAAAGAGAAGTACAGGTACCGGGGGCTCCAGGGGGATTCATTATTCAAGGCACAAAATTTCCCACTTCGGCCTGCAACACATTATAATTCAAATGAGCCCCTCACAATAGAGGGGAAATATGCAAGCAGATTTCTCTCTGTCATGTTTTCTCCTCCCCTCTGAAGCCCTGTAATTACAGCAGGCAGGTGGAGCATCTGGGGTGGGGGGAGTCCACTGGATTCTTACCTTCCCGGGAACGCGACTTGCCTACCGCATCAATATATTTTATTTTTAATTAAGCGCTTATTGCAGAATCTGAGTCCCCGCGCGAAAGCCTGACTCACAACTTTTTCCCCCTGCCGTTCCCGGGGATGCTGCTATTGCTGGCTCAGATTCCTTCTCTTAAAATGCACTCTTTTTAGTAAATTAGTGCTGGCCTTTCCTAGGCTAGCCAGCTCTGAGGACGCCCGATTGTGGGGGTCTCACCTCTTCCCCCTCTCCCCGCCCCCCTCTACCATCCTGGGTCGGTTTCGGCGGCGCCCAGCTGAGCCACGTGCCGGGTGCGCGCGGTCCAGGCCGGGGAGCCTGCCCCCCCCCCCCCCGCCCCCGCCCCTGCCGCCGGGTCTCCAGCCGCGGCCCTGCTGGGGTGGGGCGGCGCCGGGTCCCTAAGGAGACCTCCAGTCCTGTAGGTGGGAGACCACGGCGACCTCAGCCCCGCAGCGTCCACGCCCCGCAACCCCCATCCCCTGAAAGCCGGGAGCTTCTCGGGCTCAGAGACCCACCCGGAGGAGGAGGCGAGGTCCGTGTGTGTGTGTGTGTGTGTGTGTGTGTGTGTGTGCGGGCCTGGGGGGAGGGGGACAGGTAGAACGGGGCAGGTGTGTGTGTGTGTGTTGGGGGGAGGGGGACAGGTAGAACGGGGCAGCGCCCGCCCCGACGCCGCCACCGAGGCAGCCGAGCTAGGCTTTTCGGGGCGGAAACTAGTGTCCCGGGACGACCGCAGCCAGAGACCCTTCGACCTTCGTCTGGGTGCAGTGGGGGCCCCGGGGCTCCGAGGGGAGAGTGACGCGAGCTCACGCCCCCTCTCTCCGCCCCGCCCCCGCCCCGGGGGCCTCCAGGCGCTCGGGGGAGCCACGCCCCCGCGGGATCCCCGCGAGCTGGCTGTCCGGGCGGGGTGCGCCTCCCCGATTCCGGCTCCTGAGCCCCAGTCCCCTTCTCCGGGAACCAGCCGCCGGATGCGAACGGATTCCCAGCAATCCGCGGGGCGCTGCCCAGGCTCGCCGGCCTCGCGGGGGGGGGGGGGGGGGCTCCCGGCCACGGCACCGTCACCCCGGCAGTCAGCCGGCATCTCGGCCTCCTCGGGGCAGTCCGAGGCGCGTCCGGGGTCGGCCCGGGGCGCGGAGGGAGGCTGAGAGGCAGCGGCCCGAGGCTGGCGGGGCTGTCCGCACTCGCAGAGAGAGGCAGCCACCTTCCGTCCTGAGTGCGGCTTAACCAGGGCAAGAGAGTCAGAGATGTCTTCAGGCCGGTCCCACCGAGAGAGACGTGTCTCCGGAAAACAAATCCCCGCACTGGGCCACAGGAGGGGCTGCGTCGGAAACCAGCGCCCCATCCTTTCTCCCTCAGGCGCAGGCAGCCTCTGCCCAGTTCCCTTGCACCACAGCAGGGTATGGACCTGGACTAGGGGCCCAGGTTTCTGGACTGAATGTTAGTTTGAACCCAGGAAGAGCAGGCCTCTATGGGGCCCACCTGGGGCCGGGCAGGTCTCTGCTCCCCCCGGAGCGGGTGTGGATCAATTCTTTGACTCAATCCGCCCCTCCTTACTGTTGGTTGCCCGGGGACTAGGACTGAGGCTCTGTGATTCCTCTTTTACCACTTCTGTTGTTTTTTTCTTTCTCATTACAAAAGCAGTGCATGTTTATTGTAGAATTAATGCAAGCATGCAAAAGGAAGAAAATAAAAACCCAACATGCTTTCATTACCTAGAGACAGAACTTTTTTGTGTATCTTGAGTACAAACACAGTTATTCTGTGGGACAACTGGCTTTTTCTTTTCAAACAATACATTGTGAATCTTTCCGATGAATGTAGTTGGGTAAATAGGCTTGCAGTGTGTTATTCTCAGCTTTCCTTTACTGGGCTTTTAGAGTGTTGCTGTTTTTTTGCTTCTGTCCACACCATTCAGGGGTCAGTCTCCTGCTGGGTCACTATGCATGTTTTTAATTATTTCCTTAAGATCCATTGCTCAAAACAGCTGGGTTAACTGCTCTGCATTTTTAAAAAGTTTTACTACATTTTGTCAAATTGACCTTTAGAAAGGTTATGTCAATTCATAATCCCACCTGCAGAGAATGCAGAAGTCTGTTGCCAGAATTCATCACCATCAATCATGAATATTAGTTTTCTTTTTATTGTCTTATCTTTGCCCATTATTTAATTGGAGTATTCATCTTTTCCTTACTGGTTTGTGTTTTATACATTCAATCAATTCTCCTGTGTTTTGCAGGTGTTTTTTTTTTCTTCAATTTATCAATTGCTTTTGAAATTTACATTGAACATTTTTGTGTAATTGAAATTCTTAATATTTTAATGTATGGCTTCTGCTTTTAGTGGTTTTTTTTTTAATTTTTTTTATCAAGTCCTTCCCTACCTCAAGATTTTGTATTTATCTACATATATATTCCTCCAGTGCTTCCTTTGCTTTATTAAAAACGTTAAGTCATGTGGAATTTATTTTGGTATATGGTATAAAATACGAATCTAAGTCTTTTCCCAGCCCACTCTCCCTACCCTCATTTTTGGTTCTAAATCCTTTTGACTCTGACACACTACAGCCAGTTCCTAAAGGAGCAGAGCAAAGGGAAGGTCCTGTCTCGAGAAAGCACAGAAACATTCTAACTCAGGGACAGGACCCGTTTGTAGCCATATGTGATTGGAATCACATAGATCTGGATGAAGTCCAGTTTCTGCCACTTTCACCCTGTGGCACCTGGGGCAAGTTACTTAACTTATCTAACCCTCAATTTTGTATCTGTAAAATGGGTATACTAAAAGCAGCTAACTCTGAAGGTGGATGTGAGGATAACATGGCAATATGTTTGGTGCATAGCAAGCTCTCAATATTAGCAGTAAGCAGGTAGAGAAAAGATGGGGAAGATGAATGCAAGTGCATCTGATATGGGGGTGTTAAAAAGACGTACAAACTATCAGTAATTATAGAAATAAAGGCAAATGAGGCCATGTGCTATAATTGCAGTTTGAGTTCAAGAGCATTTATCCATACCAAATTACGAGGGTTACCTAGGAGGAAAAAAGGCTTATATTCCTACAGCCTGGATCCACCAGAATCTGGACTGAAACTAACCTCAGTTATTTCAAAGGAATCTAGTAGCATTTTTGTTCTCAAACCTGTTCCACGGCTTTCTGATGGGCCTGCCTGGGTTGAAGAGAATCAGCAGAACCAGCCGGCATTTGGAAAACTCACCAATGGAGAGAAAGGGGGGGGGGTCGGGGGGTGGTGGTGTGGGGGGGGGGGGGGGGTGGTATTCTAAGTGGGCAGCCATCTCCCTCCTGGCTCACCCCCGGCTGAGGACTGCTACAAAGAGAAGTAGTCACTGGACTGGGGCCAGGGGCACCAGTCAGCTTAACCAAAGCTCTCAATAGACGCTGTGTTTTCCCCCTGTAAATGAGGAAAATGACATGGTGAGAGGGCATGTGCCTTGTCCAGAATCACAAATCCCAGGGGCAGAGAAAGCCAGGAGAAACGCTGCCTCCGAAGGAGCCATTTCCCATCACGAGGATGCCCAGAGCCCGGCCTTGACTACAACAAAGGGAACGGGAATGCTGCTCTTGAGCTCGGGGCAGTGGAGGCCCCGCATATTTTTATGAGGCCTGGACAATGAGTAGCCATTCAAAAGGCCAAAGCTGCCTCTCCTTAGAAGAAGGAAAATATTTTAGGAATCCCTTGTTACTAGGCAAATGCCTGATTGCTTTTCAGGGCAGTGAGACTCAGCTTGATGCTCTGTATTTAGGGCTTTAAGCTTTGATTCCGAATTTGCTCCAATAGAACAGTAGTTCTCAATTCTGGCTGCACAGCGGAGTGAGCTGAGGAACTCTTAATAACACCGATGCCCAGGTACCCCTTCTAGGAAGCTGAATTAAATTGGCCTAGAGCAGGGCTGAGATGTCAGTATTTCTAAAAACTCCTAGTGACGCTAACATTAGAGGTAAGAAGAAGCCCCTTTTTGCAATGCTGTATTATCTCTCTTCCCAGCCACTGAGAACTAGGTTACAAGACAAAACTATTCTAGAAATGTGTTTCTCAAACTCTAAGGAATCCTCTGGGGATCTTGTTAAAATGCAGGTTCTGATTCAGGAGGTCTGAGATGGAGCCTGAGAACCTGCATTTCTAACAAGCTCCCAGATGTTGCTGATGCTGCTGGTCTCGACCACCTGTGAGTCCCAGGAGTCCAGAGGTGGTCCTCGTATTTCAATGAGCATAAAAATGGCCCGAGAAGCCTATTGAAAAAACAGATTCCAGGGCTGACCTGAAAGTGTCAGGGATGGGGTTTAGGAAAACTGCATTCTTAACAAGTCTTCAGGTGAATTGATACGCTCGGTGGTTCAAAGGCCACACTTGCAGAATGTGGTCAGCCTGCCTACGGTTTTCTCAGGCGTTTATCTTTTTAGCACATCCTGGAGTGAACACTTGGCTGAAAGATCATGCAGTCAGTTGACTTGGAGTTGGAATTGTGCAGAGAGCCAATGATGCCTGGCTCCCAGGCCTGAACTCCAGCTCACTGACTCTGAGATCCCTTACCATTCAGGCTGAACCCCATCACTGCAGGAAACCTACATGTCCTTGCATTTTCTTGAAATGAGGAAGCCATGGGTTTAGGTTTGGGTTTTGATTTTAACGTTATTTGACCTGCCCCCCCACCCCCCGACTTTTGCCCCCCAAATAACTGTGACTAATGCATAGATCCTGGGAGTGTGAAAACCAAAGGCTTTAAAGATGCCTTCCACCCAAGGAAAAACCTCAAGCAGGAAAGTGAACGGTACAAAAGTCAGTGCTATATGTGATCTTAAAGACACTAAATAAGAAGTCTCCACCAGCCAAAACCGGTTTGGCTCAGTGGATAGAGCATCGGCCTGCGGACTCAAGGGTCCCAGGTTCGATTCCGGTCAAGGGCATGTATCTTGGTTGCAGGCACATCCCCAGTGGGGGGCGTGCAAGAGGCAGCTGATCGATGTTTCTCTCTCATCGATGTTTCTAACTCTCTAACCCTCTCTCTCTTCCTCTCTGTAAAAACTCAATAAAATATATTAAAAAAAAAAATAAGAAGTCTCCACCAAATTAATGTGCTTTATTCCCTTTGCTGAGACAGCCTGTGAGGTGGGATCAACCCGGGACCTGAAATGAACATCTGAAAGAAAACAGACATATACCACTTATTCTCTCATTTGGTTCCTGTTAGACCCACTGTTTATTGAGTACTAATTATTCAGTTTGTAGGTGATTCTGGGTCTTTTTTTTTTTATTTCCTGGTTCTTCTCTCTTATTTCTCTTTGTTCGGGCCCTTACACTGCTTATTAGCATCTCCACCAAGGAGGAACAGTGGAAATGAACCCCATGTGAGGCAGGTAACATCTGTGGGTAGGTCTGCTTGGAGGTTCAATGGGAAGAAAGAGAGAATGAATGATTATTGCAGGTCTTATGGAATTCACCTCAACGTGCTGTCTAGGCTCACTTTTATATGGTGAATTCAAGTCTTATAACAGGAATAGAATGCCTTCCCCATAGTTGAACAAGCACCAGCAACAATTTGGTAGAAATATTAGAACTTGAAAAATGCTCTACTCTTTCATTCATTCAAATATACTTTATTATTTTATATGCTTCATATTCTCATGGTCATGGTAAAACTGTTGTGAGATGGGGACATAATTTATTACCACCTACGTGTGACTTTCATGTTTAAGGAAGGGTTTTTGTGTGTGTGTGTGTGTGTGTGTGTGTGTGTTTTTGGGTCTCTTTTCTTCTAGCTAGTTACAATATATTATATAACAAAACATAACTCCTTTCCCCATTACTTGGTATAATAAATATCTTGGTGAAATTTCTTACAGAGTTTGATTACTCAGTCAAAACCTAAGTATCCTGCTGGGAGAAGAACAATCATTTTAGTGACATTGTTCTATGCTTTGCTTGAATTGAATAGTTACTAATCCAGCCAGAGAAGAAAGAGACAGGTAATTGGAATGGAGCAAACACACTGAGCCCCTAAAAAAAAAAAAAGACTCACTAGAAGTATAAAATTTCTCATCAAACATCTGTTTGTCTGTTTTCTCCTTTTCTTACAATAGTCATTGTAGCTGTTAGAAATAATTCTAGGAGCCTGGTCTACACTAGGGAAAAATGTTATTCCTCATTCAAGTAATCTGGAAGTGAATTTAAACAAATATTATCTGCCAATGGTCAATGTTAGGTCAATAATTCTAATAGCCAATTTGAATTTTCTTTTAAGAAAATGTAACATCCCCATCCACTCCCAACCCCTCACTGCGTAATGTCACCAGATTTTTTTGGATTGTCTGAGGGTAGAAAACAGGGAGGTTGGCTGGCTGATTTTCATGTAACTTGCAAAATTACATGATTAATTAATAGCAAATTAACAGCAAAAGTTTTCTCTCATTCACCTACACAACCCACATTACCAGGCCTCACCCAGGATCAATGCTGGAGAGCAGTTAGGCAGAGCTGAAGTAATGGGAATAACTGGCTTGGGTGTGGTGTGGTCAGGATCCCCTAGAGAAGGTGCTGCATGAAAGTGCTTGCTCAGTGCTGTATCCCTGGGAAAGAACACAGCACTTGGTTCTGGGTCGGCATGTAGATTGGCAGCCTGGGTTTAATCCAAGCATGTCAAACTCAAAGGCAAACACGGGCCAAATAAACAAGGTTTAAGTTTATGTGAGCCGCAAAAACACAAAAGCTTCAATTTTCATAGAAATGTAGGTTTTTTCTGATAAAGACATGCTGAATACAAGGGCTGAAATAAATGAGTAATCGTTAACATAAAATAATAGAACATTTAAATAAAAATTAATATTTTTTTCTTGAACATTAACTTACCAGACACTGAATAACTGCACAAATTAATAAGCATAATGCAAATAAACCTATTTTTCTTGTTCTCCAAAAGCGAAATATTTCCTGTTGCGCACACCAAACAAGTCAGTACAAGACTAAGGACGTGGCAATCGGCTCCTAAAATATTCGCTGCTAGTATTAGTGGAGAGAAATGGTGCACCTGTGTGTAAGGTGTGTAAGGGAAATGAATGCCACACGATTATAGTAATCAGTCATTAGTGAACATTGTAGTTTGTTATTAATAATTATGTATAACAGGATATTGTAAAAATTAAGTTATGAAATTTTTATTAAAACATTTCTTGTATACCGTTATATTGGCTGGGCTGCGAGTTTGACACACTTGGTTTAAATTGTATCAGGTAATCAATGACTTTTTAATTTATGGATTTGTTATAAATATTTTTCTCTTTTCTGCGTAAAGTGTGGCTAGAGAGTGGTCTGGTTCCTGAGTAGGGGCAGCTGGGGATTGAGAAAATGAAAGAAAGAGACAGACACAGAGATAGAAGGATAAAGCTGGGGCTGGGTGGGACAGCTGTCCTCTGATGGAGAGACAGTGACCTAGAGCCGATACAGTGTGTTTATTTTATACACCAAAATACCAGGAAGTTTTACTAAAGCCCAATACAAAGGAGATTATGTGCATTCTTGTGGCTTCTTTGTAATCATCACTTCTGGGTGGGCCCGGATAATTGTGTTTGTTCCTGGTGCTTGGCTGGATTTAGATAATGAAACCCACCCCCTGGCATCTGAGCTGAAGGTCAGGCTGACAACACACCTCCCTCTGGCAAGGTATGTTTCCAGGGCATGGCTCTGCTGGGCACCGCTGGATTCAGATGACAATCAGCTCAGGGGCCTTTTCCAGGCACTGTCTACATTTGTAGAGCTAGAAGAAGGGATCTCTGAGGGAATAGAGATTACATAAATTTCTGATCCAGATGCAATTTCCCCTATTTTCCTTTTACACAGACTCACAATTTTGCTCAGTGTTCCAGTGTTCCCTCTGGAGAGGCTGAAATGACTACCCTCCCCCCACCCACCCCCCAGTCTCCTTTCCAGTGATTGGTTCAGAAATGGCATGTGTGACTCAGTGATGGTCAGTGCTGTGTGAGGGAAGTCTTCTGGGGCAGCGGTCACCAACCTTTCAGATCTCACGCACCACTAGTGGTCCACAGACCACCGGTTGGTGACCGCTGCTCCAAAGGTTTCCTTAACCAGTGGTCACCAACCTTTTGGATCTCTCGGACCACCAGTGGTCTACAGACAACTGGTTGGCAACTGCTGTTCTGGGGGATTCTCTCTCCTTTTCCTGGATGCTGTGTCTGACTGTGATGTTCAGAATTACAGCAGTCATTTTCCTACCAGCATAAGGATGAAGGGTATACCATGGATGACAAGAATAGAAAGATAGAAAAACATAGGTTTTGGATGACATCATTGATCAACCCCTGTAATGGTTAATTTTATGTGTCAACTTGACTAGCTAATAGTCAAGGTAGCTGATAAAACATTATTTCTGAGTGTGTCTTTGAGGGTGTTTCTCAGAGAGATTAGCATTTGAATCTGTAGACTCACCCTAATCATTGTGTGTGTGTGTGGGGGGAGGAGGGGGGCAGCATCCAATCCATTGAGGGCCTGAGTAGAACAAACAAGTGGAGGAAGGGTGAATTTGCTCTCTTGCTTGAGCTGGGACATCTGTCTTTTCCTGCCCTCAGGCACTGGTGGTCCTGGTTCTTCAGACTCAGACTGGGACTTACACCACTGGCTCCCCTTTTTGGACTGGAACTATACCACCAGCTTTTCTGGGACTCCAGCTTGCAGACATCAGATCATAGGACTTCTCAGCCTTCATAATTGTGTGAGTCAATTTCTCATAATAAATCACTTTATATATCTCTTCCTTTGGTTCTGTTTCTGGAGAATCTTGACTAATACAAGCCCTAAGCTGCCCTGCTACTCAGCTTTCTCTTTTGCAGGATAATACAGTTCCTTAATATTTAAACCAGTTTGAATCGTGATTTCTGTTGCCTATGGCCCAAAGCATCTTAAATGACTAAGAGAATCTTAACCCTTTGCACTCGCTTGCTTTTTTCTCAATTCCTGCTACCGATACTAACCGTGTCGAGTCACACTCGACATCTGAGTGCAAAAGGTTAAGTCCAAGTTCACATTTCACAGAAGATGTAACAGAGTCTGCTCAATGTCATGTTGCAGGTGACAAGAGAACTCAGGACTAGGGATTGGGTTTTCTGTCCCAGGGTCATCTTTATTATATGCTACCTCTCACAATTTACTCAATTATAAATTAAAAGTGGCTTAAAAATATATTTCTGAACTCACCGTACTTGTATTTAATAACATTGCCTTGCCTAGGTCAAAGTCTGGAATTCTAATCCAAATTGTTCTCATTTGTACATGCTGAATCAAACTGTTCACTCACACGCATGAAGAATTTGCTGGTTGACTTTGAAGAACTCAAAACACTTTGTTTTGCATTGCTGGGGAGCATTGGACTGGGAGACTTGATCAGCTGGGTGACTGTGGGCAAGGAAAACAAATTATACCTCTTTGGATCAAGATTAGTCATTTGTGAGGTAAGGGAGACCACAGGATATTGTCCAAGGCCTTTGCCAAGACTTTGGTTGGAAGATTTCATGGAATCCAGAGCAGAGGATGAGGTGAGGGTAGGAGGGGGATAAAGGGTGGTAAGACTGGTTTATTCTTTCTGTTTCTAGTAGCATTTCTTAGCTCAGACCATCCCCCATCTACCATGCCTTCTGCTTGTCTCTGGTGTTACCTGCAGTGTGCCCCTCCTGTAGGGCCAGGTTAATCTGTATCTCCTCTGCCAAGTCTTCTCTGGTCACTGCAGCACACACCAGTGACTTTTGGAACTCATTTATTTCCACTCCTTACTCATTCATTAAGCATGCCATGTTATTATGAAATATTTCAGTTATTTTGCCTCTAAATTTTATCTTTAAGAAACAGATCAGCAAAGAAGGTCCCCCTTCCCTTCCAGTAGAGGACATGGATTTTAAAGACACATTTCCTTGGTGTGAATCCTGCTGTGGGTCCCTACTTTGCAAAACTCCAGGGGCCAGTTTGGCAACATGGCAGCCCTGCCTGGCTCTACCAGTGTGCAGTAACCTTCTCTGGTCAGCTCTGGAATGCAGTTAGGGCAGGTCTGAAAAAGCACACAGTATTAATTTTTTATTGCTGCTCAAGAGACCACAAACTTAGTGCTTTAAAACAACACGTCTATTACCTTACGGTTCTGGTGTTCAGATGTCAGTTGAGTCAGTGAGGCTGGCATCTTCAGGGGGCTCCAGGGGAGAATCCATTTCCTTGCCTTTTCTAGCTTCTAGAGGCTGCCTGCATTCCTTAGCTTGTGGCCCCACATCGGTCCAAACTCTGTTTCCTTGTCACATGTCTCTGACCTTCCTACATCTTACAAGGACCCTTGAGATTACATTGGGCCCTCCTAGATAACCCAGGAGAATCTCCCCATCTCAAGAGCCTTAACTTAATCACTTCTGCAAAGTCCCTTTTGCCATTTGAGGGAACATATTCACAAGGATTAGGACATGTATATCTTTGTGTGGCAGGGGAGGGGGTATAGAGGCAGAAGAGGCATTAGTCTGCCTACCACATATATTTTCTGTGGATATCAGTTTCTGATATCACATATATTTTCTGTGGATATCATATAAAATGGAGACACTGCTGTCTTCCTCACAGGATTACCGAGGTGACTGAATGAGGTAATATACGTATGTACATTTCCAGACCCGTGCCTGGCACCGTGGAGGCGGTCACTTCTGGTCAGTGTTTTCTCCTGAGTGGTTTGTTGCGAGCTGGAGGTCAGGCACTCTGACTTCTACCTCTTTCTAACCCTTTAACTTCTAGCTCGTGCGGAATCTCAAATAGGAAATCAATAAATGTAATAAATAATTACCTTGATCGATGGCAATGCCTTGCATATAATAAGAGCTCTGAAATGATTTGTTGGCTGTTTGTTATTTTGTTAGCAATGGGTGGGGTGGGGGGGCATCTGATTAAATGCTATTATTTGTTGGATCCAAAATATAAATTTGGATTCTTCTGCTGCACTTTTACCCAATTACCCTAAACACTGGTAGGAGAGAGGAATTAGTTCACAATACAATTTAAAGGGGGAAAAAAAAAATCTTGCTGTCATGGACTTTTCTTTTTGGTCTGGAAACTTCTTGGTTTCCTGGGGTGCAGCTGACTGTTCTCTCTGCAACTGAAAAATCTCTCCAGGGCCCTGTCCAGTTGGGTCACACAAAGCCAGTCTTATTATTTAGAGAGCACACAATGCCCCCTCACATGGGGCACAGAGAGGAAGGAATTTTTTAAAAGCCAATTCCAGTGCCCTGGAGCTGCAAACTGCCCTCGGGGCAGAGGAGCCTGCAGAATAATTGGGAGGAGTCTGGCAGGAGGGGGCCGCTAAGTTAAAGCTGCATTTCTCTGTATCCAGGGAGGCCACACCACTTTTTAAGCATTCCCCTCTGGGACAAACCTGTGTGTCAAGATAAACAATGAAATAATATGCAAGGGCCGAATCGGGAACTGCAGCCTCAGCCTGAGAAAATAACACGGGGAAACGTCAGTCTGTCTGCCGCTGCCAACCAGGTCCCTAGGATTCTGCGAGAGAAATGGGGCAGGGAGAGACGTTGTCTGTTTGGAATAGGTTTCAGGCCCTAAACTTGGTAGGTTCATGCTTTTTTAAGATGATAAGGTGGCAAAAGACCTTGCATCATTCCTCTGTCACACCGTAGTGTGGTGGCCCCGGGATCCCTAATGCAGATGTGGCTAGTGAGTGGGGCGAGAGAGGGTCCGCAGACCAGATCCCAAAACTGTGAGAAGGAGGATAGACACAGGAGGGCAGACAATTGGGTGGGACAGCTTTGCCCTTAGAGCTGGATGGGGATTTTAAGGAGAGGATTCTGCACGCTGCCAACCCCGAGTGTCCTGCTGGGCTTCCACGTCATGGTGCCTGGGAGGTGGCGGTCAGGTAAACACCCTTGGTCAGAATGCTCTGAACTGCTAGTGCAAGGGGGTTGAACTTGTCTAAGGGACTTTTTGGGGGCAAGGGGGAAGCATTGTTTGTATACTATGTGACCAGAGTATAGAACTCATGGACCCAAGTGATGGCTGAATGGTCTTACTGTCTGGTCTCTCTGGGCAGAGCAGGCTGGCAGGGTCCGGGGAGTCAGGCCAGCTGAGGCGGCGTATTTCAGAGGCCAGAGCAAATCCCAGCAGTAATACCCGGGCACATAGCCACTGGTGCCCAGGGCATGCGGCCCAGGCCTGGCCTCAGGTTACCAAGGTTCTGAGCAAGAGAAGAGTGAGTCTGGTGAATATGCAAGAGCATTTGCACCCAGGGAGCTGCTGAGCGCAGGGTGAGGGCCTAGGTTAGAAGGCCTGGCCTGCGGGACACCCCTGAGCATCCATGTGCAGGGGCCCCTTGGAGCATTCGTATGTAGGGAATCCTTTTCTTAGGGTTTAAAGTTATAGCTCAGGAGTGGAGGCTCAGAAATGTTTTGAGTAGATTGGCCCTTCAGGAAAACTGAGACACACACAGTCTTTAGGATGGACATTAGGAAGTGCAGTCAGGCTAAGCAGGGGCCATACTCTGGGGCCCTTTTGCCATAAAACAGAGGGTGGTCTTTGAGTCTGGCCTTGTCTAATCATTCCCATGTCAGGCCAGCCGGTCCCCCAAGGGGCTGTGGGGGATATGTTCCCAGTCAGAGGGCTAGTGAATGGGTGAGAGAGGGTCCGGAGACCCCATATGCTCCCAGTATGTAGGGTCAGAAACAAATTCTACTCTGAGAAGCCCCGTGGGGGGCTCAATGCTGGGTAAGAACCAAGGGAAGCTTGGTGCTCATACACTTTGACAGAGGATGGTTGCCAGATTTAGCAAATGAAAATAAAGGACACTCAATTCATTTGAATTTCAGAAAAAACAATGAATAACTTTTTGCATATGTATATCCCAAACATTGCTTAGGACATACTTTTACTGAAATGATTTTTTCTTTTTCTGAACTTTAAGTTTAACTGGGCATCCTGTGTTTATCCAGCCACCCTATTACAGCTGGCCTGAGACAAGGACAGGGGCCAGGCCAACGCAAAGCAGGCAGGGGTCTCACCTTGACCTCTATGAAAGGCCCCTTTTAAAAGTCAGATCCTGAGTCAGCAGAGCAAGTGTATGTATTGAATGAAATATCATTTTCCATAAAAATTCTTTGGGTTTAGTTTACAATTCCCTCATTGAAGGGCCACCCACTAGTGATCCTCAACCGGCTTGATAAATACGTACAAGTAAAGAGATGCAAAGCCCGGTGCAGTCACAGCATATAAAAATCCCATCATTTCATGGCTTTCAGAAAGCTTGCTGATATCTCTCTTTGGCTTCTGTTTTGAAACCCACTGTGGGAGAAAGCCATGACTGCTCTTACTGGGCCAGACACTCCAGGCCGAAATGAACTGGAGGTAGCGGCGGGCTTCACAGCCTGTCAGTTTCTGGAGAGTGTTACTCATCAATCACTCATGCCCGCTAAATGGCAGAAACCCATTTTCTTCATATCAGACTTTATTTGCTCATAATGCAGTTTGAGCCCACTTTCTGCTGTGTCCACAGAGAACTGGGTACCACTCTGTCCACTGGATCCTGAGGGAAACTGTTAAGTCAATCCAAGGCTTTAGCTTCTATTTCTTTTCATCTGAGACTGAACCTCTGGGTCCTCTCCAGATTCTCTGTATTACTTTTATACTCTGATCTGGTTCTGGCTGGAGCCACATTTACCTTCTTTCTGTTTGTTGAATGGCCCATTCTCTCCCTAGGGCTACCTGGAATCCCTTTTTCCAGGTCTCCCTACTGCTGCTCCCCTCACCTCCTCCCTGGCCTCTCAGTCTAATCTCTATGACATCACTGGCTAATGGAAATCCTCATAGCACTTATCACTGCTGTTATTTTCCAGTTTACATACTTGTTCATTTATTAATGACTAGAGGCCCAGTGCATGAAAATTCATGCACTGGAAGGGGGACGTCCCTCAGCCCAGCCTGCCCCCTCTTACAGTCTGGGAGCCCTCAGGGGCAGGAGGCGACCTGGTGATCAGGGGAAGGTGACGTCCCTATCACACCTTTGCTGCTGCCATTGCCGGCAGCGCAAGCCTCAGTCGGCCCTGGTTACCTGAGCCTCAGACGGCCCTTGGCAGCTGGGCAGCACCATCCAAGGCTTGCCTGTGCCTCGGGCTGGCCCTGGGCAGCTGGGGGGCTGAGGGCGGGTCCCACCACACCGTGTGCCTGCCGCGCCCCCACCCCCCACTGGGCTGAAAGGACTGTGGGACTCCAGTGGCAGACGCAAGGAGCGGCCGGACCTGCCCTCACGCCGCACTGTGCGCCTGCCACCCTCCCTCCCCCGGTGGGGCTGAAAGGACTGGGGACTCTGGTTGGACTGAGGGGACTGGGCGCTGCCATCTTGTGGCTATGGGCGCCACCATCTTTGTGATGGCGTGACTGTCAATTTGCATATGCCCTCTTTATTAGACAGGATGTCTCCCTCATCTGGAATGAAAGCCCCAGTCTTAGGATAGTGCCTGGAGCATAGTAGGTGCTCCACAAATGTTGTGAAGGAGTGCATGGCTTTCAGGGAAGGGCCGGAGGAGACTGGAGGGCTTCCCCACAGTTCCCTCTCTCCCTCTGGTCTCTGGCTCTCCACCACACCCACAGATGAGAGAAGCACCCCAGCAGGGCAGTGCTCTGATTGTTTTACATATACAGATAAGAAAACAACTGAAACTTGGTCCTCCCTCTACAGAGATAAAAGCTAAGTGGTATTTTTTTTTTTCAAGAAGAATGCATGTAATAACAGTAATCTGAAAATAATGATATCTATGAGGTCCTTGGCAAAGCCACCCAGGAAAAGAAAAACAATAGATGTGAAAGCTTCAGTGAGTCATAACACCACCTTCCAGCCTCAGACTGCCCTGGACTCAGATGCAGATAAGCTGGTTTCCTCAACTCTAGACCCGCTGTACCTGCCCCTTTTTATTCCGAACGCCAACTGCATTCTCCAGATAATGGCGAGGTACTGGCTCTCCTTCAAAACTCTCCACTGTGCAGAGGAGGGATGAAAAGGATTCCTCATCAGCTTCTTAAGTTTTAAACAAAAATAGCTCCCTTCCTGGGCCTGCCCACTGGGCTTCTTTCCTCTGGTCATCTACAGAAAGCTGTTGGCTGGACCACTGTTCATCAAAGATGGCCCGTGGACCACCCACATCAGAATTATTTAAAAGTTTATTTAAAATGCAGATTTCTCAGACTCACTAGAGACCATGACTTTAATCTCCCGGGTAGAGCCAGGGATCTGCGTTTTTACTGACTCCACTCCCCAAGGAGTCTCAGGCACACTAGGGTTTCAGGGCCACTGGGCTTGTGCAGCCATATGGCCCTCACAGAGCCATATGCCTGTGTTATCACTTGGCTTCCTATGGGGGTGGTCTCTTCTTCCCAGTGCAATTCTAAGGGCAAGGGATGCATTTGACATTTCTTTTTTATTTCTTGCGGCACCGTTAGTGTCTAGTTCACTGCACTGTTCATTGTGTTTAACAAAATATTTATTGAATGAGGGACCTGGAATAATTTCCCTTTGCTTAGAACTTGTTCAAAGAAATGTTTCTCCCAGAAGATTGGATCACGAATTTGTCAATTTGATGCTTAAGACAGATAGATTTCTGTGTGGATTGCTCTCCTGAACAAATACGTTTATCAAAGCTCCCCTCCTTGTCCAGAGAAGGACAAAAAAGGACACACTGCTGGGCAAAACTGTCTAACTCAAAAGGTAGAGACAGTCTTTGCTCTTTCCTGGAACCACCGTCTAAAGAGATTCATGAAGATTTCTGGATAGGGAGGCCCTACACGAATAGGTGGACATGTGCATGGTGTGGTTGAGAGGGTGCTAGAAGGCCTACTTAACCAGTTATACCAGGTGGCACCTGACCTGGTGAGGAGGCAGCAGTGGGCGAGATAAGGTCCCCAGAGGGTAGTGGTGGAGAGCACCTAGGGCAAACATTACCTGTTCCCAAGTCTTGCTCAGAGTTATTTCTGAGGCGAAACCCATGGTGAGGCTGCATCACCAATGTGAAGTTGTGAATGGCGGGAATGAGAGGGAGGGAGATGGAGCTTGGAACACAGAACTCTAGACTCTCAGAGCTGGATCTAACCTCACTTAGTTCAACCTGCCGTTAGAATTAGGAATTTGATCTACAGCCTCCTGGACATCCTGTTTGAGCCGTCCCAGAGAGAGGCTGTTCCTTCCCTCGCAGTCAATGCAGGGATTAGAAAGTACTTTCATGGACGGAGCCACAGTCTGTCTCCTTGAGGTTTTCTGCCCTTTGCTTATAATCCTTCCTTTTCTAGATGACTCCCTTTTTTAGACTCTATTTCCTGACAGGTATTTATATATAAACATAAATACCTTATGTCCTCCCCCAGTTTTCTATCCTGCAGGTCAAACTTCTGGAATTACTTCCACTTCTCTCCTTATGACTTGGTTCTCTGCCTCCTGTTTTTTTTTGGCTCATTGACTCTCTGATGTCAAACAGCCTCTATCCCCCTCTCTGTTTCTGTAGACCACACCTTCATCTTCTCAGGCACCAGGCTTGAACAATGGAGTCAGCCTCGCCTCCTCCTTCTTTCTTGCCCTGAAGCTGTTGGGAGTTAGGGTGGAGGCGTGCATGGTGCACATTTCCACATCTTGTGTTAGTTTTTGTTGTTGAGAAGTCCCTGAGGCAGAAGGTGAGAATGTATGGGCTGGCGTAAGCTAGAGGTAGGTCACGTTGAAGGCTTGACTCTCTCAGGGAGAGCCTATGGGCACCAACCTGCCCAGCACAGCTGAGGCGAGGTGACCTGGGGCAACAAGTGACTGCTATACAAAACCCTTCACCTGCTCAGAACTTTGCAAAGAATCTCCCCCTTGCTCCTGGGATGAGTTTAAATTTATTTTGGCATAAAAGGCCCTTCCTGATTTGTCTCAGTGCATCTCTCCAGCTCATCTCTAGCTCCTCCCTGAAGGACACTTTGTGCTCCAGCCATTCTGAACAATATCCCAGCTATTCTGAATGCTCCATGTTTTTTTTCTAACAGAACTTTTTACATTAAGATGTTACTGGTTTGGCCTATTGGTAAAGGGGGAGAGGGAGTCCATTAGAGCTTCTGGAAGCTGTGAAAATGAGGGTAAGCTTATATTTTAAACTTATATTGGACCAAGTTTATATTTTAAAAAGATCAAACTGGTCTGAGTCTGGTGGATGAATGAGAAGGAAGTGAAGCAATAAGAGAAGTTCATTGCGGCTGAACTTGATCCTGAGGACAATGAGGGAGCCATGAGTGTGTTTTCAGCAGAATGGTGAAATAATCATGTTCACATGTTAGATGACTCTGGCTGCAGGATAAAGCATGGATTTGAGGCTGACTCATTTGGTGTGGGGATGTAGGAAGTCAAGAATAATGTCACAGTGTCAAACCTTGATAAATGGGTAGAACATGGTGCCAGGTGGGGTGGGAGATAGTGAAGTAAGTTAGTCTGAGTTTGAGATACCTTTGGGACATCCAGATGGAGTTATCTAGAAGTGTGTTCAAGAGGGAGAACTGGGTTGGAGATGTAGATTTAGGAGTCATTAAAGGATATATTTGGCCTACCCCAGAGAAAGTGTTTATTGAGAGTAAGGAAGACCTTGGGCTGAACTCTAAAGAACACCAGCATTTAAGAGATGAGAAACCCAGAGCAAAGGCTGAGAAGGAGACGCCTGAGAGGTAGGGGATATGACCACAGTGGAGTGTGTCATGAAAATCAAAGGAAGAGGCTGCGTCAAATGCTACTGAAAGTGCAAATGCGACGAAGACAGAGAAGAGTTTGTTGGTGATAGTAAACAAGCAGATAGTTGGTGATACTGGTAAGAAGGGCTTCTGTGGGTGGTGAGGTCAGAAGCTGGTTGCAGTGGTTCAAAGAGTAAGTAGGAGTTGAGAAGGTGGAGAGAAAGAGTG
Organism: Eptesicus fuscus; assembly: GCF_027574615.1. Taxonomy (NCBI): domain Eukaryota; kingdom Metazoa; phylum Chordata; class Mammalia; order Chiroptera; family Vespertilionidae; genus Eptesicus; species Eptesicus fuscus. The sequence goes on along the minus strand of NC_072476.1, from coordinate 81,455,203 downwards.
CAGACACATTTTGTTTTTAAAGAAGTTTGGTTGCGAAGGAGGGGAGAGGCCAGTAGATGGTTGAAAAATAATACTGAGAGACACTAAAACATGTTTAAAGATTAATGTGAAGGTTCCAGTAGAGAGGGAGATATTGACCTTACAGGAGATGGTGGGAATGATCGATGTAGTGGAAATGTCTGAGGATGGGGGAAAGCAGGGATGGGATGCTGAGCAGCCCTGCCCCAGTAACAGCAGGAGAGAAGGAGACGTGGACCAGTGAGAACGCAGGGAGAAATGATGGTAATTAGGTGATTTATTTTACTTTGATAAAAAGGAAGATCAACTGATGAGGTTTGGGGATGGGGGCAGGGATAGCCACCCAGGTTTGAGGGGAGTATAGAAAGTTAAAATAGCTGCATCAGGGAACAGAGAGCTGCTGAGAGAAACCATGGGTTCCTGGGCAGTGTAGAGGCTCAGCTGACTTCTGATGACCTCTCAATATTTTTTTCTATGTGGAAGTCATCTCTGTCCCTCTCACACTCTCATCGTGTGTAGAATTTTTTGGACCTCTCTCAGTTAGCTTATCACTTTCTAACTCTTTGTACAGTTACATGTGGGCTTCTGAGCTCTCCTACCAGACAAGCTCCACAAAGGTGGGCTTTGTCATTCTATTACTCACAGCCCTGTGACATTACCTTGCATGGCACAAAGAAGGGGATCAAAAAAACATTTGTAGAATAAATGAGTGCGGCCTGACCCTGTAGCAGACAGCAGGGCACTTACTCTGTGATCTGGCGAATGTACATGTGGAAAGCAGAGCTATATACCTAGTGGGCTCTGACATTAAGACAGGTAGCTGGAAATATAGATATAGGAGTCATTTGCCTTATAAATGGCCAAGTTCAGAGAAATTTGACTCTGACACCTTACTCTCATTTAGGTACTCCAAAGTCCATGACTCCCAATTATTGAATTCTCAGGATCTTGGAGCAGCATTCTCAACTCTATTAGACACACAGCCCTTTTCATTAAAACTTATCCGATCACTCCCATTTTACTTTCTTGAGGTGAAATTCATTGATAGTATAACCTACCTTTTACATACAATTAAAAAATTAATATAAGGTACTAGTGTAATAAAAAAGAGGAATAAAAATAAAAGTCATCCTATATAATAAAAGTGTAGTATGCAAATTTTCTCCTCGACTGGGAGGTCATCTGGGAGTTTGACTAGGGGGCAGGGCCAGCCTGGGGAAGGGAGGGAGGCCTGGTGGCGGTAGGTGGCTGGGGGAAGGGAGGGAGTACCCAGCCGGCAGCCCCTAGGGACCCTACCAGTGCCAGAATATTGTGCACTGGGCCTCTAGTTTATAATAAAGGAATACTTTTTTTTTTTCTTCTCATGCTCTGATCGACCTAATCAAACTTTTATGTTTGAGAAGCATCTGGAAGTCTTATTAAAATGTAGATCCAGATTCAGTAGATCCAAAGTGGGGCCCAAGATGCTTCTTCTAACAAGAATGCTGGTAGATGCAGATGCTGCTGGTCTGTGGACCACTCTTGAGTAGCAAGGAACTAGGGCTCATAAGGAAGAACTCAGATGCTTTTCCCGCCTTATAACAAATGTATTTGGATTTAAGACAAGTAAAACAACACTTAACTGAGTATTGACATTTTCTCTAGAGTGGTATTTTGAAGTAAGATATACATCCATAATGATTCTGTTATAAAATCTATATATAAAACCATTGTAAATGTGCAGATGCACAGGTGGATTTATACAGGTGTGTCCTATGGGTGATTCAAATACCATGATATGATTTTTGGAAATGGAGACTAACTCTGGGAAAAATTTTGGCAAAAAACAAAGTCAGTCTTTCCACAATTTTCAGTTTTCTTATTGGATAATTCAGTGTACATTGAAACTGTGCAGGAAGTATTTTGTGTTTGTATGTAAAACATAGGTGGGCTCCAGTCTCAGAAAACTGTAAGTAGAATTTTCCCCTGCACCCATACCTGGTGGGACTTCATAGTCCTGTGGGACACTGGACAGCTCTTTGTTGTGGCCACGTGCCTCAGATGTTGCAGAATGTCTACATCTCTGCCCCCGAGGGAGCTTCCCAGTTACTGACACAACCATAAACGTCCCTCAAGCTTCCACGCCGCTCTGAGAACCAGTGACCTAGAGGGACTGAGGAAGAAGAGCAACTGTGGGTGGAAGCTTCCAGAAGCACGTTGTATCAGAGCCCGCTGCCGTGAGCAGAAGGTGTCCGTCCCTGGGAAGTAGCCACCACCACCAGATTGCATCCATTGAGCCGAGTTTGCAAATGCGAGAATGCTGAGTGGACACAAATGGCAAAGAAGACAGGAGCTGCACGCTTTCCTGAGATGAGACATGTTCAAGATGCTGCCTGAGACATAATCAGACATCTTCCTAGGCGTAAATTAGTGCCAGTGATGTTTCTGCGATGACAGTCAAATGAGACAAGGCTGCAGCCTTGTTCTTGCTCCTCCTGGAGAAGAGCGAGGAGTAGATGAGATGGGCCCGGCTCTTCCTGTCTGCCGGCAACTTCTCAGCTTCCTCTGCGCCAGGCCTCTTCACGCTTACTCCACTTATTTGTTAACTTGCTTGTAATTAACGTTTGTGATTTCTAGAACATCTTTGAGGTCTCAGTGCTCTCTTACACACGGTTCTCCTGTGCTCTTACCTACTTTAAATACCCTTCCTCAGGGAGCCCTCCAGGACCCCAAGGCAGGGTCACAGATCGTCCTTCCTTTCATGCTCTCACATCACCCTGAACTTCTCCGTTATCGCTCCGACCACATTCACTACATAGTGATTTCTTCTTACAGTCCGCTTTTCCCGCTCGATGTGAACTAGTCCCCTTTCCCAGCACGTGCTTGACACCAGGCAGACTCTCCATACTTGTCAGATGAATGCATGTGAGTCAAAGAGAAGAGATTTTATTTATTTTTATAAATAATAGAGTATGCAGGCCAGGAGTCTATGGTAGGTTAAGCTAACTAAGAACTACAGTGAGGCACAAGTGAGTTCTGAAAGAAAGAAGGAAATCTGGAGTGTGGAGGAACTTACAAGCAACCATTCAACTGGTGGCTTGACTTGCTGCAATTCCGCTGGTGCCGTTTGGGCCTATTACAGACACCGTGGGTGTGTCAGCGGCCGAGCAGCAGGAGGAGCTGCGCAGACAGAAGGAGAGCAGCTCCGGAGAACCAGATGCAGGGTTTCAGCAGGTGCAGGTCAGTGTATCAGCTGGTGAGTCGGAAGCAACACTGAGACTTTTGTCCCGTTGGGAGGTGAATTCATATTAAGGCAGGGCCCTGGCTCGCTTTCCAATGTCCATTGTCTCTGGACTTTGGAAAAGTCTATGAAGTCCCTTCACCTTCCATTGCCTCACCTGTAAATGAGGACATTACCTATCTCAGCTCCCGGCCAGGACGATGAAGGCGTGCTGGTCCAGCAAGGCCTCTGTAGATTGTAAAGTACGATACAAGGGTTTGAGTGGCTGTTACTGTCATTAGATCCTAAGCAGGTTTCTCTGCACTGTCCGAGATGCGCCTAGAAACACTGGCCCACACACTGCAACACTCATCAAGTATATTGAGCACCTGCTGCATACGCCTTCTGGGCCTGAGAATGTACGATGAACAAAGCCAAGCAGGTGGTGGGAAGTGCTGGGAGCAAGCGAAAGCTGGGTCAGAGGTTACAGAAGGATGGAGGTGGGGACTGTGCTATTTCAGCTTGGCTGTCAGGGAGCGGTGACCATGGAGTAGCTATCTGACAAAGTGAGCAAATGCACCACGCAGGTGTTATCAGGACATGTGTGAGGTTATTTAATTTAATCCTTTCAGTAACCCCGAAGGGCAGGCATTTTTATGTAAGAGGAAACGGGAGCACAGGAATGAGGCTGTGAGCCTCGGTTAATACAGGGAGGGCCGAGCCGGGGCCACGTCCTCCCAATGCTACTCTCCATCCCGGTCTCGGCCCTGCTCCTGTCATCCTGTCCCCCTCTCCTTGCCATCACGGTTTCGTGATCCTTTCTTCTACCTTCTCTGTATTTCCTTAAGTAATGGATAAAGGGGAGAGGGAGTGAGGAAACCTGGTCATGTGATGTGCACATATTCTCTCCGAGGCTGTCAATGTTCAATTCTAAATGCACCCATTTCTCTCCGTCTCCCTGCCGCCTCCCTGACCCAGGTCACCACATGTCTTGCTAGCAGAATCTCCCAACTACTCTCCCTGCCGCCAATTCATTCTCTGTGCAGCAGCCAGGGTGATCTTTAAACATGTAGATTGGGTCATGTCACTCTGCGCTTAAAACCCTCCAGTGGCTTCCCACGTGCACTCGGAATAAAATTCAAACTTCTCACCCTGCCTCACACCTGGCAGGATCCGGCCCCTTCCTGCCTCTCCAACCTCGTCCTGGCCTGCCTTCCCCGTCGTGCACTCAGGACTTAGCTGAGTTCCTCAAACATGTCCTGTTCTTCCCTGACTCTGCACCTACCTAACTTTTCTTCCTTATTGAGTCTTCAAATGAACTGTCACTGAGCAGATGAGCCGCCCCCAGTCACCAGCCTAAATCAGGTCTCGCCTGTATTCCCTTTCAGCCCCTAGATCCCGATAGACTAAGAAGACACGGGGATAGAGGCTGGCGATGGAGGCTGGCTTTCCTGTGGCCCCAGTTATCGCACCTCCCGGTTATCAGGCTCCTGAGTCATTCCTTCCTCTGCAGTGTCATCTGAACTCTGTGATTTGATTTGAATCAATAGAATACATATGGTGAAGGTGACGGGATGTCACGTCCGCAATTAAGTTACAAAAGACTGGGCCCTTTGCCTTGCTGGCAGACGCTATTGCATTCTTGGCTCACACACGGATGAAGCAAGTTTCCATACTGGAGAGAGACCCACGCAGCCAGGAACTGGGGGCGGCCTCCAGTCAGCATCCATCCAGGAACTTAGGCCCTCGATCCATGCCCTCAGGAAACCGAGCGCAGGAGCCGGGCCTTCCCCCGACGGGCGTTCCAGGGAAACCACAGATTCCTGCTGATGCCTGGACTGCAGCCCTGTGAGAGGCTGTGAGGCAGGAGCCCCAGCTGAGCCGCACTTGATTTCTGACCCACAGAAACGGTGCGATCATAAATGTGTGCTGTTTAGGCTGCTAAGTTTTGGGAGAATTTGTTGCACAACGATAGATAACTAGTATGCTGACTGGGCATGCAGTGAAGGATGATGGCCTGGGCTGTGCCGGGGACATCCTGAGCAGGGGCGGTGAGGGCCGTGTCCGCAGGTACCAGGATCAAGCTCCTAATCCCTGTAAGCCTCGGCTCTCACAGGGGTTCTCCCCGGGCCGCATCACAAGCTCTGAAGAGGCTGTTGGCTCCCTGAAAAGCAACTTTTAAGCAAATGAACTTAGCTGTGACCTTTGACCTTTCTGCAGACTACCTCTTCACCCTCCTAAGATCCAGTGGTCTCCTACTAAGATGAATTTCAGAACCCAACACGCATCGTTTCTGACAACGCGAGAGTTCTCCACCTGCACAAACAACCCCACCCTTTCCCCTGGTTACCGGGGCTGCCACACTCATGGGATAATGAGTACAGGTCATGAATATACAGGATGCCATACACAATGCCATAAATGCTTCCTAATAGAATTAATACACTTTCCAAGCAGTTCAGCTTGAGGCAATTATTGCACTTCCTGGGAGATACAAATTACTTTGCCCTCAGCCTCATGCCAAATAAGCCCCCTAAGACACACACTAATTACCCAGAAATACACTGCCTGCCATAGCTCATTGACTAATTGACAATCAGTTTAAAACTTCAGCAAAGAATCTTGAAACTTAGGCGTCACGTTTAGCCAGGAATCCCACTTTGCTTATCTCCTCATTTTGGTCTGCCTCCCTGGCAAAGTCGTAGCAGAGTTTGTAAATAATGACCGAGCAGGCTTATTATAGTGATCAACGGTAAAAGAACAGCGTTCCATCATTCTATCCAGCATTCCCATCTCTCATTTCTGTGGTTCTGTTAAGAACAATTACAATATGCTATCTGTTAATGTGATGCAAAACCAGAATGCAACCGTGTATGCAATAGTTATTGCTAGTGTGGTCTGTGGAGCTCAGGGGGCAGCTCGCAGCGGCTCCTTTCTCTTCCTCTTCCGCGACGTGGCCTTCCTGTGTTCTGTGCCCCTGACATTCTGATCCAAGCACATGCACCCACCAGTTCCTGCTCTCCCTGTACACGATTCTCCTGCCTCACAAGAAAGTTGTGGGCAAAAACCAAATCCTTGGGACCTATTCCAAATCACTGTCAGAGACCTCACTTCTTTATGAAGCTACATGAGCCCAACTCTGCCTTAATCTCGTTACTAATCACCTCGATTATTCCAGGAGTGGACAGACCCGTGTCTTGGATTTCCTAAGAAAGTCCAATCTTATAGGGATGTGGGTACAAATTTCAAACAACTGATCTGTAATTTAATATTTGGGACAGGAGTCTTTTACACTTTGGAGATCGCTATTATGGGCGGGGCAGAACAAACCTGCAGGAATATAGAGTTATAGGAGGGACAATGGCTATGAGATTGTGGGACGGGCATTTCATCTGGCTGCAACCACAGATCATCCAACCAGGAGTGGCTTGAACAACTAGGGAATTACTTCTCTCACAGAACAAGATATTCAAAAGCAAGAAGTCGGGGGCTGGTGTTGTGGCTCAGTGAGGGCCTCAAAGACCAGCCCCTTTTATTTCTCTCCCCTTCCATCCTGTGCAGGTGGCTGGCTGCCTTGTGCCCTGGGAAGATGGCTGTAGAAGAAGTGGGGAGAGGTGTGTACCAGCTGTGCCTAACACTCCGATCAGGAAAGCACAAGCTCTGTCCCAAACCTCATTAGACTTCGCTCGGGTCTCAGCTACAACTGTGTTACCCTGGCCACACTTGGCTACAGCGGAGGCCTGGAAACCGCTGGGCACGGTGTTTTGGTAGAAAGGGGTGAATGGGCTCTGGCGGGGGAAGCGACTGAGTCTGGCATAGCTGGGGAAGGTCTGAGAGAACAGGGGCTGGAATGTGAGCGCTGGGTAACATTTAGGAGGGAGACAGGAGAAAAGAAGGGACATTGGGAGTAACTTATGGAAACAGTGGCCCGTCTGGGAGGCTGTGAGAACTCTGCTCCAGGAAATTTTTGTTCTGGGAAGTTGGAAAAAAGTCGGCCCACTGATGTGTGTCCAGTTCCCGGAGGAACCTCCCGCCCTCCCTCATCCTCAGCACATCCCCCGCCCCCTGCTCCCTTCCCAGCTCCTCCCTGGTCTGATTTAAGTGGGCTTTCTGATCAAAGAGAACAAAATCTTAAGGGGATTCTGCTCCTTGCATGTTGATCTTTCCCCTAAAGCCAGAGATTTCCAACATTGGCTACACATTGCAATAACTTGGGGGAAGTTTTAAAAATCCCAGTACTCAGGCCACTTCCCAGACCAATTAAGTCACACCCTGGGGGGTGGGGTCAGTGGTGAGCTGGGGAAAGTGTTAAACTGGCTCTTTAGGAAAACAAAAGCATGCATCTATGTACAGAAATTTATTCTGAATTTTACCGAAGTAAAGGATGTGTAACCTACACCTTTCAAATGATAATAAAATATATAGTATTCTTTATTACAGGACACTCTAGCCCATTGATTCTAAATGATGCTTTCCTGTTTTTTGTTTTGATTTATTTTTTTTGTTTTTTTGCAGAACTCTGGTGTTTGTAGTTAACATATGGCTGCAATTCAACTGTGATTTCACAAAATCAGACTGTAAATAAATGCTCGGTTACTGTCCAGATTCAGTCACTGACTCATGAGTGTAGTTTCAACATGAGCGCTGGTCGCTATTATTTTTGATGACCTATGTTGGAACTTTGCTTGCTCATCAGTGAGGCGAGAGACTGCTTTGCCGGTGGGGTCACAGGTTTCAAACACTGTAAGAGCATTTCCTCACCTTTCTGTGCCATTCACACTATAACGGTTTCAGACACGACGCACTTTTAAGTTTAATTTGCATTATTAACATCTTATCCATCACTTTCTTAAGTCTAGACCAGGGATTGTTGGCAATGTTTTTTAGTGAAGAGCCAGATAGTAAATATTTTATACTCTGTGGACCACAAATGGTCTCTTCCTTCCCCTCCTCCTCACTTATTTATTTTTTAAACAGCCCTTTAAAAATGCGAAAACTGGTGAGTTATACAAAAGCAGGCTGCAGGCCAGATCTGGCCTATGTGCTGTAGTTTGCCGACCCCTCATCTGCACACTCAACGCAATAAATCCAGCCCTGATTTATAGCGTCGGCTAATTTCCGTGGTGTAAATAGTCTGCAGGCCGTCAGTGTGACAGCCCGGAACGTGGGGCTGAGGAGCCGTGCACAGCAGCACCTCGTGTTTGTCCTCCGAAGGCAACCTCGGGAGCACGGACAGCAGTAAGATAATTAGAAAGTGACACATGTTGCGTAGTTATTACCTTTATTTTTAATAAGACATTTAATTATAAGCTTATATAATCTAATTTCCAATAATGCTGTCTTCAACAGCTGGCTCTGAAAGTTTAACAGTTTAAGAACTGGCTTCAGCACACCCCTCCCTAGATGGGACCCAGGTCTCTTCCTATTTTATTTTAGTTTTCATTATTTTTAAATAGATGCTTCTTTTAAATTTATTGATTTAGAGAGGAAAAGGAGAGAGAGAGAGAGAGAGAGAGGAAACATCTATTTGTTGTTCCACTTATTTATGTATTCATTGATTGATTCTTGTATGTGCCCTGACGGGGAATCAAACCTGCAATCTTGGTGTATGGGGACGATGCTCTAGCCACCTGAGCTACCCAGCCAGGGCTAAATAGACTATTTTTCAGAGCTGTTTTAGGTTCACAGTAGTACTGAGCAGAAGGACAGGGGGAAAATATTTCTCATTTCCTGCTGTCCCCACACCTGCACAGCATACCCCAATTATCAACATCCCTCAACAGAATGGTACGTTTGTTACAACCGATGAACCTTCATTGTTATCCCCCGGAGTCCATAGTTTACATAAGGTTTCACTCTTGGTGCTGTGCATTCTATGGGTTTGGATAAATTTATAGTAACATGTATCTATCATTCTAGTATCATGCAGAGTAGTTTCACTGCCCTAAAAATCCTGTTACCTGCCTATACATCCCTCCTTCCCCCAACCCCCTGACAACCACTGATTTTATTTTCTCCATGGTTTTGCCTTTTCCAGAATGGGATCATTTTCCAGAATGTCATATACGTACTTTTCAGATTGGATTCCGTCACTAGGTAATATGCATTTAAGTTTCCTCCATGTCTTTTCATGGCTTGATGACTCATTTCTTTTTAGCACTGAGTAATATTCCACTGTCTGGATGTACCACAGCCCGTATTTTTTTAAAGCTCCGCAGGAGATTCCAACCAATGGCCGCCACTCTCAGTGCATCTGGCCTCTTTACAACTGGAGGCGAGGGCCAGGGGTGTGGTTTGAAGTCTTCGGTTCGTCCTTGGAGGTTTCTCTCGCTGCCTATCCCAGTAACAAACCCATGCCCTGTCCCCCCTGAGTTACTGCTGCCCCGCCGCCTGCCCAGCTCTGTGGTTGCCTGCTGCATTGAACCACCTTGCTGCTTTTCTGCCTGAGCAAGTCATCAGCCTCAATCTTGAACATGTATTTGCAACTCTCGGGCCGCTCCCCCCAGCCTTCCTCCTGGGACCAGTGTCGGGCACAGTCGGTGTGCCGTAGCTATTAGAAGACCGAGCCCTCCTAGGACACCCCAGGTTCCACCATGGCTCCATGGCAGGAGAGGCCAGGTTCTGGAGGGCTTTCGTGAACCTGAGCCTGTTTGGCCTCAGGGCCATCACCCATCTTCTCCCACTCTGAACCCCGAGACACGGAGCCCCTGCAGGCTTCCATGTCAGCAGGCCCCTGGGTCGCGTGGTCTAAGGAAGATTAGAGAGCAGTGGAGAAAGGAGCCAGGATATTCTCGCCCTCTCCTCCTGCTTTGGGCAGCTCCCCCGCAGTGGCTATGCCCTCTCCCAGGCCCCAGCCCTGCCTGGCAACACTCGCTATGATTGTGGCCCCTCCAGGCAGCCTGGCTCCCGGACTCTCCCTCTGTCCCTCCCGCCCAGGTACTGGCTTCCTGCTGGTGTGCACCTTTGGGCTGCCTTACCTCTCCCTCCGCCCTTTCACCCGTTCCAGCATCTTTGTAACAGCTCCCTTCTAGTACATTCCTTCTCTTGAGCTCTTTTCTTAACAGATTCAGATTCAGTCTGAAATGCTTTACTGAGGATTCTGAGCTTCCTGCTTCATGGCAGTTGTCGGACACAACTAGAGGTTTTTGAGGAGAAAATGCATATGATCAAATGGAAGAAATGGGTGTTTTAGGAAGATTAAGTTAGTAAAGGTGGAGAGAATGAACTGGAGGTTCAGGGGGTCCCTAGAAGATTTGTGGATAGCATTTAGAAGCCTGTTAACACTCCACAACTATATGCAAATTTTTGTGTATATGTGTGTAAGTATTCCCCCACACCCCCCTCTGGGGAGAGAGCCCATACCTTTCATTAGATTCTCTATGGGATTCTGAAATATGTTAAAAACTACTGGGCTAGAAGTAGGAAGACCAGTTAGGAAGCTAAGCAATTCAATGTGTCAGTCAGGGTCCCAGCAGGAAGTAGAATTCATTGAGATGGTTCCGATGGCAACTTTAAAGAAGGGACTACGTTCAGAAGTATGGGCAGGGTTAAGTGAACAAACAAGACATGTGCAGGCACCCAGAGATCAGCCTCAGTGGGAAGCTGTTGGCCCCTGAGGACTAAGGGGCAAAAGGGAGGAAAATGGAGTGACTTGGCCCAAGACAGCGGGCACCTGGGGAGGGTTTGGTGGAAAAGAAGTGATGGCGGGATTAGCCTCTTCAGTGATGAGGAGTCGAAGCAGGGAGTGAGGAAGGAAGGCCTATTCCGCCTCTGGCCTCCTACCCTCTGATCAGCCACCAACCATTGTCAGTGCCCCCCACCCCCACCCCCCGTCACCTGCTAAGAGAGCCTGGGCAACGTGGTCTGCAGGGCTGGAGCGGGGCAGCAAATGTGGGTAAATGGATGGACTGGGACAGCAGTGTAGACGGAGAATCACCAACACCCAGAACACACATTACTTAGACCTTCCAGAATTGTCCGAGAAAGGATTCCAGGTAAGTCACGTTTGGTAGTTCCGGGCACCAGCACTTGCTCTCTGATTTCTGGGTTCCGCTTGTTATCAGACTCTCCCACACTACCGTGGGCCGTCCCAATAAGGCCAGAGAAAGAGAAGCAAAATACAGAGGAGTTTTGTTGTTGTCGCTAACTTTGTTCTTCTACGCTGCTTCCAAGCTCTTTGACCTTGGAAGTCACAAGTGTCTCTGAGCCTCCCTCATCCATAAAGTCCAGAGGTTGCATTTGATGTTCTTTGGGATGCCTTCTGGCTTGAAAGTCTTGTGATTCTTTAAGGGACGTCTTTGGCTTCTTCCCTATGAAGCCAGTTAGTGTTCTGGCCCCTTCCAATAGGTGAGCAGCCCGCCCTCGCCTGCCATCACCTGCAGTGGTTTGAAGGCTGGACAAGAGCAAGGGCGCAGCCCCTGTCCCCCCAAGGAGCAGACTGCAGCCTATTAGCATTTCACCGACTCCGGCTCTGCTGTGGGTTGTTAGGATTGGCAGGGATATGATTTCATACACATTTGAGTCGAAGTGTTGCCCAGGCAAAGGAGCCCTAATTTGGAAGACAGGTTTGCACTCTAGTCTGTGTTCTAGGGAGAGACCGAGTATAAAGGAAACACACCCAGCCACTGTGCTTGCTGTCCGGGTGGAGGGAGTTGGGAGTACTGCCGAAGGAGGAGCTCTCTTTTGTACGCATTTCAGAGATTTAATTTTATTAGCCGATGCAAATGATCTGTTCCACACATGTAAAACAAAAGGACAAGAAAATGATCCCTGTGTCAACATCAGGATGTCTGGCTTAAAATCCCATTCAAATCGCTCCCTAAAAATGATCCGGCACTGAATACATTATTTTTCTGACTTTGACAAAACCAGTCTGCAACAAAGAAGCAGCCCCATGAGGTTTCGGATAAACCAACCACGTTAAAACTTCGGCATTTTCATGTCAGTCACAGATTTTCTTAAGGGCCAAGTCACTGTTTAAGGACTAATGTGTTTGGAGAGGGGAAAAAAAATCGCACTGTGTTATTAGGCAGAATCCCCTTTATATGCAGGGATTGGTTCAGTTTGACCCTGATTGTGTTGCCTGCTTTATTGTCCTACTTCAAACACGGGGCCCTGGGCATCATCTCAAGGAAGGGCTGATTGAACTGTCGGCCTGACACTTGTCAGCTGTGGATAATACGGGTTTCAGTCCGTCATGCTCACACATAAATGAACCATGACAGAGATAGACTGTTGAATAGGAAAAGCAGTTTTACTGTGGATAACCTTTCTTGAATAAATGCAACAAATAATAAAGTCTGAAAAAGAGGACCATGTACCTCAGGAAAGCAGTGACGTTCGGAACCAACTGGTTATTATCTTTTGGGGCCATCAAAAATGGCCCCTTTATCAAAGCGTGCCATTGAGAGGAAAGGGGAGAGTGCGAAGATGACAGTAAACACGATGGCAGTGGAGTCCGTGCAGCCTTCAATATAATATCACATAACAAAACCCACTACAGCTCTCCGGGAGGGAAGAAGGAGGCATTGTTTGTGCACCAAATGGAATTCACAATTGTTCTTAGAAAATGGTGGCACACATCTTAATTAAAACAGCAGAAAAAAGCATCTGAAACTCTTTATTTCTTGAAAACATTTCTCTCTTTTTATATATATTAAAAAAAACAAAAAAAACACAAAACCAACAACTCCCAGTAGAAATTGTGGAAACTCTACATTTCAATCAGGATAGTCAAAAGAATGATTTGAATTTACAGGCCTGTAATTGGAACAAATTGGAAACAAAAGAAGAGCTCGTTTAAGCCACGTGATGTGGCCGCAGTGCCGCTGTGTACAGTATGCTAGGGGGAAAAAAAAATCATGTTTCTTTAAAGCAAAGCTAACTCCACGGCAGGCTCCCCGCAATTTGCATAAATGTCTCCACAATGATTTTTTTTAAATTTATGGGCCCTAAGTTTCTAATTAAATACTAATTAATACTATCACCAGAATTGTCTCCCATCCCCAGCTCTTCATAGCTTTGTCACTTTGATTAATGCACAGTCATTTATTAACTTATTTAACAAGCCGGGGTGCCTCATGACAAACTAGATTAAATTATCCTCATAACAGTCTCATTACTGAAAAAAAAAAGGGGGGAGTTTTAAACTTAATAAAAATTATCCTCAATAATGTTAAAGCTTTTGCACTGCACCCTTAAAAGATAGAAATAGGTTTCTTGTTTGATTTATAATATATGGAGTAGTGTAAAGCATTCATTAATAAAATTTATAAGTTCATTTAAGCTTGCACATTACAGTAGTGCTGTAGCCTTGGGTGCTTATTATTTAACTTTTTGCTGTAGTTATGAAGATAATTAATGTCCTGACCAGACAGGGACTAAAATACCCACTAGAATGAGATAATTAGAGACATAAATAATGTTTAGGTTCTTGTGTGCTGCTTTTTAAATTAATTGTTTTGTTTTCCACCCAAACTTGATAAAGAAGAAAATAAGAGTTTACTAGGGAACTATCCGATGACAGGTGAGATGTTTGTTTCCGAGGATGGGCAAATGCTGTGAAGCCTCCTGGGCTGGAGGAGGTAGTGGGTGTGCCAGGGGTTTCAACGCTTTCAGGGAAAAGTTGGGCCCTCGTTGCTCTCTGGCTCCCTCTAGTGCTAGGTCCTGGAGGCAAGCGCACCTTGCAGCAAGGCCTGCTCCTTAGCTCACGCAGAAAGCAGAAGGGGGCGAGTCAGAAAGGAGACCTGGAGGAAGTCTCTTCATTAAGTGCTGGGGTAAGCTTCTGGTCTTAGTCAGACTCGGAGGAGAAGGGGAGCCCCAGAGGAAGCCGGATGAGCTTATGGCAGCAAATCTTGCACACAGATGAGGCAGAACACAGGAATATATAAAAATATGAATGTGTGTAGAGTGCAGACCCTCTGTGGGGCTGTGTGCTACAATAGGTATCCAGCATGTTCTTAGCAGGCGTATTCTCTTCTCGTTTTTTTTTTTTTTTTCAGTTTCTTGCTAAAATAGCACCCTCATTAAGGTCCCTAGGTACTCTGGCGAGAGGACAGAGGAAATGCAGCTACTGATGGAAACGTGTTTGCTGGTTAAGCTTCCTTTTGGTTGGTGGTGTCCCGAGTCTTTGGGTGGGGCTGCTGGAAGGGGCAGTAGCTCCTTAGTCACAAATAGGGAGCTGACACCCTGCATGGGCAACACTTGACCACTAACCAAGCCCTTTGACACATAGCACCCCTAGTCCCTCCAGAACCCAAATGAGCAGAGGGGCGACTGTCACTATGGTTTCTAGGAGTCACCTGAGGCTATGGATTCACAAAATGGCTAGTTGGTTACTTCGCCCCTGGGAAGGGCACCTGGCTCTTTTTCTTTCGGTTTCCAATGTTCCAATGTCTTTCTTGCCTTTCTCCATCTCACCTCCATTTCTGCTCTCCCATGCCCTCCTTCTCCCTCTCACCTTTCCCTTTTATCCTTGATTCACAGCAGAGATAACAACAACTTGACTTGTTCACTTACAAAAATAGCTCAGTTGTCAGAGCTGCATGGGGACTGGTGCCACGGAAATCTGTGAGGGGAGGAATGGCTCAGAGAATTTTCTTGGGGTTTAGAGTGCTTTATGGTCATAGTCATCTCCATCTCACACCCCATCCCCGGGTGTGAAGTAGGTGGCAAACATTTCTACTTTTTATAACTCTGGTTTGGCACTGATTAAGATTTCCATCTTTGCAAGTCTATTAGTGGAGAACCATTGGTAGATGGTGGCTTTGGCCAAAAACAGTTCAACCTTAGGTCAAATCTCAGCTCCCTGATTTACTAGGGTTCCTCTGGCAACTTTGAGTTCAGCATATTAAGTCCCCGTTTGCCAGGTATTCTTTTTGGGCAAGTAGGCCACATTAAATTAAGTGGGGCCTCTAGGAACCCTGTGAGGAGAAGTCATAGATGAAGGCATAATAGGTTGCAAGGAGGGGGAAGTCAGCGCAGGGAGGTAGAAGCCCAGTGGGCCTTACTCCTGCTCTGGTCCCTCCATGTGGGTCCCTGCTGGCTTCACTGTGATGCTGAGGAGTGGAGGGGCAGAGGGAGAGGTGGAGGGGGCCGAGGATTAAGGATACATGGAAGAGCAGAAAAGAAGTAACTGGTTTTCAGTGGTTCTCAAATTCTAGCGGAGAAAACAATGTTTAAGTGCAGATCCTGGCTCTAGTTCCAGAATTTCTTATTTAATCTGCCTGAGGCCCAGGAATTTGCATTTTTAAGAAACCCATAAGTGAGTCTGATGTCAGGGGTTAGCCATGGAGCAATGGTTATGAAATACTCTACCAGGAAGGAGAGAAAGAGAAGACGAAAGAACTGACAGGAGGCAAGGGAATTGTGCCTAAATCATCTTTTCCCCTGAGAAAGTGCTGTAGCTGCCAAGTGTCCTATAGACTCTGCTTACCTCGGGATGCATCTCCAGGTGGTGAGCAGCGGGCAGGGCAGGTGCAGAGTACAAAAGATTCCTTTCTGGCCTGAGAAGAAAGTTTGGCCACCCTCTTACGTGCTTACCCAGGCAACAGTGCCTAATCCTAGGCTGCTCACTCTCCTGCTTGTCTCTTCCCTCTGGTCACTAAGGATGCAGACTTCTGTGAGGGGGTTAGGAGGTGCCCTGACCGAGGGCTGCTTCCAGCAGTTGGGTAAAGAGTAGATTGTCTGGAATGGCCCTGTTTCTTGCCTCCATAGCAACCCCCTAGAACAGTCAAGGTGTGAAATGGCTTTAATTAAGCTGCCTCGGGCACACATGATCTCATTCGTGCTGGGGTCCTCTGTGGAGTGTCTGGCTTCTGAAGGTCCAGCTGATTGTTTGGGTCACAGTGGGCAGACAGGTGATGGAAGAGTATGTGATTCTCACATGGCCTCAGAACTAAGCACCCGCCCAGCTGGGACTCTTGACCCACTGGGCTTTCTCTATGTGCTCTTCATACCTTTACAACCATGCAGCTAGAGTGATAGAGATGCCATCCTATCTAATAAAAGAGTAATATGCAAGTTGACCGTACCTCTGCTATACCCACAAGCCATGCCCACCAGCCAGTCAGGAGCAAGTATGCAAATTAACCCAACCAAGATGGCTGCGGCCACGGAGCTGCAGCAAGCAGGAGGCTTGGGTTTCCCCAGCAATGGAGGAAGCCAAGCTTCCCTGCCACCCTGACCAGCCCAGGCCTATACTCAAGGCTACAAAGTTTCAATTATAGAAGATAAATAAACCCCAGATACCAGGGCCTCTGTTTGGGTTGCCAGGGGGTGTGGCCAGCCTGCAAACCACCACAGGCCCTTCGCCCAGGCCACCCCATGCCCTAAGGGAACCCCCACCCTGATCTGGGACACCCTTCAGGGAAAACCAGCTGGCCCCACCCATGCACCAGGCCTCTATCCTATCTAATAAAAGAGTAATATGCAAATTGACCATCACTCCAACACACAAGATGGCTGCCCCCATGTGGACACAAGATGGCCACAACAAGATGGCCAGCAGGGGAGGGCAGTTGGGGGCAATCAAGCCTTCAGGGGAGGGCAGTTAGGGGTGACCAGGCTGGCAGAGGAGGGAAGTTGGGGGCAACTGGGCCTGCAGGGAAGGGTAGTTAGGGGCAATCAGGGAAGGGTAGTTAGGGGACCCAGGCCTGCAGGGGAGAGCAGTTGGGGGGGAACCAGGCCTGCAGGGGAGGGTAGTTAGGGGTGACCAGGCCTGCAGGGGAGGGCAGTTAGGGGTGACCAGGCCTGCAGGGGAGGGCAGTTAGGGGCAATCAGACTGGCAGGGGAGCAGTTAGGCATCAATCAGGCTGGCAGGGGAGTGGTTAGGGGGTGATCAGGCTGGCAGGCAGAAGCGGTTAGGGGCAATCAGGAAGGCAAGCAGGCAAGCAGTTGGGAGCCAGCAGTCCTGGATTGTGAGAGGGCAGTTGGACATCCCTTGAGGGGTCCCAGAGTGGAGAGGGTGCAGGCTGGGCTGAGGGACACACACCCCCGTTCATGAATTTCATGCACTGGGCCTCTAGTGTGAATATATAATTCAATGTAATAAACACTCGTGGGTCACAGGCAAGTGCCTAGCACTATTCTGGATGCTGGTGATACGAAGATGAGGGAAATTTTCTTGCCTGTCCATTTGACTTTGCCCCTTGAGGCTATCAGAGACATTGTCCTCAGGAGAATGGGTATGTCCGGAAAGGTTACCTGGGATCCAGCTGGTCCTCCAGCATCATGCAGCCACCTGGGAGAGAAGAGGACACTCAAGGCTAGATGGGCTCCAGGTTGGTAGAAGAATTCAGGGTTGGGTTCACAGGGTGAATGTGACAGAGGGAAAAGAGAGTGACCAAGTTTAGGGCCATAGTTCCCAATCTGTGGTCTGCATACCTCCAGGGGCTGGGTAAGATAATCCATTGGGGATGGGCAGAGAATACTGAAGCTCTTACTTTCAAGATCTTATTATTTATGCTATTACTAGTATATTTTTGTGGTATGTGTTAAAATGAAGAAAATGTCAGCCCAGGAGTAAAATTTATGCAATGAATGAATAAATGTCAGAGGTATGTGCTCAGTTATTTTTCTTTTTTTCATTGTTGGCTGTGCACTATGAAATAAATGTATAGACCATTGGTTTAGAATATTGTCAAAGGGTAGTTGAAGTTCTGGGCTCTATGGTCTAGGTTGAAAGGGACAGAAGCAAAATCACGAGGAAGCTTGGAGAAATGGGAAGAATGGGGCATGAAAGGGCTCAAGGTGATTAAAAGTCGGGTTTAGTGTATTTACGAGAACAAGGTCTCAGGAGAGGAGGTAGTGACCAGAGAGCAGGGCGAATATTTCAGGTGAGACAATGCTAGGTGATTCCAAAGTCAAATTTGTGACCGGAGACTGGAGGGGATGGAGGGGAGTAAGGGCCAGTGCACTGGATGTGTTGTCCACATGGATATGAAAGTGTGTGAGTTGATGACAAGATCTAGGATAGAAAAGATGATAAGATACCAAGATGTCAGTGGGAGGTCCTGGGGTGGTGGTGGGGAACCAGGTGGCATAGGAAGAGAGAGGCATTTACATGAAAGTAGAAGAGTATGGTATCTCTGAAAGGTAAGGAGGACACAAATCTTCTCTCTTCAGACCCTGGGGGTTTGGGAGGAGTGGAGTGGATGGGAAGGATGGGCATTGCCTGGATGAGGCTGAAGAGAGGCTCCAAAGGAAACAGGGAGAGAAGGGACCCCTCCCCACACCCAGGCTAAAGTTGAGGGGAGATGACTTGCTGTCAAACAGAGGCTCCAGAGGGCACTGAAAAGGCTCTGGAATGAAAATACAGTGAGAGTGGGCATCAGAGGAGAAGATGAGAGCAGGCTGGAGGTGGGCATGTGGGAGGAGAGGGAATACGGCCTGTACTCAAGGCTTGCCCTTCTGCACTTGGGGTGGGCTGTTCTCCAACTTGGTATTTGCTGGGTAGTGGAATAAACTTTGTAAGCATAACTGGAAATCTTTTAAAGGAACATACAGATATTCTTACTCAAAAACACAAAATATGTTATCTGTGGGCATGTACAGTGAGAGCCATAAACCATTATGTATCTTGTCACTTAAAACCTATAACACATATCCATAACCTTTTCTTTAGTCTTTTTTTCCAAGTGATTTCTAAGGTTATTGGTGAGAAACACAGCGTTGAGCTTCCTGTAACAGTTCATTAATAGTGATACTGCACTATTTTAGGAATTAGAAATGCCACCTCCACCCCCTTTGCCAGCGTCCTCCTTCTCTTCAGGATCTTTGTGACAACTTCTGCTCCGTCTCACCCAGAGGCAGCAGCAATGAAGCAGCCTCCTCCCCTCCTTCCTGGTGCCAGCGATGCCCTTTCCACCCTCACCACAAACCTCAACCAACTCCTGAATGGCTTTGCCTGATGTTCTCTGCGGTCAAGGATTCTTCTCACTGTCATTCTTGGCAAGGTCATTGCAGACATTTTGAATATTTTCAAAAATAATTTCTGTGTCATTTTTTAGAATCCGACTTTTCTCAGTTGGATTTTGTGAGTCCAAAGCTAGAATACACTGAAACCAATCCCAACCACTAGAAAGATGCCTTCTTCAAGAGAAATTGGAGCACCGTTGAGTGCATCTTGAACTCCTTTTAATTCTCCCTGCCTCAGTTGTCCCACCAGCCTTCTACATGGCTCTTGCATGTGAACGTATAACCATGTTCATTCAATTCTTCCTCTTCATCCTCACTAATAGCAGCCTTTCTTAAACAGGTTTTTCAATTTGTGACTCATAACCTTTCTCTTTCAAGAGCATAGAGTCATCTTTGGTCTCCAGGACTTCTACTTTCGAGGCTGAACATCTTCAAGATTTAGGGTCAGCCCCTCCTCTGCAAACACCTGCAAAAACATTTAAAAATGAGTCGGTTCCAGGGTATAGTTTTCCTTTATTATACAAAATGTATTCATAATACATTATGCAGGTGTTTTGATGAGAATCCAGAAACATCTTGAGACACCATATTTCTCTGAAATGTGAGAGAATTTAAGACCATTGCTGTTCTAGGACAAGTGTTGTGAATAGAGCTTTTTATTGCATTCATTTGCATCATTTCGTCCAATTCTCAGAACTCTGTCAATTAGCAACAGCTTGATCTTGCAGAGGAGATAACAGAACCCAGAGAAAACTCACCCAAAAGCTACACACTTCGAAGATTGCGGAGCCAGGGTTAGACCCAGTGTTCTCTCTACCAAGTCATTCTGCATTTCAGAATTAAAGACATATCAGACATTAAGATCATTCCTGATTAGGCACATGGCAGGTTAGAGCTGGAAGGGACTCCCCCCACCCCCTTATCTAATTCAACTCCTACATTCGTAGACATTCAGTCGATGTATCTAATTAGAAAAAATGCAGATTATTTGACTGCATACCTATAAATATTATCCCTGGAAAGAAAAGGAACATTTGGTAAATATACAAAAAATATGAGGAAAATGTACATGTTATCCTTGTGTAGAGGCCATGTTAATCTTCTCTGTATTGTTCCAATTTTAGTGCACATGCTGGCAAGCAATCTCCAGAATATTTTTAAATGAATATACTGCAATATAAAATATCAGAGGGTATATCACATACAGTAAAGACAAGTATTGTATTGTGAGACTTTCATGCTAGTTGCATATATGTGTAGACATTGTGGGTCATGGTATAAAATTTGTTTCATGCTATGGATTGTGCTAACAAATGTTGAAGAGCCACTGATATAGAGGAAAGAGCATTGGAAAGTGGGTTTAATTACTTGATTCCAGTCATTGCTCTCTCAACAGCCACTTGGTGAGCTTGGCCAAGAAGCTTACCCCCTCAGGGCTTTCATTTCCTCATCTTTCAAAGGAGCTAGGTGTTTTGAGATCTCTTCCTTTAAGATTGAATTAATCTGGGGATTCTTTTTGTGGCATCAATGAAACACAAAAGCCTTCCAAAGGAGGAAAATGGGTGGAGAGAGGGAGCAGGAGCAGAAAGACAAACGAGAGGCAGGTGCAGTCACCTGACTTTACCTCACAGCAGCTGCTGCCCTGGTGCTCATCCTTGTCTTGTTGCTTCTCATCATGCTGGTAGCACCTCAAGATGCCGCTGCCACGAGGGCGTGAATGATGACCATGGTTAAATCCAAGTTGGAGCCTGCGGACAGCAGTGGAGGTGAGGACTGCCAACACACACACCTGGTACCACACTTGGCACTGCCAGGTGCTCAGAGGCAGTTCTTGATGACAAGCACGATAAGTAGTCCAAGAAAAGGCAATCTAAATAGAACAAGTTGAAACTTAGGAACCATATTCCCTCTACAATCTAAGTGGCCCTGAAGTAATAAAGACCTTCCTTAGGAAAAAAATAAAGGAAGGGGAGCAATTTTAGGAAATATGTAATGTGAAATGCTTAATATGACTCCTTTTCTGGTGTAGACTAGTGCTTCGTTTTCTGTAAAGAACAGGGACCTTTCCACTCATTTGAAGGATAAGATGCAAAGTTAATTTCATGGTGGAGAATCATTCAAGAGGTTGCTTGCTTTCCATTAATATAGAAGACATCTTTGACTTGGGGTGGTGAACACAATACAATATACAGATGATGTATTATGGAATTGTACACCTGAAACCTCTACTAGTATAATGTTATTAACCAGTCACTCCAATAAATTCAATAAAAAGGAAAGAAAGACATTTTGACACTAGCACATACGGTGTGTATATGTATATAAACACAAACACAAGAGCTGACAAATGCTTTAAATGCATAAATTATTTATTGGTCCTGGGACAGCATACAATATGACAAGAAATAAGATGTGTCTGTGTGATAGGCATGTACATGTAGAAATTGAGGGAGTATTTTTTTCTCCAGATAGAAACATAATGCCAGAAAACATTCTGCCTTGGAAGAACAAAGGTACAAAGGTGTTCCAACAATTGAAGGTTATAGTTTTGCACGATTGCTTATTATTCATTGCATTTGAAAATAGGGCATGGAGAAGACAATCACCTCTCCCAGTCTGGATCTCTTTAGCATGCTTCAATTTAGCATCACATGCTAGATAAGACTTAACAAGATGTGTCTATTGGCCAGCAAAAAAACCTGGTTGACATGAGCCTTGTGTGTCAGGAAGTAGATCAAAAGTGGGCTTGGTTGTTATTGAACACTGTACTTAAAAAAAAGGAAATGAATAATTTAAGTCATTTTAGTACTTGTGGAGGGCACTGAACTGACAGCTCTGGGGCCCAGGGTCTGTCTGCTGCCCAGATGCATCATGGGTATAAACATGGAAGCGACCCCACCCATCCCCACAGATGAGCTTCTAGTTACTCCATCCACTCCAGCTGGACTGAGGAGAAAATGCAGCCTGGTGGTGGGCCTCAGTGTGACCATGGCTGTGCAGGAGGCATTGCTGGATAGAGTGGGGATGAGATGCACTTGCTAGACTCTCCCTTTGTGTAGGTGACTGGAGAGATTTAAGAGATGAATACTTTTCTAGTCATGATCCCCCAAGCTGGAGCTAAATCCATGAGCCTAATGTGGGATGTTGATATAGCGACTCCTTCAGTTACTCTGTTTACTTCCAAATGACAAAACCAAAACAAAAATAACTCCAAACAAAGTCCCAACATTGAAAAAAAAAAAAGCTCTCCAGCCCATACTAACCCAGTTATTTTTGGCTTCAGGCTGGGCTGGTGAGATGCTCTTTGGCCGACTGTCACTGCGCACAGCGTCTGACTGGAATTTTTGTGAGTTGGGAAAGGGATGGTTATATTTGGCCTCTGGAAGGGAAGTTGCTGAGGTAGAGCGGCAGCTTTGGGTCATAGGGTTTGAGCCGATGCCAGCAGGAGGGGAAGCAACTCACCCATTGTCAGCAAGGAAGCGGGTGGGACGACCCAGCTGAACCCTTTGGCCGGGTCATAGGGGAGGTCTGCAGGGGCACACACCACACCACTGCGAAGGCCAGTGGGGCTCACTGCCTCTGGCTGAGCCGGCCAGGAGGACCAGTGTGGGCTCAGCGACATTGCCTGCTTTCCTTCATTTAGCCCACCGCACTCAGTCTGGGCTACCAGACATTGCATTCCTGGAAGTTTCTAAACTTTGTTTACAGTTATTATTCACATGCCCTGTGTTCACTACTAGATCTTGAGGGCTGTGTTTTACCTTTACGATCCACATAGCTTCCACACACCAAGACCTTTTATAAATCAAACACTAGCTTGCCCACCCCCTTTAAGCTCTGGGTGATGTATATATAAAATAAACTATTAAATCTTCAGTTGTGTTATAAAAAGAATGACACTCGAGTCATGATAGAAAAAACAAGATTATTGTTTATGAATGTACCGCTAAAATATGCATTTTGTAAGGCTCATTGATTTATTTCCAATTCGAGGGACCACATAGACATACAAAATGGTTCATTAGATATTCATTATACCTCCTTAGCTGTTTTTATTAGACGTGCCCATGGTGCCAATGGCAAGGTTGATGTTTTCAGGGGTTGAGTCAATGCTTGAATCTCATCAATTTCTTATAGGCAGTTTTGGTTTAAGGTATTTTGATGATTTTATAGAAATGTTTTACACCATTAAAAAGCTATAACTTAAACTGTGGAGCAGGGCAGGCACACATTAGATGATAAATGGCTTTGTGTAAGAGATTTCAAATTTGTCAAATCTGCATTAAAGAACTATATTTGAAATTGGTTAGAAGGTTGGGTGAATTCTCCAGGTGAAAATGACATTTGTTTTATGGATCCCTCTGAAACAATTCCCCCAGAGTTTTCATTTCAATAAATCACATCCAAGTTCAGCACTCCAAAAGCAGCCGTGAAGCAAGCATGGTAGGGTTGCAGTAACTGCTTTTCTGTTTCCTCTTTTTTAGGGAAAAGGGCCCCATTTCATCATCTGTAAAGGAAGTGAGACTAGATGACCTGGAGGTGTGAATCTTTATACCCTCTCATTCATTCGTTCATTCATTCATTTCACACTTAGGTATTGAGTAGGTGTGGGCATGTTCTGGCACTAAAGGAACAGCAATATACAAAACCTAGACCTGGTTCTCATGGAGATGACACCCTAGGAGGAGACAGATAATAAACAAATAAGATGATTTCATGAACTGATAAGCACCCTAAAGTCAGTAGAGGAAAGTATTGTGACGGTAAGTTGTTGGGCAGGTGGCCTCAAGCCTCTTTAAGAAAGGGTCATTTCAGCCTAGGAAAGGCCACCTGAGCAAACATCTGGAAGAGGAGCATTCCAGGAAGAGAGACCAGCCAAGGTCGTGGAGGGCAATGCAATAGTGTGGGCGAGGAAGAAAAAGGCCGAAGTGTCTTCTTTGTGGGTCTTTCCCCCCACCTCTAGAGCTGTAATACTCTGCTGCACAAAAATGGATGAGGCCAAGGGAATAGTGAGAAGTGGGCAGAAGAAAGGGAAACAAGAGGGCAGGGAATGTGGGTTGGGGTGAGGATAGCCACGCCAAGATCGGTGGACGAGGCTACCTGCAGTAATGAACAAGCCGACATCTCAGTGGCTTACCCAAGCTCATGTTTCTTCCCTGCCTGTGCCTTGGTCTGGTGCAGGTCTGGTGGCTCCTCTCTGAGCAGGGAAGCAGATTCTTGCCATCATGTGTCTCCACCACTTAAAGTCCTTTATTTCCAGCCTCATAAATTGGGAGGGGAGAATGAGTAGAAGGCTAGACTGCATGTTTTAGGGGCCAGGGCTGTACTGGCTGTTCGACCATAATCCTGTTCATGATTCTAACCGTGAGGGAGGCTGGGAAACACCATCTTCCTTTGTGCTGAGGGAGGAGTAGCTGAATTAATGAGCACTGAGCCAGTTTTGGCCACAAGAGAGGAAGGAGGGAAAGAGTGGATTCTCCTATTTTCCCTGTATCCTTGAAGACATGTTGTATTTTGGCCAGGAGTGCTGGCAAATGGGCCAGGATGTAGAGAAACTATCCTCACAATGATGACTTCTTATCATCCCAACACACAATACACAGAGAAGAAAGGGAGGAGGGAGTCCCCCCACCCCCAATCACTTTAGGCTGAAACGAAGTCATTTTACTGCTTATTAGGAGTCTGGAGGAGAATCCAGGTTTGATGCTAGAGGCTCCTACCTCCTACTGGCTGACCTTCAAGGCTCTTTTCCATATGAGTTTACCCCATGTTAAACCAGCCCTACTGCGCACACCTCAAACAGTCTGCTCTAGGCAGGCCTGACTTCTTGGAAACTTCCCATCCAATAGAGAACAGACTTCATCTCCTTTGTTCTCACCATTCTTCTGCAATACCTAGACCCTCCTCTCTACCAAATCCTACCAGTGTGGAACCTTCTTATCTTAACCCAACTAGTAGAGAACTGGCTGGAATGCAGTTGTGAGCTGTGCCATATGGATATTCCTGGATGTCAGCAGAAGACTTTCTCTGTTATCTTTGCTGAGCCAGGCCTCTCATCGGCTGACTTCAGATTCCATAGTCGGGGAGGAGCATGACTGTAGGAAGGATAATGTGACCATAGAGCCAAACGATGATAGTTTCTAATAATTTGTCCCTCTGTTCCCTTTAGTACACGTGTACCTCTGTCAGCCCAACCAAGCCAGTTCTTGGTTCCCCAAATAGAGTCACCATGTGCGCCTTCAACCTGACTTGCATGAAGACTAGTTTTATTAGTCACAATTAGTTGCAGGTGCAAAGACTGAGGGCACAACTAACTGTATCTGGAATCACCTCCCCACATATGAAATTAAACACTTGCACACTCAGAATTAGGTTCAAGTGGCTAATTGCACCCGGAAGTAGGTAATTGCAGGTGCAATTAGCTGCAAGTGCCATTTTTCACCCAAGACTAATTGCTCCCAAAGTAAGGAGATAGGGATTGGAAATTCGGCACCGAGTGGATGTGTGGTTATTACAACCACCTGTGATTTTCATAGTCCTCCCCTCTCCACTTAGCGTGTGGTGGCTTCCCTTTGGTCTTTATGAACAGTGAGGTTGCTTAACTCCTGCCGTGTATTTGTTCTGTAGCATTCTCTTCTCCAGTTCGGCCTTCTTTCCTTGCCAATCCTCAGGAGTTCTGGAATCCCTGGCTTTTTAAAAAGACATATGTTCCTCCACTGTTCATTTACACCTAAAACCCCTCAGAATATAAGAAATGGTCAATAACTTGGACAGCTTAGTGGGTGGTAACTTCCAGTTAGGTCTTGACCACAGTTTTTTGATGATCGTCATTTGAATGTGATGGATGAAAAGCTCTTCTCCCCACCCAGGTGAGGAGGTGATGGACCACTCCATCAAACTACCCAGAAACTTGTCTTCACTGGCAGGTTCACACCTCTTTTCTCCTATATCAGTATAGGAGTCCAGCCAGAAAAACAGAAACCACTGTAGTTTATTTTTAATATTATAAAGTTCAAGCACAGTTGGAAAACATACACTGAATTTAAATTCAATAAAACTAGCCAGGGAAACTAAAACGGTTAATGCCACTCCAGAAAGTCTTTGCATCATTTAAACATTTAGGTAAGGAGCTGATCACCATTGTTATTTTAACAGAAAGAATTTAATAAAGGCAATTAATTAATCATGTGTTAGCAGACTGAACTGGCAAAGAAGGAACCTTGAGGTATCTCAGAGATATTAACTGCAGGAAGCAGCTACCACCTCAGGAGCCCGGGAAACAGAGGCAAGAGACCAGGTGATTAGCACCTAGAAGCTTGGAGGAGGGGCCTGTGGAGCTGGAACGCAGTCCTCTGGTAGAGGGCTGCTGCCTGGCTGGCTCTGTACTTTGCTTGGCTGCTTGGAGGAGGAGCCCACACAGCTGAGACCCAGAACTCTAAGGAGGGGGACATGTCCCAGCTGGTTCTGGTGCCTCAGGACCTTGAAGGAGGGGCCCTGCAGAGTGGGGCCCACAGTTTGAGCAGGGCTACCGCCCAGCTGCACTGTGGACAACTGGCTGTCCGTGAGGAGGAAAAGAATGCCTGCAGGGTGTGCCCCGGAGCCTGGGTCTTGTGGCCTTGGGTTGGATCACACCAGGATGGAGCTGCCTTCGCAGAAGCAGGGGAAGTGGCAGCTGCAGAGAAGCTCTGAAGGAGGCATGAAAAAGGCGAACTTGAGCCCTTGCAGAGCGTGTGTGTTCAAGTGTGTCTTTTCTCTGAGTCCAGCATTTTCCTCCTGTGGCTTTATTCATGTTGTCATGAAGAACGTGTGTGTGTGTGTGTGTGTGTGTGTGTGTGTGTGTGTGTGTGTGTGTGAGTGAGAGAGAGAGAGAGAGAGAGAGAGAGAGAGAGAGAGAGAGAGATGAAGGGAGGGAGAAACAGAGACAGAGTCAGAGAAAGGGAGAGAGGTCTTGACTGTCACAGCGAGTGAAGCCAGGGTGGTCTTCAAGATGGAAGTCTTAGCATGTGTCCACAGCCAGCCAGGCCTTGTGACCTGTAGCAGATTCCATTCCTGACAGCTCACCTGCGGGTATGTGGGTGGGGGTTCACATCCTCTTTTCTTCCTGCTGCAGAGTTCAGGGTCAGCTATTTCGCTTCCCTGCTTAGTCATTCTGAGGTGGGACGGGATCCCACTAGCTAAGCTGGTGGCGGCCTCAGCTGAATGCCAATCGGATGGGGTGGTGACTCCTTTGACCTCCCTGTTGAATCTGCTGTTGCTTAGTTCTTGCAGCGTGACCAGCCCCTGGTGAGGAATGAGGAGAGATGACGCTGAGGGGAGTGGAGGAGGGGGAGGCCTTTGGCTTGGCCAGGGCACCTGGCCCTGAACGACTCCTGCTGCAAGGCTGTGGGGCCCTGAGGTTTGGCGCTGCCCTCGCGGGAAGGTAGCGTTTACTGCCAAAGGGCCAGCTTCTAATGGGTTGCTTTGGCCAGCATTGCCACTTGGCAAGGGGAGCAAACATTCCTTTGCCCTTATCACCATGCTACTTGCTGGTAACTTGGACTTCTTGAGAGGGGACATCAATATTAGAAGTTGGGTCACCTACCGGTGGTTTGGGCTACGAAAATACTCTTCCTTCCCCGCCCCCCCCTCAGGAAAACGAGTACTAGTAAAACCACATGAAGGAAAATGCTGGAAATGGAAAGAAGAAAACAGCAGCTTAAAAAAATCTGACTAACCTATAACAGTCACTAATAGCATTTGAAGGTACTTTCCCCCACTACTCCCCTATGCAAATTGTTTGTTGGTTCATATATTCATTCATTCCATAAGTATTACTTGAGTGCCTACTATTGCAGGGATGCTGAACAAGATATACAAACTAGTCCCTAGGAAGCTTGTATTCCGAGGGGGGAAGCTGGTCCAGTATCTTGTCTGTACAATTTCTCATCCTGTTGGCACGTGCCCATTTGTCTCATGAGCACTTCCCTGGTCATCGTGTCATGTTTGTGCCCATTATTCTGATGACTGCTTACCTTTCCCGGGGACTAGATCAGAGTTTATTTAACTATTTCACCACTGTCCGGTATGAAGTCTCTTCTCCGCTTTTCACAATTTTACATAACGCTGTGATAATTATATTTGTGCAGGCAGATTTTAAAAATCCTCACCCGAGGATATGTATTTTATTGATTTTAGAGAGGAAGGGGGAAAGAAAGAGAGGAACATCACTGTGAGAGAGAAACATCAATTGGTTGCTTCCTGTATGCGCCTTGACCTGGGATCAAACTCCCAACCTCGGTATGTGTCTGACCAGGAATCGAACCTGTAACCTGTGTGTGTGTGTGTGTGTGTGTGTGTGTGTGTGTGTGTGAAAACGGGACAATGCTTCAACCAACTGAGCTACTTGGCCAGGGCCAGATTTTTTTTTTTTTTTAAGTTGTATTTTGGGTAACTTCCTCCCTGGTTGTATGTTTCACAGTACCAGGCAGGACTCTTGGTTACAAACGACAGACCCCAAAACTGGTTAAGCTGAGAAGGAATGTACTGGAAGGCTATCCATCCACTAGCTTACAGAACTGACAGAGGCGAGGCCAAGCTCAGTAAAGCGGCAGGACCTCGGGGGTGGGGCAGCAGAACATGGCCCAGGCCCACCCCCAGGCGACGGACTAGGACCCTGCGGAGTCCCCTCCTCCTGGCCCCAGTGTCTGGTTTCTTGGCTCCACAAATATCATGAGGAATCTTGGTCCTCCTTGAACCTCTGTCTCACACTCCCGTTTCCCTTGAGATTCCAAGTTTGAGGTCGGAATGGAGCCGTGGCCTGGTGGTCTATGGATCACCTGCCTGCTTCTCTGACTCTAGGGAGTGGGTGGAGATCCTCACTCACGAGTGGGAGGTGGGTTTCTCGGCTGCTCCTATAGACACGGAGAGTGTTGGATCCTGGATAGGAAAACACCCACTACAAACACATTCTTTTACTCATGGGTGAGGAGATGGAAGGTTACCTAGGTAAATGCAATGTTTAATTTTGCCTGCCAGGGGAGGGCACCAATATTGTTCGGTAGTGTTGGGACACCACCCAGGGGTGCTGGGCACCTCCACAAGCCCCGGGCCACTCAGCACTGGGACCTGGAGAATGTGGGTGGAATTCACACTGGTGAGCTGCATTTTATGCACAAGGAAAGGGGGGTTTGGGGAGGGGCTGCGACTTATCCCGGGTCACACAGCCGGGAAGCCTGAGCTAAATAGACGTCTTCTGAAAGCAGAGGGACAGAGGGTCACTTGGGCTTGTACTGCTTCCCAGCTTGGGCTGGTGGCTGGTAGGAGGGGTGCCTGCAGCAATCCAGGCGAAGGTCCTTACAACAAAGGGGCCTTTGAGACAAGCCTTTCTTTGTTTGGCCACCAGACTTCTCCCGGGAGTAATTAAGGCCTGTAGTCCCTTAGATATAAGGCTGGATGACACTACTTGACAGGGATATAGCAATCCGAGCGAAGGTGCCAATGCCGTGTTTGAAATGCATGAGCCAGGACAGCCTTACTCCCGAACACCTGGGCACGAGCCACGGGATGGGGTCCTAGTGGTGCTCTCCTGGGCAGAGCCAGGCACAAAGGCTGGCATGCAACTCCTACTGCTGTGGCTGCACGTTCGGGACCTGCGGATGGATGTCTGGCCGATGCTGCCCAGAGGAGAAAGGGCACAGCCTTCTGAGGTTTTGGGTACCAGGCACTGCACACCTGCATCCATGTGCCAGTGCCCAGGGCCTCCCACCGTGGTGAGTAACTGCTGTCCTGTTTGTCTAGGGAGAGACTCTCTCCTCCGTCCCCACAGGGTCTCAGGAGCCAGGTTAAGATCGCTGGTGATTGCAGCCATCCTTTGCTAGTCCGTACCTTTCTGTTAAGAGTCTCTCGCCCAGAGAAGAAAAGACAAACAGAACTAGGAAATGAGCCTTTCCTCAGACTGTGCCACTGGGGACCGTGGGGTCACTGAACAGAAACTCAGTCTCTGCCCTCAACGCACTTTCGATGTCTCTCAGGGCAGCTACCACTTGGAGGGGGGAGAGGTGCTTTCATTAAAAACAGGCCCGCCCGGTGGTGGCCCTGCACGGTGGCTGCGCCACTGCCCTGCGCGCTGCCTGTCCCCTGAGCGCAGCGCCTGCTCCTCAGCCAGGCCGATCCGGGCGTTTCAGGGTTGAGATGGAAGTGGGAGGTTGGCACTGACAGAGTTAACATTTATGGATTCAAGTATTGGTGTGCGCCCTCAAGGACTGGGGACATGAAGGGATTTTTAATTGTGCTGAGGCACACATTTCCATCACATGCGGTGGGTGAGTCACTCCACTACTGAGAACCGGCCCCAGTGTTTCAACAGAGCTTTGGGCTCTCGGTTCCTCTTCACCAAAGGCAACCTCTGAGCGCATCTTCATGCTTCAGTGATTTGGGGGTTTGGGGGAGTCAGGATTGTCCCTGGCGGAGGCGTCTGGCGCACGCGGTGAAGGCCCTGGTGTCTCAGGCTCCGCCTCCAGCACTTCCCCTCGTGCTCATGTCCCTCGTGGGGTCCCCAGCCTGGGATCGGGCTCCTTCAGGCTCAGCCGACCTGAAAGCAGGTGCCTCCGGAGGAGCAGTCCTCCCGGCTGGTGCACGCTGTGCGGGGCTGCAGTGTCTGCCAAGAATTTAAAACCAATAATAAAATCGACTGTAAGTCAGTCTGCTTTTTATGATCCCCATGCCGGCAATTCTAAACAATGTCAGTGATAAAATACTTCTTCCCCCAAATCTTTTGTTGGTCCACATTCTAAACAATTGCTGAGGTGACTTTTTAATTTTAATTGCATATGTTCATATGTGTGTGTGTGTATACACTTCAAATTAGCATATTTTACTACTTATCCTTTAATAAATAGTATATCCCACAAGCAAGTTAATTAGGAGAACTCCCAGTAAGAAGAGTGCTAGATGGTTCCATCTGGCTCCCAGCACACGTGGAGCCTCCAGCCCCCTGGTGCCAGGTATTCCTGCATGAAGACAATAGGCAAATGATGGTAGCACAGTGATTGCAAAGCCCAGAAACAAAACCTGAGCCCATTCAATTCTGTGCTTCTATGTGATGACTTGGCGTTTTAATTTCTGTTTAAAATTTCGTAAACGCAAGTTTCAGTTCATACATGAAGTATTTGACTGAATTCAAGTAATATTTTCCAAATAGAAATTCATTCTTTTTAAATGACTGTTTTAAAGTGAATGATCTAATGAGAATAATAAAAATAATTACTGAGTCTTATATGATTATCACTGAAAATGATTTTGTCACATAGTGGAGGGTGTTGAAAAAAAAGATCCCCTTTAGGCATCAAATATGCTAGGTCCTCCCTGCCTGTGCTGATTCAGACGACAGGACTCACTCTGCTAGCTGACACAGGAGGGGATTAATCATCGGGCATGAAGTGACCTACAAATACTCTGAAGCCGGCTCTCATCAGAACCCCCAGAAGGAGTCCAGCTTTCGGAATTACTCCAGCTCTGCGAGACACCACCGGGCAGGCTGTGCTCCCACCTGCCCCTGCAGAGCCCACTGCCTCTGCCACGATCAGGGCCAGCCAAGTAAAGACCGCGTGCCTGGCCGCTCCCCCCACCCAACTGGGCTTTACATGGAGGTCTCGCTCCAGGGCACCTGATGGGTGGAACCTAATCTCATCTGGATGCCTACTTGCAAAGGAGGACGGGAACCTTAATTTTCACATGGTGTCTGCAGTGTAGGATGGTCCCCTGGAGAAGCTAAGACTGGAGGCGGAGCAATCCAGTGCCCAGCATCCTCCACATGTACCCAGCCAGGTTTCTCCATGTCACCTGCATTTGGTCTCTGAGGGATAAGGACCCGCCTTGTTTGGCTGCCAGGTTCTGACCCATGCTGACTTCTGGGTTAAATGGTGGGCTCTGGAGTCAGACATTTCCAGCTGACCCATTTTTTGTGCTGTGCCCCTTCTCCTCCCTCCACAGGGATCTTCTCTGCCTGGGCACTTTGGCGTGGCTCTCCTGGCTGGCACACTGTGAGTGTTCTCTCCGAATCTTCTCTACGTCAACTCACGAACATCCTCTGGGTAAGAGTGGCTCCCAAACACCCACAGCTCTCCACGATGCCTCCCCTAGACCCCACCCCACTTAAGTACATGTGTTTTCAATCATCATTAGAATTCTTTTATGATAACTTCCTTCAGGGATTCTTCTCAATACACATTTGCATATTAAATGCAACTCTTGTCCTCAAGGAGTTTTCACTATCGTTCCTATAACATTAAAAATATTCTAATTTGCATCTATACTTTTCCCCGAAACCTCAGCTCTCCTAGTGGGGGCAGTGGATGGTTGTGGGTGATGAGGAGTAGGTCCCATGATGACTGCCTGGAGGGTGACACTGCAAAGAGCAGCAGGTTGGGACCTTGAACCCAGCATCCATCCTGTACCCGGGGAGGCAGGGCCTGCCAGGCAGTCACAGATGCTGAGTGGTGCTCTGCTCACAAGGCCAGGAGGAAAGAGCCGTAGCATTCTGCAGCCAAAGACTGAATTTCTTTGTTGCTGACTGGTAATAGCTGTGTGACCA
The DNA here is from genome assembly GCF_027574615.1 of Eptesicus fuscus. Classification (NCBI taxonomy): domain Eukaryota; kingdom Metazoa; phylum Chordata; class Mammalia; order Chiroptera; family Vespertilionidae; genus Eptesicus; species Eptesicus fuscus. The sequence continues at coordinate 81,422,501 of NC_072476.1, read as the reverse complement.
TAGACCATACCTCTCAGGGATCTTGCTGATGATGATGGTACTTCTTAGTTCTGGGAGGTGGGACTGGAAAGGGGGTGTCCCCGAGGGAAACAGGATTTGTGGCATTTGGGATACTTCTTCCTGGATTGCCTCTGGGGGAGATCTCTGAGAGCACAGATGATCAGCATGGCAGGCTGATTCTGTGCCCTCTCCCTCCGGGCCCCAGCCTCCCCAGAACACTCAGAAATGTGTCCACAGTCTTGAGAACATGGAGTGGAGCTGAGGTTTCCTTCCCCTACCCCGTGACTCACACACATTCACCCCGGTCTGCAGCTTCCTGGCGGCCTGCACTTCATTTTACTTCCAGTAATGGGGACAGAAAGCTTGACCCATTACCATTACCTTCACAAATACAGGAAATCTCAGTTTCTCATTTCTTATATTTTAAAATAAAAATTGTATATATTTAGGTGTACAACATGATTGTTTGATATACATATGTACTGAAATAATTATTACCGTCATTATAGAATGTGTGTTTTTTTTTATTTTTCAGAATTCATGTTCTTATCAAAGCATAGTTTCCCAGTGTCCTGAAGGACATGCCAATTTTATATAGAGGAAATACATATGTTTAATTCATGTATATATTTATTTGTATGTATTCACATATATGTATATGCTTATGTGTACCCACACACACTTATTATTTATTCCTGGTTCTCACTTACGGACCAACTAGGAAGTCTCTCCAGAGGAGGACATGGTCAAGATCAGGCTCTTCTCCAGAGATACAGTGATTTTCAACCAGCACATTAACATTCTCAAGTTAAGAGCACATTGTGAAACGTGAATTGATGTGACACAGTCAAACAAAATGACCTGTGGGCTTGGGAGGTTGGCGCTTGTAGGAAGAGGCCAAAGTGAGCATCTTAATCTTGATTTCCTTTGGGAATTTTTCCTCCATTGTGTTCCTGACTCTGATTATGTTCTTGTACAATGAAAATAGTCTGATCTCCTGGGCTGGGCAGTCTTTTTTCTCTCTTTCTCTCTCTCTTTCTAAATGTTGTTTAATAAACACAAACAAGTTGTTACTTTATTTTTTGATCAGCTACTGTTTTGTTTTTGAGTTGTAAGCTTGCATGTATGCACAAAATCCCATCCCATTAGGAGAAAAAGGATTGGATTTAAAGTCTGGCTTACTGTGTAAATTATTTAAGGTATGGGGACCTCAAATGTTCAACCAGAAAACCAAAGTTTAGCATTCAGAGTTCGACCTTAAAATGGCACGAACAATCCAATAGGTAAGCACAGAGTTCTTCCTTTATATCCATAATCTCAGGATATTATGAAGCCTTTATCCTTAAGAAAATTTCAGTCAGGATTTGTGTTTAACATCAAGCTTATCTTTTTCTTGGTTTTAAACATATAGTAAGGACTGGGTAAGCTGGGTAATAACAAAGGTTATGAATTCTAATATAGGGTTTGTCTCTCTATCTCTTTTCCCTATCAATACATGATTTGGAAGCAAGTATGCTGCATATTGTCATAGCTGTTTTGGGGGATCTTGGAACAAAGAATAGTGTTTAGGGTATCCATCCATCTGCACATCTGGACTTCGTTCAGGCCCTCCCTAAGCTCTTTCAATTTCTTTGGCTATGTACTTCAGTGAACTGCAAACAAACAGATCATTTTCCTGATGGTGATAAGGCGGTAATAGACTTTACTTCATTGCCTAGTGCCCTTCAGATATGCTTCCTACAAACCACAGCAGAACAAATATAGTTACTGAATTTGGTTACTGGTACACAATGAAATAATAGCTAAATAACATAGTTACTTGGTCATAATATAGTTAAATCATGCAGCAAGTTGCACACAATAGAAAATGCAGTTAGGCAGAGAGAATGAAATTAAGGGTTAGAGGTAAAAGAGAGGATGTATCTTTAGATGTGATTTAAAATGAAAAGCAGACACCCTCCAAGGACATAGAAAGATGTCACCAGATGATGCCCGAGGAAGTGGCTTCTCTTATCACTAAAGCAAGACTGGGTAAGGACAGTGGGAAGGGCATGTTCAATTGGATATATCTTATGTATCCCTTCCTTTCTACTTCCATGGGAGTCATCCGGATTGAGTCCTTAGTCCTTCTTTTCTGGTCCTCACAATTGTTAAATGGGTGATCTGATTGATCTCACAATTGTCAAAAGAATTGTCCTTTCATACCATTCTCTGATTATATCATTATCTGTCCCACATCCTCTCTAGAGCTTCTTCTTACTTGTTGAAGTAGAGTAGGTAGCAATTTCTTAGATTGGTCTTCAAGGCTTTGACATAGTCTTTGTTCTAGCCCTACAATGCAAAGCATGTACCAACACATCAGCATCACCCGGGGTCTTGTAAGAAATGCACCACCTCAGGCTCATTGAATAAGAATCTGCATTTTAACAAGCTCCTCGGGTGATTCACATGCACAGGAAGTTAGAAGCACTGCTCTGGCCAAAACAAAATACTCACAAATATACTCTCTATTTTTGGCTTTTGCTTGTAGTTAACTCTACGTGTACTTCATCTTTGCCTACACACAGGACCTTTTTGTCTCAAATGTAACCTCCTCTAGGGAACCTTTTCTAGTTGTCCTGTTGACTAGGCAGATCGACCTTCAGAATGCCTGTCAAGCCCTTTATAAAGTGAACTGCCCCTGCTGAAGGTCAACTTTATTCATATCCCATAACCTGGTCCTCTTGGCCATAGAGAATTGGTCCACGGTTGGGTAATTGGCACTTGAGTAGTCTATCCATGGCTGACCAGTAACCCAGAGTGAGGCCACATGAAATATGAGTAGGAACAATTGAATTCTCTCCTTTTTAGAAATTCAAACAAGGCCATTAGTGATGATTACTAAAACTACACATGAGGAGATAGAGTCAAGATGAGTGGTCATGTGCAAACCACGGTTATGAGGAAACAGAAACTTTCAGTAAGAAAAGTCAGTAGAGATAGGAGGATGGAACAGAACTGGCAATGTGGTGGAGATGTCATAGGGAGATGGAGTGAATAATGTGTCCCCATACCTGCCCAAGTTCCTGATACTTTCCTATGCCAGGTCCTGGGTTCACATAGTAACCCCCACGACTTAAGTCTGTTGCAACCGAAATAGCCACTTTGGAGCCCCCAAATGGAGCTGTTGTCTCCATCTCTAGACTTCTCTTTGAGACAGTGTTCCTGTTTCCCTGCCTTGCATTATAACACCCGTGATGCTATAAACACCAGCTATTAGCAACTTGTGATAAGATGTGTCCTCGTTTTTTAGCATCTAACAAGGTGCATGCTAAAAGTAGTAATAGGATCGACTCAGCTGAATTCCAGGGAAGCAAAAACATTACAGTGAAGAGATCTGGGAAGGAAGGTGATAGGGTCTATCATTCAAAAGGGCAACTGAACTGAGAATGGCCAACATTTAGTTGAAGTCTTTGGTATACTGTACCAACCAGGCCAAAGAGCCACAAGCTGTTCAGTGTCATAGCAGCGAAGTTGGTAATTCTATCTCTTAGGAGCCTGATCTCAGCTGATGCTATTTTATCAGTAAAATAATTTCTTGTAGTGAGTTGAATGTACCAAACACATGTTTCCAGCTGGTCAGCAATCTTCCCTCTTAACCTTTAATCAGCTCCAGGCTGTTCCTACAGATCACAGGACAAATGATGTTTGGAGAATGATGAGTCTCTGCAAATAGAAAGAGGCAGCTTCATCGCTTATATTTGGAGTGTTGCCTCCCACTGAGGGTCATTGTGGGTCTGTTATGTGTGTGCACAAAGAGAAATGGCGCTCTTTCTCTCTCTCTCTCTCTCTCTCTCTCTCTCTCTCTCTCTCTCTCTCTCGGCTTCTTTTAGTGTGGGAGATCAAGCTGAATCTGAAAAGTGTCATTATGGCTGTTTGGAAGGAGGGCAGGGAGGGGGTCCTAATTTTATAAGTAGATGAGGATTTCTTTCCCCTCTCAACTCCCTCTTGGAGAATATCAAGCTCCAAATCTGGAGGTTTCATCTGTTTTTCAGCTGGAAGCTTCTTCTTTAATGGCTTTGTGACTCACAGGGCCCGGGTGATGGTTGCTTTTTCTGTGGATAGAACTATAATCCTTCTCAATTATCAAAGACATAAATTACTATTATTTCCTTACCAGATCGAACATCTCGCTTAAATATGTGAAAGAAAAATTGTTGGTTGTCTGGTGAATTTTCCTCTTGGAGAAACTGCCTATTCTTAATCTACAAGTTCAATGAAAGTTCAAAAGTTTATCAGTGCAAACTCTATATTCTAATAATTCATCAACCAGCTTCCACATCCACATTAGGAGGCTCTGAGTTGAGATGTTTTTGTCTTCTCTCCCATGTAAAAGTAATCAAACAGCACATTTCCTGGGCATATCACAGATACCTATTGATCATAATCAGAGCACAGATGGTATAAGAGCTTGGCTGACATGCAGACCCTCATGTCAATCACAGGAACAAATTGATTTTGATGGCCCAGCCACGATTCTCCTACCCCAGCAGAATTCCATTCACTGCTGCTGCTGGAGAATTTTGAGCAGACAGCATTTCTGAAGGAGTGTCATAGTCCAAAGTTATTGTAGAGGTAAACTTGATTACTGAGAAAATAGTGATTTTAATGTACTTCATACTTACCTTTACCACAGAAGGTCAATATCTTTCTCCAATGTTGAAAGAGCTCTCATCAATTTAAAATTTATCCTGATTTATGTCTGCTAATTAGGGAAAAGGAAAAGCCTAATTTGCATTTTTCTATGATAGTATAAAGTGCCATTAATACTTTTCTCCAACTGGGATTTGTTTTCTTACTCACTTTTTTAATTAATAATTTTCATTGACAAAATTAAAGAGCTTACATTGTGCTATCAATCTTTCCCTGATGATGGGTATAGATATGCATGCTGGAGAATAATAGAGGAAGAGAGGGCTCATACCCCAAAATATTCTTATAAGCATTAACATCCTCTGTGAGAGCCAGATAAGAAAGGTCCTTTGATACTATCCATTATTATCTATTATTTTACTGCTTCATACATCAAGACTGTGAGGACAAGTTCAATAGGAAACTGGTCTGATTCCATGAGGGGAGAGTTCAGGATGTAAATGAGGAATGACTTAGACACCAAGCTGTTCTGTTTTTATTCCAGTCCCCAGCTCTAGGCTAGCATTTTTTTCTATGTGGTCTTTCTTTCTTGTCACTTAGCCATCCTACACCTTTTTCTTGAATTGCTCCCCACCTATGCTCTCTCACTCACGGGGAGTTATAGGGAGGACTGGGTGACTATGCTTTTACTTTTTATTAAACATCTAAGCCTATTCTCTAGCCATACTTGATTGTACTAAAAGTAGATATTTGACGCAAGGGGAACTAATCCATAGACTGATCCAATCCAACTGGATGCCTTCTCTCCAAAATTCAAGTTAAGAGATATAGAATCTGTAATCAGATAATGTTGGGTGCTTGGAAGCAAAGGCATAAAGGCCACGTAGGGATCAAAGACTGGGCAAGCCTGGGGCAGCCATTTTTGGCCATGTGTATTCTGACGAGTCTACAGAGAAAGCTCATCTCTGAAGACAAGCGAGAGATCAAAGCTGTCACAGAGAAGAGTGACTTCAGGCCTCTGTCAGCAACAGAGAGGATAACCCTGGCTTTGGGCTTTGCAGTGTCAGGTTAGGCAAGCTCTCCGTGGCCCAGCTCCCCTATTCTCTTGTCCCAGGATGCTCTTATGCTTTCCTATTGTGCTTCTGAGTAGAGCCTTGTTTTTCTTAAACTGGCTTGAATGAATTTCTGTTCTTCACAACTGAATATGCATTGACCAGAATGTATCCTGTTAGATTCAGATGGGAGATTTTAGTCTCCTTCACCTACCTTGTCCAATGCTTGGGAACTCTAGAAAGTCCCAGTGTTCTCTTTTGTCTAGCTGAACGGAGTTCCACAAGAGAGGATATGCCATAAGAAAAAGTATCTATTCTAATAAAAGCCTATGTGGTCGTCACACCCTCATGCAGTGACACCCTCATGCCACAATGAGCAATCACCAGGAGGCTGCGTGAGCAGCGGGCACGCATGGGTGGGCGGGGGCTTGACGCTGCATGCACAATGCGGAGGTGGGGCCCATGGCTCCGGCCTACCTCTTTGGGGCAATCCAAAGAGGAGCCCTGGAAAGGGGACAGGGCCTACCTCTTTGGGGCGATCGATTGCGGGGCTCCTGCACTGTGAGAGGGCACAGGCCAGGCTGGGGGATACCCCCCCCCCCCCGAGTGCACAAATTTTGTGCACCAGGCCTCTAGTTATTCTATAAATGTTTAAATCTTTTAACCTCACTTTCAAAGCTTTCTATACTCAACACTGCCTCTCACTCTGATGATTGCTCTTGCTTTTGGGCATTTATCATCTACTTAAACCATTCTTCTTTATTCATTGCTCCCTATGGTAGATTAAAGTTGGCTATATAGTCATTGTGACTTTTTCCATTGAGATATGGCATTTAATTCCCATTCCCTGATTATGGCCTGGCTTTTGTTGCCTGCTTTATGAACAGAATGTGGTGGAAGTGATGTCTGGGTCTTCCAAAGTCGGGTCATAAGAAGCCTTGAAACTTCAGGCTGTGCCCCTGGAAACACTTTCTTGGCCTTGAAGAAATCCTACTACTCTGAGACTGCCATGCTGAGGAGCCCAAGTCAAGGTGAGGAGATGGTAGGGAGAGAGACAGGCAGGCCGAGGACTCCAAGCGTCAGTTATGAGTGAAGAAGCCATCTTGGAAATGGACCCTCCAGCCTCAGCTGACACCATATATATCAGAGATAAACTACCCAGCTGAGCCCTTCCTGAATTGTGAGCAAAATGAAATGTTAGTTTTAAACCACTAAGTTTTGGGGTAGTTTGTTGCACACCAGTGGGTAGCCAGAATATTCTGAGCCATCACAGGGCTCCACCAGCCTCCTTGCCTTTCCTGATGGTATCCCCTGGCCCAAGGACACCCTCTTCCTTCCCCTCCACCTCTATATTCTTTGGTTATCAGGACAAGCTTCTGCTTTTCCCAAAAGGCTTCCCTGATTATTCATCTCTTCTGTGGCATATTTGGCCAAAGCCATTCTTATAACCCTTTGCTTAGTCCTATGTGCCTACGTTTTTTTCACTGTCATGTCCTAACTTTCCAAGGGCAGAACCTATTCCTTGCTCCTCTTTTTTGATCCCTCTGCCCCTCAACAGGGTCCTATATAGAAGGGATTAAACATATGTTGAGGCTCTTAAATGTTCTCATCTTGAGACTAAATAGCCCTAATTACCTTAACCAAATTTATACTGGTACTAATTGGAAAATATCTTCAATTATACATTTCTGATTAGGGATTTAAATTTAGAAGGTTTTCCTACTTTTATTTCTCAGATTGTGTGTAGACTTTAAACTTTGGGGTGATTGGGAGAAAACTCCAAGGCACACAGAAAAAAATCTCATGCAGCATAAATAATGGGCAGAATCAAGCAACATACTCCAAGTTTGCTTGTCAACATATGCCTGTAACATTTATGGGAGGTCAGGGTCAAACTCTGTTTATAGTTCTGCCCCTGCCAGGGTGAGTGAGTGTCTTTTAACCACATCACCTCTTTCTAAAACCTGTTTTGTTTGGACTTCTACCAGTCCACCAAAATGAACTTTCCCATGTTCCCAGGACTTTTTTATTTTATTTCCATGTACCCTTTGTTTTCCCTTTCGCATGCACCATTCTTCTTTGCAGTGTTCAGAAAACTCATTAGCAGAGTAAACATGCATTACTCCGACTCGTCCCTCACTGGGGTAGATATAGACAGAATTCAAGCAGAATGTTGGCCTACCACCCAAGAATTTGACCACCAAAGTTTACTTCTCTTCAATCAAATTCAGGTCACATCTTCCTGTAGTTTTCTATTGAAGTAATTAATTAAGCCCTTATCTTCAAATTTCAAAGGATCACTGTTTCCTTTCCTGCAAATATCCATTTCCCTTTTAATTCCTGGTGTGTGCTTGTCTATTCTTGTATGTGTACCATTCACTTGTGGAATCATCTGCTGTTAGACTTTCCCAGTTTTCTTAATCTAACAATCACAAAATCAGCAACGTGATAGCAGGCGAACCAAATAGAGAGACGGAGATATTTTTTAATGCTGCAAAAGAAAAAGAAAGGACACATTTACAATGTTCTGCTCCTTAAAGAATTCTGTTTTAAAGAAAACTGTGAAGTTATTGCCCTTCTCCCTAGCAATGGCAACTGCATGAATTCTAACTTTTCCCAGTGCTCAGGCACACAGGATATAGGGGAACATTAGCCACATTTTAGTCATGTTCATAGGTCGTGACTAAGATAAATAGATTTTTTGAGAGACATTGATGTGGGTGTATTCTGAGTGGGAGGAATTTCATGTTCCAGTCTCACTGACGAACACCTAGAATACAGAGGCTCTGGGAAGTTTGTGCTCGACTCCCTTTAAAGGAGAATATGACTGAGGTCACAGTGTGATAAATCTCTGACACAACCCAACTGTGAAGGCACAGGGATCTGAACAGAGGGGAGCAAAACAAGCCGAAGTGAAAAGTTCAAATGCAGGAGTGGTATTCTTACAAGTAAGAGGCAATTATTGGGAGTTATTAAAGGGTAGTTTTCACAGAGGAGGTGGCTAATCACCCACACTTCAAACAGGAATGTGCCTTGGCTTGCTCCTTCCTATTGTCAGTTATAACACTGGGAACAGTTATAGCAGAGGGAATGCTGCATGGTGATGGAGAAAAACCCTTATTTTAATCACACTGTATAAGAACTGGAAAGACAATATGAAAAGGCTGGTCAAGGAAGCTGCGTTTGAACAAGTGTTTTTGATTAAGGTTTGTGTCAGCCCAGAAGTCCCCTTTAAGTTCCTTTTTATTGAATAATTTCCCTTTGATCCTTGAGTCACTAAAAGAAAACCCAGTACTTGACATTAACCTGGGACTTAGAGCCCTGTCTGAGATCTCATCTTCTCTCCTTGTTCTCTATCTGTTGGGAATGATGCAAAAAATAATTTTTAAATCATTGAACAATTAAATAATTGAACAACATTAAAATAGGAACAAGTGGGAACAAAATAAAAAGGAAAAAAGAAAGCCAAATTCTTGAGAAAGAGAGAGAGAGAGAGAGAGAGAGAGAGAGAGAGAGAGAGAGACCCAAGAAAGCAAAGATGATTTAAACAACTCTGAGAGTGTTTTTAAAAACCATATCAGTACAATTTCCCTGAATTCCCAGTTTCCGTATTTAAATGTCTGATCAGTCATTCACTGCCAATGCAGACGTGATGTTTGAAGGCCACTTTGTAATGGTTTTACCCTGGTTCAGATTATTTGCAATCCAGGGGGAAAATGTGCATTCTGTACAAAAGCAAATAGAAAACATATCTGAGCACAAATCAAAAGAATGATTACCAGACTCTACGCTCTGTACCCATTACTGCGTCCCCAAGGCTCTCGTTCTGTTTGTCTTGGCACTTTTTCTTTAGCTGCATTTGGTGGGTCTGGGTGGGAAAAACACCACCACCACCCACAAAACCCTCAGCAGAGAATGAGGGCAGGGGAAAGGGATAACCTACAAGGATGCAACATCCTTCAAGAACGCGGTGCTCCAAAACTCGATTGTGGGGAAAGCTGCCTGGGGAGGCCTCCCAAGGTTCCCACGGAGGTCTTTGCTGAGTGTGTGTTAGGAAGTGCCTGACCATCTGCGGGAAGGGCAACCCTGCACTCATTTCAATCTCTAGCGAGCTCCCAACGCAGTGGGTAATGAAAAATGGCATTTGCACAAAGTGGAGAGAATAAAGCATTGTTTCTATAACACATTATGCTTTGCACTGCTCAGGAGACAACATTTCATATCCTATAAAAAGAATTATCTTTACAGCTTACTGTGCATGGTGGAAAAGTTGCAATGTGTCTTTAAAAGAGCTGTCTCCGGAAACACTTAGTCTCTCCCACTCCCCACTGACAGAATAGCCTGTGTTTATAAGCAAATCCACTCAACCCCTTAATGATGACCTAGAATAAACATCTGACATACACTGGCTTTCAAGCTCTCCTGTGTTTAGGCATGAATTGTTCATTTCTGTGCCTTTTGTATCCAGTCTGAAGGAAAGACAAATGATACAAGGGATGATTTACATTATCAATGGAGGCAGAGGTTATGCCTGTGTTTATCTGATCCTCCTTTATTGTATAACAAATGGTGAGATAACCAGCCTGGTGCACAATGACCATTCAGTGTGAGCCACCCACCCACCTCATTTCCATGTTGACTTTAATTTTAAAATATATTAAAGAGACAGGCCCTTGAATTGCTAGGCTCCTTTGGTTCAGGCAAGTATGTAGGAAAAGGATGGGTTTCTCATTTAGGGTCAGGCTTCCTTTCCATTAAGCTGCAAGGGTATTGCTACTGGGCCATTTCTCTCTAACTGCAGTAGGAGAATCGCTACTCAACTTTATGAGACTATGTGGGTGCCCAGCTCAAGTGGACTCTGCATTCTCAGCAGAGCCCTGGAAATTTGTAACAAATCCACCTAGCATCAGAAAAAAACAAACTAACAAACCATTGGGACCGTGCATGGGCCGGGAGGATAGATACGTTTGCTTTTCCTTTCAGTAAGTTTAAAAGAAAAATCAAGTCATCTCATGAACTATCAGTGTGGCCTGGAAGAGAACTTCATGAAACCAACCATTAGGCCTCCAGGACAACCTGTGCCACATTTGAACAGAATGCCCTGAGACTGAATTCTCTAAATATCTTCTTTGGAACAAAACTACTCATTCTTGTAGTTGAAATTGATCTCTGAGGGAAATTGATCTCTGAGGGAAATTGATCTCTGAGGGAAGAAATACTTCTTAGCTGTCAAAGACTTGCCAGTCATCAAAGTTGCCTCAGCCTCAGCTGCAGATGATGCCTGTGGAACTCGTGGAGATGACACTGGTGGTAAATTAGGCAGTCGTGGTGAAAGACATGCTCACCCAGAAACCATGGCTTTGCTCTATAGTCCTCTTGGTCAAGAGCAACTGGGTTTTGATCCAGTTCCTTCAACAAACCAAATAAACAACAATAAAACAGAAGCTATCATTGATTTCTCTTTTTTCCCCCACCTCTCTATCCAATTCATCAATGAGTATTGCCAGTTCTGTTTTCAAAAACACATTCAGAATCTGGCCCTGGCCAGGTGGCTCAGTTGGTTAGAGCATCATCCCAATATGCCAAGGTTCAGTCAAATCAATGATTCTCTCTCTCTCTCTCTCTCTCTCTCTCTCTCTCTCTCTCTCTCTCTCATCAATAAATAAAAACTAAACACACACACACACACACACACACGCACACGCGCGCGCGCACACACACACACACACACACACACACACACACACACATGCACATTCAGTGCTGCCATCGCAGTCCGGTCCGTTGCCATCTTGGACCATAACTTCGGTAGCTGCCTCTCATCCCATCTTCTTGCTTCCACTATAGGCTCCCCTTCCCCCCACACCCCGATACCCCGCTATTGTCTTTTCTCAGCACAGCACAAGAGATATCCTACTAAAACAGATATTGTGTCACTTCTCCACTTAAAATCCCCCAAAATCTTTCCAGGCCTCACTCTGGCCTCCTGGGGCTTCCAGAACTGACCCTTGCCTGCTTCCCAGCCTGGTCTCCCCCACTCTTCTGCCTGTAGTATGTGCCAGCCGCTCTGACTCTCTTGCTCTTCCGGAATATGTCAAGCTTAGTCTCACATCAGTGCTATCTTCTCTGCCTTGAACTGGCTTCTCCCAGATCTCTGATGGTTATTGCTCAGGTGGTTCACAATTCAGCCCTAAAGTCACTTCCTCAGAGAGAACTTCTCTGACCTCTTGTTTTAAATAGCCTCCCCAGCCTCCTTGCCTCTCTCTATAACCTTAACCTGATTTATTTTCTCAAAGAACTTAACCACTGTGTGCAAGGCTTTGTTATAGATGCTGACTTCCCATTGCAACAGAGAACCCAAACTCCCTACTGCGGCCTACAAGATGCAGTGTGACCTGGTTCCTGCCTCCCTCTCGGACACCATACCCTCTGCTTCCTAAGGCAACCTTCTCTTGCTACCTCACCCCCTGCTCACGCCCCTCTAGCTGCACTGACTTCCCTGTGCTCCTGGAACATACCCCAGGATCTTTGCACTTGCTACACCCTCTCCCTAGAATGCTGTGCCCCAAGAGAGCTTCCTAGCATGCTCTCTGCTCAAACGTCACTTAGTCAGAAATGTTCTTTGACCATTGTATGTAAAATAGCAAGCCCACATCATTTGGTATCCCTTTTTCTTGATTTATTTTCATAGCATTTAGTACTGCCTGATTTGTGGGTATTTACTTACTTATTTGTTATGTGTTACCTGTCTCTTGTCACTAGGCTGCCAGCCTGGTAAGAGCAGGGACTTTGTTCTCTTCACTATTGTCTTGCCTTGTGAGTCTCCGCTTTGCTCAGAACAATGCCGGTTTGAGGATGGCTGGGTGCAGGGAGGCACTGGGAATATCAGGAGCTCTGGGGGAGGAGGGCCGACAGCTTGGCTATTGTTCCTTGTCTGTCTCTTCTAGGTGTAAGTTCCTATGGGCAGTGACCAAGAGGCAGTGCTCGGTACACAGTGAATGCTGGAAATAGTCGTAGAATAAGTAAATGAATAAATAAATGATAGCGGCCTTTGGATAATTAGAAAGCATTTTTCAAGTTTTTTTAAAAAGAATTTTAAAAAATTGATTTTTTAGAGAGAGAGGAAGGGAGAGGGAGAGAGACAAAGAGAAACCTCGATGTGAGAGCAGAACATTGATCAGCTGCCTCCTGCAGCCCCCCTGCCCCCCCCCGCCCCTGACCCCCTCAACCCCCGCAACTAGAGATCTCGAGCCTGAAACCTGGGCCTGTGTCCTGACTGGGAATCGAACCAGCAACCCTTCCATGCACAGGATGACACCCAACCAACTGAGCCACACCAACCAGGGCAAGGATTTTGCAGTTTTTAAGAGAAGCTTTCCAGGCGCTAAAATCCAAATGCAGAGCAGTGGTATGAACTGGGGGTAGGAAGGTCACTAATGTGGAGGTTTCTGACATCTTTACATTTGCCCTCCATTGGTAAAGGATGGTTTTCTATTGTTCTTGTGATGACCTGTTTTAGCATGGTCTCTATCCCCACCTGGGCCCCCTCCTCCTTGCTCTGGGCTTCAGACACACAGTTCTTCCAATTCCTCCCACACAAGCTCCCTCCCCACCCAGGACCTTGGCCTGTTCTTGTCCCTCTGCCTGAACTTCTCTCCCGACCGCCACCCTCCCTAATCCACTCATTTTGGGGCAAGCCTCACTTCCCCAACACCCACCCCAGGTGGGACCCAGGGCGTGCTCTCCTGCACACCACCTATCCCAGAGGAGACGTGACGTGTGTTTGATTGAAGGCTCCCATGAAAGGGGAACAGTGGGTGCCTTTGCCCCTCCGTTGTATGTCCTGGAACCTAGCATTGCCTGAAACAGGCTTTTAATAAAGGTTGGTTGAATGAAAATATGAATTCATTAGTTAATTAATGAAACAACAGTGGCTAACTTTTCTGTAGAGCCCCAATATCAGGATAAGGCAGTGAAGCAATTGTTAAAAACAAAAGGCAAAGTAACACGTTAAGCTCTTAACCCATGGTACTGTTAGAATAGGAAAGATGGGGACAGGTGGATTTCCAGGGGCGGAGAAAGGAGATGAGCTTCGGGACTGCCGAGACCAGCCACTCCAACCTGAACAGCTTCCTCATTGAAACTATGACAGGACCAAGCCTTCACACGCTTAAGACAGCTGGTGATCAGATTCCTTCTTTTTTTTCTTTTTTTTTCTTTTTTGCAATATTGTGTGGAATGTTCTTTGTGCCTTTCTACTGAAACTCAAGATAGGAATAAGAACAGAAAAGATCACGGAAATCAGCTCAACGCAAGGTGACCTTCCAGCAGCGTGCTGTGTCGCATTGTGAGCTGCCTGGCTCCTGTGTGTATGGGGGGAGGTGCTGGCAAAAGGGATCCCAGAGGCCACGGCACCACTCCTTGTCTGGCATGGCATGGAGGTGAGTCACCCCTCAGGTGGGGGCAAGGGCCACTGGGCTGGTGACCTTTAACAGGCCTTTCCACCTGGAAACTCCCAGCGTTTACACCTGTGCTCCCTGTTGGTCCAAGTTTCAGTCTTCCCCCTTCCCTAACCTTTGCTGGAAAGATTACATCAGTGTTTGCCAGTCCTGCTGCTCAGTGGAATCACACGGGAGATTTTTAAATTGGAAGCCTAGCCCCTGCCTGCGACCAGTCAGTCAGAACACTAGGGGCAGGGGCAGGTCTCAGTGTTTTTAGAAGCTCCCTAGACAATGCTGAAGGGCAGCCAGGGTGGACGACCGCTGTCAGACACGGAGCACAGGAGGCTGTGTCCTTTTCTTTCTTCCCTGGAGCTCCTTCCTGCTCTCAGAGGGCCTACAAGGTAATGGTGTGTGTTGCAGGCAAACGTGTGGTGGCCGCCAGTGGTCCCGCCTCCTGGTCCTCCTGCTCTGTGTGGCCCCTGCCCCTGGAGTGTGAGCTGGACTTGAACTCAGATCTGGACTCGTCCAGAGGAAACTGGCCAGCACAGTTGGCAGGGTGGGGAAAGGGCGACACACACTTGGCATGATCCACAAACGTGGGTGACCAATCTGTGCTTATCAATTACCTTTGCCACCTTAGGGCTCCCTCCTCACTCCTCACTCTCCCCCCTGCCTCTAGCCTCAACCCGGTGAGGGTGTCTTAGGGGATATCAGTCCCTGGTGCTCCAAGCACCCTTCATAGAACCTTTCTTGCGGGCCTCTGGTTCTGCCCTTCTCCTTCGTATTTCCTCCTTACCTCGCTGCCGCGCCTGGGAGCTGGCATGGTGCCTCTCTCTCTCTCTCTCTCTCTCTCTCTCTCTCTCAGCTGCAGAAAACCCTCCTCTCAAAGTGGAGCCAGTCAGAACAATGCTCTGCAGAGTGCAGCCCTAAGGAGCTGCTTATCTGGATCATTACTGCATCCATTACTCTGGTGTGAGTGCAAGCACCAGGGGCCAAGCACTCACCGGATGCCCTGGCCCTGGTGGCGGGCTGCTCTGAAAGGGAGATCAAACCGAGGCTTCCAGACCATCGGGGCACTTGGCATCTCCTCTGGGAAATTTGGATTGCCAGGCCCATGGCTTCCTGCTGCCTTAAATTTTCCCCAAGCATCAGAGGAGCTGCTCTGGGGATTCTGTTGCATGTCCCCAGTTCCCCCACCCCCAGAGGTGCCAGCAGCCCCTTTGTTGGTTTGGCTCTCCACTTAGATCATTGAAGCGATTTCAGATCCAACTGGGCAACACTCAGCATTTCATTTAAGTCTTGGCAAGGTTACCGTGTTATTACTTAACTGTGCTGCTGCTACTCAATAAGTGGGAACTGATTGAAATAACCACAGGAGTTGCTGGATTCCCCTAATTTTAGCACAGAGTTAAAGCTCACTCCCACAGTTGGAAGTTAAAATAGGCTGCCAGCCCACAGAAAGGCCCACCCACCACACCTAATTGTCACACCGCTGATGCCTGTCATGGGGGGAGCTATGGAAGGCTGCAGAACATTCTCAGAAGCAAAGTTCTCCTTGGCAGATGCCTGAGGTCATTTTGGCCAGGCCCAATTCTGTTCAGGCTGATTTTTTTTTTTTTTTCAGCTTGTGGAAATTTGCATGACTGCTTTAGATACTCTTGTTTTCTTCCTTAATTTGTTTAACAGGCTGTCCAAGTAGAGTGCGCGTTAGAGCAACAGAAGAGAACAGAAACTTCTGTTTGGGGGGCGCCTTTTTAAATGACTCATTCCCAGAGTCCAGATGTGTGGAGGGCAATGACCCTGAGCAATCAAGGTAATTTGGAAAGCAGAAAAAACGATATCCAGGCTCACTTGCCTGCTCTTGGTGTCGTAGCAGTCAACCACAACTCGAAGAAAAATTTGTGTCCAACCCTATCATTTTTGTTTCTTTTTTCCTATTGAAAACTGTGTTTTCTAGAATTTTGAAAACATCTTATGAGAGGTTATTTTTAATAGTGTGCCTGCTGCTTAATATTTCTCATCACTGTGCAATTTTGTGTTATCTTGCTCCTATTTTAAGTCATAATCTGTCCTTACCATCTTAGCACAGCACAGTTGATCAAGCTGCCAAGGGCAAAGCAAAGGAGTAGGACGGAGGTGATTTTTAGGGGAAGAGAAAAGGCTTTACCCTTGAGGCATTTCCCCAGAGGACCCAGGCAGCTCCCAGAGTTCGGTTAGGTCTTCCTCTCCCCACTGGTCACTCTTCTACTCTCTCCATTGCCAGGGCCACCGTCCTCCCAGGCCTCACGGCCTCACCGCTGGACTGCGTGGGAGCCTCCTGACACCGGTGTTGGTTATTAGTGTCACATTAATCATCTTTTAATATGCCTTTCCCCATTCCACTCTCCTGCCTAAAAATGTTCAGAGACTTTCTGTTGCTTGTAGGATCAAGTCCCAATTTCTTAGGCTTTAAATGAACGAACTAGTTCCTGATAGCTTGCTTAAGTACCATCGCCCCTTCATGAAAACTCTTTCTAGTCAGACTCACCATTTTCTTAACTCACCTGTTCAAACTAACCTTCTGACCTCTGTCAACTTGTGCTTCACGAATGCCATGTCTGTATTCCTCCTGCCCACCTCGCTCAGTCCCATCCCACCTTCCTCCTGTCCAAGGTTCTTGCTCCTTTCTTAATCATTCCCAACATACAGCCATCTCCCCACATTTGAATTTTCACAAGTACTTTTTGTACAATTATCATGCTGCTACTTTTTATTTTCAACAAGCTTTTCCAGAGTCCTAACCATTGAAACTACACTGAGTGGCCAGATTATTATGACCACCCCATCAGTACTTCGTTGGGCCACCTTTTGCCTTCAATACTGTGGCGATTCTTCTTGGCATTGACTCCACGAGATGTTGAAAGGTGATGCGAGGAATCTGACACCATGCCTGATGAATAGCACTGTCCAGTTCTGTGAGATTTGATGGTTGTGGAACCAGCTGCCTGATGGCTCTTTTAACTTCGTCCCACAAATGCTCAATTGGATTGAGATCTGGTGATTGTGGGGGCCACCTAAGCAAGGTAAAGTCTCCCTCATGTCCTTGAAACCACTCCTGCACAATACGAGCACCGTGGCATGGCGCATTGTCTTGTTGGAAGAAGCCATCTCCATTGGGATACGCCATCAACATGATAGGATGAACTTGATCAGCAACGATACTTAGGTATGTTGTGCTATTCAGACGTTGTTCCACACGAATTAAAGGGTCCAAATCATGCCAGGAAAACATGCCCCAAACCGTAACACTGCCCCCACCAGCTTGAAGGGTTGTCCTCATGCATGTGGGGTGCATGCTTTCATGCTGTTTCCGCGAAATTCTCACTCTGCCATCTGCATGATGCAACTGGAAGCGTGATTCATCGGACCACATGACTTTTTTCCAATGCTCGACTGTCCAATCCTTGTGTTCCTGTGCGAATTGGAGACGTTTTATCTTGGTAACTGCAGACAGCAAAGGTGTTTGAACAGGCCTTCGGCTTCCATATCCCATACGATGCAGTGTACGATTAATTTGCCTACAAACGTCAGGTGGTCATAATAATCTGGCCACTCAGTGTATATACTAATTGATCCCCCCCCCCCCGAATTAGTATTTTGAGCATCCAGAATGGGTAGGAGAATATGGATCCAAGAAAAGACAGGGAGACACAAACGAAGGGATGAACAATTTTGTCTACAACATGAAGCTTTCAAAGTTAGCTGGCTGCGCTCTAAAATCTATCACACTAATTAACAAATAGCATTAAGCATGACTCAAGTCCGATTTAAAAACGTGTCTGGTGCCTTTTATTAAGAATTAAAACTATGTGAGACCCTTGCTTCAGAAAACTGTGTTCTGGCGTGTTAATAGCATTGCCTTGGCAAGAGCAGGGAAACATCCAGGAACTTAGATTCACAGACGGTGAATCAGGAATTCATCCTAAATGGAGTGCCTGCTTCTGAGTGATGGGGAGGCTTCTATGTCATATGTAGCTGTTATACTTGACATAAAAGTTCCCATTAAAAAAAAAAGAAAACCACATGAAGCTACTTCTCAATTGTTTTAATCAAGCAGAGTTATCTAAAGTGCTTTTTAGAAAAGACTATCAGGAAAGGACCGGAAAGCAGTCATTATGACTAATCAGCTCCAGGAGTTGGGGTAACCAATATTGTCAGCGAGGGCCTTCAGCGCCCCAGGGACGTTTCAGAGGACTCAAGTTCCTTCCATTGTCTGGAAGGGACACAATGAGTTAACGTGCCCCAGAACAGATCGAATGTGCTGCCAGCTGGTAGTTTACTCCTGTACAGGAAGGCTGCTTTCTTACACACCATTCTTTGTTGTGCTAAAGAGAAATATATAAAAGCCTAAAAGAAAGCCTTCAGTTCTTTATGTCTGGCAAAATCGTCAGCACAATGTGCCTCGAGGAAACATCCGCCATGCTTGCTCACAGGCTGTGAGAGAATAAGATCACACTACAATAACCAACCCCCACACTGGACGGTTTACAAAAACCTTACATATACATTCTCTCAGCGGAACCTCACAACGTTGGTGGGAGGCAGGCGAGGCAGATACTATCATCCCTGGAGAGGGGTGACCCTGCTGCAGCAGCACATGTCCCGCTTTTGCTTTAGGAAGACTGGGTTTTTGTGTTGTATTTTCAAGTATTTTATATGGCACAAGAATGTTTACTGCAGCAGTGTTTATAACGAGGAAAACCGGAAGCTACCAGAATGCTCGGTAATAAAGGACTGATTACGCTATGGAACTGGCCCAATGGAGCACTATGCAGCCACTGGGAATTTTGACTCATGGTCTGAGAGGTAAATTCACGAGTGCTGATGAATATATATATATATTGATGAAGAAAATTACTCCTAATACATTTAAGCCAGTAAACAATGCAAGATGACCTCATTATGATAAGAATGTGGCACCGTAAAAGAGTGCTTACTTTGCAGTCTGGGAATGTGTGTGATATTGTTGTGTGTGTGTGTGTGTGTGTGTGTGTGTGTGTTGTGTTTTTTTTTTCTCATTCTCATCTATCACTCCCAACTTTAATGTCAATGAACATTAGCAATGTGCTACTCAACATTTTCAACTTTTATGATAATAATGAAAGAACAGGTATAGCTCTACCTCTGGGCCTCCTGGGTAAAATGATCCCCACTTTGTAGGTGCATCAGCCATGGTCCTGGCAGGGACCTGAGTTCAACCAGATGGAGGAAATGCAGAGCGTGAATGAAGGCACCGTTTACAGTGGTTGGAACAGGTAAGGGGAGCCAGCAGGGGTGACAAGGCACCCAGACACGAGGAACAGTGAGAAGCCAGGAGCACCTCTAGGGCAAAGGGGCAAGAGGAGGAAGTAGTTACAGAGCCCAGGGTCGGTGCCGAGGAGGAGGGGCCCCTCGGTAGAAGCTGCAGCAGTGAAGGGGCACAGCCCTTGTCAGGCACCCACGAAGCTGGGAAGAAGTACTCTGACCTTTTCTTCTGCCGTCTTATTTTCTGCTGGTGCTTCCTGTTGACCAAGCCCAAGCGGAAGCCCATTGGTAAGGGAGTCGGGGTAAACAGTCCATTAAAGATTAGCTCCCTGATGCATAGACCCGGGCAGAGAAGGGCAGGAAATGGGTCTGACGATGGGGAATGAGCAGCAAATTCAGGGGGCAGAGCCCTTGCTCAGTGCCCTGAAGAGAAGGGGTGTCTGTTAGTCAGGAAACTGAAACAGAAAGGAAGGGCCTGCTGGGGCAACAGGAGGTGATTGGCTTGACTTTTCTGCCGGTGCTCAGAGCTTCAAAGCATGGGGATGGGATCACAGACCCGTTGGCCCAAAGTGAGCCCAGGAATTCTCTGTGGAATATTATACAGAGATAGAGTTGTACACTCTTAGATGCCAATATGATCAGCCCCGCTGCCTGGGGAAAGGGCTGCTGGGGAAAGGAAGACCCAAGTCATCCCAAATCTCCTGTTTCCCCATCTCTACTCCCATGTCCTCATCCATTTCAGTGTCCTCATCACCAGTCCAAATAAGAGTGGAACAAGAGTAACAGTGGCAGCTCACATTTATTGAGCACTTCCCAGGTGGCCAGCACCGCACGCTGTAAGATCTCAACATGATTATCTCATTTAAGGCTCTCAACAACTGTATGAAGGAGGTGCCATAGCTCAGTGGTCGGCAAACTCATTAGTCAACAGAGTCAAATATCAACAGTACAACGACTGAAATTTCTTTTGAGAGCCGAAAACCGACTTCTGCGCATGGGCCACGAAGTTTCAATTGCACTGTACGTGCGCGCCCGCACGTGGTATTTTGTGGAAGAGCCACGCTCAAGGGGCCAAAGAGCCGCATGTGGGTCGCGAGCCTCAGTTTGCCGACCACTGCCATAGCTGAGCAGCCAAGAGCATGGATCATGGAGCCAGGCCACGGGGTCTGAATGCTGCTGCTGCCATTTCCCAGTTGAGTGACTCAGTTTTCTCATCTGCAAAATGGGGACAACAGTAGTATCTACCTCATGGGATCAGTATGAGGAATAAATAAGTAAAGGGCTCTGAACTGGGCTTGGCACGTAGCAAGCAGTCAGTAAATGTTTGTTGCTATTGTCCCCAGTTCCCACATAAGGAAACTGAGGCACCAAGATGTCAAGGTAGGCACCTTAAGTCACAGAGCTGATAAACAGCAGAGTTGGGTCTCTAACCAGGAAGCATGGTTCCAGCATTATGCAAAAGGGCCCACTCTTACCCTTCCTGCTACTTTGAAGCAGAGGGGCTGGGATCACCTCCCCTGGTTTGAAGTTGATCCATTCTGCCTGCCTGCCTACCATGCAAAACAAGCCCCTCACATTTTGGATCACCCTCCCCATTGTGCAGGCGACAATCTGCAGACATCCAACCTTCCCTCCAATCTCACTTCCTCCAAGGTCCCTTCCTGCAGGTGTGCAGACCCCAGCAGATAGGGGCAGGCAAGTAGTTGTTTCTCAGACTCTTATGTCTTGCTATCAAACAGAAGGGAGAGCAGAGTTGTGGGAATTTGGGGGCCAAGGTCAGCCAGGTGGTTCCTCAGTTTCCAAAATGGGCACCATGGAGAGCCATGGCAAATGTGTGCTCCATTCAGCTCAGTTGCCCACTCTGGGCAGAAGAGAATGGGGCAGACTCCCTCCTTGCATGGAGGTTGCCATGACATCACCATCCTCAGTGTATCTACTAACCTGAGTGCTAACCTGAGTACTAACCTGAGAAGGGTCAGAGCAGTCACCTGAGCAAGGCAATAAGAAAAAGCCAGCAGAAAATGTCAAGGTACCCGACAAAGCTCAGACTGGAATTCACATATTCTTTAGGCCTGGGCCACAGCCCGATCCCTCGGGCTCTTTATTTCATTTCTTGGAAACTAGCTTACCTACATCTCCTTCTTGACTTCCTCTTAGACAGCGGCTTTATAACTAGATTTTTCATCGGTCTCATCTTTCATTTTACAGTGAAATGTGATCAATTACCACCTACAACAAAGCATGTTCAAAGCTGTGCCACCAGCAAGTCAAAAGGCCCCAGTGGAATGGCCGTGGCTTGTTGAAAACACAACAATGAAATGGCCATTCAATAATCTTTTTTCTTTCTTTTTTTTTTGGGGGCGGGGGGAGGGAGGGTGGCGGGAAGGGAGCCTGGTGTCTCATGTACATTAAAAATGAATTCAACAATGTGTCCTCACTTTTATAGGCACCTAGTAACTAAAGTCAAAAGATTGCCTAGGGTCCATAAAAAACAGAAACTCCTCTAAAAACATGCACAATTAAAAAGTGTGTAAGTTTGCACAGTGTTGATTGGTGCCTTATTTCTCACTATACTTATCTGTATAAAGTTGCTTTCAGGAAAGGGGCCATGTAGTCTTTACTTGACACTGAGCTGGTCACAGAAGCTGCTTAGCAAGCATCCCTGGCTGGAGCCTGGCACCTGGCCTGGTGAGAGCAGCAGGCGATGCAGAAGTGGTTCTGGACTCAGTTTCCTCATCTGTCAAGTGGGTGGGCTGGCCTAACCTTAGATACTTTCTAAAGTTCCTTCCAACTTCAAAACTGTTTTTCTCACTAGTTCTGGACCTGAGAACTTTAAAATATGTGCTGAGCTGTGTTCTGAGTTTTTATTTAATCAAGAAAATGCTTCTTAGTTTTGAACCAAATGTGGGGGCATCAAGAGCTGAATGGCGGAGGTGGGAGTGTGGATAGGAGCCGAAGCTTTGCTGGCCCGTAGATGGTTTCCTGGTGATAACAAAATGCACCTCTTTGGGCAGAAATGCCTTCCAGGCACAGGGCTCAGTGAGCCAACATTCCCTCTTGGGAATTAGGAAGAGTCACCCCTTCCTCTGGGCAGATGTGGTCTGTGCCAGGTGCTCAGCTTGGTGAATGAAGACCCTACCTACTCCTCAGCCAAGTCCTTTGTGCAGGGCCTCACCTGTAGAACTTGCCAGAAGACCAGTGTGATGTGCATCATGTCCATGCCTAGAATCTACAATACCTAAGCTGGAACCTGAAAATTTGTGTTCTCCAAATTACCGTTTACTTAAAAACAAGCGAGCAAACAAACAGAAAACACATTTTGTGCCAATGAGAGTAGAGATTGCTTGAATTATAACACATGGACTTCTCACTTGACAGAAAAAGCATGCTTTGTGACTAGGTCTCTGATGGTGTGTTAGCCTGGATTCTCTCAGAAAGCAGAGCCTGAGATGAGGCAGGTGGTTTATTTTAGGAAACGCAGACACCAGGAATAGGAAATGAAGATGTCAAACAAAGGAGGAGGGAAAGCAAATGAAGGTGATTTACTGAGCTGGTCCCTACAGTGGTCAAATGGGGCTCCATCTTGCTTGGACCTTTGGGGACCGACCTCTCAAGGAACAGAAGAGAGGATCATTTCCTGGCTCTTGGCACCGATCGGTCCAGGGTTGATTTGGAATGTTAACTCCTCAAGCATCCAGGTGTGCACATATATCGGAATGCTAAGCCCGTGGTGGTGCTGGCAGAGGCACTGGGTCAAGGAAGGTAAACCCATATCTGATTCTGGTAAAGGCTGAGTCACTGCTCCCTCCGGGATAGAGGGCATCTGATGGAAAAAACCTACACCAAGTGACCGGCTGGTCTCCTTCAGGGATGCATGCCATAGGGAGCGTTCAGTGTCAGTCTCTCTGGTGACAGGCAGACATTTAGTATAGGAGTTGCTAGCCTGGTCTTGGTGAGAAGGCACTCATGCTGTTGGGGCCACGCAGACCTTCTGCCCCTGTGCCATGTCCCCTCCATCACGCAAGCCCTGGAGCAGCTAGGGAGAGGGCTGGCTGGCATCCTCAGGACATCCAGTCCACCTAGCAGTTCAGCTGGCTGTGAGACAGATCCAGGTGCTCTGGGTTCAGTACCTTTGGTCCAGCTATGTATTTTCTCCACACTTTATCTCTCTGTCTCCAAACCTTAAGCTTGCTCTTTTGAGGCGTCTGTCCCAACCAGTGAGCCATTTGCTACTGCTTATGGGTCCACATGTACCCTTAACTCAGACTGTTTCTCCCTCCCTACAGAGTGAATAAGCAAGTGTATTGTCCACAGCTCTGCTCACTGGGAGGAGTGACCTTCCCTATCCTTCAGGGCACACTGGACGAGGTTGTAGTCTGGTGGTGGTTCAGTTTTGTCAAGGCAACCCATCTATGAACTGGGCCCAAGTCTCATTCGTTGGTTGGGAACTAGAAGGCCTTAGGTGTGAACTGAGCAGGAGAGGTAGATAACATAGGAATCGGAGGCAGAGGGAACTTACTTGTGTCCTCTGGTTCTTTTCTGGACCAATTCCAAATGAATCATTTTCACTGTATGACATGTTACTGCTGTGCCTCCCTAACTCTGTCTGTCTGATCACACCAGCTCATAATGAGCTGGATGCATGGTCACCAGAGGTCCCATGGTCAGAGACCCATCTCTATCAGGGCTCAGGAGACATCCTTCAAATGGTTTACAGTTTTCTGCTGCAGAAGGAATGTCTAGCTCTAGAACTCTAGAATCTGCTCTGCAGCTCTCTTTATTGGGCTCGTCAGAGACCACACACACACACACACACACACACACACACACACACACACACACACAGCATCTTTATTCAAAATAAATAGCACCATTAGACCTACTGGTCATATGGTGTGAGTGACAGGGCCACTTGTCCTGTAGTGGGATCTGCTACAGATTTTGCTCTGACACTCAAACTGGCAGCCTTCCAAGTCACCCAATAAATGGGTCAGAGCAGTGTTCCCAAGAGTAGTATATGCTGCCTTCAGTTTCTAAAGATTTTTAGTGATTTTAAAACACCTCAAAATTCTTTGACACTCCTGCCATCAAGAGATGGGGTCCATGTCCCCTCTTCTGGAATCTGGCTAGGGTTTTTACTGCTTCAACTAACAGAGGATGGTGGCAGATATACGATGTGACTTCTGAGGCTGGTCATAAAAGGCCATATAGCTTCTCCCTTGTTCATTGGGACACTTATTCTTCCAACTATCCTAAAGCTGCCATACTGTGAAGAAATCCAAGCTACTAGTACATGGTGAGGCCACATGTTAGTATCTCTCACTGAGCCTAGCCTTCAAGTCATCCAGCCTAAGCACTAGAAATACAGGTGAAGATCATGCCACAGGATTCCAGTCCAGCTTGAGTCATCTCCAGCCATTTGAGCTTTCTCACCTAAGGCTCCTGCCAGCCTTTCTGAACCGAGGTTCTTCATCTGAGTCACACAAGACAGAAAATGGCTTGAGGGACTGTTTTCTCAGTTCTCCCAAGTATGGTACAAGACCATTCTAGATACACTGGAGAGAAATTGGTTTATTACATACAAATGAATGCCTTAGGATTTTCCGGCTTAATTCTATCATGGAACCCAATTTAGAAAAGCTGGTAGAAATTAAGTAGAGACACAAGACATTCCTGGTGCAATCTCTGACCCACAGAATCCATGAGCACAATAACATGGTTGTTCTTTTACATCACTAAGTTTTGGGGTGGTTTGCTATATAGCAATAGAAAACTGGAAGAAGGTACAAGGTTTAACATCTTGGTCTTTACCTAAAAGGTGTTGTGCCAGCACCTTCCAGGTTGTAGAACTCCTAAAACTGTCACTGGTTGAGCAGGATGGGGAATCTTTGTGGGGTTTCATTTCTCTGACAAACAACTTGCTATTTCTATTTGCATGGTGTCATCCATATAGTGTTCCAGGATGCCTATGGAATATCAAGGCAATTGAGATGTCTGCAGACTATTTCGTGACATTACACAAGAGGCTTCACATAGCCTTAGGCAAGACTATGAATGTGTACTAGTGTCCTTTCCACTTAAATGAGGCCTGCTTTTGATCCTGTTTATTGACGAGGGGGTTGAAAGAACATATTCACCAGATCAATAGCAACATACAGAGTGCCAGAGGCTATGCTTATCTGTTTTATAACGATATCTAGCTCAGCAACCGAGATTGGGGCTACCACTTGGTTAAGTTCATGGTAGCCCACCATCATCCTCCATGATCTGTCAGTTAATTTTTTCAAGGGCCATACAGATGAATTGTGTAAGAATATAATGGAGAACATCATCCCCATATACTTTGTCCTTGATGGTGGCACCAATTCTCTCTCAGAGTTGACTTGAGTTTATTGTCTTGGCTGGTGGGGGTGAGGTTGGATAGCTATAGAGGCTTCCACTTGGCCCCTCCTAGTGTAATGGCTCTTACTATGTATGTCAGGGAACCAGTGGGAGGTTTCTGCCAGATACTTTGTCTATCCATCTACATGATGCACTTGGGGAATGGGGAAAACAACCACAAGGTGAGTCTGTAGACCTATTGGATCTACTTGGAGGTGTACTTGTGCCAGCTCTCAGTATTTTTCTCCATTTCTACAAGCAAGTGCCACCCTAGTTAGCTGTTCCTCCATCTCATCACTAGGAACACTCTGGCCTTTGAGCCACTGGCACCGATGCCTGAGGGCCAAAGTACCTTCCAGCCTTGGTGCCCATATAGTAACCACATATACCATTCAGTCACACTTAAGAATTGTCACATGGCCTTTGACATTCCAGTATCCTATCGTTTTGATTGTTGCTAAGGAGCCCAGACCCATAGCAGCATCTCCTCCTATCAACCTCACTTTATGGGGGACAGGCGCCACTGGAGTTTCTAAAAAAGATACCAAGGTTTTCTTCATCAATGAATTTCTTATTGCTTTAGTCATTATTTAGCATTATTGCTTTAGACATTCCCAGAGTTTCTGGGGAATATAGGCAGATGAAGAGTTTTCTGCTCTCACTAATAAATCTATTTGAACATTTCCATCCTCCCAACCTTTCCTTGATAGTCTGCCAAGGTCATTTTAGCAACTCTACCTTAATGACAGTAATCCATTGTTGTAGCCAAGTTCAAACAGTCATGTCAGCAGTGTACTGTGACTGCATCCTAGTTTTTGCAGGATGTTAAATCCTGAGTCAAGGAGGAATGCTCCCATATCAATGAATTCTTCCCACCCATCTTCATAGTCAGGCCACCTTTGACCAGACCTCTCAAGATGCATGTCAATGTATGTTTTGCTGGTTTCTGCTAGTACCTATTTGTCAGGTCTTGCAAGTCTTTTAAACCCTTTGCACTCGCTTGCTTTTTTCTCGATTCATTTATTCTAATGCTAACCGTGTCAAGTCACACTCGACATCCGAGTGCAAAAGGTTAATATCCAAGGAGCAGGATTGTATTTCCTGGATCTGGCTGTACTGAGACCTAACTCCAGTTATTGGTAATGAGAGGAGGGCAAGGTCAGATCTTGAGGAGGACAAGTATCATCTTGTGAAGCACCTGCCTCAGATGAGGCCTTGGTATTGTTTCCACACAAGGGGAGGTTGTTTTACTCTGGAATGGGGGATCCAGTTTTAACTTTGAGTCTAGAGTGGATGATAAGATCTATTTTTTCCTACTTATTATTTTTACTCTCTATTTCTGCCTTCTTCTAAGTTGATTATTTTTTATGATTTTGTTTGATCTCCTTTGCTGTTTTAGCTGAAACTGTTTTGTCACACTGTACTTCACACATAGCTTAAGAACTTTAGAATACTTCTATATCTCCCCTCTAAGGCTTTGTGCTATTTTTGTTATACATTTCCTTTATATACTTTATAAACCTTACTTTACATTTTTTGTTTAAACAGTTATCTTTTAGAGAGATATAACTTATAATTTTTAAAAGGCATATACTTAACAGCCATTTCCTCTGCTCGTCATTCCTTTGTGCAAATTCAGATTTTCATCTGGTATCACTTTTCCTTTTGCCTGAAGAACTTTTTAAAACTCTCTCTCTCTCTTTTTTTTTTTAGCATGAATCTGCTGGTGACAAATTCTTCTTTTGTATGTCTAAAAATTCTTTATCTTGTCTTCATTTCTGAAAGTTATTATCACTGGGTATAAAATTCCAGGTTGACAGTTTTGCACCTTTAAAGATATTGCTCATTGGCGTCTCACTTGTGTTGTTTCTGATGAGAAACTATCGCCATTATTGTGCTGTTGCTCCTCTATACATAATTTGTCTTTTTGCTATGACTGCTTTTAAGAGTTTCTCTTTATCATTGGTTTGAGCAATTTGTTTATGATGTTTGTTTGTTTGTTTACTTTTCTTTATGTTTCCAATTATTTTTCCATATCCCCATCTACTCTCCTTGCAAATCCCAATTCCATGAATTCTGGACTACTTGAAGTTATTCCAAGTGAGGTTTTATTTTTGTTTCATTCTATGTGTTTAATTGGGCATAGTGTCTACTGCTATTTCTCAAAGTTCCTTAAAGTTTTTTTATACTCTGCAATATCCAATCTGTCATTAAATCCATCCCATGAAATTTTTATTTCAGAAATTGTAGCTTTCATCACTAGAAGTTCACTTTGGGTCTTTTAAATATCTTCCATGTTTGTACTTCACTAGTTGACCATCTGCAATATAGATTTAACAATAGTTTGAATGTTCTTGTCTGTTAATTCTAACATCTGTGCCACTTCTGGGTTGGTTTTGGATTCACTGTTATTTCTACTCATTATTGGTCATATTTTTCCTGCCTCCTTGCATACCTGGTAATTTTTTACTGGATGCCATACTTTGTGAATACTTTGTATTTCTATAAATATTCTCAATCTTTGTTCTGGGATACAGTAAAATTGCTTGTAAACAGTTTGCTCCTTTTGGGTCTTGTTTTTAAGATTTGTTAGGTGGAACCAGAACTGTGTTTAGTCTAGGGTGAATTATTTTTCATTCCCCAGAAAAGAGCTTTCTGAGTACTTTATTCAATGCCCCATAAATTATGAGGCTTTTCAGTCTGGCTGGTGGGAACATGATCCTACTCCCTCTAATTTTTTTGGGTGGTACCCTCCTCATTGGCAGCTTCCTCACATGCATTCCTTCATCAGCGCTCTGCTGAATATCCAAGGGGACCCTCTGTAGATGCCTGGTGTTCTGACTCTGTGTAGCTCTCTCATCTTCAGTGGTTTGTCCTGCAAACTCTAGTTATCTTGCTCCCTGGATTCAGCTCCATCTTTTCTCAGGGTGTCCATTGGACTCATGTGCCTGATTCCCCTTCCCTGCATGGGAACCTGAAAACTGTCTCAAAATAGAAAGCTTTTGTAGGGCTTACTATATAGGGGCAATTGTTTGTTTCCCATCTCTTGGAAATCACTGTTGTTGGATGTATTTTCTTCATTATTTTGGTTGTTCCAGGAAGGAGTGTAAGTTTGGTCTCTATTACCCCAACTTTGCCAGTTGTGAGGTACCTCTGTCTTTAAAATATCCACCACTGCACTTGACCTTTCGTTTGTAGAATATTTGCAGAGATCTTGAGTGCAGAAACCAATATGAATTAATCTTTGTAATGCTAGATGACTGACAAAGGACTTTGCATACAGTAGGTGCTTGGTAAATAGTTGGTAAATTGAATTGGAGCAGGACAATCAAGTGAAACTTTCCCAAGGGATATTTTTTACCTTATGCAAGAAAGAAATATCTAAGAGTTCAGTAATGAAAACTTGTAAAAGAAGTAGCAATCTTGCTATTATGGGAAGTGTTTACGCAGAGTGAGGGCATTCATTTGCTGGGAATCAACATTTCTGCATTGTTCAGAGAAAGGCTCGGTCTGATGCCAGTTTTCCGTTAACACCTCTTAATCTTATTCTTTGCCAAATGTGAAATATTATAAAAATAATTATAAGGACCCTCTCTAGATTAATTATTAATTAGCTGTGAATGACTCTCTCTCTAGATTAATTATAAAAAAGATATTCCCTCTAAACTTTTCTATAGCTATACTCTCTATTATCTACAGAACATCAGAAAACGAGGAAACTGGATACTATTATCCCCAACGGGCTGATTGTGAATTGGAAATAGATAGGGTTTAGGGGACCTGTGTTAAGTTACACAGTCAACTATAGAACTAAGCCAAGAACACAGGTCCCTACATGTAAGACAGCATTCTTTCTTTTTGGCCATGTTGCCTCAGAATACCAAAAAAGGTTTAAAAAGTTCAATTCCTTTTTCTTTTTTTAAATGTAAGTTTTAAAAAGTAGGCAAGAACAAAGTGGAATAATGGTAGAATTCAGGCAATGTGCGTGGCGTGTGTTTCCACCATAGAAAGTAGGACTGAAATCGGAGTTGTTCTGCAGCAGAGGTTAAACAATATGAAAATGGAGTGGGGATCCCCAAGGCCCTGATGATCTGAAGAATCTGGGTAAGCACTGAATTAAACCAGACAGGTGGGGGTTCAGGTGAGCCAGGCAGTTTTCAAGGTAAATAAAACACAGCCAGTAACACAACCTCATTTCAGATAAGAGTTTCTGGATAAAGGAGTTTTAGATAATCAGGGCTTGGAGCATAAACAAACACAAGGGACACGGAGCCGGAGGAACAAGTTGATATGATTCAAGTAACAAGGAAGTTGGTATCTATAACCACACTTTGGCTTCGGATGGTTAAATTTCCAGAAATCACCAGGATAGAAATGTTGGATAATTAAACAACGTATCTAGCCCACATCATTGACTGACAAAACAGTATTGCAATTTATGAATGCCTTAGGAAGGCAGAGCAGAGTAAAGGATATAAGGATAAGATGGGGGCCTCCTACTTGTCATGGAGGAGCAGGGAGACAAGGAAGCGGGGTGAAGGAAGGAAGGGGCTGAAGGGCTTACTCAGGTGTCAGAATTAACATTTAGGCTCAGTTATACTCCCATAGCACAATGGGAATGGGAAGGAGACCTAAACAGACCTGGATTATTGAGCAGGAATAGCCAACCTGGTTAAGAACAGTGTGCTCTACCACCACCTCCACCACCTCCACCACCACCTCCACTACCTCATCTACCACCTCCACCACCAACTCCACCACCACCTCCACCACCTCCACCACCAACTCCACCACCACCTCCACCACCTCCACCACCAACTCCACCACTACCTCCACCACCACCTCCACCTCCACTACCTCCACCTCCACCACCTCCACCACTTCCACCACCACCTCTACCACCTCATCCACCACTACCTCCACCACCACCTCCACCACCTCTACCACCTCCACCACCTCCACCACCACCTCCACCACCACCTCCACCACCTCCACCACCACCTCCACCACTACTTCCAGTGCCACCTCCACTTTTCTGCCACCACCTCTCTGCCTCCACCACACTCTCTTTCTGTCTCTAAAATCCAAAGCCCCCTCACCATTCAGCTGGGACACCCATGACTTGAGACCTAGTAGAGCAGAGGCAGGGCCCTGAAAGTGGGGAGCAAAGGGGATAAAGGATCAATGAGCCCTGGAGAAGAAGGTGAAGTAGAGATGGTCTGTTCAAGAGGAAAAAGGAGTGGGGCCTTGGTTAAACTGAAAGGGGAAGGATAGTGGATGGGGCCAGAGGCTCCATTTCTGCCTTTTTTTTTACAACCTCGGTGGTATTTCTCCCATGGGCTGAAAGTAGTAGGAACATGGTAAAAATTTTTGTGAGAAAAGTATTATTTTCTTTTTTACTGCCTTCCCATATTCTGAATAAGTCTAGAGAAAGCCATAGTTTGAAGCCATTTTTCCTTTACCACCTCTCCAGAACTGCCAACTCTCCTCTACCCCCTTTCCTTAATAAAATGTGAACAGGCCTCAGCTTAAGAGCCCTAACAGGCAGCTTTAGTTAGCTAAGATTCCATCACAGTGCTTTGTTTCCATAGTATTTATTTCTATTGATGTAAGGGATCTGATTTTAAATTTATGGTAGCTCAAGTTTTCTTTAAAATGAAATTTGTAAAAATAATTTACTGTATTCAAATTCAAGCTGAGTTATTTGAAACTAATTATCAAAAAAAATCATCATTGACCTAAATGTAAAGAAAATGACAGGATGCTATGGTGGAACTAAACCCTGGTCTGGGAATCAGAACTCTGCTGGGATTCCAAATGTGATTTTGGATCAGTGATTTCATTTTATTTTTATCAATTAAAGACATACACCTGTTAGCCAGAACTTACTGGTAGCATGAGATGTTTAAAGTTTTAATGTATTACTTTACTAAAGTTCTAGTCAAAGGTAAAGAAATAAGGTGTTCAGTACATGCCAACTTAACACACATATAAACTCAGAAATGGTGAAAGGTCATGTGACGGCCCCCACCCTTAAAAGAGCTCTTGGATGCCAACCACCGGAGTTGATTTTTCTAAGGGATGTTTCTGGCTCTAAAATGCTGTGCCAAGTATTCAGTCCAAGGGCTGGCACAAGCAATGATCTGATAAGGAAGAATAATGATAGATTATCACATTAAAATCTCATTTTCTCTATCTCTACGTTCCCTATCAAGTAGGTAGCCTGGAATGAATCTGCTTGAAACAGAGGTCAGATGCCAAGCATTTCCCTTGTCACCTAAATCCCTCTGTCTAAAAAAATTTTCTCATCAAAACTTTTACAACCTTTTTTTTTTTGGAAGGTCAAAGGAATTGAGGCCCTAACTAGATGGCACCTCTGTGAAGCTTTTCCCAGTTGGCCTGCCCAAAGAATTTCCTATCTGTGGGGTCCCCCTGACATCATCACTTTGCATTCAAGGGCAAACAGGGGTTAGGATAAGTGCTTTAGAGATAACAGCCTGGGTTCAAATTTCAACTCCCCTAGGGAGCCTCCATTTTATTTAAATTTTCACATTTATACAGCATAATAACTCAGTGAGGTAGGTTCAATTTCAGGGCAGTTGCTTTTACTACAAAAGCTTTGTGTGAATTAGAAAAGCATATGCCCCTTTCTTTATTCTCTCCCTCCGCCCCCCCCACCTCCCATACACACACACACATACTCTGGGCCCATGAACCACAAACAGGCACCCTGTCCTCCAGGCCAATGCAGTTTCCGGTCTCCAGTCCAGGCTTGGCCGGCAGAGCAGGGAGAAGATTTACTACCCACCTGCCCCTCCACTGTGCAATTTTATGAAGGGCTCAGCCTACCAAACCTTACCCAGTGGCCTGACAGTGATCACCATTTTACAGCCAGGAAAGGTTAAATATTTGTGTTTTTAAAAGATCACCCTGGCTATTTTATAGAAAATGGATTGGAGAAGGATGGGTTGGGGGCAGGGAGTTGTTAGGACCCTGACACAGCTCTCCAGGTGGGAGATGGTGGGGATCACGTTAAGGAGCAGTAGGCTGGTGAGAAGCAGACAGATTCCCAGGTGTTCAGGAGACAGAGTCAACAGGTCCGGAGGCGGCTGCGAGGATTCAAAAGATGATGATATGAATAATACTATTTACTGAGGGCTTGTTTGTACCAGGCACAAAGTTATTTATATGAGTTCTGTGATCCAGGAAAACTGGCTACATTTCATTCCTAAATGGTTGCTATGAGAATCAAAGATAACATAAAGTGCCCATCCTATAGTACATCTTTCATAATTACTACTGAGTGTCCAGTATTTGAAATTCCTCTGTTCGTTAAGAAGCCCCTGTTTGTGGGCATGGGCAATGAGTGGCAGGTATGGTAGGCAGTGGAGCAAAATTAAGACAGTGGTTTCATCACTTACTGAGCATCAGATTAGATTCCTTGTGTAACTTTTAAAGGCAACAGATGCTCAACCCTATCTCCATTCACTTGGTCTAGGGGTCTTGGTATCAATGTTTTAAAAGCTTGCAGATAGCCAGCGTTGAGAACCATGGAGTTTAAAAAAGGGGGTGTGTGTTCTTTTGAATCAGACCCATCAAGGTGAAATCCTGGCTCTGCTCTTCTTGCTGTAGTTCCCTTGCCTAAGCCTCAGATTTCCTGTTTGCAGAAGAAAGATGTCTATGCAGCCTCTTCCAGGTTTTGTGAGGATTAAATGAGGGGTGGTAGCTACTCCGTGGGTAATCTCTGTCCATGCCTAGCTTGGCATGGTGCCTGGCCCCTCATGTGGGCTCAAAAGATGTGACGGCCATGACTGTGGGGTCAAGAAGCAAAGGGACCTCTGGGAGACAGGGGCCAGCCTGGGGCTGAGAGCTCTCCATCCATCACTTTGTGAAATCCTGGTCCAAAGTGCAGCCACCTCTTTCGCAGATGCAGAAACCCAAGCCCGGGTTTCTTCCCCAGGGCGCCAAGTAGGAGAACCTGGATGGGAGTCCCATTCAGAGCCTGACACATGAGAGCTTAGTGGTGGGCCAGGAGGGGAGTGCAGGGAGAGGAGACGGGCAGGAGGCCAGGAGCAGAGGTGCTGCTGACTTCAGGGCGAGTAGAGAAGCACATATCTATTGTCCTGCCAGGGCGATGAGATGGCACACAGCACAATGGCTGCTAGACAGTAGGTACTCAGTGAATGTTATTTTACCTTTTCCTCCTTCAGAGCTGCCCTCCCCCCAGATGAGGGCATGCGTTTATCCTCTTTGGTGGGACACATCTGTTGGCAGGAATGTCCATCCTTCCCCTTTCTACATGTTCTGCTTCCCATCTACAAGTTTATGGGGACAGTCATGATCATGTAATGTCCCCTGTGGTCTTTGTGGGGGGATTCAGAAGGGGTATCTATTAGAGAAAAACAGCCACTCTGGCCCGGGAGATGTCGACTTTCTCTTTTCCATGTGTGTTTGCTTTCATCAAAGCAGGTAATCTGCTACTGGCCAGATACAGCTGCATTTGGGGCTCAAGGAGGTCCCAAACCACTGCCTGGGAATGGCAAGTTCTCATGACAAATTAGAAAGCCACACCAGCAGCTTCCCAGCTAAGTAAAAAAAAAAAAAATTACATAATTCCTCCTGCACTACTGCATTAGGCAGATTTCCCTCCCCCCTTTTCTTGAATGTACAGTAAATCCCAAGTGGTTTAAGCCATGGTGCCTCTCTTTAAACACAGTGTGAAATCACTACCAAATTTAAATAAAAAATAAATTCCGCGTCGTGCTCAGAGATTTTCTCCTGCCAAAAACTCTCACACAATTAACACACTAGCAGAATGTGTTGCTAATTTCATGCCACTGGAGCCTTTTCTACTTCAGAATATAGAAACAGAATCGGGTCAGAGCTCCAATAATAACAGGATTTTGCGAAAATATACAGCCCCACGCTGCAGATATGTTGTAGGCGCGGGGGGAAAGTAGAGTGACCATGATGCATGAAATGGGTTCCTCCTGCAAAGCACGGGAGACCTGCTCTCCAGCTTCCCTGCGCCAGGAGAGAGGGAGACAGCGTTCGGATCTGCCCGGTTCAGTGGGAAAAAGCATCATCGTCCATCCACATACTCAGACGAGGGAGGCAAATGCCAGGCAGAGAAACTCAGGGCCGCCCAGCCAGCAAATCCCAGAGTTCTGACCCCTCCTCGCTCTCAGACTCCCTCTCTCCAGCCTCAGCCGCGCTCACCTCTCAGCCTCCTTACACAGGGCCTGGTCTTTTCCATAACAAAAACAGCGATAATGAAAATATTTTGGCAGCATTCGGGGCCTTTCACACGGTGACCCTGACCTTCGAATCAATTTTCTTTATTCTTAACCTGACCTTGGCTTCCATGCTCTCTGGCGTTCAATATTAGTTACAAAATCCTGAACTCCCTGAGACCTTCCCTCCTCCCCCAGATAAGCAAGGCAGGCCACCCTGGTGGAGCTCCGGAGAGGAGAAGAGAGAGAGAGAGAGAGAGAGAGAGAGAGAGAGAGAGAGAGAGGAGAGAGAGAGAGAGAGAGAGAGAGAGCTTCCTGACAAAGAAAAATAAGGAGCTCGCCCAGCCCGACGTGTTGCATAGGAGCCTCATTTGCACCAAATGCCATTAGCCCCGTTATTTACTCAGACAACAGCGGGGGCAGCCTGCTCCCCTGCTTGCCTCGCGCTCGGATGACACCGTGCACAGCGCCTCGCTTAAACAGTGAAATGCAAGGTGGAGCCTGTTCATTTAATCCATCACCCCTGGGGTCACCGAGTGCGGAGACTGGAGAAATCGCGCGCGTTTCTCCACCGCTGCCTGCATTAATACCGGGAAGGGAGTGAACTGAAAAGAGAAAGTGCCAATTTCAGCACACACGTTAAAGAGAGAAGCAAAGGACGGAAGGAAAAGAAAGCATCTCCCAGACTGGGACGGGGGTTGGGCGGGGGGCGGTGGAGGGTGGAACGATTTTTCAAGGAGAGGACTGCTTTTCAGAACTCTTGTGCATTTTCTATGAGAACGAGGTGCCCACAGAGACAAGAGTTTGGGGTCATCCCGCATTTGGGAGGAGACGTTAGCTGGCAGGGGCTATTTTTCTGCAAATTAGTTTCCTCTCCAGGGTAACGGTGGGGGAGGAGCGGAGGAAAATGAATTGGAGCCGCTGCACAATCGCGCATTGTGTGGCTGGCGGAGACCTCTGAACTGATGCTCCCGGCAGACCCCAGGCCCCCTTTCCTGCGGGCCGGCGGGCGGCCTCTCCCAGCTGCCGACCCAGCCCGGAGTCCGGCGGGGGCAGCGCCGGGACAGCCGTGCGGCCCCGCAAACAATGGCTCGCGGGGCAGCGGCTCCCCTCGGCAGGAAGGCAGGGCCCGCGGGTCACCGCCGCCAAGGCCCGGGCGGCCGGGTGGCCGGGCTGGGCAGCGGGAAGAGGCAGCTTCTAAAGTTTGCGCTGGTCACAAAGGAGTGGGTGAGGGGGAAGGCAGGAGAACACAAACCTGCGGCCGGACGGGACAGAGCGGCTTCTTGGCGGGGGTGCAGGGCGGGGGAGGGGGGCTGGTGCATGTTTATCAAATGAGTTAGTTCGTGGAAAAGCGTGCCGCATTGTTTTCAGGCCCAGGTTCTGAGTGGAAGGCTCCGCATCGCGTTCTCCCTTCGGGACCCTCTCCCCTTCTCACCTTGGCACTTAAAGACGCGGCATCATTTACACCAGCGCCTCTCAGTCCTCCCTGCCTCCCCCCCCCCCCCCCCCAAGTCCCTCTAATGCAGAGGAGCTAAAAGTCAAGGTCAAAGTTCAGGAACCCTCAAGGTGGAGCCTGCAAGTGTCCTCCACAGGGAGAGACTTGCATTTGTTCAGCTTTTAAAAAGTACTTAAAAGTGACGTATTGTGCCTACTTTGAAATATTTAACATTAAAGATAACATTTCAAACTTCTTTACCTCCTCATTTCTAAGATACAGCTCATAGATCATAAAAAAGAAAGAGGACAACCGCCTATTCAATGCATACTTTGAATGTGAGAGCCATCCTTTCAGACTCCCAAAGCTTAATGTGTGGATTAGAAAAAAAATCAAAAAAATCTGTGTCGTAAAATCAAAGAAATAGAGGAATAGTGATCAAGGAAAATGGAAACTTGAGGAAGTGCCCACCAGTTTAATCTGTGGCTCCACAGACACACTGGGCAGCCTCCAGTTTGCAAAGCGCTAGATGGAGGCGGCTATTGTAAAGTGATGAAAAATAGCGGCCCCCTCCCCCCCCCCCGGCTGTAACCACCTTGTAATAAAATGCTGTGCCCATTCGCTCTGGTGCTGTCAGTGCAGTGCGGCACCAGGCACACAGCAGGTGCTCAATAATATTTGCTGAATTGAGAGTTGTTGATAGCACTCTGCATCCATCCTCCCCTTTAGGTGGCCTGGGACAGGGTGGTGAGTGTGGGAGAGGCCGTTTATTCAGAGCGACAGGCCACCCTTTTTGGTAGTTGTCATGGGACTTCTGTCAGAGTTGGTTCCCACTTCCTGACAGAATTGAAGTACTATTTAATCCCCTTGCCCCATAAAAATTCATATGTCTCTTTTAAAAACCAAATATATACTTCAATAAAAGTAATACAAGGAATACATATTCTTGACTTAAGATAGCTGTCCTAAAGTATGAAAAGCTTTGAAATCTACAATAATAAAAGCATAATATGCTAATTAGACTGACGTCCTTCCGGACGTCTTTCCTTCCGGACAAAGCTGCAGCGGATGGGGGCCACGGCAGAGGCGGCAGAGGCCCCAGGCTGGGCGGCAGGTGGGGCCGGGGCCAAGGCCCTTGCATGAATTTCGTGCATTGGGCCTCTAGTTTTATCATATTTATTCACTTGCATTCATTCAAAAAATATGGATCATGTCCTAATATACGGCAGACACAGTGCTAGTCCTGAGGATGCCTCCTGATCTCCTGACACTGTTTTCTTCCTCGCGGCTCCATCCTGCTGTCCCAGGAAGTGGGTGAAACTGTGGGTGTTAGGGTGACAAGCAATGCCCTTCAGTACGAACACTGAAGGGGAGGCCATGGTAAACAGTGAACAACAACTTTAGTTGGAGGCTGAGGAACTTGCCTCATGGAAACTGGCCTAGAGCAGTGTTCCCTGAAGCCTGGTCCGTGGACCCGCAGCAGTGGCATCACCTGTGACCTTAAAAATGCAAACCCCTAGGCCCTGGCCCTGACCTGCTGAGTCAGCATCCCTGAGGATGGGGTTCTAGAAACTGTGTATTCACAATACT
Organism: Eptesicus fuscus; assembly: GCF_027574615.1. Classification (NCBI taxonomy): domain Eukaryota; kingdom Metazoa; phylum Chordata; class Mammalia; order Chiroptera; family Vespertilionidae; genus Eptesicus; species Eptesicus fuscus. The sequence goes on along the minus strand of NC_072476.1, from coordinate 81,384,454 downwards.
CCAGGTGCTCTTTATGCACACTGAAGTACAAGAACCACTGTCTTGAAGTTAAGCAGGCTTCACCCAGGCAAAGCCCCTTAACCCTTTGCACTCGCTTGCTTTTTTCTCGATTCCTTTATTCTAATGCTCGGATTCCTTTATTCTAATGCTCGACATCCGAGTGCAAAAGGTTAAAAGTCTTCTTTCAGATCCTAGTCGTATCGCCAGTTGAGTTCTATCACGTGCCCATGGTATTTCTCGCAATCTTCAAAACCGCACAAGCATCTCCCAATCAAGTCATTTATGCAAAGTTCCAACTCAGGGAGAAAAATCGCAAATTCTGAGTATAATCAAAAGGGAAAACATTCGGACAGGTAATTTTAGGAACCGGCTATGGATCACTATGTACAATAATGAAG